>NW_027361793.1:4530000-5965000 GCF_039654945.1 Dendrobates tinctorius
TTTCCTGCAGCGGACACCTGGAAACTTTTGTCCACCCTCCCTCCCTTATAAATGTCAATGGGGTGTAAATTGCTATACTAACTGGTGGATAAATGTATATACACTGCCATTCAAAAGTTTAGGGTCACTTAGAAATTTCCTTATTTTTGAAAGAAAAGCCTAGTTTTTTCCAATGAAGCTAACATTAAATGATTCAGAAATACACTCTATACATTGCTAATGTGGTAAATGACTATTCTAGCTGCAAACGTCTGGTTTGTAATGCAATATCTTCATAGGTGTATAGAGGCCCATTTCCAACAACCATCACTCCAGTGTTCTTATGGTACTTTGTATTTGCTAACTGTGTAGGAAGGCTAATGGTTAGAATACCCTTGAAAACCCTTGTGCAAGTATGTTAGACCAACTGAAAACAGTTTTGCTGATTAGAGAAGCTATAAACCTGACCTTTCTTTGAGCTAGTTGAGAATCTGGAGCATTACATTTGTTGGTTCTATAAGGCCTCTTTCACACATCAGGTTTTCGCCATCAGGCGCGATCCGGCGCTTTTGACAGAAACCGGATCCGGCGAAATGCAATGCCGGATCCGGTTTCCCTCCATTGACTTGCATTTGCGCCGGATCGCGCCGGATGGCCATGCGTTTCATCCGGTTTTCGCCGGATCCGGCAATGTGTCGCGATCCGGCGTCTGGAAAAAACGGCTACTGTAACGTTTTTTGTCTCCGTCGAAAAAGCCGGACACGCCGGATCCGGCGCGTCCGGCTTTTTCACACAATGAAAGCCTATGAGCGCCGCAATGCGCCTGATCCGGATTTTGGTCTGAGCATGCTCAGTAGCTCTGCCCACTACAACCTGTCAAAGAAGGGATGTAGGAACATGCTATATATAGTTTTCCAGTAGCCAATCCCGTTCGGAAGGCCACAAGGGTCAATTTTAAAAACCGGATCCGGCGTAATCCGTCGAAAAACGGATAGAAAAACGGATGAACCGGATGAGACGGATCCGGTTTTGTCTGTCAAGAACAAGACGGATCCGGCAGAAAACCGGATCCGGCACATCAGGTTTTACAAAACATTTGCCGGATCCGGCATTCCGGCACGACGCCGGATCGCGCCTGACGCCGAAAACCTGATGTGTGAAAGTAGCCTAAAACTCTCAAAATGGCCAGAAAAAAAGAAATTTCATTTGAAACTTGACAGTCTGTTCTTGTTCTTAGAAAGGAAAGCTATTCCATGTGAGAAATTGCCAAGAAACTGAAGATTTCCTACAATGGTGTGTACTACTCCCTTCAGAGGAGAGCACAATCAGGCTCTAACCAGAGTAGAAAAAGAAGTGGTAGGCCCCGCTGCACAACTGAGCAACAAGAATGAAGAGTCTGTAGTTTGAGAAATTGACACCTCACAGGTCCTCAACTGGCAGCTTCATTAAATAGTACACACAAAACGCCAGTGTCAACGTCTACAGTGAAGACTCCGAGATGCTGGCCTTCAGGGCAGAGTGGCAAAGAAAAAGCCATATCTGAGACTGGCTAATAAAAGGAAAAGATTAACATGGGCAAAAAAACACAGACATTGGACAGAGGATGATTGATAAAAAGTGTTATGGACAGACGAATCCAAGTTTGAAGTGATCACACAGAAGAACATTTGTAAGACGCAGAACAACTGAAAAGATGCTGGAAGAGTGCCTGACGCCATCTGTCAAGCATGGTGGAGGTAATGTGATGGTCTGGGGTTGCTTTGGTGCAGGTAAAGTGGGAGATTTGTACAAGGTAAAAGGGATTTTGAATAAGGAAGGCTATCGCTCCATTTTGCAAAGCCATGCCATACCCTGTGGACAGCTGTTGATTGGATCCAATTTCATCCTACAACAGGACAATGACCCAAAGCACACCTCCAAATAATGCAAGAACTATTTAGGGAAGAAGCAGGCAGCTGGTATTCTATCTGTAATGGAGTGGCCAGCGCAGTCACCAGATCTCAACCCCATTGAGCTGTTATGGGAGCAGCTTGACCGTATGGTATGCAAAAAGTGCACATCAAGCCAAACCAACCTGTGGGAGGGGCTTCTGGAAGCATAGGGTGAAATTTCTCCAGATTACCTCAGCAAATTAACTGCTAGAATGCCAAAGGTCTGCAATGCTGTAATTGCTGCAAATGGAGCATTCATTGACGAAAGCAAAGTTTGAAGGAGAAAATTATTATTTCAAGTAAAAATCTTTTTTTCGAACCTTGTCAATGTCTGGACTAGATTTTAAATTCATTTGGCAACTCATTTGATTAATAAAAGTATGAGTTTACATGGAAAACACAAAATTGTCTGGGCTACCCCAAACTTTTGAACGGTAGTGTATGTGTATATATATAAAAAAAATATATAAATATGTATATTGTGGTACAGTAAAGGGTGTTTTACTGGATGGGAGATATGTTTCTCCCAGCAGATTAATGTTTGGCCCGGTTTTCCCCTTGTGAGGTAGCGCTGTCATCTAGTAGGGGATACTAGTTTGCAGCCACAAAAAATCACATCCGGCACAGGATTTTCATCAAATCAAAAGAGTCCATGCGGTTTATTCACGCCTCATAAACCACAGCAGCAACAGAAAGTTCACTTAACAGCATTACCAGCATAGCGTCCATTACAGAGTTTCCCTCTGTTAGCAATGTCCAGCATACACAGGCTCTTCAGCCTTCCTAATTATCTCACCCATGTCAGGGTCACCACATGGTTCCGGCACTCATGCTGCAGACGTCCATATCCCTCCAGGGAACCTTCAGGCTCTGGCAACCATTACAGTACACACAGCCACACACAGGCTGTTAGCCAGGAGACAATCCTGCGTACAGGACCTTCCGCTCTGGACCAACCAGGTCCCAGCATTCACCACATGTGACCTACCCTGGCCACATTATATGGTCTATAGCCACGCCCACCGGGTCACGTAACTATGACCTCATCACAGGTCCTTCACACACTCACATAGCCTTTTAATACAGGCGTTTTCAGACACACCCCTGGGTGGGTTTGTAGGTAACCAGATCCCACTCATCTCTCTAGTTACCTGAAGACTTCTCCCTTACACTTTGAAACAACACCTCAGCAATGATATTGCTGATCACACATACACAAGTCTCCATCTCAAAGCCACCCACTTTGAGATACATAACCATCCTTCAGGATTCTGCCACTCATCCGTTCTCTTGGGACATCCACACAGCACCCCCTAGCGGACACAGTGGTTACTACACCACATACCTCGCCCCTCTGTTCAAACTTGTGGGGTTGAACATACATTACATCAGGCTCTTGAGACCGGGCACTCATCACACCTTGCCCCACAGGTCGAGAGAACCTTTTCCAACTGTCATACGGCCTCCTTTCTACGTTAGGCATCCCCCGCCCCCAGAGGTCAGAATATCGGTCCTGCTCTTTAACCCTCCAGTAACAGTCTGTCTGCGTCATCAGACACTGTCTAGTCACCACTTTCCTCTCTCTGTTTGTTCCGTTCCCCGACCAGCTCCCCCGGTTGGTACGGTCATCAGTCTTAAACAGGCCTACTGTCTGGCCTGAGTCTGACTCATTTAGGGTCTCACAGGAACTACGGTCGCTCAACGTCATCCTGCCAGTCGAACTACCACTTGCTGACATTCTTCTGCCATCTGCCCTGTCACTTCTTGGCAGAACTCCTTGGGTCCTTACATCTTGTTGGGTTGCAGGCGGCCGCCACCTGGTATTCCGTACTTCTTTATTAATTCACTGGCGGACCTGCCTCAACTGCTCAATGTCTTGCAGGTACCCCGCTCGATACTCCAAGAGCATCCGAAAGTCTCTCAGGCTCTCCACGGAGCCAACCACCAGGATGGGAATCCTGCCCACTTCACTGGATACTTGGTCTTCATCATCAGGAGGGATCCTCACTCTCACCACACCGGAGATATTTACAAGGTCTTGCATTACCTTCCTGGATCTTCCAATGATTCTCCCAATCAGAGCTTTGGGTACCGGCACCACATCTTTCCGCAAACCCAGCTGATCCATAGCCTCCTTTGCTAACTCTAGGCATCGAGCAGCCTTCACATTACTCTGCCTGACCCGCTGTTTGATGTGGAGACATTGTAGATGCATCTCTTTCAGGACAGCTACTCAGTTTCATGTATCTTCTTTGTCCATCCGATACTATCACCAACTGCCGAGTCTCAGGTGCCCAGCGCACCTTACACGCTTTGACTGCTTCTTTGAAAGCCTCATGCACACCTTCCTCCGCACAGGCTTTTTGCATGTCCTCTGGTACATCAATCACAAACTGGAAGGTTGTGGTCTTGCTCTCTTCCTGGACCGAAGGCTCTAGCTTTACCACGGACTCTTCCCTCACTGCCGTTGACCCCACCGGGTGACTGTCTTCTTCCGTTCTTAACTCACCAACTTCACATGATTTGACCACTTCTTGACCCTTTGCCACGAGGGCTACTGGCTGTTCTGTCCTGTTATCACTTGCGCTCACCCACGGTAAGTCTTCGTCCAATTTCTCTCACAGAAGACTTTTAACTACTCCTCTGAGTTCTTCCATTTCTTCCCTAAGGGTCTTGTTCACATTTTGCCACATTGACAGGTGACCACTGAGCTCCAAGACTTCTTTCTCAAGCCCTTCCACCTCCTTTCTTAAAGTGTTGTTCACGCTGTGCCACGTTGACAGGTGACCTCTGAACTTCAAGACTTCTTTCTCGAGCTCCTCCACTCTGTGCTCGGCCGTTTGTCTCATCACACTTTCCCGTTCGAGATGTTCCTTCACTGTCTCTTTTATTAACTGTATCTCCTGCTCTTGTTCTATTTTGGCCAGCATGTGTTGCACCATTACTTCTTTAATTATATCGTCAAAGGGCACCCCTGGGTCAGTCCCATCAGTCGAGCCCCCGTTACCCTCTGACCATGTTTCTACTTCCGTTATCTTCTCGATCAGGTTACCACCAGTCCTGTCACGAGTTTCAGTCCACACAGCACTAGATTCTGTCCTTGTAGTGGCTACTGGCAATAACAAGACACAGTCACACCACACCGTACGGTAAACCCCCAAGACACTCTCTGTCCCTGTGTCAGCTCCACTCTTTTTGTTTACCACATCCTTCTCATTCACACCGTTGTACCCTTCAGGTGACGTCATGTCAGTACGTTCGTCCGACACCATTTTTTCTCCGGTCGCCCCTACGTCTGGCCTGTCCACGTCAGGAGGCGTCAGCATCTCAGTGTCTGCTAGGCCCACAGTAGAAACGTCTCTACCCTCCTGCCCCACATCTTTAAATATGACAAAGTCCCGACACCTCTCAAAGGTATACACTAAGTTTTGTGGCATACTACCGCCTTGGTACTCCCCCTTTTTCATCTCAATCAGGACTCTGTCCACCTTATAATTCACAATGCCCCCGTGTACGCAGCGAACTCTGACGTTTTTCTCGGTCAGAGATAAAACGAGCGGCGTTCCCGTCAGAGTCACCACACTCTTTGAGTCCAGCCTACCAGAGACTCCTTCCTGGTACAGCATCACGGTACACACCTGTGGCCCGTCATTACTACCCGGAAAGGATATCTCACATTCCTCCCAAGACATACACATACACTCCGGTACTCCAGACATACTCACTGAGACAAACAGTGCTGCCATTTCCTGAACCACCCCAATTTGGGTTACTGCCCCCTCCCGAGACCCCACCCCTTTTTGGGTTACCACTCCGATTTGGGTTACCGCCCCTTCTGGGACTCCACCCCTTTTGGGCTACAACCTCGATTTGGGTCACCGCCCCCTTCTGGGACTCCACCCCCTTTCGGGATATCCCCATGTCCGTTATACCGGTCTTCTCAGACCACAGTTCACACAACACAGTTTAAGTCTTAACGATACCACACAAGTCCTTGTTGGCACCACCACCGACACCACCAGCTGCTGTTCACACACACACAGCGGCAGGAGTCACTGCAGCTCCTGCTGCGCCGTCTTCGTGGACCCGCCGATCCACCAGAAGCCGCTTGCCCCCTTCGTAACTCCGCCGAGTTACCGGAAGCCGCTTGTCACCTTCATGGCACCACTGAGCCACATCAAGCCACTTGTCACCTTCTTGACTACCACTGAGCCACCGCAGGCTGAGTTGAGAAAAGAAGAAAAGAAAAACACCACACAAAAAACTTCAAAAACTCACGTGTCCTTTCTGTGTGCTATTCAGGACGTACCGTCTCTGCCTGAGACCATCCAACACACAGGGAGCACCGGGTGCTATTCAGGGAGCGACCCTCCTCCCAGGGTTTCCCAACACACCGGCCACACCAACACAAAACTCACATGTCCTGTTGTGAGCTCATCTGTTCATTCATCTTTTGTGTCCGAGGATCTCCCTCTTCTGGTGAAGGTAGTGAGGCTGATTTGGATGAAAGAAACCTTGTTTTTTGAGTTCAGCCATCCCCAGCCGGGGGTGTGCTGGATTCTTTTTCCTTGATCAGTGTTCTCTTTTGCTCTGCTTCCAGAATATTCTGAGTGCTGATATAGTGTTTGAAGTCTAGTGACTTCAGGGTCCTTTTTGCTTATCAGTTGTGTTGGTAATATTTTTAGCAGGGTTTTCTCGGATTGCAGATAGCAGCTTTTCTGTCCTGTCCTTTTTAGTTAGCTTGGGCCCCATCATTTGCTCAACCTATCTTTCTATCTGTGTTAGTGTTTTCATCTTGCTTCACCGTCATTATATGTTGGGGGCTGCCTATTGCTTTGGGGTCTGCTCTGGGGCAGTCAGTTTTTCCCTTTTCTCTCTTTAGGCTTATTTAGATCACCAGCTGTGACGAGGTGTCTAGGATCACCGTAGGAACACTCCACGGCTACTGCTAGTTGTGTGATAGGATAAGGGGTCTGCAATCTGCTAGTTTCCAACCTCTCTGATCTTCTGGGCTGATCTTGTGTTTTGTATTTTCCTCCTCGGTGACTCAATCATAACAATGTCCTGTCTGTGTGCTATTCAGGATGCACCGTCTCCACCTGAGACCATCCAACACACAGAGCGCACCAGGTGCTATTCAGGGAGCCGACCCTCTTTCCAGGGTTTCCCAACACACCGGCCTCACCAGGTCCAGGGGCTTAGCGGGTGCTATTCAGGACATCCGTCTCGGCGAGAGACTGCCCAACACTTACACCTCACCAGGTCCAAGGTCATACCATGTGCTCCAGGGATCCGATTCTTCTCCCAGAACCTCACAACACTGACCCTCCAGGACCTTGCTCACTGAACCATCCAGGTACACAGTCTTTACCACTGACCCAGGTCAGTTCACGAACACCAGTCCATTACCTGTGTCGGCCACACAGGTCCTCGGGTACCTCCTATCCGTAGAGGCACCCTAGCAATCACCAGTCTCTTTCTCCTGGGGAAACGGCCGCACTGGGCTCACCAATCCAGACAGTGCCTTACTCACTAGGCCACCCCACGGTTCCAGAACCACAGCCGGGCAGTGGCTTCCCCAACCGTCAGCACTCCTGGCTCAGCGTTGCCCTTAGCAACCGACTTTGCAGTACTCTTCCATTGCTCCCAGCAACAAGGCTACAACAATGCCTGCATTCTCCACCAAATGTGAGGTAGCGCTGTCATCTAGTAGGGGATACTCGTTTGCAGCCACAAAAAATCACATCCGGCACAGGATTTTCATCAAATCAAAACAGTCCATGTGGTTTGTTCACGCCTCATAAACCACAGCAGCAACAGAAAGTTCACTTAACAGCATTACCAGCATAGCGTCTGCTACAGAGTTTCCCTCTGTTAGCAATGTCCAGCATACACAGGCTCTTCAGCCTTCCTAACTATCTCACCCATGTCAGGGTCTCCACATGGTTCTGGCACTCATGCTGCAGACGTCCATATCCCTCCAGGGAACCTTCAGGCTCTGGCAGCCTTTACAGTACTCACAGCCACACACAGACTTTTAGCCAGTAGACAATCCTGCGTACAGGACTTTCCGCTCTGGACCAACCAGGTCCCTGCATTCACCACGTGTGACCTACCCTGGCCACATTATATGGTCTATAGCCACGCCCACCGGGTCACGTGACTATGACCTCTTCACAGGTCCTTCACACACTCACATAGCCTTTTAATACAGGCGTTTTCAGACACACCCCTGGGTGGGTTTGTAGGTAAACAGAACCCGCCCATCTCTCTAGTTACCTGAAGACTTCTCCCTTACACTTTGAAACAACACCTCAGCAATGATATTGCTGATCACACACACACAAGTCTCCATCTCAAAGCCACCCCCTTTGAGATACATAACCATCCTTCAGGATTCTGCCACTCACCCGTTCTCTTGGGACATCTACACAGAACCCCCTAGCGGACACAGTGGTTACTACACCACACACTAAAGACAAGACCTGCAATGATGTCAGGGTCACGTGATCAGCCCATGTGATGTCTATCTCACTGGTGGGAGGGGTTGGGCCCTATGTAAGGGAAGTTGGTAATTGCCACAAGGTGTGTGTGTTTCTGGAAGCTACAGGAACTCGGCTACACTCAGCCTGAAACTTGCATACAGGATCCCCATGCTGCAGGACTATAGCAGCAAGACTCGGAAGAACCCCGGGAATGGCACCTGGTGGAAGCCGCAGGACCTGGCAGCCGCTTAGTTAAGCCCATCCCGTGAAAGGGGTGAGTCTGGGACCAGTGGTTCTCCAAGCTGGTGTATGTGTATGGTTTTTCCTTATGTTCTGTTAACCCGCTGGTTACTAAGTGACATGAAACGACTGAAACTTGACTTTATGCCTGTGTGTTGCCTCGTTAGTGCCGCCCTGCCATTACCTACCAGAGCGAATCCCTACAATATATATATAACTAACCCTTGTTAACGATACTAAGTCACAGCGGAAGAAGTGGAGGAGGGAAAAGTTCGTAACCGCTCGTTGGCCAAATCGCCTGTCGATGCGGACAGGATCTCAGCTATGAGCAGCCCATTACGAAATGTAATTGCCTTTCTCTGCTTATGTAATTAATAAACTGTGACCGGCCTGTTCAACCCATTTAGGTATGGCTCTGTTTTCATTACGGGATTGGTGGGAAGGGGGGGAAGGCACTGTTTAAGTTACACAGGTCTCTACAGTCTGACTGGTTTAGGGTTAAGTTTAGGGCCAGGTTCAGCTCTACTGTTAAGGCTAGGGTTAGGTTTAGGGCTAGGGTTTTGGTTGGGGATGTGATTAAAGATAGAGTAATAAAATTGTGGCATAGCAAAATGTAATAAAAAACATAAAAACAAAGTTAAAACTAGATATAACTCAATTTAAAAATGTTATTGACTAACTACAAAAAGTATAAACAAAGAGGAACAAGTAGTTCAGAGTGTATAGTACACTTAGTCCAGTATTTTTGTCAATTTACAATACATGTGTGTTGCTCTCCCAGGGCTGTGGGGTACTCGGTACCGGGCTGGTATCAGTGGGATGTATCACAGCAGCAGTGACCCGGACCGTGGCCCTGGGCACCCAAGTAATAGGAAGATATGAATGGTGGAATGTAGTTAGATGAATAGTTCGTGATGCCACCTGTGGTGCTCGGCAAGGGAGGTGTTAAGCCGATGCTGCATGCAGATCCGCTGGGACTGATGGTATGGTGCAGCAAAGATGTAAAAGCTCCCCACAGGTGAAGCTATAGTCCCAGGGCAGTGTAGATGTGGTTGGCAAGGGGATGTAGCAGTGCCGAAAAGGTAGGAAGCAGACAAGACACAGAGGGGTGCAATTTCTGTACCTTTACTTGATAACTGCAGTCTAGATCCTGATTACAGATGGTATTGGAGCAGGCTAGCCTGGAAGCAATTCAGGGATTCTCTCTCAGCAGATGGGCTGTGCAGTCTCCTTACTAGCGCCTTTAAGTGTGAAGATCTCCTAGTACTGAGTTACACTGGAGTTCCTCCTGATAGATGTTCTCAAGAACCTCACTTGCAGGGCAGACAGCTGTAGCCTATCTCAGGGTCTCCTCTCTCCTGAGTCCCGGCTTACTATCCAAGCTGCTGTTGTGCCCTCAAGTCTTAGATGGGAGTAGGGCATTTACAGCCTCCTACTCCTCTGGTGTCTGTTGCAGGACCGTTAGTATCCGTACAACCGTGGAGACCAGACTCCAGTTCATGCGCTCTCTCCAGAGATGAGCCTTTCCTCTCGGCTCTATCTCAGCGCTCCTTCCACACGTCTGCACACTTCACCCTCCGCAGACTAACTAACCACTCCTTCTTCTTGGCCCTCAGAGAGCACTCCTCCCCTTAATCCCGGTTCAGAGTTCCCCCTGCTGGCCTGGAGAGGAGCTGTGTTGCATGCATAGATTGACTACGAGAGAGACCCATCATTGCCTCCAAGCCTGGCATTACCCTCCCCTGGAGGAAAGCAAAGCCACTGTGGCAACCATACCCGTGGGGCGCCACATTCCCCCCTAGTGGAAGTCAGCACTCCTGGGCTGAACAAAAACATGAAACATATAAACAATTAGACAATAATAATTGTACAAAAGTTAAAAATAGTTACAAAAACCAAAAGCTTCAAAATGGTCCTATGATGATAAGTCCAAGCATCAATGTCCATGGTCCATTCCTGGGCAAATGGTGAATTATATACAAATAAAGTGTTTGACCACACAAGTCCTGTGGTACAATGTCCATAAAACAAAAATGGCAAATCTAAAGGAAATTCTTACAAGTTACCTGTAGGCACAAAACTTGAAAAACAGTTACATATATACACCTACAATTTCAACATTTACATTTATCTATATACGATATCTGATGGGTGGTATCCCTTGTGTAATGCGGGTAGACGTGCATAATACTGGTGTAGTACGTAATGTACTGGATACACTACTGGGTGTTCTGCATGGCACAGGGATTCTAGATTGTTTGTGAACTCTTAGACTCACCAGGGGCATAACAGGTTCACCACTGGCAGGGCGAGGGTTCTCTGGCTCCACTGCTGGTGTGGCATCTGCTGCCTGATTTTCCTGATCCTCAGGATTTCCTTGAATCACGTCTTCCTGTGCCACCAATTGGGGAAATGTCAACACCGGCACCACTATAGCATCATTTACATTAGTCCAATTCGCAGGGAATTCCCCAAGTATTTTGCTGACCTTCTCTTCTTCCTCTATGGGTT
The DNA here is from genome assembly GCF_039654945.1 of Dendrobates tinctorius. Taxonomy (NCBI): domain Eukaryota; kingdom Metazoa; phylum Chordata; class Amphibia; order Anura; family Dendrobatidae; genus Dendrobates; species Dendrobates tinctorius. Next base: position 4,541,147 of record NW_027361793.1, read on the forward strand.
GGATGTTATCTGGTTCTTCCACTCTTTCCTTCAGCAGGTCAGGACATAGTTTCAGGTGATCTCTTGATATTGCTGCTGAGGTTTCTCCTCCATCTTTGCTAATAAGGCATACCTGGTATTATCAAAGTTTGAGGGTAGAATGCTATAAGGTTCAGCTTCCCATTGATCATCCAATTTGTGCAATCTTCTCTTCCTTTTTAAGACTTGTTCTCCCGGCGACAAAGGAACGGCAGGTGCATTTTGATCGTAAAGCTCTTCCTGCTTTTGTCTTGCCTGGGATAGACTATTTTCCATACATTCTTGAACTCTTCTGTACTGTTGTTGTCTTTCTATATCCCAGTCAGCATCTGGTGATGTTACTTCGGGCGTAAGGACTCTCATGTCCAGATCAATAGGCAGTTTACCAGGTCTTTCTCTCATTAAGTAGGCTGGGGTACAGTTGGTGGAGTTCACTCGAAGATGGTTGTAGAGGTCTAACAGATCTGGCAACTTCTCTGGCCACAGATTCCTCTCCTCCAAGGGCAAAGTCTTCAGTAGGTCAATCACTACCTGGTTCATCTTCTCACACATGTCATTTGTCTGTGGGTGGTACGGTGTTGTCCGGATCTTCTTACAACCATACAAGTTACAGAATTCCTGGAATACTTCTGCCTCGAAAGCTGGACCTTGATCTGTAAGCACTCTTTCAGGATATCCATGTGGTCTACAGAAGTGCTGTTGGAATGCTCTGGCAGATGTCCTGGCTGTCTGATCTTTGACAGGCACAACTACCAGGAATCTTGAGTAGTGGTCCACAATGGTAAGGGCTTAGATGTAACCGGACCGGCTTGGAACCAGCTTCACATGGTCCAGGGCTACCAACTCAAGGGGTTGTTTGGTGATGAGTGGCTGTAGAGGAGTTCTCTGGCTGTTTCGATCCTTTCTGCGCAGGTTACATTGTCCACACTCCCGGCACCACCTCTCAATGGCTTTCCTCATACCAGCCCAGTAGAACCTCTCCCGGAGCAAGGCTTCCAACTTCTTCCATCCTAAGTGTCCAGCTCCATTGTGGTATGCTTTCAGGACCATTGATGCCTCTCTCTTTGGGACTATCACCTGCCAGACCAGCTCATGAGTGCGGGCATTGATACTCCTCCGACACAGCTTTCCTTCATAGATGAACAGCCGGCCTCTCTCCTTCCACAACTGCTGGGTCTCTTCAGGAGCATCCGACTCTGGGCGTGAGTCAGCTTATGACAGTAGCTTCTTCACCAGGCGGACTGCAGGGTCACTATCTTGCATTTCTGCCCAGTCATGATGGGGCAATGGATTCAGAGTGACCTCCTTCAAGCCAGACCGTCTGTTTCTCAGTCCTTGAGCACGCTGGGCCGCAAGTGGCCGGTGGAAGGGAGGTAACTCTATTTCTTCTAGAGCCTCAGGGTCTTCTCCTGCATCGGGTAGGTTAGGCATTCTGGACAGCGCATCAGCATTGGCATTCTTGTGCCCTGCCCGGTGCTTGATGGTAAACTCATAGTTAGATAGCCGAGCCATCCATCGCTATTCCAGTGCACCTAGTTTTGCAGTGTCCAAGTGCATCAACGGGTTGTTGTCCGTGAAGATAGTGAACTTGGCAGAGGCTAGGTAATGTTTGAACCTTTCAGTGACAGCCCAGACTATAGCAAGGAACTCCAGCTTGAAAGAATTGTAGTTGTCAGAGTTCCTTTCAGTGTGGCGCAGCTTCCTGCTGGCGTAGGAGATCACTCTTTCTTTCCCATTCTGTACCTGCGACAGTACTGCTCCTAGTCCCACATTGCTGGCATCAGTGTACAGCACAAAGGGTTTGTCATAATCTGGGTAGGCCAGAACTACATTTCCTGTGAGAGCCATCTTCAATCTGGTGAAGGACCTTTCCAACTCTTCAGTCCATTCAAAGGTGGAATTTTTCTGTTTGGTCTTCTTGGACTGCCCCACCAGAAGATTTTGCATAGGGGTGGCTATTTCAGTAAATCCTTTGATGAATCTTTGGTAGTAGCCTACCAGTCCCAGGAATTGGCGTACTTCATGAAGGTTGCTGGGCTTCGGCCAGTCCCGGATGACTGTGACCTTATCAGGATCTGGTGCCACACCTTCTGCACTGACCACATGACCGAGGTACTGCACCTTGGGCTTCAGAAGGTGGCACTTGGAGGGCTTCACCTTCAGGCCAAAATTGGACAGAGCTTCAAACACTTCAGCCAGGTGTTCCAGATGATCTTCATAGGTTTTGGAGAAAACAATGACATCATCCAGGTACAACAGGACCGTCAAAAAAATAAATGTGTCCCAGGCAGCACTCCATCAGCCGTTGAAATGTTCCTGGGGCTGTGCAGAGCCCGAATGGCATATAATTGAACGCACAGAGACCCATTGGAGTGGTAAATGCTGTTTTCTCCTTGTCTGCCTCTGCCACAGGAACCTGCCAATACCCACTAGTGAGATCTAAGGTGGAAAAGTAGTTAGCAGTTTTAAGTGCAGCTAATGATTCCTCAATTCTAGGTAGTGGGTAGGCGTCTTTATGTGTAATGCTGTTAATTTTCCTGTAATCAACACACATTCTCATGGTACCATCCTTTTTCTTTACAAAAACTATGGGAGCTGCCCATGGGCTACAACTGTCTCTGATAACCCCAGCTTCCTTCATCTCTCTCAACATACTCTTAGCACATTGGTATTGTGTTGGGGGTATAGGTCTGTACCTCTCCTTTATGGGTGGTTGGTCTCCAGTGGGGATATGATGTTGAACACCTTTTGCCTGCCCAAAATCTAGTGGGTGTTTGCTGAATACCCGCTCATACTCTTGTGTCAATCTGTAAACCCCATTTTTCTGGTAGGAGGGCGTAGAGTCAGTTCCCACCTGCAGTTGCTGGCACCACTCCTCCATCTGCTTCACAGAGCAATTGTCCCCCACCTGATCGGATGAGACCAAGGGCTCTGCTGCCTGCAAAGAGTTGTTTTTGACAGTGAGCAGCTAAGCAACTGTGGCGTACCGAGGTATCGTGGCCTCCTCCTCCCCACAGTTCAAAAGGCGTGCAGGTACTCTCCCTTTTCGTACGTCAACCACCCCTCTGGCTGTCAGGACAGTGGGCCTGCTATCGGAGTATACTGGTTCTACCAATGCCTGGTAATCTCTCCCTCTAAGACCTATAGCTGCCCGACACCAAACCAACATCTCACATCTGGGGGGTATCGTGATGGGGAAGGGGTCACTCACTCTGATACTGCCAATTTCTCCGCCAGAGACTTCTACCTGTTGTCTTTGCATCAGGGCTCGGATCTCCTTCTGCACTGGAACCAGCAGTCTCAGCCACCTGTTGCAACAAGACAATAACCTCGGACAGACAGTTTTCAATTACATTTGTACCAAGAGTCATCATGGGATTACATTCACGTCAATCAGTATCAACAACTATCAAACCTTGAGACTTTAGCTCTACCCGATCCACTTTAACAGTAATTTCTTTACATCCTATCTGCGGTAAAGACTGACCATTACTGGCAACTACTGTCAGTTCATCAGTTGGGCCACAGGTAAGTTCTGAATCAGCCCAATACCTCTTGTAAAGAATGTACGGCATAGTGGTCACCTGGGAGCGAGTGTCCAGCAAAGCGTTCATGGGAATGCCGTCAATCATCACAGGAAGGATCGGTCTCCCTCCCACATACTTGCCTTGCCAGTTCCTTGGGCCTTGTGGTCCTACTCCTGGGGGTTGGCCCTCTGCCCCAGGAGTTGCTCGTTTAAAGGACAAAATCTTGCAAGATGACCGGCCTTGTAGCAACGAAGACAGATGGGACGTCCATCCTGGTCGTAGCGATCGTTGTTCCTCTCTCGAAGTGGCAGGGCTCTCCTCCTCCGGAGCCAAAGGACATCCTCTGGACTGGAAGCAAGCTGGATCTTTTCTTTGGAGGACACCTGCAGGGACTGCACAGTTTTGGTAAGTGCAGCCATCCCTTTGGTCAACTCCTGGACCTGAAGACGCAGCTCCTCAGTTGGATCTTTATCCAGTGTCTGTGCATCAGCCTCTACAGAGATGGAAGGAAAAGATGTTGCTTCCTGATGGTAGGTGATCGCTGGGCGCTTAGGGGGCGCTGGACGGCTGTCAGTGGATTCCTGCAGTACCCGAATAGCCCTGTCAACCTTCCGTCAGGAACAATATTCGCACTAACTCGTAATGGAACAATGTGCCTGTCAAGCGCAGGCTAGAAAAATGCCTAGAATATCTAATTTTCTCAATTTCAGTGATCTAAAAGTGATCAGAGAACTTCATAGGGATGTAATAAAAGAGACTACACATTATCAGGTGCAAAACAAACCCATTTACTCAACATAAAAGTAATAACTTTGATATACACAAATTTCAAAACTCCCACCAAATAGCCCCCAATGATATCAAGTAACGGTTATTAAAAAGAGAAAATTTTAGCACAAAAACATTTTCTAGGCACCTAGAATAATATTACACACAGAATTAATCTGAATTAGATCCTGAAGGTTCCCCAGAAAAAACACATTTGCAAAGCAAAGGGCAAAAATTGCAATACATTTTTGCATGTGTCAGGCAGATTGCTTGATGACATTTGAGACATTCATAATTAGAAAGCCTTCTGTTCCCGCTTTCCATGGTGCAGGTGGTGCATCTCCTTCTTTTGGGAGGTGGTACAGGTGTTGGATTTTCAGTATCAATATCTGGGCGGAATCTTTTGAGCCTAACTTGAAGGCCAGAGGGGATACCGATGGTTTTCATACTTCTCGTGCGTAGCTCTCCAAGCATTAGTTCATGGGCCAATTTTTTCAGGTACAATCGTCTACGGAGTGGTTCAAGCTGGTTTTCAAGGTAAATGATTTGTGAATTTATACCACCCAAATTTAGCATAGCGAAAAATATGACCATTGGCCAGCGCTTGGTGTTTCTGCTGACGCAAAAGTTGAGCACATCTGATCAGCTGTATGAACACCCCCTTTGGTTTCATTATAAAATGTAATAATCTCTGGTTTTTGTTGTGCTTCAGAATTAGGATCGATGGCATTATCATTATGAAGCGTTGAGAGAAGAAGTACATTTTTGTTTTCGCGTGGTACATAGGAAACCAAAACCTTTCCATCATGGAATGCAAGCATACTGCTGTACTGTTTTCTCCCTGTCACAGTAACAAGCTGTGGCAGCAATTCTTTTTTATTTTTTCTTACAGTTCTGACATATGAAAGCTTCTGCATTTTTAGATAATCAATAAGATCACAATTTGAAAACCAATTATCAGCAGTTATATTGCGACCTGATCCAAATAAGGGCTCAGACATTCTTTTCACAACATCAGTGGGTTTGTTGCTGACACAGTAAGGACCATCTGGCTGTTTTCCAGCATAAATTTCAATGTTGTATGTGTAGGTCTTACTGGCATCAACAAGGGCATACATTTTTATTCTGTATTTGCTAGGTTTTGATGGTATGTATTGACGAAATGCGCATCTGCCACGAAAACCAGGGAGCATTTCGTCAATTGTGACATTTGCCCCAGGGCGATAGTTTATCTTACAGTTTTCCACAAATTTTTGGAATACATCGTGATTTGGAGCAAGCCGGTCATATGTTTTACGTTCGGTTTGGGTAGTTCTGTCATCAAACCAAAGGCAACGAATTAGAATCTTGAATCTTTTTAGAGACATAACAAGGCTAAGTTTTTCAATTCCATCACTTTCTATACCCCAAAGTTCCTCCAAACTTTGCCGATTTGCCCTATAAGCTCCTGCAAGGTATAATAATCCAAAAAATGCATGCAGTTCGATTTCATCTGTGGGCTTCAGGATTCTGTCACAGATGAACTTGTGCTTTATATTGTCTATACATTGATTAGTGTATATGACAGTAGAGTCCAGAATGTCATCTGTGAAAAAAGTATTCCAGCATTCAGCTGCATTTTTTGCATTACGTGCTGTTCCCATAACTGCAGGAAGGTGAGTGATAATGTTATGAGGTTCCATACATTTTTTTTATGGGTGGATTATAGGAGAGAGAATATGCATTAGGGAACAATGTGCCTGACAAGCACACTTTCATTTGTAAGAAAATCTGCCTTATTTATATGAAATATCCACAAACCTTTCTCTATCCATTCATAAAACAAGCTAAATAAACAATAGTAATGACTAAAAGCATTACATACCAACCTTATAAAGTGTGATGTGTTCGGGACCAATGAGCCTGAGAAGCCAGCACAGCTATATCTTCCTTCCTGAAGCTCTGCAGACCAACTGTGGTGTCAGGTTTCAAACAGCAGCTAGAGCCAGGAGACTATCTAGAGGGAGGGGGTTTCCTGAAAATCTGGTGAGAAGGGAGAAATGAAAGTAGAAGAGCTGCGCCTGTCAGATCCATTGTTCCTGATGGAGGGTTAAATCAGCAAAGTCCAGATCAGGGATTTGCAGGGATATGATACACAACTGTCCTCTGAGGGTACTGGACAGGAGTCATTCAATGAACTGCTCCTTTAACAGCATATCCTCTTCTTTCACACTGTCAGGATCAACTTGCTGAACTGCTCACAGCACCTCCTGCAGGTTGAGAGCATAGTCCCTTATACTATCCTGCACCTTCTGTTTACAGCCAAAGAACCTCATCTTGATTTCGGCTGCAGACCTTTACTTGATAACTGCAGTCCAGGTCCTGATTACAGATCGTATTGGAGCAGGCTAGCCTGGAAGCAATTCAGGGATTCTCTCTCAGCAGATGGGCTGTGCAGTCTCCTTACTAGCGCCTTTAAGTGTGAAGATCTCCTAGTACTGAGTTACACTGGAGTTCCTCCTGACAGATGTTCTCAAGAACCTCACTTGCACGGCAGAAAGCTGTAGCCTATTAGCCTATCTCAGGGACTCCTCTCTCATGCGGGCACAGACAATATACATAAATAACCAGCAAAGTTGCAGATGACAAATAGACACCAATATTAAGAAGGCAGGTGGGGGTGAAAAAAAGAAAAAAATGACTGCACCTGTATACATTAGCCAGGATAGCTTGTAAAATATGCCGACACAAGGGCTGTTACAAATGCCAAATAATCGCCATATAGGCTGGACAAAATATCCTCAGGGCAACCAGCCGATGTGTAATCAGGCAATAGGGCTAATGACGGCAAGCAGAATCCATAACATTCATCAAAAGTTGCATCATATATCAGCGACAGTCATATGGAAAAAGCTTACCAGGTGGTGCACAGTTACCCCCAGCCGTGGAACAAACCTCCGACATACGTTTCGCGCTAAGGAGGCGCTTTCTCAAGGAGACATCCGTCTCGGCCAGAGACTGCCCAACACTTATGCCTCACCAGGTCCAAGGTCATACCACGTGCTCCAGGGATCCGATTCTTCTCCCAGAACCTCCCAACACTGACCCTCCAGGACCTTGCTCACTGAACCCTCCAGGTACACAGTCTTTACCACTGACCCAGGTCAGTACCACACGAACACCAGTCCATTACCTGTGTCGGCCACACAGGTCCTCGGGTACCTCCTATCCATAGAGACACCCTAGCAATCACCAGTCTCTTTTTCCTGGGGAAACGGCCGCACTGGGCTCACTGATCCGGACAGTGCCTTACTCACTAGGCCGCCCCACGGTTCCAGAACCACAGCCGGGCAGTGGCTTCCCCAACCGTCAGCACTCCTGGCTCAGCATTGCCCTTAGCAACCGACTTTGCAGTCCTCTTCCATTGCTCCCAGCAACAAGGCTACAACAATGCCTGCATTCTCCACCAAATGTGAGGTAGCGCTGTCATTTAGTAGGGGATACTCGTTTGCAGCCACAAAAAATCACATCCGGCACAGGATTTTCATCAAATCAAAACAGTCCATGCGGTTTATTCATGCCTCATAAACCACAGTAGCAACAGAAAGTTCACTTAACAGCATTACCAGCATAGCGTCCGCTACAGAGTTTCCCTCTGTTAGCAATGTCCAGCATAAACAGGCTCTTCAGCCTTCCTAATTATCTCACCCATGTCAGGGTCTCCACATGGTTCTGGCACTCATGCTGCAGACGTCCATATCCCTCCAGGGAACTTTCAGGCTCTGGCAGCCATTACAGTACACACAGCCACACACAGGCTGTTAGCCAGGAGACAATCCTGCGTACAGGACCTTCCGCTCTGGACCAACCAGGTCCCTGCATTCATCACATGTGACCTAACCTGGCCACATTATATGGTTTATAGCCACACCCACCAGGTCACGTGACTATGACCTCATCACAGGTCCTTCACACACTCACATAGCCTTTTAATACAGGCGTTTTCAGACACACACCTGGGTGGGTTTGTAGGTAACCAGAACCCGCCCATCTCTCTAGTTACCTGAAGACTTCTCCCTTACACTTTGAAACAACACCTCAGCAATGATATTGCTGATCACACACACAAGTCTCCATCTCAAAGCCACCCCCTTTGAGATACATAACCATCCTTCAGGATTCTGCCACTCATCCGTTCTCTTGGGACATCCACACAGCACCCCCTAGCGGACACAGTGGTTACTACACCACACCCTAAAGACAGGACCTGCGATGATGTCAGGGTCACGTGATCAGCCCATGTGATGTCTATCTCACTGGTGGGAGGGGTTGGGCCCTATGTAAGGGAGGTTGGTAATTGCCACATGGTGTGTGTTGTTATGAATGGGTCACCGAGGAGAAAAAATCAAAACAAGCTAAGTCACAGAAAGCCAGAGAGATTGGTAACTATGCAGACTGCAGATCCCTGATCTTACCACACAACTAGCAGTAGCCGTGGAGCGTGCCTACGATGTTCCTAGATGCCTCGTCACGGCCGGAGGACTAAATAAGCCTAAAGCAAGAAAAGGGAAAACTAACTGCCCCAGAGCAGTCCCCAAAGGAATAGATAGCCGCCACACATGTATTGACGGTGAAACAAGATGAAGGCACAAACACAGGCAGGAAAATAGGCTGAGCAAATGATGGGGCCCAAACTAACTAGAAAGGAAAGGAGAGACACTGTCTGCAACCTGCAAAAAACACTACAAAAATCATGTCCAACACTTCTGATAGCAAAATTAATCCTGAACTCACTAGAATTCTCCCACTATATCAGCACTCTGAAATATTCTGAGACAGAGCAAAAAGAGACCGAACTAGTAAGGGCCAAAAAGCCAATTGGCAAAATACTGATAAATAAGAGTGCAAATTCAGCACAGCCCCCAGCAGGGGCTGGCTGACCACACCAAAAAAAATGAATAGACCAACAAAATCAATTGTGAACATTAGCAGAAAAACTTAGCTTTAGATGACTGGAACAGAGCTGAAAACCAAGAGCTGACAAGCCAGAAGGAATCACCAGCAACTGAATAGGGTGTCAGCTGTCTTAAATCCAATCTGACACTCCTGAGATCCAATCGTCATCCTCATTCTCAGGTGGCAGATCTCCACCGATCAAATCAGACTCTCTACCTCCTGTTACCACCAGATGGAGTCTGGAAGGAGAACTCACAACTGGTGAACCAGAGAATGAACGCACAACAGTACCCCCCATTGAGGAGGGGTCACCGAACCCTCATCCACACCACCAGACCGATCAGGATGGGCAGGGTGAGAAGCACTAACCAATCTATTGGCATGAATATCGGAGGCAGAGACCCAAGAATTATCCTCCTGACCATAACCCTTCCATTTGACCAAATACTGGAGTCTCTGTCTAACCAAATGAGAATCCAATATTTTCTCTACCTCATATTCCACATTGCCTTCAACCAACACAGGGTCAGGAGGTGCTGCCATAGGAACCACTGGCTCAACAAACCTCTTCAACAGAGATTTGTGAAATACGTTATGGATCTTAAACGTAACTGGAAGAGCCAATCGAAACAAAACAGGATTAAGAATTTCCAAAAACTTATAAGGACCAATAAATCTTGGCTTAAACTTAGGAGATGCGACCTTCATAGGAATACTCTTAGATGACAGCCAAACCATCTCAACCACTTTAAACCGGGGACCAATGGTCCTATGCCGGTTGGAAAATCGCTGGGCCTTTTCCAGAGAGAGTGACAACTTATCCACCACTTGGTCCCAAAGCTGCTGCATTCTCTTAACCACAGTGTCCACACCTGGGCAGGACGAAGATTCCACTTGCCCTGAAGAGAATCGAGGATGAAACCCAAAATTACAGAAAAAGGGTGACATCAAAGTGGCCGAGCTAGCTCTATTGTTCAGTGCGAATTCAGCCAAGGGCAAAAATTAGACCCAATCATCCTGATCAGCAGATATAAAACATCTCAAATAAGACTTCAAGGTCTGGTTTGTTCTCTCAGTCTGTCCATTGGTCTGGGGATGAAACGTGGAGAAGAAGGATAACTGAATTCCCAGATTGGAACAAAAGGTTTTCCAGAATCTGGAAACAAACTGGACTCCTCTGTCAGACACAATATTCTCAGGAATCCCATGTAACCGAACCACCTGTTGTAAAAACAAGGGCACCAAGTCAGCGGAAGATGCAACTTTGGGAGTGGTACAAGATGGACCATCTTTGAAAATCTTTCACAAATCACCCAGATAACAGTCATTCTCTGAGAGACAGGAAGATCAGAAATAAAATCCATTGAGATATGGGTCCATGGCCTCTTGGGCACCGGCAAGGGCATCAGCAACCCACTAGAAAGAGAACAGGGTTTAGACCGAGAACAAGTCCCACAGGACTGTACAAAATTCCTGATGTCACGAGATAAGGCAGGCCACCAAAAGGACCGACTCACCAAATCTCTCGTACCAAAAATACCTGGATGACCAGCCAATGCGGAGCAATGAATTTCAGACATCACTCTCTTTCTCCACTGGTCAGGAACATACAATTTTCCCATAGGGCAACGCTCAGGTTTATCCTCCTGAAATTTCTCCAGCATGCGTCTCAAATCAGGCGAAATGGCAGAAAGAACTACCCCCTCACCTAGGATGGTAGTAGGCTCGGTCACACTAAGAGAATCGGCAAAGAAACTTCTAGAAAGGGCGTCTGCCTTAAAATTCTTAGTGCCCGGAAGAAAAGGGACCACAAAATTAAAACGCATGAAAAACAAGGCCCATCTAGCCTATCTAGGATTCAAGCGTTTGGCCGACTCCAGATAAATCAAATTCTTGTGACCGGTGAGGACCACAACTTGATGTCTAGCTCCCTCCAACCACTCCTCAAATGCCCACTTCATGGCCAACAATTCCCAATTCCCCACGTCATAGTTGCGTTCAGATGGGGAGAACTTTCGAGAAAAGAAGGCACAGGGATTCATCTTAGAAGTCACAGGGTCTTTTTGGGACAAAACAGCTCCTGCACCAATCTCAGAAGCATCTATTTCCACCTGAAATGGAAGTGAGACATCAGGTTACCATAAAACTGGAGCTGAAGTAAATCTCTGCTTAAGCTCCTGAAATGCTGAGATAGCCTCAGAAGACCAATTCAGCACATCAGCGCCCTTCTTGGTCAGATCAGTCAGTGGTTTGACAATACCAGAAAAATTACCTATAAATTTACGATAGAAATTAGCAAAACCCAAAAACTTCTGGAGGGACTTCAAAGTAGGCTGAACCCAAACATAAATGGCCTGTACCTTGGCCGGGTCCATTTCAATAGTCGATGGGGATAAGATAAATCCCAAAAACGGAATCCTCTGTACACCAAAGAGGCATTTCAATCCCTTAACAAACAGGGAATTCTCCCTCAAAATCCAGAACACAGTCTGGACGTGTTCCACATGAGAATCCCAATCACTAGAAAAGATCAAAATATCATCCAGATAGATGATCAAAAACTTATCCACAAGGTCACGGAAAATATCATTCAAAAACGACTGGAAGACAGAAGGGGCATTAGTGAGCCCAAAAGGCATCACCAGGTACTCAAAATGTCCCTCTGGAGTATTAAACGCCTTCTTCCATTCATCCCCGTGCTTGATGCGAATAAGATTTTTCGCCCCCCTTAGGTCAAGCTTAGTAAACCAGCAGGCACTCTTAACTCTGGAGAATAAATCAGACATCAGAGGTAACGGGTACTGATATTTAACCGTCATCTTGTTAAGGGAACAATAATCAATGCACAGTCTTAATGAACCATCTTTCTTGGCCACAACAAAAACCCAGCACCTAAAGGTGACGAGGATGGTCTAATATGACCCTTCTCCAATGACTCCTTAATATACGATCGCATAGCATCATGTTCGGGTACTGATAAGTTGAAAAGCCGACCCTTGGGAAATTTACACTCAGGCATCAACTCAATTGCACAGTCATAACTCCTATGAGGAGGCAAAGACGCAGACTTGCTCTCACTAAATACATCAGAAAAATCGGCTAGATAATCAGGAATATCATGAGACTGAGGAGAGGTGGAGAAAACACGGGCGTCCCTAAGAACACACTGATAACCCCAACTCACCACAGACCCAGATTTCCAATCCAAAACTGGATTATGAGTTTGCAACCAAGGAAAACCCAGAACAATAGTATCATGCAGATTATGCAGCACCAAAAATTTACAATTTTCTTTGTGGTCTGGGGCAACTTGCATTGTCACCTGGGTCCAAAACTGAGGTTTATTCTCCGTCAAAGGAGTAGCATCAATACCCCTCAAAGGAATAGGCATCCGCAGCGGCGTCATGGAAAAACCACAACGTTTAGCAAAGTCCAAATCCATCAGATTCAGCGCTGCTCCTGAATCCACAAAAGCCTTCATGGAAAACGTGGATAAGGAGCAGATCAGAGTAATTGCCAAAAGAAACTTAGGTTGTATACTGCCCACAGCAAATGTGTGTGCAAAACGTTTCTCTGGTTTTGGGCAGACAGAAATAATATGCGCTCAAGGAGAAAGCGCCTCCTGAGCGCGAAACGTACGTCAGAGGTTGTTCCACGGCTGGGGGTAACTGTGCACCACCTGGTAAGCTTTTTCCATATGACTGTTGCTGATATATGATGCAACTAATGATGAATGTTATGGATTCTGCTTGCCGTCATTAGCTCTATTGCCTGATTACACATCGGCTGGTTGCCCTGAGGATATTTTGTCCAGCCTATATGGCGATTATTTGGCATTTGTAACAGCCCTTGTGTCGGCATGTTTTACAAGCTATCCTGGCTAATGTATACAGGAGCAGTCATTTTTTTTTTTTTCACCCCCACCTGCCTTCTTAATATTGGTGTCTATGTGTCATCTGCAACTTTGCTGGTTATTGATGTATATTGTCTGTGCCCGCATTTAATAAAGGATTTTGATATTTTTATACTACTTGGATTCGCTTGCTCCTTTTTTTCTCCTAAATTAGCATACATTGTGTGCGTCACTACTACATGGAGGATTACAAGAGAAACTAACACAGAACAAGACAGACGTCACACAGAACAAAATAGAAAAAAAATGTTAAAAGTTCCCAAAGTGTCATCTGCTATTCATCCAGTAAAGCTGTACCTGTTTCTATAACTCCAATAAAATTTAGTATACAAATTTGGATTTCTCAGGATTAGAAAGTGCTGTGTAGCTATGTGGGAGCTCGTATTGTATATAGGGCGACTGTGTGGGGGCTCATACTGTATATGGGGGCTATGTGGGGGTCTTAATGTTTATAGAGGGGCTATGTGGGGTTTATACTGTATGTGGAGGGCTGTGTGGGTGCTAATACTGTACATTAGGGCTGTACAATATTTTCTGTTTATAGCGGGGCTATGTGTCAGCTTAGGCCTCTTTCACACTTCAGTTTTTTGCATCAGTCAAAATCCGCCAAAAGGACGGATGGCGGATCCGTTTTAGTACTGATGACAATGGATGCCTCCCATCCGTTTTTTTTGGACGGATCCGACAACTGCAGAATTTTAAAGGAATCGCAGCCTGGAAAAGGAGAGAGAGAGAGAATTTTTTTTTTTGTCCGGCACCCAGAAAGAATTTCGGGTTAAATCAGTGTCTGGAGGATCCGCCAGAGAAAAAAACGTTGCAAGCTCCGTTTTGAAATCTTTGAGGATGGTGACGGACAGCAACTTTTGGCGGATCCTCAAAAAAACGGATGCAACGGACGGAAATCTGTCACAATCCGCCTATAATGAAAGTCAATGGGGAAAAAAAACGGATCCTCAAAAGAAAATTGCGGATCCGTTTTTTTCAAAACCTGGCGGATTGTGACTGATTGTAAAAAACTGAAGTGTGAAAGAGGCCTTATACAGTTATATAGGGGGTGTCAGCATACTTAATTCTGTTCAATATTAAGTGATACAATTAACATTAATATAAAATAATAATTATTACTGATATGATAATATTATTATTAAGCAAAAATAATTTTAGTCACGACAGTCATGGTATTATGTGATCCCATGGGAGAGTTAATTGCTCAGCTCTGGCCACTGGGGCTTTGCTGAACAAACCAAATAGGCAACAACAAACTGTCCTCGCAGGGACTCAATAACATTTACAACAGTTTTTCTTATATTAAATGCAACTAATCCGGCTAGTCTGGGTTTTGCAGGCCACGTACGGCCGAACTATGGGTCCTCATTTCCTATGGCCAACTTATCCTTCCAGGCGTCGTTCAGGATCGCAGATGCGGCCGCTCAGAGGTCGCTGATGCAGCTGCCTTGACACTCTGATGTCCCGGGATGATTGGATTCGACGGACCCTTGAGGATCTGTGCTGGTGGGGCACAACAGGCCCTGAAGAATCTGTGCTGGTAGGGTACAACAGGCCCTGAAGAATCTGTGCTGACGGGGCACAGCAGGCCCTGAAGAATCTGTGCTGACGGGGCACAGCAGGCCCTGAAGAATCTGTGCTGGCGGGGCACAACAGGCCCTGAAGACTCTGTGCTGGTGGGGTACAACAGGCCCTGAAGAATCTGTGCTGGTAGGGCACAACAGGGCCTGAAGAATCTGTGCTGACGGGGCACAACAGGCCCTGAAGAATCTGTGCTGACGGGGCACAACAAGCCCTGAAGAATCGGTGCTGGTGGGGCACAACAGGCCCTGAAGAATACAGCAGGGTAGGCCTTCCAGGAAGTCTTTACCGGCTCCCGTCTCACAGCATAGTCAAGAGGCAGTCTCTAAAATGACGGTTGGCCGGCCTCTACTAAGGATCCCCAAGTAAATGGGAAGCGGGCCTCTATGGCCGCCTATGGCGAGGTGGCGCCCCCTGAGACCGGTGATGACAGGGCCGCAGCTGTGGGAGAAGGCAGGGGGGCAGTGTCCTGACCGCTGTAGTGGATTGATGTAGCCGAAGCGGCCGCTTGAGGTCGCGTACCTGTCACACCAGGGCGGGAAACAGCGGGCGTGGCAGTGTACGGCCATGTGCGGGGAGCAGCCTCCGGTGAAAGTCTCTCACGTGTTACTTGTCAGTGAGTCTGCAGCTTCCCCCTCACAGACCCCTGACGGTCTCTCCAAAACACACCGCCTATTGCCCCATTTCACTCTATGTCACACGGCTTCCTGTCTGCTGTCAGGCTCTCTGCCAGCTGATGCCTGAGCGCGCCCCCTCCTCCTTTTATCCTCGCCCCACCCCCTGTTGCCCTGACAACTTCAGTCGCATGTCTCCCTTCGTTGTCCCCCCGGTGTGGTTCCTTCAGGAACCCTGATGGCAGTCCCTTTGGTTCCGGCCCAGGGACTTTCCGGGGGTCCTCCTCCCCACATTCCCCCACCCTGTGAGCTCACCAGTCCTCGGGCGAGGGCGTTAGTCTATTGAGATTGGCCTGTAGGGGTGTCAATGTTCGTTGCCATACGAACTGGTCTTGTTCATACCGTTCGGTGGGTTTACCGGCCGTTGACCGCTCGGAGCATCTTAGTTCGACTGGTGTGGAGTCTTCTGGGGTGGTGAACATTGGTGGGCTGATTGGTGCTGGCAGGCTAATTGTGTCAGCTGTCTCATTTTTGAATGGAGGGCCTCTGGGTTCTGGACGAAAATCTTCGTCGTCGTCCGGGTCCCAACACATGGACGACGGTTCAGAGGTCGAAGGGGCAGGCTCTGGTGGCTTTGGGTCAGTGGAAATACACGGGTGTAACATATTATGATGTACAATGTGGGTGGGCAGTGTTTCATCCTCCTCGGGTCGTATTTCATACACAGGTCCTTCCGGATGGATACGGCGTAGAACCCGATAAGGACTCTCTTCCCAACACGGCTCCAGTTTGTTCTGGGGCGTTGATCTAGTACAAGCACACGGTCCCCGCTTTGGAGGTGGGGAGGTGGAGTTGTATTCTTTCCGGGGTGTTCGCAGTCTCGGAGCTTTGTGTGTACGATTCGGTGGAGGGTTTGCAGTCGGTGGTAATGATTTCGGACCCAGGAAGACACTCCGGTCCAGGGCTGAGGCTCTTCGGGGTCCAACTCCACCTCCGTGATCCCTTTACCCTCACGTCCAAATAACAGGGAGTAAGGGGTATAGCCAGTAACTCGATGCACCCGATTGTTGTAGACCCATACTAGTTCAGAAACATATTCGGGCCAACGCGCCTTCTTGTCACTCTCCAGAGTATGCAGCATCTGAATCAATGTTCGATTAAATCATTCACAAGCCCCATTTCCTTGCGGGTGATACGGTGTGGTCCGGGATTTGTCAATCCCATAGAGATGTTGTAGTTCCTCCTTAACTTTTCCCAAAAAACACGCTCCCTGATCGGAATGTATTCGTTGTGGACATCCGTATACTTGTATAAAGTTTCTGCAAATTGCGGAGGCAGTTGACTCTTCGGTCTGGTCTCGAATAGGGGTGACCACAGCGAACTTGGCGAAATGATCCACCATGATGAGACAGTGTTCGTATCCCTGAAATGCGGGACCAATGGTTAGGTAATCCACCGTCAGGAGCTCAAGGGGTGCTGAAGTCACAATTGTCTGTGTTGCGGCTCGCTGAGCGGGTGGTTTGGCTAATTCACATAAGCAGCAGGTCCGGCAAATTTCGTCCACAACAGCTGGCAAACGTGGTTGGTAAGCTTTCTGTTGTAACCATTGCAAGGTCTTTTGTGCTCCGAAGTGGGCCCCTTTTCGTGGGCCTCCCGAGACAATACATAAAGTTGGGCTCCGGGCGTAACCACCTGCCAAACCGTCATTGAGGTTGTTTGCGAAATTAGTTTACGGTACAATAGTCCCTTTTGGATAACCAGTCTCTCCCATTGTCGCAGCATCAGCGACACATCTTGAGTCAAAGTTTGTCGTTGAGTATCAAGGGGTAATTGACCAGCAGCTACCCATGTCCAGAGAAGTCCCACTTCTTCGTCTTCTTGTTGCTATTGTATCCACTTATTTTGGGATTGTTCCAATATGCCCCTTGTGGTCTCGGGGGAAGATACTTTTTGATTGCCAGTTGTGAGCATGGCAGCAGTGAGGGCGAATGGTATTTCCTCTCCTTCTAATTCTTCATTCCGCCCTGGAGTAGTATGACCAATCCTGGAGAGGGCGTCAGCATGGACATTCTCGGCCCCTCTTTTATAGATAATTTTATAATTGAACTTCGCCATCCGGGCCACCCATCGCTGTTCCAGAGCCCCCAATTTGGCGTTTTCCAAATGTGCCAGCGGGTTGTTGTCGGTTTGCACCACCACCTTGGAGCCCGCTAGGTACTCTGCGAATCTCTCCATCATGGCCCACACCACCGCGAGGAGCTCGAGCTTGAAGGAGCTGTAATTGTCAGGGTTGCGCTCGGAGTCATGGAGTGAGCGGCTTCAAAAAGCGATCACTCTCTCCCGGCCGTATTGAACTTGTGACAACACAGCCCCCAGCCCGTGAAGACTCCCATCAGTGTGCAAGATGAACGGTTGTGAGAAATCTGCATAAACCAACACTGGGGCATCCGAGAGCGCAGCCATGAGGTCTCGGAAGGCCTCTTCCTGAGGGCGTTGCCACTGGATTCTTCGTCCATTGGCCCCAGTGGGAGCCCCCTTTAGCAGGTCATGCAGGGCTCAAGCTCGGCATGCAAAATTCTTTACAAAACGATGGTAATATCCGGCCAACCTCAGAAAAGCCCGCACATCTTTTACCGTCTCAGGGGTATGCCATTCCTGGATAGCAGCAACCTTCTCCTGGGATGGCCTCACACCTTCTGCCGAAACGACATGACCCAGATACTCAATCTGGGAGCGAAATAGGTGGCATTTCTGAGGCTTCACCTTCAAACCGTACTTTTGCAACCGGCTGATTACCTGTCCCAACCGCCTCAGGTGGTCATCGAATGTGGCGGCATAGACGATGATATCATCCAGGTAGATCAACGTAGCCTCAAAATTGAGATCTCCCAGACACTGCTCCATCAATCGCTGGAAGGTCCCGGGGCATTGGCCAGTCCAAACAGCATTCGATTGAACTCAAATAGTTCCATTGGCAATATGAACGCTGTCTTGGCTCTATCTTATTCTGACATGGGAACTAGAGTTGAGCGAAACGGGACGAAAAATTTCAAAAGTCGCCAACTTTTGGTAAAGTCGGGGTTCATGAAACGAAACCCGACCCTAGGGTGAGGTCGGCCACGAGCTCGGCGACTTTAGCGCCAAAGTCGTGTTTCAAAAGTTTGCTTTCCGCCCTTTTTCAGCCAATCAGGATCCACGGACACTGTGGGCAACGTGATGACATAGGCAGGGGTCACCACCATCTTTGAGAAGGGCATGCAAGTGATTGGCTTGCTTTGGGGGGCGTCACAGGGGGTATAAAAGGGCGTGCACGCTGACTGCCATGTTACTCATGCTGATCTCAGAATAGGGAGAGCTGCTGCTGATGATGATGATTCTGTAGGGAGAGCGTTAGGCAGGGAAGAAGACACCAAAAACTGCTTCTGCTGCTAGCGATTTTGCCTGTACAACACACCAGTCACTGTGTGTGCAGTGCAAGTGGAGGCTATATTTTGCTGGATCAGCTGTGTTGGTTGTTAGGCTGCCTTATAAGGCTTCCTGATAGCTGCATTGCTGTTTTCCCACTGCTCTGCAAACTGCTTTTTTAAAAGCAATCCAAATTTTTTTTTGTCCTGGTGAGGTACTGAGCGTGCATTTTTTCACACCATACAGCGGTGTACGCTCCTCACACAGTACCGTGTAACGGCTGTTATCATGGCCATAGTGAAGCTATCTGTGTGTGACTCTGTAAGGATAAGTCGAGGACAAGTTCCGTTCTTACAGACCTCCACCTTCTAGTTTTGTCTGGTTTTCAAACAGTTAAGGATATTTGCTGTTTGATCACATTCAAAACTATAGAGAGACAGCGGGTGTCAGTCCGTATACTTAAAAAACACGGAGCTTGACAATTTTACGGACACCGGACAGCGGTGTACATGCACGCTCCTCTCTCAGTACCGTGTAACGGCTGTTATCCCGGCCACAGTGAAGCTATCTGTGTGTGACTCTGTAAGGATAAGTCGAGGACTTGTTCCGTTCTTACAGACATACACTCTATGGAGATTCCTATTCTGCCCAATTCTATAAACACCTTGTAGTTTGTCATACACTAGCCAATTTCTGGCTGTGACATAGCGGTGTGATATTCACTGGGCCTCACACAAGCCAACAGTGTCCACAAGTGTGTTCAGAAATTCTACATCTCCCCTGTCCTATAGTGACATTTTTCACACCTGCGACATTGAGCCTGTGACATAGCGGTGTGATATTCACTGGGCCTCACACAATCCAACAGTGTCCACAAGTGTGTTCAGAAATTCTACATCTCCCCTGTCCTATAGTGACATTTTTCACACCTACGACATTGAGCCTGTGACATAGCGGTGTGATATTCACTGGGCCTCACACAATCCAACAGTGTCCACAAGTGTGTTCAGAAATTCTACATCTCCCCTGTCCTATAGTGACATTTTTCACACCTGCGACATTGAGCCTGTGACATAGCGGTGTGATATTCACTGGGCCTCACACAATCCAACAGTGTCCACAAGTGTGTTCAGAAATTCTACATCTCCCCTGTCCTATATACACCTTGTACCTTGTTTTACATTACTATATAGTTTGTGGGATTTTGTGTACATTTTTACCAAAAATGAGGAAGGCTGGTGGAAGAGGCCATGGAATTGGGCGGGGGTTGCCAGCTGGTAATGATGGTGTTGATGGTGGATCTGATGGTAGTGCAAAAGCAAAATAGGACTGAATGCAGGAGGTGTTGAGCCTGCGTCATCATCTGGCTCCACAAGGCCTCGAAGGCTTAGTTTTCTAGGAGTTGGCAAACCGCTTTTAAAGCCAGAGCTTCAGGAAAAAGTTTTGGCTTACATTGCTGACTCAGCCTCCAGCTCTATCGCCTCCTCTTCTGAAGTTGTAAAAAATAAAAAGCACTGAGTCGTCATTGGAGGCTCATGTTCATGAACCACACCTTTCCTTGTGTCCTTCACCCCAACCAAGATTGAAGGATGATGCAGGCCATACAACCGATTACTCCATGGAGCTGTTTTCACATACCATGCCTGGGTTATCAAGTGAAATGGTGAATTACCCAGGCCAAGATGAATCTGACATGGAGTGCACTGATGCACAGCCACTGATAGATGATTCTGCTGGTACATTCAGTCAGAGCACTACATTGTCCTCACAGTGTAATGAGCCAGATTCTGACCCTGATTAGACTCAGGTGCCCCTTCCCGCATACTATACCACCATACACGGTGACACAGAGGAAGGTGCACATGACATTGAAGAGGAGGTGATGGATGACCCAGTTGTTGACCCATATTGGCATCCATTGGGGGAAGAGGGTGCTGCTTCCAATAGCTCAGATGAGGAGGAGGAGCATCCACAGCAGACATCGACATCGCAACAGCTGTTATCTGGCAGGCCCGGAGCACTCCAAAGACAGGTTCCAAAAATCAAAAGAGTTGCTAGACAGCTTGTCCAGACGGTCAAAATAGCACAGCGTGCTAGGCCGCAAAATGTCTTCCAAAGTAGGAAGAGTGCAGTGTGGCACTTTTTTGAGCAAAATCCTCATGATCAGGCCAAGGTTATCTGTAAGAAGTGCGCAAAGACCTTTAGCTGAGGGAAAAATCTGAAAAATTTGAATACCAGTTGCATGCTTAGACATTTAACCAGCATGCACTTGCAAGCGTGGACACAAAACCAAACCTCAAGTACCACATGTGCAACTGATCACAAAGAAGGTAGTCTGCAGCCAATGTTGACGAGGAGGAAGAGGAGGAGGGAATCCTTGATGACATTCAGCCATTGTCTGCTCAGGGACCTCTCCTGGACGAGGTGGAGGAAGAAGAGGAGGAGGAGGATGATGATGGGGATGATTACTTAGGGGAGGAGGATGCATCTCGTGGGGCAAGTGAAAATGTTGGCGTGGCAAGGTCTGGTACAGGGTTTGTGCATGACTGGAGGGATGTGGATTTGCCAGAAAGTGCTCCTCCAAGCAGCACTCGCAGTGCATCATTGACACCGGGAACATTGGCCCACATGTCAGATTATGCCTTGCAGATCCTAAAAAGGGACCCCCGCATTGCCAAAATGATGAACGATGATGACTACTGGTTGGCCAGCATCCTGGATCCACGCTATAAAGGCAAATTACAAAACATCATGCCACACAAGAACCTTGACCTCATATTGGCTTATAAACAAGCAACTCTGGTAAACTGGTTGGTTGAGGCGTTCCCAGCACAAAGCAGCGGTGATGGTTCTCACACGAGCTATATGGGCCGGGGGCAGCTAGGCAGAGGTGTTCGTGGTGCACACAGCAGAAGTGGCGTTGGAGACAGGGGTTTCATGACAATGTTGTGGACTGATTTTTCAAGTACCGCTCACACAACTGGTAATACTGCATCGATGGAAAGTGACAGGAGACAGCAGTTGTCAACTATGGTTGCAAACTACTTTTCCTCCAATATCAATGTTCTCCCGCACAGGTCATTCCCCTTTGACTATTGGGCCGCTAAACTGGACACCTGGCCTGAATTGGCACAATATGCCTTACAGGAGCTCGCTTGCCCAGCTGCAAGTGTGCTATCGGAAAGAGTCTTCCGTGCAGCTGGATCAATTCTGACAGAAAAAAGGACCCATCTGTCAACCCAAAATGTGGATGATCTAACCTTCATTAAAATGAACCATGCATGGGTTTCCAAGGATTTTGTCCCACCTTCCCTTGATGACACATAGGTTGCCAGAAAAATGGCTTGCTTTCGTCTTCCTCCTATTCCGCGAACTTGACCTATTTCGCCTTTTGCAGCAGCTGAATGTCCCACATCAACATATGCCACTTTGTAAACTGCCCTAACTGGGCTGCCCATCCACCATGGCCGGGGTCACCACCTAGCGCACGAAACCATGCAAGTGCCGTTGCCCTGGACAGGTGGGTAGGCCGACTCTTGGGCGCGGGCACTGGCACAGGGTCCCTCATAGTGCAATCAAGTGTCTCTGACGGTGGTGGTGCACACCCGCCGTCAGACACATCGCCGTACTATGAGGGGGCCAGTGCCAGTACCGACGCCCACGAGTGTGCCCCCCTTGCTTGGGCAGGGCCCCAGCATTTGCAATGCTTACCTCTCCCTGCTCCTCCGCTATTTAGTCTGGGCTGTCAAATCCTTCACTGGGAGTGGCACTACAAATTGATTGAACTGAAAGATGATGGTTAAGATGTAGCTATGACCTGTCCTGCTGGCCAGGCTCTAGTTCCAGATGATAAATGGCATCCATTTCTTATGGACGTCGACTCACAATGACATGCAGTGGTGGTTTATTATCAGCTTTCACAGTTTTCCTACTCACAAACGTGTGACATTCCGGCGCACATTTTAAAATGTGCCCTCTCATGCCAATCAAATAGAATCGCCTACGGCCTGTGGCTTCTGTCTTTTGCACTCCAAAGTTACGTGACAGATCATGATAGCCAGTGAGCACCATGTTTACATCGCTCCCTGTGATAAAAATTTGATTGAGATGAGTAACAGTGATGGAATCAACGGAAGTGCGATACAGCAAGACTTTATTCACAAAAAAATGTTTTCACTGTCTCAACACAAATTAATTGAGGGTCAGCATCGCCTATGAGAATTGTGACGGAAGTTTTTCCCGTGAATAGTAATTCCTAGATTTCTGCAATCACTAGCCTTTATGTTAGTAATTGTATGCATCTCATTTCCTATTGCGGAGAGGCTGGACTGTATTACTGAGACAGAAATATATATGAAGATTTAAAAATAACACCAAAAGTATATAGTTGTGTACGCCTCAAATGCATTTCCTTTTTTCCACTTTGTAGATTGCTGTGTAATCCATACTGAGAACACGGAGATTTTACATGTTTAAACTATGCTATATATACCTGCTATCCAGTGATAAAGTATCCTTTCTCAACTTTGTACAATGTGGTCAAATCCATACTGGGCCTGAGAACATCATCTGAGTCTGCCTCCTGATCTATAGACATATATTTTTAATGTGTAAACTAGGCTACATATATACGTGTTATCCGGTGAAACTGTACCCTTTATCAACTTTCTACAATGTTGTTGAATCCATACTGGGCCTGAGAACGGCTGCTGAGCTGTTAAGCAAGCTACAGCACCTGTGGTTTGGACACATAATTTTTTCAGGAATGACAGTTAGGCCTAACTCCGAAATTGCGGTTGACCTGAACTTACTGGGAAATCATCGTCCGCGGGGAATAATCTGAATCCCAGATCCCCATCACTAACCGAGTTCAGCAGGTTATCTGCACCTGTAAGCGACAAAAGCTGGTCCTTTCAGTGTAGCGTGCATGCAGCCCTGGACATGTACGGGAATGCTAGACCTGTTATTGCTCAATCTCACGTGCCAGAGCCTCGCTTATCCCTCTAGTAAGCTTGACGCGTACTGCGGGGGCATGCCGGAGTCTCGGTTGATAACGGAATAAAGCTGAGAAATCACTAGCACAACTACAAACACACATACCACACCACACACAGAATCGACAAAGCTTTCAAAGTGTGCATCTTTTCTTTAGGTGGCATGGTTGTGGTTTCCCGGGTGGAGTCCAATTAAGCCACAGGCTCCACTCCTGGTGGTACCCTTTTGGACATTCCTTTAAGGTTCAGCTTTGCAATCATACTGCCCCCGGAAACCAAAAACTTTGCCTTCATGGACGCTGTTTGGAGGTTCGTGGGAATAACGCCGCCCGATCAGCAGTCGGCATATGGGTCGCCCTCCCAGGGCTGTGGGGTACTCGGTACCGGGCCGCTATCAGTGGGATGTGTCACAGCAGCGGTGACCCGGACGGTGGCCCTGGGCGCCCATGTAAATGGCATGGTATAATGGTAAAGAGTTTATATAGATAGTTTGACGCCACCTGTGGTGTTCGGCAACATAGATGTTAGGCCGACGCTGCATGCAGACCATCTGGGACTGATGGTGTTGTGCAGCAAAGATGGTGAAGCTCCCCACAGGTGGAGCTGGAGTCCCAGGGAAGTGTAGATGTAGTGATGGGGGAAAGGCACAGGCAGTGTAGGTGCTGGTACCCAGATGTAGCGGTGCTGGAATAACTGTAGGACACCAGAGAGTGCAGTTCCAAAGCTTTACTCACAGTCTGCAGGTTACACAGATGCCTGCCTCCATGCTGTGTCCTCCGGGTCAGGACTTCAGCCAACCTCCGGGACCAAAATGGAAAGCTCCCTTCCAACACTCTGCCAACATGTACCTTCCTGAACGTCTCCTTTCTAGCGCTTGTGGGGGAAGCACTCACAGGACCATGGTTCACTGAAGCGCCTACTGTCTAACAGATGTTCCTCAGACTTTACTTGTATGGCAGACAGCTGTAGCCTTTCCCTTCTGGCTCCCATACGTCGATGCTGGGGCCTCCGAGTCTTAGTTGGGTACAGAGCATTTATAGCTGCTACTTCCCCCAGTTTCTGCTGAAGGAACGTCAGTGTCCCTACAAACTCGGAGACCGGAATCGGGACCATGCGCTCCAGCTAGGAGTGAGCCTTAACTCTGCTCATCCTCCAGCTCCCCTTCTCATGTCCACACACTTCCCCTTCCCTGCACAGAGTGCCCTAACTTACCTCCTCCCGACCACAGAGAGCAGCTCCTCAGCAGTCAGGTTCAGATGTCTCCCTGCTAACCTGGAGTGGGAAATGTGTTGTGTGTTGGTTTCACTGCTAGAGAGATCCTTCGTTGCTCCCAAGCTTGACAACACACTCCCTAGGAGGAAGATAATGCCACAGTGGTGACCGTACTCTTGGGGACGCCACAAGTGCACAGAGGCCCAGCCACTGCTGGATGATGCTGCTGGTACATTGACCCAGACCACTACATTCCCCTCGCACTCTACACTGCCAGAATCTGACCCAGAGGAAACTCAGGTTCCCCTTCCCACATACTATACCACCTTACATGGTGACAAAGAGGAAGGTGCAGATGAAAGTGCAGGTTCCTTGAGCAGGTGGGGGGGCATACTCATGGGCGATGGCAATGGCACAGGGCACCGCATAGTACGCAAAAGTGTCTCTGCCGGTGGGAGGGCCTAAACAGCCAAGTGCAGTGAGATGGAAGATGGGGACGACAAGGAGTTCAGAGTAGTGCAAGGATTCCCTAGCAAGGAGACTTATGTAATTGTTTTCAATGTTGGGACAGCAATTTTTGGGGAGCACTATACTCTGGTGAATGATATATGGGGCCTACCATACAATGGAGCATTCCAAAGGTGGACATCAGACACTGGAGCAGCATTTACAGGGCCCATTATACACTAAAGCAGTAGAAATGGGGCCCATTATATATGGAGCATTATTTGGGCCCATAAGACAGTGGAGCTTCATCCATTGGGACCAACATATACTATAGCATTATGTGGAGCTCATCATATACGGTTTGAAACATTATATGTGATCAATGATTCCATATGGAGAAGTATATGGGCCTCATTACTCTGTATAGCACACTAAGCGCTGGCCATAATACTGTATGGAGTTATATACTGTCCGTTTTTGGAGGTATTGGAGAATTTAAAATGGATATCAGTCATGAGATGTAAGAAGTGAAGTATTTTTCATTGTACTATACTGCTATTTCTCTGCCGTATCGGAGCATCATGAGTTGTGGTATATGTTAAAGGGGCGCTCTTTGGCCCTGGGCCCACGAAAACCTGGAGCCAGCCCTACCCCCCCACAACTGTAGCCAAATAACCCCCATTTTTCAGTGCCTAACTAGTAATATGAAGTAAATTAAGGTTGACAAGCTTAAGTAATAAGAATTGATGCTTTTGGCATTCAAATGGGCACTGTAGGTGTGTTTCCTGTCTTCCTCTCACTGCCGACTTTAATTCCCCATTGACTTACATTGGGTTTCGTGTTTCGGTCGGACCCCAGACTTTCCCCTGTAGTCGGCCGATTTTGCTCGACCCGACTTTTGGAAAAGTCGGGTTTCATGAAACGAAACTCGACTCTAAAAAACCAAAAGTCGCTTCCAATAGCTCAGATGAGGAGGAGGAGCATCCACAGCAGACATCGACATCGCAACAGCTGTTATCTGGCAGGCCCGGAGCACTCCAAAGACAGGTTCCAAAAATCAAAAGAGTTGCTAGACAGCTTGTCCAAACGGTCAAAATAGCACAGCGTGCTAGGCCGCAAAATGTCTTCCAAAGTAGGAAGAGTGCAGTGTGGCACTTTTTTGAACAAAATCCTCATGATCAGGCCAAGGTTATCTGTAAGAAGTGCACAAAGACCTTTAGCTGAGGGAAAAATCTGAAAAATTTGAATACCAGTTGCATGCTTAGACATTTAACCAGCATGCACTTGCAAGCGTGGACACAAAACCAAACCTCAAGTACCACATGTGCAACTGATCACAAAGAAGGTAGTCAGCAACGCTACATTGTTTCCCCCACTGTAAGCCCACCGGTTAGCACAGCAGCAAATGTTGAGGTGTCGTTGCAAGGCCACAGCAGTCAGGGAATCCCACTGTTATATCAACGAAAGACTGAATCTAGGCCATCAGAAAGAACATGCAGTACCACGCTATGACCTACCCAGTCGCCACTTCTCTCGCAAAGCCATCCCAGCCCTCCACCATCATGTGAAAGACCGCATTGTCCATGCACTCAAGCAGTGAGTGGAAAAGTGCACCTCACACCAGATGCATGGTCCAGTCGGCATGGCCAGGGCCGTTACGTGTCCATCACTGCGCACTGGGTTAATGTGGTGGATGCAGGGTCCACAGGGGACAGCGGTGGTGGGACAGTGCTGTCTAGCCCACGGTATAGGAAACAGTTGGCTGTAGGTGTTTGAACCTCCTCCTCCTCCTCCTCCAGAAGTGAAAGCTCGTTCACAGAGCGCAGTCGTACAAGCACTCCATCTGCAGCTGCCACTGTTGCACACGAGGTGTCCCCCTATCGAGCAGCTAGTGGAAAGCGTCAGCAGGCTGTGTTGCAGATGATGTGTTTGGGCGACAGACACACCACGGAGGTGCTGGCCGAGTACTTTCAGTGACAAAATGAGTCATGGCTGGGCAGTGTACATCTTGAGGCAGGCAAGGTAGTTAGTGATAACGGCCGTAATTTTGTGGCAACCATAGCCGTTTCAAAACTCAGCCACATACCTTGCTTGGCTCACACCTTGAACCTGGTGGTGCAGTGCTTCCTCAACAATTATCCGGAGTTAACAGCCCTGCTCCAGAAGGTGCGAAGACTGTGCGCACACATCCGCCGGTTGCCTGTACACTCCATTCGTATGCAGAAGCTGCAGCGATTGCTCCACCTTCCCAACCACCGCCTCATTATCGACATTGCAACAAGGTGGAACTCCACCCTGCACATGGTTGAGCGGCTGTGCGAACAGAGGCAGGCCATAATGCATTTGTGGGAGGATACACAGCCAGGCACTTTGAGAGCTGACATGGAGTTGACAGGTGTGCAGTGGTCGAAGCTGAAAGACCTCTGTAAAGTCCTTCAGTGTTTTGAGGAATGCACACGGCTGGTAAGCGCAGACGACGCCATCCTAAGCATGAGCACCCCACTTATGCATCTGCTCATGAAAACTTTGACGCACCTTAAGGAGCAGGCGTCTGCAGCCAATGTTGACGAGGAGGAAGAGGAGGAGGGAATCCTTGATGACATTCAGCCATTGTCTGCTCAGGGACCTCTCCTGGACGAGGTGGAGGAAGAAAAGGAGGAGGAGGATGATGATGGGGATGATTACTTAGGGGAGGAGGATGCATCTCGTGGGGCAAGTGAAAATGTTGGCGTGGCAAGGTCTGGTACAGGGTTTGTGCATGACTGGAGGGATGTGGATTTGCCAGAAAGTGCTCCTCCAAGCAGCACTCGCAGTGCATCATTGACACCGGGAACATTGGCCCACATGTCAGATTATGCCTTGCAGATCCTAAAAAGGGACCCCCGCATTGCCAAAATGATGAACGATGATGACTACTGGTTGGCCAGCATCCTGGATCCACGCTATAAAGGCAAATTACAAAACATCATGCCACACGAGAACCTTGACCTAATATTGTCTTATAAACAAGCAACTCTGGTAAACTGGTTGGTTGAGGCGTTCCCAGCACAAAGCAGCGGTGATGGTTCTCACACGAGCCGTATGGGCCGGGGGCAGCTAGGCAGAGGTGTTCGTGGTGCACACAGCAGAAGTGGCGTTGGAGACAGGGGTTTCATGACAATGTTGTGGACTGATTTTTCAAGTACCGCTCACACAACTGGTAATACTGCATCGATGGAAAGTGACAGGAGACAGCAGTTGTCAACTATGGTTGCAAACTACTTTTCCTCCAATATCAATGTTCTCCCGCACAGGTCATTCCCCTTTGACTATTGGGCCGCTAAACTGGACACCTGGCCTGAATTGGCACAATATGCCTTACAGGAGCTCGCTTGCCCAGCTGCAAGTGTGCTATCGGAAAGAGTCTTCCGTGCAGCTGGATCAATTCTGACAGAAAAAAGGACCCATCTGTCAACCCAAAATGTGGATGATCTAACCTTCATTAAAATGAACCATGCATGGGTTTCCAAGGATTTTGTCCCACCTTCCCTTGATGACACATAGGTTGCCAGAAAAATGCCTTCTTTGGTCTTCCTCCTATTCCGCGAACTTGACCTATTTCGCCTTTTGCAGCAGCTGAATGTCCCACATCAACATATGCCACTTTGTAAACCGCCCTAACTGGGCTGCCCCCCCCACCATGGCCGGGGTCACCACCTAGCGCACGAAACCATGCAAGTGCCGTTGCCCTGGACAGGTGGGTAGGCCGACTCTTGGGCGCGGGCACTGGCACAGGGTCCCTCATAGTGCAATCAAGTGTCTCTGACGGTGGTGGTGCACACCCGCCGTCAGACACATCGCCGTACTATGAGGGGGCCAGTGCCAGTACCGACACCCACGAGTGTGCCCCCCTTGCTTGGGCAGGGCCCCAGCATTTGCAATGTTTACCTCTCCCTGCTCCTCCGCTGTGTAGTCTGGGCTGTCAAATCCTTCACTGGGAGTGCCACTACAAATTGATTGAACTGAAAGATGATGGTTAAGATGTAGCTATGACCTGTCCTACTGGCCAGGCTCTAGTTCCAGATGATCAATGGCATCCATTTCTTATGGACGTCGACTCACAATGACATGCAGTGGTGGTTTATTATCAGCTTTCACAGTTTTCCTACTCACAAACGTGTGACATTCCGGCGCACATTTTAAAATGTGCCCTCTCATGCCAATGAAATAGAATCGCCTACGGCCTGTGGCTTCTGTCTTTTGCACTCCAAAGTTACGTGACAGATCATGATAGCCAGTGAGCACCATGTTTACATCGCTCCCTGTGATAAAAATTTGATTGAGATGAGTAACAGTGATGGAATCAACAGAAGTGCGATACAGCAAGACTTTATTCACAAAAAAATGTTTTCACTGTCTCAACACACAAATTAATTGAGAGTCAGCATCGCCTATGAGAATTGTGACGGAAGTTTTTCCCGTGAATAGTAATTCCTAGATTTCTGCAATCACTAGCCTTTATGTCAGTAATTGTATGCATCTCATTTCCTATTGCGGAGAGGCTGGACTGTATTACTGAGACAGAAATATATATGAAGATTTAAAAATAACACCAAAAGTATATAGTTGTGTACGCCTCAAATGCATTTCCTTTTTTCCACTTTGTAGATTGCTGTGTAATCCATACTGAGAACACGGAGATTTTACATGTTTAAACTATGCTATATATACCTGCTATCCAGTGATAAAGTATCCTTTCTCAACTTTGTACAATGTGGTCAAATCCATACTGGGCCTGAGAACATCATCTGAGTCTGCCTCCTGATCTGTAAATGAAAATTGTGGAGTACATTATGTGCATGGGACCAAAAGAATCTCAATTAGTCACATGGCAGAGTATATAAAACCAGTACACATGCACATGAAGGACAAATAGTCTGGACAACTGCAATCACAAGGAATCAAAAATAAATAAAATGGCCAGCAGTCAAAAATGTCACATAAAATCAATACTTTATTAATGATCTATAATTGGACAAAGGTACATGAGAGGGGGGGAAAAAGGAATCACCAAAGGCTAGACAAAAGGCCTAGTATGTCACCCACATCGAACAGGATAACAACCCCGTATGGTCACAGTAATCAGGAGTTCATGCAAAGTAGCCCCATAATTGGTAAATAAAATATACATTAGCATGATAACCAGGGGCACCAGGAACTCTCTGACAGTAACGAATATATATAATAGAGAACAACTGTTCAAATAGTATGGACCTACATAGGGTCTATAATATTACCTGGACGAAGTGGAAATGACACATACAGCGGCCAAGACCCCGACGCGCGTTTCGGAGCGTACTGCTCCTTCCTCAGGGGACGTGGCTGGCATAGTCAATGATTGGAGTTTATAACGTGCCAGCTCTGCAATTATTGGATGCGCCGGCTGCATGTCATGACTGAGGTAGCGCCCTCCTCTAGACGAAGCGGAAACATGCGGGCCCCACGTGATCCGGAACGTCAGAGGGAGGAACCACCAGCAGGCCGACCAGTCAGCGCATAGACAGAACCGGAAGTGCAATATCCGCCATTTTGGAAAAGGGTAAGTGGAAGGGAATGGACAAACAATAAATAAAACAGACACAGTAGAGAGAAACAATTTGAGTAAGCCGGACATCAAGTGACAGTATATAGAGGCATGTATAGTTACAGTGCCAATAACTAAACACGAAGTGGGGAGGAAAATGCTTTCCACCTATATCAATGTGTGGAAGTCCTAGCACGAACCACACATACATCCATGAATGAAATTAAAAACAGACAATGTAAATTGTCGCAGCAGGGTTACCGCATAACAAATTCTACATAAAATGTCAATAGTTAATGATTGATCATAATAGTTTCATGGTGGGTAACATGTACAGTGCACATCTGTCAGATGGACTAATAACAAAAATAGAGATGGCATCATAACATATGGTGACATGTACACATAAAAAACCACAGCCAATGCAATATATGTAAAAAACAATAAAGGCATATGGAAAGCCAATGTGTAACAAGATGTTACCCCAAATGGGCATACATATGTCAGCATGTATATTTGTGCGCTACGTACATCGTTATATGTGCACATATAACACGCACGCAACTTGATCGAATCAATGTCCAAAAAGGAACATGCCCATAAAAGGGGGGACCCCAAAAGACCATTGTTATACGTAAAAAGAATTGTACACACGAGCACATAAAATGCAGAATTGGACCGATAACCACATTAACAAACAAGATCAAATTGTCCATATGGCATACTGAATTAGCCACAAAAAAGAAAGACAGTTATCTTCTTGAAAACATCTTCATTCATGATATTCCGGCCAGAACAACAACTTGTTGTTAAAAGACATTCCTCCAACAATTTCCAAATCATCCATACTGCACAGTCTGAAATTTCAAAAGACGTGTATAGATGTTAAAGAGAAGTAAAATTAAAATCAATAAAAGGTAACAAAACACCAATAAACAAAACCAAAGAAAGCCGCAGCACTTATTGGTCAAAAATATTAAAGAAAATCAGCTGTCCAAATTTAATAGAGATTCTAGAGACTATCAAAATAAGAAGGTCTATCTGTGGAGGAGTGTGAACAATTCCAAACTTCATCGTACCACCTCTGATATTTCAGTCTCATCCCTAAGTGGCCTTTCTGATACATCTCAGACTTCGGTCTCTTCTTATGGAATGGATGGGTCTCACAGACTAAGGGATCACTCTTTTCACCCTTATAAAAGACGCCTTGCAAATCAATCGGATACCAACAGGAGAGATAATAAGGTGATTAATCTTAGTAATTACAATCTTACTGAGGTGGACCTATCCTTATTGGGGAGGGGTCTCACTTTTTCACCCACTTCTAATTTTGACACCTTTTCGGCGGTTAAAGATCTAAACTTATTTGCCAGATCCTTATTGTTTAAAAGGCATTTCTTTAATAATGATCTACACCATCTCTTTCCTACAGAGGAAGAACAGGAGGCAATAAGGACTCTTGAGGAACTAGCGGCTGAACATGATGATGACCATGGTAAGATTCCTGCATCCATCCGTCCACGTTCGACAAAGTTTCCCCCCCTTACATCGTGTCCAAGTATAGATCTATTTGTGCGGGTGGTGACTGAGGATTTTAGAAAAATTCCTAAGTTTGGCAGAGGTGATAATCTGACTGGTGATGAAAGGATGAGGTTACATCACCTTAAAAATTTGACAGACGTGGTGTTAAAGCCAGCCGATAAAGGTGGCAATGTGGTGATCTGGCCAATACAAATGTACAAGAGGGAGGCATTTCGGCAGCTGGATAATCCAGTTTGCTACAGGAAGCTTACATATAACCCCCTCTCGGCATTTGTTGCAAAATTGGATAAGATTCTTGAGAAAGCCATAGTCGATGGCATTGTCACAAAACAGCTGGCTTCATCTCTCATCGTCAAAGAACCTACTATTTCTACATTCTACCTCTTGCCCAAAATCCATAAGAATATTAACTGTCCACCTGGTAGACCTATAGTTTCGGGGAGGGGGAACTTTCTCGAAAATGTTAATAAATGGATTGACCATCTTCTTCAGCCGCTGGTTACCAGCTTACCCTCCTTCCTCAAGGACACGGGTGATCTATTGCGTAAGGTCGACGGACTATGTCTGGAGAGTGATACTCTTCTGGCTTCTGTGGATGTTGAGTCCCTATATACGAGCATTAGACATCTAGACGGCCTGCGGGCAGTTCAGTTTTTTCTGAATACATCCACGATCCCGCTGGGACTTAGGGACCTCATCCTGGAGCTATTAGAGTTCACTCTCACGCACAACTTTTTTGTGTTCAAGGGGTCCTTTTTACCTGCAGCTCCAGGGGACTGCCATGGGGCGGCCTTCGCGCCTTCCTATGCCAACCTCTTCCTGGGGCTGTGGGAGAGGGACCTCTTCCTGTCTGACGGACAGGGGTCGATAGACCGTGTTCCATTTTGGGCGCGCTATATCGACGATATCTTGTTTGTCTGGCAGGGTAGTTCCGTCGACCTCATGCAATTTGTGTCCTCTTTGAATTCCAATGACTATAACATCAAACTTACTCTGACATGGGATCCATTTAAAATCAACTTCCTTGATGTTATTATTAACAAGGATGGAGATGGGAATATCCAGACAGACATTTACCGCAAAGAAACTGCTACTAATTCTCTCCTCCATGCCTCCTCTTGCCATCCGCACCATCTCATTAAGGCTATCCCTGTGGGTCAGTTTTTGCGGTTACGTCGTATTTGCTCTTCAGATAATGATTTTTACAGTAGAGCTAAGGAATTACAAGCACGATTCCTGTCACGCGGGTATAGTAAACGCTGTGTCAAGAAAGCCTATCAACGTGCTAAATATTTGACTCGTGATGATCTCCTTTACAGGAATGCCCAATTGACGAAACATAAAAATTCTAACACCGTGAGGTTTATTACCTCCTTTCACCCGTTGCATAAGATGGTTCGGACGGCAATGAGGAAGGCATGGCCTATTCTCAAGGCTGATCCCATTTTAGCTAAATTCCTTCCTAAGTCTCCCCCCATTACATTCAGATGAGCCAGCAACTTACGGGACAAGCTGGTTACTAGTCATTATGTCCACCGTCCGGCGTCCACCTTTTTGGATGCGTTTCCAGCTGGGCATGGCTGCTCGCCATGTGGTAAATGTGTGGCCTGTCCGAACATCGAGCGCTGTAACTCGTTTGTCAATCATGATGGTACAAAAACATTCAAGATCAAGTGTCGGATATCATGCATCACTCGATATGTGGTGTACCATGCTACGTGTCCCTGTGGATTAATTTATGTGGGCATGACCACAAGGCAGCTTAAAGTCCGTACAAGGGAACATGTTCTAGGTATACAGGCCGCTCTGACCTGTACTGATGATTCCCTTTTAAAAACGTTGCCCAGACATTTTAAGGAGTACCATCAGTGCAACTCTGCACTACTTAGGATTCGGGGTATTGATTCCCTTAAAATAAATATAAGGGGTGGTAAGTCGTCTGGTCGCCTGGCTCAACTTGAGACTCGGTGGATATGGAGACTAGGTACTATGTATCCAAATGGTCTAAATGAGAACATATCCTATGCTCCGTTTTTATAGTCCCCGCCTGCTGAACATTAGCGATATCACTGCGGCTTTCTTTGGCTTTGTTTATTGGTGTTTTGTTGCCTCTTATTGATTTTAATTTTACTTCTCTTTAACATCTAGACACGTCTTTTGAAATTTCGGACTGTGCAGTATGGATGATTTGGAAATTGTTGGAGGAATGTCTTTTAACAACAAGTTGTTGTTCTGGCCGGAATATCATCAATGAAGATGTTTTCAAGAAGATAACTGTCTTTCTTTTTTGTGGCTAATTCGGTATGCCATATGGACAATTTGATCTTGTTTGTTAATGTGGTTATCGGTCCAATTCTGCATTTTATGTGCTCGTGTGTACAATTCTTTTTACGTATAACAATGGTCTTTTGGGGTCCCCCCTTTTATGGGCATGTTCCTTTTTGGACATTGATTCGATCAAGTTGCGTGCGTGTTATATGTGCACATATAACGATGTACGTAGCGCACAAATATACATGCTGACATATGTATGCCCATTTGGGGTAACATCTTGTTACACATTGGCTTTCCATATGCCTTTATTGTTTTTTACATATATTGCATTGGCTGTGGTTTTTTATGTGTACATGTCACCATATGTTATGATGCCATCTCTATTTTTGTTATTAGTCCATCTGACAGATGTGCACAGTACATGTTACCCACCATGAATACTATTATGATCAATCATTAACTATTGACATTTTATGTAGAATTTGTTATGCGGTAACCCTGCTGCGACAATTTACATTGTCTGTTTTTAATTTCATTCATGGATGTATGTGCGGTTCGTGCTAGGACTTCCACACATTGATATAGGTGGAAAGCATTTTCCTCCCCACTTCGTGTTTAGTTATTGGCACTGTAACTATACATGCCTCTATATACTGTCACTTGATGTCCGGCTTACTCAAATTGTTTCTCTCTACTATGTCTGTTTTATTTATTGTTTGTCCATTCCCTTCCACTTACCCTTTTCCAAAATGGCGAATATTGCACTTCCGGTTATGTCTATGCGCTGACTGGTCGGCCTGCTGGTGGTTCCTCCCTCTGACGTTCCGGATCACGTGGGGCCCGCATGTTTCCGCTTCGTCTAGAGGAGGGCGCTACCTCAGTCATGACATGCAGCCGGCGCATCCAATAATTGCAGAGCTGGCACGCTATAAACTCCAATCATTGACTATGTCAGCCACGCCCCCTGAGGAAGGAGCAGTACGCTCCGAAACGCGCGTCGGGGTCTTGGCCGCTGTATGTGTCATTTCCACTTCGTCCAGGTAATATTATAGACCCTATGTAGGTCCATACTATTTGAACAGTTGTTCTCTATTATATATATTCGTTACTGTCAGAGAGTTCCTGGTGCCCCTGGTTATCATGCTAATGTATATTTTATTTACCAATTATGGGGCTACTTTGCATGAACTCCTGATTACTGTGACCATACGGGGTTGTTATCCTGTTCGATGTGGGTGACATACTAGGCCTTTTGTCTAGCCTTTGGTGATTCCTTTTTCCCCCCCTCTCATGTACCTTTGTCCAATTATAGATCATTAATAAAGTATTGATTTTATGTGACATTTTTGACTGCTGGCCGTTTTATTTATTTTTGATTCCTCCTGATCTATAGACATATATTTTTAATGTGTAAACTAGGCTACATATATACGTGTTATCCGGTGAAACTGTACCCTTTATCAACTTTCTACAATGTTGTTGAATCCATACTGGGCCTGAGAACGGCTGCTGAGCTGTTAAGCAAGCTACAGCACCTGTGGTTTGGACACATAATTTTTTCAGGAATGACAGTTAGGCCTAACTCCGGAATTGCGGTTGACCTGAACTTACTGGGAAATCATCGTCCGCGGGGAATAATCTGAATCCCAGATCCCCATCACTAACCGAGTTCAGCAGGTTATCTGCACCTGTAAGCGACAAAAGCTGGTCCTTTCAGTGTAGCGTGCATGCAGCCCTGGACATGTACGGGAATGCTAGACCTGTTATTGCTCGATCTCACGTGCCAGAGCCTCGCTTATCCCTCTAGTAAGCTTGACGCGTACTGCGGGGGCATGCCGGAGTCTCGGTTGATAACGGAATAAAGCTGAGAAATCACTAGCACAACTACAAACACACATACCACACCACACACAGAATCGACAAAGCTTTCAAAGTGTGCATCTTTTCTTTAGGTGGCATGGTTGTGGTTTCCCGGGTGGAGTCCAATTAAGCCACAGGCTCAACTCCTGGTGGTGCCCTTTTGGACATTCCTTTAAGGTTCAGCTTTGCAATCATACTGCCCCCGGAAACCAAAAACTTTGCCTTCATGGATGCTGTTTGGAGGTTCGTGGGAATAACGCCGCCCGATCAGCAGTCGGCATATGGGTCGCCCTCCCAGGGCTGTGGGGTACTCGGTACCGGGCCGCTGTCAGTGGGATGTGTCACAGCAGCGGTGACCCGGACGGTGGCCCTGGGCGCCCATGTAAATGGCATGGTATAATGGTAAAGAGTATATATAGAGAGTTTGACGCCACCTGTGGTGTTCGGCAACATAGATGTTAGGCCGACGCTGCATGCAGACCATCTGGGACTGATGGTGTTGTGCAGCAAAGATGGTGAAGCTCCCCACAGGTGGAGCTGGAGTCCCAGGGAAGTGTAGATGTAGTGATGGGGGAAAGGCACAGGCAGTGTAGGTGCTGGTACCCAGATGTAGCGGTGCTGGAATAACTGTAGGACACCAGAGAGTGCAGTTCCAAAGCTTTACTCACAGTCTGCAGGTTACACAGATGCCTGCCTCCATGCTGTGTCCTCCGGGTCAGGACTTCAGCCAACCTCCGGGACCAAAATGGAAAGCTCCCTTCCAACACTCCGCCAACATGTACCTTCCTGAACGTCTCCTTTCTAGCGCTTGTGGGGGAAGCACTCACAGGACCGTGGTTCACTGAAGCGCCTACTGTCTAACAGATGTTCCTCAGACTTTACTTGTATGGCAGACAGCTGTAGCCTTTCCCTTCTGGCTCCCATACGTCGATGCTGGGGCCTCCGAGTCTTAGTTGGGTACAGAGCATTTATAGCTGCTACTTCCCCCGGTTTCTGCTGCAGGAACGTCAGTGTCCCTACAAACTCGGAGACCGGAATCGGGACCATGCGCTCCAGCTAGGAGTGAGCCTTAACTCTGCTCATCCTCCAGCTCCCCTTCTCACGTCCACACACTTCCCCTTCCCTGCACAGAGTGCCCTAACTTACCTCCTCCCGACCACAGAGAGCAGCTCCTCAGCAGTCAGGTTCAGATGTCTCCCTGCTAACCTGGAGTGGGAAATGTGTTGTGTGTTGGTTTCACTGCTAGAGAGATCCTTCGTTGCTCCCAAGCTTGACAACACACTCCCTAGGAGGAAGGTAATGCCACAGTGGTGACCGTACACTTGGGGACGCCACAAGTGCACAGAGGCCCAGCCACTGCTGGATGATGCTGCTGGTACATTGACCCAGACCACTACATTCCCCTCGCACTCTACACTGCCAGAATCTGACCCAGAGGAAACTCAGGTTCCCCTTCCCACATACTATACCACCTTACACGGTGTCAAAGAGGAAGGTGCAGATGAAAGTGCAGGTTCCTTGAGCAGGTGGGGGGGCATACTCATGGGCGATGGCACTGGCACAGGGCACCGCATAGTACGCAAAAGTGTCTCTGCCGGTGGGAGGGCCTAAACAGCCAAGTGCAGTGACATGGAAGATGGGGACGACAAGGAGTTCAGAGTAGTGCAAGGATTCCCTAGCAAGGAGACTTATGTAATTGTTTTCAATGTTGGGACAGCAATTTTTGGGGAGCACTATACTCTGGTGAATGATATATGGGGCCTACCATACAATGGAGCATTCCAAAGGTGGACATCAGACACTGGAGCAGCATTTACAGGGCCCATTATACACTAGAGCAGTAGAAATGGGGCCCATTATATATGGAGCATTATTTGGGCCCATAAGACAGTGGAGCTTCATCCATTGGGACCAACATATACTATAGCATTATGTGGAGCTCATCATATACGGTTTGAAACATTATATGTGATCAATGATTCCATATGGAGAAGTATATGGGCCTCATTACTCTGTATAGCGCACTAAGCGCTGGCCATAATACTGTATGGAGTTATATACTGTCCGTTTTTGGAGGTATTGGAGAATTTAAAATGGATATCAGTCATGAGATGTAAGAAGTGAAGTATTTTTCATTGTACTATACTGCTATTTCTCTGCCGTATCGGAGCATCATGAGTTGTGGTATATGTTAAAGGGGCGCTCTTTGGCCCTGGGCCCACGAAAACCTGGAGCCAGCCCTACCCCCCCACAACTGTAGCCAAATAACCCCCATTTTTCAGTGCGTAACTAGTATTATGAAGTAAATTAAGGTTGACAAGCTTAAGTAATAAGAATTGATGCTTTTGGCATTCAAATGGGCACTGTAGGTGTGTTTCCTGTCTTCCTCTCACTGCCGACTTTAATTCCCCATTGACTTACATTGGGTTTCGTGTTTCGGTCGGACCCCAGACTTTGCCCTGTAGTCGGCCGATTTTGCTCGACCCGACTTTTGGAAAAGTCAGGTTTCATGAAACGAAACTCGACTCTAAAAAACCAAAAGTCGCTCAGCTATAATGGGCACCTGCCAGTACCCACTGGCCAAGTCCAGGGTCGAAAAATATGTTGCTTTCCCCAAAGCGGACAAGGATTCTTCTATGTGGGGCAGTGGGTATGAGTCTTTAATAGTGCATGCATTCAGTTTCCGATAGTCCACACAGAATCGTAATGTTGATATCGCTCCAAGATAAGGGCCGCTCCTGTTGTTGGGATTTCGTGAGTGATGGCGGTGGTACACCCAAAATCTTCTTCATGACTAGCAAATACTTCATGGTACTGTCCAAGCAATGTTTTTATCTGTGAGAGTTGGGCTGAAGTTAACCCGGAAAGTTCTGCCCACATCTGCTCCAGAATATTTCGACCCTTCTCCTGAGCCGAGACTTTGGTGGCCTGTAGGGTTCGAATCGTTACTTCCCAAGGATCCTCGGAGTGTACTCGCAATTGAACCGCGGGGGCTGGCAGCACTTCCTCTAAAGGCTTTACTAGTTTGGCCAGTTCAGTCCGTGCTTTCAGGACGGTGTCTCAGTCTTCAAGGTTAACACAGCACACCAGGACGGTCCCTTTTTGCACTGTAGCCAGGGAACGGGCCACCAGTATGCCAGGAGGTAAGCGCTCCGAGTGGCACGGCTCCACCTGCACCTCCACGCCCTCCAAGGGTATCGGGGCCCGAATTGGCAGGGCCACCACGGTCTGCCCAGGAGGTAGCACAAGCAGGGGAGTCGCTGGCGTGTTGACCTTGCCCAGAGCCTCGCCTTCCTGATGGTCCTGATGTACCCGCGCTCCCTGCACCAACTGCTGGAATACCTGTCCCTAGGCCGTGTGAGAACCCCACTGCTTGAGAATCTTCTGTGTAGGATCATTTAGCAGTAGGTTACCGAACTCTCGTAACACATTCATGCCTAGGGTGACGGGGTGCCATTTATCAGTTTCTCTTTGAGTTAGTACCACCCCTCTGCGACCAAGGGGTTTGCTGCACAGCGTCACCTGCACCCACACCACCCCGGCAACCAGGACCGGCAGTTGGTTGGTGGCTATTAGGCTGATCATGGGCCTCCAGTGAGGTCTTGCTGCCTCTGGGAAGTTTTGCTGAAAGTATGCTGCGGGCATAGTGGTTACTTTTGACCCCGTGTCCACCAGGCACCGGACGGCCCGGCCCTCCACTTCTGCCCAGACCACCGGATATTTTGCTACCAAATCTTCGGGACTTCCATCACCCCTAGTTGTGGTTTCGGCTCCGAGCGGCATCCCCCCAGCCCAGAGCCCTTTAGTTTAATGGCCACCAGGGGTGGGTATCTCCCATGCTACAGACACTCTCGGGCGAAGTGGCCTGGTTCTCCACACTCATAACACTGGGCCTGTGCAGACTGACCACCCCGCGGGGGGCGTGATCCCCATGGGCTGGGGTTAAAGCTAGGTCGTCCAGTCCCGGTCTTGGTCCTTCTCTTTACTTCGGCCAACTCGCCCTTAATATTCTTCAACTCTTACTTCATCTCCTCTACCCACTGAGGCTCCTCGACTGCATTCACGGAGGCCTCCACACTTCGTATCTTCCCCACGGGGACCGCCATCCCCTGCTCTTGCTCTCGAGCCCGTGCCTGACTTCCCACTTCTGAAAAGTCTATTTGGGGATCCATTTTGATCTGCTCCCGTAATGCCTGCTTTATTAATGGATCCCACAGTTCAGTCACCAGTAGGTTGTGTAGGGCAATGTCAACAGGTCCTACCCCTACCCCGTCCTTTCTTTCAATGACCGTATGCAATTCTTGGAGGACATTCATATACTGAGTGATTGTCTCCCCCTCTCCCTGCATCCGACTGAACAAACGGGTCCTTAACTCTCCCACATTAGTTGGGTCCCCATGGGTCTGTTCTACTATCTGTAAAACTTTATCAAAAGTGTTATGGTGTTCCGGAGGTTTCAACATCACTGACCTCTTCACCTCCCCGTCTAGTGCCATGAGAGCCACTTTGGCTTCCAGATCGGGGGTCATTCGGTGCATCCGAAAAAGCCCCCACATCCGCTCTGCCCAGCTCCATAGCATAGTATTGGAGCCGGAAAATCTAGGCAGGTTGTTCAGCATGGCCCCCAATGAAATGCTGGAACGGGGACCCTCATTATTTGTAGAGTTCACAGCTCTGCCCTCACCTGGGGCAACACTGTCCGTGCTCGGAGACTGCATCCTGCCGACTACGCCAAGTGTAGGGTTCAGGCAGGTTCTCAGGATGCAGTGACGAGACACGAGACTGAGTGTGATTTGTAAAATAAATGTTTATAAATTGGGTCCACTGGGGCTTTGCTGATCAAACCAAATAGGCAACAACAAACTGTCCTCGAAGGGACTCAATAACATTTTCAACACTTTTTCTTATATTAAATGCGACTAATCCGGCTAGTCCGGATGTTGCAGACCACGTACTGCCGAACTATGGGTCCTTATTTCCTATGGCCAACTTATCCTTCCAGGCATCATTCAGGATTGAAGATGCGGCCGCTCAGAGGTCGCTGATGCAGCTGCCTTGACGCTCCGATATCCCGGGATGATTGGGATCGACTGGCCCTGGAGGATCTGTGCTGGTGGGGCACAACAGGCCCTGAAGAATCTGTGCTGGCGGGGCACAACAGGCCCTGAAGACTCTGTGCTGGTGGGGCACAACAGGCCCTGAAGAATCTGTGCTGGTGGGGCACAACAGGCCCTGAAGAATCTGTGCTGACGGGGCGCAACAGGCCCTGAAGAATCTGTGCTGGCGGGGCACAACAGGCCCTGAAGACTCTGTGCTGGTGGGGCACAACAGGCCCTGAAGAATCTGTGCTGGTGGGGCACAACAAGCCCTGAAGAATCTGTGCTGATGGGGCACAACAGGCCCTGAAGAATCTGTGCTGACGGGGCACAACAGGCCCTGAAGAATCGGTGCTGGTGGGGCACAACAGGCCCTGAAGAATTGGTGCTGGTGGGGCACAACAGGTCCTGAAGAATACAGCGGGGTAGGCCTTCCAGGAAGTCTTTACCAGCTCCCGTCTCACAGCGTAGTCATGATGCAGTCTCTAACATGACGGTTGGCTCTCTGCTCGGGATCCCCAGTAAATGGGGAGGGGGCCTCTATGGCCGCCTATGGCGAGGTGGCGCCCCCTGAGGCTGGTGATGACAGGGCCGCAGCTGTGGGAGAAGGCAGGGGGGCAGTGTCCTGACCGATGTAGTGGATTGATGTGTAGCCGAAGCGAGCATGGCAGTGTACCGCCATGTGCGGGGAGCGGCCTCCTG
Organism: Dendrobates tinctorius; assembly: GCF_039654945.1. NCBI lineage: Eukaryota > Metazoa > Chordata > Amphibia > Anura > Dendrobatidae > Dendrobates > Dendrobates tinctorius. The sequence goes on from NW_027361793.1 coordinate 4,583,604, forward strand.
TGAAATTTTCTCACATGTCACTTGTCGGTGAGTCCGCAGCTTCCCCCTCACAGACCCCTGACGGTCTCTCCAAAACACACCGCCCGTTGCCCCGTTTCTCTCTATGTCACACGGCTTCCTGTCTACTGTCAGGCTCTCTGCCAACTGACGCCTGAGCGCGCCTCCTGCTCCTTTTATCCTCGCCCCGCCCCCTTTTGCCCTGACAACTTCAGTCGCATGTCTTCCTTCGTTGTCCCCCCGGTGTGGTTCCTTCAGGAACCCTGAAGGCGGTCCCCTTGGTTCCGGACCAGTCACTTTCCGGGGGTCCTCCTCCCCTCATCACATTCAATTCAGGTATTTGCAATCACTAAGATACCATCATTAACCACTATTATTGCCAATTTTGCCACCAACACCCACAATTGCAGAAACTTTGGTTAGAGCTGTGCTCTCTGTCAGAGATTCTGCTGTAGCATTTATTCTACACTCCCAATTCCCACAAAACGTCACCACAAATTGATATAATTATTTGGTTATAAAATGTACTATTTGTAATTATTTCATGCATTAAATTCATTCTACAAAAGCTTGTACTCCAAGTAATTTTTTCTTCCCACCTTAATAATTTGGAGTTATTATTATTATTATTATTTATTATTATAGCGCCATTTATTCCATGGCGCTTTACATGTGATTAGGGGTATACATTATACATACAAGTACAGTAATCTTAAACAATACAAGTCACGACTGGTACAGGATGAGAGAGGACCCTGCCCGCGAAGGCTCACAATCTACAACGGGATGGGTGAGGATACAGTAGGCGAGGGTAGAGCTGGTCATGCAGCGGTTTGGTGGATCGGTGGTTACTGCAAGTTGTAGGCTTGTCGGAAGAGGTAGAGTTAATACACATTTTAATTCCTGCGTATTCAAATGAAATTTACTACATAATTTCTGATTTTATATGATGCTATATTACAATTTCTATCAGCCTATACTGCTGTTTTTCTATGGGAAATAATAGAATCATACATTATAGCTGATAACTTTTTCCTGATGGTGCCCTGAGGTTATGGGAATTTCTTCTGAATCTGTAGAACAGTGCACCGCTGTGAATATAATTCTACTTTCTGGATGCATGGTGCTTGTGACAGACTGCACTGACCTACTGATTACACTGCACACAGACCTCATTCACAGGCTTCGGATCCCGCAGTGCAGATGATGTGGGAGCAGCTGCCAGATCAATTCATGAGACGAGAGCACTCACTGTTTGCTTCATGTACAGTATCTCATCTTAACTGCATCTCAGGATGGATTTTAAACAGCAGGAAAGCTGCTACATTGCCAGTGGCTAAGAAACTGTACTTAGCATAGCTGTCACAGCATAAAGGCCAGGTTTGTCCCTTTTGTACATAGTGTCATGGGAGATTGCTGTGTGTTGGGAGTGGTGAAGGAAAATATCACCTAAGGCTATGTATAAAGCTTGGTGGCTATGACCACTAAAGCAGATGTCTGTACAACAAAAGATAAAAAGTATATTTTAAAATGACTACGCATGCCTGCTGAAATGTCAGATGTTTATCGTGCAAAAAAATCATACCAAAAGAATCATTTCTGAACTTTTTTCACCTTTAATGTCACCCATAATCTGTACAAATCCATTGAGAAAAAAATGAAGTCAGTTTTAGGAGGAAAATAAAAATAACAAAACTAAAATAATAGGTTGCAGAAGTGTGAACACTGTTATGATTAGGTCACCGAGGAGGATAGCCGGGGAATAAGATAGGCAACCAGAAAACCAGAAAGGTTGGTAACTTAGCAGATTGCAAACCCCTAAAACTAACAACACAACTAGAATTAGCTGTGGGACGTACCTACGATGCCCTAGACGCCTCGACACAGCCAAAGAGTTAACTAAGCCTAAAGCAAGAAAGGGGAAAGCTAAACTGCCCCGGAGTAGAACCCAAAAGGAATAGATATTCCACAAACAAATATTGCTGGTGAGACAAGGTGAGGCACAACCACAGGCAGAAAATAGAGTAAGCAAATAAATGATGGAGCTCAAACTGTCTAGATAGAACAGGACAGGAAAGATACTGTCTGTAATCACGCAGAAAACCCTAAGAAAAATCCAACACGTCTGATATGCAAAAATACTGAGGCCACGTGACCTCTCCCCCACTAGATGTGAATTCTGGTGTGAACTGGAAGCAAAACAAAAGATACTTATATAACGGGATTAGCAATACTGAACAGACTGACATAAGCTGTGGCATATGGAACGGGGAAAGCAGAGAAAGGCAAAAACTGGATCAAATGCAAAAAGATTCCAGCAAACAAATAACTTATCTGAACAATGCAGGACCAAGCAGGGGGCAAGCGGACTTCAAAATGCACAGGAAGAAAACCAAATCACCAGCAACAACTGAGGGAAGCTTGCTCACTTAAATCTTTCCAGTCTGTAACACCTGACCTCCAATCATCCTCTTCAGGTGATTGACTTCTGTCAACCTGACCAGCTCCATTACCCACAGCAACCACCAGATGGAGCCCAAACTCAGAAGTCAGGTCAAAAGTGTTAACAACAGAACTCCCTCTGATAATTGGGGATGTAGTTGTGTTAACAATTAGCCAGTTACATTTAAGCTCAGGTTATATAGTAGTCTGTACATAGCTGCCATCATTTACAGTGATTATGATTAACCACGTATACTTTTTTGCTGTTCTAGTAGGATTTCCCTGACATTTTCTAAATTGAATTTTACAGCAAAAGTCATGGTCCATAAACAGCTTACAACAGACAAAGGTATCATTCAGAGCTAAGGTACAAAAACATATGTAAGGCATTAGATATACCATGGATCATTGTGACATTTAATGATTTTTTTTACATGACAAAAATCTGGCATTTTAATAGAGGTGTATAGAATTCTGGCGGACATAGACAGAAAAGGGCCTGTGCACAAGAACAATATATGGGCCCTTTGCAGTCCAAGAGCTCCTAAAAATACAAAATTGCACCTGCTTTGAAGGTATAAATGGTCCCCCTTAGCTCTTGGGTCACTGTGCGGCCACACAGGTTGCACCAATGATATGTCTGCCTCTGTCTACTGTATCTTACACATTATGGAACATCTGCCATTCTGACAACTATGCAAATCTTTTAATATCTGTTTTTAAAGAGGATCTGTGACGAGGACAAACGTGTCCAGTTTTAGCACTTTTTTCTTTCTGGCTGCTCCTCTAAGAATTCTCTTTTTTGTTTTATCTTTTTAAATTGTCCATACTATTTGTGGGGGTTCACTCTCTTCCGCCGCACCGCCCTTACGACTGTCCTATTGACCTCTTGCCCGGTGCTGAGCCTCCCCGGGGTCGAGTCTACCCCTATCTCTCCCAGAGACAGAAGCTATGTCTCAGTATATCAGGGAGAATCTGGCAAAAGGATTCATTAGGAAGTCGGTGTCTCCGGCAGGAGCGGGATTCTTCTTTGTCCAAAAGAAGAATGGAGAATTACGTCCGTGGGAAAAAGCAATTAGTTCCAGCTGCGTGTAAAAAAATTTCTTCTTTATTTCAACATTATAATTATGTCATCTTCATAGTATGCCATACACACGGACACGGCAACGCGTTTCGATCTGTAAGATCTTTGTCAGAGCTTTGGCTCTGACAAAGATCTTACAGATCGAAACGCGTTGCCGTGTCCGTGTGTATGGCATACTATGAAGATGACATAATTATAATGTTGAAATAAAGAAGAAATTTTTTTACACGCAGCTGGAACTAATTGCTTTTTCCTATTGATCACACGTCAGTCCAGACGGAGCTCCGAGGTCTGCGGTCTACATTTGGTGAGCTGGCTTTTGTTTGTTTTTAGAATTACGTCCGTGCATCGATTACAGGGGTCTTAACGCCATAACCGTTAAGAACAAGTATCCTTTACCCCTGATATCGGAACTGTTCGATAGGCTACGGGGAGCGAGAGTGTTTACTAAGCTTGATCTGCGAGGAGCCTATAACCTGATTCACATCCGTGAGGGGGACGAATGGAAGATGGCATTTAACACCAGAGATGGGTACTATGAATACCTGGTGATGCCCTTCAGGCTATGTAATGCGCCAGCCGTCTTCCAAGACTTTGTGAACAATATCTTCTGAGATATGCTTACCACCTCGGTAGTAGTCTATCTGGACGATATTCTCATTGACTCTCCAGATATTGACTCCCACCGGAGAGACGTTTGCAAAGTTTTCGATCTCCTGCGGGCAAACTCCCTTTACGCCAAGTTGGAGAAATGTGTGTTTGAGCAGGAGTCCTTGCCTTTCCTGGGCTACATCATCTTTGCCCAGGGTTTGGCCATGGATCCTGCCAAACTACAGGTGGTGATGGATTGGCAAGAACCCCATTCTCTCAAAGCGGTGCAGCGCTTTATGGGGTTCATAAATTACTACCAGCAATTCATTCCCCATTTCTCAACTTTGGTAGCGCCCCTGGTAGCCCTCACCAAGAAGGGTGCAAACCCCAAACTGTGGTCGGAAACTGTCTCCAAGGCCTTCACTTCTATTAAATCCCACTTCACTAGCGCTCCCATTCTACATCGCCCCGATGTAGATAAGCCCTTCATTGTGGAGGTGGATGCCTCTTCTGTCGGTGCTGGAGCGGTCCTGTTCCAGAAGGACTCGCAAGGTCGGAAGCACCCATGCTTCTTCTCTAAGACCTTCACACCAGCGGGGAGGAATTATTCCATCGGGGACAGGGAGTTGCTAGCAATGAAGCTAGCCTTCTCAGAGTGGAGACACCTCCTGGAGGGGGCTCGCCACCCTTTCCAGGTGTTCACCGACCACAAAAATTTGGTCTATCTACAGACAGCCCAGCGGCTGAATTCTCGCCAGGCCAGATGGTCCTTGTTCTTCTCCCAATTCCATTCACCCTGCATTTTCTCTCCGGGGAGAAGAACGTCCGGGCCGACGCTCTTTCTCGCTCCGTGGTGCCATCGGAGGACTGATAGTCCCATCGGAGAGCCTGAGGACCATGGCTCTGGTTGCTCTTGAGTCGGTACCTCCAGGCAAGACTTTTGTCCCTGCCCATCTGCGACCGGAGGTCCTCTCTTGGGCTCATTCTTCCAGGGTGGGGGGACATTTTGGGACCAAACGGACCTCTGATCTCCTGGCAAGGACGTACTGGTGGACACATATGGCCCGTGACGTCAGGGACTATATTCAGGCGTGCGTTTCTTGAGCCCTGAATTGGTCCTCTTGGCAGCGGCCCGCTTGGATACTCTATCCCCTGCCGGTAGCGGTCAGGCCCTGGGAGATGGTCGGTATGAATTTTGTGGTGGGTCTGCCCAAGTCCAGTGGCAGAACCGTCATTTGGGTGGTCACCGATCATTTCTCCAAGAGGGTGCATCTGGTGCCACTCTCGCGGCTGCCTTCTGCACGGGGCCGGGCAGCGTTGTTTATTAAACATGTCTTCCGCCTGCATGGCATGCTGGATAAGATTGTCAGCGACCGGGGTCCTCAGTTTGCGTCTCGGTTCTGGAGAGAGCTCTGTTCTCTGCTCAGAATCGAGCTAAATCTCTCCTCGGCCTATCATCCCCAGACGAACGAGTTGGTTGAGAGAGCCAACCAGACCATGGTGACATATCTGTGACATTTTGTCTCGGCCAGGCAGAATGACTGGGCATCCTTGATGCCGTGGGCGGAGTTCGCTTTGAACAACGCTGTGGCCGACTCCACCGGTCAGACTCCATTCCTCTTAAATTACAGCCAGCATCCGCGCGTCCCCGTGCCCATAACCGTATCATCCACTGACTCTAGGGTAGCAGACTGGGAGGTGGAGGCACGTGACATTTGGGATCGCACGCAGGATTCTATCCGGGCCTCCAAGGAGAGAATGAGGGCCTCCGCTGACACACACAGGCGTCCTGCTCTGACCTTTGCCCCTGGCAACTAAGTGTGGCTTTCTGCCCGAAACATCAGGCTGCGGGTTGAATCCGCTAAGTTCGCACCACGCTATATTGGCCCTTTCAAGGTCCTCGAGCAGATCAATCCTGTGGTCTACCGCCTGGCCCTTCCACCACACTTGGCTATTTCTGACACGTTTCATGTGTCCCTCCTTAAGCTGGTTCACATGTCCCTGTTTTCTGAGCCATCTGACGGGACATCAGACCTGTCGTCTGACAAGTTTGAGGTCAGTGCCATTGTGGGATGCAAGATGATGCGGGGCAAAAAGTTTTATTTGGTGGATTGGAAGGGTCATGGTCCAGAGTCTTGGTCCTGGGAGCTGGTGGAGAACGTCCATGCTCCACTTCTCATTGCAGAATTCGAGCGGAGCGAGGCTCAGAGAGGGGGGGCCCTAGGAGAGGTAATGTTAGGCGTCGGGTTCCTGTTGCTGCACAGCGGAAATCCCGAGCCCTGCTCTCGGCGATCTCCCATTCCTCCCCAGCCGCAGAGGAGGTTGCTCAGCAAACTCGTCAGTCCCGGTACTCTGCCCAGACCACCTCCGTGGGTTTGCTTGCTGCTGCCACCTCTGGCACAGCTATGGCAATGCAGGCTGCTCAGCAGCGAGATTCTCCAGGGACTAAGTCCTCATGTCGGGCCACTGAGCATGCCCGTGGAGTGATCTCCCATTGGAGATCGAAGGTCACGTGCTCAGGTCCTGCTCCTGTTCGGATTGGCCCATCTGAGAAGCCAGGAAGGTCCCGGTCGCTCGCGGCTATAAAAGGTTCGCACGGTCGCTCGGTCATGCGCTAGGATACTCTGTATTTTCAGACCATGAGGAGTGAGTGATGTATGCACATATGAATGTCTCTGGTGACTGACTCATTATGAAACCCTTACCCTTGGTAAGCATGTGTTGTGCAGCTTAGCCTGCTAGTGCACAGGCTTAGGTGTAGGTAGGGCAGAGTCGGAGTCAGGCATTAGTCCCCATCAGTGACTCGGCATGCCACAGTGCACATGCTCCACACTCCGTAGCCAGCGTCTATAGCGGCGTTTGCGGCAGCGACGCCGTGCGCTCAGAGGGCCTAGAGGAACTCTAACCCCGTGTCCTTGGGGTAGAGTTCTGTGGCCGCTTTCTGTGCGCTTTTTGGCAGGGCTCTGTGAGCTAAACAGGCTCCGGTATTTGCGTTCAGCGGCTGTGCGGCTCTGTGAGTCAACAGAGTTCGCTCCTGTTCACACTGGGTGATGTAACCCATGTGTGACTGTTTTCACACCGCTCTATTCTTACGCCATTACCTAGCAGCAGTGTACCACCTCTGCACGGTGGACCCCGGGCTGCGCTCGCACCTACTATTATTTATAATTTGGTGTGTTCCGCCAGCCCTAACACTAAGGTAGTCACTTGGAACACAAAGCCACAGGTTTCTTCTATATCATACACGGAATACTGTTTATTTCCACTGGTTATACAGTACCAAAACAAAAATATCCAGGAGCTAAGCAAACAATTCAGACCTTGGCTTCTCAGACAAGGCTGAGCTAGTCCAAGTTCGGTCACACAAAACAACCATCGTCCACAGCAACCAGTGATACTTGCAGTTTGGTGCAACACAAACTGTAAAGACTCTTCTCAAAGAGATTCTGGCTTGTCTCTCTCCAGCTCCAACACAACACACTCGGTTCATCTTTGCCAGATTACTGACCAGTGAACACATGACCTGGTTCTAGCCATAGCCATTCAGGTGCACCTAATCCAAACCTGTAGTACTAGGAATTAACCCTAGCCTACCTGGCTTTGCTACATATTTCAGAAATATGGACCTTATTTAGTGCTAATTTATGGTCTTCACCAGGAAAGCATGTGTAATGATGTATAGTAGGTTTCTATGAAGACAGTGGCTAGATGATAGAGTCACAGACACAGGTATACGTGAAAGTAGTTTGTATTAAACAAGCAGCACAGAACAGCACAGGTGCTGGCGGAGCCAGATAATGACAGCAGTGGTAACAGCAGCAGAACTCAGTCCAGTAGATAGCAAGTTGTACACCGGCACTGTGTAGATGTAAGCAGACACAGTCTGAAGAATGCAGGCAAGGACAGTCACTTAGCCCTCTCCCTTGCGGGAGGGGAATCTTCGGGCACAGTGCAGTGGCAGAGAAAGTCACTAGGTAATTGATACTGGATGTGCAAAGGTAGCAGGGATAGTCTCTCAGGTGGAACGCACACAGCAGTCAAGATCTTCAGCGCATACCGTGAGTGCTGTAGTAGCGGTGAGCGGTGGAGGCAGGGCTGGAAGGAGCCTTCAGGCCGACCCCATCAGAAGGTCCAGGCAGCGGCAGTTAGGCAGCAGGTAATCCAGGTGGATTCAGCAGGAAGGAAGGAGGTAGCACAGCGTGCAACTCCCAGCTAGCAGATCAGGTACAGGACGAGATATACAAGCAAGGTAGTCACGTCCAGGAAAGCTATTTAAACCCGGCGGGCGGGACCAACAGGCGGTGATGTCACAGGAACCAGTATGGCCGAACGAAGCCAGGCTTAAGGGCAACAGTAAGGGCAAGGTCCGGAACACAGCAGAATAGGAACGATGCTTACATTATTCCCCCCTTAAAGAATGTCCTCCGGACAATCTTCGACCAGGCTTGTCCGGGTACCTTAGATGAAACTGCTCCAGCAGCCGCGGAGCACAGATATTCTCCACCGGTTCCCAGGAATTCTCCTTGACAGAGTATCCTTGCCACTTGACCAGATATTGCAACTTCCTTCTGAAGATCCGTGAATCCAGAATCTTCTCCACGACATATTGTTCATGTCCATCAACGAGCACTGGAGCTGGAGGAGAGGAAGTACGCCCTGGGAAAGAATTTGGTACAACTGGCTTTAGTAGGGAAACATGGAACACCGGGTGAACCTTCCAGGCAGGGGGTAATTTCAGACGCACCGCTACCGAATTCACTAGAGCCACGATCTTGTATGGCCCTACAAACTTCTGCCCCAGCTTGACAGTCGGTGCCCTCACCCTCAGATTCTTGGTAGACAACCAAACCGTATCTCCCACCCTATACACCGGAGCCGGCCTCCTGGTACGATCTGCTGCTCTCTTATACCTTTCCTGCGCAGTCGTCAAGGTGGTCTTCAGAGCTTCCAAATTCTGCTGTAAGAAAGAAAGTGTCACGGGGGCTTAGTTCAACTAAGGCTGAAATACCCGGGGCCCCTGTGGTGTCCCTTTACTAGGGGAAACCCTGTCTGACCCTCAACCCAGGGTTTTTGCTGAAGGTGCAAATGCCTGAGCCTCCGACCTTTCCTTATCTCCTGCTCAGCCCTGCACTTAACCCTCCACCCTCCACCCAGTGAGAAGTCACCACCAAAGCTCCCACACAAATAATGACAGACAGGGAGAACTTAAACTGCACTGCGCCGCACACAGACAGGAATAAACAGTAATGTGAACAGGGCACAACTAAACACAAATATGGGAAGGAGAAAGGATAACGACGGATCATACGACACCAGATATGAATCTCTCTCTCTTGAACACCTCCACTCCAGACCGGAACCACTTGGTATGAAACACAAGCTATAATCGGCGACGCCCATAGGCCAGCATGACTATTTAAAGACCGTGGGCGTGACTAACCATCCAACCTGGTCTCCAGCAGGATTAACCCCCGAGAGCCTGAAGATCAGGCCGGCGCCACCGAGGCTATAGTGGCTGGAGGTGGAACTACCTCTGCCTGCCGGATGCTGTGGTGTGAACAGCGTCCGACATGACAGTACCCCGTCTTCTACGAGGGACCCCAGGGCCCTCAAGACTCCTAGGACCCGGCTTGTCCGGATGACGACGGTGAAAAGAACTGACCAGCCGATCCGCATGTATGTCTGAGGCTGGAACCCAAGACCTCTCCTCTGGACCATACCCCCGCCAGTGCACCAAATACTGAAGAGTACGGCGTACTACTCGAGAGTCCACTACCTTGGCGACCTCGAACTCTAACTCGCCATCCACCATGACTGGAGGTGGCATCGGCGTTGTGTCCACAGAGCCTACCACCTTTTTCAATAAAGCCCTGTGAAACACGTTGTGTATCTTGTACACTGCGGGAAGTTCCAACCGATAAGCCACTGGGTTAATGATGGCAGAAATCCTAAAAGGCCCAATAAACCTTGGACCCAGTTTTAAAGAAGGGATTTTGAGTTTTATGTTCTTCGTAGCTAACCACACCCATTCACCCACACACAGGTCCGGACCTGGCACGCGTCTACTGTCAGCCACCCGTTTGTACCTGGCACTCATGCTCAACAAACGCTGTTTCACTCGCCTCCAGACTGATGACAATTGGGCTCCTAGCTGATCCTCCTCCGGGACACCCCCGGAGTCACCCTGACGTAAGGTACAAAACTGAGGATGTTGACCGTACACACAAAAGAATGGAGACTCTCCTGATGACTCTTGGCGGTGATTATTTAATGCGAATTCGGCCAGAGGAAGGAAAGTAGACCACTCCTCCTGGTTGTCGGACACAAAGCATCGTAAATACTGTTCTAGATTTTGGTTCATGCGCTCAGTTTGTCCATTAGACTGTGGATGAAACGCCGATGAATGTGACAACTTGATCCCCAACCTTGAGCAAAAAGCTTTCCAAAACCTCGCCACAAATTGCGTACCCCTATCAGATACTATGTCAGACGGTACTCCGTGGAGTCTGACCACCTCCTTCACAAATACCTGAGCCAACGTCTTAGCATTGGGCAAAGAGGACAACGCCACAAAATGCGCCATCTTTGAAAAACGGTCAACCACCACCAGGATGACCGTGTTCCCTGCCGAGGCTGGCAAGTCAGTGATAAAATCCATGGAGATTTCTGTCCATGGCCTATTGGGTACCCCCAGAGGCTGTAGCGTGCCAGCAGGACGGGTTCGGGGTGACTTAGCCCTAGCGCACGTGATGCAAGCTGCCACGTACGAGACCACGTCCTGCCGGATTTTGGGCCACCAGAAACGACGCGATACCAGCTCTAAGGTGCCCTTCACCCCTGGGTGACCAGCCAGTACCGAATCGTGGTGTTCCTTCAACACCTTAGGCCGAAGATGCAGGGGTACAAATGATTTGTTGGCGGGAAGTCCTGGTGGTACCTCCTCTTGGGCCTCGGCAATCTCCGCCTCTACCTCAGTCGTGAGAGCCGAGACCACTACCCCTTTCTGGAGGATGGGTACCGGCTCTTCCCGAGGTTCTCCCCCCGGAAAACACCTAGACAAAGCATCCGCCTTGGTGTTTTTAGCCCCGGGACGGTACGTCACAAGAAAATTGAAACGAGTAAAAAACAATGCCCAGCGAGCCTGCCTAGGAGACAGACGCTTGGCCGACTCCAGGTAGAGCAGATTCTTATGGTCGGTGATAACTGTGACCTGGTGAGCCGCCCCCTCCAAGAAGTAGGCGCATGGATGCATCTCGCTCAAGGACGAGCCTTGAGACAGTACTGCCCCCACTCCCACCTCCGACGCATCAACCTCTACCACAAAAGGTTTAGACACGTCTGGTTGCACCAGAATGGGGGCTGAAGCAAAACTATTCTTCAAACGCTCAAATGCACGTATAGCCACCTCAGGCCAGTTCGCCAGATCGGCACCCTTTTTTGTCATGTCCGTGAGCGGTTTGGCGACAGTCGAAAAGTGTTTTATAAATTTCCTATAATAGTTCGCAAACCCAAGGAACCGCTGGAGTGCTTTCAGACTCTCCGGCCTCTCCCATTGCAACACCGCTTGCACCTTAGCGGTGTCCATTTTAAAACCAGCTGCCGACACAATATATCCCAAAAAGGGCAACTCCTGGACAAAAAATAAACATTTTTCCAGCTTAGCATAGAGCTGGTTCTCCCGGAGCAACTGTAACACCTGCCTAACATGCTGCAAATGAGTGTCCCGATCGCTAGAATAAATGAGGATATCATCCAGGTATACAATCACAAATCTCCCCAGGACATGAGCAAAGACATCATTAATAAAATGTTGGAAAACGGCAGGCGCGGTGGTCAACCCAAACGGCATAACCAGACTCTCAAAATGACCCTCAGGAGTGTTAAACGCCGTCTTCCACTCATCCCCCTGACGGACCCTTATGAGGTTATACGCCCCCCTGAGGTCCAGCTTGGAAAACCATTTTGCCCCCGCTACCTGGTTGAACAAATCCGGGATCAACGGCATTGGGTAGGGATCACGGATAGTAATCTGGTTTAACTCTCGGAAATCCAGACACGGGCGTAACCCCCCATCTTTCTTCTTAATGAAGAAAAACCCCGCGGCTACAGGCGAGGACGAAGGCCGGATGTGACCTTTGCTCAGACTCTCCGCGATGTAGTCTTTCAGAGCTTGTCTCTCAGGACCAGAAATATTAAACATCCTGGCCTTAGGTAATTTGGCCCCGGGTTTTAACCTAATAGCACAGTCATAGGCTCTATGTGGAGGCAGTTCTGAGCAACCCTTCTCAGAGAAAACATCCGCGAAATCCTGCAAAGCCTCCGGCAGGCTGGGCGTCACGGCGGACACACATGTGGCCAAGCAATTGTCTTGGCAGAAACCACTCCATTGTACTATGTCCTGAGTTTTCCAATCAATTACCGGGTTGTGCCTGGACAGCCATGGAAAACCCAGGACCATTTGAGCTGGGAGATTACGGAGGACCCTACATGTAACCGACTCAGAATGTAGGACCCCAATGTGGAGTTTCACCTCTGCCACAAACTCAGTAATCTCCCCTTGAGGGAGGGGAACAGCATTAATGGTCACCACTTGTATGGGGTGAGGAAGTTTTTCAATCTTAAACCCGGCGGTGTGTGCAAACTCCTCATCTATGAGATTGGTAGCGGAACCGCTATCCACAAACACTGATATAGGTAGCTCTCTGCCGGCGACAATAACCTTGGCAGGGAGCATACATTGAGATACCATCATGGAGGATATGCATACGCTCAGTTGGGTCTCCTCCATACCCTCTGAGCTTAACAGTTTTCCGCCGGTGTGACCCTCTTAGGTAGTACCGGGCAAACGTTAACATAATGACCACCTTTACCACAGTAAAAACATGCTCTGGACTTCCGGACTCCCGGAGCGCGAGGCTGAACCTGTGCCACGCCAGCAATCTGCATAGGTTCAGGGGACTCATCTACTTCAACCACACCTGCACCTCTGTTTTCCCCCAGAGGTAGCGTCTCCTGTGCCCCCTGACGAAAACGGCGATCAATACGTATCACCAAACTCATGGCAGACTCCAATGATGCCGGAGTCTCATACATCAGGAGGGCTTGTTTCACCCTCCCTGATACCCCATGAATAAACTGGCTCCGCAGTGCTGGGTCATTCCACTGTGTGTCTACAGCCCAGCGGCGAAATTCCGAACAATAGTCTTCTGCCAAGCGCTCCCCCTGGCGGAGGGCGCGGATTTTAGATTCCGCTAGAGCCAGTCGGTCAGGGTCATCGTAAATGAGCCCGAGGGCAGAAAAAACATTATCGACCGAATGAAATGTAGCAGAGTCAGGTGGTAAGGAAAATGCCCATGCTTGGGGGTCACCACTCAGTAATGACAACACCAGCCCTACTCGCTGGGCCTCATTACCTGAGGATATTGGCCGCATGCGGAAGTATAATTTGCAGGCCTCCCGAAATACGACAAATTTGCTGCGATCGCCTGAAAATCGTTCTGGCAGCGGAAACTTCGGCTCTGCACCGATACCTGCAGATGCCGTTTGCACCTTTGCTACTACCAGGCCCTGCTGCTGAACTGCCCCATTCAACTCGGAGACCTGTATGGACAGCGCCGCCAACTGGCGGGTTATGGAATCTAATGGATCCATGGACTCCTGAAAAAATGTGGGCCGATTATAATGTCACGGGGGCTTAGTTCAACTAAGGCTGAAATACCCGGGGCCCCTGTGGTGTCCCTTTACTAGGGGAAACCCTGTCTGACCCTCAACCCAGGGTTTTTGCTGAAGGTGCAAATGCCTGAGCCTCCGACCTTTCCTTATCTCCTGCTCAGCCCTGCACTTAACCCTCCACCCTCCACCCAGTGAGAAGTCACCACCAAAGCTCCCACACAAATAATGACAGACAGGGAGAACTTAAACTGCACTGCGCCGCACACAGACAGGAATAAACAGTAATGTGAACAGGGCACAACTAAACACAAATATGGGAAGGAGAAAGGATAACGACGGATCATACGACACCAGATATGAATCTCTCTCTCTTGAACACCTCCACTCCAGACCGGAACCACTTGGTATGAAACACAAGCTATAATCGGCGACGCCCATAGGCCAGCATGACTATTTAAAGACCGTGGGCGTGACTAACCATCCAACCTGGTCTCCAGCAGGATTAACCCCCGAGAGCCTGAAGATCAGGCCGGCGCCACCGAGGCTATAGTGGCTGGAGGTGGAACTACCTCTGCCTGCCGGATGCTGTGGTGTGAACAGCGTCCGACATGACAGAAAGATGGTCAGACACAGCAGGCACTGCAGCCTCCTTGGGGAACTGCGGCAAGATGCTTGGGTGGTAACCCTGATTAGCAAAGAACGGTGACTGCTTAGTCGAGGAGTGCTGCGAGTTGTTATATGTGAACTCTGCCAGGGGAAGCAGATCTACCCAATCGTCCTGCAGATGACTTAAGTAGCAACGGAGGTACTGCTCCAGGGTCTGATTCGTACGTTCCGTCTGTCCATTAGTCTGTGGATGGTAAGCCGAAGACAGACTTACTCTAATATCCAGAGCCGCGCAGAAACACCTCCAGAACCTAGACGTGAACTGCACCCCACGATCCGAGATCACCTCATCCGGGACTCCGTGCAGACGGACCACCTCTTGAATCAACAAGTCTGCAGTCTGTTTTGCTGTGGGTAATCCAGCGCAAGGGATAAAGTGTGCTGCCTTAGTGAGGCGGTCCACGACCACTAGAATGGTGTTCTTACCCTTGGAGACCGGTAGTTCAACAATAAAGTCCATTGAGATGGATCTCCAGGGACGAGATGGTATAGGCAAGGGTTGTAACAACCCGGAAGGCGACGCACGAGGCGTCTTGAACCGAGCACATACCTCGCAGGATGACACGTATCCCTCCACGTCCTTCCGGTACGAAGGCCACCAGAAGTACCGAGCCAGGAACTCTTGGGTCTTCGTTATTCCACGATGTTCCCCAATCTTAGAATCATGGATCAGTCGGAGGACTTCAAGTCTTGTCACCTCTGCTACATACAGCCGATTCTCCTGTAACCACACTCCTCCATTGTAATTTAGGCTTACTTCGGGGGTAGGTTGCCTTAGCAACGGATCTGCTGCGTATGCTGCTTTGATCTCAGACAGAAGATCCTGATGATGGATTGCAGAGATGAAATGAGCGGGAGACACAACAGTACTAGGAGACGACTTAATCACTTCCTCAGGAGCAGCAATCCTAGATAGCGCATCTGCCTTACCATTCCGTGCCCCCGACCTGTAGGAGATGATGAAGTTGAATTGGTTTAGAAACAAGCTCCAACGTGCCTGACGTGGGTTCAAACATCTTACGGACTGCATGAATTCCAGGTTTCGGTGGTCGGTAAGAACTGTAATCGGAGTTGAGGACCCCAGCAGCAAGTGTCTCCACTCCTTGAATGCCGTCACAATCGCCAGTAACTCCTTGTTCCCTACGTCATAGTTCTTCTGCGCCGGGGATAGCTTCTGAGAAAGAAAGGCACAAGGATGAAGAACTGCCTTCTCACCTCCTCTCTGTGACAACACTGCGCCGATGGCGACATCCGATGCGTCCACCTCAAGAGTAAAGCTCAGGTCTGGGTCTGGATGTCTTAAGATGGGAGCCGACACAAATTTGTCCTTCAGCCGTGTGAACGCCTCCTGGGCTTGCGGAGTCCACCGGAACGGTACCCCCTTCTTGGTCAGTTGGGTGATGGGAGCCACAATCTCAGAGAAGTTACGGATGAAGCGCCTATAGAAGTTGGCGAATCCCACAAACCTCTGAACTTCCTTCACCGATCCTGGCGCTGGCCACTCCTGGATCGCTCTGGTCTTTTGATCGTCCATCTGGAGACCCTGTGGAGAGATGACATAACCGAGGAACTGCACTGTTGCCCTGTGGAACTCGCATTTCTCCAATTTGATGTAAAGATGGTTATGTAGCAGGCGTTGCAGCACTGTCCTCACGTGGAGCCGATGTTCCTCGAGATCACTGGAAAAGATTAAAATGTCATCGAGATACACAACCATAAATACATCAAGCACATCTCGGAAAATGTCATTAACAAAATGCTGAAAGGTTGCAGGAGCATTTCGTAGTCCGAACGGCATGACCCGTGATTCGAAGTGTCCATAACGGCAGCGGAAGGCCGTCTTCCACTCATCTCCAGACCGAATTCTCACGAGATTGTAGGCTCCCCGAAGATCCAGTTTGGTGAATATCTTAGCCTGCTTCACACTCTCCAGTAGTTCAGAGATTAAGGGTAGCGGGTGCCGATTCATGACCGTTACCTTGTTTAAATCACGGTAGTCCATGCAAGGATGCAGACCCCCGTCCTTTTTCTTCACGAAGAAGATTGGTGCACCCGCAGGAGAAGTAGACGGTCGGATGAAGCCCTTGGCGAGATTCTCGTCGATGAAGTCCTTCAAGGCCTTTAATTCAGGACCAGACAAAGGGTAAATACGCCCGAATGGGATCTCCGCCCCAGATATCAGTTCTATCGGGCAATCATAAAGCCGGTGGGGAGGTAACATATCTGCCCTCTTCTTATCACATACCTCTGCCAGATCCTGATACTCCATTGGTAATTGTCCCTCAGTCGTAGCTACTACCTTGGGGATAGCAGCGACCTTAGGAATAGCGGGGTTGCTGTTAGAACTTGGAGGGAACTGCACTTCCCTGGTCTCCCAGTTGATGCGAGGATTCTGAACCTGGAGCCAAGGTAACCCCAGGATAATAGGAAAGTGAGGAGAAGATATTAGTAAAAAGGACAAAAGTTCCACATGTTCCTCTCCAATGCATACCTTCACCGACTCAGTCTCCATGGTTACCGGTCCCGATGTAAGTGGTGACCCGTCTACTGTCTCCATCAAGACTGACGACTCCCTCTTCACTGCCCTGATTCCATGCTTCCTTGCAAACGCGATATCCATGAAGTTTCCACTGGCCCCGGAGTCCAACATGGCGGCGCTCTCGACACACCGACCCTGGAAGCAGACCCTCAAGGATAGGTAATAGTGGGAATTCTTCTTAGTAGCGAAGGAGGAAACGACGGATGTCATCGAGATCACCACTGCGTTCAATGGAAGAGATGCCAGCGAATTCATATCGGCAAAGTCCAGGTCTCTCTGATTGTCTCTGCCCCCCGAATTGTTCAGATCTAGGACGCAGGACTCCCCCGCCTCGGAGTTACAATCAATGATAGCTGCAGCCGTCTTACGTCTCCTGACTGGACACTCGGAGATGAAGTGACCGGTCCCCCCGCAGTAGAAGCACAGGTTTTCCTTAAAGCGATGCTCCTTGCGGGCATCAGGAGGATTTCTACGTACGGCATCCACCTGCATCGGTTCGGGCTCGGGCTCGGGATTCCTCCTGCTGGTGACATCTCTGGAGGGAGAAGAGAACGGAACAGTGTTATTAAACCGTAGATCAGACCAGCGCTCCTGTCTGCGCTCAGAGAGTCGATTGTCAATGCGGATGCAGTGGTTGATGAAGTCCCCAAGAAGCACGGGCGAGTCCCCGCGTGCCAGTTCATCCTTAACTGCCGTAGACAATCCCCTGCGGAAGATGGCCTGCTTGGCTGCCCCGTTCCAGGTGGTGTCTAAAGCCCATCTACGGAAGTCCAATGCATACTCCAGCACCGAACGCTTCCCCTGCCGAAGGGTCAGCAGCGTCGTCTCAGCAGTATTAGCTCGGTTCGGGTCATCAAACATCTGCGTCATTGCGGCAATGAAATTGTCCATAGAGTTAAGCAGAGGGTCGTCGGTCTCAATCAAAGGGTTGGCCCACGCGAGCGCCTTACCAGACAGCAGCATGACTATGGTCAGAACTTTGGAGCGTTCCGTAGTGAACTGTGGGGCATGAGCAGCAAAGAAGATCCGACACTGGTTCAAAAATCCTCGGAATTTATCCCTCTCACCAGCGAACCGGAAGGGTGGAAGCTTCGGGAAGGTCGGTGTAGTATCCCGGGCAACACCTGCTACCTGCGCGGCTGGGGCCTGTTCCAGAGCAGCAATCCGATCGAGCTGCATAGGAATTGCTTGCTCCAACGCCAGAACACGATCACCCTGAAGAGGAGCTGCTTGTTCCAGCGCCGTAATCCGATTTGCCAGTCGTTGCAACTGTGCCTCTGCTGCCCCGGCGTTGTGTTCGATACGTTGCTCCAGCGTGTCCAGCTGGGTCCTAATGCCTGCCACATCCTGCCGTATCAAAGCAAGCTGCTTGCTTACACGTTTCTCCAGGGACTCTACACCTGCGGTCTCCATATTGGTGGCTTGTATATCCTGTAATGATGTATAGTAGGTTTCTATGAAGACAGTGGCTAGATGATAGAGTCACAGACACAGGTATACGTGAAAGTAGTTTGTATTAAACAAGCAGCACAGAACAGCACAGGTGCTGGCGGAGCCAGATAATGACAGCAGTGGTAACAGCAGCAGAACTCAGTCCAGTAGATAGCAAGTTGTACACCGGCACTGTGTAGATGTAAGCAGACACAGTCTGAAGAATGCAGGCAAGGACAGTCACTTAGCCCTCTCCCTTGCGGGAGGGGAATCTTCGGGCACAGTGCAGTGGCAGAGAAAGTCACTAGGTAATTGATACTGGATGTGCAAAGGTAGCAGGGATAGTCTCTCAGGTGGAACGCACACAGCAGTCAAGATCTTCAGCGCATACCGTGAGTGCTGTAGTAGCGGTGAGCGGTGGAGGCAGGGCTGGAAGGAGCCTTCAGGCCGACCCCGTCAGAAGGTCCAGGCAGCGGCAGTTAGGCAGCAGGTAATCCAGGTGGATTCAGCAGGAAGGAAGGAGGTAGCACAGCGTGCAACTCCCAGCTAGCAGATCAGGTACAGGACGAGATATACAAGCAAGGTAGTCACGTCCAGGAAAGCTATTTAAACCCGGCGGGCGGGACCAACAGGCGGTGATGTCACAGGAACCAGTATGGCCGAACGAAGCCAGGCTTAAGGGCAACAGTAAGGGCAAGGTCCGGAACACAGCAGAATAGGAACGATGCTTACAGCATGGCTCACAGGATGTTATGGGGGTTTGTTTTTAGGCTGCTCATTTTTACTGTGAACCATGGTATATAGTTATTAATGTGCAGCTAAACAGTACAAGATATATTGGAAAGATATATCAATTAATATAAAATGTAAGACTTTAAAATTCAAATTTGACTATTTTGCCTAATTTTCCTCCAAATCTCAATACTTGAAAACCTGTAATTACATGCAAAATACATGTGAGGAGAGGACAGAGAGAGAGAACACTGCTGACTATAAGAGCTTACACTTTACAGAAGAGAGAGATAACTCTAAAGAAGGGAGAGAACCCTGCTGATCATAAGAGCTAACACTCTACAGGTAAGAGAGAAAACCCTACCATAACAGTTGCACTCTACAAGAAAGAAAAAGAGAGAGAGAGAGAAAATCCTCTTTCGCATAAGAGTCTACACTCTACAGAAGAGAGAGAGACTCACCCATTTACTCTGCTGATGGAGGAAGGCTCAGGTACTGAACATAACTGTACAAGGTATGATCTGTAAGATCTCATACCCACAGGGCATAATGGGAAGGCAATGAAATATGACATTTACCTGTTCTTTGGTGTTCCAGACTTGTAGGAAATAGTGCCTGGGGATTTTTTTTTTTGCAAACTATGAATTGAATCTCAAAATGTTTAAATTTGTGCGAAACCGTGAATTTGAGGAATTTTGACTCAAACTTGATCCTTTGCAAAGTAAGTCGCTCCTCTCCGTATAACTTATTTCTAGTTATCCACATTCAGCAAAATAACTGCAAGATAAGAATAAAATGATATATTAATAATAAAATAAATACCAGATGGAATAGAAATTTACTGCTGTGGTAAGTGTCATCTAATACCAATCTAATATATAAAGCTCAAAGTGTGTATGTATGTATGTATGTTTGTTTGTGTGTATGTATGTGTGTGTGTATGTCCGGGATAGGCAGACGCACCGTCGCAGCTACAGCCACAAAATTTGGCACAGTCGCAAGTCTGGACCCCGAGAGCGTCCTAAGCTATGTTGTGAGGCAAAATTTTAACCCCGCGCGTTCCAATTCACCAAACAAATTTGCCCCTATCTACATACTGGGGAAAAAGTGTGTGTGCGTCAAGCCCCGCCCCTCATTATGATGTCATAATGCCCCTATTTGCATACTGGAGAAACAGTGTGTGCGTATCAAGCTCCGCCCCTCATTATGATGTCACAATGGTTGCCATGGCGACGCTGATGTCATCATTGGTTGTAAGCCCCGCCGCTCATTATGATGTCATAATGGTTGACTATGGGATGGAGGATGTGTGATGGGTATATGGGCACTGGACTATGGGATGGAGGATATGTATGACGGGTATATGGGCACGGCACTATGGGATGGCGGATATGTATGACCGGTATATGGGCACGGAACTATGGGATGGAGGATGTGTGATGGGTATATGGGCACTCGACTATGGGATGGAGGATATGTATGATGGGTATATGGGCACGGGCCTATGGGATGGAGGATGTGTGATGGGTATATGGGCATGGGACTATGGGATGGAGGATGTGTGATGGGTATCTGGGCACTCGACTATGGGATGGAGGATATGTATGATGGGTATATGGACACGGGACTATGGGATGGAGGATGTATGATGGGTATATGGGCACTGGACTATGGGATGGAGGATATGTATGATGGGTATATGGGCAGGGGACTATGCGATGAAGGATGTGTGATGGGTATATAGGCATGGGACTATGGGATGGAGGATGTGTGATGGGTATATGGGCACTCGACTATGGGATGGAGGATATGTATGATGGGTATATGGGCACAGACCTATGGGATGGTGGATATGTATGATGGGTATATGGGCATGGGACTATGGGATGGATGATGTATAATGGGTATATGGGCACGGGACTATGGGATGGAGGATGTGTAATGGGTATATGGGCACTGGACTATGGGATGGAGGATATGTATGATGGGTATATGGGCATGGGACTATGCGATGAAGGATGTGTGATGGGTATATGGGCATGGGACTATGGGATGGAGGATATGTATGACGGGTATATGGGCACGGGACTATGGGATGATGTGTGATGGGTATATGGGCATGGGACTATGGGATGGAGGATGTGTGATGGGTATATGGGCACTCGACTATGGGATGGAGGATATGTTTGATGGGTATATGGGCACGGACCTATGGGATGGTGGATATGTATGATGGGTATATGGGCATGGGACTATGGGATGGATGATGTATAATGGGTATATGGGCACGGGACTATGGGATGGAGGATGTGTAATGGGTATATGGGCACTGGACTATGGGATGGAGGATATGTATGATGGGTATATGGGCATGGGACTATGCGATGAAGGATGTGTGATGGGTATATGGGCATGGGACTATGGGATGGAGGATATGTATGACGGGTATATGGGCACGGGACTATGGGATGATGTGTGATGGGTATATGGGCATGGGACTATGGGATGGAGGATGTGTGATGGGTATATGGGCACTCGACTATGGGATGGAGGATATGTATGATGGATATATAGGCATGGGCCTATGGGATCGTGGATATGTATGATGGGTATATGGGCACGGGACTATGGGATTGAGGATAATTATAATTTGTTATAACTAACCACAGTTAGTTACTATGCCCGGGCAGTGCCGGGCTCTTCAGCTAGTCTAATATATAAAGCTCAAAGTGTGTATGTATGTATGTATGTATATGTGTGTGTATGTATGTGTGTGTGTATGTCCGGGATAGGCATCCGCACCATCGCAGCTACAGCCACAAAATTTGGCACAGTCACACGTCTAGACCCTGAGAGCATCCTAAGCTATGTTGTGAGGCGAAATTTTAACCCCGCACTTTCCAATTCACCAAACAATTTTGCCCCTGTCTACATACTGGGGAAAAAGTGTGTGTGCGTCAAGCCCCGCCCCACATTATGATGTCATAATGCCCCTATTTGCATACTGGGGAAACAGTGTGTGCGTATCAAGCCCCGCCCCTCATTATGATGTCACAATGGTTGGCATGGCGACGCTGATGTCATCATAGGTTTCAAGCCCTGCCGCCGCTCATTATGATGTCATAATGGTTGACTGTGGGATGGAGGATATGAATGACAGGTATAAGGGCACTGGACTATTGGATGGAGGATATGTATGACGGGTATATGGGCACGGGACTATGGGATGGAGGATGTGTGATGGGTATATGGGCACTGGACTATGGGATGGAGGATATGTATGATGGGTATATGGGCACGGGACTATGGGATGGCGGATATGTATGATGGGTATATGTGCATGGGACTATGGGATGGAGGATATGTATGATGGGTATATGGGCACGGGACTATGGGATGGCGGATATGTATGATGGGTATATGGGCATGGGACTATGAGATGAAGGATGTGTGATGGGTATATGGGCACTCGACTATGGGATGGTGAATATGTATGATGGGTATATGGGCATGGGACTATGGGATGGAGGATATGTATGATGGGTATATGGGCATGGGACAATGGGATGGAGGATATGTATGATGGGTATATGGGCACGGGCCTATGGGATGGAGGATGTGTGACGGGTATATGGGCACGGGACAATGGGATGGCGGATATGTATATGGGCATGGGACTATGGGATGGAGGATGTGTGATGGGTATATGGGCACTGGACTATGGGATGAAGGATATGTATGATGGGTATATGGGCACGGAACTATGGGATGGCGGATATGTATGATTTGTATATGGGCACGGGACTATGGGATGGAGGATATGTATGATGGGTATATGGGCATGGGACTATGAGATGAAGGACGTGTGATGGTATATGGGCACTCGACTATGGGATGGCGGATATGTATGATGGGTATATGGGCACAGGACTATGGGATGGAGGATATGTATGATGGGTATATGGGCATGGGACTATGGGATGGAGGATGTGTGATGGGTATATGGGTACGGGACTATGGGATGGCAGATATGTATATGGGCACGGGACTATGGGATGGCGGATGTATGGTGGGTATATGGGCACTGGACTATGGGATGGAAGATATGTATGACGGGTATATGGGCACGGGACTATGGTATGGCGGATATGTATGATGGGTATATGGGCACAGGACTATGGGATGGAGGATATGTATGATGGGTATATGGGCTTGGGACTATGAGATGAAGGATGTGTGATGGGTATATGGGCACTCAACTATGGGATGGCGAATATGTATGATGGGTATATGGGCATGGGACTATGGGATGGAGAATATGTATGATGGGTATATGGGCATGTGACTATGGGATGGAGAATATGTGTGATGGGTATATGGGCATGGGACTATGGAATGAAGGATATGTATGATGGGTATATGGGCACAGGCCTATGGGATCGTGGATATGTATGATGGGTATATGGGCACGGGACTATGGGATGGAGGATAATTATAATTTGCTATAACTAACCACAGTTAGTTACTATGCCTGGGCAGCGACGGGCTCTTCAGCTAGTACAGCTATAAAACACAACAGCTACAAAATTATTTGAAGATAACTGCAAAGCTGCACTCTTCCATTTTGAAGCAGCAAAGCTGCACTCTTCCATTTTGAAGCAGCATGAATGCTGGACACTAGAAATATATATTTTGCTATTTTAGAGGGTAAACTGCTAATATTTACCGCTTTGACCCCAAGGAGATACAAGCTTTGCAGCTTAGGAAAAAATTTACCAGATATCTCTCTTATGAGGAACAACACTCAGTCATAATATGTTACAATCTTTGGACATGTCCATCAAACATAATATGTAGAGCCTCGTTCCAGGCAACCCCTAACACAAACATGGAGACTAAAAGATAAGTGGCTTGTAACCCAGTTTGTAAATAATAGGCTTGATGCAGAATCTTTAAAAGTTCTTCATCAGAGGCACCACCCAATTTCCTCTTCACAATGTTTAGCAGCCCACCTGCCACTATTTCAGGGATTAGTATTGTGAGGAAAAAGGGAGACACAAGCACAATATAGGGTCTTATCCCACAAATAAAGTAAGCAGTTTGACAGAAAACTGCTCACCTGGTAGTAGGTAATCAAAGCATGTATAGATAAGGGCTGCTGCAGATCCACAAGTCGGTCACCGACTATTTGAAACAGAACTCTGCAAAGGAATACGTGGATTTCGTCCGTGCTGCCCAAATGATGAAATTCCAGAAGATTAATAAAGTTTGACAGTGGTTTATACTATGCGTTTCAAGGTTTTTTGCAACCTCTTCTTCAGGAGATTCCACCTCACATCCATCAGTCATGTCACGCTTTTGAATTTGGAGCTGCCTTCTCAGCGTTCATTTCTTTTTCTCACGTCTGCGCTGTAATATTCTTTCTTGGGCATGCTCAGTTAGCGCTGCCCGTCCTATGACATCACATGACGTCACCACAGGTCCTGCTGCACCGCTGCCCTGCTCAGCTCCGCCCCTACTGGTCACCTGGTGCTGACATCATCACAGGTCCTACTGCACCACTGCTCAAATTAGCACCGCCCCTCCTGGTCACATGACACTGACATCATCACAGGTCCTGCTGCACCACTGCTCTGCTGAGCTCCACCCCTACTGGTCACATGGTGCTGACATCATCACAGGTCCTGCTGCACCACTGCTCTGCTGAGCTCCGCCCCTCCTGGTCACATGGTGTCACATCTTGTGATGTCATAGGATGGGCAGCGCTAACTGCGCATGCGCAAGAAAGAATATTACAGCGCAGTCGCGAGAAAAAGAAATTAACACTGAGGAGGCAGCACCAAATTCAAAAGCAGGACATGACTGACGGATGTGAGGCATCTGCGTCTGAGGGGAAAGACCTGCCCCCTGGTCAAACTTCAGGTATGTCTGACCAATTTTTTAAATGATTATTTCGGCGGTGGAAAGGACGCTAAATAAAAGCGCCACCTTGACAGAATGCAGCATTAGTGCTGCACAAGGTGGTTCTTTTACTTAAAAACGCCTGGGGGGGTGACAGGTTGCCTTTAAAGACAAAAAATTGTGGGTAAGGACAAATTCGACCAGCTCTAGGACCAGCTCACATGAAGGGCCATCCAGGTCGGAGGCCCCAAGGAAGCGGTGAACAGCATTACTTTTAAATAAAAAGTAACCTATACATATTTGGTATCTGCGTACTCAAACTGACCTGGAGAATCATATTGCCAGGTCCATTTTAGCATTTAGTGAACATGGTAAATAAAAATAAACTAAAAAACAATTGTGGAGTTGCACTTTTTTTGCAATTTCAACTCACTTACAATTTTTTTTTCTGTTTTCCTATACTTCAAGTACAACTCGTGCAGCAAAAAAAGCCCTCACATGGCTATATTAAAGGAAAAATAAAGTTATGTATTTTGGGAAGAAGGGCAACAAAAAACAATAGTGAAAAAATGGATAATCGCAAGGTGGGGAAGCAGTTAACTTTTTACTGCCTTTGTTATTTCTCTTAGGGGACTTGAACCTGCAGTAGGCTGTTCAAAGTATATTGCAGAAAAACTCAGAAAAAAATAAAGTTTTTTGGGTCACATTCTGAAAGCCATAAGTGACACAATTTTTGGTTAGCACAATTGCATGAATACTTTTTTGTGTGGGATAAGCTGTGGTTTTTATTGATGCCATTTTGCAGTACATGTAACTTTTTGATCACTTTTTATCAACTCTTTCCGAGGCAAAAAAAAAAATGCCAGCCATTCTTTATTTTGTTTATTTTTTCTTGAGTAGTAAGTATGAACAAAAAACAACTGGAATAATGTTTTCATTTTATTTTATGCAGAGTTCATGGTGCAGTAAAATTGACAGAATAATTCTCCTCTTGGCATGATACAATTATGTTGATATCAAGATTATACCTTTTATATGTTTTACTACAATTTATACAAGAAAAATCCCCTTTTTCAGAAAAAATTGCTTTTTGTTGCCGTCATATTCTAAGAGCTATAACTTTTTCAATATTTCTTTTTACAGACCTGTTTGAAAGTTTTTTTCTTTCAACTTAAAATTTTTTAGCTTTTATTGGTAACATTTTGGAAGACATATTACTTTTTGATTATTGTAGTCAAGATTAACAAAATTCGGGGATAGTTCTTCATATGTTCGGCGGTATGATGATAAAGCATTGTTTTTTGCTTTGTTTTTTTGAAGGGGTTTACTAAAGGGGTTAACTAGAGGGACAGTTTTATAGGGCGGGTCTATACGGATGCGGTGATACTAAATATGTGTACTTTTATTGTTTTTTTTATTTGGAAAAAATGAATTTCTTTAATTTATTTAGGAATTTTTTTTTAATTATTTTTGTAAGTGTTTTTTTAATTTTTTTTTTACTTTATTATATTGTCCCAGGGGGGACATCACTGTCTTGTGTCATATCGCTGATCTGACAGTTTGGACCGCACTCTGTCAGATCAGTGATCTGACAGGCGCTGCTGCGGTCTTCCTCCATGCCTGCTCTCTGCAGGCACTGAGGGGGCCACCTCCCTACAGGACCCCAAAGACCCCCGCGGCCATATTGGATCAGGGGTCCTGCAGGGAGGATCATTCTTGGAGCGAAACAGCACATCACGTCACTCCGGGGGTCTCAGGGAAGCACTCAGGGAGCCCCCTCCCTGCGCAATTCTTCCCTGTGCCCCCGGTACACTGCGATCATGTTTGATCACATAGTGCCGAGTGTCAGCTGTGATAATCAGCTGACACTTGGCCACGATCAGCAGTGCTCCCCCCGTGAGCACTGCTGATCGCGTTGGACGTACTATTCCGTCCTTGGGACTTAGGTCCCAGGTCACATGGATGGAATAATATGTCCAATGTAGGAAAGGGGTTAAAAATTATTTTTACACACTTTTTTTTTACTTTATTATATTGTCCTAGGGGGGGACATCACTGTATAGTGTCAGATCGCTGATCTGACACTTTGCAGAGCACTGTGTCAGATCAGCAATCTGACAAGCAGTCAATTCTATTCGGTGAACATCCCCAAACCCCATTAAATTGGGAGGTAAAACCAAATGTATACACAACACCTTAAGGGGTGACAAAAACTTCCCTAACAGCTAAAATTAGGGACTCAACCCAATTTTGGGACTAACGCGAAATCATAGCCGAACGAAGAGGACCACTAATAATAAGAATCTTCATTAAGTATGAGATCTGAACAGATTTAAAAATAATTAATGAATACTAGCTGAATGTTATAGCAGAGTGCCCAGTAGGGGAGTGTAGCTGATACATTCTGAGATAATAATATAGTATGTGTTAGGTGCCAGGATTCTCCCGCTGCACAGGGTAGATCCCAAGCCTTGTCTGCCTCTGCAGTCTCCCATTCTGCATCAGCTGCAGTGGGTGCTGCTGAGCAAAGATGTCGGTCCCAGCGTCTTGCTCAGGGTCGTGCCGTTCGCTTGGTTACTGCTGGCATTCCAGCCAAGTCTATGGTAACCAGCGATAGGCAGCAGCAAACTGGCACTCTGGAGGCTAAATCCAGAAATCAACCTACTGAGCATGCTCGTCATGTGGCAACCTCTCAGTGGTGGTCAGTTGTCAGCTGCTCTGGTGATTTGGAAGCTCCGGATTGGTCCACAGGCAAGGTCCTGTTCGACTGGACATGAGCGGGACATATAAAAGGTTCTCTGGCGCGCTCGCCACTGTGATAGTATCATTTGTGTGAGTGGATACGCTACCACTCTGTGTGCACGTGTGCCCCTTCTAGCATGGCGATTGAATGTCTAGGCAAGCAGTGTAGGGAGGGAACTCCCGCTTGGCTTAGCATCTGACTCCCATTGTGTGTGCCTGGGGGTAGCTATAGGGACCCCAGCTAGCATTATTGTTGCTCTACTCCTGTGTCATCTAACAGGGTATAGCTCTAAGAGCCTTCTTGTACAGTACCGCTCTGTGGAATAACAGAGCTTGGCATCTTGCACTCTGTTCACATTGAGTGACGTTTAGCTCAGTGTGTTTAAAGTTCTTGCTTGCAACCTCACTCTGCCATTGTTCACTAGCTGTAGTTTACCATCACTGCATGGTGGACCCTGGATTGCTATCGCACTTTATCATAATTTATATTTAGTACTGCTCTGTGGAATAACAGAGCTTGGCATCTTGCACTCTGTACACATTGAGTGACGTTTAACTCAGTGTGTTTAAAGTTCTTGCTTGCAACCTCACTCTGCCATTGTTCACTAGCTGCAGTTTACCATCACTGCATGGTGGACCCTGGATTGCTATCGCACTTTATCATAATTTATATTTAGTGCAATACGCAAACCCTAAGGCCTGTTTCACACTTGAGTTTTTTCTTGTCAGTTAAAATCCGCCAAAATGGAGGAAAGCGGATCCGATGGTAACTGAAGTTAACGGATGCCAGCGGACCGGTTGTTTGACGGATCCGCTGGCTGAAGAATTTTAAAGGAACCGCAGTCTGGGGACGAGAGAGAGAGAGAGAGAGGAGAGGAGAGGAGGAGAGAGAAAGGAGGAGAGGAGAGAGAGAGAGAGAGAGGAAAGAGAGGAGAGGAGGAGAGGAGAGAGAGAGAGAGAATGAGAATTTTTACCGTGCGCCAGAAATGATTTCAGGGTTAAATTTCTGGCTGAGATCATTCCTCCAGGCATGCGCAGTACAAAAATGCAGATCCTTCAGCCAAAAAAAAGTTACAAGCTCCGTCCGGCCATGTCGGCAGACGCAAAAAATTGGCGGATCCGCAAAAAAACGGATCCGACGGATGGCCATCCGTCAAGATCCGCCAGTAATGCAAGTCAATGGGAAAAAAAACGGATCCGCCAAACAAAATGGCGGATCTGTTTTTTTAGGGAAACGGCGGATCTTGACTGTTTTAAAAAAACTGAAGTGTGAGACAGGCCGAACAGTATGTGTCTCCCATATATTGTGACATAAAATATCAAATATATAGATTATACTATAAAGATAAATAAATAATGAAAATGTAGTAAACTCATATGAGAAAGTAAAAATATAACCCAGGTACATAGGAAGAAGCTGATTGTCAAACGTTTGTCGGTGTGAAGGGGAATGTCTGGTCAGTCCTGTGTGTGATACCGCCTTGTTCTTACTAAGGTAACAGGTTCTCTAATTTTTGCTATCAGTAATCTATTCACGTTGAGAAAAAAAACACTAATTATAATTTCATTAACTGCGTAGCAATTTTTGATTAGCATTTTTGTTTCCGAAGTAATAAATTATAACTTCATTGATACATTTATATTATGTATTTTTAAATCTGCCCTTGATGAAACCTTTTTGTATTTTCACAAGGGTAACGGGAGAAAATGAAGCCCAAAATTTGCTGTACAATTTACTTCTGAGTTCACTGATACCCTATGTGGTCGAAAACTACTTTTGATGCACAGTGCAAACCTCATAAGGGAAGAAAAGCCATAATACATTGCAGATTGTGCTGCACTTATTTGAGGGTGCCATGTTACATTGGCAGAGCCTCTGAAGTGCCAGAACAGCAAAAAAAACATGTTACCCAATTTTACAAACTAAACCTCAATGAATTCATCTAGGGGTTAAGTGATTATATTGACACTACAGGCGTGTCACAAACTTTTATACCATTGGGCAGTGAAGAAAAAATAATTTTCATTTTTACCACCAAGATTGTGTGTTAGCTTCAAGTTTTATATTTTCATACTGGGAAATGGGTAAACACGGCACCAAAATTTGCCCAACAATTTCTGCTGAATTTAGAAATACCGCATATCTGGATGTACAGTGCTGCTTAGCCATACAGAGAGACTCGGGAGGGACAGAGCGCTATTTGCCTCATGGAGCACAGATTTTCCTAGAATAGTTTGCGGATTCCATATAAAGAGCTCCTAAGTGCTCGAAAAGCAGAATCCCCCTGAAGTGACCCCAATATGCAAATTATAACCCCTTGGGAATTTATCTACAGATGTACTAGCGATTTTGACTCCATGGGTATTTTCCAGAAACAGGCAGCAGTGAATGTTGCTGAGTGAAAATTGCAAACTGCCGTTGTAATGACCAGTACACTATAGTGACCAGTACATTATGCCCAGCTCATGCTTCTGGAGACATGAATGTGTAAATTAGGTGGGCTCTCATCATTACAGAAATGCCAAATATGTGGGCGCTAAATGTGGTTTAGGCATACTGGGGCTCAGAAGGGAGGAGGGCATTTAGATTTGGAAGTGGAGAATGTGCTGAATTTCTTTTGGGGGGCGAGGAGCTATTTCACATTTCCAGAGACTATGTGCAACCATTAACATGGAAGACCACTATATTTCCGTTGACAGATGACGGATCTGAGTGAGGGGTTGCATTTTCTGTGGATTGAGTTGAAGCTTTTATTGGGAACATTTTACATAACTTTTATGATCACGTTTATCTGACGCTCTACACTGAGCACTTACATTGGGGTTTCCATCTAAATCTTCGAGTGACGTGAAAGATTAAACCCCCGATAGATCCATTGACTTTAATGAAGCAGCAGAGCTACTGTGGACCCTGTCTGGCCTCTTTTCAGCGTTTTCCTTTACAGAAGTGTACAAAATTGTGGCTGATGGCACTTTTATGCAATCCTAAAAATACTTACACCGCCGGATAACAGGTCAGATGGCCAGGGCTGCCACTAGGAATTTCGGGGCCCCATACTGGCAACATTTTTGGGGCCCTCTTGAGACTCCAACCAGGCTCCTCCCCAGCCCCACCTCCAACCCTCCAACTGTCCACAGTCCCACCGCTCTCTCTTGGAAAAACTCCACTTCTCACCAGTCACACATTAACAGTTCCCATGACCAGATCACACAAGATTTTTTAAGCTGCCACCATGTGACATCGGCGGCTGTCCCCATCCACATGCGCGCCCGCTCTGCGTTCCTCCCCGCTGTGGCTCCTGGCATCCGCTCTTAGTCACGCGCGTGCGCCCTCCCGCTCTCTCCCTCCAGCAGTGGGCGTCGCTGAGGGGAAGGGCAAGGGGACGCACTTCCAGGTGCCTGGATACTTCAGGCGCCCTCGCTATGAGGAGGGCGCCTGATGATCGTGTAGTCCTCCTGCACCTTCTGGCCGCTACAATACCCTGTAGTTCCTGATTTCCTCCGTGTTGTACATTCTCTTGTCTTCAGCCTCTCCAGGCTCAGCTCTCCTGCCGTCCTCCGTGTTGTACATTCTCTTGTCTTCAGCCTCTCCAGGCTCAGCTCTCCTGCCGTCCTCCGTGTTGTACATTCTCTTGTCTTCAGCCTCTCCAGGCTCAGCTCTCCTGCCGTCCTCTGTGTTGTACATTCCCCCTGTCCGCAGCCTGTCCTGCCTCTGTTCCTTGCCGTCCTTCGTGTCTCTCTCACGCCTTGTCTGTGCATACTTCCCCAGTCTCCTCCAGTCCTTGGCCCTCTTCAGAGCCTTCCTTCTCCCTAGTCCTTATTTGTCCATTGAGCCATCCATTGAGCCATCCCTGTCGCGCCTCCGTCCTCTGTGGTCCTGCCCCAAACGATCCCTGTATAGGGGTCGGTCTTCACCTGGTGTGCTCGGTCCAGGGGCTCCGGATCCGCGATCCAGAGGGTCCACTCTCTGACGTAGCTTGTACCTAAAAACGTCACAGTATCATCAGGCCATGGACTCCACCGGTGCCACAGCTGCCACTCAGAAGGAACTGCTTTTACTAAGGGAGAATCAGACCTGGATTATGTCCTTCATGAAATCCATGGACACCCGGCTTTCCGCCCTGCAGACCACTGACCCTGGGCATGCCCCTCTCTTAGCCAGCCTCCAGCAAGAGCTCGCGCAGCAGCGCGACGCTCAGTCTCACATTTTGGGGTATATGGCATCCGTGAATGACAGACTGCTTGCACTACAGTCCTCCGCGGCCGCTTCTACCCAAGCCCGGGACGCTATCTCATCTCCTCCCCCCCGCCTGGGAAAGCCCCCCAGGTATAGGGGGGACCCGAAGTTGTGTAGGGGTTTTCTAAACCAGTGCAGACTGCACTTTGAGCTTCTGCCCCAACAATATCCCATGGACCACGCTAAGGTGGCCTTTATTGTGTCCCATCTCGAGGGAGAGGCGCTGGCTTGGGTGAATCCGTTGTGGGAGAGGGACGACCCGGTGGTTACCAGTATCCAGAGTTTTTTGGAAACATTTCACAGGGTATTTGATTAACCCGGGCGCCTTGCTTCTTCTACGGAGGCCCTCTTTGACCTTCGCCAGGGATCCTTTACGGTAGGGCAATACGCCATCCGCTTTCGGACTCTGTCCTCGGAGCTGGGGTGGAACAATGAAGCCCTTGTAGGTGCCTTTTGGAGAGGACTTTCTAGTAAAATCAAGGACGAGCTTGCCAGGCGTGACACTCCAGCCACCCTGGAAGATCTCATCTCTCTGGCTACGCATATTGAGCTGCATTTTCTGGAACGTGCCAGAGAGTCAGCTAGGGAGAGAAGGCCCTTTAGGTTGTATCAAGCCCCCATTCCGTGCTCTGTTGCACCCCCTACTAACTCTGCTCCCGAGCCTATGCAGGTAGATCATGTCAAGCTGTCCGAACAACGGCGCAGGGAGAGGATGACTAATGGTCTCTGTTTGTACTGTGGTGGAGCCAACCACTTCGTACGCACCTTTCCCGAGAAACCGAGAAACGCATCCACCTAGGCCAGGTAAGAGGGGGCCTCCTAGGCTTGCAACCTATGATGACATCAGCGTCGCCATGTCAACCATTATGACATCATAATGAGGGGCGGGGCTTGATAAACACACACTTTTTCCCCATTATGTAGATAGGGGCAAAATTGTTTGGTGAATTAGAACACGTGGGGTTAAAATTTTGCCTTACAGCATAGCCTAGGATGCTCTCGGGGTCCAGATGTGTGACTGTGCCAAATTTTGTGGCTGTAGCTGCGACGGTGCGGATGCCAATCCCGGGCATACACATACATACATACACACACTTGAGCTTTATATATTAGATAAGTAATACAGTGATCACTGGTGACATTATATACAGGACCTCTGTATATAGTATGCAATGTATAGTGTAAGTGTATAGGTAACACACTGACTCACCAGTGAAGTCTCTAGGTGAAGTCCTTCATCTTTGCTTTTCATCTTTCATCTAGCACAGACTGCCATTACTTCTTCCAGCCAGGACTCGTTTCTGCAGGAAATAACACAGTTATCTAGAGCTCCCCTTGCAGAACACATTACTTATTTTTTTTCTCAACTTCTACATTACAGCACATAATGAAAAAAAGGCAAAATAGTATCAATCTACATACTAGCAGGACCGCCCCCCCATTTAAAACAGTATTCTCAAAAATAAAATAAATACATCATGGCAGTAATAATATCCCTTAATTAGCCCCTATGGTAATAATATCCCCCATCCCGGCCACCGTGTTTCTCATTCCTGGCTTCAGCCATATGTTCTCTCATCCTACCCTCATGATTATCCATTCTGCCCCATATAATCTCCCCATCCTACCCCATCTGTCTCCATCGTATCCATCCTGCCCCATGATCCTGCATGATCTGTCTCCAACCCTGCTCCAATTGTCTGCAAACCTGCTCCATCTGTCTCCAACCCTGCCCCATCTGTCTCCAATCCTGCCCCCAGTGTCTTCAATCCTACCCCATGTTTTTCATCTTGCCCCCTGTGTCTCCAATCATGCCACCATGTCTTTCATCCTGCCCCCTGTGTCTCCAATCATGCCCTGTATCTCTATTCTGCCCCCTGTGTCTCCAATCATACCCCATGTCTCCAATCATGCCCCCAGTGTCTCCAATCATGCCTCCATGTCTTTCATCCTGCCCCCTGTGTCTCCAATCATGCCCCCTATCTCCATTCTTCCCCCTGTGTCTCCAATCATGCCTCTTGTGCCTCCATTCTGCCCTGTGTCTCCAATCCTGCCCCCTGTGCATCCAATCATGCTCTGTATCTCCATTCTGCCCCATGTCTCCAATCATGCCCTGTATCACAATTCTTCTCCCTGTGTCTCCAATCATGCCCCCATGTCTTTCATCCTGCCCCCTGTGTCTCCAGTCATGCCCCGTATCTCCATCTGCCCCGTGTCTCCAATCATGCCCCATATCTCCATTCTGCCCCCTGTGTCTCCAATCATGCCCCTTGTGTCTCCAATCATGCCCCCAGTGTCTGCAATCCTGCCCACAGTGTCTCCAATCCTGCCCCCATGTCTTTCATCCTGCCCTGTGTCTCCAATCCTGCCCCCTGTGCCTCCAATTATGCCCCCTCTGCCTCCAATTATGCCCCCTGTGTCTCCATTCTGCCCCTATGCCTCCAATCATGCCCCATATCTCCATTCTGCCCTCATGTCTCCAATCATGCCCCCAGTGTCTCCAATCCTGCCCCCATGTCTTTCATCCTGCCCCGTGTCTTCAATTCTTCCCCCTGTGCCTCCAATCCTGCCCCCATGTCTCTAATCCTGCCCAGTGTCTCCAATCTTGCCCCCTGGGTCTCCAATCATGCCTGTTGTGAGTTCATTCTCTGGTTCACCAGTTGTGAGTTCTCCTTCCAGACTTCCTCTGGTGGTAACAGGAGGTTGTGAGGCTGATTTGATCGGTGGAGATCAGACACCTGAGAATGAGGATGACGATTGGACCTCAGGAGGCTCAGATTGGATTTAAGACAGCCAACGCCCTATTCAGTTGCTGGTGATTCCTTCTGCTTGTCAGGTCTTGGTTCTCAGCTCTGTTCCAGTCAGCTCAAGCTAAGTTCTCTGCTAATGTTCACACTTGATTTTGTTGTTCTATTCAGTTTTTTGTGTGGTCAGCCAGCCCCGGCTTGGGCTGTGCTGAATTTCCACTCTTATTTATCTGTATTTGCCAATTTGCTTTTTGTCCCTTATTAGATTGGCCTCTTTTTGCACTGTCTCAGAATATTTCAGAGTGCTGATTGTTGTGAGTTCATTTTTCCCTTCACCATTGACGTCTGATGAACTCCCTCCTCTGGTGAAGGAAGGTAGTGAGGCTGATTATCAAACACCTGGGCAGCTAGATGATGACTGGGTGGCTGGAATTGAGGACTGGATATAAGGCTGCCGACGCCCTTCTTCCTGGCTGGTGATTTTCCTGATGGATTCTTGGAGACCAGTCTGATTCCTACATCTCAAAGCTGTTTTTCTGCTCTGCTTGTACTCTTCAATTTTGTTTTTGTTTTGCCTTGTTTTTTGGGAGTACTGCCATCCCCGGCCGGGGGTGAGCTGAATTCCATTTTTGTCTCTGATCTGTTGATCTTTTGCTCTGTCTTCAGAATATACCTGAGTGCTGATATAGTCTTTTGAAGCCTAGCGACTTCAGGGCCTGTTTTTCCTATCAGTCGGTTGGCTCATTTTGATAGGGTTTTTGCGGATGGCAGACAGCAGCTTTCCTATCCTGTCCTATGTAGTTAGCTTGGGCCCCATCATTTGCTCAACCTATCTTTCTATCTGTGTTAGTGTTTTCATCTTGCTTCACCGTCATTATATGTTGGGGGCTGCCTATTGCTTTGGGGTCTGCTCTGGGGCAGTTTAGTTTTTCCCCTTTCTGTCTTTAGGCTATCTAGTTCTCCGGCTGTGATCGAGGGGTCTAGGGCACCGTAGGAACCCCCCACAGCTACTGCTAGTTGTTGTGGATAGGTCCAGGGGTCTGCAATCCGATAGCTGCCAACCTCTCTGGTTTTTCTGGACTTAGCTGGTATTTTGTTTTTTCCTCCTTCGGTGACTCATCATAACAGAATCACCAGCCATACCGCAGATCCTAGGGTACTCAATAGCAGGAGAGAATTGTATAAAAAAAAAAAAAGTGTCAGAATTTTTTTTTTTTGTGTGCATATTTTTTCCTCTATGTCTCTGAAGCCATAGGGGGAATTTTTTCTCTCAATGGAGATGAAGCAATTGTCTGATCGTGTGGGGCAGCTCGCTGCTGAAGTGCGGGGAATTTCCGCCTATCTTGCTCATTCACATGCGGCTGAACCAAAGATTCCCACTCCTGATGTGTTTTTTGGGGATCGGTCTAAATTCTTGAATTTCAAGAATAATTGTAAATTATTATTTGCCTTGAAGCCTAACTCGTCGGGGAACTCCGCGCAGCAGGTTAAAATTGTCATCTCTTTGCTGCGCGGCGATCCCCAGGATTGGGCGTTTTCTTTGAAACTTGATGATCCTATTCTGAATAATGTGAACGCATTTTTTCAACCTTTGGGGTTGTTGTATGATGAACCTAATGCTATTGATCAGGCTGAAAAGACCCTGTTGGCATTAAGCCAGGGTAGGGATTCGGCAGAGTTGTACTGTCAAAAATTCTGGAAGTGGGCAGTCCTTCCTACCTGGAAGGAATGATGGTGCCTTGGCAGTCCTCTTTCGGAAGGGTTTGTCAGAAACTGTAAAAGATACTATGGTGGGATTTCCTGTTCCCTCTGGTCTTGACGATTCTATGCCATTAGCCATTCAGGTGGATCGGCGTTTACATGAACGCAAAACTACACGAGAGATGTTGCCACCTGTTGAACAAATGTCTGAACCTATGCAATGTGATAGAGTTTTGTCTAGGGCGCAACGTCATGAGTTCAGAAGGCGTAATAAGCTGTGTTTTTTTTTGTGGAGATGCCTCGCATATTATTTCTGTCTATCCTAAACGAGAGAAATGTTGTGCACACACGTTTTCTGTGGGTGGTGTTCAACCTAAGTTTCTTCTGGCAATTACTCTGATCTGCTCCCTGTCCACATTTTCCGCCAAGGCTTTTGTGGATTCAGGAGCAGCTCTTAACCTGATGGACTTGGATTTTGCTAAACGTTGTGGATTTCCTATGACACCTCTGCGGACGCCTATCCCTTTGAGGTGTATTGATGCTACTCCTTTGGCGAAGAATAAACCTCAGTTTTGGACCCAGGTGGTAATGCGGGTCGCCCCAGACCATCAAGAAAATTGCAGATTTTTGGTGTTGCATAATTTGCATGATACCATTGTTCTGGGGTTTTCCTGGTTGCAAATCCATAATCCAGTTCTGGATTGGAAATCTTTGTCTGTGGTGAGTTGGGGTTGTCGGTGTGCCCTTAGTGATGCTCCTGTTTTCTCCACCTCTCCCCAGTCGCATGATTTCCTAACTATTTGGCTGACTTTTATGATGTATTTAGTGAGAATGAGTCTGCGTCTTTGCCTCCTCATAGGAGTTATGACTGTACAATTGAGCTGAACCCGGGGTGTAAATTCCCCAAGAGTCGGCTTTTCAATTTATCTGTACCCGAGCACGAGGCTATGCGATCCTATATTAAGGAGGCATTGGAGAAGGGTCATATTAGACCATCCTCTTCACCCTTAGGTGCTGGGGTTTTTTTCGTGGCTAAAAAGGATGGTTCATTAAGGCCTTGCATTGACTATCGTGCCCTCAACAAAATTACTGTTAAATATCAGTATCCGTTACCCCTGATTTCTGATCTATTCTCCAGAGTTAAAGGTGCTTGCTGGTTTACCAAGCTTGACCTCAGGGGGGCGTATAATCTTATTCACATTAAGCATGGGGATGAATGGAAGACGGTGTTTAATACTCCGAAGGGACATTTTGAGTACCTGGTGATGCCTTTTGGGCTGTCTTCCAGTGCTTCATGAACGATATATTCCGAGACTTTGTGGATACATTTTTGATTATCTATCTGGATGATATTTTGATCTTCTCCAAGAATTGGGACTCTCATGTGGAACATGTTCGGACTGTGTTCTGGATTTTGAGGGAGAATTCCCTGCATGTCAAGGGATCGAAATGCCTTTTTGGGGTACAGAGGATTTCATTTTTGGGATTTATTTTGTCTCCTTCAACTATTGAAATGGACCCGGCCAAGGTACAGGCCATTTATGATTGGGTTCAGCCCACTTCTTTGAAGGCCCTCCCGAAGTTTTTGGGTTTTGCTAATTTTTATCGGAAATTTATAGCTAATATTTCTGGTATTGCCAAGCCATTGACGGATTTGACTAGGAAGGGTGCTGATGTGCTGAATTGGTCTCCGGAGGCTGTTTCTTCCTTTCAGGAGCTGAAGCGAAGATTCACTTCTGCTCCGGTTTTGCGGCAACCTGATGTCTCACTCCCGTTTCAGGTGGAGGTGGACGCTTCTGAGATTGGTGCAGGAGCGGTGTTGTCCCAAAAAGATCCTGTGACATCTAAAATGAATCCTTGTGCTTTCTTTTCCCGAAAGTTCTCCCCATCCGAACGTAACTATGATGTGGGGAATCGGGAACTGTTGGCCATGAAATGGGCATTTGAGGAGTGGAGACATTGGTTGGAGGGAGCCAAACACCAAGTCGTGGTCCTTACTGACCACAAGAATTTGATTTACCTGGAGTCGGCCAAGCGCTTGAATCGTAGACAGGCTAGGTGGGCCTTGTTTTTCACACGTTTTGATTTTGTGGTCTCTTTTCTTCCGGGCACTAAGAATGTCAAGGCAGACGCCCTCTCTAGGAGTTTCCTTGCTGATTCTCCTGTTGTGACTAAGCCAGCTACCATCTTAGCCGAGGGGGTAGTTCTTTCTGCCATCTCGCCAGATTTGAGACGTGCTCTGGAAGAGTTTCAGGAGGACAAACCTGAGCGTTGTCCCAGTAGAAAGTTGTATGTTCCTGACCAGTGGAGGAAGAGAGTGATGTCTGAAGTTCATTGCTCTGCATTGGCTGGTCATCCATGTATTTTTGGTACTAGAGATCTGGTGAGTCGGTCTTTTTGGTGGCCCGCCTTGTCTCATGATGTCAGGAATTTTGTGCAGTCCTGTGGGACTTGCTCCCGGTCTAAACCTTGTTCTCGCTCTAGTGGCTTGTTGATGCCTTTGCGGGTGCCCAGGAGGCCATGGACCCATATTTCAATGGATTTTATCTCTGATATGCCTGTCTCTCAGAGAATGACTGTTATTTGGGTGATTTGTGATAGATTCTCTAAGATGGTCCATCTTGTACCACTCCCTAAGGCTACTTTCACACATCAGTTTTTTGCCGTCAGGAAGGATCCGGCTATTTTTAGAAAAAATGGATCCGGCATAAATTTTGGAGAACTGTAGAAACGGATCCGTTTTTTTGCTGGATCCGTCTAGCAGGTTATATCTGTTTCCTGGGGGCTGGCCAATTGGATCTGAGCATGCGCAGACTTAAAAAAACGGATCCGGTGGCTGGATCCGTCTTTTTCTGGATCCGGCGCATTCCGGCGCCCATAGACTTTCATTGTAGCAAAAAGCTGGAAGCGCCGGATCCGGCGCTTCCGGCTTTTTCGCCGGAGACAAAAGACGTTACAGTAGCCGTTTTTTCCAGACGCCGGAATGAGACAAGTAGCCGGATCCGGCAAAAAACGGATGAAACGCAATGCCATCCGGCGCGATCCGGCGCTAATGCAAGTCAATGGGGAAAAACTGGATCCGGCATTGCATTTTGCCGGATCCGGTTTTACAAGAAAAAGCCGGATCGCGCCTGACGGCAAAAAACTGATGTGTGAAAGAGGCCTAAGTTGCCATCTTCTTCTGAGTTGGTGCCCTTGTTTTTGCAACAGGTGGTTCGCTTGCACGGGATTCCTGAGAACATTGTATCTGACAGAGGAGTTCAGTTTGTGTCTAGATTTTGGAGGACTTTCTGTTCCAAGCTGGGAATTCAGTTGTCCTTCCCCTCTGCGTTTCACCCTCAGACCATTGGGCAGACGGAGAGAACAAACCAGACTTTGGAGTCGTATTTGAGATGTTTTATTTCTGCCGATCAGGATGATTGGGTTTCATTTTTGCCCTTGGCCGAATTTGCTTTAAATAATAGAGCTAGTTCTGCCACT
The DNA here is from genome assembly GCF_039654945.1 of Dendrobates tinctorius. Taxonomy (NCBI): domain Eukaryota; kingdom Metazoa; phylum Chordata; class Amphibia; order Anura; family Dendrobatidae; genus Dendrobates; species Dendrobates tinctorius. The sequence goes on from NW_027361793.1 coordinate 4,623,566, forward strand.
TTGATGTCACCTTTTTTTTGTAACTTTGGATTTCACCCTCGATTTTCTTCAGGGCAGGTGGAGCCTTCTGCCTGCCCAGGTGTTGACACTGTGGTGGAGAGAATGCACCAGATCTGGGACCAAGTAGTGGATAAGTTGTCTCTCTACCAGGAAAAAGCCCAGCGGTTTTCCAACCGGCATAGGACCGTTGGTCCCCAGTTTAAGGTGGGTGATATGGTTTGGTTGTCATCAAAAAATATCGCTATGAAGGTGGCTTCTCCTAAGTTTAAGCCTAGATTTATTGGACCTTACAAGATTTTGGAGATTATTAATCCGGTCTCTTTTCGGTTGGCTCTTCCTGTCACATTTAAAACTCATAATTAGTGTTGAGCGATACCGTCCGATACTTAAAAGTATCGGATTGGAATGGATCGGCCGATCTAAAAAAAATATCGGGTATCGCCGATTCCGATACCGGAAGTCCCATTCAAGTCTATGGGACTTCCGGTATCGGAATAAGAAAAACCCTATTTTTGCCTTGTACAGCCTCTCTGGGGTCTGTACGGGCCTTTCGGGGGGCTGTGCCGGCCTGCCGGGGGGTCTGTGCAGTCTCCGATGGTCTGTGCCGGCCTGCCGGGGGGCTGTGCCGGCCTGCCGGTGGTCTGTGCAGGCTCCGGGGGTCTGGCCCGGCCTGCCGGGGAGCTGTGCCGGCCTGCCGGTGGTCTGTGCAGGCTCCGGTGGTCTGTGCAGGCATCGTCCAATGGGACTACAAGTCCCATCGGACGATGCCTGCTACAATGACAGTGATTGACACATTAGCCAATGATGGGACAGTAGTAGTCCCATCATCCGGCTAATGTGTTGAATGTAAAAAAAAAATAAAAAATTACATGCTACATACATACAACATGCATACTACATATATACTACATGTAACATACATACTACATATATACTACATGCAACATACATACTACATACATGCTACATACTACATACATGCTACATACATACTACATATATAATACATATATACTACATGCATGCAACATACATACAACATATATACTACATGCATGCAACATGCATACTACATATATACTATATATACTACATGTAACATACATACTACATATATACTACATGCTACATACATGCAACATACTACATACATGCTACATACTACATACATAATACATATAAACTACATGCATGCAACATACATACAACATATATACTACATGCATGCAACATGCATACTACATATATACTATATGTATATGTTATATGTATGAAGTATATATGTATGTTGCATGCATGTAGTGTATGTATGTAGTATGTATGTAGCATGTATGTAGTATGCATGTAGTATGTATGTTGCATGTATGTAGTATGTATGTTGCATGTATGTAGCATGTAGTGTGTATGTTGCATGTATGTAGCATGTAGTATATATGTAGTATGTATGTTACATGTAGTATATATAGTATATATGTAGTATGCATGTTGCATGCATGTAGTATATATGTTGTATGTATGTTGCATGCATGTAGTATATATGTATTATGTATGTATGTTGCATGTATGTAGCATGTAGTATATATGTAGTATGTATGTTACATGTAGCATATATAGTATATATGTAGTATGCATGTTGCATGCATGTAGTATATATGTTGTATGTATGTTGCATGCATGTAGTATATATGTATTATGTATGTAGTATATATGTAGCATGTATGTAGTATGTAGCATGTATGTAGCATTTAGCATGTATGTAGTATGCATGTAGTATGTAGTATATATGTAGTATGTATGTTACATGTAGTATATATGTAGTATGCATGTTGTATGTATGTAGCATGTATGTAGCATGTATGTAGCATGTACATTTTTTTTTTTTTTTTACATTCAACACATTAGCCGGATGATGGGACTACTACTGTCCCATCATTGGCTAATGTGTCAATCACTGTCATGGTAGCAGGCATCACCCAATGGGACTTGTAGTCCCATCGGACGATGCCTGCACAGACCCCCGGAGCCTGCACAGACCACCGGCAGGCCGGCACAGCCCCCCGGCAGGCCGGCACAGACCACCGGAGCCTGCACACACCACCGACAGGCCGGCACAGCCCCCCGGCAGGCCGGCACAGACCACCGGAGCCTGCACAGACCACCGGCAGGCCGGCACAGCCCCCCGGCAGGCCGGCACAGACCACCGGAGCCTGCACAGACCTCCGGCAGACCGGCACAGCTCCCCGGCAGGCCGGCACAGACCACCGGAGCCTGCACAGACCACCGGCAGGCTGGTACAGACCCCCGGACAGTCGGCACAGCCCCCCCGAAGGCCCGAACTGACGGCGCATCATGATGCGCACAGACAGCGCATCATGATGACGTCATTTCGGCAGCCAATCAGAGCCACAAAAGTGGCTCATTGCATTTTGGACTTCCGATTCCGGTATCCGATACAAAAAAAGTATCGGTACTCGGTATCGGAATTCCGATACGGCAAATATCGGCCGATACCCAATACTTGCGGTATCGGAAAGCTCAACACTATTCATAATGTGTTTCATAAGTCCTTGTTGAAGAGGTTTGTTGAACCAGTAATTCCTGTGGTGGCACCTCCTGAACCTATATTGGTTGAAGGTAACATGGAATATGAGGTAGAGAAGATACTGGATTCCCGTCTGGCTAGACGGAGACTCCAGTATTTGGTTAAGTGGAAGGGTTATGGTCAGGAGGATAATTCCTGGGTCTCTGCCTCTGATATTCATGCCAAAAGATTGGTGCATGCCTTTCATCGGGCTCACCCGGATCGTCCTGGTGGCATGGATGAGGGTTCGGTGACCCCTCCTCAAGGGGGAGGTACTGTTGTGAGTTCATTTTTCCCTTCACCATTGAGGTCTGATGAACTCCCTCCTCTGGTGAAGGAAGGTAGTGAGGCTGATTATCAAACACCTGGGCAGCTAGATGATGACTGGGTGGCTGGAATTGAGGACTGGATATAAGGCTGCCGACGCCCTTCTTCCTGGCTGGTGATTTTCCTGATGGATTCTTGGAGACCAGTCTGATTTCTGCATCTCAATGCTAAGTTTTTCTGCTCTGCTTTGTACTCTTCAGTTTTGTTTTTGTTTTGCCTTGTTTTTTGGGAGTTCTGCCATCCCCGGCCGGGGGTGAGCTGAATTCCATTTTTGTCTCTGATCTGTTGATCTTTTGCTCTGTCTTCAGAATATACCTGAGTGCTGATATAGTCTTTTGAAGCCTAGCGACTTCAGGGCCTGTTTTTCCTATCAGTCGGTTGGCTCATTTTGATAGGGTTTTTGCGGATGGCAGACAGCAGCTTTCCTATCCTGTCCTATGTAGTTAGCTTGGGCCCCATCATTTGCTCAACCTATCTTTCTATCTGTGTTAGTGTTTTCATCTTGCTTCACCGTCATTATATGTTGGGGGCTGCCTATTGCTTTGGGGTCTGCTCTGGGGCAGTTTAGTTTTTCCCCTTTCTGTCTTTAGGCTATCTAGTTCTCCGGCTGTGATCGAGGGGTCTAGGGCACCGTAGGAACCCCCCACGGCTACTGCTAGTTGTTGTGGATAGGTCCAGGGGTCTGCAATCCGATAGCTGCCAACCTCTCTATTTTTTCTGGACTTAGCTGGTATTTTGTTTTTTCCTCCTTCGGTGACTCATCATAACAGCTGATATAGTGGGAGAAGTCTAGTGACTTCAGGGTTAATTTTGCTATCAGAAGTGTTGGGCATTATTTGGTAGGGTTTTGGGCAGATTCCAGACAGTGTCTTTCCTTTCCTATCCTCTCTAGTTAGTTTGGGCCCCATCGTTTTTACAGCCTATTTTCCTACCTGTGTTTGTGTTTTCATCTTGTTTCACCTTCAATACATGTGTGGGGGCTGTCTATTCCTTTGGGGTCTGCTCTGGGGCAGTTAGTTTTCCCTTTTCTTTCTTTAGGCTTATTTAGTCCTCCAGCCGTGACGAGGCGTCTAGGTTCATCGTGAGTTCTATGTCATTAGCCATTCAAGTTGATCGGCGTTTTCGTGAACGTAAAACTACACGGGAGGGACTGCCACCATTTGAACAAACGTCTGAGCCTATGCAATGTAATGGCGGTTTTTCTAGGGCACAACGTCAGGAGTTTAGAAGGCGTAATAAGCTGTGTTTTTTCTGTGGAGACGCCTCTCATATTATTTCTGTCTGCCCAAAACGAGAGAAACATTTTGCACACATTGCTGTGGGCAGTATACAACCTAAGTTTCTTTTGGCAATTACTCTGATCTGCTCCTTATCCACGTTTTCCATGAAGGCTTTTGAGGATTCAGGAGCAGCGTTGAATCTGATGGATTTGGACTTTGCTAAACGTTGTGGTTTTTCCATGACGCCTCTGTGGACGCCTATTCCTTTGAGGGGTATTGATGCTACTCCTTTGGCGGAGAATAAACCTCAGTTTTGGACCCAGGTGACAATGCTAGTTGCCCCAGACCACCAAAAAAATTGTAAATTTCTGGTGCTGCATAATTTGCACGATACTATTGTTCTGGGTTTTCCTTGGTAGCAAACTCATAATCCAGTTTTGGATTGGAAATCTGGGTCTGTGGTGAGTTGGGGTTGTCAGTGTGTCCTTAGGGACGCTCCTGTTCTCTCCACCTCCCCTCAGTCTCATGATATTCCTGATTATCTAGCCGATTTTTCTGATGTATTTAGTGAGAGCAAGTCTATGTCTTTGCCTCCTCATAGGAGTTATGACTGTGCAATTGAGTTGATGTCTGGGTGTAAATTTCCCAAGGGTCGGCATTTCAACTTATCAATACCCGAACATGATGCTATGCGATCCTATATTAAGGAGTCATTGGAGAAAGGGTTATATTAGACCATACTCGTCACCTTTAGGTGCTGTTTTTTTGTGGCCAAGAAAGATGTTTCATTAAGACCGTGTATTGATTATCGTTCCCTTAACAAGATGACGGTTAAATATCAGTACTCGTTACCTCTGATGTCTGATTTATTCTCCAGAGTTAAGAGTGCCTGCTGGTTAACTAAGCTGGACCTCAGGGGGGCGTATAATCTTATTCGCATCAAGCACGGGGATGAATGGAAGATGGCGTTTAATACTCCGGAGGGACATTTTGAGTACCTGGTGATGCCTTTTGGGCTCACTAATGCCCCTTCTGTCTACCAATCCTTATGAATGATATTTTCCGTGACTTTGTGGATAAGTTTTTGATCATCTATCTGGATGATATTTTGATCTTTTCCAGTGATTGGGATTCTCATGTGGAACATGTTCGGACTGTGTTCCGGATTTTGAGGGAGAATTCCCTGTTTGTTAAGTGATCGAAATGCCTCTTTGGTGTACAGAGGATTTCATTTTTGGGATTTATCTTATCTCCATTGACTATTGAAATGGACCTGGACAAGGTACAGGCCATTTATGATTGGGTTCTGCCTACTTCTTTGAAGGCCCTCCAGAAGTTTTTGGGTTTTGCTAATTTCTATCATAAATTTATAGGTAATTTTTCCGGTATTGTCAAACCACTGACTGATCTGACTAAGAAGGGTGCTGATGTGCTGAATTGGTCTCCTGAGGCTATCTCAGCATTTCAGGAGCGTAAGCAGAGATTTACTTTAGCTCCTGTTTTACGTCAACCTGATGTCTCACTTCCATTTCAGGTGGAAATAGATGCTTCTGAGATTGGTGCAGGAGCTGTTTTGTCCCAAAAAGACCCTGTGACTTCTAAGATGAATCCCTGTGCCTTCTTTTCTCGAAAGTTCTCCCCATCTGAACGCAACTATGACGTGGGGAATCGGGAATTGTTGGCCATGAAGTGGGCATTTGAGGAGTGGAGACATTGGTTGGAGGGAGCTAGACATCAAGTTGTGGTCCTCACCGATCACAAAAATTTGATTTATCTGGAGTCGGCCAAACGCTTGAATCCTAGACAGGCTAGATGGGCCTTGTTTTTCACGCGTTTTAATTTTGTGGTCTCTTTTCTTCCGGGCACTAAGAATGTTAAGGCAGACGCCCTTTCTAAGTTTCTTTGCTGATTCTCTTAGTGTGACCGAGCCTACTACCATCCTAGATGAGGGGGTAGTTCTTTCTGCCATTTTGCTCAATTTGAGACGCGCCCTGGAAGAATTTCAGGGGGATAAACCTGAGCGTTGCCCTATGGGAAAATTGTATGTTCCTGACCAGTGGAGAAAGAGAGTAATGTCTGAAATTCATTGCTCCGCATTGGCTGGTCATCCAGGTATTTTTGGTACCAGAGATTTGGTGAGTCAGTCCTTTTGGTGGCCTGCCTTATCTCGTGATGTCAGGAATTTTGTACAGTCCTGTGGGACTTGTTCTCGGTGTAAACCCTGTTCCCATTCTAGTGGGTTGCTGATGCCCTTGCCGGTGCCCAAGAGGCCATGGACCCTTATCTCAATGGATTTTATTTCTGATCTTCCTGTCTCTCAGAGAATGACTGTTATCTGGGTGATTTGTGATAGATTTTCGAAGATGGTACATCTTGTCCAACTCCCAAAGTTGCCATCTTCCGCTGAGTTGGTGCCCTTGTTTTTACAACAGGTGGTTCGGTTACATGGGATTCCTGAGAACATTGTGTCCGACAGAGGGTCCAGTTTGTTTCCAGATTCTGGATAGCCTTTTGTTCCAATCTGGGAATACAGTTATCCTTCTCCTCCGTGTTCCATCCCCAGACCAATGGACAGACTGAGAGAAGAAACCAGACATTGGAGTCTTATTTGAGATGTTTTATATCTGCTGATCAGGATGATTGGGTCTCATTTTTGCCCTTGGCCGAATTCGCACTGAACAATAGAGCTAGTTCTGCCACTTTGATGTCACCCTTTTTCTGTAATTTTGGGTTTCATCCTCGATTCTCTTCAGGGCAAGTGGAATCTTCGTCCTGCCCAGGTGTGGCACTGTGGTTAAGAGAATGCAGCAGATATGGGACCAAGTGGTGGATAAGTTGTCACTCTCTCTGGAAAAGGCCCAGCGATTTTCCAACCGGCATAGGACCATTGGTCCCCGGTTTAAAGTGGGTGATATGGTTTGGTTGTCGTCTAAGAATATTCCTAGGAAGGTTGCATCTCCTAAATTTAAGCCAAGATTTATTGGTCCTTATAAGATTTTGGAAATTCTTAATCCTGTTTCGTTTCGATTGGCTCTTCAAGTTACGTTCAAAATCCATAACGTATTTCACAAATCTCTGTTGAAGAGGTTTGCTGAGCCAGTGGTTCCTATGGCAGCACCTCCTTACCCTGTGTTGGTTGAAGGCAATGTGGAATATGAGGTAGAGAAAATATTGGATTCTCTTTTGGTTAGACGGAGACTCCAGTATTTGGTCAAATGGAAGGGTTATGGTCAGGAGGATAATTCTTGGGTCTCTGCTTCTGATATTCATGCCAATAGATTGGTTTGTGCTTTTCACCGGGCCCATCCTGATCGGCCTGGTGACGTGGATGAGGGTTCGGTGACCCCTCCTCAAAGGGGGGTACTGTTGTGAGTTCATTCTCTGGTTCACCAGTTGTGAGTTCTCCTTCCAGACTCCCTCTGGTGGTAACAGGAGGTAGTGAAGCTGATTTGATCGGTGGAGATCAGACACCTGAGAATGAGGATGACGATTGGACCTCAGGAGGCTCAGATTGGATTTAAGACAGCTGACGCCCTATTCAGTTGCTGGTGATTCCTTCTGCTTGTCAGGTCCTGGTTCTCAGCTCTGTTCCAGTCAGCTAAAGCTAAGTTCTCTGCTAATGTTCACACTTGATTTTGTTGTTCTATTCAGTTTTTTGTGTGGTCAGCCAGCCCCGGCTTGGGCTGTGCTGAATTTCCACTCTTATTTATCTGTATTTGCCAATTTGCTTTTTGTCCCTTTTTAGATTGGCCTCTTTTTGCTCTGTCTCAGAATATTTCAGAGTGCTGATATAGTGGGAGAAGTCTAGTGACTTCAGGATTAATTTTGCTATCAGAAGTGTTGGACATTATTTGGTAGGGTTTTGAGCAGATTGCAGACAGTGTCTTTCCTTTCCTATCCTCTCTAGTTAGTTTGGGCACCATCGTTTGCTCAGCCTATTTTCCTACCTCTGTTTGTGTTTTCATCTTGTTTCACCGTCAATACATGTGTGAGGGCTGTCTATTCCTTTGGGGTCTGCTCTGGGGCAGTTAGTTTTCCCTTTTCTTGCTTTAGGCTTATTTAGTCCTCCGGCCGTGACGAGGCGTCTAGGTTCATCGTAGGCACGCTCCACTGCTGCTGCTAGTTGTGTGGTAGGATCAGGGATCTGCAATCTGCATAGTTACCAACCTGTCTGGTTTTTCTGGGCTTAGCATGTTTAGGTTTGTTCCTCCTCGGTGACCCATTCATAACACATGCCCCAAGTGTTCCCCAGTCATGCCCCCAGTGTATCCAATCATGCCACCTATATCTCCAATCCTGCCCCCAGTGTCTCCAATCCTGCCCCCTGTACCTCCAATCATGCCCCCTGTACCTCCAATCATGTCCCCAGAGTGTTTGCAATCATGCCCCCTGTATCTCCAATCCTGCCCCGTGTCTCAAATCATGCCCCATCTCCATCCTGCCCCCATGTCTCCAATGTCCAATCTGCCCATGTGCCTCCAATCTGCCCTGGCAGGATGGAAACATATGGTCCATGTGTCTCCATCCTGCCGGGAAAACATATTGTCTGCTTTCAGTAAGTAAATAAAATAAAAAAACTTTCTTCTTACCTGGCCGCGCTCCTGCGGCAAACATGTAGCTGCTGTGTGAGCTGCGGAAGGACCTGTGGTGACATCATCGTCATGTGATCAGGGGGCAGAGCTAATCAATGGTGAAGGCCTGTGGTAATGATGAAGTCACCACAGGTCCTTCAACACTTCGGCTGCAGCACACAGCACTTGTAGCCCGATCACTAGAAGCAAAGTAGCGGGGCCCCTGACCTGCAAGCCCCCTTCTGTACTGCTGTTCACCGGGCCCCATACAGTAGTAAGGGCAGTAATGCCCTGACGGCAGCCCTACAAATGGAGTCACCTGTGCCTCCATCTGCTTCATTATAGTGAACCTTCAACCAGGAGTTCTGTCTGAATCACGTATTTCAGACTTCATTCTTGTGAGACTGGAGACCTCCGGCAGTTGAACCCTCAGGACTGTGACGACGAACCTCCCTTGGGCGAGCTGGCCAGGTGAACCACCCCCTATACAGGGAGCATTTGGGGCAGACCCAGGGGAGACTATCGCCGTGGAAGCTGATACCTGGGAACAGCCGGGAAGGAATGCAAGCAGGAGACGTACAGGTGACCAGATGGAAGATGACGGCGACCACAGGGAAGGCTGCTGAAGCTGCGGGAACGGAGGTGGACAGCAACGGAGGATGGCAATGACGGACGGCAGGAACAGGTCCTGGACGACACACAGGAGCAGGAAGACGGAGGCAGGAACGGACTGCATCTGGAAGGGAACACAGGAAGGTCAAGAACAGGGAAGCTAGCGGAGGGACAGGAGAGGTACACTATGCAGAGACAGGAGGAATGCAGGAGCGCGTGGACCCAATACCACAAATGATAGTAAGGCGGAGGGCATAGGGTGAGGCTGCCTGATATAGGGCATGCTGCAGAACTTCCAGGTCAGGGTGCAGCAGTGCCAAGGAGCCAGGGGATAGGACGCCTAGTCTAGAGGGCGTACCTAGCTGTGCGCTTGCGTACCTGTGAGGGGGCAGAGGCTGGCCGCAGGACAGTTGATGGACAGGTGCCAGCAGTGGGGGCGGGCCGAGAGGACCGGAAGCGCCAGAGGACCCCGGGCGGTGTGGAGGCACAGGATGCGGCGGGGGCTGACGGCGCTGCAAGAGGAGCGATGGCAGAGGCAGATGGAGCAACAGCGACGGGAGCCCGTCCAGAGGGAGCTGCAGCAGCGGCGGTCAGGACAGTGGCCGCAGGAGGCGCAGAGAGACCAGGCACCGGGGAGGTGAACATGACAGGCGCCGGGGAGGAGGTAAGCGTGACAGTACCCCCCTTATGCCCCCCCTCTTCTTAAGACCAGAAAGGAATCTGGCCAAGATACGAGGAGCCTGAATGTTTTCCTGGGGCTCCCAAGATCTTTCCTCAGGACCGAAACCCTTCCAATCAAGAAGAGGGTATTACCTCTGGACCTTTTCATTGTGAGAATGTCTTTAACTTCAAACACATCCTGTGCAGACACAGGCGGGGGCGAGCGGCCAGTGGAAGGATGAAAGCAGTTAAGTACAACAGGCTTTAGAAAAGAAGCATGGAAAGAATTAGGAATCCTTAGCAAAGCATTCAGCTTTAACTTGTAGGCCACATCATTGATACGAGCCAAGAACTCAAATGGACCTATATACCGCGGACCCAGTTTATACGAGGGTTGCTTCAGACGGACAAATTTTGAAAACAGCCATACTTTATCTCCGGGTTGGTACAGTGGAGAATCCAGGCGTTTTTTATCGGCATGTCTTTTGATCCGGCCTTGGGCATGATCAAGCGTAGTTTTGGTCTCCTGCCACCTGCCAGACCCTGGAGAACTCCTCGGTCAGAAGATCGGCCGCCGGCACACCCAAGACAGGAAGTACCTGCAAAGGAACACCTGGATGTTGCCCGTAGACAATAAAGAAGGGTGATTTGGAGGAGGACTCACTGGTATGGTTGTTGTAGGTGAATTTGGCCCACGGGAGCAAGCTGGACCAGACGTTCTGGTGGGTGTTGGAAAAATGCTGAAGATAAGTCACAAGGATTTGATTTGTACATTCTGCCTGGCCATTCGTCTGAGGATGGTAGGAAGAAGAGTAGTCCAACGTTACCTCCATCATACAGAACAGGGCCCTCCAAAACCACGAGGTGAACTGAACCCATCTGTCGGAAACTATATGCTTGGGGAAGCCGTGGATCCGGAAAACATGGGTGACGAAAATCTTCGTCAGCTCGGGCGTGGAGGGTAAACCTGGCAGAGCAATAAAATGGGCCATCTTGGAAAATCAATCCACTACTACCAAAATGACGGTGTGGCCAGAAGACCGAGGCAGATCGGTAGTAAAGTCCATTGCGACATGCTGCCAGGGGACCGAAGGAACCGGAAGCGGGTGTAAGAGCCCCGAGGGTAGGTGCCGAGGGACTTTATTTCTGGCCCACGACAGGTAGGAGATGATAAAACTTTGGACATCTTGAAGAAGAGCTGGCCACCAATAGAAACAAGAAATGAGAAGGAGCGCTTTCTTGAGCCCCACGTGGCCGGCTAGCTTGGAGGCATGACCCCACCGTAACACTCGCTTCCTCTCGCTTTCTTGCACAAGATCTTACCGGGCAGTAACGAAGTCAAGCTTATGGGTGCAACCATGATGACTTTACTGGGGTCTTCAATGTGTGATGGTTCCTCCTCATAATCGGAGACCAGAAAGGACCTGGATAAAGCATCCGCTTTGAGATTCTTGTCAGCGGGACGGAAATGAAGTTCAAAATCGAACCGAGCAAAAAACAGCGACCATGTGGCTTGCCGAGGGTTAAGTCTTTGTGCTGACTGGATGTATGCCAGGTTCTTGTGGTTGGTGTAGATTTTAAACGGATGTACAGCTCCTTCCAGAAGATACCGCCACTCCTCCAAGGCCAGCTTGATGGCAAGCAGCTCTCTGTCACCAATGGTGTAGTTTCTCTCTGCGGTGGAGAACATCTTAGAGAAAAAACTGCAGGTGAGCAGTCGACCGGAGGAAGATTTCTGGGAAAGAACTGCCCTGGCTCCGATGGCTGACGCATCTACCTTGGGGATAAAGGGTTTGTTAACCTCAGGACAATGGAGTACGGGCGCTGAAGCGAAAGCTTGTCTCAAGGTTTGGAAGGCATTTTCGGCTTCCAGAGACCAGAGGTGAGGGTTGGCTCCCTTACGGGTCAAGGCGGAGATAGGAGCGGTCAAGGTAGAAAAATGTGGAATGAATTGCCGGTAGTAATTAGCAAACCTCGAGGAATCGTTTGATCGCCTTAATTCCCTGGGGACGCGGCCACTTGAGTACGGCGGATACTTTTCCAGGATCCATACGTAGGCCCGAGTCAGAAATGATATAACCCAAGAACGGCAGGGAGGACTGCTCGAAGGTGCACTTCTCGAGTTTGGCATAGAGACGCTGCTCTCTTAAACGTAGCAAGACTTGGTGGATGTCTTTTCTGTGGGTTGCCAGGTCCGAGGAAAACCCAAGGATATCGTCCAAATACACCACCACACAGGAATAGAGAAGGTCTCGAAACACGTCGATGACGAACTCCTGGAACACTGCGGGAGCATTGCACAGGCCAAAGGGCATGATCAAATATTCATAGTGGCTGTCTCGGGTATTGAGAACGGTCTTCCATTCATCTCCGGGACGAATGCGGATCAGATTATAGGCCCCGCGGAGATCCAACTTTGTGAAGACTCGTGCTCCTCATAGATGGTCGAATAGCTCTGGAATGAGAGGCAATGGATATTTGTTTTTGATGGTGATATCATTGAGGCCCCGGTAATCAATGCAGGGGCGAAGAGATCCATCCTTCTTCTTGACGAAAAAGAACCCTGCTCCTGCCGGCGAAGATGACTTGTGAATAAAGCCTCTGGCCAAGTTTTCTTGGATATATTCGGTCATAGCCAGCGTCTCGGAGGGAGACAGAGGATAGATCCGACCATGGGGTGGAGTAGAACCTGGGACAAGGTCGAGAAGGCCCAATTGGCCGAAGGTAAATCTGTAGAGACCGAAGTGGGGGCGAAAAGTTCTTCGGTTGAACAGCCGACAGACATCTGGCTTGACACGACTGTCCCCAACGAAGGATATCCCCAGAGTGCCAGTCCAAAATAGGCTTGTGAGTTCTCTACCAAGGCAGGCCCAAGGTGATGGTATGAGATAGCGAGGGCAGCACATAAAAAACTGTCTTCTCCCGGTGTAAGGCTCCAATCTGAAGTTCCACCTCTTCAGTGACCTGAGTAAAGGACATCCGCAAGGGTCGACCATCGACCGAAGCAATCTGCCGAGGAGTCTCCAGGGATCTGACAGGAATCCGGAGTCTTTTAACCACCTCGAACTGAATAAAATTGCCAGCTGCGCCTGAATCAATGTAGGCCCACTCAGAGGAACATCGGGGGCCTATGTGCAGAAGAACGGAGAGAATCAAGGGTAGAGAGGAATCACAATTACCTAGGGAGACCTCTCTTACCTGTCCTAGGTGGAGGCGTTTCCCGGGCGTATAGGACAAGAGCGGAGGAAGTGGGATGCACTCCCACAATAGAAGCAGAGCCTCTGTTCGACCCTCTCTCCGAAGCTCCTCCACCGGCTTGAGACGATCCACTTGCATGGGTTCCGGTGCAGGAACCGCGGAAGACGACACTGGACAGGAGTGGAGCGGACTACGAGCGGCTGGAAGAATGCGAGGCCTCCTCTCATTGGCAGCCTCTCGGGATTGCTCCTGAAAATGGAGGTCGATGCGGGTGGCCAAGGAGATCAAATCCTCCAGAGAGGCAGGAGTATCTCATCCCGCCAACTCATCTTTAACTCGGCCAGAGAGTCCCCGCCAAAAGGCTCCCACCAAAGCCTCATTGTTCCACCCCAACTCTGAGGACTGGGTGCAAAACCGAATGGCGTACTGACCTACCGAGAGCGTGCCTTTTTGGAGATTAAACAGCGCCTCAGTAGTAGAAACCAAGCGACCAGGTTCGTCGAACAGCTTCCGGAAGATGTCCAGAAAAATGGAGAGTTGGGAGACTATGGGGTCGTCTCGTTCCCAGAGAGGGTTTACCCAAGCTAGGGCCTCACCCTCCAAGTGGAACACAACAAAGGCAACCTTGGCCCGGTCCATAGGGTACTGCAGGGGGGACAACTCGAAATGTAGCTGGCATTGATTTAGGAACCCTCTGCATAACTTGGGATCTCCGTTATACCATGGAGGTTTCGCCAAATGGGGTGGTGGGTGGGAGGCTGCTGCCTGGGCTGGAGCAGAGGCCATGGACTGGAGAGCCAGGAGGCGGTTATCCACCGAGGCCATGTAATTTAAAATAAGGGCCTGAGTGTCGCGCTGCTGAGCAACTCCTGCTGGAGACCCACCATCTGGGGAGCACTAGTGGGATCAGAGGCCTGTAGGGACGACAGACGGGATTCCTTAGATTTGAGTAATGACATCATCCTCGTCTGGTTCTCACGCAGGAACAGGAGTTCCATTTGGGTTGGGGTCGAGGTACCAGCGGGGTCCATGGCCTGACTATACTGTGAAACTGGAGACCTCCGGGAGTTGAACCCTCAGGACCGCGACAACGAACCTCCCTCGGGCGAGCTGGCCAGGTGTACCATCCCCTATACAGGGAGCGTTTGGGGCAGATCCAGGGGAGACTATCGCCGTGGAAGCTGATACCTGGGAACAGCCGGGAAGGAATGCAGGCAGGAAACGTACAGGCGACCAGATGGAAGATGACAGCGACCACAGGAAAGGCTGCTGAAGCCACGGGAACGGAGATAGACAGCAACAGAGGACGGCAATGGCGGACGGCAGGAACAGGTACAGGACGAGACACAGGAGCAGGAAGACGGAGGCAGGAACGGACTGCATCTGGAAGGGAACACAGGAAGGTCACCAACAGGGAAGTTAGCGGAGGGCCAGGAGAGGTACACTACACAGAGACAGGAGGAACGCAGGAGCGCGTGGACCCGATACCACAAATGATAGTCAGGCGGAGAGCATAGGGTAAGGTTGCCTGATATAGGGCACGCTGTAGAACTTCCGGGTCAGGGTGCAGCAATGCTAAGGAGCCAGGGGATAGGACACTGTTATGATTGGGTCACCGAGGAGAAAAAAGCAAAACAAGCTAAGTCACAGAAAACCAGAGAGGTTGGGAACTATGCAGATTGCAGATCCCTGATCCTACCACACAACTAGCAGCAGCCGTGGAGCGTACCTACGATGTTCCTGGACGCTTCGTCACAGCCGGAAGACTAAATAAGCCTGAAGCATGAAAAGGGGAAAACTAACTGCCCCAGAGCAGACCCCAAAGGAATAGATAGCCCCCACACATGTATTGACGGCGAAACAAGATGAAGGCACAAACACAGGCAGGAAAATAGGCTGAGCAAACGATGGGGCCCAAACTAACTAGAGAGGGAAAGGAAAGGAAAGACACTGTCTGCAACCTGCAGAAAACCAGGGGAAGAGTCTTGAGGAGATCATTTGCATATTCCCAGTGCCTTCTGGGGTAAGTGAAGAGTCTCTGCGAGCTCAACGATCACTGGGTTTTGGCAGTGGCAGCTGAAAAGAGAAAATCGGAAAACCAGGGGAAGAGTCTTGAGGAGATCATTTGCATATTCTCAGTGCCTTCTGGGATAAGTGAAGAGTCTCCGCGAGCTCAACAATCACTGGGTTTTGGCCATTACAGCTGAAAAGAGGAAATCGGAAAACCAGGGGAAGAGTCTTGAGGAGATCATTTGCATATTCTCAGTGCCTTCTGGGATAAGTGAAGAGTCTCCGCGAGCTCAACGATCACTGGGTTTTGGCCGTTACAGCTGAAAAGAGGAAATCGGAAAACCGCGCCGATCGGCGCCCGAATTTTGACTCATCTTTCATCGTTTTTAAGAAATCTCAATATGGAAGAGGCCAGGAGCCATTTGGTGAGCTGCATTTCTTGCTACATGTTCACAGACTTACCAGTGGAAAAGCCAAACTTCACATGCCACAAATGCAAGCTTGTGTCCCTGTTGGAAGAAAAGTTGCAAAATCTCGAAGAGAGGTTAGCTACGTTGAAGATCATTAAGGAAGGTGAAGAGTTCTTAGACAGAGCAGAATTTTCTCTTCATGTTACAGAAAGAGAAGAAATTCGAAGTGCACCTGAAGAAACAGAGGAATGGAGACATGTGACCCAGAGAAGCAGGAGGATCAGGAGGCAGTCAGCACCCATACTTCTCAGGAACCAGTACCAGGCTCTCATGCAGGAAAACGATGAAGAAATACATCAGGATAAGACTTTGCCCACAAACAACAACCTTGTGCGTCTTCAGAGTCCTCCTGGATGTAGAAAGAAAAATGTCGTGAAGAAGAAACGGAGAGTGGTGGTCATGGGGGATTCCCTGTTGAGAGGAACAGAGGCCGCTATCTGCAGACCGGATATAACTTCAAGAGAGATGTGCTGTCTTCCAGGTGCAAAAATTAAAGATGTGGCTGACAGGATATCAGGACTCTTCAGGCCTACAGATGACTACCCATTCCTGCTACTACAGGTGGGGACAAATGACACCACAAGAAACGACCTGGAAACCATCTGCAGAGACTTTGAAGACTTAGGCAAGAAAGTGAAAGAACTGGGAGCGCAGGTGGTCTTCTCTTCCATCCTCCCAGTGGATGGCCATGGAACAAGGAGGTGGAATAAAATTCTGCAGGTGAACAACTGGCTACGTCGATGGTGCCGTCAGCAACGGTTTGGATTTATGGATCACGGAGTGAATTACCTTTACGATGGACTACTTGCTAGAAATGGGGTGCACCTTACGAAGACTGGAAAACATGTATTTGGAAGTCGCCTTGCTACACTTGTAAGGAGAGCTTTAAACTAGAACAACATGGGAAGGGAAGCAAAAGACCAGAAAAAGCCATACACCTGACAAATGCTATTGAGAACTCTGCTATTAGAAATGGAAAGGAAGAACAAAGACAAAGAATCTAATTAATAAAAATATTGGAGAAAGAGAAACCAATCACAAACTAAAATGTTTCTATACTAATGCACAAAGCATGGGCAACAAACAAGGAGAATTGGAACTACTAACACAGGAAAAGAAATATGATGTCATTGGAATCACTGAAACTTGGTGGGACAATACACATGATTGGAATACAAGACTAGAAGGATACAACTTATTTGCAAGAAACAGACTTGATAAACGAGGAGGAGGTGTCGCATTGTATGTTAGAAACGCATATATCTGCACAGAGATTGAAGCTTCAGAGACTGGGAGTTCTGTGGAAACTGATTGGGTAAGAATACAAGCACAGACCAATGGAAAGGACACCATTGTAGGCATTTACTACAGGCCGCCTGTGCAAGCTGAAGACATGGATGAACTTTTTATGCATCAAATGGCCAAGTTCTCCAAAAAATATGACATAGTTGTCATGGGAGAGTTCATCTATCCTGACACTTGTTGGGAATCTCTCTCAAGCAAAACTAACAGGTCAAGGAAATTCTTATCCTCTCTTGCTGACAACTTTATCTTCCAAAAGGTAGGGGAGAAAACAAGGGGAACTGCTACCTTGGATCTAATCCTTATAAACAGGGAGGAAATGGTTGAGGAGGTAAAAGTGGCTGGGACCCTAGGAGGTAGCAACCATGCTATTTTAGAATTTTGGATAACTAGAGGAGGAAGACCTGTGAAGACTCAGACGTCAAGGTTAGATTTCAGAAAGGCAGATTTTAAGGGATTCAGAAAGAGAATTGGAGGGATCCAATGGCTGGATATCCTTAAAGACAAAAATGTCCAGGAAGGATGGGAAATCTTGAAAAATGAAATTCTCAAAGCACAATTGTTAACAATTCCGAAAAGAGGGAAGAATAGGAAGCATTTAAGGAAGCCAGGATGGATGAACACAGAACTTAAGCACATGCTAAAAAGGAAGAAAAAAATGTTTAAAAAATGGAAAAAGGGAGGCATATCTAAAGAAGAATATAATGCTGTCTGCAGAACTTGCAGGGCACAAATCAGATTATCTAAAGCTGACAATGAATTGAGGCTTGCAAGAGATGTCAAAAGCAATAATAAAGGATTTTGGGGGTATGTCAAAAGTAAAAGAAAAGTCAAAGATGCTATAGGATTTTTACAGGATGAAAATGATGAAATGGTAAGACAGGATGTTGAGAAGGCCGAACTTTTAAATTCCTGTTTTGCATCTGTTTTCTCTCAGAAAGGAAATGTAACATCAACTGTTCTTCACTGTCCTATTAAGGGAATTGAAGAATCCAGGATATCTATAAACAGAAAGATAGTGAGGAAACACTTAGCTAACCTAAATGAATTCAAGTCTCCAGGTCCAGATGAATTACACCCCAGAGTACTGAAGGAGATAGCAGAAGAAATTTTTGAACCCCTCTCCATAATCTTTGAAAATTCTTGGAGAACAGGAGAAGTCCCAGAATACTGGAGAAGAGCAAATGTTGTTCCTATCTTCAAAAAGGGGAAGAAGGTGGACCCAGGCAACTATAGGCCGGTGAGTCTGACTTCTATACCAGGAAAGATCTTTGAACAAATTATTAAACAACATGTATGTCAGTACCAGGATAAGAATGAAGTGATTAAACAGAGTCAGCATGGGTTTGTAACTAATAAGTCATGTCAGACTAACTTAATTTCCTTCTATGATGGAATCACTGATTGGGTGGATCAAGGAAATGCTGTAGATATAGTATATCTTGACTTCAGCAAAGCATTTGACAAAGTATCTCGTACAATCCTTATTGAAAGAATGACTAAGTATGGAATGGACAAGGCAACTGTTAGGTGTATTCATAACTGGCTTAGTGATCGGAGCCAAAGAGTGGTCGTAAATGGCTGCACATCCAGTTGGAAGAATGTCTCAAGTGGGGTACCACAGGGCTCTGTCCTGGGCCCTGTATTGTTCAACATCTTTATCAACGATTTAGATGAAGGAATTGAGGGTAAACTGATTAAATTTGCTGATGACACAAAGCTAGGAGGGATAGCTAATACTAGAGAAGAGAGAGAGAGGATTCAAAAAGATATAAATAAACTGGATAAGTGGGCAGCAACTAACAGAATGGTTTTTAACAGGGAGAAATGCAAAGTACTACATCTGGGCAATAAAAATGAAAAAAGTATATACAGAATGGGAGGAATAGGGCTAAGCAACAGCACATGTGAAAAAGACTTGGGTATACTAATAGATCACAGACTGAATATGAGTCAACAGTGTGATGCAGCTGCAAAAAAGGCAAATGCAATTCTAGGATGTATTAACAGAAGTATACAGTCTAGATCATGTGAAGTCATTATTTCACTCTACTCCTCTTTGGTCAGACCTCATCTGGAATATTGTGTCCAGTTTTGGGCACCACATTTTAAAAAAGACATCAACAAACTGGAGCAAGTTCAGAAAAGAGCGACCAGAGTGGTGACCGGTCTGCAAACCTTGTCTTAGGAGGAAAGGTTGCAGGATTTGGGAATGTTTCGTTTGCAAAAGAGAAGACTGAGAGGAGACTTAATAGCTGTCTGCAAATATCTAAAGGGCTGTCACATTGCAGAAGGATCAACTTTATTCTCATTTGCACAAGGAAAGACTAGAAGCAATGGGATGAAACTGAATGGGAGGAGACAGATTAGATATTAGAAAAAACTTTTTGACAGTTAGAGTGATCAATGAGTGAAACAAGCTGCCACGAGAAGTGGTGAGTTCTCCTTCAATGGAAGTCTTCAAACAGAGGCTGGACAGACATGTGACTGGGATGATTTAGCGAATCCTGCTTTGAGCAGGGGGTTGGACCAGATGGCCCATGAGGTCCCTTCCAACTCTACGATTCTATGCAAAAAACCATACAAAAATAAAGTCCAACACTTCTGATAGCAAAATTAACCCTGAAGTCACTAGACTTCTCCCAGTATATCAGCACGCTGAAATATTCTGAGACAGAGCAAAAAGAGACCAAACTAGTAAGGGACAAAAAGCAAATTGGCAAAATACTGATAAATAAGAGTCGAAATTCAGCACAGCCCCCAGCCGTGGCTGACTGAACACACCCCAAAAAGCTGAATAGACCAACAAAATCAAGTGAGAACATTAGCAGAAAAACTTTGCTTTAGATGACTGGAACAGAGCTGAAAACCAAGAGCTGACAAGCCAGAAGAAATCACAAGCAACTGAATAGGGCGTCTGCTGTCTTAAATCCAATCTGAGACTCCTGAGGTCCAATCGTCATCCTCATTCTCAGGTGGCAGATCTCCACTGATCAAATCAGCCTCACTACCTCCTGTTACCACCAGAGGGAGTCTGGAAGGAGAACTCACAACTGGTGAACCAGAGAATGAACTCACAACAGTACCCCCCCTTGAGGAGGGGTCACCGAACCCTCATCCACGCCACCAGGCCGATCAGGATAGGCCCGGTGAAAAGCACGAACCAATCTATTGGCATGAATATCGGAGGCAGAGACCCAAGAATTATCCTCCTGACCATAACCCTTCCATTTGACCAAATCCTGGAGTCTCCGTCTAACCAAACGAGAATCCAATATTTTCTCTACCTCATATTCCACATTGCCTTCAACCAACACAGGCTCAGGAGGTGCTGCCATAGGAACCACTGGCTCAGCAAACCTCTTCAACAGAGATTTGTGAAATACGTCATGGATCTTGAAAGTAACTGGAAGAGACAATCGAAACGAAACAGGATTAAGAATTTCCAAAATCTTATAAGGACCAATAAATCTTGGCTTAAATTTAGGAGATGCAACCTTCATAGGAATATTCTTAGACGACAACCAAATCATATCACCCACTTTAAATCAGGGACCAATGGTCCTATGCCGGTTGGAAAATCGCTGGGCCTTTTCCAGAGAGAGTGACAACTTATCCACCACTTGGTCCCATTTCTGCTGCATTCTCTTAACCACAGTGTCCACACCTGGGCAGGACGAAGATTCCACTTGCCCTGAAGAGAATCGAGGATGAAACCCAAAATTACAGAAAAAGGGTGACATCAAAGTGGCAGAACTAGCTCTATTGTTCAGTGCGAATTCGGCCAAGGGCAAAAATGAGACCCAATCATCCTGATCAGCAGATATAAAACATCTCAAATAAGACTCCAAAGTCTGGTTTGTTCTCTCAGTCTGTCCATTGGTCTGGGGATGAAACGCGGAGGAGAAGGATAACTGAATTCCCACATTGGAACAAAAGGCTTTCCAGAATCTGGAAACAAACTGGACTCTTCTGTCAGACACAATGTTCTAAGGAATCCCATGTAACCGAACCACCTGTTGTAAAAACAAGGGCACCAACTCAGCGGAGGATGGCAACTTTGGGAGTGGTACAGGATGTACCATCTTCGGAAATCTATCACAAATCACCCAGACAACAGTCATTCTCTGAGCACAGGAAGATCAGAAATAAAATCCATTGAGATATAGGTCCATGGCCTCTTGGGCACCGGCAAGGGCATCAGCAACCCACTAGAACGAGAACAGGGTTTAGACCGAGAACAAGTCCCACAGGACTGTACAAAATTCCTGACGTCACGAGATCAGGCAGGCCACCAAAAGGACCGACTCACCCAATCTCTAGTACCAAAAATACCTGGCTGACCAGCAATGCAGAGCAAAGAATTTCAGACATCACTCTCTTTCTCCACTGGTCAGGAACATACAATTTTCCCATAGGGCAACGCTCAGGTTTATCCTCCAGAAATTCCGCCAGGGCATGTCTCAAATCGGGCGAAATGGCAGAAAGAACTACCCCCTCACCTAGGAAGGTAGTAGGCTCGGTCACACTAAGAGAATCAGCAAAGAAACTCCTAGAAAGGGCGTCTGCCTTAACATTCTTAGTACCCAGAAGAAAAGAGACCACAAAATTAAAACGCGTGAAAAACAAGACCCATCTAGCCTGTCTAGGATTCAAGCATTTGGCCGACTCCAGATAAATCAAATTCTTGTGATCGGTGAGGACCACAACTTGATGTCTAACTACCTCCAACCAATGTCTCCACTCCTCAAATGCCCACTTCATGGCCAACAATTCCCGATTCCCCACGCCATAGTTGCGTTCAAATGGGGAGAACTTTCGAGAAAAGAAGGCACAGGGATTCATCTTAGAAGTCACAGGGTCTTTTTGGGACAAAACAGCTCCTGCACCAATCTCAGAAGCATCTACCTCCACCTGAAATGGAAGTGAGACATCAGGTTGCCATAAAACTGGAGCTGAAGTAAATCTCTGCTTACACTCCTGAAATGCTGAGATAGCCTCTGGAGACCAATTCAGCACATTAGCACCCTTCTTGGTCAGGTCAGTCAGTGGTTTGACAATACCAGAAAAATTACCTATAAATTCACGATAGAAATTAGCAAAACCAAAAAACTTCTGGAGGGCCTTCAAAGAAGTAGGCTGAACCCAATCATAAACGGCCTGTACCTTGGCCGGGTCCATTTCAATAGTCGATGGAGATAAGATAAATCCCAAAAATGAAATCCTCTGTACACCAAAGAGGCATTTCGATCCCTTAACAAACAGGGAATTCTCCCTCAAAATCCGGAACACAGTCCGGACATGTTCCACATGAGAATCCCAATCACTAGAAAAGATCAAAATATCATCCAGATATATGATCAAAAACTTATCCACAAAGTCACAGAAAATATCATTCATAAAGGACTGGAAGACAGAAGGGACATTAGTGAGTCCAAAAGGCATCACCAGGTACTCAAAATGTCCCTCCGGAGTATTAAACGCCATCTTCCATTCATCCCCGTGCTTGATGCGAATAAGATTATACGACCCCTGAGTTCAAGCTTAGTAAACCAGCAGGCACTCTTAACTCTGGAGAATAAATCAGACATCAGAGGTAACGGGTACTGATATTTAACCGTCATCTTGTTAAGGGAACGATAATCAATACACGGTCTTAATGAAACATCTTTCTTGGCCACAAAAAAAAACAGCACCTAAAGGTGACGAGGATGGTCTAATATGACCCTTCTCCAATGACTCCTTAATATAGGATCGCATAGCATCATGTTCGGGTACTGATAAGTTGAAAAGCCGACCCTTGGGAAATTTACACCCAGGCATCAACTCAATTGCACAGTCATAACGCCTATGAGGAGGCAAAGACAAAGACTTGCTCTCACTAAATACATCAGAAAAATCGGCTAGATAATCAGGAATATCATGAGACTGAGGAGAGGTGGAGAAAACAGGAGCGTCCCTAAGAACACACTGACAACCCCAACTCACCACAGACCCAGATTTCCAATCCAAAACTGGATTATGAGTTTGCAACCAAGGAAAACCCAGAACAATAGTATCATGCAAATTATGCAGCTCCAAAAATTTACAATTTTCTTGGTGGTCTGGGGCAACTCGCATTGTCACCTGGGTCCAAAACTGAGGTTTATTCTCTGCCAAAGGAGTAGCATCAATACCCCTCAAAGGAATAGGCGTCCGCAGAGGCGTCATGGAAAAACCACAATGTTTAGCAAAGTCCAAATCCATCAGATTCAACGCTGCTCCTGAATCCACAAAAGCCTTCGTGGAAAACGTGGTTAAGGAGCAGATCAGAGTAATTGCCAAAAGAAACTTAGGTTGTATACTGCCCACAGCAAATGTGTGTGGAAAACATTTCTCTCGTTTTGGGCAGACAGAAATAATATGAGAGGCGTCTCCACAATAAAACACAGGTTATTACGCCTTCTAAACTCCCGACGTTGCGCCCTAGACAAAACCCCATCACATTGCATAGGTTCAGACGCTTGTTCAAAAGGTGGCAGCACCTCCTGTGTAGTTTTACGTTCACGTAAACGCCGATCAACTTGAATGGCTAATGACATAGAATCATCCAGACTAGAGGGAGCAGGAAATCCCACCATAACATCGTTTACGGTCTCTGATAAACCCTTCCGAAAGAGAGCTGCCAATGCACTATCATTCCATGTAGTAAGGACAGCCCACTTTCAGAATTTTTGAGAGTATAACTCTGCAGAATCCTGACCCTGGTTTAATGCCACCAGGGTTCTCTCAGCTTGTTCAACATCATTAAGTTCATCATACAACAACCCCAAGGCTTGAAAAAATGCATCCACACTAGTCAGAATAGGATTTTCAGGTGTCAGAGAAAAAGCCCAATCCTGGGGATCGCCGTGCAGCAAGGAGATGAAAATTTTAAAATGCTGCACAGAGCTCCCCGATGAGTTAGGATTCAAGGCCAGAAATAATTTAGAATTATTCTTAAAATTCAGAAATTTAGACTGATCCCCAGAAAACACATCAAGAGAAGGGATCTTAGGTTCAGCAGCATGTGACTGAATGAGGTAGGTGGAAATTCCCTGCACTTCAGCAGCCAGCTGCTCCACACGATCAGACAATTGCTTAATCTCCATTAGGAAAAAGAAAAAAAAAATCCTCCTACGGCCCCAGAGAAAAAAGAGGAAAATATATATAAAAAAAAAAATTATGACACTTTTTTTTAACAACTTTTTCCTGCTTTTCAGTACCCTGGAATCTGCGGTATGGCTGGTGATTCTGTTATGAATGGGTCACTGAGGAGAAAAAAGCAAAACAAGCTAAGTCACAGAAAACCAGAGAGGTTGGTAACTATGCAGATTGCAGATCCCTGATCCTACCACACAACTAGCAGCAGCCGTGGAGCGTACCTACGATGTTCCTAGACGCTTTATCACAGCCAGAGGACTAAATAAACCTGAAGCATGAAAAGGGGAAAACTAACTGCCCCAGAGCAGACCCCAAAGGAATAGATAGCCCCCACACATGTATTGATGGTGAAACAATATAAAGGCATAAACACAGGCAGAAAAATAGGCTGAGCAAACGATGGGGCCCAAACTAACTAGAGAGGAAAGGAAAGGAAAGACACTGTCTGCAACCTGCAAAAAACCCTACAAAAATAAAGTCCAATACTTCTGATAGCAAAATTAACCCTGAAGTCACTAGACTTCTCCCACTATATCAGCACTCTGAAATATTCTGAGACAGAGCAAAGAGACCAAACTAGTAAGGGACAAAAAGCAAATTGGCAAAATACTGATAAATAAGAGTGGAAATTCAGCACAGTCCCCAGCCGGGGCTGGCTGACCACACCAAAAAACTGAATAGACCAACAAAATCAAGTGAGAACATTAGCAGAAAAACTTAGCTTTAGATGACTGGAACAGAGCTGAAAACCAAGAGCTGACAAGCCAGAAGAAATCACCAGCAACTGAATAGGGCGTCGGCTGTCTTAAATCCAGTCTGAGACTCCTGAGGTCCAATCGTCATCCTCATTCTCACGTGGCAGATCTCCCCCGATCAAATCAGCCTCACTACCTCCTGTTACCACCAGAGGAAGTCTGCAAGGAGAACTCACAACTGGTGAACCAGAGAATGAACTCGCAACAGGACGTCTAGTCTAGAGGGCGTACCTAGCTGTGCGCTTGCGTACCTGTGAGGGGGCAGAGGCTGACCGCAGGACAGTTGACGGACTTGTGCCAGCAGTGGGGGCGGGCCAAGAGGACCGGAAGCGCCGGAGGACCCCGGGCGGTGTGGAGGCACAGGATGTGGCAGGGGCTGACGGCGCCGCAAGAGGAGCGGTGGCAGAGGCAGATGGAGCACCAGCAACGGGAGCCCGACCAGAGGGAGCTGCAGCAGCGGCGGTCAGGGCAGCGGCCGCAGGAGGCACAGAGAGACCAGGCGCCGGGGAGGTGAGCGTGACAGGCGCTGGGGAGGAGGTGAGCGTGACAATTCCTCGGGTCGGTGAGACTACAGGGATACCAGATTTATATCGGGTATTTATGTTTGGCTGTTGTCACTGTAAGGTAGCACTGTCATTTACTTCGGGAATTCTCGCTTGGCAGCGAAGAAAAACACATCCGGCATGGGTTTTACATCAAACATAGCAGTCCATGCGGTTTATTATGCAGCATAAACCGATAGGAGCAATCAACAAAACTTCACATAACAGCAGAGCGTCCATTATAGCTTCCCTTTGTAAACCCAGTGTTCACACAGGTTGCTCAATGTCCAGCATACAGGCTCTCTTAGCCTCATTTCTCTCACCCAAGTCAGGGTCTCCACATGGTTCCGTCACTCATGCTGCAGACGTCCTTATCCCTCCAGGGAACTTTCAGGCTCTGGCAGCCATTACACACAGCCACACAGCGGCTGTTAGCCAGGAGACAATCCTGCACACAGGACCTTCTGCTCTGGACCAACCAGGTCCCTGCAATCACCACATGTGACCTACCCTGGCCACATTATATGGTATACAGCCACGCCCACCGGGTCATGTGACTATGACCTCATCACAGGTCCTTCAGGCATTTTCACACTCTTTACAACCGTGCTTTAAACACACCCCCTGGGTGGGTTTGTAGTAACCAGGCCCCTCAACTCTCTAGTTACCTGGAGACTTCTCCCTCACTTATTAACACAGCACCTCAGCAATGTCCTTGCTGATCACACATACATAAGTCTCCATCTCAAAGTCACCCACTTTGAGATACATAACGGCCACTCAACACTCTGCCATTCATCCTTCTCCTGGGACCTCCACACAGCGCCCCCTAGCGGACACAGTGGTTACTACACCACATCACACACTAAAAGATGCTTTTCATTGCAAAAACTAGTTTTTGCATCACAATATTTAGACAGCTATCATTTTTCCAGATTTTGGCCGACAGAGTTATGTGATGGCTTGCTTTTTGTGGGTCAAGATGACGTTTAAATTGGTAGCATTTTCGGGCACATGACATGTTTTGATCGTTTTCTATTCTGATTTTTGGGAGACAGAATGACAAAAACCAGCAATTCATGAATTGCTTTTTGTTTGTTTTTTTAATGCTGTGGTATTATTATCATTACTGATTACTGATAATGTGTGGTAAAATTGTTAAGGCAGCTTTATTCTTTGAGTCAGTACGATTACAGCGATACTTCACTTATTTTTTTTTTGTTTTGGAGCTTTTACACAATAGAAGCTATTTGAAATAAAAAATTATTATTTTTGCATTGCTTTATTCTGAGAGCTATAACATTTTTTATTTTTATGCTGATGGAGCTGTATGGCAGCTTGTTTTTTTCACGACAAGATGACGTATTCAGCAGTCCTATTTTTATTTACATTTATCTCTTTGATCGCATTCTATTGCACTTTTTGTTTCGTGTTATTATGATAAAGAATTGTTTTTTGCCTCGTTTTTTATTAACTTTTTTTGCGATGTTCACTGAAATGGTTAACTAGCAGGACAGTTTTATAGAGCAGGTCATTACAGACACAGCAATACCAAATATTTGTACTTTTATTGTTTACCGTATACACTCGAGTCTAAGCCGACTCAAGTATAAACTGTGGCAACTAATTTTACCACAAAAAACTGGGAAAACTTATTGACTCGAGTATAAGCCTGGTATGCATTGTCCACTCATTCATATCCTGGTATGCATTGTCCACTCATTCATATCCTGGTACGCACGGGCCTGTCATCCTTATCCTGGTATGCATGGTTCCTTATCCCTATCCTGGTATGCATGGCTCCTCATTCCTATCCTGGTATGCATTGGCCCCTCATCCCTATTCTAGTATGCTTGGCTCCTCATTCTTATCCTGGTATTGGCCCCACCCCTATCCTTGTATGCATGACCCATCCCTATCCTTGTATGCATGGCCCCGTCCCTATCCTTGTATGCATGGTCCCATCCCTTTCTTTGTATGCATGGCCCCATCCCTATCCTTGAAATCACAGCCCCATTCCTATCCTTGTATGCATGGCCCCATCCCCATCATTGTATGCATGGCCTCATCCCTATCCTTGTATGCATGGCCCCATCCCTTTCCTTGTATGCATGGCCCCATCCCTATTCTTGTATACATGGCTCATCATCACTATCCTGGTATGCATTGTCCCCTCATCCCTATCTTGGTGTTAATGGCTCATCATCTCTATCCTGGTATGCATGGCTTCTCATCCCTATCCTGGTATGCATTGTCCCCTCAACCCTATCCTTGTGTACATGGCCTCATCCCTATCTTTGTATGCACAGACCCATCCCTATCCTTGTATGCACAGCCCCATCCCTATCCTTGTATGCATAGCCCCATCATTAGCCTCGTATGTATGGCCCCGTCCCTATCCTTGTATGCATGGCCCCATCCCTATTCTTGCATGCATGGCCATTTCCCTTTCTCTGTATGCATGGCCCCATCTTTATTCTTGTATGCGTGGCTCATCATCCCTATCCTGGCATACATGGCTCCTCATCCTTATCCTTGTATCCATTGTCCCCTCATCCCTATTATGGTATGCATGCCCCGTCTCTATTCTTGTATCCATGGCTAAATCCCTATCCTTGTATACATGGCTCCTCATCTCTATCCTGATATACATGTGCAAGGGAGGGACAGGACTATAGTCGCGACCTGAATAACTGTAATATCTATATCCAGTCCTTCCCCTACAGAAAACTGTACTCTTCTCTTCAGCAATCAGCATACCTGCATCTCCAGATTCAGATTCCTCTGGGCACTTCCCAGGCGATGACAGTCCCTCTTTCAGGCGACTCCCAGCAATAGAGACACAGTCCAAGTTAACTTTAACATTTTCTTTACTGAGTACTTCACACGTTACATCCACAGTTGGTACATCATGACATTTACTGGTTTCCTCATCTTTACCTTTCTGGCTGTCGCTTCTGTGCAGTACAAACACGGATAGGACCATCCTAGACTGCTCCCCATTTCCTTCCTGGCTGACCTCACCATGAGGACAATTCCTTCTGCCTGTTTTGCTCCAGACTCAAAATCATCAGTCACTAAGTTTAGTTGTCGCTGGTAAAGTATCCGGTCCATCTGTACCAATCTCGTTGAAGCTCCAACTTCTTTCATCTCATCAGCCCAACAGACTCCGGCCCTAAAAGCATCTACCCAGACGATAAGTCACCACATCTTTGCTTTCTTGTTCTGGCCCACTGTTATGAGGCACAGTGGCCGTGGGTAACATGGGCTGCAGCACTTTAACGTTGCGTGGCTGCCAAGCTATCAGGGCCTATAGCCCATGTGGACACTGGAGCACCCTGGCCCCGGCTGACTTAACTTCCTACAAACTTCCCTCTTACTACCCGGCAGCCCCTCCTACAATTAACCCTCTATAAACATCCTATAAGGCCCACTAGTATGCCTCCCATCTAGTGGCCCACAACAGAACTACACTTACCCTATGTATAAGAACTATCTACTAAAGTGCCCTCCTCTAATGTCCCCCATAAGGATGCACTATACTTACCCTAAACTATACATGAACATCAGTCACATTATGTTATTCAATATTTTACTAAAGGAACACAAAACATTATAATACAGTTTTCTACAGAATGGTAACATATATATATATATATATATATGTGGCTATACCATAAAATATGAGCGATAATACATATTTCTATGTAGGAGTGCCACAGGCATTTATCAAAGACATTATCAACAAATGAAAGATAATTAGAAGGAAGGAAGTACAAAGGTCATTATATCTCATCCCCTTACACAGGGCTCCTCATCACTATCCTTGTATGCATGGCCCCATCTCTATTCATGTATGCAAGGCTCATCATCCCTATCCTGGTATGCATGGCTCATCATCCCTATCCTGGTATACATGGCTCCTCATCCCTATCCTGGTATGCATTGTCCCCTCATCCCTATCCTGGTATGCATTGTCCACTCATCCCTATCATGGTATGCATTATCCCCTCATCCCTATCCTTTTATGCATGGCCCCATCCCTATCCTTGTATGAATGGCTCCATCCCTATCTTTGTATGCATGGCTCCATCCCTATCCTTGTATGTATGGCCCCATCCCTATCCCTGTATACATGGCCCCATCACTATCCTTGTATGCTTGGCCCCATCCTTATTCTTGTATGCATGGCTTCATCCTTATCCTTGTATGCATGGCCCCATCCTTATCCTGGTATGAATGACCCCCATCCTTGTATGCATGACCCCACCCTTATCCTGGTATGTTTGGTCCCCATCAAAAAATAAATAAATAAATCATTATACTTACCTTCCTGCGCTCCCTCGCTGTGTATAGTTCCAGTGTCAGCAGTTGCTTTATGCTTGTAAGCAGGGCATGGCAGGGACGTCATGCACTGCTCACAAGCAGAGCACAGCTGCCAGAATACTTACTGCTCCCCACACCGGGACTATGTGAGTGGAAGGCAGTGACACGTATTCATTGCTACTAAGTAGCACGCACAGTGTCTGCCACCGGGCGGTCATGTGTGCCCGCTACTTAAGAGAAATGTATATTCACCTCTCTCCATACCCATGGGAGTGGAGAGAGGTGAATAATAATTCATCCTAAGTAGCAGGCACACGTCACCACCTGGCAGCTGCAGGAGCCAGCTGCTGCGGTTGACACTGTGCGCACTATTACAGAGAAATGAATATTCTCTGCCAGAGCAGTGAATATTCATTTCTCTTTAG
Source organism: Dendrobates tinctorius (assembly GCF_039654945.1). Classification (NCBI taxonomy): domain Eukaryota; kingdom Metazoa; phylum Chordata; class Amphibia; order Anura; family Dendrobatidae; genus Dendrobates; species Dendrobates tinctorius. The sequence goes on from NW_027361793.1 coordinate 4,653,747, forward strand.
CAGGGCCCAGGCTTTAGCAGCAGCAGCCGGCTCCTTCCTCTTGTGACCTGCTGCTCTGCCACTCCCCCTCCATCTTCTAGACACTTCACTCGAGTATATGCTGAGGAGGCGTATTCAGCACAAAAAAATATGCTGAAAAAACTCAGCTTATACTCGAGTATATATGGTATTTTTCTACATAAAAAATGTAGCTATTGGAAAAGTACTTTTTATCTTTGTTTTGTTCATTATTTGAGGATTTTTCAATATTTTTTTTTTTACATTGTCCCAGGATGGGACATTACTGTATAGCATCAAATCTCTGATCTGATGCGTTGCAGGTCTTCTGCACTGCAGAGCATCAGATCATTGTCTGACAGGCATGGAAGGAGGCATCTCAGGTACGGCTCTCAGCAGGCACTGACCCGCCACCTTCCCTGGAGGACCCCACGGTCATCTTGCGACCGGGGGTCTCCATGGAGACCATCAGGACAAAACAATCCCATTCCCTGCGCCATGCTCCTCTAGGTCATTGTCACTACTGACAGCAGCATGAGAGGGGTTAATTGCCTGCGATTGGTGCTAGCACCGATCATGGACATTGCTGCAGGATGTCAGCTCTCACACAAAGCTGACACCCGCACCTGATAGCCGTGACGCTCAGAGGGAGGCTGCGCAATCGTAGCACCGTACCTATACTGCATTTTGTGGGAACACAGCTCCCACAGAGCAGTATATGTATGGTGTATATTGGGAAAGGGTAATAAAGATTCTTGTTATTAATGGTCCTCTTCCTTCGGCTGCGATTTCATGTTAGTACGAAAATTAGCTGAGTCATTTGTTTGAAGTGTCATTTTCTTTGTATTTGGGACAATTAGCTCAAATTAGGGTCAGACAACATGAAAAGTGGCATCAATTCATCCACAGTAGAAATTTGCTACTGGCACAGCAGCAGACAGCCATGGTCCATGTGTAAGGTATAAGGGTCTGGGCCAGCATTTTGAATTGAAGGTTCAATTACGACCTGGTAGTTAAGAGAGAGCTGTAAGTCTTCTTTGCTGGAAGCCCTGATACCTTATGTAACAGCTTATTTTTTTTCCCAGCCACACTCAGATGGCACAAACTTCAGTTTCATAGAGTAGTATTGGTAGAAAAATGTAAGGCTAGTAATACAGGTAGTTGACTGATCAATCGCTCCCAAGTAGAACATTATATAATGGCACAGAAGCAGTCAACCATGGTCAATGCATGAGGTATCAGGGTCAGGTACAGCATTTAAAGCTTTGAATTGAAGTTTCAATTAAGACCTGGTTGTTAAGGTGTGTAATACTTCTTTGCTGGGAGACCTGATACCTCATGCAACAGCCCATTTTTTTCTTTTCCAGCTACACTCAGGTGGCAAAAAAATTAGTTTCATAGAGTACTATTAGTAGAAAAATGTAAGGATAGTATCAGAGGCAGTTGAGTGAAAGTAAGTACATGCATGCCAGTCTGGGAGCCCTACTATTACAGGCTACACACATGAAGGAGACCAAGTCTGGATTCTCCACATTTCAAAAAATTATTGTCACACACCAGTGGCATCAATTTCCACAGAGTAGAAGCAGCATAATAGGCCTCTGACACACCTTCCACTACAGGCAACCCACCAGATGGACACCCAAATTGGAGTCTTCATATTTAAAAAAAACTATTGCATCATCAGCTGTAGCAACGACAGGCACAGGAGCCACGACAAAGGTGTCATAGACTGCAATAACACTAGATCAATGCATGACACTAACAATGACATCATCGCCTAGTCTGTCCTGTCTGCGACTGGGGTGCAAAAGTCACTGGAGATCCATGAATTGTTGATTTTGATGAAAGTAAGGAGGTCTACACTTTCAGCAGACAGCCGGATGTGTTTATCCAGCAGGACACCACCAGCAGTGCTGAAGAAACGTTCTGAGTGAACGCTGGCTGCCGGGAATAACAAAACCTCCAAGGCGAGACTGGCGAGCTCAGGCCACTCTTCCATTTTTGAAGACCAAAATGCAAAAGGTTCCAAATTACCCCTGATGGCATTGATACTGAGCTAGATACTCCTACGCCATCCTCTCCAGTCATTCACAATGTGTCAGACTTGTACTTCTTTTGGCAATTGCTTCTGCCACGTATGACACTGCTGCTAATGTTTCTGCATTTGGCGTTTCTGGAGTTGGAAGTCTACAACTGCGATGCATGCTGTGTGACTCACTGCTGTCTTGGGGATACGTCAGCATGTGCACATCCCTTTCAGGGGGAAAGCATCTGGTAAAATTTACTTTTGTACCGTGGATCTACCAGAGTGGCAGCCAAGTAGTCAGCACTATTTCTAACCCTAAGGCTACGTTCACACTGGGCGTTTTTGCTAATTTTCAGCTGCATTTGACAGTATCAGCTATGTCTATGAGATTTCAGAAATCTCATGCACACACATTGTTTTTTCCATCAGTATTTTTAGCTTTGCTTGTTTTTTTGGACATAGAGCATGTCACTTCTTTGAGAATTTTTCACCTATTGAATTGAATGGAAAAAACACACCAAAACTGCATAAGAAGTGCCATGAAAAACATAGCAAAACCTGCGTTTTTGCCTCGGCTTCTTTCCTGCCAAGCTCTCAGGTTTTGCTGTGGAAAAAAAAAAGGCAGCGAAAGCGCCCAGTAGCCTTCAAATAGAGGAAACATGTTGAAGATAGTGCAGCAAGAAGGCACTCATGTTTTTAGGTGCTTCCATGAGTTGCAAGCCCATGATATGTTGGGGTAACACTCAAGCTTGCTTCCTCCGTCCCCTCCCGCCAAACCCAGATAACAGGGAGGGGATCATTATCCACTTCATCTATTGACTGTTGCGGGTCCATCACCTCCTTATCCTCCTCCATTTGATCCTCAGCTCCTGCACCTTCACTAACAGTTTGTCTGGTGCCAAGAGACCACCCTCAATCACAGTAATCCACTCTCCCATGGCACCCACTTGTGAGACGACATTCTGGAACTTAGAGATATTGTTATTCCTCTACTTCCACCTCTTCCTCTCGGACCACCACCTCCTCCTGAAGACTACTCAAACTGTGCTCCAGCACGTATATGACTGGAATAATGATGCTGATGATGGCATCATCAGCGCTAAACATCTTACTAACCAACTTAGTAGCCATTTCACAAGGGTTCAGAAGGGTGCAGAGGTCCTTCATCTGTGCCCACTCTGCAATTGTGATTTGCGCCACATCCATACTGTGTTGGCCCAGGCTATGGAAAGGGCATACTGAGCAGGTCTTGTCGCTGCAACATATGCACAGTGGAATTCCACTGTGCCAGCACATCGCAGATCAAACGCTACACAGGTAGGCTGATCAACGGAAGTGATCACACAGTGACCGTGCTTTCTGCAGCAGCACTTCCTGGCCAGGATAGTGGTGGAGAAATTGCTGTACCACCAGATTGAGGCACGTGTGTGAGGTTGCCCTGGCATAGGGCCACCACCAGTTTTGCATGATTATTTCAAGAGGCCTTCCCTGCCTCCAGGTTCATTGGAGACAGCCATTGTTCAAACTTTGCAGGGATAGGTGTCCACAACTCTTCAGCTGTGTGACTGCGATCTCCAAGGCATATTATTTAAACACTGCCTGATTGTGGTAAGCCCTGGTTGCACAGTGCAGGTGTGGGGGAGACTCTATCTGCACTATTGGAATGCACGTCTCATTAAGGGAGAGGTTTAGGGTGCAGGTGGAGGCCCTAGAGGAGATGGAGGAGCAAGAAACAGTGGAGAAACTGATTGATACAGACGTTTGTCCTGCAAGCATTGGGGATTCCATGACTTGTGCAGCAGCCCCTTGACTGCCTGCCTCCACAGCCTCCAGAGTCACCAGGTGCCCAGTCATTAAGATGATACACCCCTCACCATGTTTGCTTTTCCTGGTGTCTGTGGTGAAACGCACCCTGGCAGATATAGATTTTTTTGGTAATGGGTGATGTTGTCTGTGACATGCTGGTGTAGCACAGGCACAGCTTTCTAAGAGAAGTAATGGCAACTGGGCAACTGGTACTGAGGGACTGTGATGACCATCAACTTTTGGAAACTGTCTATATCCACAAGGTGGAAAGGCAGCATTTCCGTGGCCAACAGATTGGAGATGGTGAAGTTCAAATTCTTAACTTTGGCATGTGACCTTGAATTACAGGCCTGTCCCGATATTGTGATTAAACCTGCAGACAAGGGAGGAAATATAGTGATTTGGCCCCAACATATGTATGAGAGGGAAACATTCAGGCAGCTGAGGGATAGAAAAACATATAGTACAGTAGATTGGACCATAGCACCTTAAAAGTATTCTCTGACGATTTAGAAAATATTTTAGAAAAAGCTTTTGAAAAGGGAATTATCCCTAAAAGGGTGTCGGATGGTCTCCTCACTTGGGCTCCTAGGATTCCTACCATATATTTTGCACCAAAGATTCACAGGATCCCGTTTAACCACCGGGGTGTCCAATTGTGTCCGACATGGGGGGTTTAAGTGAACCAGTCTGCAAATTCATTGATTATTAGTTGAAACCGTTGGTTGAATCCTTGCCCTCGTATGCTCATGACAGGATGGACATAGATGGGATGACTTTAGGGAAGGATATGCTGCTGGTTACAGCAGACATTGAGTCGCTCTATACATGTATCCGTCATCAGGACGGTTTGGAGGCATGTAGATTTTTTCTTGCAGGTAGCAACTAAGGTGGCCCTATTTGTGATTTGATTTTGGAATTGTTAGATTACATCCTTACACACAACTTTTTTGTTTTCCGCAATGTTTTTTATTTACAGCAATGTGTCACTATGATGGGTGCAGCCTGTGCGCCCTCCTTTGCCTGCCTCTTTCTAGGTTACTGGGAGATGGAGGTTTTCGGAGGGGAGGGGGTGAGGGCTGCTGACCATGTGCAGTGCTGGCTGCGCTATATTGATGATGTTTTTATCATTTGGCAGGGGTCAAAGGATTTATTGCAGGATTTCATGCACGAGTTAAATGTTAATAGGTTTAATATTGAACTTACTTTTACATCCAGCGATGCCGAGGTTGATGTCCTTGATATTAAGATTCAAGTTGATTCACATCTGCATTTGCAGACTGATGTGTACAGGAAGCCCACCTCAGTAAACGATCTCCTGCATGCAGTCTCCTGCCACCCACATGCAACCATTAGGGCCATCTCAGTTGGTCAATACTTGTGAATGAAATGTATTTGTTCATCTGAGGGTAAATTTGGGATGCAAGCTGGTGACCTTGAGCTCCTCGGTTGTTTAGATCTCAGTGCACCCGGCCAGGTATATCTCTGAGTTTTCTGATCACTGTTTTCCCCTTACTCCTTGCACCCCCTTTTTATATTGCCATTTGTGTGTGGGTCTCCGCTGTTTATAACTATGCTGCGACCCTCAATTGCATGATGATTTTACTAACCTGTACAGCTATCAGCATGAGCCTATTCCACGTGTACTGTCCTTTTCACCGTCAGCCCCAGGCTCCTTATCTGCTGCCCTGCCCTCAGGTGCTCAATGTTGCACAGGAATTTACAATCCCCTGTACTTTCAGATTCGGCGACATATAGCTCCTGACCACCAAGGACTCTGACGTCCCTTTTCTCTCTATTAGCGCTTCGCTCTGGGGTCTGCCAGTTTTTTTAGCTTCCCCAGAGCCTCTCCATCTCTGCTCATGTCCTTTCCCTCTTCACAGATCAGCTGCCCCTCACCAGCTTCTTACAGATCAGCTCCCTGTCTTGAACTGACTGGATCTTCCAGAAAGATCTTTTTACCTCACGTTTAACTGTCTTGTCGTTTTGCTCACAGCTCCTCTCGTTTCTGTGGCACCCCTGAGGCTCAGTCACCACAGAGTTACTGCACCTCCACCTGAGGTGTGGTGCCCCACCATCCAGGTAAGGTGGAGACTCTTGACCACACTCCAACACCTGCACCCCACACCACAAAGTAGTGTAGCAAAGCACCTTCGGAGGCTCCCTGCTTGGAGTATAGCAAAGCACCCATTGGTGGCTCCCTGCTTGGAACACGAAACATGCTTGGAGGTGGGTGGAGTTAGTTTACATTACAAGGAGTGGGAAGAGTTTAGGATTAGAGGTCAGTTGGTTAGAGAGTTGGAGAGAAGAAGATCCCCAGAGAGAAGGATAGATGGATGGAAGTGCTGCAGCAGATCCCAGTGACCTGGGTCTGCTGGCACGGGAAAAGAAGAGAGAGAGCAACGTAGACTGAAAGCCTGATTCTCCATAGAAGGAAAGATTAGTACGGAACGTGAGGAGTAAAAGGGAACAGAGGACGTGGGTTAGAAGAGAACCCTTCCTAGAAGTTCCAAGCACAAACCCGGGGCCCGGTCCCCGAGGTTGTATGGATACTAATGGTCCTGCAGCAAACACCGGAGGAATAGAAGTAGTGACAACTTTATTCCCACACAAGACTTGGGGGCACAACAGCAACTGGATAGTGAGCCGGGACTTAGTAGCAAGGAGTCCCTGAAGCAGGCTACAGCTGTCTGCCGTACAAGTAGAGTTCATAAGAACATCGGACAGGAGGCACTCCAGTGTAACTTAGTACTAGGAGTACTTCACTTAAAGGCGCTATAAGAGGAGACGTTCAGAAAGACACATGTTGGTGGAGTATTAGAAAGGAGTATTTCATCTGGCCTGGAGGTTGACTGAGTCCCTGACCCAGAGGACACGGCACGGAGGCAGGCACCTGTTTATACACAGACTGTGAGTAAAGCTTTGGAACTACATGCCCTGGTGTCCTCCACTTATTCCTGCACCAACCTGCCCAGCACTGCTGCATCCCTTGCGCCAAACACTATGTAGGGTCGGTGGGCCAGACTGGGGGGTGGTCCCTCTCTTACCGCGCAGAGACATAACAGAGACACGATGGAGGCAAGTGTCGGGTACAACAGGTCCAAGTTTATTCTCTTGCCGTCCGCCTTCAATTCACTTCACTTCACTTTACTTCACTTCACTTATCGGCCCTCCGTTTCCAGGGCCGCTTCACGCACACCGTACTTTACACCGGGGACATACATATACGCACCATCCCCTCTTCACTCTTCGACGGTCCTGTCAGATCCTTCACTGTGGCCGCCTTAGGCCCGTAAACCAACAGTACTTTTACTGATCAGTCGTCTCTCCCAATACGGTATGCTTTACCTCGGTGCCTCGTCTATGCTGCGGTACTTTTGTGTCAGGACCACCCCCCTGACTTTCTCTCTCCTCAGTCCCCCTGGTTTAGTTTTCCTCACAGTGCACAAACTGTCATAGTCCTCCTGTCACTGGAGCTCCCCCTGGGGACTGGAACTTTCTGTAACCCTCCTGTCAAATTTATATTATTCCCGGTTCCCTGTAACTCTGCCCCCCATGACCAACGGTTTCCTAAGCCATAAGCTGATGTCAAGTCCTTTGCTCACACTCCTCCCTGCCCTCTAATGGTCAACCCAAGGTACTGCACGTCCACTACACTTTCTCAGCTGTGTTCCCACTGTAGTAACTGACACCTGTCTAAACTGTGCAAAACTTCCTTTCTCTATTCTGACAAGTCTGTCCATCCATCAGGTCACCTTCCCAACAGAAAGACACATGTTGGCGGAGTGTTGGAAAGCTTTGGAACTACATGCCCTGGTGTCCTCCACTTATTCCTGCGCCAACCTGCCCAGCACTGCTGCATCCCTTGCGCCAGACACTACACCATCTACGTGTCACTTCACTTACTCTGCCCTGGGACTACAGCCCTGCCTGTGGAGGGCTATAACATCACTGCTGCACCACACCATCTGTCCCAGAGGAACTGTCTGCAGCGTCGGCTTACATCTCCATTGCCGAACACCACAGGTGGCGTCACGAATCACTTATAAACTTTCACCACCACAAGCACACTGAAACAACCCCCTTTTATAATGGGCACCCAGGGTCACGGGCCGGGTCATAGCTGCCGTGACATCTCCCATTGAAGCTTATCGGGCCCGGTACCGAGTACCACACAGCCCTGGGTGTGAGGGTGTCCCATTTCCATGACAACCCCCTCAGCTCACTTCTAGCTGACTCACCAACCCCCTCTGCTGGCCAGAATTTATAAGGCAACTCCCTTTTCTGACCTGCAGCAGGAATTGTGATTTAATCTATGTTACCTGGCATGGGGGTCCCCTTTCTGCTTCCAAGCATGACTTCACCTCTTAGAGGGAGGCAATGTCACTGTGACAACTGGACTCTGGGGTGTCACATTGGGTCATATCTAACTAAATTACAAGCTCATTTGAAGCAGTAGGAACATTCTTTCTGCACCGTTTCACTGATAAAATAGTGCCAGCAAAACAAGATGTTCCCTTTTTATATGGAGAGGGACATGTGACTTTGGCAGCCAATCACAAAAGACCTTGTGTCATGGAGTTGTTGATGGTTTCTGTGCCCTGATTGACTGCCGGAATGTACACACATTAAGTTATTACAGAAAAAAAAAAAAAAAAAATTACATTCCGCAGCTCCTATGACCTCTCCCCAGTTCCCACCCCCTCCCATCATAAAATACATCCCCCCCGTTCATCATACAGCACCACTAACAAAAGCATTAGTGGAAACATAACCATTTACCGATATGTGACTGAATTTTGCTGACTTTGAGGAAAAATGCCAGGGAAGCCGAACACAAATTCGAATGTGCTACGTTCGTGCTGAATTTGAGATTGGCGAATGTTTTCGGAACAAGTTCGCTCATCTCTATAGAGTCCTCTACCTGAAAGGTTATAAGGTCTCAAACAATGACAGTTAAACAAAAATTATATAATAACCTTGGTATGACTAGTATCTTCAACATATGTATACTCCTAGTGAAAGGATAAATATGGAAAAGTCCACTTCTTAAAGGAAAGAACTTTCGACTTTGTTCTGTTAACCTTAAGACCAGATATTGCTGCAAGCGCATGCAATGAAATAGATCAGGTCATGACATTAATAGAAATCTAGTCCAGCTCACCGTGGTTTGCATCTTGGAGGTGTTCGGAGCACAGAAACGCTGTGTGAAGACATGGGAAATGTAAAATGAAGAGAAATCCAGCTCAACAAACAGTGAATATTTTATTCGCAAAAATGTTCCAGGGACATACAGAGTCAGCAATACAGCTTACAAAGCATGCAGGTGTCTGCGCAAAGATTTCTCTTCATTTTGCAGTGATAGTAATGGCTTGTGGTCCATTTACATGCAAAATTATTCTGAATAAGCGCTCATACTCACTTGCGAGAGACTCGCACGATTCTCGTGCGAGTCTCTTGCATGAAAATCTGGCACAGTCATCGGCACTGGGATCGGAGCGTGTGCCTACATGTATTTCTATTCAGCCGCACGCTCCGGTCCCAGTGCCGGAAGATGTGCCAGGTTTTCATTCGAGAGACTCGCACGAGAATTGAGCGAGTCTCTCGCAAGTGAGTATGAGCTTTAAGTGTTCCTATCATGCAGTCTACACAGGCTTCTGCTCACCCAATGATTGTGCAAAATGCATGTTCGTCAGCTGAAAATATCTTTTGGTTTGCACATTGTTCATTGTTCTTGGCAGCACATCGTCCTCTGTAAATAGGATCTGTGCTGCTAAGAACAATGAAAGCCTATTGACACTGAATGATCTAAAGGTACTGTCACACTTAGCGATGCACCAGCGATCCCGACCAGCGATATGACGTGGTCAGGATCGCTGGTGCATTGCTAAGTGGTCGCTAGTGAGCTGCCACACAGGCAGATCTCTCCAGCGACATCGCTGGGGTCGGGGGTCGCTACTTACCTGTCGCACTAGGCGATCCTGACGTCCTCCCACCCGCGTCCACGCTCGTTGCTCATCTCTCCACAGGAAGCGCCGCAGGAAGCTGACGACGAGAAACAGTCCTGGACGTTCTTGCATGATCACCGATAACCAGCGGGGGAGCGGGTCGTAGGTAAGTATCAGACACAGCGATATCGCTAGCAATATCGCTATAACGTCACAAGTTATAGCGATATCGCTTAGTGTGACTGGCCCTTAAGACAGATTGTCATTGCACATCTGAAGATTGGTCGCCATGGGTAAACAGATTAATAAAGTATTGCCGGCAAACATTGTCAGTCGACTGACATTTAACAGTGCAAATGGCTGCGTGTACATGGGCCACTATAATGATTATCTAATCATCTGCAAAAAGATCTTTTTTATAAGTCTTATTACCAATATGCACTCCAGCTATGTCAGGTTGTTGCTTTATCAAGACTGCTAATGGTTCTAGTTTTCTACAAACAGAATTGGAGATAAGAGTCAATGCTTCCAAGTCCCATAGAAAAATACACCATAGAATTCATACAAATACAGATAGGAAAAGAAGAAAGGGAGGGGAAGTTTATGATATGCCTGTGTTTTGTTTATGGACTAAAGAGCAAAGCAAATGGATAGTCTACAAAAGAACCCAAGAAGCCTAAATGGTGTGAAACCTCAAATAAGTATTTCCAACACGTTATCAAAGGTCTTTTACATGTGTAGGGTCCTAGCAGGTTCGCAGGATGCAGTGACGAGACACGAGACTGAGTGTGGTTTGTGGAATAAACTTTTATAAAACTGTAGCCGCGGGGCTATATTGAGCTAACAACAAATGTAAACAACAATCAGTCCACACAGGGACTCAACAACCATAACAACACTTTTCTTATGGTGCATGCGACTAACCCAGTTTGCCCGGTTGCTATAGGCCACGTATGACCAAACTGGGGGGGTCCTTATCTCATATAGTACACTTATCTTTACAGGGGTCTGTCCGAATCACAGGCGTGGCCGCGTAGAGATCGCTGATGCGGCTGCCTTGACGCCTCGATATTCCGGGGTGAAACTGAGCTCGACAGACCCTTGAAAAAGCGATGCCGGTGGGGCACAACAGGCCCTGAAGAAAACTATGATGGTGGGGCGCAACGGGCCCTGAAGAAAACGATGACGGTGGGGCGCAGCAGGCCCTGAAGAAAACGATGACTGAGAGGCGCAACAGGCCCTGAAGAAACGATGACGGTGGGGCGCAACAGGCCCTGAAGAAAACGATGACGGTGGGGTGCAACAGGCCCTGAAGAAACTGTGCCGATGGGCGCAACAGGCGTTCCCTTGCGACTCTTGTTTCACAACAGAGTCATGACGCAGTCTCTAAATATAACCGTTCAACAACCTCTGCTCAGGGTCCCTTAGCAAAACGGACGGGGGCCCCTACTGCCGCCTGTAGTGAGGTGGCGCCCCCTGGGGCCGGTGATGACAGGGCCGCAGCTGTGGGAGAAGGCAGGGGGGCAGTGTCCTGACCGCTGTAAAGGAATGGTCTCTAGTCGCAGGGGTCAGTGGAGGTCGTGGACTTGTCACAGCAGGGAGGGAAACAGCGGGGGCGGCTGTATACGTCCGTATGAGGGGAGCGGCCGCCGGTGCAAGGTTCTCACGTGTCACTAGTTGGTAAGTCCGCAGCTTTCCTTTCACAGGGCCCTGTCGGTCTCTCCACAACACACCGTTCGCTCCCTCGGTCCTCTCTGTCTCACCCGACTTCTTGTCTGTTGTCTGGCTCTCTCTCAACTGCAACTTCAGCGCGCCCCCTGCTGCTGTTAAGCTTGCCCCACCTCCTGTTTCCCTGACAACTTCAGTCAAGTCTTTTCTTTTACTGTCCTCCCAGCATCGTTCCCTCAGGAACCCTAATGGCGGTCCCCTGGGCACCTGCCCCTTCACTGTCTGGGAGTCCTCCTCCCCACACATGTCCAAAAACAAATACAAAACAGTAATGGAGGATAAGATGTATTTTCCCAATTGATTATATTCATGACCTTTCTATTGTTCTCTGTGGTTTGTCTGCCAGGTACAAAACCAACTTGATACCTATCAAATTTGCCAGCAACTGGTTAAGCCGATAGGCTAATACAGAGATAAAAATCTCAATGACTAAATTGATAAGAGAAGTGGGTCAAGAATTTGAGGATTTTTATTTGGCATTGGAATATCAAGGATCAAAGCATCTAAAACCCCTAAGGGTGTGTGCACACGTTGCGAATTTGGCTGTGGATCCGCAGCGGATTTGGCTCAGCGGATCCGCAGCAGTTTTCCATGCGGTGACCAGTACCATGTAAACCTATGGAAAACCAAATCTGCTGTGCACATGCTGCGGAAAATTCCACGGTTTATTTTCCGCAGCATGTCAATTCCTTGTGCAGAATCTGCAGCGTTTTTACGCCTAACACTTTATAGGTATCTGCTGGTGTAAAAATGCTGGCGAAATACGCACAAAATCTGCAGAAAATCCGCAGTAAATCTGCAATAAATACGCAGGTAAAACGTAGGTCGTTTTATCTGCGGATTCAGCAAAATCCGAGCAGAAAAATCCACAGCCAAATCCTCAACTTGTGCACATACCTTAGGAGTCTTCTTACCTTGTAAAAATAAATTACAATAATTAATTAAGTGCAACAGCAAGTTTGGGGAAAAGGGGGTGGATTTCCCATGTAAGTTACCGTAAGTATTGTTTCTTTTATTATTTTATGGAATTTCCCCTATCCCTCTTTTTTTGTGCATCTTATATAATACTTCATGTAGAGCCCTATAAATTAAAGTTTAAAAAAAAAAATTCATTGTTTAAATAATAATTTCATCCACATTTCTTCTAATATCTCTTCATCAGTTGAATGTGATGTTTGTATGGATTTTTAGCTATACAATGAGGAATTGCAATGATAGATAAACAGGTTACCAGCTAGATCTTCCACTTACACTCTCCAAATACAACATTTTGTAGGTGTACATTTCCAGTAATGCTTTAGTGCAGCATATTTTATGAAAAGTTATATATCATATCCTGCCCTTATAGGCACTCACTGTTAAGCTGTATTCACTTAAGTGTGGAGAAGCTGAAAAAGCCATAGTGTCTTCTCTGGGTGACTAGGATATTAGGGTAGAGGGAATTGCTCACCTGGTCAGGTTGTGAAACCACAACAGACATTGCACTTAATATGGATACTACAGACCCAAACAGCTGTCCATGATACACCAACATGGAATAAAGGGTTTAATTTCTGCACTGCCATGAATACCAATGGATATTTCAGAGAAGGAATCAGGACACAGGATAAAAGAATGCGGTTTATTGTTGACACTTTTCAAAGCACAACAAACTTCTTCCTCGGGACCAACTAAAAGTGAATTGTGGTTTGTCCTGAGGAAGAAGTTTGCAATACTTTGAAACATGGATCCTGATACTTTCTCTGAAATATCCATTGGTATGTGTGGCAGCACTGAAATTAAAGCCCTTTTTTGTCTTGCTATTGTACTGTTTTCACTTAGACATGCATGAAAATATAGCTCTGACATGCATGATAGGCTTGATTGGCATTTGGTAAATGTAGGTGGTCTCCTGTCAGAGTGATCAGTACTGTTTCCCTCATTTAAAAATGACTTACAACTTGTTTTATAAAATTGAACAAAACACCTTAGAAAAATCCTTAAGTTCTCATTATTCTGTCTCTTTCTTCCTTGTGGTGCTGTATAACTTCATTGGAGAAATATTCACATTTGCTTCTTCTGTAATGCACGATGTGAAATCTCTGCTTGCAGTCTGAGGCTGGTTTCACATTTGCGTTTTTTTTCGCGGTAATTTAGCGCTAAATAGCGCATGCGTTTTTTTTCCCTATACTTTGCATGGGATGCGCTTATGTGCGCATACACATGCGTTTGTACGCGTTTTACCGCGCATGCATTTTTTTGCGGTATGCGCTCGGGCGCACAAAATGCAACCTGTTGCATTTTTTGTGCGTCCGATTTGCCTCAAAAAAACGCATGCGCGCGCAATACGTTTTTTTACAGCAAGACACCCAATATAAGTCTATGGGTGCGCATATGTGCGCATTGGCATGCTTATGTATGCGTTTTTTTGCACATGCGTTTTTTTTTGTTAACCATGGAATTTAGGGGTTTGGGTTAGAGTTAGGGTTAGTTAAGGGGGTTTAGGGTTAGGGTTAGGGTCAGGGTCAGGGTTAGGGTTGGGGTTAGGGTCAGGGTCAGGGTTAGTTAGGGTTTAGGGTTTGGGTTAGGGTTAAGTATGGTTTGGTTAAGGGTTAGGGTTAGGGTTACGGTTAGGGTCAGGGTTAGGGTTAGTTAAGGTTTAGGGTTTGGGTTAGGGTTAAGTATGGTTTGGTTAAGGGTTAGGGTCAGGGTTAGGGTTAGGGTTAGGGTCAGGGTTAGGGTTAGGGTTAGGGTTAGGGTTAGGGTCAGGGTTAGGGTTAGTTAGGGTTTAGGGTTTGGGTTAGGGTTAAGTATGGTTTGGTTAAGGGTTAGGGTCAGGGTTAGGGTCAGGGTTAGGGTTAGGGTTAAGTATGGTTTGGTTAAGGGTTAGGGTTAGGTTTAGGGTTAGGGTTAGGGTCAGGGTTAGGGTTAGGGTTATGGTTAAGGGTTAGGGTTAGGGTCAGGGTTAGGGTTAGGGTTAGGGTTAAGTATGGTTTGGTTAAGGGTTAGGGTCAGGGTTAGGGTTAGGGTTAGGGTCAGGGTTAGGGTTAGGGTTATGGTTATGGTTAAGGGTTAGGGTCAGGGTTAGGGTTAGGGTTAGGGTTAGTTAGGGTTTGGGTTAGGATTAAGTATGGTTTGGTTAAGGGTTAGGGTCAGGGTTAGGGTTAGGGTTAGGGTCAGGGTTAGGGTTAGGGTTAGGGTCAGGGTTAGGGTTAGTAAAGTCATGGTTTGGGTTAGTGTGAGGGGCCACCTAATGTTGGAAAAAAACGCAAACGCGGTAAAAACGCACTAAAAACGCATACAAACGCATAAAAACGCTGCGTTTTTTTCATGCATGCTCATAAAAATGCTTGAAAAAAACGCAGCAGTTGTATGCTTTTGTATGCGTTTTTTCAATGCGTTTTTTTGCGGGAAAAACGCGCTGCAAAAAAAAGCAAGTGTGAAACTAGCCTGAGTCTTTCTTTAAAGACTTTTTTGGGGCAAGGATTTCTTCAGTCCCTCCAAGATGCTACCAAGCACATTTTAGCAAAAATCGAGACTGATATACTGCTAGATCAGCTGCTGAGCTGTTATTGGAAGAGTGAAAGTGCATGCCCCAGAGAAGACTCAGGAGAATCGCCCAGTTAGACTGCAAGCAGAGATTTCATGAACAGCATTTCAAAAGGAACAACTGTGGGTATTTCTGCAATGAAATGATGCGATGCAAAATGGACAAAAAGCAGCACAATCGGAGAGCTCAGGGATTTTTACAAAATATTTAACTTTATTTTTTTTTAGCAAAACCGGTCCTCTTTAATTGCATGTGAAAACTATTCTTTATCATTAATTGCTTTGATGCACACAGCTGCATCACAAAGCCATCTGTCATGCTGGTGGGTGTGGACTCACTGTGTAATGGGCGGGGTTTACCCTGGAGGGGTGTAATTAAGCAGCTACCTGGTGTTCACAAAAGTCTCATATGTTGGGAATATGCTTGTGCTGCAGGTATCCCCAATGTACCACTCCAGGAAAGTCCCTGGTACTGCAGCAGCTGATGCCAAAGGGCAGGATTTCAGAGATGGGCTTTGGAGTTCCAGGCAGAGTGAGATCGGAAACACAAGACAGGATCTGGTACCGTGATGTGGATATATACTCGGAGTCCCAGGTAGATCTACATCAGGAATACTGACAGACTGGTAGCTTGTTCAGAGTTCAGATAGGATTGGTACAGGAATGCAGGACACAGGTATAGGTGCAGACAAGGCAGGTTAAGGTTCAAGGCAAGGTACAGACATGGTGGGGTCAGGAACAGGTACAGACAGTCCAGATTCTAGATCACAAGACGGTAAGGTAATAGATACTAGCTCAAACAGTAGCTGCTTTTTGTTCGGACCAAGCATCAGCTATGCCAGATCACCAGTGAGTCCGGATTGTGAGGTTTTTCGCCCTTCTGTTGCAAGCGCTTGGAGACCAAGAAACTCAACACACAAGCAGTGGTCAAATCACTTTATCTGACGTAATGAAATACAAGGAAACTTTTATACCATTTACAACAATATGCAATCCTATGGAGCTCATGTAGCCCCCACCAACACCCTCAGAGTTATGCCATGTTTACAATGTACCCATAACATGTTGTTGAGAACAAATATGATAACAAGTATAGTTTCCTTGAACACAGAGACTAGTAGTCTACATAAGAATAGCACATAGCAATAATAAGGCAAAAGGCAATTGAAGTCTTAAAGGTAATTAAAGGGATATAAAAGCAAACCATTAACTCTTCTATATCAATTTCCCCCTTTTGTAAATGGTATAACCTTTGCCACAGGGTCAGCTGATGTCCACAAAGGAGCTACTGTCTCATGGGTCTAGTACCCATAAGGGGGCTTCCTACCTGCTTCGCCCATGTGTTACCCCACCAGGAGTCTCTGTTTGCACTGTGCTGTTTTAACCATTGGTCTCAAAGTTCACCTATTTTGTCTATGCCGGCCCTGATCTGGAGATTGCAAGCAGGGTCGATATAATTACAACAGGTGGGACCAATTATCTGACACATTCCTCCTTCTTTTGCTGTCAGGTAATCTAGTACTATAGTATGTTGGTTAGTAACTATGATTAATTGTCTCTGTATTGTGTTAGTTTCATTAAGAACTTCAAGAATCTGGAAAATCTAATCGTCCAGGTAGTCGGTAGCTTCCACTAATTTATCCCACATTTGTGTTATGAAGGGGTATATTAGCATACTACTGAATATTTTATTTGTTATCCCCATTTCTACTAGATGCGGCCTACCATTTGGCCGGGGCTTATTGTCTGCAGCCCTTCTATACGAGGTGTGAATTGGAACTGCTGCTGTGTCTATTTTACTATGAGGAACAATGAAAGTGGCTGGTGTCAGTTGGCAAGAGTGCAAACTCCTCTTATGTCTGGGCTCACCCACCTCTAGGCACGATGTCCACAAACCAAGAATGCTCCTTCTGGGAGAACACAAACGTGACCAGGGGTCTGTATACATTGGTATAAACTCAAAAGTCCTGACATAGGCTTATGGGCACACCAATTATTATTCATTTGTTTTCCACTTATACCAGATGTACATTTACCCCTATCTTTCCTTATTATTTTACCCGTAGATGATTTACAGCCTTCAACACCATCTTGGTACACCGTATCATTAACCTGTGTTTGATCGCGAGTGTATATGCGGAAGCAATTATTGTCCTCACCACAGGTATTTGCTCCAGTGTGTTGAAGACTGAACCACAGTTCATCATTGGGAATAGGGTCTGAGTGAGGGATTTCAGTCCTCCTCCTGGCGACCATATTTCCGACATCTGAGTCATATTTCCGCCACCACATTTGTACCTTAGGCCGCGTTATATTGACCTGAAACCGGGGATTAGCGGCCCATCCGATTATAGCCAATGAGGCAGATATATCACGGGGCACATCTTTTCCCCAAAAACTAGGTTGAGTCCAAGTCTCATTGTGTATGCAGTGTGGGGTTAATACCTCCCATGGCTCCAGAGGTAAGGCTAAGTACGGCATAGTCCTCGCAGATACTGGGCTGTGTGTACAGATCCAACAGTCCTTCGGTTTCTGTTCTTCCATGTCCTTTATAAGAAGAGCATGATGCCGAATAAGTTTGTTGTCCCAGTCAGCATTTAAGAGTATATCCTGTGTCTCTGTAGAGTGCAGTAATCCTGTCACTGCCAGCAAGGTGATGAGGAGTACAGTCATTCTACTGGTGAAAGGACCTTCTTGCAGTGACTGGCGTGGATCCAGGTGGGTTTTCTCTCAAGTTTTACTGAGGTGGATGTGGTCAGCTGGACTTGGAAGGGGCCGTCAAATAGTGGGTCCAGGCTCCTTCTCACGTGTCTGCGTATAACCACCCAGTGGCGGATTAAGTGGACTATGGGCCCGGGGCTGTTCATAAAACCTGGGCCCCTGTACCCCCCTTCCCACCTGAGCGCTGCGGTCCCCGTGCGGGAATTGACAGCCGTACGGACCGCAGCACTTGGTTTGCTGCGGGTCCATACGGAAAACCCGCCACCATTCCACCATGTGAAGCCCCCACTCATCCCCCCTTCATCCTGTGAAGCCCCCACTCACCCCCTTCATCCTGTACAACTCCAGTCACCCCCCTTCATCATATACAGCCCCCAGTCACCCCCCCGTCATCATATACAGCCCCCAGTCACCCCCCGTCATCATAAACAGCCCCCAGTCACCCCCCCGTCATCATATACAGCCCCCAGTCACCCCCCCGTCATCATATACAGCCCCCAGTCACCCCCCCGTCATCATATACAGCCCCCAGTCACCCCCCTTCATCATATACAGCCCCCAGTCACCCCCCTTCTTCATATACAGCACCCAGTCACCCCCCTTCATCATATACAGCCCCCAGTCACCCCCCTTCATCATATACAGCCCCCAGTCACCCCCCTTCATCATATACAGCCCCCAGTCACCCCCCCGTCATCATATACAGCCCCCAGTCACCCCCCTTCTTCATATACAGCCCCCAGTCACCCCCCTTCATCATATACAGCCCCCAGTCGCCCCCCCTTCATCATATACAGCCCCCAGTCACCCCCCGTCATCATATATATATACAGCCCCCAGTCACCCCCCCGTCATCATATACAGGCCCCAGTCACCCCCCCATCATTGTGTACAGCCCCCACTCACCCCCTCCCCCATTTAATTCATTTTATAAATAAAAAAAAATAAAAAAAGTTCCCCATACTTACCTCACAGCCGGCTCGCTCCCCAGCAGCGCCTCTGCTTGCAGCATCCTCCGGGACATGTCGGCGCGTGCACGATGACGTCATCGCGCACGCCCGACATCTGACCCGGAAGTACAGCCGGAGGGAGCCGGAGGTGAGCAGCCGTCAAGGTGACGGCCGTGCACAGCTCCCGGCCCCTCATAGAATGTGACGCAGGCGGCTGTCTGCTGCCGGCGGCGTCACAGGCAGCACAGGGCACGGCCGGCCCTGTAGAGGTGCTGGGGGAGCGGTCCGGGTGGCATTTGCCTCTCTGCCACCCGGCCCGGCCCGCCCCTGCCCCTGGGCCCCCAAAAAACCTTGGGCCCGGGGCGACCGCCCCATCCGCCCCTATTAGGATCCGCCATTGTAACCACCCAATCACCTGGATTCAGCTGATGCACTTCTGCACTGGCATTAGGATCTGGAATGTATGAGAACACATGTTTATGTACCAAATTAAGGTTTTCCTGCAAGGCCTGGACGTAGGCTGTCATAGAGACGTGTTGCATTTGTAGCACCTGTGGGAAGTACAGACCAGTCTTTGGTGCACTACCAAACAGGACTTCAAAGGGAGAAAAGCCTGTCTTTTCTATTTGGAGTGTGTCTGGAAAGAGTGCAAGAGGCAAGCACTCTACCCAGCTCTTTCCTGTGTCTGCCATGTCCTTTTGAATTTTCAGTTTAAGTGTCCCATTTAGTCTTTCCAATTTCCCACTACCTTTTATGAAGTGTATGAAATGCTTGCTGTACACCCAGGGCCTGCAAGACTTCCCTCATTATTTCTCCCGTGAAGTGTGCACCCCTATCTGTACTGTGGTTTCTGGGACACCATACCTGCAGATCAGTTCTTTCCTGTTTGTCTGCAGTCGTTTTAGCATTTTCACAATTTACCAGATAGGCTTCCGGCCAACAAGAGAAGAGATGTATACATACTAGGATATTTGCATACACTCCTACCTTGGTAGCTGTATGTCGTCAATCTGCAGTCTCTGAAACGGGTAGAGAGGCCTAGGTGTCGCTTTCTTAGGGACTTTTACTGTTTTACCTGGGTTGTGCTGTGTACAGATGAGGCATGATTGTACAAGTTTCACGGCTGCATAACTGAAACCAGGAGCGATCCAGAAGGCATCTACCATGGCACACGTGACTTTTTGAGGTGTGAGTGGGGCCATGTGCTGCTTGCGCCATGATTGGGAACAGGGACTTTGGTGGGCACAATTTATCCTCATTCTCCCATACTCCATTTGAGTTCAGCTCAGCTCCCAGTCTCCCCCGGCGCACCTTCTCTGTTTGGGCAGCCTTTTGCCGGAGGGATTTCAGGACATCTAGACCCAATGTGGCTGGAATACGCTGACTCCCCACCACCATCCACTGCTCTCTCTAGGCCGCCTTGTGCTACTTTAGCAGCCTCATTCGCCCTTCTGTTGCCCTCTACCTCCACGGAGTCACCTTTATGTGTGCTTTTACCTTGACAATGCCAACCTGGACTGGTAACATCAATGCCTCCATCAATTGTTTCCCCAGCTCTGCATTTTTAATGGGCTTACTGGCTGCTGTAAGGAATGCTCTGCTTCTCCAGATAGGGCCATAATCATGGGCTATTCCCCATGCATAATTCGAATCAGTGTAAATATTAGCGACTTTACCTACAGTGGCTCTACACGCCTCAGTGAGTGCCTTCAACTCTGCCTCCTGTGCCGTCATGTGAGGAGAGAGTGGTTCCGCTCGGATTACCTCATGTGAGGATACTACTGCATATCCCGTGTAGAATCGTCCATCCTGGTGGTATCTGGAGCCATCTACAAAAAAAACTCAAAGTCTGCGTTAGGAACAGGGTTTTCATGAACGTGTGCAAAACCAACTGTCTCCTGACTCATTTGTTCTATGCAGTCATGTTCATGTGTCATGTCAAAGTATCCTTCCTCATTCGCTAATACGGTCACCAATTCCCCCTTTTCTGAATCCACTGGCAGGAGGGTGGCTGGATTCATAACGTTACATCTTTTGAGGGTAACATACTCAGGAATTAGTAGAGCACACTCAAGTCGGAGCTGTCTGGCCATAGACAGATGTTTTGGTTGGACTTGTACGAGTATGGCATGGATATCATGCGGGGAATAGATTGTCAAAGGAAACGTCAGTGTGATCTCACATGCCTTTCCTAGTAGTAGTAGTGCAGCTGCTCCTACCGCACAGACACACGTAGGTGACCCTCTGATCACTGGGCCTAATTGTGCTGAGTAGTAAGCTATTGGTCTCTGTTTCCCTCCATGTCGTTGTGTCAGTACTGCGGTAGCATGTTCCCTCAGCTCTGTGCAAAACAAGAAAAATGGCTGGTCATAATTTGGAATGCCTATGGCCGGGGCTGACACAATGAGCAGTTTGAGAGAATGGAAGGAATCAATTGCATTTTGTATGATATCATACGGGTCTGATGACAAGCAGTCATAAAGTGGTTGCAACATTTGTGAAGCAGGCCTTATCCAAGGCCTACTGTAGGTCACTAAGCCTAGGAAAGGTGCATAGATGCTGACGTGACCTGGGTAGAGGGAAAATTTTGAACTGCCTGTTTCCTATCAGGTGTCTGGTACCTTCGGCAATACAATGTCCCAAAAATGTCACCTTTTGTTTGTAATACTGTAATTTGTCACGTGAGACCTTGCAACCCTTTCTTGATACAAAAAAAACATAGCAAGGAAACTGTAGCTTCCCTGCAGGACCTCTGGTCCAGGCAGAACAGCAAAAGGTCATCCACGTACTGTAATAGTACAATCAGCGGATTAGGTGATTGCCACTACTCAAGGATCCCTGCCATTGCTGCTGAATAGATGGCAGGGGATTTCTTTCCCCCTTTGTGGGAGGACTGTCCAACAATATTGTTCACCTTTATGAGTAAAGGAAAAAGATACTGACAGTCAGGGTGCAGGGGTACAGAGAAAAATGCACCTGCTAAATCAATGACTGTGAAACATTTTGACATTACTGGGATCTGTGACAGTATTGTGTGTGTGTTAGGGACGATTGAGGTCACACTCACTGTATCATCATTAATAGCACTTAAGTCATGAACCTTTCTGTAAGTGTCAGCAAACCCTTGAGTCCTTTTCCCCTAATGGGATACACAGGGGTGTTTCAGGGGGAAGATCTTTGCACTAGAACTCCTGCCTTAACATACTCTCTAATATCTCTTCTCGGGGCCATTGATTTGGCTAGGCCCAAGGGGTATTGCTTTAAACAAGGAGGAGTGGTTCCTTTTTTTTCAATTTAATCATGACAGGGGGAATGGGCAACCGACCCACATCAGTTTTTCCCCTTGCCCAAACAGTGTCTGGCACCTGTCCCATTTCTTCATCCTCAGGCATTTTTGTGCCAGGTGTTAGTTTCACCCCTTTTGTCATATACACCATTGCCGCAATCTTACACAAATGTTTATCTGAGAAGGGACTTGTGACTGTAATACCCTCAGGAGAGTACTATATGGTGACCTGGATCGCACTCAGCACATCTGCTCCCAGTAAATTCATAGGGGTATTATCACTTGCCCCTCTACCCCCACACATTCCACAATCTCATTAGTAATCATGTCTGGCATTATCAAATCTCTGTGTACCACAGTCCCGGCTGCCCCAGTGTCAATCAAAAATTCTGCCTCTTTCCCTCCCGGCATTGTTATGGTGGTCATCAAGGCAAGACCAGGTCCGGAGGGGACAAGAACAGGGTACACATTTGTCACTGGGTTGCCAGTTTCCTAGTCTGTATGTGAAGGAGGTGGAAGATTGGTCTGCTTACTCTCCTTTACAGGGTTTTTGCAATGGCTGGCATAGTGCCCATTCTCACCACAATTCCAGCACCTCACTGTTTCTATGTCCTTAGGTCCCTTGCTAAGTCTCCACTGTTTTCCTTGTGTTCCAGCATACATGACAGGTTGTCTTATTGTCCTTGTTTGTTCAACTGCTTTAGCCACCTTAAGGAGGTCTTTCGGATCTACATATCTGCATTCAGGTCTGGCTGTCTGTACTGCGTCTCGTAAGTCTTTGTTTATACCGTCAATGAATGCATTCACCAGTATTCTAACATCAAGTGGGTTTATGCAAATGTACCCCATGTCTGCCCATTTCAGCTGTAACCGTCCAAAGAACATCTCTACACTCTCTCCTCTTTGCTGTGTCACATTATTCAGGAGTATGGACTGCTCTGATTGTTCCACTGTAGCCCATTGTCTTAGTGACTCACAGTACATCTCCCCAGATCATGCAGATTTATCATCCATGCCCCAAGCCTGATTCTTTGCCACATCTGTGTGTGTCTTAATTATATGTCCTAGTATGTCACCTGTCTTTAAACTCACCAACCTCTCTAGGTCTGCCCAGGTACACTTATATGTCTGCTGTACTTCCTTTATGTGTCTGTAAAGCGGGAATGGTTGGTCTTCAGGATCAGGCAACTGCTTCAACAAAGCTAGCTGGTTAGAGGGGCTCCAGGGATAATACACCTGCATCTTTCTTATTCTAGTCGCCCTTCTAGGTCCTGATGTGGTTGGTCGTCTGATGTCTACTGTCAGCTTACTCCTCAAAGGTCAATGTCCCCACTACCCACCAACCACACTATTATGTCAGCTTCTTATGATCTTGTCTGGATAGGGTTTAGTGCAATTTGCTTAGGTCAGTAGCACAGGTCACACAAGTAGCTATTCAGTCTGGGTTTGTCTGAGTCTGATCACAGTGTTTACAAGTCCATCTGTTTTGTCCGGGTCTCTGGTTAACCTTTATCAATCAAAACATTCATAATACACCTTTCATACTGCTGTACATTCTCAAGCATCATTTATTCACTTGCTATTTTCTTCCCTTGTCTGTTCCTTTTTGTACATCCAAACATTCACACTCTGGTATTTTTGCCTTTTTCAATATTTGTCCCACTTGTTTCACTGCTTCCTTTCTCCTCTGTCTTTTACAATTTGCATAGCCATCTTGGATCCCATTGGGGGCACCGACTGTACACAGAAAAAGTTGCCATGGCTTCAACCTTTTTCTGCCGACAGCTCACCTTTCTTCTGAAATGCCCTCCCAGTGTGCCTGGACCTCTGTCTACAGGCCACACTTAGCAAGTCAGAGAGAGCCTGCCAAGGTGTAGTGGGAAGGCTCCTTGCCTCTCACCCGGTAGACCTACAGGATGTAACGAGAAGGCTCTCTGCCTCTCACCCGTTAGATCAGCTAGCTAGAATAGGAATAGGCCCTTTTCCTTCCAGCCCAGCTCCATGAATTGTGGGAAGGTTACTTCAACTTAGACAGCTCATCTTGCATCTGAAATGCCCTTCTGTGTGTCTGGACCTCTGTCTTACAGCCCACACATAGCAAGTCAGAGTGAGCCTGCCAAGGTATATCCAGAGTGCTCCTTGCCCTCACCTCTCACCCACAACAAAAAAACCCGCTGACTAAAGGAAGAAGGCCCAGGTGTGATAGGCCTCTGACCTACTTTATCAGCCATACAGTCGGCTACCTCCTTTGTTGATCCACAATTTGCTATACAAATCAATCACACAACTAGAAGCAGGTTCAAAACACATTAATGACTGAACAATCACTTAACATGGACCAAACAATCACTTACAATTTCCTTCTAAATTAGGCACCATATTTTGCTTTCAACTTCAACTTACAAAATTTCATTCCACTTCAATTAAGTACTGTTGCTTTAAAATGCACAAATCTTATAGTGAGCATTTCAGAACCTTAGAGAAACTGAGCGCAGCTCTGTGAATCCTCTTATTAGACACTCAGCAGAGATAGACGAGGGGAGCGAGAGAAAGGGGAGAGAAGAAACCGCGCAGCGCCATCCTTCCCCCTCCCGTCAGAATGTAGTGTCCTTCACAGAATTCCGTAGTTCTTTAGACTTATCAAAATCAATTTCTGCAAAGAAAACTCAAAATCACGGGATTTCACTATAAGAGCAGATAACTGTATAATGTGAGCAACCATGTCTTGCCCTTTTTCTGGCCAAATGCATTCAGGAAACTTTACAATGTAATGCCACATATAACACAAGCTATATCATTACTCAATTCATTCAGTCTCAGATGTAGATTTGAAATATCTATAACACATCTGTCTGGGATTCCCCCACAACTAGAAAGGTAACAAATCTCTTGACACAAAAATGATGTGTGATGATTCATTCATACGTGCTCATTCAGGGATTTTTTTTTTTTTTGCCTTTCACTTTTCAGCGGTCATTTGATTTTACAAAGAGAAGATAACAAAAATCCCTTATCTCAATCACTCCGCCTAATTCAGCTCAAAGTGAGTTGAGTAATGTCCTCTGTCACATACAGAGGACTACTTCTAACGGAACCCCTCGTCAATCAGGGATTTATTTATATCCCTTATACTCAGTTACTCATCTCTCAACTCAATCAGAGGTTCTCATAGTCATACATACGAGGATTCACACAGCCTGACTATCTTGGACTTTGGATTTGATACCTTAACTTACAGCAGTGTCCACTGACACTCTGTGAACACCAAAGCCAACTTCTTAAACAACAAGAATCAATGAAAACCAAACCAATGTCAGAAGGTCCAAAACAACCAAAAACCACATCCCTATACAAAATACAGCCTCATATGATATACTGCCAATCCAAAATAGACGCTGCACAGAGTCTATCCCAGCCTTTGTGTTACACAGTACACCAGTACACAACCAGTTAGTATATTAATATATTACCAGAACAGATTAACAGATAATACAGATGACAATTATTATCTTATTACTCTATTATTCAACTCTCATACAGACATACTCACCACTCACTGGTGATGTGGGTTCTTTTGAGCCATGTTGTACAGTCTTACCCAGAGATATGTATACATCCTTAGAAAGGTTGCAGATGCAGAATCAATGTAAGAATAAATGTTATCACCTGCTGCATCCTAGATTCTGCATATTCAACCTCCCAGGAATCTCCCACATACGGACTCCGAATAGGCTGGTTTCCACGGCCCCACGTTGGGCGCCAAAAACTGTTGTAGCTGCTTTTTGTTCTGACCAAGCATCAGCTATGCCAGATCACCAGTGAGTCCGGATTGTGAGGTTTTTCGCCCTTCTGTTGCAAGCGCTTGGAGACCAAGAGACTCAACACACAAGCCGTGGTCAAATCACTTTATCTGACGTAATGAAATACAAGGAAACTTTTATACCATTTACAACAATATGCAATCCTATGGAGCTCATGTAGCCCCCACCAACACCCTCAGAGTTATGCCATGTTTACAATGTACCCAGAGCATGTTGTTGAGAACAAATATGATAACAAGTATAGTTTCCTTGAACACAGAGACTAGTAGTCTACATAAGAATAGTTCTAGCAACATTAGGCAAAAGGCAATTGAAGTCTTAAAGGTAATTAAAGGGATATAAAAGCAAACCATTAACTCTTCTATATTAGTGCTTGTTCAGATAGCATGGCTTCTGGATACAAGATGGATCCAGGAATATGGACCTGACAATGGTCTTGCAGACTAACTAAACACTAATGTTGCTCAGGCACCTCACGACAGGTGCAAGTGCCTTAAGTACTAAGTGCCTCCCAGCTATTGGCTCAGGACACATTAGGAGTGTGCGGACTATCTCTTTAAGAGACAATGAGCATGCACTGCTAGGGACATGGCAGGGCATGCAGAGACGCTTGTGTTACACCATCATATTGCTTTAATAGTAGTTCATGAGCACTTTATCTCCAAATTAATTTCAGATGGAGGCAGACAGAGGTCTTTTTTGTTGGATGCCCTACAGATTGACCATAAAAATACATTGTTGTATGGTTTATCAGACTACGTGGGTATCCTCTCCTGGTAGCATTGATTCCAGAATTGAATATCTGGGTCTCCATAGACACTGAATCTGACAGATCCTGTAAGGCAGATCTATTCTAAAAGAGAATGCATGAGCCCACAGGGTAAGTGATATAAACCTTTAACCACAGTAGGAGATAAATAAAGTAAAGCAAAGACACTAGCATGGGACAGGCACTGCTAAAAAATGCTGAAAGAAAAATGTGTGGCAAACCTATGGCGAAAGGTAGAGTTGAGCGAAATGGGTCGAAAAATTTCAAAAGTCGCCGACTTTTGGTAAAGTCGGGTTTCATGAAACGAAACCCGACCCTAGGGTGAGGTCGGCCACGAGCTCGGCGACTTTAGCGCCAAAGTCGGGTTTCAAAAGTTTGTTTTCCGCCCTTTTTCAGCCAATCAGGATCCACGGACACTGTGGGCAACGTGATGACATAGGCAGGGGTCACCACCATCTTTGAGAAGGGCATGCAAGTGATTGGCTTGCTTTGGGGAGCGTCACAGGGGGTATAAAAGGGCGTGCACGCCGACCGCCATGTTACTCATGCTGATCTCAGAATAGGGAGAGCTGCTGCTGCTGCTGCTGATTCTGTAGGGAGAGCGTTAGGCAGGGAAGAAGACACCAAAAACTGCTTCTGCTGCTAGCGATTTTGCCTGTACAACACACCAGTCACTGTGTGTGCAGTGCAAGTGGAGGCTATATTTTGCTGGATCAGCTGTGTTGGTTGTTAGGCTGCCTTATAAGGCTTCCTGATAGCTGCATTGCTGTTTTCCCACTGCTCTGCAAACTGCTTTTTTAAAAGCAATCCAAATTTTTTTTTTTGTCCTGGTGAGGTACTGAGCGTGCATTTTTTCACACCATACAGTGGTGTACGCTCCTCACACAATACCGTGTAACGGCTGTTATCATGGCCACAGTGAAGCTATCTGTGTGTGACTCTGTAAGAATAAGTGGAGGACATGTTCCGTTCTTACAGACCTCCACCTTCTAGTTTTGTCTGCTTTTCAAACAGTTAAGTATATTTGCTGTTTGATCACATTCAAAACTATAGAGAGACAGCGTGTGTCAGTCCGTATACTTAAAAAACACAGAGCTTGACAATTTTACGGACACCGGACAGCGGTGTACGACGTGCACGCTCCTCTCAGTACCGTTATCATGGCCACAGTGAAGCTATCTGTGTGTGACTCTGTAAGAATAACTCGAGGACATGTTCCGTTCTTACAGACCTACACTCTAGGGAGATTCCTAATCTGCCCAATTCTATATACACCTTGTAGTTTGTCATACACTAGCCAATTTCAGCCTTTGACATAGCGGTGTGATATTCACTGGGCCTCACACAATCCAACAGTGTCCACAAGTGTGTTCAGAAATTCTAAATCTCCCCTGTCCTATAGTGACATTTTTCACACCTGCGACATTAAGCCTGTGACATAGCGGTGTGATATTAACTGGGCCTCACACAATCCAACAGTGTCCACAAGTGTGTTCAGAAATTCTAAATCTCCCCTGTCCTATAGTGACATTTTTCACACCTGCGACATTAAGCCTGTGACATAGCGGTGTGATATTAACTGGGCCTCACACAATCCAACAGTGTCCACAAGTGTGTTCAGAAATTCGACGTCTCCCATGTCCTATATACACCTTGTACCTTGTTTTACATTACTATATAGTTTGTGGGATTTTGTGTACATTTTTACCAAAAATGAGGAAGGCTGGTGGAAGAGGCCGTGGAATTGGGTGGGGGTTGCCAGCTGGTAATGATGGTGTTGGTGGTGGATCTGATGGTAGTGGCAAAAGCAAAATAGGATCGAATGCAGGAGGTGTTGAGCCTGCATCATCGTCTGACTCCACAATGCCTCGAAGGCTTCGTTTTCTAGGAGTTGGCAAACCGCTTTTAAAGCCAGAGCTTCAGGAAAAAGTTTTGGCTTACATTGCTGACTCAGCCTCCAGCTCTATCGCCTCCTCTTCTGAAGTTGTAAAAAATAAAAGCACTGAGTCGTCATTGGAGGGTCATGTTCATGAACCACACCTTTCCTTGTGTCCTTCACCCCAACCAAGATTGAAGGATGACGCAGGCCATACAACTGATTACTCCATGAATCTGACATGGAGTGCACTGATGCACAGCCACTGATAGATGATTCTGCTGGTTCATTCAGTCAGAGCACTACATTGTCCTTGCAGTTTAATGAGCCAGATTCTGACCCTGATGAGACTCAGGTGCCCCTTCCCGCATACAATACCACCATACACGGTGACACAGAGAAAGGTGCACATGACATTGAAGAGGAGGTGATGGATGACCTAGTTGTTGACCCAGATTGGCACCCATTGGGGGAAGAGGGTGCTGCTTCCAATAGCTCAGATGAGGAGGAGGAGCATCCACAGCAGACATCGACATCGCAACAGCTGTTATCTGGCAGGCCCGGAGCACTCCAAAGACAGGTTCCAAAAATCAAAAGAGTTGCTGGACAGCTTGTCCAGACGGTCAAAATAGCACAGCGTGCTAGGCCGCAAAATGTCTTCCAAAGTAGGAAGAGTGCAGTGTGGCACTTTTTTGAACAAAATCCTCATGATCAGGCCAAGGTTATCTGTAAGAAGTGCGCAAAGACCTTTAGCCGAGGGAAAAATCTGAAAAATTTGAATACCAGTTGCATGCTTAGACATTTAACCAGCATGCACTTGCAAGCGTGGACACAACACCAAACCTCAAGTACCACATGTGCAACTGATCACAACGAAGGTAGTCAGCAACGCTACATTGTTTCCCACACTGTAAGAACACCGGTTAGCACAGCAGCAAATGTTGAGGCGTCGTTGCAAGGCCAAAGCAGTCAGGGAATCCCACTGTTATATCAACGAAAGACTGAATCTAGGCCATCAGAAAGAACACCAACTCCATCACCATCATCAACCCTCTCTCAGTCCGCCCTGTCCACCGCTAGTTCCACCATATGCAGCTCTCAAGTCCAGCTCACCCTCCCAGAGACTATGAGTAGGTCAAGAAAGTACTCAGTCTCTCATCTGCGTACACTGGGTTTGAACGCCCACATTGCCAAACTAATCTCGTTAGAGATGATGCCCTATTGGTTGGTGGAAAGCGCAGCTTTCCGCGAACTCATGGCCTATGCAGTACCACGCTACGACCTAGCCAGTTGCCACTTCTCTCGCAAAGCTATCCCAGCCCTCCACCATCATGTGAAAGACCGCATTGTCCATGCACTCAAGCAGTCAGTGAGTGGAAAGGTGCACCTCACAACAGATGCATGGTCCAGTCGGCATGGCCAGGGCCGTTACGTGTCCATCACTGCGCACTGGGTTAATGTGGTGGATGCAGGGTCCACAGGGGACAGCGGTGGTGGGACAGTGCTGTCTAGCCCACGGTATAGGAAACAGTTGGCTGTAGGCATTCGACCCTCCTCCTCCTCCAGAAGCGAAAGCTCGTCCACAGAGCGCAGTCTTACGAGCACTCCATCTGCAGCTGCCACTGTTGCACACGAGGTGTCCCCCTATCGAGCAGCTAGTGGAAAGCGTCAGGGTTTGTGCGTGACTGGAGGGATGTGGATTTGCCAGAAAGTGCTCCTCCAACCAGCACTCGCAGTGCATCATTGACACCAGGAACATTGGCCCACATGTCAGTTAATGCCTTGCAGATGATGTGTTCGGGTAACAGACACACCGCGGAGGTGCTGGCCGAGAACTTTCAGCGACAAAATGAGTCATGGCTGGGCAGTATACATCTTGAGGCAGGCAAGGTAGTTAGTGATAACGGCCGTAATTTTGAGGCAGCCATAGCCCTTTCAAAACTCAGCAACATACCTTGCTTGGCTCACACCTTGAACCTGGTGGTGCAGTGCTTCCTCAACAATTATCTGGAGTTAACAGCCCTGCTCCAGAAGGTGCGAAGACTGTGCGCACATCCGCTGGTTGCCTGTACACTCCATTCGTATGCAGAAGCTGCAGCGATTGCTCCACCTTCCCAACCACCGCCTCATTATCGACATTGCAACAAGGTGGAACGCCACCCTGCACATGGTTGAGCGGCTGTGTGAACAGAGGCAGGCCATAATGCATTTGTGGGAGGATACACGGCCAGGCACTTTGAGAGCTGACATGGAGTTGACAGGTGTGCAGTGGTCGAAGCTGAAAGACCTCTGTAAAGTCCTTCAGTGTTTTGAGGAATGCACCCGGCTGGTAAGCGCAGACGACGCCATCCTAAGCATGAGCACCCCACTTATGCGTCTGCTCATGCAAACTTTGACGCACCTTAAGGAGCAGGCGTCTGCAGCCAATGTTGACGAGGAGGAAGAGGTGGAGGGAATCCTTGATGACATTCAGCCATTGTCTGCTCATGGACCTCTCCTGGACGAGGTGGAGGAAGAAGAGGGGGAGGAGGATGATGATGGGGATGATTACTTAGGGGAGGAGGATGCATCTCGTGGGGCAAGTGAAAATGTTGGCGTGGCAAGGTCTGGTACAGGGTTTGTGCGTGACTGGAGGGATGTGGATTTGCCAGAAAGTGCTCCTCCAACCAGCACTCGCAGTGCATTATTGACGCCAGGAACATTGGCCCACATGTCAGTTAATGCCCTGCAGATCCTAAAAAGGGACCCCCGCATTGCCAAAATGATGAACGATGACGACTACTGGTTGGCCAGCATCCTGGATCCACGCTATAAAGGCAAATTACAAAACATCATGCCACACGAGAACCTTGCAAAGAGGTTTACCCGTACAGGCCTCCAGACAAATGCACTATCAGGATGCAGTCGACCCATATAGTTAAGATGGCAACACAGGTGCATGAATACCGATATAAAACAACCGCTCGAAGCCTACCAATATATGGAGGGGGCGGTTGCCTGGTATGTTAATGCACAGCAAAACATTTGTATGCGGCGCCGTTCACACTATGGCCATGCACAGCATCCAGGCCAGCCTAGTAGTGACACCCTTCTATTAGCTCAGGCGGGCTGACCCAGCGCTATCAAAATGCATGCCATGTGTACAGGCACCGCAGTTTACAAGACCAGATGGGCCCAACTGCACCCTGAATAAAAAGTGCAAAAAACACATTAAAAGAAAATGTGGAGTATTAGCTGATATTTTGGCCAAAATACGTGAGCCCGTAACCTATGTCAAAGATCTCCACGTTTACGGGTACCTAACACTAATTCTAAGACTAATAAAGCACAAAAAGAGGACTTGAAATTCCACCAATAATATGAAACAGCAAAAAGAGCAAAGAGGTTTACCCGTACAGACCTCCAGACAAATGCACTATCAGGATGCAGTGGACCCATATAGTTAAGATGGCAACACAGGTGCATGAATACCGATGCATTTTGATAGCGCTGGGCCAGCCCGCCTGAGCTAATAGAAGGGTGTCACTACTAGGCTGGCCTGGATGCTGTGCATGGCCATAGTGTGAACGGCGCCGCATGCAAGTGTTTTGCTGTGCATTAACATACCAGGCAACCGTCCCTCCATATATTGGTAGGCTGCGAGCGGTTGTTTTATATCGGTATTCATGCACCTGTGTTGCCATCTTAACTATATGGGTCCACTGCATCCTGATAGTGCATTTGTCTGGAGGCCTGTACGGGTAAACCTCTTTGCTCTTTTTGCTGTTTCATATTATTGGTGGACTTTCAAGTCCTCTTTTTGTGCTTTATTAGTCTTAGGCCGAGGTCACACTTACCAACGCAAAATACGGTCAGTATTTTACATGCGTAATACGGATGACAGACCCCTAAATAGTGCTCCGTATGTCATCCGTAATCAAGGTGTGGTCGCGTATTTTGCGCATGTCAGCATCCGTATGTAATCCGTATGGCATCCGTATGGCGAGATTTTCTCGCAGGCTTGCAAAATGGACATATCATGGAGCCCTATGACAGGGTTTCTAACAGAAAACAAAGAATAGATATAGACACATAGAATGCATATATATATATATATATATATATATGTATTCTATGTGTCTATATCTATTCTTTCGTTTCTTTATTAAAACTGTCAGTGTGAGTTTACTGTATAGCGCACTGAATTGTCGGCTTTTCTAAAAGACACCGGGTGCGTATTTCTCGCAAGTCACATGTGTGGTCCGTGTGTAATCCGTATTTTTTGCGCACCCATAGACTTGCATTGGCGTACTATGGGCGTAGTACGCTGACAATCGCAGCATGCTGCGATTGGCACAGAGCCTAGAATACGGATGAGAAATATACGGCTGGTGCGAGTGACCCCATAGAGAATCATTGGTCCGTGTCTAATGCGTGCTTTTAGCGCCTCTCACTCGGCCGTATTCCTCGCCAGTGTGACCCCAGCCTTAGAATTAGTGTTAGGTACCGGTAAACGTGGAGATCTTTGACGTAGGTTACAGGCTCACGTATTTTGGCCAAAATATCAGCTAATACTCCACATTTTCTTTTAATGTGTTTTTTGCACTTTTTATTCAGGGTGCAGTTGGGCCCATCTGGTCTTGTAAACTGCGGTGTCTGTACACATGGCATGCATTTTGATAGCACTGGGCCAGCCCGCCTGAGCTAATAGAAGGGTGTCACTACTAGGCTGGCCTGGATGCTGTGCATGGCCATAGTGTGAACGGCGCCGCATACAAGTGTTTTGCTGTGCATTAACATACCAGGCAACCGTCCCTCCATATATTGGTAGGCTGCGAGCGGTTGTTTTATATCGGTATTCATGCACCTGTGTTGCCATCTTAACTATATGTGTCCACTGCATCCTGATAGTGCATTTGTCTGGAGGCCTGTACGGGTAAACCTCTTTGCTCTTTTTGTTGTTTCATATTATTGGTGGACTTTCAAGTCCTCTTTTTGTGCTTTGTTAGCACACGAGAACCTTGACCTAATATTGGCTAATAAACAAGCAACTCTGGTAGAAGGTTGGTTGAGGCATTCCCAGCACACAGCACCGGTGATGGTTCTCACACGAGCCGTACGGGCTGGGGGCAGCTTGGCAGACGTGTTCGTGGTGCACACAGCAGAAGTGGCGTTGGAAACAGGGGTTTCATTACAATGTTGTTGACTGATTTTTCAAGTACCGCTCACACAACTGGTAATACTGCATCGATGGAAAGTGACAGGAGACAGCAGTTGTCAACTATGGTTACAAACGACTTTTCCTCCCATATCGATGTTCTCCCGCACAGGTCATTCCCCTTTGACTATTGGGCCGCTAAACTGGACACCTGGCCTGAATTGGCACAATATGCCTTACAGGATCTCGCTTGCCCAGCTGCAAGTGTGCTATCGGAAAGAGTCTTCAATGCAGCTGAATCAATCCTGACAGAAAAAAGGACCCGTCTGTCAACCCAAAATGTGGATGATCTAACCTTCATTAAAATGAACCATGCATGGGTTTCCAAGGATTTTGTCCCACTTTCCCCTGATGACACATAGGGTGACAGAAAAATGGCTTGCTTTGGTCCTCCTCTTCCTGGGACTTGAACAATTTCGCCTTTTGCATCAGCTGAATGTCCAACATCAACATATGCCACTTTCTAAAACTCCCTAACTGTGCTGCCTCACCCCCCCCATGGCCGGGGTCACCACCTAGCGCACGAAACCGTGCGAGTGCCGTTGCCCTGGACAGGTGGGTAGGCCGACTCTTGGGCGCGGGCACTGGCACAGGGTCCCTCATAGTGCAATCAAGTGTCTCTGATGGTGGTGGTGCACACCCGCCGTCGGGCCCAGTGCCAGTACCGATGCCCACAAGTGGGCCCCCCTTGCTTGGGCAGGGCCCCAGCATTTGCAATCTTTGCCTCACCCGGCTCCTCCGCTGTGTAGTCTGGGCCGTCAAATCCATAATGGACCTGACACTGTCTGAGCCTGCCTCCTGATCTATAGACATATATTTTGAATGTGTACACTATGCTATCCATACATGTTATCCGGGGATACGGTACCCTTTCTCACCTTTGTGCAATCATGTGTAATCCATACTGGGCCTGACACCGTCTGAGCCTGCCTCCTGATCTATAGACATATATTTTGAATGTGTACACTATGCTATCCATACATGTTATCCGGTTGATATGGTACCCTTTCTCACCTTTGTGCAATCACGTGTAATCCATACTGGGCCTGACACCGTCTGAGCCTGCCTCCTGATCTATAGACATATATTTTGAATGTGTGCACTATGCTATCCATACATGTTATCCGGTGATACGGTACCCTTTCTCACCTTTGTGCAATCACGTGTAATCCATACTGGGCCTGAGAACGGCTGGCGAGCTGTTAAGCAAGCTACAGCACCTGTGGTTTGCACACGTAAGTTTTTCATTTTTTCAGGAATGACGGTTAGGCCTAATTCCGGAACTGTGGTTGACCTGCACTTACTAGGAAATCATTGTTCGCGGGTAATAATTGTAATCCCAGATCCCCATCACTAACGTTGTTCAGCTGGTTATCTGCACCTGTAAGCGACAAACGCTGGCCTTTTCAGTGTAGCGCACATGCAGCCACGGACATGTAAGGGCATGCCACACCAGTTATTGGTCAGTCTCACGTGCCAGAGTCTCGCGTGTCCCTCTAGTAAGGCAGACTCGGACCGGGGGGCATGACGGAGTCTCGTTCGTTAGCGGAATTAAGATTGCAATGTGTGCATCTTTTTTGTTGCTGGATGGTTGAGGTTGCCCTTGTTGAGTCAAATTACGCCGTAGGCTCCACTCCTGGTGGTGCCCTTCTGGTCCTTCCTTTAAGGTTCAGCTTTGCAACCATACTGCCCACGTAAAACAAACACTTTGCCTTCATGAACGCTGTTTGGAGGGTCGTGACTCGTGGGAATAACGCCGCCCAATCAGTTAACCTGCTAGAGAGATCCTTCGTTGCTCCCAAGCATGACATCACACTCACTAGGAGGAAGGTAATGCCACTGTGGCGACCGTACTCCTGGGGGTGACACAAGTGCACTGATGCCCAGCCACTGCTCGATAAATCTGCTGGTTCATTGACCCAGACCACTACATTCCCCTCGCACGCTACACGGCCTGAATCTGACCCTGATGAAACTCAGGTTACCCTTCCCATATACAGTTCCATGTTACACGGTGACAAAGAGGAAGCTGCAGATGAAAGTGCAGGTTCGGCCCACCCGCCGTCAGACACACCACCGTACTATCAGAGGCCCTGTGCCAGTGCCGTCGCCAACGAGTGGGCCCCCCCTGCTTGCTCAGGATCAGAGCACTTGCAAGGTTGAAATACTGTGCAGTGAGATGGAAGATGGGGACGACGAGGAATCCAGACTAGTACAGGGGATTCCCTAGCGAGGAGACTTATTTCATTGTTTTCATTGTTGGGACAGCAATTTTTGGGGAGCACTATACTCTGGAGAATGATAGATGGGGCCCACCATACACTGGAACAAGGTGGACATCAGACACTGGAGCAGCATTTACAGGGCCCATTATACACTAGAGCATTAGAAATGGGGCCCATTATGTTTGGAGCATTATTTGGGCCCATAAGACAGTGGAGCTTCATCCATGGGGACCAACATATACTGTAGCATTATGTGGAGCTCATCATATACTGTTTCAAACATTATATGGGACCAATGATTCTGTATGGAGAAATAGATGGGCCTCGTCATGAGATGTAAAAAGTGAAGTATTTTTCATTGTACTATACCGCTATTTCTCTGCCGTATCGGAGCATCATGAGTTGTGGTATGTGTTAAAGGGGCGCTCTTTTGCCCAGGGCACATGAAAACCTGGAGCCAGCCCTACCCCCCCACAACTTTAGCCAAATAACCCCCATTTTTCAGTGCGCAACTAGTATTATGAAGTTAATTAAGGTTGACAAGCTTAAGTAATAAGAATTGATGCTTTTGGCATTCAAATGGGCACTGTAGGTGTGCTTCCTGTCCTCCTCTCACTGCCGACTTTAATTCCCCATTGACTTACATTGGGTTTCGTGTTTCGGTCGGACCCCCGACTTTTCCCTATAGTCGGCCCATTTTGCTCGACCCGACTTTTGGAAAAGTCGGGTTTCATGAAACGAAACTCGACCCTAAAAAAGCAAAAGTCGCTCAACTCTAGTGAAAGGTAATCAGAAAAAAAATTGGAAACTGTTGCCAGTGGACGGACATGAAAGAAACATAAAAAGGGGACATGCAATGATAAATAACAATAAGCATTGCGTGCACAAAGCAATGCTCAAGCAATTTATTCAAAAGTCATGGTAATTCAAACTTAAACGCAGGTATTTATGATCAGTACCTCTCTATAAATAGAAGAAATGGCAATTTGTGGTGTTTCTGCCATCTAAAACCGCAAATCTTGCATTTGGGGTATAGATGTTACATATAAAATATAAATAAAGCACCAATTTCTTTAATTTAAAAACAGACATAGCATTTCAGCTAACAATTATGCATGTGAGACCTACAGTTTGTTGCTATAGCGTCATTGTTCTAGTTCACTGGAGAATTGGGGTAATCCTTGCACCTTTGACTGCTACTGTGTGTACTGATGTCTGCTGTAGGGTTCTATATCCAGAAACAATTAGAAATGAATCGCGCCCATTTCTAATTGCTTCTGTATAGAGGAACCCCACCATCCAGTGAATTGACTCAATGCATCTTGCTGTACCTCGCCCATTTTTAATTGCTTCAGGATACAGGACCCCCATCATCCAATGAACTGACTCACTGCATCTTGCTGCACAGTGCCCATTTCTAATTGCTTCTGGATACAGGATCCTTACAACAGCCACCAGTACACATAGGAGCGCTCAAAGGTACAGGGATAACTCCCATCCTCCAGTGAACTATAATAAGGATGCAATATCAGCAAACTGTAGGTCTTCTTTTCGTTACTCCTTTATATGTTTCACATACATGATTGCTAGCTGAAATGTGAGGTCTGTGGTGGTAACTATTTGCAGCATTATAAACTGACACTTTATAATAGAAATATTGGTGAATTATTTGTTTTATATGTAACATCTACTGTATATTCCAAATGTTAGATTTGCGGTTTTAGTTAGCAGAAACACCACCAATTGTTATTTATTTTATTGTAGAGCGGTACTGATCATAAATACATGTGTGTAAATTTGAATTATGATTTTTGACAGAATTATCAGAGAATTACTTTATACATGCAATTCTTATTGACATCCCCTCTTTTATTTCTTCCATGTCCGTCTACTAGCTATTTAGTGCGCCAGTATCCAATTTTTAGAAGATAACAAATACTTTATAAGGATAAACTGTTGTAATGCAGCCAGTATTTGAGTAATTTCTAAATAATCATCATCATCATCATAATAAATTTTATTTCTATAGCGCCGACATATTCCGCAGCGCTTTACATTTCAGAGGGGACTTGTACAGACAATAGACATTACAGGATAGCACTAAACACAAAGATCATAAAAGATACCAAGAGGAATGAGGGCCCTGCTCGCAAGCTTACAATCTATGACTAAAAAAAGGGAGACACGAAAGGTGGGTGGTAACAATTGCACTGATTGTATGTACCAGCCATAATGTTAAGTTTGTAACAATACAGACACAGAGGACTAATGGATGCATAAAGCATGTGGTAACATGATGCGGGGAACCTGGTTATGGTAAAACTTTTGACTGTGCCACACAGGGATAGATTAGGTTAATGCGTTGAGGCGATAGGCCAGTCTTAATAAAGGCGTTTTCATGGCATGCTTAAAATTGTGGGGATTGGGGACTAATTGTATTGACCTGGGAAGTGCATTTCAAAGAATTAGCGCAGCACGTGTAAAGTCATGGAGATGGGAGTGGGAGGTTCTGATTATTGAGGATGCTAACCTCAGGTCATCAGCAGAACGGAGGGCACGGGTAGGGTGGTATACTGAAACAAGGGAGAAGATGTAGGGTGGTGCTGAGCCATGGAGAGCTTTGTGGGTGAGGGTAATAAGTTTGTACTGGATTCTGGAGTGGATGGGTAGCCAGTGTAATGACTTACACAAGGTAGAGGCATCAGTGTAACTGGAGCACCCGGGCACGCGCGGCCCCAGCTTGAGAGGGCGCACGCGCAGTGAGCAGGGCCTTGGGGTACTTGGTACTGGGCTCATCGACTTTAACGGGGGGACAGTGTCACAGCGGCGGCGACCCGGTTCATGGCCCAGGGGCGTCCATTAAATAAAATGATGAAAGGGGAAGGGGAAAAGTTGTTTGTGGTGTTGTTAGTTGTGGTAAAAATGAAGATAAAGTTTATAGATGATTAAATACGTGACGCCACCTGTGGTTTTCTGGTCAGAGGCGACCAGCGCTGTGGTGTTGTTCCCCTGAGACTGTTGATGTGGCGCAGCTGAGGTGAAAATAGCTCTCCACAGGTAGAGCAATAGTCCCAGGGCAAAGATGGTAGATTAATAGTCAAAATGGCTGTGAAAATTGGGGTGCAGAGGAATGAGAGGAGGACACAGAGAGGTGCAGTTTCTTTTACCTTTTACTGGCAAATGGTTGCAATCCGGAGTACCACATACAGGTGATGGAATGAGTCCGGCTCACCTGGAGGCATTCAGGGGATCCACCTTGCTAGGTGGGGGTTTTGGACCTTCCTTCTGTGCTTTGTGTGTGGGTCTCCGCTGTTTATAACTATTCTGTGACCTTCAATTGCGTGATGATTTCACTAACCTGTACGGCTGCCAGCATGAGCCTGTTCCACGGGTACCGTCCTTTTCACCGTCAGCCCCAGGCTCCTTATCTGCTGCTGTGCCCTCAGGTGCTCATTGTCGCACAGGAATTTACAATCCCCTGTACTTTCAGATTCAGCGGTCTGGACATACTGCTCCTGACCACCAAGGACTCTGACGTCCCTTTTTTCTCTATTAGCGCTTCGCTCAGGGGTCTGCTATAAGCAGTATTTTAGCTTCCCCAAAGCCTCTTCTCTCTGCTATCATCCTTCCCCTCCTCACCGATCTGCTCCCTGTCTTGAACTGACTGGATCTTCCAGAAACATCTTTTTACCTTACGTTTAACTGTCTTGTCATTTCCTCACAGCTCACAGCTCCTCTTGTTTCCATAACAACCCCCTCAGCTCATTTCTAGCTGACTCACCAGCCCCCTCTGCTGGCCAGAATTTATAAGGCAGCTCCCTTTTCTGACCTGCAGCAGGAATTGTGATTTAATCTATGTTACCTGGCATGGGGGTTCCCTTTCTGCCTCCAAGCATGACTTCACCTCTTAGAGGGAGGCGATGTCACTGTGACAACCGAACTCTTGGGTGTCACATAACGATTGGCGAGGAATATGATCCTGGCTGCAGCAGTCAAGACAGATTGGAGGGGGGAGAGTTTGGCAAGAGGGAGACCGATTAGAAGAGAGTTACAATAGTCGAGACGAGAATGAATAAGAGAAACAGTAAGAGTTTTTGCGGAGTCAAAAGTAAGAAAAGGTCAATTCTAGAAATGTTTTTGAGGTGCAGATAACAAGAGCGAGCCAGTGATCGGATGTGGGGGGCAAATGAAAGCTCGGAGTCAAGTATGACCCCAAGACATCGGGCATGTTGCTGGGGAGTTAAAGTGGAACCACACACAGAAATGGCAATGTCGGGTATAGGTACACTAGTAGCGGGAGGAAACACAAGGAGTTCAGTCTTTGACAGGTTCAGTTTCAGATATAGTGAGGATATGATGTTAGACACAGCGTTTAGACAATTGCTGGTGTTTTCTAGAAAGGCAGGCTTGATGTCAGGAGAAGAAGCATAAAATTGGGTGTCATCAGCATAGAGATGGTACTGGAAACCAAATCTACTGATTGTTTGACCTATAGGGGCAGTGTACAAAGAGAAGAGGAGGGGGCCTAGGACTGATTCTTGAGGAACCCCAATAGGAACGGGAATATGAGAGGAGGAGGAACCAGCAAAAGATACAGTAATGGAGCGGTCATAGAGATAGGAGGAGAGCCAGGAGAGAACAGTGTCCTTGAGGTCAATGGAACGGAGCATAGTGAGGAGGAGCTGATTGTAACAGGGTCTACCAAGCTGGGGTACCTCTTTCAGTACCACCCCGTGTTTTCGGAGGTCTGCTCTGCGTTGGCTGGAGTCTGAATGAATGACGCTGGCTGGAATACCTTGGTTACATGGGCGCATATAAAAGATCACTGCTTCTCCACGTATTTCCAGTCTGACAACACTTTACTCACAGGACACAGAATATATCACACAGATACAGAGGGCCGGCAAATAGAAAAGCGGCAGGCCAGACATACTTTACAAAAGCCGCAGGTGGCCGGAGCCTGCCGATGTTTACTGTGGGAATTACAAAGGTGGGGGGAGGGCAGACAAAAGGAGAATATCGTGTCCCCTCTGCCCAGGGGCGCAGCCTGTGAACTGATGCATTAGGGACATGCATCTCACCTGGAACCTATTATACATACATATAACTGCACAACATATTCTGGGTGCTGAGTGGTTCTGTAACACGTAACACTGATGATCCACAGTGTCGAATGCTGCAGAGAGATCCAAGAGAATTAGCATGGAGTAATGACCATTTGATTTAGCTGTTAGTAGATCATTAGAGAATTTAGTGAAGGCAGTTTCAGTAGAGTGTAAAGAGCAGAAACCAGATTGGAGAGGGTCGAGAAGAGAGTTATCAAAGAGATAGCGGAAAAGACGGGAGTGGACCAGGCATTCCAGGAGTTTAGAGATGAAGGGAAGATTAGAGACAAGTCTATAGTTAGCTGTTATGATTGAGTCACCGAGGAGGAAAAACAAAAACAAGCTAAGCCACAGAAAACCAGAGAGGTTGGTAACTAAGCGGATTGCAGACCCCTGATCTTATCCACACAACTAGCAGTAGCCGTGGAGCATACCTATGATGATCCTAGTCACCTCGTCACAGCCGGAGAACTAAATAAGCCTAAAGCAAGAAAAGGGGAAATCTAAACTGCCCCAGAGCAGACCCCAAAGCAATAGACAGCGCCCAAACATGTATTGTCAGTGAGACAAGATGAAAACACAAACAGAGATAGAAAAAATAGGTTGAGCAAGCGATGGGGCCCACACTAACTAGAAAGGACAGGAAAGGAAAGATGCTGTCTGCAATCAGGCACAAAACCCTGCCAAAAAATGACCAACACTTTCTGATAACAAAAACCCTGAAGTCGCTACACTTCAATTCCCTTTATCAGCACTCTGGTATATTCTGAAGACAGAGCAAGAAGAGACCAATCTGATCAGGGACAAAAAGCAAACTGGCATAAGCAGAGACATAAGAATGGAAATTCTGCACAGCCCCAGCAGGGGCTGGCTGACCACATAAACTGAGTAAACCAGACCAAATCTCATGTGAAAAAATAGCAGAGCACACTTAGCTTGAGAAGGCAGGAACAGAGCTGGAAACCAGAACCTCAGGGCAGGAAAAAATAACCAGCACAAAATTAGGGAGTCGGCTGTCTTAAATCCAGCCAGAGACTCCTGATGTCCACTCACAGTCCTCCTCCTCAGGTGGAAGGTCTCTGCCATTTAGATCAGCTTCATTACCTACTGTCACCACTAGAGGGAGCCCGGATGGAGAACTCACAACTCCTCTGTCAGCACAGCCAGCTCCACCACCCTCACCAGAAGCCAGAGGTAAACCAGAAAATGAGTTCACAACAGTTAGCGGCCCAGTTTTGGTCGAGGGATGGTTTTTTAAGTAGTGGATGTATGATGGCATGCTTAAATGAGGAGGG
Organism: Dendrobates tinctorius; assembly: GCF_039654945.1. NCBI lineage: Eukaryota > Metazoa > Chordata > Amphibia > Anura > Dendrobatidae > Dendrobates > Dendrobates tinctorius. Next base: position 4,696,028 of record NW_027361793.1, read on the forward strand.
AAAGATACCAGAAGAGAGAGAGAGGTTAAATATTTTAGCTAGGTGAGGGGTGACAGCAGGGGAAAGGGCCTGGAGGAGATGTGACGGAAATGGGTCACTGGTGCAAGTGGTTGGGCGAGAAGGTGCAAGTGGTTTGGGGAGAAGATGCAAGGAGCCTGCTTACTTCTTCTTCTGTGACTAGTTCAAAATCAGAGAGTGAGCTAGATGCAGTGGGGGAGGGAGGACAGTGCATGGTGTGAGGTGTTTGGGAGATAATTTCCTGTCGGATCTGGTCAATTTTTTCTTTGAAGTAATTTGCCAGATCGTCAGCTCGAAGCTCCGTGATTGGGGCCTGTACTCTTGGGTTGAGTAGAGAATGAAAAGTGTCAAAGAGAAGTTAAGGGGTAAATGGACAGTGAGGTGATGGGGGTGTTGAAATAGGTTTGTTTTGAGAGATGAAGGGCAGTGTTGTATGCTCTAAGCATAAACTTATGATGGATGAAATCTTTGTGTAGATTGGATTTTCTCCACAGACGTTCGGCGCACCTGGAGCACCGCTACAGGAAACGTGTTTGCAGGGTGTGCCAGGGTTGTCACCATCTGTGTTGTGGTGTTCTATGTATAGGAGGTGCAAATTCATCCAGGGCACTTTGAAGTGTTTCATTGTAATGCTTCAATGCAGAATCAGGACATGAGAGGGAGGAGATAGGGGCCAATGAAGACCGCAAGTTCTTCATAAGTTTCTGGGTGTTAATGGCCTGTATTTTTCTAGAAGTATGGACAATGGGGGTGACCTGAGCAGCCTGGCAGTTCTTGATAGAGAATGAAAGAAGATTGTGGTCAGAGAGCGGGAGAGGGGAGTTTGCAAAATCATCCACTGCACAAAGCCGAGAGAAGACCAAGTCGAGTGAGTTTCCGTCTTCATGCGTTGGAGAATTAGAAAGCTGCGAAAGGCCAAACGACGAGGTTAGAGATAAAAGGTGAGTAGCAGATGGGGAGAGGGGAAGAGCAATGGGGATGTTGAAATTGCCCATGATGATCATCAAAGAACCTAAAAAATTACAACCCTCTCCTGTACTCTTTCTAAGCGCAGATCTCTGTTATATTTGTATGTGCTTTCTTTCTGGACAATTACATCTCTGCCTTCACCATGCCATATACTTTTTCTCATGTGCCTTCCCTGAAAATCACTTTAACTCATCATTAAGGAAAATCTAGGACTACTAAAAGCACCAGGGGATATGTACTTGGTACAGTCAAGCATTAAATTGCTTTTTTTTCTTTACTTGCACAGCTTTAGATTGCAGTACAAGGATACAGACACCCGCTGCAAGCAATCTGGCATGTGTTTTGCTGTCAAGGAAAGTTATGGTACTTAGGCAGGTGCATGCCTAAAATGAAGCTTTACGTTTTGTGAGATGGACTTCAAGAGATCATAATTTTCTGCCTTTCTGCCATATATTAACTGCCTTGTTTATGCTGCAGATGTGAAAATTAATTTTCTAATGAATTTGCTAGTATTAATTTATCTTTCTAATTTTGTTATTTAATAAACAAAATCCAAACATTTACAAATAGTTTCAATTTATTACCATATATACTCGTGTATAAGCCGAGTTTTTCATCACATTTTTTGTGCTGAAAACGCCCCCTCGGCTTATACATGTGCCAATTGTCCCAGAAAGCCGGCAGGGGAGGGGAGGGGCGGAGCAGCGGGTCACAGAGGCAGGAGTTGGCGGCTGTGGCTAAAGCTTGTGTTGATGCTAAAGAGAAATGAATATTCATTTCTCTTATAGAAGACAGTGAAAGCTGCAGTCGCCGGCTTCCAGAAGACATCCTACTCACCCTCCAGCATGCCCTCATAGCATCTCATTGGTGCCGGCTTCCAGCAGCTCTTCTTGTGCTGTGCGATCACATGGCACCGCTCATCAAGGTTATGAATATGCACGCGTCTCCACTCCCATAGGCGTGGAGGGAATATTCATTACCTTAATGAGCGGTGCCACGTGATCACTCAGCACAGGAAGAGCTGCTCGAAGCCGGAATGAGATGCTGCGAAGGCACCCTGGATGGTGAGTAGGATGTTTGTTTGTTTTGTTTTTTTTTGTAATAGGAAGCATGCATACAAGGACAGGAGGGGGAGCCACACATACCAGGACAGCTACAGTAGAAGCCACGCCTACCAGGACAGCTACAGGGGGAGCCACGTATACCAGGACAGCTACAGGGGGAGCCACGTATACTATGACAGCTACGGATGGAGCTCCCCCAAGTCGGGGAGGGTGAGTAGGATGTTTGTTTTTTTCGTAATTGGAAGCATTCATACAAGGATGGAAGGGGGGAGCCACGCATACCAGGACAGCGACGAGGGAGCCACGCATACCAGGTCATGGATGAGGGGACAATACATACATGGTTTATACTCAAGTCAATAAGCTTACCCAGATTTCTGTGGCAAATTAGGTGCCTAGGCTTATACTCGAGTATATGCTGTATTTAATTTTTAGCTTCTGTTTTTGTAAATTATCTAGCAATTTAGTTGCAGCTTCAGGCAGACTTAAATCTCAGATAATTTCTGTAGTTTAAACCTTAGAGCTAATATTTTAACAGAAGGATGGAACAAATAAAATGGCTTTAAATTCTACTTTTCTCTTGTCTGACAATGTCACACCTTATTCAGTTTAAAAATTTGCAATTTTGCTGCTTACCTCTGTTAATGAATTACCCTTTATTTAAACCTCATACTCAGATATGAGACCTAAATATTTAGTTCTCATTGTCCCACTGTGACCACAACACATTGGAAATGGATGACAAGAAACAAACTCAATATCATTATAAAAATTTTTTTGCTCAATGGACTCAAATGGGTTGTCTACTTCTTTGACAATTGTTTCTTAAATGCCTGAATTTCATAAGTAATATAAGGAAGAGTTATATTCCCCTCCCTTACCGGCACCACACCAGTGATATTGGCACTCGGTTTCCCGGCACTTCTATGATACTGTTATGTGACAAAAGTACTGCAGCCAATTAATGATGTCACATTACAGGGATAATACACTCCACGATTTCACAAAAAGAGACATAATAAACATTGCGATGTCACAGTACAGAGACAATAAATGAAGTCTATTAAGAGTCACAAAGTTATTTTCATGTGTCCACCCTATCTACATTGCCCCTAATGCTTTGCTCCATAGTGGTGCTTCTGCTTTTCACCATAGACAAATCGTATTTGACACCCAACAAACATCTGTGTATGTTGCCTACTTGGAATGATAGATCAGTAAAAGATAATACTACTGTACCTGGAAAATATCTATAAAGCTCTGCACAATATGATGCATAAAGTTCTCCCAGCTGGCAGTCTTCTCTGTAATCTCCTGTGGTTATGTAAGCAGGTTAAGAGATGCAGTGGCAAGCAAGAGGTAGAACAAGGGTTAACAAATTTATCAGTTTAATCAAACAGAGTATTAATCTACTCGCAGGGAGATAAATGTTTAAAGAGAGATAACAGAAGAAGAGCAGCAGTCCAGTTATCAAACTTATCGTGTCCTTGATGTTCTTCCTTCACAGGTGATCCCGCAGGGGTGATGGTGCCGGCCACGGCCAGGAAGATGTCCACCAAGGGAGTCCTCTAAACTATGATCCATCTTCTGGCGTCAGCAGTCTGTCTCTGGTACTTTCCACTGAGCCCCCAGTCTATAGACTTGTGCAGCCAAAGTAAACCGGGTCGCAGCACTGTCGGGGTTAACCGCGGGCTGGCGAAGAGCAGATGACAGGGAGGGCCACAAATGAATGTTCGGTACTCAGCCTTCCCTCTTCCACATGGGTGCAGTACTCACAGTCTGCCCGGAACCTCCCTCTCTTATACTCCCGCTGGTGGTGATGGGAGCCGGCGGTCGCAGCCTGTCGCAGCACCGGTGCTCAGGAGATGGAGCACACTGCTCACCCTGCTACGCACTGCCTGTTCGCACCAAAGTCCTTGTCACAGCACGCACTTTTGCTTTTATATGGCCCCTCCTGCCTGGGTCATGAGGTTGGTCCAGTCCCTCATTCCTCCCCCCCAGGCAACAGGGGAGACAGCGTCAACAGTTTCGGACCCAGCTCGGTACAAGTACCTACAGCCCGGTCTTCCTCTTACAGTTATATAACCAACATCTACTTCCTGACTCAGACCTGCTGAGTACCCTTCATCTGCACTATGTCATGGTCCAGTCCGGAGTTTATTTTCTTCTGTCTTCACTCCGGACTGGTCATGCGGGAGTTAATCTCCTCAGCCTCGTTCTGGAGCTAGCTAGCTGGCCTATTTCAGTCTCTCCCAGCCTACTGACCAGTGTTAGTGATAGCTCAAGCTTCCAGTTTAGAGCCTCTGACCCTTGTACCTTGGTGTTCCTCCTGCCTTTGACTGATATTCACGTGTATGACCCAGACTGATTTCTGACCCCATCTCTTGGTATTCGTCTCTGCTGTTACGTTCCCTCTCTGGCATCTGACTCCCTGGCTTGTACCCCGACCACGTATTTCATCTCACGTTTTGGACCCCATGCTCATGTTCTGGCTTTCTGGCTTTCGGCTTGGGATTTGGACTACGTGTATTGCTGCTCCTTCTGGTACGTCTGCTCCTGCTAGTTTCTGACTCGGTTCGTCTGACTATTCTCTCTCGTTACCTGTGGCACCTGTGCTGTTGCTCAGGGTTGCTGCTCTTAGTGTGTAACATCTCTTCCCTCACCAGCTCCCCCTGGTGGAGGTTTCACTACATTATCACTAACCTATACATTTAAACGGGATTTTGCACTTTTTTTTCTTTGGTCATGGATCTGCTGCATAACTTGGCAGATCAAGTGTCCAGTTTGACTCAGATGTTACAGGACTTTTCTGTGAATCATCAGTCCCTTGTCATGTCTCATACCCACTTACAGAAAGAACTGACTGAGACTATTAAGACCATGCAGGGAAGCACCTCTCATATTGTTTGTCCACCAGGTGACTCTGTAGATGTTATTTTGCACTCTCCTGAACCCTCAGTTAAACTTCCTGACACATTTTCTGGCGAAAAAGATAAATTTCACATATTCAAGGAGAGTTGTAAATTATGGTTTTCTCTTAGACCCCGATCGTCTGGGGATGAGACTCAGCGGGTGGGGATTGTTACTCCTTACTTGGGGCAGCACGGTGGCTCAGTGGTTAGCGCTGCAGCCTTGCAGCGCTGGAGTCCTGGGTTCGAATCCCACCAAGGACAACATCTGCATGGAGTTTGTATGTTCTCCCCGTGTTTGCGTGGGTTTCCTCCGGGCACTCCGGTTTCCTCCCACACTCCAAAGACATACTGATAGGGAATTTAGATTGTGAGCCCCATGAGGGACAGTGATGAAAATATGTGCAAAAACTGTAAAGCGCTGCAGAATATGTTAGCGCTATATAAAAATAAAGATTATTACTTAGAGAGGGTCCCCAATCCTGGGCTTTTTCGTTGCCCCCTACTGCCCCTGAACAGATGTCAGTAGATAGGTTCTTTGAGGCCCTAGGAGTTATCTATGATGAACCAGACCGTGTTAGGGTGGCAGAGGACACTATTTTGGGTATGGGACAAGGGAAGCACTCAGCCGAATGGTACAGCTCCGAATTCCGTTGATGGTCCACTGAGGTGTCCTGGGACGACTCCGCACTGAGATGTCTGTTCCGGAAGGGACTGTCGGATTGCTTGAAGGACGCTCTGGCTCTCCATCCACCTCCCAACTCATTGGAGGAGGCAATGACTCAGGCTATCCGTATGGATCGGAGACTGCGGGAGAGAGGTGTTACTCAGTGAGGGTTTCCGTTTTTCCCTGCTAACCGTGATGTTTTGCTTCCATCTGGACCTATGGAGATGGGAGCCACCATCCCCCAGGAGAAAGAGAGGAAACAGCGACATGATAGAAAATTGTTTTTTACTGCGGAGATCCCGGACATTGGAAAAAAGACTGCCCCTCCTGTCCTCCGACTAACAAGCGGCTGAGTCTGGGTGTTAATCGTGGAGGTCACCCAGACTCTCAGGTACCTTTTTCTTCTTTTTCAAAGATACTGCTAAAGGTGGAGCTTGGTGTTGAAAATGACTTTTTCCATACTTTGGCTTTTGTAAACTGTGGGTCATCCATGAACCTGATTGACTCTAAGCTGGTGGCTCGCTGTAGATTAGGGAGAGTTAGGTTGGGGACTCCCTTAAAAATTGTGGCTATTGACTCTACAGCTCTCACTAAGGATGGCATCCATTTCATTTCTAAAGAATTCACCCTCAGGGTGGGGGCCCTACACCAGGAGCGCATGTCATGCTTTGTTTTGCATAACCTCCCTGCTGGCCTGGTGTTAGGGTTTCCCTGGTTGCAACGGCATAACCCGGTTATTGACTGGGGGTCCTGGGATATTGTTAAATTGGGACCTGGTTGTTCTGAAAATTGTCTTGCTACTGTGTCTATGTCATCCGTTAGTCGGGAGGGTATTCCGGAGTACCTGAAGGATTTTGAGGATATGTTCTCCGAAAAGGAGGCTGAGGTTCTACCACCACACCACCCATTCGATTGTGCCGTGGATCTTGTTCCCAGTGCCAAATTGCCCAAAGCCCGGCTGTACAATCTCTCCGGCCCTGAGCGGGCTGCTATGAAGGAGTATATCTCTGAGAGCCTCAGTAAAGGGCATATATGGCCATCTGTCTCTCCCGTGGCAGTGGGGTTCTTTTTTGTGAAAAAAAAGGATGGTGGTTTACGCCCATGCCTCGATTTTCGAGAACTGAATAAAATAACCATAAGAAACGCTTACACTCTCCCACTGATACCTGATTTGTACAATCAATTGTCGGGGGCCAGGTGGTTCTCTAAGTTGGACCTCAGGGGAGCATACAATCTCATCCGTATGCAGGAGAGGGATGAATGGAAAACTGCGCTTCTCACCTCTGAGGGTCTGTTTGAAAATTTAGTTATGCCCTTCGGTTTGACTATCACACCAGCAGTATTCCAGAATTTCATTAAACATGTTTTTTTCTGATTTTGTTGGACGCTTTGTAGTTGTTTATCTTGACGATATACTCATATATTCTTCTGATAGACAAAGTCATATGGGTCATCTTCATGCGGTTCTCCAGAGGCTCAGGGAGAACTCACTCTTTGCCAAATTGGAGAAATGTTCATTTTTTACTCAAGAATTGTCCTTTCTAGGGGTCATCCTGTCCGCTGAGGGGTTTCGTATGGACCCTAGGAATGTACAGGCCATTGTGGATTGGGTGCAACCCAGAGATCTCAAGGGTCTTCAGCGATTTCTGGGTTTCGCCAATTATTATAGAAAATTCATCAAGGGGTTCTCTCAAGTGGTCAAACCCCTCACTGATCTCACCCAAAAGGGGGCAGATCTCAAACTGGTCAGCTCCAGCTGTGGCGGTGTTTTCTTTGTTAAAAGGAATGTTTCATGACTGCTCCGGTACTGGTGCAACCTGACTTGTCTAAACCATTCATCATAGAAGTGGATGCCTCTGAGGTAGGAGTGGGGGCTGTGTTGTCCCAGGGGCCCACCACATTAACTAACTTAAGACCCTGTGCCTTCTTTTCTAAAAAATTTTCCTCTGCTGAAAGGAATTATGATGTGGGTAACCGAGAGTTGTTGGCCATTAATTTGGCTGTTGAAGAATGGAGGCATTTTTTGGAGGGGGCTGTCCATCGTATCACTGTCATTACAGATCACAAGAACCTGTCTTACATCGAATCCGCCAAACGTCTGACTCAGAGACAGGCAAGGTGGTCACTTTTTTTTACCCGATTTCAGTTTTCCATCACTTTCAGACCAGGTTCCAAGAATGTGAAGGCGGATGCCTTGTCTCGCAGCCTAGATCCGGTATCGCCTCCTGAGCCTCTTTCCTCCATTCTTCAGCGCGGGGTGGTGGTGGCTGTGGTGTCCCCGAGATTGGAGCAGGAGATTCGTGAGGCCCAATCGCTTGCTCCTCCGTCCATACCTGAAAATAAGCTCTTTGTGCCTGTCCAGTATCGGTTAAGGGTGCTTCGGGAGTTCCACGACTCAGCTCTGAGTGGGCATCCTCGAATCTCGGCCACTCGTAAAGCCATCACTAGGCTGTTTTGGTGGCCCTCGTTGACTTCTGACGTCACTGGTTTTGTGTCCTCCTGTGAAACTTGTGCCCGCACTAAAGCCTCCCACAACCGGCCGGCCGGGGAATTGGGGCCACTGCCAATTCCAGATAGACCGTGGACTCACCTGTCCAAGGATTTTATCACCGATCTCCCACCCTCTAATGGCAAAACCGTGATCTGGGTAGTTGTGGATAGGTTCAGTAAACAAGCACATTTTGTACCCTTAACGGGCCTTCCTAATGCTGAGACTCTATCTAAGCTATTCATTGAGCATGTGATTCAGTTGCATGGTTTGCCTGTCAGTGTGGTGTCTGATAGAGGGGTGCAATTCATGGCAAAATTCTGGAGAGCTTTTTGTAAAAGGCTGGGCATCAGTCTGACCTTTTCATCGGCCTACCATCCCGAGACCAATGGTCAGACTGAAAGGACCAATCAGTCTTTGGAGCAGATCCTGCGGTGTCTTGTCACATCCAGACAGGATGATTGGTGCTCTGTGACACCTATAGCGATATTTGCCTTCAGTAATCGTGTCAGTCAGTCTACTGGTACTTCTCCTTTCTTCTGCAACTATGGGTTTCACCCTCATTTTGGTGAATTCTCCAGACTAGATTTGGAGTGTCCAGGGGCTGATTCGGTCTTTATGCGGTTGGAGGAGGTTTGGAGGGAGGTTCAGAGAAACATTGGGGAGGCTCAAGGCAAATATAAATTTTTTGCGGATAAACGACGCTCGGTGGGGCCGACTTATCAGGTGGGGGATAAGGTATGGTTATCCACCAAAAACATAAGGCTGAGAATTCCCTCTGCTAAGTTGGGTCCCAAGTTTATTGGTCTGTATGAGATTTTAGAGGTGATTAAGGCTACTTTCACACATCCGTTTTTTTAAATCCGGCATGATGCGGCGAAATTTGTGTAAACCGGATCCGGAATTGGATCCGTTTTTTTCACATAGAATGTAATGATCGCCGCATCATGCCGGATGGACATGCGGCGCCTCCGGGTTTTGCCGGATACGGCAAACATGCGCCGTCCGGCGTCTGCAAAAAATGTTGGCTGCAACTTTTTTTGCAGCGCCGGACCGGCTTTTTCAACTGCGCATGCCCGGGCACTATGAGTTTTAACCCCACAAGTGCCCGGCGCGCATCTCTCTCTCTCTCCCCCTCCCCTTCTCTCTCCCTCTCTCTCTCTCTCTCCATACGCTCCATACCTTTCTTTGGCTGGCTCTCTCGTCCCCCTCTGTCTCTCTGGCTGCTCTCTCGTCCCCCGCTGTCTCTCTGGCTGCTCTCTCGTCCCCTGCTCTCTCTTCGGCTGCTCTCTCGTCCCCCACTGTCTCTCTGGCTGCTCTCTCGTCCCCCGCTGTCTCTTTGGCTGCTCTCTTGTCCCCCGCTGTCTCTCTGGCTGCTCTCTCGCCTCCCGATCTCTCTCCGGCTGGCTCTCTCGACCCCCAGTGCTGCGGCTCCTTTAAATGTCCTCCAAGCCGCATCAGGGGCCGCATGTACATCCGGTGTCACCGCTGCAGGCCGGATCCGGCGGCCCGGCTATTCGCCTCAGGCCGCCGGACCCCTGACACCGGATGTCTGAAAGAGGCCTAATCCTGTGGCCTTTCGCCTGCGTTTGCCTCCGTCATTACGGATTCCTAATGTGTTCCATAAAGCGCTTCTGAAGCCGTCGGTGCCTTCCTCTGATGAGTCTCCCTCGCACCCGCCGCCTGTTATGGTAGATGGTCAGACCGAGTATGAGGTGGAACAGGTGGTGGATTCTCGTATGCTCCGTCGTTCACTTCAGTACTTGGTCCATTGGAAAGGATACGGGCCTGAGGATCGGTCATGGGTGCCGGCGCGTTCAGTCCATGCTGATCGGTTGGTCCGGGCCTTTCACGCTCGTCATCCAGGGAAGCCTGGGGGTCCAGTGCCCCCCCATTGAGAGGGGGGTACTGTCATGGTCCAGTCCGGAGTTTATTTTCTGCTGTCTTCACTCCGGACTGGTCATGCGGAAGTTAATCTCCTCAGCCTCGTTCTGGAGCTAGCTGGGCTATTTCAGTCTCTCACAGCCTGCTGACCAGTGTTAGTGATAGCTCAAGCTTCCAGTTTAGAGCCTCTGACCCTTGTACCTTGGTGTTCCTCCTGCCTTTGACTGATATTCACGTGTATGACCCGGACTGATTTCTGACCACATCTCTTGGTATTCGTTTCTGCTGTTACGCTCCCTCTCTGGCATCTGACTCCCCGGCTTGTACCCCGACCACGTATTTCGTCTCACGTTTTGGACCCCGTGCTCATGTTCTGGCTTTCTGAGTCTCTGCTTCGTATTTTGACTACGTGTATTGCTGCTCCTTCTGGTACGTCTACTCCTGCTAGTTTCTGACTCGGTTCGTCTGACTATTCTCTCTCGTTACCTGTGGCACCTGTGCTGTTGCTCAGGGTTGCTGCTCTTAGTGTGTAACCTCTCTTCCCTCACCAGCTCCCCCTGGTGGAGGTTTCACTACACACTAAGCATAACAAATTCCTCTCTGGACTGATTCACACCTCAAATGCTGTTGTATTCCAGTGTATCTTCTCTTTAAAAAGTTTTTGTAGTCATCTCTGCTACCAGAGGCAATCCATTTGTTTGCTGGTAAACCCTTCATCTGCTGTAATCAATCTCTACTTTGGATTTGTTCACATTGTGATGTAGCAATTACTGGACTGGCTATTCTCTTTTCATGTGTTTGTCTACACCCATTACTTTGTGTTTTCTGGCTGGTGTATCCAGCTCTGCTTGCCTGCTGTTCAGCTTACTGATTGTACTAGTCATTGGTGTTCTATATGTCATCCAGCAAGTCCTTCTTGATGTGTCATTAGCTTTGGTCTATGTGTTAACCTTGACCAACAGCTTAGCAAATCTACTTCATCAGGTGAGCACAAATAGGTTCTTTGTTTAAATCAAGACAATTTAGTAAGTTTGACTACACAATCATAGAACCAATAGCAAATAAATCTAATATATAAAGTCCAATGTGTGTGTGTATGTATGTGTGTATGTCCGGGATTGGCATCTGCACCGTCGCAGTTACAGCCACAAAATTTTGCACAGTCACACGTCTGGACCCCGAGAGCGTCATAGCCTATGTTGTGAGGTGAAATTTTAACCCCGCGTGTACCAATTCACCAAACAATTTTGCCTATTATTCTTATCATTTCTATGGTGTTATCGTCCTTCTGTAAAGCTGGAAATAACACAATTTATTATCGTGCCAACACAGACCACCCTCTGACACAGACTGCAGGGGGAGCCCAGTGTCACACAGGATAGGATTAGATACACGGCTCAGCAGTCAGTATCACACAGGATAGGATTAGATACACAGCTCAGCAGTCAGTATCACACAGGAGAGGATCAGACACATGGCTCAGCAGTCAGTATCACACAGGATAGGATTAGATGCACAGCTCAGCAGTCAGTATCACACAGGATAGGATTAGCTACACAGCTCAGCAGTCAGTATCACACAGGATAGGATTAGATATACAGCTCAGCACACAGTATCACACAGAATAGGATTAGATACAAGGCTCAACAGTCAGTATCACACAGGATAGGATTACATACACAGCTGAGCAGTCAGTAACACACAATAGGATTAGATACACAGCTCAGCAGAAAGTATCACACAGGATAGGGTTAGATACACGGCTCAGCAGACAGTATCACACAGGATAGGATTAGATACACTGCTCAGCAGTCAGTATCACACAGGATAGGATTAGATACACGGCTGAGCAGTCAGTAACACACAATAGGATTAGATACATGGCTCAGCAGAAAGTATCACACAGGAGAGGATTACGTACACAGCTCAGCAGACATTATCAGACAGGATAGGGTTAGATACACAGCTCAGAAACAGGATGTGCCAAAGGAGAGGACATTTTCATTCCAAGAATTCCACTCATTCCATCTGATTTGTTTTTTGATTTTAAACGCCTCCAGTTTCCAGTTCAATTGCTATTTGCAATGTCCATTAACAATGCTCAACGACAGTCCTTGAAAGTAGTAGGGATCGATTTGCAATCTCCATGCTTTTCTCATGGTCAACTTTACGTGGTCTGTTCAAGAGTTGGAACTGCCAAAAATCTGTTCATCTTTGCACCGAAAGGAAAAACCAAAAATCTTGAATGAGTTGAAAATAAAATACTATCAATACTTGGGTAATCGTTTAGTTAATTTGTGTTGCAAATCTATAGTGTTGAATATATGATGTGAAATGTTTTTATGTGCAATATAATCATTATAATTTGTTATAACTAACCACACTTGGTTACTATGCCCAGGCAACGCCGATCTCATCAGCTAGTTTCCTTATAAAAATGCAGAAAAGGTATTAACGTGTCAACCATTAAAAATAAAGAAGCTTAGCTTCTAATTGGGAATTCATTAAAAGGGAGCAAAAAATGTAACAACCATTAGTTACATATTTCTGACGTATGTAGCAGCTTTAGTCATAGTCAAAGTCTAATTTTAAAGGATTCCTAACAAAGAAGCAGAAAAAACTTTTTTATTTTCAATGGTTGTGCCGTTTATTCTTTTTCCTGTAATTTTATTGTTGCCGGTCTGAAACTAAACTGTACCCCTTCACACATCCATTTTTTTATGTCCGTATGCAGTCCGTTTTTTTTAAGGACCGCAAACACGGACACATGCACACTCATTGTATTCAATGTTGGTGCACACATGTCAGGTTTTTCACACGGACTATGTGTCCATGTGAAAAACCCGCAGACATGTCCTTCTTTTCCAGCACCACAGAGGAAATACATGCCGCCCAACACCCAACACCATGCAGGACGCTTGGCATTTGCCACAGAACACCAGGATTGGCAAATTCACCACTGGTGCCATGTGCTCTTCACAGATGAAAGCATGTTCACACTGAGCATATGTGACAGAGTCTGGAGATGCCTTGGAGAGCGATCTGTTGCCTGCAGCATCCTTCAGCATGACCGGTTTGCCAGTGGGTCAGTAATGGTGTAGGGTGGCATTTCTTTGGAGGGCCACACGGTGTTGGGCTGTAAGCAAAACCCCCATCTGTGGATGTCGGGTACTCAGACATCCTCACGGAGTCAGTTTTAACCGTTTGTGCAGACACATGCACATTTGTCGCCTGCTGGAGGTCATTTTGCAGGGCTCTGGCAGTGCTCCTCCTGTTCCTTCTTGCACAAAGGCTGAGGTAGCGGTCCTGCTGCTGGCTTGTTGCCCTCCTATGGCCCCATCCACATCTCCTGGTTGTACTGGCCTGTCTCCTGATATCGCTTCCAGCCTCTGGACACTACGCTGACAGACACAGCAAACCATCTTGCCACAGCTCGCATTGATGTGCTATCCTGGATGAGCTGCACTACCTGAGCCACTTGTGTGGGTTGTAGAGTCCATCTCATGCTACCATGAGTGTGAAAGCACAACCAACATTCAAAAGTGACCAAAACATCAGCCAGAAAGCATTGGTACTGAGTTGTGGTCTGTGGTCCCCACCTGCAGAACCACTCCTTTATTGAGGATGTCTTGATAATTGCCAATAATTTCCATCTGTTGTCTATTCCATTTGCACAACAGCATGTGAAATTGATTGTCAATCAGTGTTGCTTCCTAAGTGAACAGTTTGATTTCACAGAACTTTGATTTACTTGGAGTTATATTCTGTTGTTTAAGTGTTCCCTTTATTTTTTTGAGCAGTATATATATATATATATATATATATACACAGTGGGGCAAAAAAGTATTTAGTCAGTCAGCAATAGTGCAAGTTCCACCACTTAAAAAGATGAGAGGCGTCTGTAATTTACATCATAGGTAGACCTCAACTATGGGAGACAAACTGAGAAAAAAAAATCCAGAAAATCACATTGTCTGTTTTTTTTTCATTTTATTTGCATATTATGGTGGAAAATAAGTATTTGGTCAGAAACAAGCAATCAAGATTTCTGGCTCTCACAGACCTGTAACTTCTTCTTTAAGAGTCTCCTCTTTCCTCCACTCATTACCTGTAGTAATGGCACCTGTTTAAACTTGTTATCAGTCTAAAAAGACACCTGTGCACACCCTCAAACAGTCTGACTCCAAACTCCACTATGGTGAAGACCAAAGAGCTGTCAAAGGACACCAGAAACAAAATTGTAGCCCTGCACCAGGCTGGGAAGACTGAATCTGCAATAGCCAACCAGCTTGGAGTGAAGAAATCAACTGTGGGAGCAATAATTAGAAAATGGAAGACATACAAGACCACTGATAATCTCCCTCGATCTGGTGCTCCACGCAAAATCCCACCCCGTGGGGTCAGAATGATCACAAGAACGGTGAGCAAAAATCCCAGAACCACGTGGGGGGACCTAGTGAATGAACTGCAGAGAGCTGGGACCAATGTAACAAGGCCTACCATAAGTAACACACTACGCCACCATGGACTCAGATCCTGCAGTGCCAGACGTGTCCCACTGCTTAAGCCTGTACATGTTCGGGCCCGTCTGAAGTTTGCTAGAGAGCATTTGGATGATCCAGAGGAGTTTTGGGAGAATGTCCTATGGTCTGATGAAACCAAACTGGAACTGTTTGGTAGAAACGCAACTTGTCGTGTTTGGAGGAAAAAGAATACTGAGTTGCATCCATCAAACACCATACCTACTGTAAAGCATGGTGGTGGAAACATCATGCTTTGGGGCTGTTTCTCTGCAAAGGGGCCAGGACGACTGATGCGGGTACATGAAAGAATGAATGGGGCCATGTATCGTGAGATTTTGAGTGCAAACCTCCTTCCATCAGCAAGGGCATTGATGATGAAACGTGGCTGGGTCTTTCAACATGACAATGATCCAAAGCACACCGCCAGGGCAACGAAGGAGTGGCTTCGTAAGAAGCATTTCAAGGTCCTGGAGTGGCCTAGCCAGTCTCCAGATCTCAACCCTATAGAAAACCTTTGGAGGGAGTTGAAAGTCCGTGTTGCCAAGCGAAAAGCCAAACACATCACTGCTCTAGAGGAGATCTGCATGGAGGAATGGGCCAACATACCAACAACAGTGAGTGGCAACCTTGTGAAGACTTACAGAAAACGTTTGACCTCTGTCATTGCCAACAAAGGATATATCACAAAGTATTGAGATGAAATTTTGTTTCTGACCAAATACTTATTTTCCACCATAATATGCAAATAAAATGAAAAAAAAACAGACAATGTGATTTTCTGGATTTTTTTTTCTCAGTTTGTCTCCCATAGTTGAGGTCTACCTATGATGTAAATTACAGACGCCTCTCATCTTTTTAAGTGGTGGAACTTGCACTATTGCTGACTGATTAAATACTTTTTTGCCCCACTGTATATATATACTGTATATATATATATATATATATATATATATATATATATATATGTTAGGCATCAGGTTCCTGTCACTGCACAGCAGGAATCCTGAGCCTTGCCTTCGGTGGTCTCTGTGGCGCCCCTGAGGCTTCAGTCGCCACAGAGGTACTGCACCTTCTCCTAAGGTGTGGTACCCCACCATCCAGGTAGGGTGGGAACTCCCTTTCACATTCCAACACCTGCACCCCACACACAGGATAGTTCAGCAGGGACCCATCCATGCTTTATGCTGGAAAGGTCATAGGGTGCTTTTGTGGTCCCTGCCTTCGTAACACGAGAGGTGCTGGGAAGGCAGGTGGAGTTAACTATAAAAGAGAGGGAAGGTGTAGGATTTCAGGTCAGTTGGTCAGTCAGTCTGGGGTGAGTCCCAGAGAAAGGAAGTCACTCAGACAGGAGTGAGGATCCCTGGAAGAGGCATGGAGGAGGAGTGCTGCAGCTGCCTCAGTGACCTGAGCCAGCTGGCATGGGAAAGGAACAGAAGGAAGGAGACGTACACTGGAGACTACAGATTCCATAAGAGAGATAGAACAGATCGGAACAAAGAAGAATAGAAGGACGGTGGGAAGCAGGTTGAGAAAGAGAGAGAATCCTTCCAGTCCAGAGCGCAAAAGCCGGGGCCCGGTCCCTGAGGTTGATTGGATCTTTATGTCCGGCAACAGACACCGGAGGAGTAGTGAGCCACTAACGCCTTACTCCCATCATAGACTTGGGACACAACAGCAACTGAATAGAGAGCCGGGACGCAGAGAGGAGTCCCCGAAGCAGGCTACAGCTGTCTGTCATACAAATAGAGACTAGGAACACCTAGAGAGAGGCATTCCATGGTAACTAAGTACTGGAGTGCTTCGCACCTAAAGGCGCATTGGAGGAGTCGTTCAGTAAGGTACATATTGGCGGAGTGTGGAGGGGAGAATCCTATCCTGCCTGGAGGTTGGCTGGGGCCCTGACCTGAAGAACACAGTGCGGAGGCAGGCATTTATGTGAACTGCAAACAGTGAGTAAAGCTTTGGAACCGCATACTCTGGTGTCCTCCAGTTATTCCAGCACCACTACACCTGGGTACCAGCAGCTATACCATTCTGCGCCTCTCCTCATCCATTGCACCTACACTGCCCTGGGACTACAGCTCCACCTGTGGGGAGCTACCCCATCTTTGCTGCACCACACCATCAGTCCCAGTGGATCTGCATGCAGCCTTGGCTCAACATCTTACTTGCCAAACACCACGGGTGGTGACACGAACTATCCAAATAAACTATTACACCATTAACATCACCGCCATTGATATTGGGCGCCCAGGGCCACGGACTGGGTCACCGCTGCTGTGACACACATTCCCCCTGACACCGGCCCGGTACCGAGTACCCCACTGCCCTGGGTGTGAGGGGCGACCCAGTCTCCCATTCCTCTCCGACCACAGAGGAGGCTGCTCAGCAGACTCGTCGATCCCGGCGCTCTGCTCAGACTAGCACTGTTGGTTTGGTTGCTGCTGCCACCTTTTGGTTCAGCTATAGCAACGTATGCTGGTCAGCAGTGAGCTACTCCAGGGACTATGTCCTTCTTTCGGTCTACTGAGCATGCCCGTGGGACGATCTCTCATTGGAGATTGGAGGTCACATGCTCAGGTCCTTCTCCAGCTCGGACTGGACCATCAGGAAGGTCCCGCAAGGACGCTGCTATAAAAGGTTTGTATGGCCAATCAACCATGCGCTAGTATAGACAGTAATTGGTAGTGATGTGTGATGATGGATGCTTGTGAATCGCTGAATGACTCATTATGAAACCCCTTCCCTTTGATATGCATGTTGGTAGGGTTTAGAGTCCTGAGTCAGCGCCGAGCGGTGGCACTGCATAGCGCCGCAGTGCTTCCAGCTTCGCTCACACGTTATGCCAGAGAGTGTCATCTGCATGAGACACCTCTGCACTGCATATGCCGCAGTGTCCGTCTCAACGGTGCAATGCACAGTTACTGCGCTTTCCAGTTCTAAGCTTAGGCTGGCTAGTGGTATACACCAGGGCGGCGCTGTACGCACCCAGTGCGATAACACAGCTGTCGGCTGCACCCTGTGACTGATAACAGGGCCCAGCATTTCTCTAGGGTTAATCCCTGGTACCACAGTAGCGGTTCCCTAAGCCGTAGTCTGTGAGGTAACAGGTTTAATTGTCTCTTTCTGCGGCTCTGTGCTGTAACAGAGTTCACTCCTGCACACATCGGGTCAGCGGTTACTCCGCCGGTGTTCAGCTAGTGTCCACCATTGTCGAGCAGCAGTTTACCATCTCTGCACGGTGGACTCTGGGTTGCGATCGCACTTTATTATATTTTATATTTAGTGTGATCCGCAACCCTAACATATGCATATACATTGCAACCTTTCAGCGCTGGGGTCCTGGGTTCAAATCTCACCAAAGACAACATCTGCATGGAGTTTGTATGTTCTCCTCGTGTTTGCATGGGATTCCTCTGGGTACAACTGTTTCCTCCCACATTCCAAAGATATACTGATAGTGAAATTAGATTGTGAGCCCCATCGGGGTCAGTGATAATAATGTCTGTAAAGCGTTGTGGAATTAATGGCGCTATATAAATGAGTAAAATATATATATATATATATATATATATATATATACTTTTTACATTTTAAAAATTACTAAAAGGAAAATGTGCCATTGCAAAATTTTGGACACCCTCAGAGATTTTTATGCTAAGATACCTGACCAAGGTTTAAGACCTTAACTAGCCTGTTTGCGTTTTGGCTTGTTCACTATTGTTGTGAGGAAATGCCAGGTGATGCAAATTTCCCAGCTTTATTTAAAAAAACAGCTTCCTCTAACCTTGTTCCAAAAAAAACAGTCATGGGTTCTTCTAAGCAGCTGTCTAGCACTCTGAAAATGAAAATGGTGGACGTCCACAAAGCAGGAGATGGCTATAAGAAGATAGCAAACCTTTTTCAAGTTTCCCCTTCCTCATTTTGAAATATAATTAAGAAATGGCAGTTAACAGGAACAGTGGAGGTCAAGATAATGTTTGAAAGACCAAGCAAACTTGCAGTGGTCTACTAGTAGGATTGCTAGAATGGCAAATCTGAACCCCGGCTCAAAAGACTTTCAGAAAGATTTAGCAGACTCAGAGTGGTGGTACATTGTTCTACTGTTCATAGATACCTGCACAAATATGGCTTTCATGGAAGAGTCATCAGAAGAAAATCTCTCCTGCATTCTCACTGTTAAATTCAATGTCAGAAGTGTGCAAAAGAACATGTAAGTAAGCCTGATGCATTTTGGAAATAAATCCTGTGGACCAATGAGATTAAAATAGAACTCTTTGGTCACAATTATCAAAGGTATGTGTGGAGAGAAAAGGGCACAGAATTTCAGTTAAAGAACATCTCGCCGTCCATTAAGCATGCGGATGATCAGTCATGCTTTGGAGTTGTGCTGCAGCAAAGGGCACGGGGAACATTTCACAGGTAGAGGTTAGAATGGATTCAATGAAACTTCAACAAATTCTTGATGATGATAACATCTGCAAAAAGGATGCCTTCTACAAGTGGATAATGATTGTAAATACATATCAAAATCAATAATAGTCTACCACAAAGGTGCAAGTTGAAGGTTTTACAATGCACCTCACAGTCCCCTGATCTTAACATCATTGAAAATCTGTGGCTATACCTCAAAAATAGCAGTGCATGCAAGATGACCCAGGAATTTCACTGAACTAGAAGAATTTTCTAAGGAAGAATGGATGAAAATCCCTCAAATTAGAATTGAAAAATTCTTGCCTGGCTAGAAAAAGCATTTACAAGCTGTGATACTTTCAAAATGGGGTGCTACTAGTTAGAAATCAAGCAGGGTGCAAAAATGTTTGCATCTGTCCACTTTCCTTTTTGTAATTTTTCAAATGAAAAAAAGACTCTCTCTCTCTCTCTCTCTCTCTCTCTCTCTCTCTCTCTATATATATATATATTATTTTTTTTTTACCTAAAATACAAAGGAAATGTGTTGTGTTTAACTTTAGGTCTTTTAGAGATCACTTTATCTTCAACTTCCTTAACTGTTCTCAATAACAGTAATTTTGACAAGGGTTGCCCAAACTTTTACTTGCCACTGTATCATCATCCTCACCTGGACTCCCTGTGATCATGGACAGCACGACCGTTCGTTCTTGTGAAATTGCATCAAGGCGCGTGATGAACGCACAGTGACACCAGCAAGACGATTCATGCGCCCTATAATTAGCACCTGAGTAAGTTATTCCTCATTGGTTCAGAGATCATTACCTCTTATATTTAATCCTCATGTAGCCCCCTCACTCCATCACCCCTGAGGAAGGTCATGTGAAACGTGTGTTGGAATGAGAGGGCAACTGCAGCAGCATCTACAACATGAACCAGGGTCAATAATTTGATCTACAATTATGCTCAAAACTTTTGGCCTTTTATTTAGAGAATATGAATGATAACACCAAAACTTTTTCTCCACTCATGGTTAGTGGTTGGGTGAAGCCATTCTTTGTCAAACTACCGTGTTTTCTCTTTTTAAATCACAATGACAACACAAATCATCCAAATGACCCTGATCAAAAGTTCACATACCCCATTTCTTAATACTGTTTATTGCCCCCTCTAACATCAATGACAGCTTGAAGTCTTTTGTGGTAGTTATGCATGAGGTTCTTTATTTTCTCACATGGTAACGCTGCACACTCTTCTTGGCAAAAAGCCTCCAGTTCCTGTAAATTCCTAGGCTGTCTAGCATGAACTGCACGTTTGATATGTCACCAGAGTGGCTCAATGATATTGAGGCAAGTAGACTGAGATGGCCACTCAAGAACCTTCACTGTGTTCTGCTGTAGCCAATGACAGGTCGACTTGGCCTTGTATTTTGGATCGTTGTCATGTTGGAATGTCCAAGTAAGTCCCATGCTTGGGGGCTGATGATTGCAAATTTGCCTCCAGTATTTGCTTATAATGTGCTGCATTCATCTTTCCTTCAACTTTGACTGTTTCCTGTGCCTTTGTAGCTCACAAATTCCCAAAACATCAGCAATCCACCGTGCTCATTAATTTTGCTTTCATCACTCCAAATTGACCCTGTTCCAGAGTTTTGAGGCTTGTGTATGTGCTGTTTTGCATATTGTAGGCGAGATACTTTGTGGCAATTGCGCAGTAATGGCTTTCTTCCGGCGACTCGACCATTCAGCCCATTTTTCTTCAAAGGCCTCCTTATTGTGCATCTTGAAACAGCCACACCATTAGTTTTCAGAGAGTCCAGTATTTCAACTGATGTTATTTGTGGGCTTTTCTTTGCTTCCCAAACAATTTTCCTGGTAGTTGTGGATGAAATTTTTGTTGATTTGTTTTCACAGAGCCCCTGATTTTCCATTTGTTAATCACAATTTGAATGCTGCTGACTGGCATTATCATTTCCTTGGATATCTTTTTGTATCCCCTTCCTGTTTTATGTAATTCAACTACTTTTTACTGTAGATCCGTTGAAAATTCTTTTGCTTTCCCCATGACTCACAATCCAGAAATTTAATTGGTTGGATGAAAGATGCAAGAGTCCGGATCCCAGAAACTCACTCAGCTTTTATGCACATACACTGATTACAAGCAAACAGGTCACTGGTGAGGATGTTATCTTTATTAGCCATTCAAATCCATTTGTGTCAATATTTGAGCATGTTGCCAGGATAAAAATCACCAGGGTATGTGAACTTTTGATCAGGCTCATTTGGATGTTTTGTGTTGTCTTTATGGTTTAAAAACATAAAACACAGTAGATTGACAATAAATGGCTTCACCCAACCACTAACCAATAGTGGAGAAAAGCTTTGGTATTATCATTCATATTCTCTGAAAAAAAGGCCAAGAAAGCAAAAATTCTGCTGGGGTATGTTAACGTTTCAGCACAACTGTATATACTGTATTTCTTTCAGTGTCACACCATAACACTCTTGGATCTAATCATTATTGGTGTTTGCACAAGTACTATTCTAAGCTCTTCTTTATATTTATTGAAGATTTCTATAATGATCTGTCTTGAGCTCTAAGTTACATATTGTTAAAGCAACCTTTACTGCACACCTGCACTTTATATGCTGTACATACTTCCTTTTGTTATGTGTGTGTGAGTAATCCTTATAGTGCACTTGCATATTTGTTTCTTTTTCTTCTCTTTTGCCCTATTTGGTTCATGCTGCTGATGCTGCTCCACCTCTTCATACCTTTTGTGTGCTTTTTATTATGTCCTGTACATGTATGTTTTTAATTAGTCATCTTGGTGTCCTTAATAAAATCATGAATTTGCTAATTAATATTGGATAACTTATATTTTTTAATACTCTAAGTAATTTCTCAGATATATCAAGTATGTAACTATCCCTAAACACGAGTTTTACTAACAACCTAATTTTTGTAACACAATTATTTTGAACTGGATTGGGGAGTGATAGTCTGCTTATCTATATAAACTATTTTATTAATGAATCATTAAAAGTACTTTAATTTAAAAGATTATTCTCATGTTATGAAAATGGTATAGTTAATTGGACATCATGAAAAAAGTTTCCAATTGGCTTGTGTTTTTCTATTTGCTCTCATTCTCTTGCAATGAGAACTTTTATCTTACATAGTGTAGAGCTTGTTGTCAAGTAGACTGACCACCAGAGCCTGTAGTATACAAGTTAGGTACATTCCAGGATGAAGAGTAAATTCAAGATATATAATTTGTGTCTTTCCAACCCATTGATAATTATACAGCATTTATCTGCTCATCTCCCTCTCACCTTTTAAAGAGATGCAATTAAAATTGCAAGCACTGCAGCTTTCAGAGCAGATCTCCTTATCGTAGCTTTTTGCTGTTGTTATGTTGTCATCAAATGTGTGATTGTTCAAATGCCCGTTATCTCTTCATATAAATATAGAGATAGTTGTGTAACCTCCAGAACAAACCACTTATAGCTGAATATGTTATAGCAGAACTTGTGCTAAGCTTCATGATTCTACTAATACCACATTTCTACTATTGACCTGAGCTGTCACTCAAGTAGGAAAGCACACACTGCCAGATATCAGGAAATAAGGAATCTAAGGAGACTGCATTGCTCTGAGCTGCTCAAGAGACAACTTGAGAATGCCCTTTTAAGGTCTTCACCATGGTGCTATTGCTTCAAGCTAATATAGAACTGATTCATAGTACCAATGTTCAAAATTATATAAATAGTTGTATACATAAAACAGCATATATTTTATTCAGTTATATAGACAAATAATTAGAAAAAATACATAAAAAGTAAACATAAAATAACAAATTACCAGCAAGATAATATGTTGAGTGTGTAATATTATAGATAACTAGCTGAAGAGCCCGGCGCTGCCCGGGCATAGTAACTAACTGTGATTAATTATAGCAAATTATAATTATCCTCCATCCCATAGTCCTGTGCCCATATACCCATCATACATATCCACGATCTTATAGGCCCGTGCCCATATACCCATCATACATATCCTCCATCCCATAGTCGAGTGCCCATATACCCATCACACATCCTCCATCCCATAGTCCCATGCCCATATACCCATCATACATATTCTCCATCCCTTAGTCCCATGCCCATATACCCATCATACATATTCTCCATCCCATAGTCCCATGCCCATATACCCATCATACATATCCTCCATCCCATAGTCGAGTGCCCATATACCCATCACACATCCTCCATCACATAGTCCCATGCCCATATACCCATCATAAATATTCTCCATCCCATAGTCCCATGCCCATATACCCATCATACATATTCTCCATCCCATAGACCCATGTTATGATTGAGTCACCGTAGGAGGCAAAAACAGAAATGCTAGCTAAGTCCAGAAAACCAGAGAGGTTGGCAGCTATCGGATTGCAGACCCCTGATCCTATCCACAACAACTAACAGTAGCCGTGGGGGGTTCCTACGATGCCCTAGACCTCTCGATCACAGCCGGAGAATTAAATAGGCCTAAAGAAAGAAAGGGGAAATCTAAACTGCCCCAGAGCAGACCCCAAAGCAATAGGCAGCCCCCAACATATAATGACGGTGAAGCAAGATGAAAACACTAACACAGACAGAAAGATAGACTGAGCAAAGACGGGGCCCAAGCTAACTAGATAGGAAAGGACAGGAAGGCTGCTGTCTGCAATCCGTGAAAAACCCTATGAAAATAAGAGCCAACAAACTGACAGTGAAAAAGGCCCTGAAGACGCTAGGCTTCAAAAAAACTATGTCAGTACTCAGGAATATTCTGAAGACAGAGCAACCGGCAAAAGGAGATTTAGCTCACCCAGCAGGGAATGGTAGAATCCAGAAAAGCAAGGAATACAAAAACAAAACACAAATGCTAACAGGCAAAGCAGAAAACTTAGCTTTAGAGGAGCAGGAATCAGACTGGAGTCCTAGAAGTCCACAGAGAAATCACCCGCAGGGCAGAAGGGCGTCGGCAGCCTTATATCCAGTCCGTGACTCCACTCAGCCAGTCATCCTCATTAGGCTCAGGTGCCTGATAATCAGGCTCATTACCTTCCTTTACCAGAATAGGGAGTTCGCCAGTCCTCAGTGACGAAGGGGAAAATGAACTCACAACAGTACCTCCCCCTTGAGGAGGGGTCACCGAACCCTCAACCACGCCACCAGGGTGATCAGGGTGAGCCCGATGAAAGGCATGCACCAATCTTTTGGCAAGAATATCTGAGGCAGAGACCCAGGAATTATCCTCCTGACCATAACCCTTCCACTTATCCAAATACTGGAGTCTCCGTCTAGCCAGACGGGAATCCAGTATTTTCTCTACCTCATATTCCATGTTACCTTCAACCAATACAGGGTCTGGAGGTGCCACCCCAGGAACAACTGGTTCAACAAACCTCTTCAACAAGGACTTATGGAACACATTATGGATTTTAAATGTGACAGGAAGAGCCAAACGAAAAGAGACCGGATTAATAATTTCCAAAATCTTGTAAGGTCCAATAAATCTAGGCTTAAACTTAGGAGAAGCCACCTTCATAGCAATATTTTTTGATGATAACCACACCATATCACCAATCTTAAACTGGGGACCAATGGTCCTATGTCGATTGGAAAACCGCTGGGCCTTTTCCTGGGAGAGAGATAACTTATCCACCACTTGGTCCCAGATCTGGTGCATTCTCTCCACCACAGTGTCAACACCTGGGCAGGCAGAAGGCTCCACCTGCCCTGAAGAAAATCGAGGATGAAACCCAAAGTTACAAAAAAAAGGTGACATCAAAGTGGCAGAACTAGCTCTATTATTTAAAGCAAATTCGGCCAAGGGCAAAAATGAAACCCAATCATCCTGATCAGCGGAAATAAAACATCTCAAATACGACTCCAAGGTCTGGTTTGTTCTCTCTGTCTGCCCATTGGTCTGAGGGTGAAAAGCAGAGGAGAAGGACAACTGAATTCCCAGCTTGGAACAGAAGGTCCTCCAAAATCTAGACACGAACTGAACTCCTCTGTCAGATACAATGTTCTCAGGAATCCCGTGTAAGAGAACCACCTGTTGCAAAAACAGGGGCACCAACCCAGAGGAAGATGGCAACTTAGGGAGTGGTACAAGATGAACCATCTTAGAGAACCTATCACAAATCACCCAAATAACAGTCATTCTTTGAGAGACAGGCATATCAGAGATGAAATCCATTGAAATATGGGTCCATGGCCTCCTGGGGACCGGCAAAGGCATCAACAACCCACTAGAGCGAGAACAAGATTTAGAACGGGAGCAAGTCCCACAGGACTGCACAAAATTCCTGACATCATGAGACAAGGTGGGCCACCAAAAAGAGCGACTCACCAGATCTCTAGTACCAAAAATACCTGGTTGACCAGCCAATGCAGAGCAATGAACTTCAGACATCACTCTCTTCTTCCACTGGTCAGGAACATACAACTTTCCACTGGGACAATGCTCAGGTTTGTCCTCCTGGAACTCTTGCAGAGCAAGTCTCAAATTGGGCGAGATGGCAGAAAGAACTACCCCTTCGCCTAAGGCCTCTTTCACACATCAGGTTTTCTGCTTCAGGCGCGATCCGGCGCTTTTGACTAAAACCGGATCCGTCGAAATGCAATGCCGGATCCGGTTTCCCCCCCATTGACTTGCATTAGAGCCGGATCGAGCCGGATGGCCATGCGTTTCATCCGATTTTCGCCGGATCCGGCAATGTGACGCGATCCGGCGTCTGGAAAAAACGGTGACTGTAACGTTTTTTGTATCCGTCGAAAAAGCCGGACACGCCGGATCCGGCGTGTCCGGCTTTTTCATACAATGAAAGCCTATGAGCGCCTCAATGCGCCGGATCCGGCGACAGCCGGATCCGGCGGGCGGATCCGGTTTCTTTGGTCTGAGCATGCTCAGTAGCTCTGCCCATAGGACATATATAAAAGCAAGACAATGGGACCCTCAGCCACACCCAACATGCCACCCAAGCCAAGAACCAGGAGCAGGAGAAGGCAGCAGACATCTGCAGCAGCAGCACCATCAGCACCACCCCAAATGGAGCAGCATGCTGAACAACGGGAGGGGAGTCCAGCAGCAGATGAGAGACGGTAATTATCAAATCCCCCATTCCTCCAAACTAGGGCTATGGAATATCAAGATATTCATTGGCCCTTTGTTTCTCTTTATTCAACAGCCGCCCAATAGATGCAGCAGCAGCAGCAGCAATGGCAGCAGCAGAAACACCACCCACAGCCATGGAGTCTGGCCATGAGGAAGACAGCACATCTTCTGGGAGCCCTCCCTCGCATCGTCAGCGTTTGACGGTAAGTTTTTATTTCCAAAATCCATCATCTCTGTAATATATGTGTATTCATTGCCTTTTATTTCAAAACAGGAATCACAAGATGAAGAGGAGCTCCCAGAAGAAGAAGGAAGGGGTGGACAGACACTTGGAGTGGGCTCACAATTGGTAAGTTTTTTGCATCAAACGCAGAAACACAACATCACACTACACACAACACATAGAAAACAATGTTCTGCAGACCACACACAGCAAACAAATGCCTACATCCAAAGACATAACATTTTTTGTTTTCTTCTCTAGTCTTCCCAATCTGGTGCTCGGCCAAGAGGTCCTCGCAGTGCCTCCCAGGGTCGTCGGCGACAGCAACGCGGCGGTCACCAGCGTGTAAGTATAAATATTTTTGCTTTGTTTTTTTTGCACTTTTTATTTCATTTCTTTTGTGGAGGCTAATTATGTTATTTTTGTCTTTTTCTTTAACAGCCTTCACAGCGTGCTCCCGACTCTGACGGTGAGGATGGAGGGATTGATGTGGACCGCCTCATCGATCTCGTCAGAGAAAGGGAGCCGCTCTGGAATATGGCTGACCGACGCCACGCTGACCTGATCGTTACCCGACGACTCTGGAAGGAAATCTGTTCGCTCCTTGTGGACCGCTGGGAGGACCTCGAAGCTCGGGCCCAGATTAAAGAGCGTAAGTATATACAGTACCGGTTGCTTGATTTAAACCAGTGGTTCCCGAACTCCAGTCCTCGTGGTCCCCACGGATCATGTGTTCAGGATTTCTATTTACTTTGGAAATCCTGAAAACATGACCCCTGGGGACCATGAGGACTGGAGTTTGGGAAACAATGATGTTGTATACTAACCACTTTGTCCTTTCTTGTTTCAGGGGAGAGAATTGTGAAGCGGTGGCGGTCTGTGAGGGATCGTTTCAAGAAGGAGTTCAATAAAGAGATGCGGGCCCCGAGTGGATATGGAGGACGCAGGAGCAAGTACAAGTACGCACGAGCCCTGTCGTTCCTCCGGGAGACAATGCTCACCAGAAGGTAAATATTACACACCACATGTGACAAAAAAATGTTTAGATGTAACTTTTTTTTTTCAGCCAGGGCCATACCATGTCACTATTTTAATTGTTTTTTTTTCTCTTTATTCCACAGCACGGTGAGCAGCACTCGGGAGCCTGCACGATTGGACCCTTCTGAGGCGATCCCTGAGGAGACCGGCACCGAGGGACACTTCGACCGCCCCGGTACATCTGCACCTTCCCAGCCTTCCCACACATTCGACCCATCTGTCCCATCCACCAGCACAGGAGCATCGTGGCCGCCTACGTTACATGAAGCTGCTGGTGAGGAGATCGCTTTCCCTTTACCCCACCCTTCTGCCCCTGCCACCTCTAGTACACCTGCGGGTACTGGGCGGCAGCGGCAGAGGGGTCAGGAAAAGACTTATGCGCCAGAGTTCTTGCATCTGAATGCATCTTTCCAGAACTGTCTAAAAGTCTTGTCAGAGCAAATCTCCGCAGGCTATCAGCAGATCAACTCCAGCATTCTGGAGGTGAAGACACTTCTGCAAACCATGCATTCAGAAGCAAGATCTTCGCCAAACCACACCTTTTTCAGGTCTGTTGTGGAGCGCATGGAAACGCTCTCTCCTGACCAGCAGATGCATGTAATGCATTCATGCCACGCTGCTCTCCAGCAAGTTACCTCCCAACCTCCTCCTCCCACCACAGTAGTTCCTCCACCTGCACCCCCTCCAGCCACTTTCCATCCTTCCCCTCCTATTACATCTACACCCCCTACAGCCACTTTCCATCCTCCCCCTCCTATTACATCTACACCCCCTCCAGCCACTTTCCATCCTCCCCCTCCTATTACATACCATCCACCTCCCCAGCACCATCCACCTCCCCAGCACCATCCACCTCCCCAGCACCAGCAACCTCCCCAGCACCAGCAACCTCCCCAGTACCAGCAACCTCCCCAGTACCAGCAACCTCCCCAGTACCAGCAACCTCCCCAGTACCAGCAACCTCCCCAGTACCTGCAAACTCCCCAGTACCAGCAACCTCCCCAGTACCAGACATCTCCCCACTTCCAGCAACCTGCCCCGTACCAGACATCTCCCCACTTCCAGCAACCTGCACCGTACCAGACATCTCCCCACTTCCAGCAACCTGCCCCGTACCAGACATCTCCCCACTTCCAGCAACCTGCCCTGTACCAAACTCCTTCCCCATACAACTTGCCATCAACATCATCTGCTCCTACAGTCCCTGCCCAACCCTCCACTCCACCACCCACCACCTCTTCTGCTTCCCACATGTCCACCCATTCTGTAGTTTTTTCCACACCTTCACCTCTAACTGTTCCTTCCCCACCACGATCCCAGTCCTCTCTCCACACTCCCAGTGTCGAAGTGTCCCGCAGCCCCTACAGCAGTATTTCCACCACACACTACACAGATTTATAATGTGTGTATTTAAATAAAAATGACCAGTTTTATGGTTTCAAAGCTTTATTAAACAAGTTTCTTAAAATTTTAAAAAAGTTTACTAAAAAAAACATTTTTCAATAAAAGTTAAATTATTTTACACTGGTTGTCTGTCATTTCTTTCTGCGGCGAAAAAGGTTAAATACAGGGTATTTAAAAGGTGAAATGGTATTCAAAACTAGGTATATAACTGTGGGTAAATTTTAGCTTTTTGCCACAGTTGTGTTCCTGGTTGTGTTTGAAGCAAAGTATTTCACCTAAAAAGTTGTGTTTATTGTTGGTGATTTCATAACAATGTACACAACTTTTGTTAAAAGGTGAAATACTTTGCATAAAACACAACCAGGTACACACCTGTGGTCTAAAGATAAAAATAGAGACCATGACAAGATAGCCAACTTTGGTTGGCAAAGGTATATACTGTTGGTACAGAAGGTACACAAGTTTGGTTGGGCACAAATCTTTCACACTCTGTCATCCTGCCAGTGTACTCTGCCTTGAGGTGACATAAAGTATAGTGCAAAATTGTCCCTCATTACTGAAACCGTCACAGAACTTCTAGTGGTAATGTCATGGTAATCTTGCAAGGTGGTTTCTTCAGAGGTGTCCTCAATGGAAATGGGTTCCTTGCAGATAACAAAATTGTGGAGTACCACGCACACTTTGATCACCTCGTCCACAGTTTCTGTCTTGAGGTTGATCGCAGTCAATAGGACCCGCCATTTGGCTGTCAGAATACCAAAGGTACATTCAACCATTCTTCTTGCTCTTGTGAGGCGGTAATTAAAAATGCGTTTTGGTCTTGTCAATCCTCTGCTAGAGTACGGTTTCAAAAGGTGTTCTGACAGCTGGAAGGCTTCATCCCCTACACAGACAAATGGCATAGGTGGACCAGATGTTTGCGGCAGCGGTCTAGGTGGTGGGAACTGGAAGGTGTTTCCATACAGTTTACGCCCCATGGCATTCAGTTTGAAAACTTGAGAGTCATTGGAGCGGCCATAGGCCCCAATATCAACCGCAATAAATTTGTATTCCGCGTCAGCGATGGCCATGAGGACAATTGAAAAATATTTCTTGTAATTGAAATATTCCGATCCCGATCCAGCTGGCTTTACAATGCGGATATGTTTCCCGTCCACAGCGCCCAAGCAGTTGGGAAACTGACATATCTGTTGAAACTTGTCAGCAATTTCAATCCACCTCTCTGTTGTGGGCTCTGGTAAAAACTCTTCAGCTAAGGAGTCCCACAGTGCACGGCATGTGTACTTCACTATTCCAGATATGGTGTAAATCCCGAGTCTGTACTGGAAATGCAGTGACGAAAGGGATTCTCCAGTTGCAAGAAATCTGTGGGGAATTAAAAAACAATAAATTAGTTTTAAATCACAGCATTACATACCAAAACTGAGCTATAACACTTGGAGATACAAACTACCACCAACAAGATTGCAGTGAAAGTGTGCTCATATGCGATCACATCCAATAAATGTGGCTTACCTTAAAGTCACCATCAGACGCTCTGTGGGTGAAACAGAGAAGCGGCAATAGGTGTCCGCTTTTCTTATGAGGTGTGCAATGCGCTCCACCAAGTAATCAAAATTCTCCATTTTCATCCTAACATATCCAAAAAATTTATCCGGGTTTCGTCGAAGGTCCATGCAGAGTGTAGAATAGACCCCACGCGTCATTCTCTTGGCTGTGATGGGGTGGATCCACAAACGTCGTCTACGATGCCTGATGCGCTGCTGTCTCGCTCTCTCCTTCTCCAGAACAATCACCCTCAAACGATTCGCCTCCGCTATAAAATCTGCCAAATTCTTCAAAATATTTCCAATGACAACATCCATCTTCGCCAGTAACTTGCTCTTCTCTCCAACCTGCACTTTCTCCTCTACAACCTGTCAAAGAAGGGCTGTAGGAACATGCTATATATAGTTTTCCAGTAGCCAATCCCGTTCGGAAGGCCACAAGGGTCAATTTTAAAAACCGGATCCGGCGTAATCCGTCGAAAAACGGATGAACCGGATGAGACGGATCCGGTTTTGTCTATCAAGAAAAAGACGGATCGGGCAGAAAACCGGATCCGTCACATCCGGTTTTACTAAACATTTGCCGGATCCGGCGTTCCGGCACGACGCCGGATCGCGCCTGACGCTGAAAACCTGAAGTGTGAAAGTAGCCTAAGATGGTAGCAGGCTTGGTCACCACAGGAGAATCAGCAAAGAAACTCCTAGAGAGGGCATCTGCCTTGATATTCTTAGTTCCAGGAAGAAAAGAGACCACAATATCAAAACGTGTAAAAAACAAGGCCCACCTAGCCTATCTAGGGTTCAAGCATTTAGCCGACTCTAGGTAAATCAAATTCTTGTGGTCAGTGAGGACCACAACTTGATGTTTAGCTCCCTCCAACCAATGTCTCCACTCCTCAAATGCCCATTTCATGGCCAACAGTTCCCGATTCCCCACATCATAGTTACGTTCAGATGGAGAGAACTTTCGGGAAAAGAAAGCAAAGGGATTCATTTTAGATGTTACAGGATCCTTTTGGGACAAAACAGCTCCTGCACCAATCTCAGAAGCATCCACCTCTACCTGGAACGGGAGTGAGACATCAGGTTGTCGCAAAACCGGGGCGGAGGTAAATCTTCGCTTCAGCTCCTGAAAGGAAGCAACAGCCTCAGGAGACCAATTCAACACATCAGCACCCTTCTTAGTCAGATCAGTCAATGGCTTGGCAATACTAGAAAATTTTGCTATAAATTTCCGATAAAAATTAGCAAAACCCAAAAACTTCCGGAGGGCCTTCAAAGAAGTGGGCTGAACCCAATCATACATGGCCTGTACCTTGACCGGGTCCATTTCAATAGTTGACGGAGACAAAATAAATCCCAAAAATGAAATCCTCTGTACCCCAAAAAGGCATTTCGATCCTTTGACATACAGGGAATTCTCCCTCAAGATCCGGAACACAGTCCGAATATGTTCCACATGAGAATCCCAATCCTTGGAGAAGATCAAAATATCATCCAGATAGATAATCAAAAATTTATCGACAAAGTCTCGGAAAATATCGTTCATGAAGCACTGGAAGACAGAAGGGGCATTAGTGAGCCCAAAAGGCATCACCAGGTACTCAAAATGTCCCTCCGGAGTATTAAACGCCATCTTCCATTCATCCCCCTGCTTAATGCGGATAAGATTATACGCCCCCTGAGGTCAAGCTTGGTAAACCAGCAAGCACCTCTAACTCTAGAGAATAGATCCGAAATCAGGGGTAACGGATACTGATATTTAATAGTAATTTTATTGAGGGCACGATAATCAATACAAGGCCTTAAAGGACCATCCTTTCTGGCCACAAAAAAAAACCCGGCACCTAAGGGTGAAGAGGATGGTCTAATATGACCCTTCTCCAACGCCTCCTTAATATAGGACCGCATAGCCTCGTGCTCGGGTACAGATAAACTGAAGAGCCGACCCTTGGGAAATTTACACCCCGGGCTTAGTTCAATTGCACAGTCATAACTCCTATGAGGAGGCAAGGACGCAGACTCATTCTCACTAAATACATCATAAAAGTCCGCCATATAGTCAGGAACATCATGCGACTGAGGAGAGATGGAAAAAACCGGAGCCTCACTAAAGGCACACCGACAACCCTAACTCACCACAGACACAGATTTCCAATCCAAAACTGGATTATGGATTTGCAACCAGGGAAACCCCAGAACAACGGCATCATGCAGACCATGCAACACCAAAAATCTGCAGTTTTCTTGATGGTCTGGGGCGACCCGCATGACCACCTGGGTCCAAAACTGAGGTTTATTTTTAGCCAAAGGAGTAGCATCAATCCCCCTCAAAGGGATAGGCGTCTGCAGAGGTGTCATCGGAAATCCACAACGTTTAGCAAAATCCAAGTCCATTAGGTTTAGCGCTGCTCCCGAATCCACAAAAGCCTTGGCGGAAAATGTGGACAGGGAGCAGATCAGAGTAATTGCCAGAAGAAACTTAGGTTGAACACCACCAACAGAAAACGTGTGTGCAAAGCGTTTCTCTCGTTTAGGACAAACAGAAATAATATGCGAGGCATCTCCACAGAAAAAACACAGCTTATTACGCCTTCTGAACTCCTGACGTTGCGCCTTAGACAAAACTCTATCACATTGTATAGGTTCAGACGTCTGTTCAACCGGTGGCAACACCTCTCGTGCAATCCTGCGTTCACGTGAACGCCGATCAACCTGAATGGCTAATGACATAGAATCGTCCAGACCAGAGGGAACAGGAAATCCCACCATAGTATCTTTTACGGCTTCTGACAAACCCTTCCGAAAGAGAGTAGCCAAGGCATTATCATTCCAGGTAGTAAGGACCGCCCACTTTCGGAACTTTTGACAGTACAACTCTGCAGAATCTCGACCCTGGTTCAATGAAAACAGGGTCTTTTCAGCCTGATCAATAGCATTAGGTTCGTCATACAACAACCCCAAAGCTTGAAAGAATGCGTTCACATTAGTCAGAATAGGATCATCTGGTTTCAAAGAAAACGCCCAATCCTGGGGATCGCCACGCAGCAAAGAGATGACAATTTTAACCTGCTGCGCGGAGCTCCCTGACGAGTTAGGCTTCAAGGCAAAAAATAATTTACAATTATTTCTGAAACTCAAAAATTTAGATCGATCCCCAAAAAATACATCAGGTGTAGGGATCTTTGGTTCAACAGCATGCGAACGAGCAAGGTAGGCGGAAATTCCCCGCACTTCCGCAGCGAGCTGCTCCACACGATCAGACAATTGCTTTATCTCCATTGAGAGAAAAAAAATTCCCCCTACGGCCTCAGAGATATAGAGGAAAGAATATACACACACTTTTTTTTTTTAAACACAATTCTTTCCTGCTATTGAGTACCCTAGGATCTGCGGTATGGCGGGTGATTCTGTTATGATTGAGTCACCGTAGGAGGCAAAAACAGAAATGCTAGCTAAGTCCAGAAAACCAGAGAGGTTGGCAGCTATCGGATTGCAGACCCCTGATCCTATCCACAACAACTAACAGTAGCCGTGGGAGGTTCCTACGATGCCCTAGACCCCTCGATCACAGCCGGAGAATTAAATAGGCCTAAAGAAAGAAAGGGGAAATCTAAACTGCCCCAGAGCAGACCCCAAAGCAATAGGCAGCCCCCAACATATAATGACGGTGAAGCAAGATGAAAACACTAACACAGACAGAAAGATAGACTGAGCAAAGACGGGGCCCAAGCTAACTAGATAGGAAAGGACAGGAAGGCTGCTGTCTGCAATCCGTGAAAAACCCTATGAAAATAAGAGCCAACAAACTGACAGTGAAAAAGGCCCTGAAGACGCTAGACTTCAAAAAAACTATGTCAGTACTCAGGAATATTCTGAAGACAGAGCAACCGGCAAAAGGAGATTCAGCTCACCCAGCAGGGAATGGCAGAATCCAGAAAAGCAAGGAAAACAAAAACAAAACACAAATGCTAACAGGCAAAGCAGAAAACTTAGCTTTAGAGGAGCAGGAATCAGACTGGAGTCCTAGAAGTCCACAGAGAAATGACCCGCAGGGCAGAAGGGCGTCGGCAGCCTTATATCCAGTCCGTGACTCCACTCAGCCAGTCATCCTCATTAGGCTCAGGTGCCTGATAATCAGGCTCATTACCTTCCTTTACCAGAATAGGGAGTTCACCAGACCTCAGTGACGAAGGGGAAAATGAACTCACAACAGTCCCATGCCCATATACCCATCATTCATATTTGCCATCCCATAGTCGAGTGCCCATATACCCATCACACATCCTTCATCTCATAGTCCCATGCCCATATACCCATCATACATATCCTCCATCCCATAGTCCCGTGCCCATATCCCCTTCATACATATCCGCCATCTCATAGCCCCGTGCCCATATACCCGTCATACATATCCTCCATCCCATAGTCCAGTGCCCATATACCCATCACACATCCTCCATCCCATAGTCCCGTGCCCATATACATAACCGCCGTCCCATAGTCCCGTGCCCATATACCCGTCAAACATATCCTCCATCCCATAGTCAAGTGCCCATAAACCCATCACACATCCTTCATCTCATAGTCCCATGCCCATATACCCATCATACATATCCTCCATCCCATAGTCCCGTGCCCATATACCCATCATACATATCCGCCATCTCATAGTCCCATGCCCATATACCCGTCAAACATATCCTCCATCCCATAGTCAAGTGCCCATATACTCATCACACATCCTCCATCCCATAGTCCCGTGCCCATATACATATCTGCCGTCCCATAGTCCCATGCCCATATACCCGTCAAACATATCCTCCATCCCATAGTCAAGTGCCCATATACCCATCACACATCCTTCATCTCATAGTCCCATGCCCATATACCCATCATACATATCCTCCATCCCATAGTCCCGTGCTCATATCCCCTTCATACATATCCGCCATCTCATAGTCCCGTGCCCATATACCCGTCATACATATCCTCCATCCCATAGTCCAGTGCCCATATACCCATCACACATCCTCCATCCCATAGTCCCGTGCCCATATACATAACCGCCGTCCCGTGCCCATATACCCGTCAAACATATCCTCCATCCCATAGTCAAGTGCCCATATACCCATCACACATCCTTCATCTCATAGTCCCATGCCCATATACCCATCATACATATCCTCCATCCCATAGTCCCGTGCCCATATCCCCTTCATACATATCCGCCATCTCATAGTCCCGTGCCCATATACCCGTCATACATATCCTCCATCCCATAGTCCAGTGCCCATATACCCATCACACATCCTCCATCCCATAGTCCCGTGCCCATATACATATCCGCCGTCCCATAGTCCCGTGCCCATATACCCGTCAAACATATCCTCCATCCCATAGTCAAGTGCCCATATACCCATCACACATCCTTCATCTCATAGTCCCATGCCCATATACCCATCATACATATCCTCCATCCCATAGTCCCGTGCCCATATACCCATCATACATATCCGCCATCTCATAGTCCCATGCCCATATACCCGTCAAACATATCCTCCATCCCATAGTCAAGTGCCCATATACCCATCACACGTCCTCCATCCCATAGTCCCATGCCCATGTACATATCTGCCGTCCCATAGTCCCGTGCCCATATACCCGTCAAACATATCCTCCATCCCATAGTCAAGTGCCCATATACCCATCACACATCCTTCATCTCATAGTCCCATGCCCATATACCCATCATACATATCCTCCATCCCATAGTCCCATGCCCATATACCCATCATACATATCCGCCATCTCATAGTCCCATGCCCATATACCCGTCAAACATATCCTCCATCCCATAGTCAAGTGCCCATATACCCATCATACAGCCTGCATCCCATAGTCAAACATTAAGACATCATAATCAGCAGAGGCAGGGCTTGCAACCTATGATGACATCAGCGTCGCCATGGCAACCATTGTGACATCATAATGAGGGGCGGGGCTTGATACGCACACACTGTTTCCCCAGTATGCAAATAGGGGCATTATGACATCATAATGAGGGGCGGGGCTTGACACGCACACACTTTTTCCCCAGTATGTAGATGGGGGAAAATTTTTTTGGTGAATTGGAATGCGCGGGGTTAAAATTTTGCCTCACAACATAGCTTAGGATGCCCTCGGGGTCCAGACGTGCGACTGTGCCAAATTTTGTGGCTGTAGCTGCGATGGTGCGGATGCCTATCCCGGACATACACACACACACATACATACACACACACATACATACATACATACATACACACTTTGAGCTTTATATATTAGATGTGCACAATAGCAGTGAGCAAACAATACAGCAATATTTACATGCTAAAATAGCAAGAATGTAATAATATAATATATGCATGGTGTGCAATAACATAGTATATGCCATATAAAGGCTGATTCAAAATAAACAAACACCTTAACCCCTTAGTGACGGAGCTAATTTGCAGCTTAATGACCAGGCCAATTTTTACAATTCTGACCACGGTCAGTTTATGAGGTTATAACTCTGGAACGCTCTAACGAATACCGCTAATTCAGAGAATTTTTTTTCGAGACATATTGTACTTCATGTTATTGGTAAAATTTATGCGATATGACTTGCATTTATTTATGAAAAAAGCGGAAATATGGCAAGTTGACCAGCAATTTCTCATTTTTACAACAAAATTTACAAAACCATTTTTTTAGGGACTACATCACATTTGAAGTCACTTTGAGGAGTCAATATGGCAGAAAATACTCAAAAGTGACACCATTCTAAAAACTGCACCCCTGAAGATGCTCAAAATAACATTCAAGAAGTTTGCTAACCCTTTACGTGCTTCATAGTAACTGAAGCAATGTGGAAGGAAAAAATTAACATTTAACTTTTTTTTTTTACAAACATTTTAATTCAGAACTTTTTCAGTGCAGAATTGGCTGGAATTGAGAATGGACGCCATATCACGTTTGGAGAGTCCCTGATGTACCTAAACAGTGGAAACCCCCAACAAGTGCTAATTTGAAAACTAGATCCCTTAAGGAATTTGTCTAGATGTTTGGTGAGCACTTTGAACCTCCAAGTGCTTCACAGAAGTTTATAACGTAGAGTCGTGAAAATAAAAAATCATATTTTTTTCACAAAAATGATGCTTTCACTCCCAAATTTTTACTTTCATAAGGGTAACAGGAAGAATTGGACTACAAAAGTTGTTGTGCAATTTGTCCTGAGTACGCTGATACCCCATATGTGGGGGGAACCACTGTTTGGGCGCATGGCAGAGCTTGGAAGGGAAG
The DNA here is from genome assembly GCF_039654945.1 of Dendrobates tinctorius. Taxonomy (NCBI): domain Eukaryota; kingdom Metazoa; phylum Chordata; class Amphibia; order Anura; family Dendrobatidae; genus Dendrobates; species Dendrobates tinctorius. The sequence continues at coordinate 4,733,674 of NW_027361793.1, forward strand.
GAGCGCCATTTTGGAATGGAAACTTTGATGGAATGGTCTGTGGGCGTCTGTGACGACTCCAGGAGTGGACACTCTGGGTCATGGCACCAACCCTCCCAGGGCAAGCTGACCTAGTGAGGACCATCCCCTATACAGGGAGTGTCAGAGACAAGCCCAAGGGGGTAAGGTACCACCACTGTTGGCACCAGGTGGCTGGCTCCCAGGAGACACGAGTGAGTGTGTCTGCAGGAACGTGCAAAGCGGGGACACAGGGACACGCCGGGTACAGGACGGTACAAGGTGAGTGTACGGAGGCACAGAGAGTACTGGAGAACACAAGGCGTGTACACAGGAGTGCGCTAGATACAGGATAGTGCAAGGTGGGTACACGAGAGCACGTATGGCGTGCACAGACAAGCACGCCCGGGACTGAACAAAGCAGGGTGCGTGCTAAGGAGCACGCCAGAGTACAGAGTTAAACAGAGTGCTTGCAGAGAAGCACGCCAGAGTGCAAGGCTAGGCAGAAGGTGTGCCAGGAGGTACAACTGAGCATAGGGCAGAGTGCAGGATCAGAGCGTGTGCCAGGAGGCACAACTGAGCACAAGGCAGAGGACTGTATCAGAGCGTGTGCCAGGAGGCACTACAGAGCATAAGGCAGAGTGCGGGATCAGAGCATGTGCCAGGAGGCACAACTGAGCACAAGGCAGAGGACACGATCAGAGTGTGTGCCAGGAGGCACTACAGAGCACAAGGCAGAGTACAGGATAAGAGCGTGTGCCAGGAGGCACAACTGAGCACAAGACAGAGGACAGGATCAGAGCATGTGCCAGGAGGCACTACGGCGCACTAGGGAGAGTATAGGATCAGAGCGCGTGCCAGGAGGCACAACTGAGCACAAGGCAGAGGACCCGAATGCAGCACACAGCCAGGCAAGGACAAGGCAGACCAAGCCAGGAAGCACAACAATAATCAGGCACCTCCTATAGGAAGAGGTAGCCTGATATAGCTCATGATCACTAGGACTTCCAGGTCAAGTCCTCCAATACCATAGAGAGGACAGGCCTGCAGACAGAGCTGAGAAGAGCGCACGTGCGCACATAGAACATGGTGCAAACATGAACCTAAGTAAGAGAGGTGCACATGCGCACCCGATGGGACCCCCGAAGCGGGCGCGACTCCGGAAGAGGTGACGTCGGGTCCAATGTCCCGCCCTCAGGTGAACGCGGCATGATAGGCGATGTGACAGTAGCCCCCCCTTTATGTCCCCTCTTTCTAAGGCTGGAGAGTAGTGTTGAGCGATACCTTCTGATATCGTGAAATATCGGATCGGATTGGACCGGACCGATACCCAAAAAGTATCGGATATCCCCGATTCCGATACCGGAAACCAATGCAAGTCAATGGGACAGAAATATCGGAATTAAAATAAACCCTTTCTTTCCTTGTAGGTTAATTCTACATGAAGAAAAACAACTAATAATAATGTAGAATGTATTGGAGGAGGTGGAGGAGACATTAAAGGCATAGAGGTTTAGCCCAATCAAATAGAATAGCAGGAATATTTTTTTTTTAAGACGTTTGGAGTTACAAAGATATTGACTATGTTAACCTTTTTTATATTTTGTCAGATATGTATGATTCACTACTTCCATGCTCTTCACCTTCTTTTTTACTTCTCCCACACTTTCTCCTTCATGATCCTCAGCAGCAGCATCTTTTTCATCAACTTCTTCTTCACCTTATTCATCTTCTTCTTCACCTTCTTCCTATTATTCTTTTTTTTTACATTCTTCATATTTTTCTTATTCAACTATTATTATTCTTCATATTCTACTTCTTCATCTTCTTCCTATTCTTCTTCTTCATCATATTCTTATTTGTGACAAGCATTTTTGTAGTTGTTATCTATAAAAGTTTGAAGATTACACCTGCCGTTCTGGCTGTCACAAAAGATTTACAACAGGATTTGTCTACGTTGAGTTTCGCCTGCAACAGCAGGCATTTTCCAGGGGCACCACGAGGAGGAACGGACTCACCCCCATTCACTGCTTAGTCTTCTTCTGCTTATAATTTAGATAATATCTTTTGCTCTGATTTTTAGTCTTATGCTTAATGTTCTGCTTTTTGTTCTTCTGCTTTTTGTTCTTCTGCTTTTTGTTCTTCCGCTTCTTGGTCTTCTGTCTCCTGTTGTTCTGTATATTGGTGGTTGTCGTCATGATCTTTGTCCTCTTGGTCATCTTCATCAGGGTCATCTTTTTGGTCTTCTTTGGGGTGGTCTTCAGGGTCGTCGTCAGGGATTACCAAAGACCATTTCAAAAAGTTTAAACTTGGAAATGTAGCAGAAGGTAGGAGAAGTCTAAGGAACTGCCGAAAACCAGCTGACGGTACTGGAACCCAGATGGGTAGCAGAAGGAGCAAGAGTCAAGGGAACTACTGAGGACCAGCTGATGGTACTGGAACCCGGTTACTAAGCAGGAGGTACCTGTGCTAGAAAGCACTACCAAGGACCAGCAGACATTGCTGGAACTCAGATACCGAGAAGGAGGCACCTAAGCCAAAGGCACTGCCGAGAACCAGCTGACGGTGCTGGAACCCGGATGGGTAGCTGTCATGAACTCATTTTCTGCTCCACCAGTTGAGAGTTCCCCTTCCGTTCTCCCTCTGGTGGTGACAGGAAGTAGTGCGGTTGGTTTAAGTGGTAGTGATCTGCCACCTGATGAGGAAGATAACGATGGGATCTCTAGATTATCAGACTGGATATAAGACAGCTGACACCCTATCCGGGTGCTGGTGATTCAGTCTGCTTCTCAGGTACTGGACTGGAGCTCTCTTCCTGTCTTCTCAAGTTAAGTTTGTTTTTCTAATGTTCACACTTGCGCTTGCTGGTCAATTCAGTTTTTTGTGTAATCAGCCTGCTCCTGCTGGGGCTATGCTGAAATTCCACTCCTATTAATCAGTATTTGCCAATCTGCTTTTTGTCCCTTATTAGATTGGCTTCTTTTTTGCTCTGTCTCAGAATATTTCAGAGTGCTGATATAGGTTTTGAAGTCTAGTGACTTCAAGGTTAATTTTGCTATCAGAAGTGTTGGACAATATTTTTGTAGGTTTTTTGGGCAGATTGCAGACAGTGTCTTTCATTTCCTGTCCTTTCTAGGTAGTCAGGCCCCATCATTTGCTCAGCCTATTTTTCTGCCTTTGTTTGTGTTTTCATCTTGTTTCACCGTCAATACATGTGGGGGGCTGTCTTTCCTTTGGGGTCTGCTCTGGGGCAGTTAGTTTTCCTCTTTTCCTGCTTTAGGCTTATGTAGTTCTCCGGTTGTGACGAGGCGTCTACGACCAACGTAGGAATGCTCCACTACTGCTGCTAGTTGTGCGGGTAAGATGAGGGATCTGCAATCTGCATAGTTACCAACTTCTCTGGTTTTCTGAGACTTAGCTTGTTGTCTTTTTTTCCTCCTCAGTTTCCCATTCATAACAGAATCACCAGCCATACCGCAGATTCTAGGGTACTCAAAAGCAGGAAAGAATTGTTAGAGAAAGACAAAAAAAAAAAGTGTCAGAATTTTTTTTTTTATTATGTATTTTTTCCTCTTTTTCTCTGGGGCCGTAAGAGGATTTTTTTCCTAATGGAGATTAAGCAACTATCTGATCGTGTGGAGCAGCTTGCTGCTGAAGTACAGGGAATTTCCACCTACCTTATTCAGTCACATGCTGCTGAACCCAAGATTCCTACTCCTGATGTGTTTTCTGGGGATCGGTTTAAATTTCTGAATTTTAAGAATAATTGTAAATTATTTCTTGCTTTGAAGCCTAACTCATCGGGGATCTCTGTGCAGCAGGTTAAAATTGTCATCTCTCTGCTGCGTGGCGATCCCCAGGATTGGGCTTTTTCTCTGACACCTGAAAATCCTATTCTGACTAATGTGGATGCATTTTTTCAGGCCTTGGGGTTGTTGTATGATGAACCTAATGCCTTTGATCAAGCTGAGAGAACCCTGTTGGCATTAAACCAGGGTCAGGATCCTGCAGAGTTGTACTGTCAAAAATTCCGAAAGTGGGCGGTCCTTACTACATGGAATGATAGTGCATTGGCAGCTCTCTTTCGGAAAGGTTTGTCAGAGACCGTAAAAGATGTTATGGTGGGATTTCCTGTTCCCTCTGGTCTGGATGGCTCTATGTCATTAGCCATTCAAGTTGATCTGCGTTTACGTGAACGTAAATCTACACGGGAGGCGCTGCCACCTTTTGAACAAATGTCTAAACCTATGCAATGTGATAGGGTTTTGTCTGGGGCGCAACGTCGGGAGTTTAGAAGGCGTAATAAGCTGTGTTTTTTCTGTGGAGATGCCTCTCATACTATTTCTGTCTGCCCTAAACGAGAGAAACGTTTTGCACACACATTTGCTGTGGGCAGTATACAACCTAAGTTCTTTTTGGCAATTACTCTGATCTGCTCCTTGTCCACATTTTCCACTAAGGCTTTTGTAGATTCAGGAGCAGCTCTGAATCTGATGGATTTGGACTTTGCTAAACGTTGTGGTTTGTCCATGACGCCTCTGCAGATGCCCATTCCTTTGAGGGGTATTGATGCCACTCCTTTGGCGGAGAATAAACCTCAGTTTTGGACCCAGGTGATAATGCGAGTTGCCCCAGACCACCAAGAAAATTGTAAATTTTTGGTGCTGCATAATTTGCATGATACTATTGTTCTGGGGTTCCCCTGGTTGCAAACGCATAACCCAGTTTTGGATTGGAAATCTGTGTCTGTGGTGAGTTGGGGTTGTCAGTGTGTTCTTAGGGACTCTCCTGTTTTCTCCACCTCTCCTCAGTCTCATGATATTCCTGATTATCTGGCTGATTTCTTTGATGTTTTTAGTGAGAGTAAGTCTGCGTTTTTGCCTCCTCATAGGAGTTATGACTGCGCAATTGAGTTGATGCCTGGGTGTAAATTTCCCAAGGGTCGGCTTTTCAACTTATCTGTACCCGAACATGATGCTATGCGATCCTATATTAAGGAGTCGTTGGAGAAGGGTCATATTAGACCATCCTCAACACCGTTAGGCGCTGGGTTTTTTTTGTGGCCAAGAAAGATGGTTCATTAAGACCGTGTATTGATTATCGTTCCCTTAACAAGATGACGGTTAAATATCAGTACCCATTACCTCTGATGTCTGATTTATTCTCCAGAGTTAAGAGTGCCTGCTGGTTTACTAAGCTTGACCTCAGGGGGGCGTATAATCTTATTCGCATCAAGCACGGGGATGAATGGAAGACGGCGTTTAATACTCCGGAGGGACATTTTGAGTACCTGGTGATGCCTTTTGGGCTCTCTAATGCCCCTTTTGTCTTCCAATCCTTTATGAATGATATTTTCCGAGACTTTGTGGATAAGTTTTTGATCATCTATCTGGATGATATTTTGATCTTTTCTAGTGATTGGGATTCCCATGTGGAACATGTCCGGACTGTGTTCCGGATTTTGAGGGAGAATTCCCTGTTTGTTAAGGGATCGAAGTGCCTCTCTGGTGTACAGAGGATTTCATTTTTGGGATTTATCTTGTCTCCATTGACTATTGAAATGGACCCAGCAAAGGTACAGGCCATTTATGTTTGGGTTCAGCCTACTTCTTTGAAGGCTCTCCAGAATTTTTTGGGTTTTTCTGATTTCTATCGTAAATTTATAGGTAATTTTTCTAGTATTGTCAAACCACTGACTGATTTAACTAAGAAGGGTGCTGATGTGCTGAACTGGTCTTCAGAGGCTGTTTCGGCCTTTCAGGAGCTGAAGCGGAGGTTCACTTCTGCTCCGGTTTTGCGGTAACCTGATGTCTCACTTCCTTTTCAGGTGCAGGTAGACGCTTCAGAGATTGGTGCAGGAGCTGTTTTGTCCCAAAAACATCCGGTGACGTCTAAAATGAATCCCTGTGCCTTCTTTTCCCGAAAGTTCTCCCCATCTGTACGCAACTATGATGTGGGGAATCGGGAATAGTTAGCCATGAAATGGGCATTTGAGGAGTGGAGACATTGGTTGGAGGGAGCTAGACTTCAAGTTGTGGTCCTCACTGACCACAAGAATTTGATTTACTTTGAGTCGGCCAAACGCTTGAATCCTAGACAGGCTAGGTGGGCCTTGTTTTTTACGCGTTTTAATTTTGTGGTCTCCTTTCTTCCAGGCACTAAGAATGTTAAGGCAGACGCCCTTTCTAGAAGTTTCTTTGCTGATTCTCCTATTGTGACCAAGCCTACTACCTTCCTAGGTGAGGGGGTAGTTCTTTCTGCCATCTCGCCCGATTTGAGACGTGCTCTGGAAGAATTCCAGGAGGACAAACCTGAACGTTGTCCTATGGGAAAATTGTATGTTCCTGACCAGTGGCGGAAGAGAGTGATGTCTGAAGTTCATTGCTCCGCATTGGCTGGTCATCCAGGTATTTTGGTACCAGAGATTAGGTAAGTCGGTCTTTTTGGTGGCCCGCCTTATCTCGTGATGTCAGGAATTTTGTGCAGTCCTGTGGGACTTGTTCCCAGTCTAAACCCTGTTCTCGCTCTAGTGGGTTGTTGATGTCCTTGCCGGTGCCTAAGAGGCCATGGACCCATATTTCAATGGATTTTATTTCTGATCTTCCTGTCTCTCAGAGAATGACTGTTATCTGGGTGATTTGTGATAGATTCTTTTAGATGGTCCATCTTGTACCACTCCCAAAGTTGCCATCTTCCTCAGAGTTGGTACCCTTGTTTTTACAACAGGTGGTTCGGTTGCATGGGATTCCTGAAAACATTGTATCGGACAGAGGAGTTCAGTTTGTTTCCAGATTCTGGAAAGCCTTTTGTTCCAGCTGGGAATTCAGTTGTCCTTCTTCTCTGCGTTTCACCCTCAGACCAATGGGCAGACGGAGAGAACAAACCAGACTTTGGAGTCCTTTTTGAGATGTTTTATATCTGCTGATCAGGATGATTGGGTTTCATTTTTGCCCTTGGCCGAATTCGCTTTAAATAATAGAGCTAGTTCTACCACCTTGATGTCGCCCTTTTTCTGTAACTTTGGGTTTCATTGATTTTCTTCAGGGCAAGTGGAATCTTCAGCCTGCCCAGATGTTGACACTGTGGTAGAGAGAATGCAGCAGATTTGGGTCCAAGTAGTGGATAAGTTGTCTCTCTCCCAGGAAAAGGACCAGCGGTTTTCTAACCGGAATAGGACCATTGGTCCCAGGGTTAAAAGTGGGTGATATGGTTTGGTTGTCATCAAAGAATATCTCTATGAAGGTGGCTTCTTCAAAGTTCAAGCCAAGATTTATTGGACCTTACAAGATTTTGGAGATTCTTAATCTGGTTTCTTTTCGATTGGCTCTTCCTGTTACATTTAAGATCCATAACGTGTTTCATAAGTCGCTGTTGAAGAGATATGTTGAGCCAGTAGTTCCTATGGCTGCACCTCCTGACCATGTATTGGTTGAAGGTAATGTGGAAAATGAGGTAGAGAAAATACTGGATTCTCGTCTGGCTAGACGGAGACTTCAGTATTTGGTCAAGTGGAAGGGTTATGGCCAGGAGGACAATTCTTGGGTCTCTGCCTCTGATATTCATGCCGATAGATTGGTTCGTGCTTTTCATCGGGACCATCCTGATTGGCCTGGTGGCGTGGATGAGGGTTTGGTGACCCCTCCTCAAGGGGGGGTACTGTTGTGAGCTCATTTTCGGGTTTGCCTCTGGCTTCTGGTGAGGGTTATGGAGCTGGCTGTGCTGACAGAGGAGTAGTGAGTTCTCTATCTGGACTCCCTCTGTTGGTGAAGGGAGGTAATGAAGCTGATCTAAATGGCAGAGTCCAGCCACCTGAGGAAGAGGACTGCGATTGGATATCAGGAGTTTCTGATTGGATTTAAGGCAGCCGACTCCCTAGTTTCTTGCTTGTGATTTTTCCTGACTGTGGCTCCTGGTTTCCCTTTTGGTTGCTGCCTTCCTAAAGCTAAGTTTTCTCTGCTATTGTTCATATGAGTTTTTGTCTGGTTTACTTAGTTTTTGTGTCCAGCCAGCCCTGGCTGGGACTGGGCTGAATCCCCATTTTGTCTTTGATCAGTTGATCTCTTTTGCTCTGTCTTCAGAATATACCTGAGTGCTGATATAGTGATTTGAAGTCTAGCGACTTCAGGGCCTTTTTCTATCAGACATGTTGGACATTCTTTTTGGCAGGGGTTTTTGCGTGATTGCAGACAGCAGCTATTCTTTCCTGTCCTTCCTAGTTAGCGAGGGCCCCATCGTTTGCTCAGCCTATCTTTCTACCTGTGTCTGTGTTTTCATCTTGTTTCACCGACAATACATGTTGGGGGCTGTCTATAGCTTTGGGGTCTGCTCTGGGGCAGTTTAGATTTTCCCTTTCTTTCTTTAGGCTTATTTAGTTCTCCGACCGTGACGAGGCGTCTAGGTCCACCGTAGGCACGCTCCACGGCTACTGCTAGTTGTTGTGGATAGGATCAGGGGTGTGCAATCCGCTAGTTACCAACCTCTCCGGTTTTCTGGGCTTAGCTTGCTTTTTGCTTTTTCCTCCTTGGTGACTCATTCATAACACAGATGGGTAGCAGAAGGTACCCATGAAAAACAAAGTTGTAAGGCCGTGAGTCGGCCGCAGTTACTGAAACCCACAGTCCTACAGGGGGTGCTTGTCCTATTGGCACTACAGAACCAGCCTTTATTGCCAGAACCTGCAGCCCACATAGGAAGCACCTAAACTGCAGGCACCATAGAGTTGGCTATCCCGACCGCAACACGACAGGACAATGTATTGGTGCCAAAGTGACGTTGACACTGCCGAGAACCAGCTGACAGTGCTGGAACATGGAGGGGCAGCAGAAGGAACAAGAGCCAATGGCACTACCGAGGACCAGCTGACGTTACTGGAACCTGGTGACTAAGCAGGAGGTACCTGTGCTAGAAAGCACTACCAAGGACCAGCAGACGAAGCACCTATACTGCAGGCACCATTGAGTCAGCTAACCCAACCGCAACACGACAGGACAACGTATTGGTGACAAAGTGACGTTGACACTTCCCGGAAACAGCTGGCGTGCTGGAACCAGGCTGGCCAGGAAGGACTACCTGTGCCAAAGACACTTCTGAGCAGCAACTGGCAGTGTTGGAGCCCAGGGATTACAGTTCAAACAGAGTGGAGGAAGAGTCCTAATTGCAGCAAGTTTAAAATCTTTAGTTGTGTGAGTGTGGACAGAGCAGGAGACATTGCCGTACACACAGCAGGGGAGCAGCTGGCATTACTGAACCCCACTAACACAGGAGCTAGTGTTTTTTTCTGTGCAGATGGCACTTCTGAGCAATAACTGGCGGTGTTGGAGCCCAGGGTCAATCATGGAGTATGCTGAGGCCTAATTGGAGCAAGTTTAATATCTGATGTAGTTTGAATGTGGAGGGAGCAGGAGACATTGCTGTACACACAGCAGGGGAGCAGCTGGCATTACTGAACCACACTAACACAGGAGCTAATGTTTTTCTCTGTGCAGACGGCACTTCTGAGCAACAACTGGCGGTGTTGGAGCCCAGGATCAATCATGGTGTAGGCTGAGGCCTAATTGGAGCAAGTTTAATATCTGATGTAGTTTGAATGTGGAAGGAGCAGGGGAGACATTTCCATATACACAGCAGGGGAACAGCTGACATTACTGAACCCCACTAACACAGGAGCTTGTGTTTTTATCTGTGCAGATGGCACTTCCGAGCAGCAATTGGCGGTGTTGGAGCCCAAGGTCAATCAAGGAGTAGGCTGAGGCCTACTTGGAGCAAGTTTAATATCTGATGTAGTTTGAATGTGGAGGGAGCAGGAGACATTGCCGTACACACAGCAGGGGAGCAGCTGGCGTTACTAAACCCCACTAACACAGGAGCTAGTGTTTTTTTCTGTGCAGACGGCACTTCTGAGCAGCAACTGGTCGTGTTGGAGCCCAGGGATTACAGTTCAGGTGGTAGAAACATGAACACAACAGGAGACCTGGATGCTGTTGCCAACCAATTATTTAATCTGGAAGAGGATTGGCAAATTCAGGCGAGATCCAGGCCTTGTTCATTTTCAGAAAAGTAAGCCGGTCAACGTTATCGGAGGATAGTCGCATGCGACGGTCTGTTAGTACACCACCTGTGGCACTAAAGACGCGTTCCGATAATACACTAGCAGCAGGGCATGCCAGCACCTCCAATGCATACTGGCTAAGCTCTGGCCAGGTATCCAGCTTAGAGACCCAAAACTTGAAGGGGGAAGAGCTGTCTGGGAGTACATTGAGAGGGCAAGACATGTAGTCTGTCACCATCTGACGGAAACGTTGCCTCCTGCTGACTGGAGCCGTCTGTGATGGTGTAGACATTTGTGGCGGGCACACAAAACTTTGCCACATTTTGGCCATACTTGTCTTGCGTTGTGCTGAAGCGCTGCTTCTGCTCCCTCTTTGTGCAGAGCTTCCTCCACTGCCTCGATGCACAGAGCTGCTTTGTAAAGCACTATTAGCACTGCTTTCGGGTGGAATGTAGAACATGATGGAATGCACCAGTGTGTCTTGGTACTCCCGCATTTTACGCTCCCGGTTCAACGGTGTTATGAGGCTTTGTAAGTTGTCCCGGTAGCGAGGATCTAGGAGGGTCTGTACACCCAATAATCAGCCCTGTTGAGAATGTGGGTCGTTTCTCAGGCACTGCAGCATGAAATCAACCATGTGCTGCAGACTCCCAACTGGCCAAGAAATGCTGTCCCCTGCTTGAGGCGTCATCTCTGCCTGCTCTGCATCACCCCACCCTCGCTCTACATACTGAATAGTAGAGCATTGTGTACCTCCCTCCTCTGGAGAGATGTCTTCCTCCTCCATTGACTCCTCCTCATCCTCCTCAGAAAGTGTCCCCTGCCTAGGCCTTTGTGAGGAACCACGTTGCGCAGAATGTCCAGAAGCAGATGGCATTTGTGACTCCTTATCCTCCACCTCTTCCAAAACCTCCTCCCTTAGTGCTTGCAGTGTTTTTTGAAGCAGGCAGATAAGGGGGACAGTCATGCTGACTAGTGCATCATCTGCACTCTCCATCCGCGTGGAATCATCGAATGCACGCAAAATGTGGCAGATGTCCTTCATAGAGGCCCACTCAGTGGTGGTGAAGTGTGACTGGCGCACAGTGTGACTTGTTTGCGCCTGATGCAGCTGGTACTCCATTACTGCTGCCTGCTGCTCACACAACCGCTCCAACATATGTAACGTTGAATTCCACCTGGTGGGTAGGTCACGTATGATGCGATGTTCCGGAAGGCGGAATCGGCGCTGCAGAGCTGCAATGCGCGATCTTGCCATGCTGGAACACCGCAAGTGAGCGCACTCTATGCGAACCTTGTGCAGCAGTGCATCAAGATCCGGATAGTCCCTCAGAAAGCTCTGCATGATCAAGTTGAGCACATGTGTCAGACACGGGATGTGAATGAGGTTGCCTAGGCCAAGAGCTGCCACCAGATTTCGGCCATTGTCACACACTACCAAGCCTGGCTGGAGATTCGCTGGCACAAACCACACATTGCTCTCCTGCTTGATGGCATTCCAGAGCTCCTGCTCTGTGTGGCTTCGATTTCCCAAAGAAATTAATTTCAGCACGGCCTGTTGACGTTTGGCCACAACTGTGCTCATATCGGTCGTAACAGGTAAGCGTTCACGGGTCCATGTGGAGGTAGACCGTGACGGCTCCTGCATCGCTGATTCTGAGGAACTGGAGTATGATTAGGAGTCAATGTGTACAGACTGGATTCCTGCAATCCTTGGAGTTGGCAGAACACGAACAGCGCCACTCTCAAGATCTGTACCCGGCTCCACAACATTGACCCAATGGGCAGTGAGGGAAAGGTATCGTCCCTGTCCATGATTACTGGTCCACGCATTGGTGGTCAGGTGGACCTTTCTACTGACGGCGTTTAGTAGCGCATGTTTAATTTTTCCCTCCACATGCTTTTGCAGGGCAGGGACGGCTTGCCTGCTGAAATAAAAGCATCTGGGCACAGTGTATTGTGGGACTGCCAATGCCATGAAGTTACGGAAGGTGTCAGTCTTCACCAGCCTGAATGAGAGCATTTCAAGGGCCAGTAGTTTGGCAATGCCAGCATTCAGAGCCTGTGCTCGGGGATGGTTTGCCGAGTATGGCCGCCTTTTCTCCCATGCCTGTGCTACCGATGGCTGTAGAGTGGCCTGGGAGTGTGAGGATGACAGGGAACGTGGTGCTGTGGGTGGAATGTCACTGGGTCTCTGGACAACAGTGCCAGAGGTTCTTCCATGGCGATCCTGTGAGGAAGCCGAACCAGCTGTGTGTGAGCTGGAGGAAGAGGCTACAACACGAGCTAAAGAGGTGGTAGGTGGTGCTGTAGGTTGGCCTACGTCTTCAGTGTGTCTTTGTAACTCCACCACATGCTTGGTTCGCACATGTTTCCACATATTTGTGGTATTGAGGTTGCTGACACTTTTCCCTCTTTTGACTTTCTGATTACACAGCTTGCATTTGACAAAGCAAATGTCATCTGCAACTGTGTCAAAAAAGGACCACGCACTGCAAGTCCTGGGAGCGCCCGGTTTGGGTTTTGGAAGAGGAATGCTCCTAATGGTTGCCGAAGTGGAGGCTCCAGGCAACCAAGTCTGCCCCCTCCCTCTCCCTCCTGTTTTGGTCGTAAGGGGAATCTCTTCCTCAGTGCTGCTCCCACCACCTTCCTGTTCCTCACGTCATGATGGGTCAAGGACCTCATCATCTACACTCCCCTCTTCAAACACCTGCTTCTCCTGGGTAGTCTCGCCAGCACAGTACGCACCAGAAAGTGGCACCTGAGTCTCATCATCTGATGCGTACTAAGGTGTGCTGACCATAGGCACTGGCCCATCCTCCTCTTCAGATTCAGAGGGACAAAGCAGTTGCGCATCACTGCATGCTCCCTCTTCTTCACATTCTAGAATGCTGCTTGGCTGGCCCCCTCTTTCCAAGCCAAGAGATTCAGAGAACAGAAGTAGAGATGGCTCCTGTCCAGGGCTCTCTGACTGCCTGGGCAATTTGGCAGGTAGTGAAGAGACAGATGGTTGCTCTTCAGTGCTCTGGCCCTGAGAGGATGTGGAAGTAATTGAAGTCGATGCGTTAGCTGCCATCTATCCGACAACGGCTTCAATTTGTTCATCCCGCAGCAGTGGCGTACGGCGAGGTCCTACAAAGCTGCGCATAAAGGACAGTTCCCTGGTAAAACTGGGGGATGCTGAGTCACTGGTGCCCGCAGCAGGCACAGAATCCCCACGTCCTCTCCCTGCTGAAACTCCACGCCTACGACCACGTGCCTTACTCCCTGTCTTCCTCATCTTGGTAGACTGATAAAGATAGGCAGAAAAGTACTAAGGGGGGGCTTAGTGTGCTTATTCCTGAACAGCTGCTAACAGGTATAAGAAACACTAATTTTATAAAGTGTGTGGACTACACTTTAATATGAGCTAATGTGGCCTACACAACTGTCAAGTGGAGTGTTTAGTGAACTTTATTTACGTGTTTTTTTTTCAAAAAAACAAAAAGGATGTGACCAAAGATGTGAAAGCGATAGTATCACAAACTTTTTGGAGCTATTACAATGCAGGAAGGTAACCTACAATGCAATAGATGAGGCTCCAAAAATTAGGCTAATACTAATCTGGCTGGGGCTGTAGGGCACAAGCCAGAAAAAAGGCTCCTCTATCTACTCCTATATAGTGTTTGCAACCAAACTAGCTGGATACAGATGGAAGCACACTAATAGGAGAAATTCAGGAAAAATAAGCAGCACTACAGCAAAAAAGGACAATGTATGACTACAACCAGAGGTGGCTGCAGAACACACTACAGCGTGAGCTGCACTCACACACAGAGACCTCACAGACAGCCGTGAACAGTGCAGAGAACTGTGCACTAGTACTGAAAGGCTGCAGAAAGGCTCTGCTGTCTCGTCCTATATAGTGTTTGCAACCAATGTAGATGGATACGGATGAATGCACACTAATAGGAGAATTAATGAAAAATGAGCAGCAATAAAACAAAAATAAATATGTATGAGGCAGTGACGCACACTGAGCAGCCTACAACCAGAGGTGGCTGCAGGACACACTACAACGTGAGCTGCACTCACACAGACCTTGCAGACAGCTGAGAACAGCGCTGCAAGGCAAAAGAAAGCTTCTCACAGGGGTTGCTAAACTAGCCTGGGTAAAGCACAATCTAGCAAATCGATATTTCTAACTGTCCCTCAGAGTCACAAGAGCAGCGTCCTGTCCCTAACTGAATTCACAGCAGAGTGAACCCAAAATGGCGACGGCGGCTTTTATAGTGCATCATGACATAATTTCAGCAGCCAATCAGAGCCATGCCATTAGTTAACATGCCTACATACCTAACAGGATGTACCCACACTTCTTAGGATTCTTCATTGGCTGAATCAAATCAAACTGGCTCATAGCATTATGGGAACTTCCGACTCCTGTATTCGATATGCAAAAAGTATCAGAACTCAGTATCGGAATTCTGATACCGCGATTATCGGCCGATACCCGATATTTGCGGTATAGGAATGCTCAACACTACTGGAGAGGAACTTAGACAAAATCTGGGGTACGTGGTTATTCTCCCTGGGTTCCCATGACCTTTCTTCAGGACCAAAACCCTTCCAATCAATCAAGAACATGGTTCTCTCTCTTACCTTCTTCATGGCCAAAATGTCATTCACCTCAAACTCATCCCCCATGCCAACAGGCTGGAGTGTGTGGCCTGGAGAAGGATGAAACCGGTTAAGCACCACAGGTTTAAGGAGTGACACATGGAAGGAATTGGGAATACGGAGGGAAGGGGGTAACTTCAGTTTGCAAGCAACATCATTAATACGCCTGAGGACCTCAAAAGGACCAATGTAACGGGGACCCAGTTTGTAAGATGGTACCTTAAGGTGGATGTATTTGGAGGAAAGCCACACCTTGTCACCAGGGAGATATGGAGGAACGTCCAGGCGCCTCTTGTCAGCATGTAGTTTCATTCTGTCCCGTGCTTTCTCGAGCACGGTTTTGGTCTCCTGCCATACCCTGGAGAACTCCACAGACAGAGAATTGGCAGCAGGTACTCCCGAGACAGGAAGTACCGGTAGAGGCACACTGGGATGCTGTCCAAAGACGATGAAGAAAGGAGACTTAGTGGACGATTCACTGGAGTGGTTATTGTAGGCGAGCTCAGCCCAAGGAAGTAGACTGACCCAGTCATTCTGATGAGCATTTGAAAAGTGCCACAGATAGGATGTAAGGATCTGGTTGGTACGTTCCACCTGCCCATTGGTTTGGGGGTGATAGGCAGAAGGGAAATCCAATGACACTTTCATGAGTCCGCCTAGAGCTCTCCAGAACCGGGAGGTGAATTGGACCCCTCTGTCCGACACGATGTGCAGAGGAAAGCAGTGAATTCTGAACATATGGGAAATGAAGAACTTTTCAGGAGCAGAGGGTAGATCAGGAAGAGGAATGAAGTGGGCCATCTTCGAGAATCGGTCTACAACCACTAAGACCACAGTACAACCAGAAGAATGAGGCAGATCAGTAATGAAATCCATGGCTATGTGCTGCCATGGAGCCGACGGAAAGCGGGAGCAGAAGACCGGAGGGTGGTTGTCTGGGTATCTTGTTCAGGGCGCAGGAAGGGCAAGATGCCACAAAGTCTTTAACATCCCGGGAAAGGGAAGGCCACCAATAATAGCGAGAGATTAGGCAAAAATTATTTTCGACACCAACATGGTCGGCAATCTTGGACGAATGTCCCCAGTTTAACACTCGTTTTCGGTTGTTCTCAGCCACAAAGGTTCTTCCCAGAGGTAATGTGGTTAACTTGATAGGAGCCATGGTAATTACCTTGGATGGGTCAATGATATGAGAAGGTTCTTCTTCTGTATCAGATGACAGGAAAGATCTTGACAACGCATCCGCTCTAACTTTTTTATCGCCGCGTCGAAAATGTTCAATGTCAAAGTGGGTGAAGTACAAGGACCACCTTGCTTGCCGAGGGTTGAGTCTTTGTGCAGACAGGATGTACGCCAGGTTCTTATGGTCCGTGAAGATCTTGAACGGATGTATGGCACCTTCCAGTAAGTATCTCCATTCCTCCAAGGCCAATTTAATGGCCAATAGCTTTGTCGCCAATGGAGTAGTTCTGCTCAGTGGAGGAGAATACTTTAGAAAAGAAGCCACAGGTGACTAAGCATCCAGAAGAAGATTTCTGCAGAAGGACTGCGCTGGCCCCAGTAGAGGATGCGTCCACCTCGAGAGTGAAAGGTCTACTAACCTAAGGACAATGAAGTGCCGGAGCAGAGGCGAAGGCTTGTTTCAATGACTGGAAGGCATCTTCAGTCTCAGGGAGCCAAGCATTTGGGTTAGCTCCTTTGCGGATAAGGGATAAGATGGGGCGAACCAACGAGCAGAAATGGGGAACGAACGCTCTGTAGTAGTTCGCAAAACCAAGGAAGCGTTGGATTGCCTTCACCCCATGCGGCCGTGGCCAATCGAGAACGGTGGACACCTTTGCCGGATCTATGCATAGACCAGAGTCCGAGATAATGTACCCCAAGAATGGCAAGGATGTTTGCTCAAAGGCACATTTCTCAAGCTTGGCATAACGGCGGTTCTCCCTCAGGAGCTGTAGAACTTGACGCATGTTCTTTCTGAGGGCAGAGAGGTCTGGAGAAAAAATGAGAATGTCATCCAAATAGACTACCACGCAGGAGTACAGCATATCCCGGGAGACGTCATTCACAAACTCCTGGAACACCGCTGGGGTGTTGCAGAGGCCGAAGGGCATGACCAGGTACTCGTAGTGACCGTCTCGGGTGTTAAAGGCGGTCTTCCACTCTTCTCCGGAACGAATGCGGATCAAGTTGTAGGCCCCACGAAGATCCAGTTTGGTGAAAATTCGAGCCCCTCTAAGCCGGTCAAAGAGGTCCGGGAACAATGGCAATGGGTACTTGTTCTTGACCGTGATATTGTTCAGCCCTCGGTAGTCTATGCAGGGACGGAGGGAGCCGTCCTTTGTTTTGACAAAGAAAAATCCCGCTCCTGCGGGTGAGGAGGACTTACGGATAAAACCTCTAGCAAAGTTCTCCTGGATATACTCAGACTTGGCTTGGGTTTCGGCAGGGGATAGCGGATATATTCTACCCCTGGGTAGAGTGGAACCAGGAACAAGGTCAATCGGACAGTCGTATGGCCGATGGAGAGGCAGAGTCTCGGCCTCCTTTTTGTCAAAGACATCTGCAAAGGACCAGTAAGCCGACAGCAGACCTGTAAGTGCCGAGGGCGGACAGGCAGATTTCATCAGATGGACGGGCAACAGGCACTTCTCCTGACAGAACAGTCCCCAGCGGAGTATATCGCCCGACCGTCAGTCCAGGGTTGGGTCATGAGTCTGTAACCAAGGGAGACCTAGAAGAAGCGTGTGAGACATAGTAGACAATACGTGGAAGGAGATCTTCTCCCGGTGCAGGGTTCAGATCTGCAGCTCGATCTCTTCGGTGGCCTGGGTAACGGTCTCCAGCATGTACCATTGACTGAAACTATCGACCGAGGAGTCTCCATGGATCTGACAGAATCCGATATTTTTTAACCACCTCGAGTGTGATAAAATTCCCAGCCGCGCCAGAATCAAGAAAAGCCTCCTCTGAATAATGCTTGGTACCAAGATTTAGTAAAACAGACACGACCAGGGAGGGAGAGGAGTCACGTACACCTAGAGAGGCCTCTCCTAACAATCCTAGGCGGAGAAGCTTCCCGGCTTCTTGGGATAGGAGCGAAGGAGATGAGAGGGACTCCCACAGTAAAAGCAAAGACCAAGAGTAAGCCTCTCCTCGCGACGCTGTTCAGCCGACTTGCAACAGTCCACCTCCATAGGCTCTGCTACCGAGGTTGCAGAAAGCACTGGGCACGAGTGGAGAGGTCTGCGGGTAGTCGACGGGAAACGAGAAGGCCTTCTCTCTCTGGTTGATTCACGGGCACGCTCTTGGAACCGCAGGCCTATGCGTGTCGCCAGGGAGATCAGATCCTCTAAAGAGGTGGGGGTATCCCGACCTGCCAGTTCATCTGTGACCCGACCGGACAGACCACACCAAAAGACCCCTACGAGGGCCTTGTTGTTCCAAACAAGTTCGGAGGACAAGGTACGAAAATGGATGGCATACTGTCTCACCGATAGGGTACCCTGATGGAGGTTAAAGAGGGACTCGGTGGTGGAAGCCATACGACCCGGCTCGTTGAACACCTTGCGGAAGGTGTTCAAAGAGGTGGAAAGCTGAGAGACGAGTGGATCATTACGCTCCCAGAGGGGATTCACCCAAGTTAATGCCTCCCCCTCTAAGTGGGAAACAATAAAGGCTATTTTAGCGCGCTCGTTGGA
The DNA here is from genome assembly GCF_039654945.1 of Dendrobates tinctorius. Lineage (NCBI taxonomy): Eukaryota > Metazoa > Chordata > Amphibia > Anura > Dendrobatidae > Dendrobates > Dendrobates tinctorius. Next base: position 4,752,079 of record NW_027361793.1, read on the forward strand.
GAGTGCTGCGGCAAAAGCTCAAAATGTAACCGGCATTGGTTCAAAAATCCTTGGCAAAACTTAGGGTCACCACTATATCGGGGTGGCTTGCATAAGCGCGGCAGCGAGTGCGGGGCCGAGGACTGGGCAGAAATGGATTGTATGGAAAGGAGCCAATTATCTACCAATGCCATATAGTTGAGGATATGGGCCTGGGTGTCGCGTTGCTGCGTGAGTTCTTGCTGGAGGCTGGCCAACTGGGAACCATTCGTAGGGTCAGAGGACTGTAAGGCAGATAAATGGGACTCCATGGACTTAAGAAATGACATAATCCTAGTCTGGTTTTCCCGAAGGAACACAGTGTGACGACTCCTGGAGTGGACCCTCTGGGTCGTGACACCAACCCTCCCAGGGCGAGCTGACCTAGTGAAGACCACCCCCTATACAGGGAGTGTCAGGGGCAAGCCCCAGGGGGTGAGGCACCACGACTGCTGGCACCAGGCGGCCGGCTCACAGGAGACACGAGTGGGTGAGAGTGTCTGCAGGAACGTGTAAAGTGTGGACACGGGAACACGTGGTATACAGAGACTTCGTTCGTCCGGGTGTGAGTGAAGCAGGAAGCGTGCAAGGAGCACGTCAGAGCACTGAGTCAGGCAGCAGGTGTGCCAGGAGGTGTAACAGAGTAAGAGACTGAGTACAGGATCAGAGTGTGTGCCAGGAGGCACAACTGAGTATAAGACAGAGCACGGAATCAGAGTGTGTGCCAGGAGGCACGACTGAGTATAAGACAGAGTACAGGGTAAGAGCGTGTGCCAGGAGGCACAACCGAGTATGAGACAGAGTACAGTGTCAGAGCATGTGCCAGGAGGCACAACCGAGTACGAGACAGAACACAGGGTCAGAGTGTGTGCCAGGAGGCACAACCAAGTACAAAGCAGAGTGCAGATTCAGAGCGTATGCCAAGAGGCACAACAGAGTGCAAGGCAGAGGACCTGAGTACAGCGCACAGCCAGGCAGGGACATGGCAGACCAAGCCAGGAAGCACAACAATAATCAGGCACCTCCCCTAGGGGGAGGTCGTCTGATATAGCACATGACTACTACTGGTTCCGGGTCAGGAACTAGCCAGAAAGCACATGACCACTACAGGTTCCGGGTCAGGTCCTCCATTACCATAGAGAGGACCGAGCCCTATACAGCACTGACAGGAGCGCGCAAGCGCAAACGTGACATGTAGGAGGAGGCCCGGGGACGAGAGCTGCGCGTGCGCACCCTACGGGACCCCCGGAGTGACCGCAGCTCCGGAAGAGATGACGTCGGGACCGAGGTCCCGCCCCCAGGTGAGCACGGCGTGACAGTACCCCCCCTTTACGCCCCCTCTTTCTAAAACTGGAGAGGAACTTAGACAAAATCTGGGGTGCGTGGATATTCTCCCTGGGTTCCCATGACCTCTCCTCGGGGCCAAAACCCTTCCAATCGACCAGGAACATGGTTCTCCCTCTTACCTTCTTCATGGCCAAAATGTCATTCACCTCAAACTCATCCCCCAAGCCAACAGGCTGGGGTGTGTGGCCTGGAGAAGGATGAAATCGGTTAAGAACCACAGGTTTTAGGAGAGACACATGGAAGGAATTGGGAATACGGAGTGAAGGAGGCAGCTTCAATTTGTAAGCAACATCATTAATCCGCCTGAGGACCTCAAAAGGACCAATGTAACGGGGACCCAGTTTGTAAGATGGTACCTTAAGGCGGACGTATTTGGTGGAGAGCCACACCTTGTCACCAGGGAGAAATGGAGGAACGTCCAGGCGCCTCTTGTCAGCGTGTAATTTCATTCTGTCCCGTGCTTTCTCGAGAGCGGTTTTGGTCTCCTGCCATACCCTGGAGAACTCCACAGACTGAGAATCGGCAGCAGGTACCCCCGAGACAGGAAGTACCGGTAGAGGCACATTGAGATGCTGTCCAAAGACGATGAAGAAAGGAGACTTGGTAGACGATTCACTGGAGTGATTATTGTAGGCGAACTCAGCCCAAGGAAGTAGACCGACCCAGTCATTCTGATGAGCATTAGAAAAATGCCGGAGATAGGATGTAAGGATCTGGTTGGTACGTTCCACCTGCCCATTGGTTTGGGGGTGATAGGCGGAAGAGAAATCCAATGACACTTTCATGAGTCCGCATAGAGCTCTCCAGAACCGGGAGGTGAATTGGACCCCTCTATCCGACACGATGTGCTGGGGGAAGCCGTGAATCCTGAAGATATGGGAAATGAAGATCTTCGCCAAGTCAGGAGCAGAGGGTAGTCCGGGAAGAGGAATGAAGTGAGCCATCTTTGAAAATCGGTCTACAACCACCAAGACCACAGTACAACCGGAAGAACAAGGCAGATCAGTAATGAAATCCATGGCTATGTGCTGCCATGGAGCCGACGGAATGGGAAGCGGGAACAGAAGACCGGAGGGTGGTTGTCTGGGTATCTTGTTCTGGGCACAGGACGGGCAAGATGCTACAAAGTCTTTAACATCCTGGGAGAGTGAAGGCCACCAATAATGGCGAGAGATTAAGTCCAAAGTCTTTTTGACACCAACGTGGCCGGCAATCTTGGACGAATGTCCCCAATTTAGCACTCGTTTTCGGTTATTCTCAGCCACAAAGGTTCTTCCCGGAGGTAACGTGGTTAACTTGACAGGAGCCACAGTAATTACTTTGGATAAATCAATGATATGAGAGGGTTCTTCCTCTGCATCAGACGACAGGAATGATCTTGACAACGCATCCGCTCTAACGTTCTTATCGCCGGGCCGAAAATGTAGCTCAAAGTCAAAGCGGGCGAAGAATAGGGACCACCTGGCTTGCCGAGGATTGAGCCTCTGTGCGGACTGGATGTACGCCAGGTTCTTATGGTCTGTGAAGATCTTGAATGGATGTATGGCACCCTCCAGTAAGTACCTCCACTCCTCCAAGGCCAACTTAATGGCCAATAGCTCTTTGTCGCCAATGGAGTAGTTCTGCTCAGTGGAGGAAAATACTTTAGAAAAGAAGCCACAGGTGACAAAACGTCCAGAAGAGGATTTCTGCAGAAGGACTGCGCCAGCCCCAGTAGAGGATGCGTCTACCTCGAGAGTGAAAGGTCTACTAACCTCAGGTCGGTGAAGCGCCGGAGCAGCGGCGAAGGCTTGTTTCAACGACTGGAAGGCCTCTTCAGCCTCAGAGGGCCAAGCCTTTGGGTTAGCTCCCTTGCAGATAAGGGACGAGATGGGGCGAACCAACGAGGAAAAATGAGGAACGAACTGTCGGTAGTAGTTCGCAAAACCAAGGAAGCGTTGGATTGCCTTCACCCCATGGGGCTGTGGCCAATCGAGGACGGCGGACACTTTTGCCGGATCCATGCATAGACCTGATTCTGAGATAATGTACCCCAAGAATGGCAGGGACGTTTGCTCGAAGGCACATTTCTCGAGCTTGGCATAAAGGCGGTTCTCCCTCAGGCGCTGGAGGACTTGACGCACGTTCTTTCTGTGGGCGGAGAGGTCTGGAGAAAAAACGAGGATGTCATCCAGATAGACTACCACGCAGGAGTACAGCATATCCCGGAAGACGTCATTCACGAACTCCTGGAAAACCGCTGGGGCATTGCAGAGGCCGAAGGGCATGACCAAGTACTCGTAGTGACCGTCTCTGGTGTTAAAGGCGGTCTTCCACTCATCCCCGGAACGAATGCGGATCAAGTTGTAGGCCCCACGAAGATCCAGTTTGGTGAAAATTCGAGCTCCTCTAAGTCGGTCAAAGAGCTCCGGGATCAATGGCAATGGGTACTTGTTCTTGACCGTGATATTGTTCAGGCCTCGGTAGTCTATGCAAGGACGGAGGGAGCCGTCCTTCTTTTTTACAAAGAAAAATCCCGCTCCCGCGGGCGAGGAGGACTTACGGATGAAACCTCTAGCAAGGTTCTCCTGGATATAGTCAGACATAGCTTGGGTCTCAGCAGGGGATAGCGGGTATATCCTACCCCTGGGTGGCGTAGAACCAGGAATGAGGTCAATCGGACAGTCATATGGCCGATGGGGGGGCAGAGTCTCGGCCTCCTTCTTGTCGAAAACATCTGCAAAGGACCAGTAAGCCGACGGCAGACCTGTAGGTGCCGGGGATGGACCGGCAGAGTTCATCAGACGGACGGGCAACAGGCACTTCTCCTGACAGAACGGTCCCCACCGGAGTATCTCGCCCGACCGCCAGTCCAGGGTTGGCTCATGAGTCCGTAGCCAAGGGAGGCCTAGAAGAAGTGCGTGAGACATGGTGGACAAGACGAGGAAGGAGATCTTCTCCAGGTGCAGGGCTCCGATCTGCAGCTCGATCTCTTCGGTGGCCTGGGTAACGGACTCCAGCACGGACGTACCATTGACCGAAACAATCGACCGAGGAGTCTCCAGGGATCTGACAGGAATCCGGTATTTTTTAACCGCCTCGAGTGTGATAAAATTCCCCTCCGCGCCAGAATCCAGGAAAGCCTCCTCAGAATAACGCTTGGCACCGAGATTCAATAATACGGACACGAGCAGGGGAGGAGAGGAATCACGTACACCTAGGGAGGCCTCTCCTATCAACCCTAGGCGGAGAAGTTTCCCGGCTTCTTGGAGCAGGAACGGAGGAGGTGAGAGGAGCTCCTCTCTCTGGCTAATTCACGGGCACGTTCCTGAAACCGCAGGTCGATGCGTGTCGCCAGTGAGATCAGATCCTCTAAAGAGGTGGGAGTATCCCGACCTGCCAGTACGTCTTTGATCCGACTGGACAGGCCACGCCAAAAGATCCCTACGAGAGCCTCGTTGTTCCAACCGAGTTCGGAGGCCAAGGTACGAAAACGGATGGCATACTGTCCTACCGGTAGCGTACCCTGATGGAGGTTAAAGAGGGACTCGGTGATAGAGGCCAGCCGACCCGGCTCGTCGAACACCTTGCGGAAGGTGTCCAAAAAGGTGGAAAGCCGAGAGACGAGTGGGTCATTGCGCTCCCAGAGGGGGTTCACCCATGCTAATGCCTCCCCCTCTAAGTGTGAAACAATAAAGGCAATTTGGGCGCGCTCAGTGGGATAGTGCTGCGGCAAAAGCTCAAAATGTAACCGGCATTGGTTCAGAAATCCTCGACAAAACTTAGGGTCCCCGCTATATCGGGGTGGCTTGCCGAGGCGCGGCATCGGGTGCGGGGCCGAGGACTGGGCAGAAACGGATTGTATGGCCGACAAACGAGACTCCATGGATTTCAAAAAGACCATAATCCTGGTCTGACTCTCCCGTAGGAACACCAGTTCCTTTTGGATGGAGGTGGTGGCACCAGCGGGGTCCATGGCCTGATTATACTGTGACGACTCCTGGAGTGGACCCTCTGGGTCGTGACACCAACCCTCCCAGGGCGAGCTGACCTAGTGAAGACCACCCCCTATACAGGGAGTGTCAGGGGCAAGCCCCAGGGGGTGAGGCACCACGACTGCTGGCACCAGGCGGCCGGCTCACAGGAGACACGAGTGGGTGAGAGTGTCTGCAGGAACGTGTAAAGTGTGGACACGGGAACACGTGGTATACAGAGACTTCGTTCGTCCGGGTGTGAGTGAAGCAGGAAGCGTGCAAGGAGCACGTCAGAGCACTGAGTCAGGCAGCAGGTGTGCCAGGAGGTGTAACAGAGTAAGAGACTGAGTACAGGATCAGAGTGTGTGCCAGGAGGCACAACTGAGTATAAGACAGAGCACGGAATCAGAGTGTGTGCCAGGAGGCACGACTGAGTATAAGACAGAGTACAGGGTAAGAGCGTGTGCCAGGAGGCACAACCGAGTATGAGACAGAGTACAGTGTCAGAGCATGTGCCAGGAGGCACAACCGAGTACGAGACAGAACACAGGGTCAGAGTGTGTGCCAGGAGGCACAACCAAGTACAAAGCAGAGTGCAGATTCAGAGCGTGTGCCAAGAGGCACAACAGAGTGCAAGGCAGAGGACCTGAGTACAGCGCACAGCCAGGCAGGGACACGGCAGACCAAGCCAGGAAGCACAACAATAATCAGGCACCTCCCCTAGGGGGAGGTCGTCTGATATAGCACATGACTACTACTGGTTCCGGGTCAGGAACTAGCCAGAAAGCACATGACCACTACAGGTTCCGGGTCAGGTCCTCCATTACCATAGAGAGGACCGAGCCCTATACAGCACTGACAGGAGCGCGCAAGCGCAAACGTGACATGTAGGAGGAGGCCCGGGGACGAGAGCTGCGCGTGCGCACCCTACGGGACCCCCGGAGTGACCGCAGCTCCGGAAGAGATGACGTCGGGACCGAGGTCCCGCCCCCAGGTGAGCACGGCGTGACACACAGCTCCTTTTGGATGGGAGCCGCGGTACCAGCGGGGTCCATGTCCTGATTATACTGTGATGACTCCTGGAGTGGACCCTCTGAGTCGTGGCATCAACCCTCCCAGGGCGAACTGACCTTGTGAGGACCCCCCCCCCTATACAGGGAGTGTCATGGGCAAGCCCAAGGGGGTAAGGTACCACAACTGCTGGCACCAGGTGGCCGGCTCACAGGAGACACGAGTGAGTGTGTCTGCAGGAACTTGCAAAGCGGGGACACGGGGACACGCTGGGTACAGGACGGTACAGGGCGAGTGTGCAGCGGCATGGAGAGTACTGGAGAACAAAAGGCGTGTACATGGGAGTGCACTAGATACAGGATAGTGCAAGGTGGGTACACGAGAGCACGTATGGCATGCACAGACAAGCACGCCCGGGAGTGAGCAATGCAGGTGGCATGCTAAGGAGCACGCCAGAGTACAGAGTTAAACAGAACGCGTGCAGAGAAACATGCCAGAGTGCAAGGCTAGGCAGAAGGTGTGCCAGGAGGTACAACTGAGCATAGGGCAGAGTACAGGATCAGAGCATGTGCCAGGAGGCACAACTGAGCATAAGGCAGAGTGCAGGATCAGAGCGAGTGCCAGGAGGCACAACTGAGCACAAGGCAGAGGACTGGATCAGAGTGTGTGCCAGGAGGCACAACTGAGCACAAGGCAGAGGACAGGATCAGAGCGTGTGCCAGGAGGCACAACTGAGCACAAGGCAGTTGACCTGAATACAGCGCACAGCCAGGCAAGGACAAGGCAGACCAAGCCAGGAAGCACAACAATAATCAGACACCTCCCATAGGAAGAGGTAGCCTGATATAGAACATGATCACTAGGACTTCCGGGTCAAGACCTCCAATACCATAGAGAGGACAAGCCTGGAGACAGAGCTGAGAAGAGCATGTGTGCACACATAGAACATGGTGCAAACATGAATCTAAGTACAAGAGGTGCACGTGCGCACCCGACGGGACCCCCGGAGCGGCCGCGGCTCCGGAAGAGGTGACGTCAGGACCGAGGTCCCGTCCCCAGGTGAGTACGGTGTGACAGGCGGCATGACAGCGTCATGTTGAGTTTGCAGAGCCCCTGATGTGCCAAAACAGTAGAAAACCTCCACAAGTAGCACCATTTTGGAAACTAGACCCCCCCCCAAGTAGCTTATCTAGATGTATGGTGAGCACTTTGAACCTCTAAGTGCTTCACAGAAGTTTATAACGCAGAGAAGTGAAAATACAAAATCTTTTTTCCACAAAAATGATTTTTTAGCCCCCAAATTTTTTATTTTCTCGAGGGTAACGGGAGAAATTAGACCCAAGTTGGTGTGCAATTTGTCCTGAGTACGCTGATGCCCCATTTGTTGTGGTAAACCACTGTTTGGGCACACGTCAGGAGCACCTTTTTACTTTTTGAACCCAAAATTGTCTGGAATCAATGGTGGCCCAATATCACGTTTGGAGACCCCCGATGTGTCTAAACAGTGGAAATCCTTAAATTCTATCTTCAACCCTAACACCAACACACCCCTAATCCCAACACTAACCATAATTCTAACCACAACCCTAACCCCAACACACCCCTAAACCTAATCCTAACCCTAACTCTAATTCCAACCCTAACCCTAATTCCAACCCTAACTCTAATTCCAACCCTAACCCTAATTCCAACCCTAACCCTAACTCACTTTAGCCTAACTCTAACCCTAATGGGAAAATGGAAATACTTTTTCTTTTTTTATTATTTACTATTTTTTTTACTTTGATCACTGTGATAGGATCTATCACAGTGACTAAAATGAACCAATAGGAAAAATCTTCCTATTGTTGCCAGGTGCCAGCTGGCAGATCTCGGAGGGCGCATTGTGCATGCGCCTGCCATTTTTTTCTCGGAAGAAGATGGTGGCACCCATGGGGGAAGCACGAGGGTGAAGGAGCACTGGGAGGTACTGAGGGTCTATCGGGGACCCTATTTCTCTCTCTGATGTGCGATCACATCAGAGGAGAGAGAAATTAAATGGCACATCTGACTTTTCTTGCTGTCACCGTTATATGGTTAATAACTGCGATCTCAAAACTGGGGTCAGTAAAAACCGACCTGAATCATGTTCTCTGGGGTCTCGGCTATCCCCGGCAGCCGAGACCCTGGAGAAAATTAGACTCTCAGGTATACAATTTTCTTTACAGCGCCGTGAATTTACGGCACTGTGGTTTAAGTACCCTTAACTACTGCCGCTAAAAGGTGTATCGGCACAAAAAATCGTAGAGAGTGTGCTGTCAATCCAACGTGCATTTCGTCTGCTGCTTTAATGAGATTGCCTCTATTTACCCTTATTAAATAAGTACAGCATGACATTTGTCATTTTACACTGATTTATTGCATAACTAATGATTTTTCAAAGATTCTGGCTAGGGGTTCTGCAATTTCCTCTGCTAACTCTTCCAGGACCCTATGATGTAATTAATCTGGATCAGGAGATTAAAAACCATTTAAATTAGCTAAGTATCACTTTGCCAGCTCTCTGTTTATAGATTGTGTGGATTCTTTTATTCCTTTGATACCACCGAGAAGAACAGTTGATGTTACAATTGCTTACTTAGAAAACACAGAAGCAAAATAGAAATTTAAAAGTTCAGTCTTCTCAACATCATTTTTGACCACTTCATCCTTTTCATTCTTTAATAATCCCATAGCATCTGTGACTTTTATTTTGCTTTTAACATATCCCCCAAATCCTTTTTTATTGCTTTTGGTCTCCCTTGCAAGCCTCACTTCATTACTGGCTTTAGCTCTTCTAGCTCTTGCCCTGCATTCCATGCAAACATCATTATATTCTCCTTTAGATATGCTCCCCTCTTTCCATTTAATATACATTTCTTTTTCATTTTTAATGTGATTAAGTTCTGTGCTCATCCATCCTGGTCTCTTTAAATGCTTCTAATTCTTCCTTCTTTTTGGGATTGCTACCGATTGTGCAGTGAGAATCTCACTTAGCAAACTCTGCCATCCTTCTTGGACTTTTCTGTCCTTTAGAACGTCTGGCTATTGAACCTTTCCAGCCCTTTTCCTGAGTCCATTAAAATCTACCTTTCTGAAGTCCAACATTAAAGTCTGAGCCCTCGCTGATCTTCCTCCTCTTGTAATCAAAAATTTGAGGATAGCATGAATGCTGCTTCCTATATTCCAAGCCACCTTTACTTCCTCAACTATTTCCTCCTTGTTAGTAAGAATTATGTCCAAGATTGCAGATCCTCTTGTCTCTCTTCTACCGTTTGAAAGATAAAGTTGTCAGCAAGAGGAGAAAACAATTTTCTGGACCCATTACTTTTGACTGAGAGAGATTCCCAACAAATATCTGGATAGTTTAAATCTACTTTACTATGATAACTATGTCATACTTATTTCAGAACAGAGACATCTGATGTAAAAGGAGATCATCCATATCTTCATTCTGTCCAGGTGGCGAATAAGAAACACCTACAATAATGTCCTTTCTGTTCATTTCCCTTTGTATTCTTACCCAAACACTTTCCACAGAGCTAACATTCTCTGATGCTTGAATATTTGTGGATATATATACGTTTTCCTAATATACAGTGCAATACCTCCTCCTCTCTTGTTAATCCTGTTTCTAATAAATAAGCTGTAGCCTTCAAGGTTTGTATTCCAATTATGTGTATCATCCCCAAAGTTTCAGTGATGCCTATGACATCATATCTCTCTTTCTGTGTTAGCAGCTCCAATTCTCCTTGTTTGTATCCCATGTAAGGACCTTCCCATCCTAAGAGCATCAGTTTTCTGGTGTTGGTTTTGCATTGATTGGTTATGAAAATGTGTGGACCCACACAAAAATAAATAAATAAAAAAATAGATAAAGTAGGTTGTTTCACATTTTAACATATTATCCTGTTTGAGCTTCAAAGCGTAACCAGGAGCTCAAGAAGGTAAAACTTACCTGCTTCATTCTGGGGTCCAAGGGGTAGCGTTTCTTCATGTGGAGACTGACAAGCCAGACCTGGCATGTTAGAGTGAGGATACTTATAAGTAGAGTTGAGCGAAACGGGTCGGTCAAATTCAAAAATAGCCGCCTTTAGCTAAAGTCGGGTTTCGCCGATCGAAACCCGACCATAGCGTGAGGTCGGCCATGAGGTCGCCGATCAGAACGCCAAAGTCACGTTTCAAATTATGCTTCCAGTGCCTTTTCTCAGCCAATGAAGGTGGATGCACAATGTGGGCAACGCGATGACATGGGCAGCGGAAACTACCATCTTAGAGAAGGGCATTGAAGTGATTGGCTGGCTTTGTGTGGCGTCACAGTGGGTATAAAAGGCTGTGACTGCCGACCGCCATCTTGTAATTTATATCCTGGCCGCTGCATTCACACACATCCACCGCCCTGGCATTAACTCTCTACACTCCATCCATATCGGCCCCTCGCTCCTTTCCTCTCCTATGTATAGCACTCACGCTCTTTTCACATTGTTAAATTGCACAGATCCAGTCAGTCCCACCATTCAACATAAGAGACGCTCTCACAGATCACTTAACCATCTGCTCACTTTTTCTATCCTCCTTCTCCTAGTCTCAGGAGACATTGCTCACAACCCTGGTCCCTCATGTTATAGAAAGTCAAACCCCCCAACTGCTACACTCAGAAACCCCTCTAATCTTATTAATATTCCCTGCATGCCATCTGTCTCTCTTAATTGTGCACTTTGGAATTCTCGCTCAGTGTGTAACAAACTCTCCTACATTCATGACTTTTTCTTTTCTAATTCTCTTAACCTTCTGGCTCTTACTGAAACCTGGATCCAGCAGTCAGACACTGCCGCTGCTGCTGCTCTTTCATACGGGGGACTACACTTCTCTCATACCCCAAGATCAGACAATAGAGAAGGTGGAGGCGTTGGTCTGCTCCTATCACCAAAGTGTACCTTTCAGGTTATCCCTCAACTACCCTCACTAGTCTTCCCTTCTTTTGAGGTCCATGCCGTCAGACTCTACACCCCCTTCTCCATGCGAGTGGCAGTGGTATATCGTCCTCCCGGCCCCTCCTATCAGTTCCTGGATCATTTTGCCACTTGGCTTCCACATTTTCTCTCCTGTGACATCCCTACCCTCATCATGGGAGATTTCAACATCCCCATTGCTCTTCCCCTCTCTCCATCTGCTACTCATCTTTTATCTCTAACCTCCTCGTTTGGCCTTTCGCAGCTTACTAATTCTCCAACGCATGAAGACGGAAACTCCCTCGACTTGGTCTTCTCTCGGCTTTGTACAGTGGATGATTTTGCAAACTCCCCTCTCCCGCTCTCTGACCAAAACCTTCTTTCATTCTCTATCAAGAACTGCCAGGCCGCTCAGGTCATCCCCACTGTCCATACTTATAGAAACATACAGGCCATTAACACTCAGAAACTTATGAAGAACTTGCAGTCTTCATTGGCCCCTATCTCTTCCCTCTCATGACCTGATTCTGCATTGAAGCATTACAATGAAACACTTTAAAGTGCCCTGGATGAATTTGCACCCCCTATAAATAGAACACCACAACACAGACGGCGACAACCCTGGCACACCCTGCAAACACGTTTCTTGCAGCAGTGCTCCATGTGCGCCAAACGTCTGTGGAGAAAATTCAATCTACACGAAGATTTCATCCATTATAATTTTATGCTTAGAACATACAACACTGCCCTTCACCTCTCCAAACAAACCTGTTTCAACACCCTCATCACCTCACTGTCAAATAACCCGAAATGTCTCATTGACACTTTTCATTCTCTACTAAACCCAAGAGTACAGGCCCCAACCACGGAGCTCCGAGCTGACGATCTGGCCAATTACTTCAAAGAAAAAATTGACCAGATTCGACAGGAAATTATCTCCCAATCACCTCATACCATGCACTGTCCTCCCGCCCCCACTGCATCTAGCTCACTCACTGATTTTGAACCAGTCACAGAAGAAGAAGTAAGCAGGCTCCTTGCATCTTCTCGCCTAACCACTTGCACCAGTGACCCATTTCCGTCACATCTCCTCCAGTCCCTTTCCCCTGCTGTCACCCCTCACCTAACTAAAATATTTAACCTCTCTCTCTTCTGGTATCTTTCCCTGCTCATTTAAGCATGCCATCATACATCCACTACTTAAAAAACCATCCCTCGACCAAAACTGTGCCGCTAACTTTAGACCTGTCTCTAATCTTCCTTTCATCTCTAAACTCCTGGAACGCCTGGTCCACTCCCGTCTTATCCGCTATCTCTTTGATAACTCTCTTCTCGACCCTCTCCAATCCGGTTTCCGCTCTTTACACTCTACTGAAACTGCCCTCACTAAAGTCTCTAATGATCTACTAACAGCTAAATCAAATGGTCATTACTCCATGCTAATTCTCTTGGATCTCTCTGCAGCATTTGACACTGTGGATCATCAGCTCCTCCTCACTATGCTCCGTTCCATTGGCCTCAAGGACACCGTTCTCTCCTGGCTCTCCTCCTATCTCTCTGACCGCTCCTTTACTGTATCTGTTGCCGAGTTCCTCCTCCTCTCACCTTCCCCTTACTGTTGGGGTTCCTCGGTTCTAGGCCCCCTCCTCTTCTCCTTGTACACTGCCCCTATTGGTCAAACAATCAGTAGATTTGGTTTCCAGTACCATCTCTATGCTGATGACACCCAATTATACGCTTCTTCTCCTGACATCACGCCAGCCTTTCTAGAAAACACCGGCGATTGTCTAAACGCTGTGTCTAACATCATGTCCTCACTATATCTGAAACTGAACCTGTCAAAGACTGAACTCCTTGTGTTTCCTCCCTCTACTAATGTACTTATACCCGACATTGCCATTTCTGTGTGTGGTTCCACTATTACTCCACAGCAACATGCCCGCTATCTTGGGGTCATACTTAACTCTGAGCTTTCCTTTTTCCCCCCACATTCGATCACTGGCACGGTCTTGTCATCTGCACCTCAAAAACATTTCTAGAATTCGACCTTTTCTTACTTTTGACTCTGCAAAAACTCTTACTGTTTCTCTTATTCAATCTCGTCTCGACTATTACAACTCCCTTCTAATCGGTCTCCCTCTTACCAAACTCTCCCCTCTCCAATCTGTCTTGAATGCTGCAGCCAGGATCATATTCCTCACCAATCGTTACACCGATGCCTCTACCGTGTGCCAGTCATTACACTGGCTATCCATCCACTCCAGAATTCAGTATAAACTTATTACCCTCACCCACAAAGCCCTCCATGGCTCAGCACCACCCTACATCTCCTCCCTTGTTTCAGTATACCACCCTACCGGCGCCCTCTGTTCTGCTGATGACCTGAGGTTAGCATCCTCAATAATCAGAACCTCCCACTCCCATCTCCAAGACTTTACACATGCTGCGCCAATTCTTTGGAATGCACTTCCCAGGTCAATACGATTTGTCCCCAATCCCCACAATTTTAAGCATGCGCTGAAAACGCATTTATTCAGACTGGCCTACCGCCTCAACACATTAACCTAATCTATCCCTGGGTGGCACAGTCAAAAGTTTTACCATAACCAGTTTCCCCGCATCATGTTCCTACATGCTTTATGCATACATTAGCCCTCTGTGTTTGTACTGTTACACACTTAACATTATGGCTGGTCTAAACAATCAGGGCAATTGTTACCACCCACCTTTCGTGTCTACCTCTTTCCTCATAGATTGTAAGCTTGCGAGCAGGGCCCTCATTCCTCTTGGTATTTGTTATAATCTATGCGATTATTGTTATGCTGTAATGTCTATTGTCTGTACAAATCCCCTCTGAAATGTAAAGTGCTGCGGAATATGTCGGCGCTATAGAAATAAAATTTATTATTATTATCATTATCATTATTATTATTATTACTTCTGCCGATCTTAGAATAGGACGAAACAATCACTGACCTCAGGGAGACCAGTCAAAGAAAACACTGAGGCAGCCGGCAAAGGCGCTCAATCAGTGAAATCCTAGGTGCAATGTTCCCTGGGAAATATGAATATGCAAATATAGTCCGTTGAGCCTCATTTAAGAGTCTCAAACACAGGACTAGCCAGATCTTCCTTCAGGGAAGGACCCAGCCAAGGCGTGGCTCCATTTGGAAACCACCATTACCACCATATTAAGTGGCCCTTTAAGTCAATATCCAGCTCTTTACGAGTATACAGATATGACAAGGGAAATACCAAGGCCAGGTATCCATCCACAGACATCTGTTTTGGGGTGTTGCCCCTCTCGTGTTTGAGACTCTTAAATGAGGCTCCACGGACTTTATTTGCATTTTCGTATTTCCCAGGGAGCATTGCACCTAGGATTTCACTGATTGAGCGCCTTTGCCGGCTGCCGCAGTGTTTTCTTTGACTGGTCTCCCTGAGGGCAGTGATTGTTTCGTGATGTTGGTCTACTAGGCATTGCTCCCACCTAACCATAATCCTACTCCACACTGATGAGAGGCAACACCCCGAAACAGCTGTCTGTGGATGGATACCTGGCCTTGGTATTTCCCTTGTCATATCTGTATACTCGTAAAGAGCTGGATATTGACTTAAAGGGCCACTTAATATGGTGGTAATGGTGGCTTCCGAAAGGAGCCACCCCTTGGCTGGGTCCTTCCCTGGAGGAATATCTGGCTTGTCCCGTGTTTGAGACTCTTAAATGAGGCTCCACGGACTTTATTTGCATATTCGATCTTAGAATAGGGAGAGGTGCTGCTGCTGATTCTGAACAGGGAGAGTGTTAGGCAGGGAAGAAGAAAAAAAAACTTCTGCTGATAGCACATTTCACTGTACAGATAGTGTGCAGTGAAAGGGGAGGATTTTTGTTGTGTGCAGCAGCGCTGGTGGTGATTAGGCTGTCTTTTAAGGCTACCTGCTAGCTGCATAGCTATGTGCACACTTCTGTTCAAACTGCTTTTTTCAAAGCACTCCAACTTTTGTTATTTTGTCCTGGTCAGTTACTTAGTATTCCTTTTTTTCACACACCGTATAGCGGTGTACGCTCCTCACACACTACTGTGTACCGGCTGGTATCACGGACAAATAGAAGCTATCTGGGTGTGACTCTGGAAGAAAAAGCCAAGGAAATTTTCCATTTTTCCAGACCTACACCTTAGAGTGCTGTCCGCTTTTCAAACAGTTTTGTATATCTGCTGTTTGATTATGGTCAAAACTAGACAGAGACAGTGTGTGTCAGTCCCTATACAAATAGACGGAGATTGACAATTTTCCATACAGGCACCGTATAGCGGTGTACGCTCCTCACACACTAGCGTGTACCGCCTTGTATCACGGATAAATAGAAGCTATCTGTGTGTGACTCTGGAAAAAAGTCAAGGAGTTTTTCCATTTATCCAGACCTACACCTTAGAGTGCTGTCCGCTTTTCAAACAGTTTCGAATATCTGCTGTTTGATAACAGTCAAAACTAGACAGTGACAGCGTGTGTCAGTCCCTATACAAATAGACGGAGATTGACAATTTTCCATACAGACACCGTATAGCCGTGTTCGCTCCTCACACACTACTGTGTACCGCCTTGTATCATGGACAAATAGAAGCTATCTGTGTGTGACTCTGGAAAAAAAAGCCGAGGAGTTTTTCCGTTTTTCCAGACCTACACCTTAGAGTGCTGTCCGCTTTTCAAACAGTTTCGTATATCTGCCGTTTGATTACAGTCAAAACTAGACAGAGACAGAGTGTGTCAGTCCCTGTACAAATAGATCAGAAGATCTTTGGCTTGATAAAGATCTTCTGATCGAAACGCGTTGCCGTTTGCTGGGTCATGATACCTGACCACATGAACAATTGCCACTATGTATCCATTTTAATGAAGATGTAATAAAGTAATTGATTTTACGGAGCTGGAACCCTTCTCTTTCAACAGGAGAAATTGCACCATAAAATTTGTAGCGCAATTTCTCCTGAGTATGCTGATTCCCCATATGGGGAAGAAAACTACTATTTGGGTGCATGGCAGGGCTCAGAAGGGAAGGAGTATCATTTGACTTTTTGAAAGTAAAATTTCCTGGAATCATTAGTTGACATCATGTCTCATTTGGAGAGCCCCAGATGTGCCTAAACAGTGGAAACCCCCCACAAGTGACTCCATTTTGTAAACTAAACTCCTCAGGGATGGTACTTAGATGCATAGTGAGCATCTTGAATCCCTAGGTACTTCACAGAATTTGATAATGTTGAGCAATGAAAATACCAAAATCACATTTTCCCCACAAAAAAAATTATTTTGGCTCCAAATTTTGCATTTTCATAGGGGTAACAGGAGAAATTGTATCATACAGTTTGTTGTGCAATTTATCCTGAGTACGCCGATACCCCATATGTGGGAAAATACTACTTTTAAGGCACAGTGCAAAGCTCAAAAGGGAAGAGGTGCCATATTGGAGTTCAGATTTTGCTGGAATGGTTTGAGGGTGCCATGTCACATTAGCAGAGCCCCTGAAGTGCCAGAACAACAAAAAAAAATCCTAAATGTGAACTCAATTTACAAACTACATTCCAAAATGAATTCATCTAGTGGAGCAGTGATCATATTGACACCACATAATGCCTCACAGAATTTTATACCATTGAGAGGTGAAGTAAGAATAATTTACATTTTTACCACCAAAATGTTATTTTAGTCCCAAGTTTTTAATTTTTCTAATGGCTAATCGGAATTTTTTTTACAACAAAATGGAGGCCTTTTTTTCCTGAGTGCACCAATACCCTACATGTAATCAGGAACTATTTTTCAGGCACAGTTCATGAAAGCAAGGAGCGTCAGATGTTATTGTTATGACAAAGAGAGGTGTGGAGGGCACCACTACATTATAATGAATAAGTGGTTCTCAAAGACCTTGCTAGTGAAAACTTGCATGGAAAAAAAGGAAAAAAGCAGAATGCCCACAGGAATTGGGAACACCCAAGTGATTAAATAAAAGATATCAATGCTTTATTAATCAAACGCTCACATGTGAAAAGACAAAACACAGCACAAGCTAAATAAAAACATTTAAAAACAAACAATGGAAAATGTTCTTGTCATGCCCATGGTTTGGCAATGGCTGACCCACACTGGATCCCACATAGCAAAGAATAATTTGATATTAGGCTCTAGACAAAAGTGAAAAAAAATCAATGTGGCAGACAGCACTTTTATGCAATCCTAAAAACACAGACACTGCCAAATCACAGGTTAGACAGCATCCACAGTGCCTCCATCTGCCTCATTATAGGGAATCTTCTGCCATATTTCAGAGATCTACATGGAAACCCCCATGCAAGTGCTCAGCGCAGAGCGCAGCATAAATGTGAACCGAGTCTTACTGCAATCTTTGGGAGACAGAATGAAAAAATCAACAGCATGTGAAGAATTGTTTTTCATTTATTTTTTGTGCTATTCCTTGTGCGGTGTAAGGGATTAGGCAAGTTTATTCATCAAGTTGACGCCATTACAGTGATATCAGATTTATAGTGGGTTTTTATGTTTGGCAGCTGTCACACACTAAAAGATGCTTTTTATTGCAAAAAATAGTTTTAGCGTCACCATATTTTGAGAACTATAATTTTTCCATATTTTGGCCCACAGAGTCATGCTTGTTTGTTGCGGGACAAGTTGACATTTTTATTAGTGCCATTTTCGGGTACATGACTTTTTTATCGCTATCTATTCTGATGTTTGGGAGGCAGAATGAACAAAAACCAGTAATTCAGTATTTTTTTGGGGGGGGTTATCCCATCCATTTGTGGTAAAATTAATAAGGCAGTTTTATTATTTGGGTCAGTACGTCTACAGCGATACCTCATTAATTTTTTTTTAATGTTTTGGCACTTTTACACAATAAAAACTTTCATAGACAAAATAATTATTTTTGCATCACTTTATTCTGAGAGCTATAGAGTTTTTATTTTTCCTCTAAAGGAGCTGTATTATGGCTTGTTTTTTTGTCGGACAAGATGACATTTTCAGCGGTACCATGCTTATTTATATCTGTCTTTTTGATCGCCTTTTATTCCACTTTTTTTTGGCGGTATGATGATAAGGCATTGTTTTTTGCCTTGTTTTTTATTTATTTTATGGCGTTCACTAAAGGGGCTAAATAGTGGGGCAGTTTTATAAGTCGGGTTGTTGCAGACACGGTGTTACCAAATATGTGTACTTTTATTGATTATATATTTTTTATTCTAATATTTATTTATAGAATATCTTTTGGTTTTTTGTTATTTTGGATTTTTTTTTATATATATATATAATACATATGTTTTACGTTTTTTTACTTTTTTGCTTTGTCCCACTATGGCACTATCATTTTTTGGAGGCTGATTGCTTCCACAGCATGGGGATGCCACTGCACTGACAGGGAAAGTTGTTGTTCATGCACTGAGCATGATCAGCAAGTTTCCTAGCTCTGGTGACCTGGATGTCATCATGACGACATCGGGTCACCATGGCAACGATCCGGGATCCCAAGTCACGTCGTGGGGCCTCCAATAAATAGAGGGGCTGTGAGCACGAACGCTCCTGGCACTTAGTGCCGGGTGTCAGCTGTCAGAGTCAGCAGACACCCGGAGGCGATCGCCCCACACCGATCGTGTGTGTGGGCGATTGAAATGACGTAATAATCCGTCCCTGGTCAAATTAGCCCATGGACATGGACGGATTATTACATCTGGTGTCAGAAAGGGGTTAAAAAAACATTTCTGACACTGTCCACGTGGGACCATTTTCTTAAAGACATGGATCCCTTCCTAGTCCAACATAGTTTATCAAATTTGGTGTAAACCAAATTGTAAACCTGCAAAAAGTAAAAACACTACAATAGCATGGTTTCAATAATTTTATATTTTGATAGAATGAACTTTTCTTGGACTTGGAGATGCTAAAAACATTTAGTTTTATACTTTTTTATTTCCTTACTTTTATTGGAGGAAAAAGGGGTGATTCGAATGTTTGGATTTTGTATTCATTATATATTTTTAAAACATTTTCTTTATTTATCTTCATTTTTTAGTCCCCTTAGGTAACTTGAACATGTGATTGCCTAATTGCTTATACTACATACTTAAATCCTTCTGTATTGCATTGTATAAAGATGTAGCAGTTCGGCTGTGGTGTTGAACGTGTGGCTGAGCTTTACAGGAGGGACAAAATGGCAAATATGGGGCCATTAGTTGCATCAAGAGCGAGCAATGGGAGATGGTGTGCACTTATCATTAAGTGCCACTGTCACAGACTACAGCATTTAAGTGGTTAAACTGTGGCAATTGCATCTCACTCAAGCCGCCGCAGTTACAGGCAGATGCCCGTATGGTAACAGCTGGGATCTGCCTGTTATGAAGCATAATCCACTCCTAAGCAGATTCATATATTCTTTATTGACTTATGATGAAAATGGATGTCATAAGTCGTTAAAATGTTAAACAGAAAAATATGGACAGCGCAGATCTGAGCTTTATCTGTTTGTTTTATTCACTGACTTGCACGGTCGCATTTGATCCGCAAAATAGATCACAGTAGGATATGTCTCAGTTGTTTGTTTTTCCGCAACAAAAAAAAGTAAGAAAGCATATTCACTGTAATGGGTCCATGATCTATCTGCAAAAATGTTGGCTAGCAAACAACCGAAAAAATCTGTTGTGTGAAAGAGCCCATCAGATTGCTGTAGATGGGAAATGGGAAAGGGCCCTTAACCAGTTATGGCCTTGCTAATATAGGAAGAGAACTTTCTCTAACTTTCCATCTCTTTCATAACTGATTGAGGGCCCATAGATCGACCCACACAGCCATCAGTAAGTGTGAGTGTATACATGTGTATGTAGAGTATGGATGTTTATACTCATGTACCATGTGTGTATAGTTGTCAGTGTGAGTGTGGGGGCCGTCATTCATTAAAGGATGATACAGGTTTTGTCAGAAGTGGGGCTCCAGTCACCCATAAGTCATATCACCCATCACTCACACTGACAGATAACACAGATTATATATAAATACTCGCACACATTGCACACATATACACAATAATTACAAAAACCCCATCAATATGCTCACTTTACACACAAAAAAACTTACTTTGCAGCTGAGTTGTTAAATGCTGAAAATAGTCTCCACTCAATGTAGCTGCAGCCTGCAGACCCATACCCACTATCTGCCCTTATAGCAAGGAAGACAGACGTGTGTGTGTGAAGGGGTGGAGGGATGGAGGTATTATGGTGGCAAAGAGAACTTTATTAAGGTAATACTACAGAACTCAATGTAGAGGTCAGTACTACCTTAAACAATGTTCCAAACTTCAGCCAAAGTACCTGTGCTCCAAACCTACTGAAGTGAGGGGGAGGCCCCACCTGAGGATTCTCTGGTGCTCTGCTGGGCCAGTCCGACATTGCGTACATGTGTTTTTTGAGCCAGCAATAGACATACAAAAATCATTAGGGGGGACATTCCAGGTCATGACTAAAACACTGGCATAGTTTTACTTAAGAACAAGTCGAATCTCTATCACATGGTGTGACACTCCAGGCCTCCAACCTCAGAAGCCATTCTAAGATCACAGATATCCAATTTCCAGAGATGAACAATATAACACAGTGGAATGTAGAACATAAGCAGACATGTTCCTTCAGCTCAGAGAGCATGGAAAATAAAAGGAAGTAGCAACTATATTTTTAGATGATTATGTCTTCAACTTGCATATTTGCATATTTTAGAAAGGTCAGGCTGAGGTCTGACTGTAAAAGATTAAGAAGCAGAGAGGAAAAAATCTTTGCACAGCAGCTGGCAATGTAGCTACAGTACATTCATTGGCAGATACTTAACCTGTATTATATATCATAGTGTTGACTTTCAACATGATCACCGACTAGCCAATGACTGATCTGTGTGGAGAATATGCCTAAAATGCCCAAAAGATTTAGAAATAAACATGGCATATGGGCTCACGAGTTGGAGGCACCATTTTAAGGTATCGGCATCTGTATGGATTTAATATGCTCAATTAACTTCATTTCATTGGATATAACTCCTCACTAGTGTTGAGCATTCCGATACCGCAACTATCGGGTATCGGCCGATATTAGCGGTATCGGAATTCCGATACTGACTTCCGATACTTTCGTCATATCGGATACCGGAATCGGAAGTTCCCATCATGCTATGAGCCTGCTTGCTTTGATTAAGCCAATGGGAATCCTCCGAAGTGTGGGCACATCCTGTTAGGCATGTAGGCATGTTAACTATTGGCATGGCTGTGATTGGCTGCCGAAATTATGTCATGATGCACTATAAAAGCCACCGCAGCCGCCATTTCTGGTTCACTCTGCTGTGAATTCAGTTAGGGACAGGCTGCTGTAGAAGACTGTGAGGGACAGTTAGAAATAGCGATTCCACCAAACTTCTAGTGCTTTACCCAGGCTACATAAACCACCACTGTAGCCTTCTTTGCCCTAGCAGCAGTGTTCACAGCTGTCTGCAAGGGCTGTGTGAGTGCAGCTCACGCTGTGGAGTGGGTCCTGAAGCCACGTCAGGCTGTAGGCCACCCAGTGTGATCACTGCTGCCTCATACATCTTTTAATTTTTGAGCTGCATTTTTTACATAATTTCAATCTAGTGTGCTTCCATCCGTATCCATATACGTTGGTTGCAAACACTAGTAGTAGACAGCGGAGCCTTTCTGCAGCCTTTCAGTGCTAGTATCCACTTTGCTGCACTGTTCACGGCTGTCTGAGAGGTCTCTGACTGTGTGTGAGTGCAGCTCACGCTGAGTAGTGTGTCCTGCAGCTACGTCTGGTTGTAGGACGCTCAGCGTGCGTCAGTGCCTCACACATATTTGTATTTGAGTGCAGCTCATTTTTTCTTCTATTAGTGTGCATCCATCCGTCTCCATCTACGGTGGTTGCAAACACTATATAGGAGTACACAGCGGAGCCTTTCTGCAGCCTGTCAGTGCCAGTGCCCACTTAGCTGCACTGTTCACGGCTGTCTGAGAGGTCTCTGACTGTGTGTGAGTGCAGCTCACGCTGAGTAGAGTGTCCTGCAGCTACGTCTGGTTGTAGGACGCTCAACGTGCGTCACTGCCTCACACATATTTGTCTTTGAGTGCTGCTCATTTTTTCTTCTCCTATTAGTGTGCATCCATCCGTATCCATCAACATTGGTTGGTTGCAAACACTATATAGGAGTAGATAGAGGAGCCTTTTTTTCTGGCTTGTGCTCTGCCGGCGCAGCCAGATTAGTATTACCCAATTTTTTTGGAGCCTCATCTTTTGCATTGTAGGTTACCTGCCTGCATTGTAATAGCTCCAAAAAGTTGGTGATACTATCAGTTTCAATTCTTTGTTCACATACTTTGAGTTTGTTTCCAACAAAGAAACCACAAAAAAAGTTCACCAAACACTACATTTGGAACTTGTGTAGGCCACATCAGCTCCTATTAAAGTGTAGTCCACACACACACACTTCATAAAATTAGTGTTTCTTGTACCTGTAACCAGCTGTTCAGGAATAAGCACACTAAGGCCCCCCCTTTGTACTTTTCTGCCTATCTTAAGCAGTCTGGCAAGATGAAGAAAGCAGGGAGTAAGGCGCGTGGGCGTGGGCGTGGAGATTCAGCAGGGAGAGGACGTAGGGATTCTGCAGGGAGAGGACGTGGGGATTCTGCAGGTAGAGGATGTGGGGATTCTGGGCCTGCTGCGGGCACCAGTGGATCAGCATCCCCCAGTTTTAGCAGGCAACAGTCCTTTATGCGCAGCTTTGTAGGACCTCAACGTACCCCACTGCTGCGGGAGGAACAAATTGAAGCCGTTGTCGGATGGATGGCAGCTAACGCATCGACTTCCATTACTTCCGCATCCTCTCAGGACCAGAGCACCGAAGAGCAACCATCTGTCTCTTCACCACCTGCCAAAGTGCCCAGGCAGTCAGAGAGACATGGACAGGAGCCATCACAGTCTCTACTTCTGTTCTCGGAATCTGTTGGCTTGGAAAGAGGGGGCCAGCCAAGCAGCATTCCTGAATGTGAAGAAGAGGGAGTATGCAGTGATGTGCAACTTCTTTGTCCCTCTGAATCTGAAGAGGCGAGTAGGCCAGTGCCTATGGTCAGCACACCTCAGTACGCATCAGATGATGACGAGACTCAGTTGCCACTTTCTGTTGCGTACGGTGCTGGCGAGACAACCCCGGAGAAGCAGCTGTTTGAAGAGGGGAGGGAAGATGATGAGGTCCTTGACCCATCATGGCGTGAGGAACAGGAAGGTGGTGGGAGCAGCTCGGAGGAAGAGATTCCCCTACCAGCCAAAACAGGAGGCAGAGGGAGGGGGAAGACTTGGTTGCCTGTACCCTCCACTTCGGCACCCGTTTGGAGCATTCCTCATTCCAAAGGCAAAACGGGCGCTCCCAAGACTTGCAGTGCGTGGTCCTTTTTTGACACAGTTGCAGATGACATTTGCTTTGTCAAATGCAAGCTGTGTCATCAGAAAGTCAAAAGAGGGAGAAATGTCAGCAACCTCAATACCACAAATATGTGGAAACATGTGCGCACCAAGCACAAGTTGGAGTTGCAGAGACACCCTGAAGACGTAGGCCAACGTACAGCACCACCTACCACCTCTTCAGTTCGTGTTGGGGCCTCTTCCTCCAGCTCACACACTGCTGGTTCGGCTTCCTCACAGGATCGCCAAGGAAGAACCTCTGCCACTGTTGTCCGGAGACCCTGTCAGATTCCACCCATAGCAGCACGTTCCCATCCATCACAGCCATCGGTAGCACAGGCATGGGATAAAAGGCGCCCTTACTCGGCAAACCATCCCCGAGCACAGTCTCTGAATGTTGGCATTGCCAAACTTCTGGCAGTTGAAATGCTGTCATTCAGGCTGGTGGACAGTGACACCTTCCGGGACTTAATGGCATTGGCAGTCCCCCAATACAACGTGCCCAGCCGCTTTTATTTCAGCAGGCGAGCCATCCCTGCCCTGCAGAAACATGTTGAGGGCAAAATAAAACATGCGCTACTAAACGCCGTTAGTAGCAAGGTCCACCTGACCACCGATGCGTGGACCAGTAACCATGGACAGGGACGATACCTTTCCCTCACTGCCCACTGGGTCAATGTTGTGGAGCCGGGTACAGATCTGGAGAGTGGCGCTGTACGTGTTCTTCCAACGCCACGGATTGCAGGACTCCAGTCTGTACACATAGACTCCTCCTCCTACTCAAGTTCCTCAGAAACAGCAGAGCAGGAGCCTGTTACGACCGATATGAGCACAGCCGTGGCCAAACGTCAACAGGCTGTACTCAAATTAATTTCTTTGGGGAATCGAAGCCACACAGCGCAGGAGCTCTGGAATGCTATCAAGCAGGAGAGCGATGTGTGGTTTGGGCCAGCGAATCTCCAGCCGGGCTTGGTAGTGTGTGACAATGGCCGAAATCTGGTGGCAGCTCTTGGCCTAGGCAACCTCACACACATCCCATGTCTGGCACATGTGCTTAACTTGGTCGTGCAGAGCTTTCTGAGGGACTATCCGGATCTTGATGCACTGTTGCACAAGGTCTGCATAGAGTGCGCTCACTTGCGGCGTTCCAGCACGGCAAGATCGCGCCTCGCTGCTCTGCAGCGACGATTTGGCCTTCCGGAAGATCGCATCATATGTGACCTACCCACCCGGGGGAATTCAACGTTACATATGTTGGAGCGGTTGTGTGAGCAGCAGGCAGCAGTCATGGAGTACCAGCTGCATCAGGCGCAAACAAGTCGCACTGTGCGCCGTTCACACTTCAGCACCATTGAGTGGGCCTCTATGAAGGACATCTGCCTCGTTTTGCGTGCCTTCGATGAATCCACGCGGATGGCGAGTGCAGATGATGCACTAGTCAGCATGACTGTCCCCCTTATCTGCCTGCTTCAACAAACACTGCAAGCACTAAGGGATGAGGTTTCGGAAGAGGTGGAGGATGAGGAGTCCCAAATGCCATCTGCTTCTGGACAGTCTGCGCTACATGTTTCCTCACAAAGGCCTAGGCAGGGGACACTTTGTGAGGAGGATGAGGAGGAGTCGATGGAGGAGGAAGACATCTCTCCAGAGGAGGGAGGTACACAAACCTCTACTCAGTATGTACAGCGAGGGTGGGGTGATGCAGAGCAGGCCGAGGTCACGCCTCAAACAGGGGACAGCGGTTCTTTGGCAGTTGGGAGTCTGCAGCACATGGTTGATTTCATGCTGCAGTGCCTGAGAAACGACCGCCGCATCGCCCACATTCTCGTCTCGGCTGATTATTGGGTGTACACCCTCCTAGATCCTCGCTACCGGGACAGCGTACAAAGGCTCATACCAACGTTGAACCGGGAGCGTAAACTGCGGGAGTACGAAGAGTCACTGGTGCAGTCCATAATGTTTTCCATTCCACCCGACAGCATTGTTGCTAGTGCTTTACAAAGCAGCTCTGTGCGTCGAGGCAGTGGAGGAAACTCTGAACAAAGAGGGAGCAGAGGCAGCGCCGCAGCACAAGGCAAGACCACTATGGCCCAAATGTGGCAAAGTTTTGTGTGTCCACCACAATTGTCTACACCATCAGCGACGCCTCGAGTCAGCAGGAGGCAACACTTCCGTCAGATGGTGTCAGACTACATGTCTTGCCCTGTCGCTGTACTCCCAGATGGCTCTTCCCCCTTCAAGTTTTGGGTCTCTAAGCTGGATACATGGCCAGAGCTTAGCCAGTATGCATTGGAGGTGCTGGCTTGCCCTGCTGCCAGTGTATTATCGGAACGCGTCTTTAGTGCCGCAGGTGGTGTACTAACAGACCGTCGCACGCGACTATCTTCCGATAATGTTGACCGGCTGATTTTTCTGAAAATGAACAAGGCCTGGATCTCCAAAGACTTTGCCATTCCTCTTACAGACTAAATTAGTGGTTGGCAACTGTATCCAGGTCTGCTGGTGTGTTCATTTTTCTACCACCTGAACTATAATCCCTGTGCTTCAACACAGCAAGTTGTCGCTCAGATGTGTCGTCTGCACAGAGAAACACACTAGCTCCTGTGTTAGTGGGGTTCAGTTACGCCAGCTGATCCCCTGCTGTGTGGGCGGCAAAGTCACCAGCTCCATCAACATTCAAACCACTACTGATTTTTAACCGTGCCCAACTTAGGTCTCTGGCTCCACTGTCTCTACTATTTCCCCTGGCCTCCAACCCCGCCATCTACATCTCTGAAGTGGCGTCAGCACAATCTACACTTGTTCCTGTGTTCCTGTGGCTCAGTCCCATCAGTTTATCCCCTGATGTGTGTCCGGCAAGGTCTCCTGCTCTGTCCACATTCCCATAACCAGTAGTGGGAATGAGGACAGAGCTGGCGAACTTGCCGGACAAACATCAGGGGATCAACTGATGGGACTGAGCACCAGTAACACAGGAACAAGTGTAGATTGTGCTGACGCCACTTCAGAGATGTAGCTGGCGGGGTTGGAGGCCAGGGTAAATAGTAGAGACAGTGGAGCCAGAGGCCTAAGTGGAGCATGGTTAGAATCAGTAGTAGTCAACATCCTCCATAAAAACCGCTGCCCATTGGCCTCTGCATGCGGCATGCGTAATCCTGGGCTCCAACAGCGTCAGTTGGTGTTCAGAAGTGTCGTCTCCACAGAGCCAAACACATTCGTTCAAGTGTTAGTGGGGTTCAGCACTGCCAGCTGTTCCCCTGATGTGGAGATGGCAAGTCTCCTGCTGCCTTCACCTGCCAAAAGCAACAGGCCCCAGCCTGCTCCACGCCTGATCCTGGGCTCCAACAGCGTCAGTTGGTGTTCAGAAGTGTCGTCTCCACAGAGCCAAACACATTCGTTCAAGTGTTAGTGGGGTTCAGCACTGCCCGCTGTTCCCCTGCTGTGGAGATGGCAAGTCTCCTGCTGCCTTCACCTGCCAAAAGCAACAGGCCCCAGCCTGCTCCTCGCCTAATCCTGGGCTCCAACAGCGTCAGTTGGTGTTCAGAAGTGTCGTCTCCACAGAGCCAAACACATTCGTTCAAGTGTTAGTGGGGTTCAGCACTGCCAGCTGTTCCCCTGCTGTGGAGATGGCAAGTCTCCTGCTGCCTTCACCTGCCAAAATCCAGTAGGCCCCAGCCTGCTCCACGCCTGATCCTGGGCTCCAACAGCGTCAGTTGGTGTTCAGAAGTGTCGTCTCCACAGAGCCAAACACATTCGTTCAAGTGTTAGTGGGGTTCAGCACTGCCAGCTGTTCCCCTGCTGTGGAGATGGCAGATCTCCTGCTGCCTTCACCTGCCAAAAGCAACAGGCCCCAGCCTGCTCCTCGCCTAATCCTGGGCTCCAACAGCGTCAGTTGGTGTTCAGAAGTGTCGTCTCCACAGAGCCAAACACATTCGTTCAAGTGTTAGTGGGGTTCAGCACTGCCAGCTGTTCCCCTGCTGTGGAGATGGCAAGTCTCCTGCTGCCTTCACCTGCCAAAAGCAACAGGTCCCAGCCTGCTCCACGCCTGATCCTGGGCTCCAACAGCGTCAGTTGGTGTTCAGAAGTGTCGTCTCCACAGAGCCAAACACATTCGTTCAAGTGTTAGTGGGGTTCAGCACTGCCAGCTGTTCCCCTGCTGTGGAGATGGCAAGTCTCCTGCTGCCTTCACCTGCCAAAAGCAACAGGCCCCAGCCTGCTCCTCGCCTAATCCTGGGCTCCAACAGCGTCAGTTGGTGTTCAGAAGTGTCGTCTCCACAGAGCCAAACACATTCGTTCAAGTGTTAGTGGGGTTCAGCACTGCCAGCTGTTCCCCTGCTGTGGAGATGGCAAGTCTCCTGCTGCCTTCACCTGCCAAAATCCAGTAGGCCCCAGCCTGCTCCACGCCTGATCCTGGGCTCCAACAGCGTCAGTTGGTGTTCAGAAGTGTCATCTCCACAGAGCCAAACACATTCGTTCAAGTGTTAGTGGGGTTCAGCACTGCCAGCTGTTCCCCTGCTGTGGAGATGGCAAGTCTCCTGCTGCCTTCACCTGCCAAAAGCAACAGGCCCCAGCCTGCTCCTCGCCTAATCCTGGGCTCCAACAGCGTCAGTTGGTGTTCAGAAGTGTCGTCTCCACAGAGCCAAACACATTCGTTCAAGTGTTAGTGGGGTTCAGCACTGCCCGCTGTTCCCCTGCTGTGGAGATGGCAAGTCTCCTGCTGCCTTCACCTGCCAAAATCCAGTAGGCCCCAGCCTGCTCCACGCCTGATCCTGGGCTCCAACAGCGTCAGTTGGTGTTCAGAAGTGTCGTCTCCACAGAGCCAAACACATTCGTTCAAGTGTTAGTGGGGTTCAGCACTGCCAGCTGTTCCCCTGCTGTGGAGATGGCAAGTCTCCTGCTGCCTTCACCTGCCAAAATCCAGTAGGCCCCAGCCTGCTCCACGCCTGATCCTGGGCTCCAACAGCGTCAGTTGGTGTTCAGAAGTGTCGTCTCCACAGAGCCAAACACATTCGTTCAAGTGTTAGTGGGGTTCAGCACTGCCAGCTGTTCCCCTGCTGTGTGGATGGCAAGTCTCCTGCTGCCTACACAGTCCTACTACTACTGATTTTTATCCGTGCTCCACTTAGGCCTGTGGCTTCACTGATTTTCGTATTTCCCCTGTTCTCCAACCCCGCCAGTTACAGCTCCGAAGTGGCGTCTGCACAATCCACACTTGTTCCTGTGTTCCAGGTGTTCAGTCCGGTATGGGAATGTGGACAGAGCAGGCGACATTGCCGGACACACATCAGGGGATTAACTGACCGGACTGAACACCTGGAACACAGGAACAAGTGTGGATTGTGCAGACGCCACTTCGGATCTGTAACTGGCGGGGTTGGAGGACAGGGGAAATACGAAAATCAGTGAAGCCACAGGCCTAAGTGGAGCACGGTTAAAATTAGTAGAAGTCTACAACCGATCTTAAAATTTCTTCAATGCAGCCTCAGCCTGCTCCGTGCTTGTCCCTGGGCTTCAACACAGCCAGTTGTAGCTCGGAAGTGCCGTCCACACGGAAAGAGACACTTGCTGCCGTGTCTCAGTGGGGTTCAGTAACGTCAGCTGTTCCCCTGCTGTGTGGATGGCAGTCTCTCCTGCTGTCTCCGCATTCCAAAGACAGTAGGCCTCTGCCTACACCCTCCTATTTCCTGGGCTTCAACACAGCCAGTTGTAGCTCGGAAGTGCCGTCCACACGGAAAGAGACACTTGCTCCCGTGTCTCAGTGGGGTTCAGTAACGCTAGCTGATCCCCTGCTGTGTGGATGGCAGTCTCTCCTGCTGTCTCTGCATTCCAAAGACAGTAGGCCTCTGCCTACACCCTCCTATTTCCTGGGCTTCAACACAGCCAGTTGTAGCTCGGAAGTGCCGTCCACATGGAAAGAGACACTTGCTCCCGTGTCTCAGTGGGGTTCAGTAACGCTAGCTGATCCCCTGCTGTGTGGATGGCAGTCTCTCCTGCTGTCTCTGCATTCCAAAGACAGTAGGCCTCTGCCTACACCCTCCTATTTCCTGGGCTTCAACACAGCCAGTTGTAGCTCGGAAGTGCCGTCCACACGGAAAGAGACACTTGCTCCCGTGTCTCAGTGGGGTTCAGTAACACTAGCTGATCCCCTGCTGTGTGGATGGCAGTCTCTCCTGCTGTCTCTGCATTCCAAAGACAGTAGGCCTCTGCCTACACCCTCCTATTTCCTGGGCTTCAACACAGCCAATTGTAGCTCGGAAGTGCCGTCCACACGGAAAGAGACACTTGCTCCCGTGTCTCAGTGGGGTTCAGTAACGCTAGCTGATCCCCTGCTGTGTGGATGGCAGTCTCTCCTGCTGTCTCTGCATTCCAAAGACAGTAGGCCTCTGCCTACACCCTCCTATTTCCTGGGCTTCAACACAGCCAGTTGTAGCTCGGAAGTGCCGTCCACACGGAAAGAGACACTTGCTCCCGTGTCTCAGTGGGGTTCAGTAACGCTAGCTGATCCCCTGCTGTGTGGATGGCAGTCTCTCCTGCTGTCTCTGCATTCCAAAGACAGTAGGCCTCTGCCTACACCCTCCTATTTCCTGGGCTTCAACACAGCCAGTTGTAGCTCGGAAGTGCTGTCCACACGGAAAGAGACACTTGCTCCCGTGTCTCAGTGGGGTTCAGTAACGCTAGCTGATCCCCTGCTGTGTGGATGGCAGTCTCTCCTGCTGTCTCTGCATTCCAAAGACAGTAGGCCTCTGCCTACACCCTCCTATTTCCTGGGCTTCAACACAGCCAGTTGTAGCTCGGAAGTGCCGTCCACCCGGAAAGAGACACTTGCTCCCGTGTCTCAGTGGGGTTCAGTAACGCTAGCTGATCCCCTGCTGTGTGGATGGCAGTCTCTCCTGCTGTCTCTGCATTCCAAAGACAATAGGCCTCTGCCTACACCCTCCTATTTCCTGGGCTTCAACACAGCCAGTTGTAGCTCGGAAGTGCCGTCCACACGGAAAGAGACACTTGCTCCCGTGTCTCAGTGGGGTTCAGTAACGCTAGCTGATCCCCTGCTGTGTGGATGGCAGTCTCTCCTGCTGTCTCTGCATTCCAAAGACAGTAGGCCTCTGCCTACACCCTCCTATTTCCTGGGCTTCAACACAGCCAGTTGTAGCTCGGAAGTGCCGTCCACACGGAAAGAGACACTTGCTCCCGTGTCTCAGTGGGGTTCAGTAACGCTAGCTGATCCCCTGCTGTGTGGATGGCAGTCTCTCCTGCTGTCTCTGCATTCCAAAGACAGTAGGCCTCTGCCTACACCCTCCTATTTCCTGGGCTTCAACACAGCCAGTTGTAGCTCGGAAGTGCCGTCCACACGGAAAGAGACACTTGCTCCCGTGTCTCAGTGGGGTTCAGTAACGCTAGCTGATCCCCTGCTGTGTGGATGGCAGTCTCTCCTGCTGTCTCTGCATTCCAAAGACAGTAGGCCTCTGCCTACACCCTCCTATTTCCTGGGCTTCAACACAGCCAGTTGTAGCTCGGAAGTGCCGTCCACACGGAAAGAGACACTTGCTCCCGTGTCTCAGTGGGGTTCAGTAACGCTAGCTGATCCCCTGCTGTGTGGATGGCAGTCTCTCCTGCTGTCTCTGCATTCCAAAGACAGCAGGCCTCTGCCTACACCCTCCTATTTCCTGGGCTTCAACACAGCCAGTTGTAGCTCGGAAGTGCCGTCCACACGGAAAGAGACACTTGCTCCCGTGTCTCAGTGGGGTTCAGTAACGTTAGCTGTTCCCCTGCTGTGTGGATGGCAGTCTCTCCTGCTGTCTCCACATTCCAAAGACAGTAGGCCTCTGCCTACACCCTCCTATTTCCTGGGCTTCAACACAGCCAGTTGTAGCTCGGAAGTGCCGTCCACACGGAAAGAGACACTTGCTCCCGTGTCTCAGTGGGGTTCAGTAACGCTAGCTGATCCCCTGCTGTGTGGATGGCAAAGTCTCCTGCTGCCTACACAGTCCTACTACTGATTTTTAACCGTGCTCCAATTAGGCCTGTGGCTCCACTGTCTCTCCACTGTCTCTCGTATTTCCCCTGTCCTCCAACCCCGCCAGTTACAGCTCCGAAGTGGCGTCTGCACAATCCACACTTGTTCCTGTGTTCCAGGTGTTCAGTCCGGTCAGTTAATCCCCTGATGTGTGTCCGGCAATGCCGCCTGCTCTGTCCACATTCCCATAACTAGTTATGGGAATGTGGACAGAGCAGGCGACAATCCCCTGATGTGTGTCCGGCAATGCCGCCTGCTCTGTCCACATTCCCATAACTAGTTATGGGAATGTGGACAGAGCAGGCGACATTGCCGGACACACATCAGGGGATTAACTGACCGGACTGAACACCTGGAACACAGGAACAAGTGTGGATTGTGCAGACGCCACTTCGGATCTGTAACTGGCGGGGTTGGAGGACAGGGGAAATACGAAAATCAGTGAAGCCACAGGCCTAAGTGGAGCACGGTTAAAATTAGTAGAAGTCTACAACCGATCTTAAAATTTCTTCAATGCAGCCTCAGCCTGCTCCGTGCTTGTCCCTGGGCTTCAACACAGCCAGTTGTTGCTCGGAAGTGCCGTCTTCACAGAGTAAACACTAGCTCCTGTGTTTGTGGGGTTCAGTAACGTCAGCTGTTCCCCTGCTGTTTTGATGGCAATCTGTCCTGCTGCATCCCAATTGACAGCACATCAGGCCTCAGCCTGCTAAGTGCTTGTCCCTGGGCTCCAACATCGCCAGTTGCTGCTCATAACTGACTTTGGCACGGGTACTCCCTCCTGCCTAGCTTGGTTCCAGCCCTGCCTGCTGTTTCCGGGAAGTGTCAATGTCAGTTTGCCACCCCAAGTTGCCATGTCGTGTTGCGGTTGGGTTAGCCGAGGCTAGGGTGCCAGCAGTTTAGGTGCTTCCTATGTGGACTGCAGGTTCTGGTAAGAAAGGCTTGTTCCGTAGTGCCAGTAGGACAAGCAGCCCCTGTAGGACTGTGTGATTCGGTAACTGCGGCCAGCTTGCGGCATGCCAACTTTGCTTTTCAGGGGTAACTTCAGCTGCCCCTCCGGGTTCCAGCACCGTCAGCTGGTTCTCGGCAGAGCCTTTGGCCTAGGTGCCTTCATCTCGGTATCCGAGTTCCGGCAACGTCTGCTGGTCCTTGGTAGTGCTTTGTAGCACAGGTACCTCCTGCTTAGTAACCGGGTTCCAGCACTGTCAGCTGGTCCTCGGTTGTGCCATTGGCTCTTATTCCTTCTGCTGCCCCTCCGGGTGCCAGCACTGTCAGCTGGTCCTCGCTATTTCCATTTGCTCTTGCAGCTTATGCTACCCATCCGGGTTCCAGCACCGTCAGCTGGTTCTCGGCAGAGCCTTTGGCCTAGGTGCCTCCATCTCGGTATCCGAGTTCCGGCAACGTCTGCTGGTCCTTGGTAGTGCTTTGTAGCACAGGTACCTCCTGCTTAGTAACCGGGTTCCAGCACCGTCAGCTGGTCCTCGGTTGTGCCATTGGCTCTTATTCCTTCTGCTGCCCCTCCGGGTGCCAGCACTGTCAGCTGGTCCTCGCTATTTCCATTTGCTCTTGCAGCTTATGCTACCCATCCGGGTTCCAGCACCGTCAGCTGGTTCTCGGCAGAGCCTTTGGCCTAGGTGCCTCCATCTCGGTATCCGAGTTCCGGCAACGTCTGCTGGTCCTTGGTAGTGCTTTGTAGCACAGGTACCTCCTGCTTAGTAACCGGGTTCCAGCACCGTCAGCTGGTCCTTGGTAGTGCCATTGGCTCTTGTTCCTTCTGCTGCCCCTCCGGGTGCCAGTACCGTCAGCTGGTTCAAGAGGACAAAGAACAGGAAGACAACCACCAAAATGCAGAACAACAAGAGAGAGAAGACAAAGAAGCATAAAAAAACAAAGCAGAAGAACATTAAGCATAAGACTAATACTCTGAGCAAATGATATTATCTTATTTATAAGCAGAAGAAGACTAAGCAGTGTATGGGGGTGAGTCCGTTCCTCCTCGTGGTGCCCCTGGAAAAGGCCTGCTGCTGCAGGCCAAACTGAACGCGGACAAATCCTGTTGTAAATCTTTTGTGACAGGCAGAACGGAAGGAGTAAACTTCTAACTTTTCTAGATAACAACTACAGGAATGCCTGACACAAATAAGAATATGATGAAGAATAGGAAGAAGATGAAGATTGAAGAAGTTGAATATGCTATTCATGCTATTAGAAGTGGAAAGGAAGAACAAAGACAAAAGAATCTAATTAATAAAAATATTGGAGAAAGAGAAACCAATCACAAACTAAAATGTTTCTATACTAATGCACAAAGCATGGGCAACAAACAAGGAGAATTGGAACTACAAACACAGGAAAAGAAATATGATGTAATTGGAATCACTGAAACTTGGTGGGACAATACACATGATTGGAATACAAGACTAGAAGGATACAACTTATTTGCAAGAAACAGACTTGATAAACGAGGAGGGGGTGTCACATTGTATGTTCGAAACGCGTATATCTGCACAGAGATTGAAGCTTCAGAGACTGGGAGTTCTGTGGAAACTGTTTGGGTAAGAATACAAGGACAGAACAATGGAAAGGACACCATTGTAGGCATTTACTACAGGCCGCCTGTGCAAGCCGAAGATATAGATGAACTCTTTATGCATCAGATGGCCAAGTTCTCCAAAAAATATGACATAGTTGTCATGGGAGATTTCAACTATCCAGACATTTGTTGGGAATCTCTCTCAGGCAAAACTAACTGGTCAAGGAAATTCTTATCCTCTCTTGCTGACAACTTTATCTTCCAAAAGGTAAGGGAGAAAACAAGGGGAACTGCTACCTTGGATCTAATCCTTATAAACAGGGAGGAAATGGTTGAGGAGGTAAAAGTGGCTGGGACCCTAGGAGGTAGCGACCATGCTATTTTAGAATTTTGGATAACTAGAGGTGGAAGACCTGTGAAGACTCAGACGTCAAGGTTAGATTTCAGAAAGGCAGATTTTAAGGGATTCAGAAAGAGAATTGGAGGGATCCAATGGCTGGATATCCTTAAAGACAAAAATGTCCAGGAAGGATGGGAAATCTTGAAAAATGAAATTCTCAAAGCACAGTTGTTAACAATTCCGAAAAGAGGGAAGAATAGGAAGCATTTAAGGAAACCAGGATGGATGAACACAGAACTTAAGCACATGCTAAAAAGGAAGAAAAAAATGTTTATAAAATGGAAAGAGGGAGGCATATCTAAAGAAGAATATAATGCTGTCTGCAGAACCTGCAGGGCACAAATCAGATTAGCTAAAGCTGAAAATGAACTGAGGCTTGCAAGAGATGTCAAAAGCAATAATAAAGGATTTTGGGGATATGTCAAAAGTAAAAGAAAAGTCAAAGATGCTATAGGATTTTTACATGATGAAAATGATGACATGGTAAGACAGGATGTTGAGAAGGCTGAACTTTTAAATTCCTATTTTGCATCTGTTTTCTCACAGAAAGGAAATGCAACATAAACTGTTATTCACTGTCCTATTAAGGGAATAGAAGAATCCAGGATATCTATAAACAGAAAGATAGTGAGGAAACACTTAGCTAACCTAAATGAATTCAAGTCTCCAGGTCCAGATGAATTACACCCCAGAGTACTGAAGGAGATAGCAGAAGAAATTTTTGAACCCCTCTCCATAATCTTTGAAAATTCTTGGAGAACAGGAGAAGTGCCAGAAGACTGGAGAAGAGCAAATGTTGTTCCTATCTTCAAAAAGGGGAAGAAGGTGGACCCAGGCAACTATAGGCCGGTGAGTCTGACTTCTATACCAGGAAAGATCTTTGAACAAATTATTAAACAACATGTATGTCAATACCTGGATAAGAATGAAGTGATTAAACAGAGTCAGCATGGGTTTCTAACTAATAAGTCATGTCAGACTAACTTAATTTCCTTCTATGACGGTATCACTGATTGGGTGGATCAAGGAAATGCTGTAGATATAGTATATCTTGACTTCAGCAAAGCATTTGACAAAGTCTCTCATACAATCCTTATTGAAAAAATGACTAAGTATGGAATGGACAAGGCAACTGTTAGGTGTATTCATAACTGGCTTAGTGATCGGACCCAAAGAGTGGTCGTAAATGGCTGCACATCCAGTTGGAAGAATGTCTCAAGTGGGGTACCACAGGGCTCTGTCCTGGGCCCTGTATTGTTCAACATCTTTATCAACGATTTAGATGAAGGAATTGAGGGTAAACTGATTAAATTTGCTGATGACACAAAGCTAGGAGGGATAGCTAATACTAGAGAAGAGAGAGAGAGGATTCAAAAAGATTTAAATAAACTGGAGAAGTGGGCAGCAACTAACAGAATGGTTTTTAACAGGGAGAAATGCAAAGTACTACATCTGGGCAATAAAAATGAAAAAAGCATATATAGAATGGGAGGAATAGGGCTAAGTGACAGCACATGTGAAAAAGACTTGGGTATACTAATAGATCACAGACTGAATATGAGTCAACAGTGTGATGCAGCAGCAAAAAAGGCAAATGCAATTCTAGGATGTATTAACAGAAGCATACAGTCTAGATCACGTGAAGTCATTATTTCCCTCTACTCCTCTTTGGTCAGACCTCATCTGGAATATTGTGTCCAGTTTTGGGCACCACATTTTAAAAAAGACATCAACAAACTGGAGCAAGTTCAGAAAAGAGCGACCAGAATGGTGACCGGTCTGCAAACCCTGTCTTATGAGGAAAGGTTGCAGGATTTGGGAATGTTTAGTTTGCAAAAGAGAAGACTGAGAGGAGACTTAATAGCTGTCTACAAATATCTAAAGGGCTGTCACATTGTAGAAGGATCAACTTTTTTCTCATTTGCACAAGGAAAGACTAGAAGCAATGGGATGAAACTGAATGGGAAGAGACACAGATTAGATATTAGAAAAAACTTTTTGACAGTTAGAGTGATCAATGAGTGGAACAGGCTGCCACGAGAAGTGGTGAGTTCGCCTTCAATGGAAGTCTTCAAACAGAGGCTGGACAGACATCTGACTGGGATGATTTAGCGAATCCTGCTTTGAGCAGGGGGTTGGACCAGATGGCCCAGGAGGTCCCTTTCAACTCTACGATTCTATGATTCTATGATTCTAATATGTAGAATAATAATTGTTGAATAAGAAGAATATGAAGAATGTAAGAAAAGGAAGAAGAAGAAGAATGTAAAAAAAGGAAGTAGAAGAATTTAAAAAAAGGAAGAAGAAGAATGTAAAAAAAGGAATAAGAAGAAGAATGTAAAAAAAGGAAGTAGAAGAATGTAAAAAAAGGAAGAAGAAGAAGAAGAATGTAAAAAAAGGAATAAGAAGAAGTAGAAGAAGAAGGTAAAAAAAGGAAGAAGAATAAGAAAGAAGAAGAAAGAAGAAGAAGACATACATGTCTGGCAAAATATAAATGAGGCTAACATAGTCAATATCTTTGTAACTCCTAACGTCTTTAAAAAAAAAGTTTAATTCCTGCTATTCCATTTGATTGGGCTAAACCTCTATGGCTTTAATGTCTCCTCCACCTCCCACAATACATTCTACATTATTCTTAGTTGTTTTTCTTCATGTAGAATTAACCTACAAGGAAAGAAAGGGTTTTTTTTTAATTCCGATATTTTGGCCCCATTGAGTTGCATTGGTTGCCGGTATCGGAATCGGCGATAACGATACTTTTTTTAAGATCGGCCGATCCATTCCGATCCGATATTTTCAAGTATCGGCTGGTATCGCTCAACTCTACTCCTCACTAAACAGATAGATACAGACACAAGTTCAACCTCATTATGAATGAAATGTGTTCGTTTTCATGTGCTAGTAAATGAATGACAAGTAAACATGAGCAGGTGTTTGAATGCATTGGGGACAACACAGACATCTAACAAGCCTATATTGTTTTTTTTTTTTTATATTTTTTCTGAGTTAACAACATGAGAGGTAGTTATCATCTCCGTAAAGACATTAGGGTCATGGAAAAGACAGAGCGTTTTATCTAGCCGGTTACAAACCTCATGACAGCTCTGAGCCAAAAGACCCGCTCTGTTATTCTTAGTCGAGCCAACAGCAAAATGTTTCTTGATCACTACGTTGAAAAGAAAAAGTGGTAGCAAGGCAGGAATCTGTAGTTCTATTAGTCCAGTATGGCTGTGGTCCAGAGCTGATTATTTCACACAGTCACATTGCAACATTCAGCATTATAACAGTCAGTAATACAAAGAAAGAACTCAAAGAACTCAAACAATGGCCCAGAATGGTGCATCTTGACATATTTTTGGGGAACTTTTCTTTAAGCATAATTGGCCACATATTGATCATAAAAACCACTCATCTCTCCAACTCTGCAGTGTTTGCATTCACGTTTCACCTCTTCCACTACACTTGGCCAAATGAGAGGAGAATGAGATATTGTCGTAATCCAATCTGACTTGCTAATTAGACCATCTGTTAGAAGGTGTATATTTTTCACAGTCATATTGTTAGAAATTTGCATATTTTCAAACTTCCTCCCAAACATTCTTTAAGATTTATTTTAATTTACTTTTTTTCTTTAATAATCTTGCAAATGTACAGCTTTTGCATTTAATAATATTTGCTGCATTTTTTATTACTCTACACAGTATATAATAAACCCCTTATCTGCCAGAGGTCTATGTATTAATTATGCTACTCAGGAGGCTTCAACATGTTTTGTGGGGTTTTTTCTCATCATTGTATCACAATAACACACACATTTTTAAATATACAGGACTGTGCAAAAGTTCTAGGCAGGTATGAAAATATTTGCTGAAAAGTAAGAATATTTTAAAAAGTAGAAGTGTTAATAGTTTATTTTTAGAAATTACCAAAATGCAAAGAGAATGAACAAAAGTGAAATTGAAATCAAATCATTATTTAATGTAACCATCCTTTGCCTTTAAGATAGCATTAAAGCATCAATTCTTCTCGGCACACTTGCACACAACTTTTAAAGAAACTCGGCAGAAGGTTGTCCCAAACACCTTGGAGAACTAACCATAGATCTTCTGTAGATGTAGGCTTGTGCAAATCCTTCTGTCTCTTCATGTAATCCCAGACAGATCTGATGATGTTGAGGCTATGGCTCTGTGGGAGTGATATCATGACTTCCATGACATCAAGACTTACTTTACTGTGATAATAGTTCTTATTGACATTGGCTGTATGTTTGGGTTTGTTCTTCTGCTGCAGAATAAATTTGCAGCCAATCAGAAGCCTTCAATGATGCTACTGCATGATGGATAAATATTTGTCTGTATTTCAATGCATTATTGGCATTTAGAAATCGACAATTGAGGAATTGGAATTATTTTTTCCATTTATGAGATTTATTTACTTCAGTGTCCAAGTGCCATGCATACACTATTACAGCTGTTTTTCTTAAAACAGATCTCAACATAAGGCTCTAGCAAATAGTTTTCATTTTTTAATTACACTTTTTTTCCATTAAACAAATTTCCACATCTAACCACAACAGGTTCAAACTACTTAAAAAGAAAGAGATGTATTGGATATTTAAGATTGCAGAAGTTCCAAACTACTTGGACAACCCCTTCAGTCTTCCAATTAAAATAAGAAAAGCCTATAGTATTGATCTCCCGCTACTTAGCAGTCATCTATTAGCTGCTGATCATCAATATTCCATCAGAACAGATGTCCAAAATAGCAAAGTAGTAAAGGCTGTAGACACTGTTATGTCACGTTAACGGCGAGAGATATGGTGCCATAATTGCTGAATCAGTGCCAATGCACGACGTTAGTAAAAGCTTGTGTTACTTTACTTGTTGCTTGATAAAAATTGCATTGGTTCTTATTTTTACAAGCATTTGTAAAAATTACAAGATGAGAATAACCATTTAATACATTGGCTCTAGAGATAAGAGTATCAGTTCGCAGGGATCCTATTCATCTGCCAGATCAGTTCTCTATGAACACTGAAGGTGCGTTCACAGGCTCACTGTGAGCCAGGACGATGAACTGCGGTGACTTCAATATGATCACTGTGAGCACCGTGAGAATTTTCTCATTGTGCTTGCAGTGATCTCATTGAGATCACCACAGCTCATCATCCTAGCTCACAGTGAAGTGCCGGTGGGAATGCACCTTCAGTAACCGTTAGTTACAGTACCTCTATGAGTTAACCGCTCATCACTGAAGCTTTGCTCGCAGAACCTCATTATTTTCTTGCTTTTCAGCCTGGATGGTTGCATCATGTCACCGTTCAGATTGTAAACCAGTTATCGCAGAGATGGATTACGGCATGGGACAGCATTGATGATCTTTACTTTGGACAAGTGAAAGATATGGTTGTTTATTATTTTTGTTATTTTTGCTTTTTTACAGGGGACAAGAGCTTCAATGGATTAGGTGCAAGGTGAGTATAATGGTTGTTATTATCTTTTTTTATAGGTCACAAGGACTTCAATGGAATAAGCGTAAAGTGAGTATAACTGATTTTTTTTATTTCAAATAAAGGAGTCTGTGTCTTTCTTTGAAATAAAAGATTTTATTCTGGCTTTGTCTTTTTTACAATCTAACTATGGGGTTAATAATAGCGGGCTTCTTATAGATGCCTCCCCATTACTAACTGATGTCAGCAGCCATAAAACAGCTGACATCAACACCACAACGATTGCTCCACTTTCCACCGCACCAGGGAAAGTGGGAAGAGCTGGGCAGAGCACCAGAATTGGAGCATCTAACAGATATGTCTTTTCTGGGGCAGATGCGGGCTACAATTTTTAGGCTGAGAGCCAATATCCATGGCCCTTTGCCAGCCTGAGAGCACCATTCCCCAGCTGTCTGCTTTAACTTGGCTGGGTGTCAAAAATGGGGGGACCCCATGCTGTTTTTTTAATTATTTATTTAAATAATTTTAAAAAACTTTCTGGGGACCCCTTTATGTTTGATAATCATCCATGCTAAAATTGACAGATTAGGATTGCAGCCCACAGCTGTCAGTTTTACCTGTGCTTGTTATCAAAAATAATAATAATAATAATAATCTTTATTTTTATATAGCGCTAACATATTCCGCAGCGCTTTACAGTTTGCACACATTATCATCACTGTCCCCGATGGGGCTCACAATCTAAATTCCCTATCAGTATGTCTTTAGAATGTGGGAGGAAACCGGAGTGCCCGGAGGAAACCCACGCAAACACAGGGAGAACATACAATCTCCTTGCAGATGTTGTCCTAAGAAGAGAATCAATGACAGTTTTTTATTTATTTATAGCACAGGCACCAGTTGATGATACTTCCATCAGCGGTGCCTGCTCTTGCTGTTTTCAGCAACAGCAGGCATAGGCTGATGGGAGTAGTAGTCTCTCATCAGCCAATGCCTGTGACCGGAGGTAAACTTTTTTACCACTGGTCACAGCTTCTGGCTTACACTGTCATCTGGCAGTGTGAGAACTGCAGCTTTCTGACTTCAGATAATAATCTGACCACCAATCAAACCCCATCTTTGTTGTGCTGTCATGAAGATGACAGCATGGCAAACAATAGATGTTCAGGCCCCCCATTCATTTGAATGGGATCCATGTCAAGGATCGTGTACTGTTTTTGCACCCTAACCGAGCTTTCTTTTAGATGTTCGTCAGAAATAACAGACCCAAACATCTGTAGATTAACACCTTATTTCAGCAGCATATGAAAAGCGGAAAATGTAAAACATAAAAAAGCAACAGCAGAATTGACCTTTTCTTCTCTTTCTCTCAATAGTGAGTTAATAAAAGATAGGTAATATGTTTTATGTACCTCAAAATGCTGCCACTGACAAATGCAATTCATCCTAAAAACAACAAGCCCTCATACAGATATGTTAGTGAAAAAATAAAAATAGTATGGCTCCTGGAATGTGACAATAAAAAAATTGTTCCAAAATGAGTAAGTCCTTGGAAAAGCACTCCCATCAAAGTTTTTATCCTCTTAACATATTGTTTTCATTATATAGCATTGTGTACATTATCCCCCTCTTCAACTCCTCACCCTGTCACTCTGCTTCTCCACCCTAAGGGTACCGTTACACCTAGCGACTCACCAGCGATCCCGACTAGCGATATGACACGGTCAGGATCGCTGGTGAATAGCTGGGTGGTCGCTAGTGAGCTGCCACTCAGGCAGATCTCACCAGCGACATCGCTGGGGACGGGGATCGCTACTTACCTGTCAGACGCGGCGATCCTGCGTCCTCCCGCCCGGCTCCACGCGTCGCTCGTCGTCACAGCGGGAAGCGCCGCAGGAAGTGGACGACGAGGAATGGTCCAGCAGCTTCTCGCGCGATCAGCCATAACCAGCGGGGGAGCCGGTCGGAGGTAAGTATCACATGCAGCGATATCGCTAGCAATATCGCTGTAACGTCACAAAATCGGTGACTTTACAGCGATATTGCTAGCGATATCGCAGTGTGTAACGGGGGCTTAACAAGGACTTTTGTCTCTACATAGAGCTTAGAAGATTTCAGGTGGTCAGTTTTTAATCTCGTTATGTCATTGTCACTCTGTGACAGTCGTCTGTAAGGAAGAGGGGTGCCAAACTGTTCCTGGAACTGGGAACCTAACTATTCCTGTCAAGGTAGAGAGGCGCAGGTCTATGTTCCTGTCAAACCCTAATCTGTCCCCTCCCCACCCCATGAGGCATGGGACAGAAATGTAAGGTAAGCAAGACAAAAAGACAAAACAAGGACAGCAGAAAGCATCTGTCATACAAAAGCACTAAACAACAATAGGGAGGAGGATAGGGACATGAATGAATAAACTAAATAGGAATAGGGACCAGGAGATAAACACACCCATCCAGTTAGGTCCATATATATTTGGACAGAGACAACATGTTTCTAATTTTGGTTCTAGACATTACCACAATGAATTTTAAACAAAACAATTCAGATGCAGCTGAAGTTCAGACTTTCAGCTTTCATTTGAGGGTATC
The DNA here is from genome assembly GCF_039654945.1 of Dendrobates tinctorius. NCBI lineage: Eukaryota > Metazoa > Chordata > Amphibia > Anura > Dendrobatidae > Dendrobates > Dendrobates tinctorius. Next base: position 4,794,844 of record NW_027361793.1, read on the forward strand.
CACATTAAAATTGGATGAAGGGTTTACAAGTTTCAGCTCCATAACATGTGCCACCCTGTTTTTAAAGGGACCAAAAGTAATTGGACAGATTAAATAATTGTAAATAAAATGTTCATTTCTAGTACTTGGTTGAAAATCCTTTGTTGGCAATGACTGCCTGAAGTCTTGAACTCATGGACATCACCAGACGCTGTGTTTCCTCCTTTTTGATGCTCTGCCAGGCCTTCACTGTGGTAGTTTTCAGTTGCTGTTTGTTCATGGGCCTTTCTGTCTGAAGTTTAGTCTTTAACAAGTGAAATGCATGCTCAATTGGGTTGCGGACAGGTGACTGACTTGGCCATTTAAGACTATTCCACTTATTTGCTTTAATAAACTCTTGGGTTACTTTGGCTTTATGTTTTGGGTCATTGTCCATCTGTAGTATGAAACAATGACCAATCAGGTTGGCTGCATTTGGCTGGATCTGAGCACACAGTATGGCTCTGAATACCTCAGAATTCATTCATCTGCTTCTGTCCTGTGTCACATCATCAATAAACACTAGTGCGAAAATGAGGATGAGTGACCTCATGGAGATCAACATCCGACACTGCGGAGACACCATCACATGTTTCTCAACGCAGTGATTCTAGAGCAATGCCCCCATCCCTTATGGGAAATATGCAAAAACATGTAAATCAACAGCCGCGGAGACACCATCACATGTTTCTCAACGCAAGCAAAGACTAGCCAGGTCTTTCACCGGGAAGGAACAACCACGGAACGGCAGTCTCCAATGAAGGAAACCACCTATGCCAAAACATGGTATCCATCCACAGACAGCTGTTTCGGGGTATTGCCCCTCATCAGTGTGGAGTAGGAAACTGGCTAGTAGGAGCAATGCCTAGTAAAAGACTACTGCGAAAATGAGGATGAGTGACCTCATGGAGATCAACATCCGACACTGCGGAGACACCATCATATGTTTCTCAACGCAGTGATTCTAGAGCAATGCCCCCATCCCTTATGGGAAATATGCAAAAACATGTAAATCAACAGCCGCGGAGACACCATCACATGTTTCTCAACGTAAGCAATGACTAGCCAGGTCTTTCACCGGGAAGGAACAACCACGGGAACGGCAGTCTCCAATGAAGGAAACCACCTATGCCAAAACATGGTATCCATCCACAGACAGCTGTTTCGGTGTATTGCCCCTCATCAGTGTGGAGTAGGAAACTGGCTAGTAGGAGCAATGCCTAGTAAAAGACTACTGCGAAAATGAGGATGAGTGACCTCATGGAGATCAACATCCGACACTGCGGAGACACCATCACATGTTTCTCAACGCAGTGATTCTAGAGCAATGCCCCCATCCCTTATGGGAAATATGCAAAAACATGTAAATCAACAGCCGCGGAGACACCATCACATGTTTCTCAACGCAAGCAATGACTAGCCAGGTCTTTCACCGGGAAGGAACAACCACGGGAACGGCAGTCTCCAATGAAGGAAACCACCTATGCCAAAACATGGTATCCATACACAGACAGCTGTTTCGGGGTATTGCCCCTCATCAGTGTGGAGTAGGAAACTGGCTAGTAGGAGCAATGCCTAGTAAAAGACTACTGCGAAAATGAGGATGAGTGACCTCATGGAGATCAACATCCGACACTGCGGAGACACCATCACATGTTTCTCAACGCAGTGATTCTAGAGCAATGCCCCCATCCCTTATGGGAAATATGCAAAAACATGTAAATCAACAGCCGCGGAGACACCATCACATGTTTCTCAACGTAAGCAATGACTAGCCAGGTCTTTCACCAGGAAGGAACAACCACGGGAACGGCAGTCTCCAATGAAGGAAACCACCTATGCCAAAACATGGTATCCATCCACAGGCAGCTGTTTCGGGGTATTGCCCCTCATCAGTGTGGAGTAGGAAACTGGCTAGTAGGAGCAATGCCTAGTAAAAGACTACTGCGAAAATGAGGATGAGTGACCTCATGGAGATCAACATCCGACACTGCGGAGACACCATCACATGTTTCTCAACCCAGTGATTCTAGAGTGATTCTACTCCACACTGATGAGGGGCAATACCCCGAAACAGCTGTCTGTGGATGGATACCATGTTTTGGCATAGGTGGTTTCCTTCATTGGAGGCAAACTGGCAAACCGACAGGGTCCAGGGATCAGGCTGCGGACATCAGCTCCGGACATCAGGCCGCAGTCATCTGGTTCCGGACCTCTGGCAATGGTCGGCAGGTTCCGGGCATCCGGAAGACAAACCAGGGTTCAGGCAAGGAGGCACGACAGATATCCAAGCAGGGTGCGTGTTTAGGGAACACGCCAAGGTCCAAGGCTAGGTGCGTGTGTAGGGGACACGCCAGGGTCCAAGGCTAGGTGCGTGTGTAGGGGACACTCCAGGGTTCAAAGCGAGGTGCGTGTGTAGGGGACACGCCAGGGTTCACAAACAAGACAGGGTGCATGTGTAGAGCCACGCCAAAGCATAGGATAAGACAGAGTGCGTGTAGAGACACGCCAAGGTACAAGGTACAAGACAGAGTGCGTGTAGAGACATGCCAAGGTACAAGGTACAAGACAGAGTACGTGTAGAGACACGCCAAGGTACAAGACAGAGTGCGTGTAGAGACACGCCAAGGTACAAGGTACAAGACAGAGTGCGTGTAGAGACACGCCAAGGCACAAGACAGGGTGCGTGTAGAGACACGCCAGGGTTCAGAGCAGGGCTGCGTGCTAGGAGCTACGCAGGGATGCACACCTCACTGGCCAATGCACACGGCTGTAACGCCAGCACGAGGCACGACTAAGGCACAGGAGGGGGCAAAGGAACCTTCGTGCTAGGAGCCACGCCAGGTTCAAGGCAGGGTGCGTGCTAGGAGCGACGCCAGGGTTCAAGGCAGGGTGCGTGCTAGGAGCCACGCAGGGGGCACGCCACACTGGCCAGTGCACACGGCTGTACACAAACACGTGGCACTTACCACGGCACAGGAGACGGCCAAGGGGAACCCACGCTGGGGTTCAATGCAAGTACAAGGCAGGGAACAAGGCAAGGAAAACAAGCAGAAACAGAGCCAGGTCAGAGCGAGGACAGAGTCTAGCAGCAGAGCGTAGGCAGAAGCCCAGAGCCGGGCCAAGGGAAGACCTTGGGACTAGACAAAGAAACGAGCACTAAGGAGAGGAGAAATGGTGCGTGTGCCAGGGAGCACTACAGAGCACCATAGGAGAGAGCGAGGCAGAGCAAGCAAAGACTGAGACCATAGGGAGGAACACAAAGCAAGGAATAGCAAGGCAGAGAACACAGGGAGGACTACAAGTCAAAGCATAGCAAAAGCAAGACATGGCAAAACAGGCGAGGCAGAGAACGCAGGAAGGACTACAAGTCAAAGCATAGCTAAGGCGAGACATAGCAAAACAGACTAAGACAAAGAACAGCAGAAGGACTACAAGGCAAAGCAAGGCAAAGACAAACATGGCACGAGAGACAACACAAGACATGGCACAAGACAAGAGGCGGAATACGAGCACGGAGCGTGTGCAGAGACGCACTACAGAGCAAAGTGCAAGGGCACAGAATAGAGGGAGCAACCCCACAGACCCAGAGCCTTGCAGGGAAGCAACACAATAATCAGGCCCTGAGCAAAGGAAGGGGCGGCCTGATATAGGGCATAGCACCTCCTCTTCCAGGTCAGGACCAGGGGAGCACTTCCGGGTTCAGATCCACAGGATAACAGAGCACAGTCACATGATCAGAGTTCCAGACATGACGAGACGACGGCAGATCCAGTGCTGAAACCTAGACAGGTCACATGATCAGCGTTCCAGACATGACGAGATGATTACCGAACCAGACAGTGCAGGATCTTTAGGAAACGTCACATGATCAGCGTTCCAGACATGACGAGATGATTGCAGAACCAGACAGTGCAGGATCCAGGCAGGGACAAATGATCAGGGACTCTAGACAAGACAAGAAGATCACAGAAGGCAGAGCAGAAACGCAGGCATCCTGCAGCTCAGGCATGAGGTGAGTGTGCACACAGCTCTAGCGAACATGCAGGACAGCAGACAAAACATGCGCATGCACATCGCTCCAGGAGTTCTTGAGACAAACAGACATGGCAGACATGGCGGACGTGACACTTATGAGTGGCTTGCACAGTGAAGTGAACCCTCTGTATTTACTTTTATGCAGTCTTCTCTTTATGATAGATTTGGATATTGATACGCCTACCTCCTAGAGAGTGTTGTTCACTTGGTTGGCTGTTGTGAAGGGGTTTCTCTTCACCATGGAGATTATTTTGCGATCATCCACCACTGTAGTCTTCTGTGGGCGCCCAGGTCTTTTTGCATTGATGAGTTCACCTGTGCTTTCTTTCTTTCTCAGGATGTACCAAACTGTAGATTTTGCCACTCCTAATGTTGTAGCAATTTCTCAGATGGGTTTTTTCTGTTTTTGCAGCTTAAGGATGACTTGTTTCACCTGCATGGAGAGCTCCTTTGACCGCATGTTTCCTTCACAGCAAAACCTTCCAAATGCAAGCACCACACCTCAAATCAACTCCAGGCCTTTTATCTGCTTAATTGAGAATGAAATAACGAAGGGATTGCCCACACCTGTCCATGAAATAGCCTTGGAGTCAATTGTCCAATTACTTTTGGTCCCTTTAAAAACAGGGTGGCACATGTTAAGGAGCTGAAAATCCTAAACCCTTCATCCAATTTTAATGTGGATACCCTCGAATGAAAGCTGAAAGTCTGAACTTCAACTGCATCTGAATTGTTTTGTTTAAAATTCATTGTGGTAATGTCTAGAAGCAAAATTAGAAAAATGTTGTCTCTGTCCAAATATATATGGACCTAATTGTACTTCAGCAAACAACAGAGCTCCACTACTACTACTCCAACCAACTAGCTTTAATTAGCTTTAGCACTCAGAACAGGAATGCAAATCTTTCACCAGCAGGGACTAAACGACCAGAGCCAGTATATATAGAGGAATTAAATGATATATATATATATATATATATATATATATATTTATATATGGATTAAATGATAGGCAGTTGCAGCTGAGAGCAATCATGCTGTATGGTCTCAGCCAGCATGGAAAGAGTCCTTAACCCTTTTAGCACTGAAGGAAAGAAAATCCCTTTAAAATAGGAAATGAATCACACCATCTAACTCCATGTCTTACTGGTGGACATGACACCCTCATGACAGTCATAGACCTGATGGAGAAAAGAAGAATTAACTGGGTAGAAAAGCAAAATGAGCAATTGCAAGTACACAGTGGCATATAATATGATCATTGCAATATATTAAGAGGATAAACATTTTGATGGAGGTGCTTCATGAAGGGGTTAGTAATGATAATATAAGTGGTTAGCATTGCAGCGCTGGGGTCCTGGGTTCAAATCTCACCAAGGACAGCATCTGCAAGGAGTTTGTATCTTCTCCCCGTGTTTGTGTGGGTCTCCTCTGGTACTCCGATTTCCCCCCACAATCAAACAACATACTGATAGATGGGGCCAGTGTCGATAATGTCTGTAAAGCGTTTTGGAATTAATGGCACTATATAAGTGAGTAAAATAGATAAATAATAATAATTTAACTGAGAATGTAGAAATCTAAAATTGTTTACTGATAAATGAATTATATGCTTTATGGAATGATAAGTTATGTAAATAGAACACAAATACTATAATTGCATGAAAGCATGGAAGCATAGTCTGGTAATATTGTGTCCAACCAAGAAGATTGCTATTCAGTCTTTTGGCCCCGTGCTTTGGAAAAGCAGAAACTGCACTGATTGTAGGTAAGGTACATTGTCAGTGCTGTTTCCAGGGTTCTAAATGGAAAAAGACCTGTGGTGACATTCTAATCACATGGTAAGAGAGGACCTTCTGGGAAGGTTCAGAATTGTCTGGTAGTGTTTAGAATTGGAGAAATTTAAGTTTTTCTGCCAATGAGAAAAGGTGTTTTGGTGCAAAATTATAGTCTGAGCTATAGAATGGGGAGGCATTGAAATTCTACAAATGGGTGAGACAAAATGGTGCTTGCAGTGAAGGGTGTGTGGAATGACGCAATGCTACTGATGCTGAGGGACACAAAGCCTCTGCATTTAGTTAAGGGGTAAGTAGGATGGAACAATGTTGCTGAGTATGGGGTTGGTGCGAAGAGGGAGTCACAATGCTACTGACAATGGTGGAGGGGTGAGTAGGACAATACTGTTGACAGAGGTGATGAAATGTGATACTTGTTTGGTGCTGCTAGGGATGTATTTAGTGAAGCACTACAATATTTTGAGCTTCTGGAGTGGTATTTAACGTAGCACCATAGTATTTGGTGCTTCTGAGGTGGTATTTAGTACTGCTGTACACTGTTGTGTTTGCTTATTGCTGTCGAACTGTCCTATTTTAAACTGTGTTGCTGTGCAGTATTTACCCATTTCTTTTGGAGGTACAACTTGTTGCACTGTGGTATTTGTCTTTTTGCAAACAAATATTATTTAGCGCTTCTCTTTTTTGGCACTGGGAGGTATGTGTATGTAGTGCTGAATTTGGTGCTGCTGGGGAAGTATTTTGTTCTGCACTGTGGTATTTGTTTTTGTGCTGCTGGAGATGTATTTTGTGCTATATTGTGGTTCTTGATGTTTCCTGGGAACTATGTTTTGCTTTGTATGATTTTGAAGAGAGTTCAATGGAGAAAGTGTGTGAGTACTGGCGCCTTTCCATAGGCAGGGTTTGCCACACCAAGTTGGATGAAAAAGGGGAGATCGAGGTGGAAAGCACATCTATTAGGCACCTATAAAGTATCTAATGGCATTTATGGCAAATCCAATGGATATGCCATAAAAGTCTAAAATGAGACTATACCCTAACCCCAGACTTCTCAAATAAGCTGACAAAATTTAAACATTTCTCAAAATGTGTATTACCTCCCACTATTTTTCTGTGATGTAACGGCCAATATTGTATGTGAGCTGGTGGAGTTTGTGGCTACGGGCTGCTTTTCCAACAGAGTCATGCCCTGATAGCATGTATCTAAAGGTAAACTGTCGGCAATAGATTTGTAGTCCATACTTAATACATTTGTTCTTTCCTCAATAAATGAAGCAGAATTCATGTAGCTTATACAGGAAGCTAAACCGCTATACCGGGGTCCAATAAGGAGACTGTAGGTTGAATCTGTGCTTTTTTGAATGTGATGGTATATTGGCGCGGTGAAACTACAAACAAAAACACATATGCATACAATCAATATTGGGTTCATCAGGGATTCATATATACATAATACATCATCTGCACTAATAGCTAACCAGGGGAGAACTAACTAAGCAGGGTAGTATGAGGCAGGAATTGGATACAGGAAACATAAATACATACCAGCGATGCTATCACAAGGGGAGAAGAGAAATGAGATGCTTCCTGAATGCAGGCAGAAGGAAAATGGTGGACTGGAAGGAGAAAGAAAACCTCAGAAAAAATGTGTAGGGACCAAAATATTCAAAAATTGACCAAGAAAGCACAAAATTGGTAAACTCCTAAAAATTAACCTTTAATCAGAAGGAAAATGGTGGACTGGAGGGAAAATGGGGGCTGAAATAACCATAATCCTTTGCAAAAGGCTACCAGGATGCATTTCAACCTTACCAGAATGCACTGCAAATGGAGGGAAATAGCAAAGTGAAAGTAAACACACAATAACACTGCGGTTATGACTCTGGTCACTAGATGGAGCCAGAAAACACTGTAAACATTAAGAAGCAGATAATTAGGGATTATGAATTAAATGTCGGAGACAGAACACTCCCCGTCTGGCATCAAACGGATATAACTATTCTTTTTCTCCGAAGACAACAATAGGACCAGCTCAGTTACTGGTCTGGGCAATGTCTTAAGTTCATTCCCTTTGGCCATCCTCAGTTCGACTTTGTGGATGTTGCCATCCTTACTTGGGTATGTTGCGGTCACTAGATCAAGTGGCCACTGGTTCCGATGGGCTTGACAGTCTTTCACAAGGAGGAGGTCACCAATCCTCAGGTTATGCCTGGTAGATTGCCACTTCATCCGTGGCTGCAGGGTAGACAAATATTGTTTGCGCCACCTGTCCCAGAAAGTATTTGCAAGACTTTGTACCCGTCTCCATTGACACTTGTAGAGGTCCTTAGCGTTGAATCCTCCTTGAGGGGCACTGGATAGTCCTGTTTTCTGGGTGAGGAGAGTAGCTGGAGTCAATAACAAGTGCTCCTCGGGGTTGTTAGGGACTGGAACCAAGGGTATTGCATTGATTATAGCTGCGGCTTCTACCATGAAGGTGGTTAGGCTTTCGTGGGTAAGTCTCGCTGCTCCCTCCTGAAGAAGAGTGGAGTCAAGAATTCTTAATAGACTGTTCGCTGGTATTGCAGTTTTGTTAATGAGACACTGAATGTCCACAGAGTAGGTTTCTCTTTGAACAATGAAGATGATGTGGTTTCTGGAAAATTCCAAGTCGGACGTAACATAGGTGGTTTTACAGAGATGCCACCCTTTACATTTTTCTGTGTCACAAGCTCTGGTGGTCTTGAATGAGCGAGCTATATGAGTCCGGCAGGTAATGGCTCGAATGAGTGACTTCCAACTTGAAAATTTGTCAAATCTGTGAGATCCAAGCTGGATAGCATAAGTCGTTGTATGGAGTGTAGATACCTGAGGGCGGATTTCAGCTTCTGAGTCCTCTCTCACCAGTTCAAAGGTGTCTGAAAAACGTTCCTCAGTTTACAATAGTTTTGATCTTGAGAGCCATTTTGTGCTTCCTAGTCGACTTGCGTCAACTGCTCTAGTTGCGTGTTCTGCAGGATTTTGGTCCGTGGGAATGTAATGCCACTGTTTTGGATGAACTGACCTCCTAATTCGTAGCACTCTGTTGCTGACATAAACATAGAATCGTCTAGTTTCATTGTGGATGTATCCAAGGACAACTTTGCTGTCTGAGTAGAACTTGGCTTGGGTCCGGTCGATATCCATCTCGGATGCGATGAACTCTGCTAACTCAATGGCTAAGACAGCAGCACAAAGCTATAACCTGGGTATAGTGTGCTCTGGCTGTGAAGCAAGTTTGGCCTTCCCCATAACGAATCCAATGTGGCCCTGACATTTGGAGTCTACAGTTTTGAGATTGGTAACAGCAGCAATTGCTTTGACAGAAGCATCTGTGAATACGTACAGTCTTTGGCTTTGTATTTCTGTAGACGGGACAGGGGTGTATGGTCTTGGAACATTCAGGTTGGAGAGGGCTGCTAAAGAGTTCTTCCATACTTCCCACTGGATTCTCTTATCAGGTGGCAGAGGTGCATCCCAGTCAGATGTTTTCTTAGTTAAGTCTCTTAGTAAGGCTTTGCCTTGTATAGTAACAGGAGCTGCAAACCCCAGGGGATCGTACAGACTGTTGATGATAAACAGGACACCTCTGCGTGTGAAAGGCTTTTCTTCCTGGCTGACCTGAAAGGTGAAAGTGTCTGACTGTAGATTCCAGAGAAGCCCGAGGCTGTGTTGCATCGGTGTGGGGTCTGACCCCAGGTCCAGGTCTCCGAGACTGTTACACAAGTCTTGTGAAGGGAACTGTCATGATCCAGGTTGGATCTGACAGTTTAAATGCACAAAGTAACCTTTTTTTTCCTTTGGCTGTGTGCCAAAGGTGGTTTTGCCCCCGGTGGCCATTAGGGTCATTGCACTGTAGTGATTTCAGTTGTAGTTTTCCCCCCGGTGGCCATTAGGGTCATTGCATTTGGTTACCTTAGTTTGTGCACGTAAGTATGTAACAGGTGTGGTAGCTCTAAAAGAGAGTATTAGGTGTGTTAATCACTGTTCGTGATAAGGTCTTCATTTGCAAGCAAGCCTGGGTGAAGGATGGAGCTAAAGGAAAGTCACAGGCAGCTCAGTGAGATTCCTGGAGTAGCAGCTATGGTGTCTGCAAGGAGGGCTGGCATGGCGTGGTGGAGTTGCAGCTATGGTGTCAGCAAGGAGTTTGTGCATGGATTGGTGGAGTGGCAGCTATGGTGTAAAGCTGCACTCAAAATGCAGGACGTTGTTGCTGAGAGCTGGACTCAAGCATGCTGGACTTTTTGGCAGAAAAGCTGGACTCATTTGCGGACTCTGTTTCTGGACAGCTGCACACAGGTGCTGAGAAGAGTCCAGGACAACTCAGTCAGAGTCCTGGAGTGGCAGCTATGGTGTCAGCGAGGAGTTTGTGGAAAGCATGGTAGAGTGGCAGCTATGGTGTCAGTGAAGAATTCTTGCAAGCTTGGTGGAGTGGCAACTATGGTTTAGAGCTGCACTCAGTTGCTGGACTCTTTGGCTGAAGCTGCACTCAGGTGCTGAACCCCATTGCTGGACAGCTGCACTCAGGTGCTGGACTCCGCTGCTGGACAGTGCACCCAGATGTTGAACACGGTGGAGGAAAAGATGCACGCAGGTGATGGGCTCTGTTGCTGGGAGCATAAGCAACAGAGCAAAGCTAAGTGGTGTTTCCCTGTATTGTCACTTTTCCTTATGTGTGTTTAGTGCAGTGGTGGGATTAGTTTCCGCACTGACCAATTCCCTAGTGAGGGTTTAGGTGCAGGGCGAGTCAGGCTTTGAGGTTCCTGATCGTTGCCCGGTGCGGAATCGGCGTAGGGAACGATAGGATTGTAGAGACACTGACTCAGGGGAGTGCAGGAGGTCTCCACATCCCCCGTTCCCTATCACAGGGCCACCATTGTTATTGTTACCCAGGTTCTCCCTATTCCCTTTGTCTTATTGTATTAGTTACCGGCCTGCGGGCCGCGTCACATAGGACAATTACACGTGCCGCGTCCTGTTGTATCAGTTACCGGCCTGCTGGCCGTGTCACTCAGGACGGGGCACGTGACAGGAATGCTTTCATGAGTTCTTGGCTGTTTGAGGCTATTTTGTGAAGCCTGAGGTTAGAGCAAGCAAGCATCTCTTGGGCTCTCCTGAGAAGACTGATGGCAGTCTCATTTGAAGGCATGGCTTTCAGACAGTCATCAACATAAAAGTCTTTTTCTATGAATTGTCTGACATCTGATCCGTATTCTGTTTCTCCTTGTTGATCTGACCTTTTGAGCCCATAAATGGCGACTACAGGTGAAGGACTATTGCCAAAGATGTGCACTCTCATGCGATACTCTGTGACCTCTTTAGTAGGATCATTGTCTCTGTACCAGAAGAATCTTAGGAAGTTCCTGTCTCTCTCTCACATGGAAACAATGGAACATTTGCTGGATGTCAGCGATAAAAGCAATGGAATCCTTATGGAAGCGCATAAGTACTTCCAGCAGTTTGTTATTGAGGTCTGGTCCTGTCAGTATGTGGGGAAGGTGACTTGACGGACAGACGTGACTGGTAGAAAGAGGGGACGATTTGTGCACTAGTGACAGAGATTGACAGGTTAGAAAGGTAACAGCAGGGAAAGACAGAAAAGGTAGTGCAGTACCGCGAAATGACCACAAGATGGCAGGGGAGAGTAGTACAGGACTTAACATCAGCTTAGGGCTTAGGAATCCGCTTAGTCATGGGGGGCGGGGAGATAGGAGCCCAGGTGGGAAATTCCCCTGTGAGAGAGGGGATAAATAGAAGAAGGCGGGGCTCCAGGAGAGTTTTAGTCCCAGGAGGAGCTCAGAAGAAGACGGAGAAAGTGAGAAGTGCTCGGCCAGGGGGACGGACAAAGGAAAGACAGTCAGGGGGGTGGCCCTGACCCAACGGACTGCAGGACAGGCAAGGAGAAGAGGCAGCCAGAGGGGGAGACCCTGACTCAACGTACAGCAAGACAGACGAGGCCCCGGGGTACCGATTGGAAGACGACCTCGGTCAGGTGAAGCGCTGGGGGTAGATTGGTCTAGGATAGCCCCCAGTGAAAGGTCCGCGAGGTGCACTACTGCGACTGGAGCTGAAGAATAGGTACCCGGGCCTGGCGATACAGTGGTGTAAAGAAGCTGCAGTGCGTGTTTGGTGGTAGTCAGGAGGACGACAAATAAATCCGGAACTGTTACAAGTGGAAGCTGTCTCCATCTCATCTTTGCCTTGTCTGGTAAGCAGTGGTCCACCCCCCTAGCCCGGCCCCCTACCACATTTGGCGTACTCGGCAGGATCGCCGCCGCTAATACGACATCTTCCACGGCAGGCCTGCGCTTGAAGAACCCAGAAGGACTTGGACTGTTCGTCTGTGGCTTACAAGTGCCTGTGGATTACAAACACCTGTGGATTGCAAATCGCTGACCTGTGGATTATAATTTGGAGACTGTGTTCCGGATCCTTGCTTGTCATCGGAGGATCTGGGGTGGTACGAACGCCAGACAACGGGCGGAGAAGAGGAAAGACTGCGGGGCCGCGGGAGCGGCTGCTGAAGACATCACCAGGGACCCTCCCCGCGGGATCCCCCAGCCTGGAGGCTAGCCCTGCCGGATGGCGGGGTGAAGAACGGAGGCTGCGGGAGGAGCCACGGGATGACGTGTCGGAGGCCGCAGCGCTGGGTAAGGTGAGAGCCGGCGGCTCCGCAAGTGGCCCCCACCACCCGGCCGCACCGCGCGGCCTCCTGTGCTCCTGGAGGCTCGGCCGCGGAGGACTCGGCGCCCTCCACCGGGCTGATCGATGCCCCTGCTCCTGTCCCCGAACCACCCCACCCGGCGGCGCCACGTCCGGTGTCGCCGGTGCAGAGCCAGCCCGCGGCCAACGCTGCTGCATTCCCCCTTTCAGCAGTGGCCCCGTCCATGAAGCCGGCCACTACTCCGGCCCCATCTGCAACTCCGGTTGCGGCCTGCTCCGTGGCCATCCCTGGTTCGATTGCGGCACCGGCCGCTGCATACCCGGCAGCACCAGTGGCCACTTCTGCCTCGCTCATGGTTCCAGCTGTGGCCTGCTCATCGATGTCCGCGGCCACCTCTGCCGCGCGCCATACCGCGGCTGCGGCCTGCCCATCAAGGTCCGTGGCTGCTCCAGCCCTGTTCCAGATTGCGGCTTCAGCCGGGTCATCGGGCTCTGCCGCCTCTGCGGAGCCGTCTGCTAACCACGCTAGCAGGCCCCTGCTTCGCCGCTCCGCTTCTCATCAGTCCACGACCTCGGTCCCTCACCTGCGGTATGAGCTGCAGGAGCTGGAGGCCGGACGGAGCGAAGCCACCATATCGACAGAGATGAGTGCATCCACGCCACCACCGGTGGTGGACTGCTGGTTCCCAAGCAGAGAACTGGCACGGAACGCGCGCCGTGGAACCACTTTTGGCCCCTTCTATCCCTTTTGACTCATCTCTCAGGAGGGAGATGGCCCCTGAGCCCTGGGCAAAAAGAACACTCAGGGCTCGGGAACAGTCGAGACATCCCGGGAACCTCACTGCTGTGGGGTTCCCCTGCTGGACTGGTGCAACATCCGCCGTCAGGAGATGGCCCGGACTGTTGGGATTTCATTGCACCGTTGTGCAGGCCTAAAGAGGACAGTTATGCGTCCAAAGTTGAGGAAAAGGTTTATTGTTTTCTCCTGATACAGCGGGGATGTGGGAAAAAGTGCTAATGTTAAAGGGAGGGGGAGTAGTTCCATTTTATGTTTGAAAATAATGTGTTTAACGAAGGAGTTAGGGAAAAAAGAGAGAAAGGAAGAGAAAGAGAAGGGGGGGTTGCTCCGGTTGAGTAACTCCTATTGTTAATAGAATAGTGGTAATCATATATACGGTATGTTAAAGTTGATTTATTAAGTAGTGTGTTTAACAAAAAAAAAAATGTATGTAACGGGTTCCGGGTACGAGGTAGTTGTGACGAAGGCGCCGACCATGACTCTTTTAATGAAGGACGAGGAGATGAAAGATATCGAACCAGACTGTTGTCCCAAGTCAGATCCCCGACACCACAGACACCCCAAAATGGAAGAAATGGTTGAAGGTAGTGGAAGGGGAGAGCAGTGGGAGGTACATGCCGTAGAGTAGTCCGGGTGGACCTCGCCAACCCGAAAGAAGTTGTCACGTGGTGTGCGTGCTGGCGGGTAGCAGTAGGCTGCTCGGAGCATGGTGCTTCCGGTTTAGTTCGGTCCCTGTGGCGGGTGTGGCCCAACTACCAGTCCGACAACAGACTGTTGACAAGCTTCAGAACGACATAGGTAGGACGTACGATTGTCGGGACAACAATGGACAAAGGGTGGGGGAGTGTGGGGAAGGTGACTTGACAGACAGACGTGACTGGTAGAAGGAGGGGACGGTTTGTGCACTAGTGACAGAGATTGACAGTTTAGAAAGGTAACAGCAGGGAAAGACAGAAAAGGGAGTGCAGTACCGTGAAATGACCACAAGATGGCAGGGGAGAGTAGTACAGGACTTAACATCAGCTTAGGGCTTAGGAATCCGCTTAGTCATGGGGGGCGGGGAGATAGGAGCCCAGGTGGGAAATTCCCCTTTGAGAGAGGGGATTAATAGAAGAAGGCGGGGCTCCAGGAGAGTTTTAGTCCCGGGAGGAGCTCAGAAGAAGACGGAGAAAGTGAGAAGAGCTCGGCCAGGGGGATGGACAAAGGAAAGACAGTCAGGGGGGTGGCCCTGACCCGACGGACTGCAGGACAGGCAAGGAGAAGAGGCAGCCAGGGGGGAGACCCTGACTCGACATACCGCAAGACAGGCGAGGCCCTGGGGGTACCAATTGGAAGACGACCTTGGGCAGGTGAAGTGCTGGGGGTAGATTGGTCTAGGACAGCCCCCAGTGAAAGATCCGCGAGGTGCGTTACTGTGACTGGAGCTGAAGAATAGGTACCCGGGCCTGGCGATACCACTGTATAAAGAAGCTGCAGTGTGTGTTTGGTGTTCGTCAGGAGGACGACAAATAAATCCGGAACTGTTACAAGTGGAAGCTGTCTCCGTCTCGTCTTTGCCTCGTCTGCTAAGCAGTGGTCCACCCCCCTAGCCCGGACCCCTACCACAAGTAGAACATCATTCATCAAACTTAGCACCGGAGTCAAACACCACTCTAATCTGACCCAGTTTCTTAGGGTGGTGTACTACAAACATGGGTAGGAAACAGCATTCTTCAGAGTCTTTGAGAGTGGGAGCTAGTTTTGCATGACAATTTTCAAATATCTTTGACATGAAGGAGAAAAATAGATCTTTCATCTCTGGTTTCTTTTGCAGATTAGGTTTGAGAGAGGAGAAACATTTTAATGCCTGATTTCTGTTGTTTGGTAGACGTGGTCTGTGGGTTCTGAAGAGAAGAGGTGTGACCAAGCTGTTGGTCTCATCTTTAACAAGTCCCTTGTCCATTACCTCTAAGAACAACTTGTCCTCTACCGATATTGCCACTTGGTTGTCTTGCATAGTTCTCTGGAAGACTGTGCACCCCAACTGATCCTCGTAGCTTCCTGACACTATACTGCTGTCATGAGTAAAGTCTATTAAATGATTCGGCAGTTGGATGCTGTGTGGTAGTTTCTTGACATGGAACTTGTTGTTGCAAGGTTGAAACAGAGATGGGCGTCCTTACTCCAATGTATTTGTTAACATGCTTGTCACAGAAGATGGGGCGTGCATATGTCCCAAGCATAGGTTTCCTATTATGACCCATCCTAGGTCTAGCTTTTGGGCATAGGGAGCATTGTGGAGTCCCTTGATATGACTTCTCACTTTATGAACCTGTAGGATATCTCTTCCCAACAGCAGTATTATATGGGCCTAATGGTCGAGTTTCGGTATAATGTGTGCTATGCATTTCAAGTGAGCGTGATGGATTGCCACATCTGGCGTAGGGATTTCAGATCTGTTGTGTGGGATCTGATTACACTCTATGATTGTAGGTAGTGGTAGGCAGAATTGTCTGTCTAAAGACTCAATTTGGCAATCAGCAGCTTTCCTGCCTGCTGTTGTCATGGTACCTATTCTCTATTTCTATTTACTCTAGAAAAGAGAAGACTTAGGGGAGACCTAATATATATGTACAAGTATATCAGAGGGCAATACAGAGATCTCTCCAATGAACTGTTTGTACCAAGGACTGTGACAAGAACAAGGGGGCATTCTCTTCGTTTGGAGGAAAGACAATTTCTGCACCTGCATAGAAGAGGGTTCTTCACGGTAAGAGCAGTGAGACTCTGGAATTCTCTTCCTGAGGAAGTGGTGATGGCCAACTCACTGAATGAATTTAAGAAAGGAATGGATGCTTTTCTTGTGAGTAACAGTATAGAAGGTTACGAATAACATAATATTATAGGTAGATGGTTGACCCAGCTTAGGGGAAGGAACTTCTTTCCCTATGGAGAAAATTGGCTTCTACTCTGTGGGTTTTTTGCCTTCCCCAGGATCAACAATGCAGAACAGCTGCGCTAAAAATAGGCTGAACTAGATGGACATAAGGTCTTCTTTCAGCCTTCAAAACTATGTAACTATGTACCTGCACACATATTTTATGAGTAGGGAGTACTTGGTCCTTTGATGTTGAATAGGTTAAAGAATGTTGATCTAGCCAAGGATCGATTACTTTGATCATCCAAGATAGCATACAGTCTTACAGCTTTGTCTCTATGACCCTTTGAGTACACTCTGATGAGGCATATTTTTTAACAGGACCTACTGTCTATTGTCCCTTTACAGACTTCAGTACATTTTGAAGTGATCTCTGGCGCAGCTGCATCAGTGTTACTTTCCTCCCCGCCATGCTCACTGTCAGCTGGCATGTTTTGTGCACTCCATGGAGCTGGGCCAGGGTATAGAGCAGTATTATGATCTGGGGTGTCACACTCTGTGAATTTAACACTGACCTTACAATCCTTGGCAAGATGGGTTGTGGATGAGCAGCAATTGTAGCAGATACCATTCTCTTTCTGGAATCTTCTGCGATCTGGCATAGATTTTTCTCTGAAGGCTCTACATTTCAGGAGAGGATGAGGCTTTTGATGGAGCAGGCACTGCTTGTCAGGGTCCTGTAACTTTGTCTCTGATTGATAGCAGCCAGCAGACCTGTAATTGGAACTTGGAGAAGAAACATAAGTCTTGTGCACCACCTCAGATGTTCTGCGTGGATTTGCAGCTGGTGACGGTGTGGCATATGACATTGCAAAATCAAAGCTGAGATCATTTCTGATTGTCACTTGTTCGTGTAAAAAGTCTACAAAAACGGAGAAGGGAGAGAATGGAACTCTGTGTTTGTACATGGAACCACCTCTCCTGTAGGTTGTAGGGCAACTTTAGGACTATAGGGTTAACACCTTTGTCTGTGTCAAGAAATGCAAGTCCTTGCAGGTCACCTTCACATTTAACAATTAGGTCTTCCTTTAGCAGGTCACTTAGTTCCCTAAGTTTCTGAAGACCTTTGTTAGATATTTTAGGAAAGTCATCGATTCTTTTGAACAAGGCTCTCTATTACCTCTGCTGAGCCATAACACTCATCCAGCCTCTTCCAGATCTCTTTGAGGCCGATTTGAGGGTGGTTTATATTAATTTCTCTGATCCTTACTGCATGTTTGACTGACTCTTCTCCTAGGTATTTGACTAAGAGGTCTATCTCTTCCCTGTGTTATATCCCCAAGTCTCTAGTGACATTTTGGAAGGAAGCTTTCCAAGCTCTGTAACCTTCAGCGTGGTCAGTGAATTTCATGAGCCCCTTGGCAACCAGTTCACGTTGTGTGATAAACTTAGCAAATTCTGTTGTAAACCCATTGTCAGCAGAGTATACTGGTGATGGGTCACCCTGATAGTGATGTGAGGTGTGTTTGTACCTGTTAGTATCCTCAGGGTGGCGCCAGATGGAGTCATATTGCTTCGGTCTGACGTGCGGTGTGTCAGCAAGATGATTCACGTTGGTTACCTGGAAAGGGGCAAGGTAGTCATTAGCAGAATTGGTTTGCTCCACGTTTTTCTGGAGCTGAGCCTCATGCTGACTCTCACTCGCTTCACTGGATGTGTCGTTTTCTTGGTTATAGTTTGGATCAGGAAGTTCATTAACATACTGAAATGTGCGTTGTGAGGAATCTTGCAGTGGCAACTTCAGACTTGATGTACTGCTTCGGCTATGCAGCTCATGGTTTTGCGCGGTCTGTAGCGATTCTGCTTCGGCTAGTGCTGCAGCAGCTTCTCTTTTTACTGCTAGGCTCTCTAAGGCGGCATCCACGCGTGCCTTCTCTAACTGCGTCTTTCTCTCTTGCTCATCTCTTTCTAAGCATAACCTTTTCTCTTGCTCATCTCTTTCTAAGCGTGACTTCTCTCTTTCTAAGCGTAACCTTCTCTCTTGATCCTCTCTCTATGCGTGACCTTCTCTCTTGGTCTTCTAAGCGTGTTTGCTCTAATTTAAGTTCCATCTCTTCTACAGCAAAGCTTGCTCACATTTTGGCGGCTTCAGCATTTGCGCAGGCAATGACGACCACACTGCTAATGGATACAGTCTTTGAGATGATGAAGGTAACAGATTTTGCCCTGTGTGATTTGTGAGACATGGTGTCTTGGAGGAATGCTTGGCTGTGCAGAGATTGCTGTAGCTGTATTACGTCTCTGTGTAGCCGGTGACTGAAATCTTACTAGGTGAATGGCTGCAATTTCACTAGTTCCTGCAAGCTGGATGGAAGGCTGTCTTTTCCCTGAATTCCAATACCTGGATGGCCGCTGTTTTATTGGCCCCAGCAGGATGGAAGACTCTTCTTTCTCTATGTTCCCACTAGCTGGATAGCCACTGTTTCACTGTTCTGTCCTCACTAAATGAAGCAGGATTCATGTAACTTATGCAGGCAGATAAACCGCTATCCCAGGATCCAATAAGGAGACTGAAACTACAAACAAAAACATATATGCATACAATCAATACTGGGTTCATCAGGGATTCATATATACACAATACATCACCTGCACTAATAGCCAACCAGGGGAGAACTAACTAAGCAGAGTACATAAGTACATGCCAGCAATGCTGTTACAAGGGGAGAAGAGAAATGAGATGCTTCCTGAATGCAGGCTGAAGGAAAATGGTGGACTGGAGGGAAAATGGGGGTTGAGCTAATCATAATCCTTTGCAAAAGGCTACCAGGGTGCATTTCAACCTTACCGGAATGTACTGCAAACGGAGGGAAATAGCAAAGTGAAAGTAAACCCACAATAACACTGCGGTTATGACTCTGGTCACTACATGGAGCCAGAAAACACTGTAAACATTAACAAGCAGATAAACAGGGATTATGAATTTTAATGTTGGAGACAGAACAACATTGATAAATTAATGCCCCCAATTGAGGAAGACAGTTAGGCGAAACGGCACTGTTAGGGTTAGCTGAGGTATACCTGTGGCCAGGAAGACAATAATGTAAGTTATTCTACCCTTTATTCATGTGGCAGGTTTTACTATTTGCACTTATGCATTTTGCAAGTTTATTCATGGACTCAAACTGTGACAGGTCTTTCGCTATTTTTCCGTAGATTACAGCATTTTTCATTATATTGGCATTTTGCACTTTACGGATTTATATTAATGCTGTTTAACGTGGTTTATTACTTGATAACATTTATCATGAAACAGTGTTTTGTGATTCATCTTCTGGTCTTAGCTACCATCTCTGGTCTTTGTTCACACCAAGTTATTGCTTAAGCATTTCCCCTTGTCACAAATTTTATATAATTTTAATTAAGTTTTGAATAAAATACAAATTTTAAATACTTTTTTTGCACATGCCTCTTTATCCCTGGGAAATTCCTATGGGATTTTGTTTATTTTGATTAATTTGAGGTTGGTATCATATTCTAAATGGACACTTGATATGCATAAAATTGATAAATTAAAGGCTGGAGAATTTAGAAATCATTCCAAGTGCAGTCATGACAAATTGAAAAGAAAAAATGTTTAGCACACAATATGATAACTACCCTTTCTTATATATTTATGTATATATATGAAGTCAATTTTCATAGAGGCTGGAGTAATGAAAGTGGTGCTTAATGTGCTAATACTAGTAAAAAAAAATCTTTAAGTCCTTTCCAGGTATTTAATGGCTCTTAAATGCCTTGTGATAAAAGAAATGGCACAGACTGCACACAACTCAGCACTTCTCAGCTAAATGATACCACTGAAAAAGATGACATCATTGAGGGTAAATGACAGGATTTTTAACTTCCAAAAATTATAGGCAATTAATAAAATGTCCATGTAGTACTCCAAGCACTGGCTTCTCATGATTATATTAACTGTAACTACATTTTTTCAGAATCTTGGTTTAATTCATTTAAAGTAGCAGTGACATGGCTTTGTAGTCTATGCTTTCTATTGTATCCAGACTCTTCTCTCTGTGCACTCTCAGGTACAAGCTGTGCACTCCTATCTCTCGAGCTGCACACTTCACAGGTTTTTTTTTTCAAGCAATCAGTGATGGTGTCAGGACAAAACTCCCACCAAGCTTTTTACAATTAAAAGGACAAAAATTTAAAAATGTTATTAAAAATGTAGTTACTCTTCATTGGGTTACAGTATGCTAGCATTCAGTTTCAACAATAAGGTTGTAGAGGGTATTGCAGACATTCAATAAATACACAACTATATCGTCACTAGAGATGAGCAGATCTGCCAAAATTCATGTTCAGCAAATCATGCGGATTATACAGAGAAATTTGATTTGTAACAAAGTTATTTGATGTGAATTGAATGTTCCTTATTATGCCCTTGGTTTTCTTCACACACCAAAGAATAATAAATGTAGGCAGTAAAATAAAAATGAATACTCACCTTCCAGCTGATCTGTCCCAACATCCTCCTTGCCTGCCTTCTGCACCTCCCTGCCCTATTTTCCCTCTTTCCTCCATAACTTCATCAGCTTCACTCCAGGCCCTGGATTCTGGCATCTCTAGGCCTAGACGTCACTGCAAACTGTGCCAACACTCGGGTGATGTGCCTCGATGTCATGTCATGGCTCACAGGGACGTCAGAGGCCTAATCATGCAGGAAGTCCTAGCCTGGAGTAAATAGCCCAAAAAGATGCTCTCATTGGGGAAGGGGAAAAGAAGAGGAGAACCTAATGGCGTGCTGTGCTGATGGCAGGACAGGTGAGCAGTAAGGTGAACATTATTATTTTTCTCTTAATTGCAAAATGGCGTCCATCACAATGTGAACAAATGACAAAAAAAGTCTGTATTCTAGAAAATACAAGTTTTGGAAAATTTTCTGAGCATTGAATTTCAGTCACATAAATTCACTTATCTCTACTTGACACCAAAACATGGCTCTGAGAAAGAGCCCATACGAATACAAAATGACAATGTAAGGAGATATACCAGAGATTTTAATAGCATTATTATTGGCATAGGGTTACATAGTTATATTGGGTAACATAGTGTATCTTAATTTATTCACTTACAGTGAAGTTTTAATCAAAAGCTGGAAGGGAGACACTTGCCTTTGGACATTTGGTAATATTGGGTGGTTTATGTTATATGACCTATTTTGAGCTCAGTAGTGATTGTATTCTACTGAGCACCACACATCTAATAGTTCTAATCTCTTGCTCCTTATTTTATTTTTGTTTCAACTCTCTTCCCTGTTGTGTGGTCCTCTAGTGAAGCATAGAACTGGGGAAATATTGATACACTAAGTCTAAAGGAATTTGTGTATAGCAAATAGTGTGGGTTTAATATATGAGGTACAGTTGTGCTCAAAAGTTTACATACCCTTGCAGAATTTTTGCTTTCTTGGTCTTTTTTCAGAGAATATGAATGATAAGCCCAAAACTTTTTCTCCACTCATGGTTAGTGGTTGGGTGCAGCCATTTATTAGCAAACTACTGTTTTCTCTTTTTAAATCATAATGACAGCCCAAAACAACCAAATGACCCTGATCAAAAGTTCACATGCCCTGGTGTTTTTGGTCTGATAGCATGCACAGAAGTTGACACAAATGTGTTTGAATGACATCCTCACATGTGACCTGTTTGCTTGTAATTCGTGTGTGCATAAAAGCTGAGTGAGTTTCTGGGATCCAGACAGACTCTTGCATCTTTCATCAAGCCACTGAAGTTTCTTTATTGTGAGTCATGGGGAAAGCAAAAGAATTGTCAACGTATCTACGGGAAAAGGTAGTTGAACTGTATAAAACAGGAATGGGACACAAAAAGATATCCAAGGAATTGATAATGCCCCCAGTCAGCAGCGCTCAAACTGTGATTAACAAATGGAAAATCATTAGCTCTGTAAAAAAAAAACAACAGTCAGGTAGACCAACAAAAAAAATTCAGATCCACACAAGAGAAGTACTAGTCTGCACAGCAAGGAGTCCGGCCCTCAGTATAGGTGCATGCCACTTAAAGCACATTCACAAGTTAGCGGCTACTACTCCAAAGGGATCCGGGTGCCTCTCCAATAAAACAGACAGTCTGAATCCAATAGAAAAGAAAAAGCGGATGGCACTCATCTGTAAAATATACCTTTTATTCCAACGATTAAAGCATTTGTGGCACCCCAGAGTCCGGTTGCCACAGTGACATTGCCTCCCTCTAAGGGGTGATGTCATGCCTGGAGACAGGAGGGGGGTCCCCATGCCAGGTAACACAGTGTACATGACAATGCCTGCTGCATGCCAGATAGAGGAGCTTCCTTATAAATTCTGGCCAGCAGGTGGGGTTAGTGAGTCAGTAAGAAAACACCTGAGAGTGTAAACAAGAGAGTTGTCATGGAAACGAGAGGAGTTGGAGCTCATGACAAGACAGTTGGAATTGGTCTGTAGAGAAGGAAGGGAAAGGAGGAGAGATAAGGGCTCTGGGGAACTAAAATTGCATATAGCTGACCTCCAGAGCGAAGCGCTGATAAAAAGTGATGCCAGAGTCCTTGGCTGGGCAGGAGCTGTATGCCCTGACAGCCGAATCTGGAGTGCAGGGGACTGCAAGTTCCTTGGCCACACTGAACACCTGAAGGCACGGCAGCAGACCATGAGCCCAGGGCTGACAGTGAAAAGGACAGTGCCCGTGATATAGGCTCATGCTGTTTTCCATACAGGTTAGCAATCATCATGCAGGAGAGGGCCGCAGCTTAGCTACAAGCAGAAGGGACCCAAAAACAGAGTGCAGAAGGAAGAACCCCAACCATACCTGGCAGGGTGGATCCCCTGAATGAGTCCAGGTGAGCTGGACTCAATCCATCATCTGTATGTGGTACCCCAGATTGCATTTATGTTCAAGTAAAAGGTAAAGAAAGCTGCACCTCTCTGTGTCCTTACCTTTTCCTCTGCATCCCAATATTCACCACCATCTGAGCAATCAAATATATTTGCCCTGGGGCCTCGCTCTACCCATGGGGAGCTAAACCATCTTTGCTGCATAACCATCAGCCGCAGTGGACCAAAGTCGCAGTGTCGGCCACTCATTGCCGAACACCAAGGGTGGCATCACGACCAAACACCACATAGCTTTCCTTTATTTCTTACTGGACGCCCAGGGCTACGGACTGGGTCACTGCCACTGTGACATCCCCTTTAAAGAAGCTGACCGGCCCGGTACCGAGTAACCTAAGGACCTGTGGGGCGCTCCACATTCACGTCGGGAGGATGGGAGCGAGAGTGCAGGAGACGACGGCCGTTTCACGCTGGAGTTGCGCTTCCAACATGACAACGATCCAAAACACAAGACCAATCGACCTGTCACTGGCTACAGCAGAACAAAATGAAGGTCCTGGAATGGCCATCTCAGTCTTCTGACCTCAAAATCATTGAGCCACTCTGGGAAGATCTCAAGTGTGCAGTTCATGCAAGACAGCCCAGGAATTTACAGGAACTGGAGGCTTTTTACCAGGAAGACTGGGCAGCTTTGCCATCTGAAAAATAAAGAACCTCATCCACAACTACCACAAAAGACTTCAAGCTGTCATTGATGTTAGAGGAGTATGGTAGAGTGGCTCACTCGGCTGCATATGGAGGTAGACAAGGGTACACTGCAGCTTTAAGAACTTCCTTTGGTTTATTATAGGCAGCATTAACCAAGAGGGGGTAGCAAATAAAAATGAGAAAATAGGGGGGGAAGCCAGCACTGCTTAAGGTTAGAACGCATAAATTGAAGTGCATATGCACATAATATCCAGCTGTATTCAAAAATGAGATATTGGCAAAAAAATTGATCAATTCAATTGAGCCACCCCGCCGCGCCAAGGCAATCTCATGTGGGGGGTCCTACTCTACATTCATAATAAATACTGTGCCATTACGGCCTCCTAAGAGCATGACCACATCAAGTGCAATCTGTACCTGAACATTGCTAGATCGCTCCCATGAAGCCAGATGAAGCAAGTGCAGATGAAGGCCAACCAGGTCTGAACACAGACATATTAGGATTGACCTCCACACATTGCCCAACCAGCAAACATAGATGAAGGGCGATATTGGCCCGGACACAGGTGCACAATTAAATAAAGCTTGGGGCAGGGCGGGGCTGCCGTGTTTGTGCACAGCAGCCTAGATCCATCATAATGAACACAGAAAAATTTATAGCGGACAAAGCCAAGCGTGACCGGCAGCAGTGGTGGTGAGCCACAAACCAACAACAAGAAAATAGGGGGGGAAGCCAGCACTGCTTAAGGTTAGAATGCATAAATTGAAGTGCATATGCACATAATATCCAGCTGTATTCAAAAATGAGATATTTGGCAAAAAAATTGATCAATTCAATTGAGCCACCCCGCCGCGCCAAGGCAATCTCATGTGGGGGGTCCTACTCTACATTCATAATAAATACTGTGCCATTACGGCCTCCTAAGAGCATGACCACATCAAGTGCAATCTGTACCTGAACATTGCTGGATCGCTCCCATGAAGCCAGATGAAGCAAGTGCAGATGAAGGCCAACCAGGTCTGAACACAGACATATCAGGATTGACCTCCACACATTGCCCAACCAGCAAACATAGATGAAGGGCGATATTGGCCCGGACACAGGTGCACAATTAAATAAAGCTTGGGGCAGGGCGGGGCTGCCGTGTGTGTGCACAGCAGCCTAGATCCATCATAATGAACACAGAAAAATTTATAGCGGACATAGCCAAGCGTGCACGGCAGCAGTGGTGGTGAGCCACAAACCAACAACAAGAAAATAGGGGGGGAAGCCAGCACTGCTTAAGGTTAGCACTTTATGTTATGCATTCTAACCTTAAGCAGCGCTGGCTTCTTTTCTTTTTTTGTATGTTGGTATGTGGCTGACCACCACTTTTGCCGTGCGCGCTGGGTTATGTTCGCCATTTTTTCTGTGTTCACTGTGATGGATCTAGGCTGCTGTGCACACACACACAGCAGCCCCGCCCTGCCCCAAGCTTTACTTAATTGTGCACCTGTGTCTGAACCTGCATTGCCCTTCATCTATGTTTGCTGGTCGGGCAATGTGTGGAGGCTAAACCTGATATGTCTGCATTCAGACCTGGTTGGCCTTCATCTGCACTTGCTTTTTCTAGCTTCATGGGAGCGATCCAGAAATGCTCAGGTACGGATTGCACTTAAAGTGGTCTTGCTTTTAATGTATCTAGGAGGCCGTAATGGCACAGTGTTTATTAAAAACGTAGAGTAGGACCCCCCACATGA
The DNA here is from genome assembly GCF_039654945.1 of Dendrobates tinctorius. NCBI lineage: Eukaryota > Metazoa > Chordata > Amphibia > Anura > Dendrobatidae > Dendrobates > Dendrobates tinctorius. Next base: position 4,820,364 of record NW_027361793.1, read on the forward strand.
GATTGCCTTGGCGCGGCGGGGTGGCTCAATTGAATTGTTCAATTTTTTTGCCAAATATCTCATTTTGAATACAGTTAGATATTATGTGCATATGCACTTTATTTTATGCGTTCTAACCTTAAGCAGCGCTGGCTTCTTTTCTTTTTTAGCAAATAAAAATACAGCCCACTGTGCAAAACAAGAAAGCCAAAAGAAATGGTGGCAGAACAAACACAGTCCTTCTGTAAGTGGAGTCCCTCCCCCCACAGTTGACAGAACACACACTGTTCAGGCTATCTAGTCCATGAAACACTTTCCTGCAGTGCTCACTCTCCATGCCCCCACACTGAATAATGAAAGTCCTTTCCTTCAGCCATTTAAGCTTAGGCCATGTGACTCCTCAACCACCTGACTGATCACATGACTGTGACCTCATCAAGGTCCTGTCAGCACAGAGTGGTGCTAGCTCTGTAGGGGGAGATAGGGGGGGGCACTTTCCCACCCACTCCATGAATGTCTCCCTAAAAACCAGTCCATAACATGACTTAACCCTTGCAACACTTACTGTGCTGGAGGAAATACAACTCTGGATTTTATAACACTGATGTCAATAGGCGTAGTGAAACATATCTCCCCTCTATTACATTACCAGTGACTCTGTCACAGGAGGCAGTACACATTATTAAGAAATGGAGTAAGTGAGCTTTTCATCAGGGTTATTTGGATGTTTTGGGTTGTCATTATGATTTAAAAAGAAAAAACACAGTAGTTTGACAATAAATGGCTTCACCCAACCACTAACCATGAGTGGGGAAATTTTTTTGGTGTTATCATTCATTTTCTCTGAAAAAAGGTCAAGAAAGCAAAAATTCTGCCAGGGTATGTAAACTTTTGAGCACAACTGTAATAATAACTCTGGGTTGGGTTCTTATTTCACCCTGTATTTTAGCATCTCTACCCACTATTTTACTTTTTTGATGGCATTATCATTATACTGCAAATTAATTTGCTTGTCTTCTGTTGGCCCTAAGTAATGTCAATTATTCATTGTTTAAATATTGAAAAGCTAACTGTTGGGCTCATCTAATGAGATGGATCTTCTTAGCCTGTAGTCTGGGTTTTCACACAAACCCTGGGCACTGGTGTAGCAAACAGGAAGGCACATGTGGAGCAAGCATTTGGTGCATTGGAGACCATAGGAACACGATAGCAGTTGAAGAGACACTTGGCAATTCAAAGCAGCTCTCTGGGAAGCAGAGGAACCACAGGCGAAATGCAACAGCAAATGTTCAATATGAACAGAGTCCAACAACTGAATATGGCTAACTGCAGCATAGAGGTAAATCCAGCAGGAGGATTGCATATGTTTAACCAGCAAGGCAGATGATATGCAGGCTACATGCAGAATAGGAACAAATGGTGAAGCACACTAAACAAACCAACACATGACTAGGAGTCTTAATACCAAGAAACAGGTGTATGTCTTAGTGGGCCTTAAATAGTCCTTGGCAATTGATTTCATGGAGGCATGCTGGGTCACTTGTAAAATCTCATGTGAACTACAGTAGAGAGCATTGGCCATAGGGGAAGGTGGTGAAGCTTTGCCGAACCAAGGTACAGTTGTGGCCAAAAGTATTGACACCCCGCAATTCTGTCAGATAATACTCAGTTTCTTCCTGAAAATGATTGCAAACACAAATTCTTTGGTATTATTATCTTCATTTAATTTGTCTTAAATGAAAAAACACAAAAAAAATTGTCCTAAAGCCAAATTGGATATAATTCCACAGCAAACATAAAAAAGAGGGTGGACAAAAGTATTGGCACTGTTTGAAAAATCATGTGATGCTTCTCTAATTTGTGTAATTAACAGCACCTGTAACTTACCTGTGGCACCTAACAGGTGTTGGCAATAACTAAATCACTCTTGCAGCCAGTTGACATGGCTTAAAGTTGACTCAACCTCTGTCCTGTGTCCTTGTGTGTACCACATTGAGCATGGAGAAAAGAAAGAAGACCAAAGACCTGTCTGAGGACTTGAGAAACCAAATTGTGAGGAAGCATGAGCAATCTCAAGGCTACAAATCCATGTCCAAAGACCTGAATGTTCCTGTGTCTACCGTGCGCAGTGTCATCAAGAAGTTTAAAGCCCATGGCACTGTGGCTAACCTCCCTAGATGTGGACGGAAAAGAAAAATTGACAAGAGATTTCAACGCAAGATTGTGTGGATGTTGGATAAAGGATCTCGACTAACATCCAAACAAGTTCAAGCTGCCCTGCAGTCCGAGGGTACAACAGTGTCAAGCCGTACTATCTGTCGGCATCTGAATGAAAAGGGACTGTATGGTAGGAGACCCAAGAAGACCCCACTTCTTACCCCGAGACATAAAAAAGCCAGGCTGGAGTTTGCCAAAACTTACCTGAAAAAGCCTAAAATGTTTTGGAAGAATGTTCTCTGGTCAGATGAGACAAAAGTAGAGCTTTTTGGGCAAAAGCATCAACATAGAGTTTACAGGAGAAAAAAAGAGGCATTCAAAGAAAAGAACACGGTCCCTACAGTCAAACATGGCGGAGGTTCCCTGATGTTTTGGGGTTGCTTTGCTGCCTCTGGCACTGGACTGCTTGACCGTGTGCATGGCTTATGAAGTCTGAAGACTACCAACAAATTTTGCAGCATAATGTAGGGTCCAGTGTGAGAAAGCAGGGTCTCCCTCAGAGGTCATGGGTCTTCCAACAGGACAATGACCCAAAACACACTTCAAAAAGCACTAGAAAATGGTTTGAGAGAAAGCACTGGAGACTTCTAAGGTGGCCAGCAATGAGTCCAGACCTGAATCCCATAGAACACCTGTGGAGAGATCTAAAAATGGCAGTTTGGAGAAGGCACCCTTCAAATATCAGGGACCTGGAGAGGTTTGCCAAAGAAGAATGGTCTAAAATTCCAGCAGAGCATTGTAAGAAACTCATTGATGGTTACCGGAAGTGGTTGGTCGCAGTTATTTTGGCTAAAGGTTGTGCAACCAAGTATTAGGCTGAGGGTGCCTGGCCCATTTTTGGAGTTTTGTGTGAAATGATCAATGTTTTGCTTTCTGCTTCATTCTCTTTTGTGTTTTTTCATTTAAGACAAATTAAATGAAGATAATAATACCAAAGAATTTGTGTTTGCAATCATTTTCAGGAAGAAACTGAGTATTATCTGACAGAATTGCAGGGGTGTCAATACTTTTGGCCACAACTGTAGATATGTAACACTAAGTTTTAAGCTGCTATGATCGAATGACAGCCTTTTCGTTTCTGTATTATTTTTATACATTTTCTAATTATTAAACATGACTACAAATCTTCAACCACTGTACCAAAATAATTTTTGATATTCAAATAAAATAAATCTGAAAAAAAAGAAAGAAAATTTTGAGAATAAAACAATGCATTCTTCAAGCTTTTTTTCTCTGAATATTTTTAATTTGTTGTAGGAAACCATTGATAAAGATAATGATGCTTTAAAATGACAGCAGATGACAGCTGACCAGCTTGACACTGACAAACATAAATGAACTTGATTAGCGCTTTTTCTGTGTCTTCCAGTGACTCACAATTGCCTTTCCTATGGTCACCGTATGTCATACATTTGACATAAGTATATTGCTTTGCAATTACATCAAAGACTGTGATTTTACACAGCACAATTTGTTTCTTGATGTTCTTTCTTTGCTGTCTATCAAGGGTCATTTTCAGGTGCCCTTTGGAGTAATGTAACTGAAAGGATAAAAAGATTGCTATGTATTACTAGTCATTAAAGGGCATTAAAAAGAGAAGACAAGTTAAGACATTGTATTAATTATCCAGGACACTAGGGTGTTAATCTCTTTCACAGTCAGCCTCTACCGCTGACAAAATCTCTACTTTGATAGTTTAGAAAGTCTCAGGTTCAGACTATAAAATATTAGAGATCTAATGAAGGTCACACATTTCTAGTAGTGTTATTTCATTTTTGTAATTTTATCTAAATATATTACAAAATACATTTCCAAAGCTCTCTATAACAACTGCATGTGAAAACACGTCAAATTAAGCATTTAAAGTAGAAATCCAGTGATTTTAATTTTTAAAAATCATTCTGATTAGAAGTCCACCAAAATCTGTATTTCAGCTTGCATTATCTAATTTAGTTGTTTCTTTCTGTTTTAAAATGCATAGATTCCTTCTTCTCAGTGAGGTCAACTGATCTCATAGTGACCCAGCAGAACTGCCGCAATGATGGAATTGTATGGACTGTAACTCATACTTTCTCCACAGGATCGGGGTGGGGGAGAAACTTCTATCACAGATACTAATAATGATTGCACAGCTCCTGCCACACAGGTGTAATGTAGATTACAGTTCTGCCCCATAACTGTATACTTATAATTTAAGCTTATTTAGGAGAATATGGGAAGATAGTAATCACAGTGCTAGTACAGGAAGCAGAGATGGTGTTGTCTCTAGCTGCCCATGTGGTGCTCTGCTGATACATCATGGCATTATTAGCAGGATATAAAAAATAAATGCAGGGTAAAATCTGAGAATCTTAAATGGTAGCCTAAGAGAAGTAAAGAGGAGGCAGAACTATAGGAAAGTAAATGCACTATATATAAGAGAAGTGCAAAATGTAATATATAATTAAAATAACATTGAAAATTGGCTTTTTTTATTCATGACCTTTGATAGGACAGGGTCCTCTACCCCTCTGTAACAGCCTGTCACTGTTTATTTATGTTTAATATACTTGCTAGTATTTTATACATTTACACACTCGAAGTGGCACACTAGGCCACAGGAGAGATCTTCAAAGGGCCCCTGAAGTACATAACAATCACTGCAAACAGAAGCGAGGCCCATCATAGCAGCACTATTTTAAGCTGAATGTGAGTACTCAGATGCACATTCAGTTAAAAAGTATTGCAGAGCAGAGAGTCACTAGCTCCCATTTCAGGTAGCACAATATCATTCATTATTGCATGGCACCAAAAAAGCTAAGCTTTAAAGGAAAAAGAAGGAGTTACTTGTCGTGGAGCGGAAACAGTTGAGAAGAATCTTTTATTTTATTGTTAAATGAACAGTGCCAAAATGTGGGATATTATTATCATCTGGGGGACAGTATTGGGGACATTTTTACTGTATGGTACCTTGAATAGAAGATACTTTGCTATATTGGGATCAGAATTGGGCACATTATTACAGTATTAGGGTTAAAGTGCAAGACATTACTGTATGGGGATCATTATGGGTGATACTTACTGTATAATGGCCAGAATGATGGATATTAGTAGTGTGTTGGGGTCAGAATAGGAAAAAATATTACAGCATGGGGATGACATTAGGGGATATTTTAACTGTATGGGGGCCAGAATGGCGAACATTATTACTCTATGAGGTCAATTGTAGGACATTGATAATGTATTGAGGTCAGAATGTGGAACGTTATTACTGTATGAAGGCCACAATGGTGGACATTATTACTGTATGAGGCTAAGAAGTCATTGTTCTGTCATACTTGTATAAACTAACTTGGCACACACACGTGAATGATTGCAAGTGAAAAAGGATGTTTTAATAAGATGCAGTACATACAGTAAATGTTTCGTTCACAGCGACCTTCGTCAATGTACTATGTAATGTACTGACTGCACTTGTATATAGGGCAACCTGTTCATAGAGAATAATGTCAGAGCATGGAAAGTTAATTGTCTGCTGAATCAAAGAGCCAGTAATGGTGGCGTGGAATAGGTAGTGGCATGGACGCGGTTTCCACCGCTTGTCTCCCGTGTGTGTGCCAAGTTAGTTTATACAAGTATACGGATTGGGATCCTACTTGTGCACCACCACCTTAGAAGTTGTGCCAAACGTCTTTATATATTATTGTTCTGTCATAGTCATAATCGTTTGCGATGCGTGAAGAACAAAAGCAAAAATGAATTAATTAAATTACAGACCTCAATGATGATAACTGTATTACCTATACACTTACACCATACACTGCATCCTAGCTGCCTGACTCCTTTATATAGCTGGCACTGGTGAAAATATTGTTAGTACTGTGCTTTTTATAAATGATTAGTATGATGGTATTATGTGGTGTTAATATGTGGTCTGGTTATTTGGGGGCAGTATTTGTCCCTTGTATGCAGTAATATTGGTACATTGGTCTTGGTATAGTGGATTTTGTTCAGTAACAGGTTGGTGGTTATATTTGCACACTATGAGGTTTATACTATATGGTCATAGTGTGGCAGTATTTATCCCTTTTGTTAGAGAATAAATGCTAAGTTTAACTCCTCCCTGTCTAGTGACATAATATTACATCATGGCAGAGATACACTAAGTGCAAATAATTGTAATTTAGCATGGCAGTTATGGAGTCCGTGTAAGCAGGTGACAAAATGAAACATGCAGATGGGGAGAAGATGGAAGAAACTGTGGAGACACATCATTGTATCTTAATTACCCAGATGACTATTTTAGCAAACCAAGAAGAATAGACTGTTATTTGTGTGTTGGTTTTTGAATCTATGTGTTGGTCAAGAAAGCAGACTTTTGTTTGTATAAGCCTGTAATATTGACTTGTATTGTGCGCTTATCCTTGATGACTAGTCATGTTTACTGTTATGCTAATTAATAGAGTTGAGCGAAACGGGTCGAAAAATTTCAAAAGTCGCCGACTTTTGGCAAAGTCAGGTTTCATGAAACAAAACCTGACCCTAGGATGAGGTCGGCCACGAGGTCGGCAACTTACGCACCAAAGTCGCGTTTCAAAAGTTTGTTTTGCGCTCTTTTTCAGCCAATCAGGATCCATGGACACTGTGGGCAACGTGATGACATAGACAGGGGTCACCACCATCTTTCAGAAGGGCATGCAAGTGATTGGCTTGCTTTGGTGGGCGTCACAGGGGTTATAAAAGGGCGTGCACGCTGACCGCCATCTTACTTCTGCCGATCTTAGCATAGGGAGAGGTTGCTGATTCTGTAGGGAGAGCATTAGGCAGGGAAGAAGAAAAAAAAACTGCTTCTGCTGCTAGTGATTTTGCCTGTACAACACACCAGTCACTGTGTGTGCAGTGCAAGAGGAGGCTATATTGTGGTGGATCAGCGGTGTTGGTTGTTAGGCTGCCTTCTAAGGCTTCCTGACAGCTGCAATGCTGTTTACCCACTGCTCTGCAAACTGCTTTTTTAAAAGCAATCCCAATTTTTTTTTTTGTCCTGCTGAGGTACTGAGCGTGCATTTTTTCACATCATACAGCGTCAGTGGGCCTCACACAATCCAAAAGTGTCCAGTGTCCACTAGTGTCTGCAGAAATTCAAAATCTCCCTTATCCTGTAGTCACTTTTTTCACACCTGTGCCATCGAGCCTGTGACATAGCGCTCTGATATTCAGTGGGCCTCACACAATCCAAAAGTGTCCAGTGTCCACTAGTGTCTGCAGAAATTCAAAATCTCCCTTATCCTGTAGTCACTTTTTTCACACCTGTGCCATCGAGCCTGTGACATAGCGCTCTGATATTCAGTGGGCCTCACACAATCCAAAAGTGTCCAGTGTCCACTAGTGTCTGCAGAAATTCAAAATCTCCCTTATCCTGTAGTCACTTTTTTCACACCTGTGCCATCGAGCCTGTGACATAGCGCTCTGATATTCAGTGGGCCTCACACAATCCAAAAGTGTCCAGTGTCCACTAGTGTCTGCAGAAATTCAAAATCTCCCCTGTCCTATAGACACCTTGTACCTTGTTTTACATTACTATATAGTTTGTTGGATTTTGTCTACATTTCTACAAAAAATGAGGAAGGCTGGTGGAAGAGGCCGTGGAATTGGGCGGGGGTTGGCAGCTGGTAATGATGGTGTTGGTGGTGGATCTGATGGTAGTGGCAAGAGCAAAATAGGACCGAATGCAGGAGGTGTTGAGCCTGCGTCATCGTCTGGCTCCATAAGGCTTCGAAGGCTTAGTTTTCTAGGAGTTGGCAAACCGCTTTTAAAGCCAGAGCATCAGGAAAAAGTTTTGTCTTACATTGCTGACTCAGCCTCCAGCTCTATCGCCTCCTCTTCTTCAGTTGTAAAAAGTAAAAGCACTGAGTCGTCATTGGAGGCTCATGTTCATGAACCACACCTTTCCTTGTGTCCTTCACCCCAACCAAGATTAAAGGATGACGCAGGCCATACTACTGGCTGTTTTCACATACCATGCCTGGATTATCAAGTGAAATGGTGAATTACCCAGGCCAAGATGAATCTGACATGGAGTGCACTGATGCACAGCCGCTGATAGATGATTCTGCTGGTACATTCACTCAGAGCACTACATTGTCCTCGCAGTGTACAGAGCCAGATTCTGACCCTGATGAGACTCAGGTGCCCCTTCCCGCACACTATACCACCATACACGGTGACACAGAGGAAGGTGCACATGACATTGAAGAGGAGGTAATGGATGACCCAGTTGTTGACCCAGATTGGCATCCATTGGGGGAAGAGGGTGCTGCTTCCAATAGCTCAGATGAGGAGGAGCATCCACAGCAGACATCGACATCGCAACAGCTGTTATCTGACAGGCCCGGAGCACTCCAAAGACAGGTTCCAAAAATCAAAAGAGTTGCTGGACAGCTTGTCCAGACGGTCAAAAGATCACAGCGTGCTAGGCCGCAAAATGTCTGCCAAAGTAGGAATAGTGCAGTGTGGCACTTTTTTGAACAAAATCCTCATGATCAGGCCAAGGTTATCTGTAAGAAGTGCGCAAAGACCTTTAGCCGAGGGAAAAATCTGTAAAATTTGAATACCAGTTGCATGCTTAGACATTTAACCAGCATGCACTTGCAAGCGTGGACACAACACCAAACCTCAAGTGCCACATGTGCAACTGATCACAAAGAAGGTAGTCAACAACGCTACATTGTTTCCCCCACTGTAAGCCCACCGGTTAGCACAGCAGCAAATGTTGAGGTGTCGTTGCAAGGCCACAGCAGTCAGGGAATCCCACTGTTATATCAACGAAATACTGAATCTAGGCCATCAGAAAGAACACCAGCTCCATCACCATCATCAACCCTCTCTCAGTCCGCCCTGTCCACCGCTACTTCCACCATATGCAGCTCTCAAGTCCAGCTCACCCTCCCAGACACTATGAGTAGGTCAAGAAAGTACTCAGTCTCTCATCCGCGTACACTGGGTTGGAACGCCCACATTGCCAAACTAATCTCGTTTGAGATGATGCCCTATCGGTTGGTGGAAAGCGCAGCTTTCCGCGAACTCATGGCCTATGCAGTACCACGCTATGACCTACCCAGTCGCCACTTCTTCTCTCGCAAAGCCATCCCAGCCCTCCACCATCATGTAAAAGACCGCATTGTCCATGCACTCAAGCAGTCAGTGAGTGGAAAGGTGCACCTCACAACTGATGCATGGTCCAGTCGGCATGGCCAGGGCTGTTACGTGTCTATCACTGCGCACTGGGTTAATGTGGTGGATGCAGGGTCCACAGGGGACAGCGGTGGTGGGACAGTGCTGCCTAGCCCACGGTATAGGAAACAGTTGGCTGTAGGCGTTCGACCCTCCTCCTCCTCCTCCAGAAGCGAAAGTTCGTCCACAGAGCGCAGTCGTACGAGCACTCCATCTGCAGCTGCCACTGTTGCACACGAGGTGTCCCCCTATCGAGCAGCTAGTGGAAAGCGTCAGCAGGCTGTGTTGCAGATGATGTGTTTGGGCGACAGACACACCGCCGAGGTGCTGGCCGAGTACTTGAAGCGACAAACTGAGTCATGGCTGGGCAGTGTACATCTTGAGGCAGGCAAGGTAGTTAGTGATAACGGCCGTAATTTTGTGGCAGCCATAGTCCTTTCAAAACTCAGCCACATACCTTGCTTGGCTCACACCTTGAACCTGGTGGTGCAGTGCTTCCTCAAAAATTATCCGGAGTTAACAGCCCTGCTCCAGAAGGTGCGAAGACTGTGCGCGCACATCCGCCGGTCGCCTGTACACTCCGTTCGTATGCAGAAGCTGCAGCGATTGCTCCACCTTCCCAACCAACGCCTCATTATCGACATTGCAACAAGGTGGAACTCCACCCTGCACATGGTGGAGCGGCTGTGCGAGCAGAGGCAGGCCATAATGCATTTGTGGGAGGATACACGGCCAGGCACTTTGAGAGCAGACATGGAGTTGACAGGTGTGCAGTGGTCGAAGCTGAAAGACCTCTGTAAAGTCCTTCAGTGTTTTGAGGAATGCACACGGCTGGTAAGCGCAGACGACGCCATCCTAAGCATGAGCATCCCACTTATGCGTCTGCTCATGCAAACTTTGACGCACCTTAAGGAGCAGGCGTCTGCAGCCAATGTTGATGAGGAGGAAGAGGAGGAGGGAATCTTTGATGACATTCAGCCATTGTCTGCTCAGGGACCTCTCCTGGACGAGGTGGAGGAAGAAGAGGAGGAGGAGGATGATGATGGGGATGATTACTTAGGGGAGGAGGATGCATCTCGTGGTGCAAGTGAAAATGTTGGCGTGGCAAGGTCTGGTACAGGGTTTGTGCATGACTGGAGGGATGTGGATTTGCCAGAAAGTGCTCCTCCACCCAGCACTCGCAGTGCATCATTGACACCGGGAACATTGGCCCACATGTCAGATTATGCCTTGCAGATCCTAAAAAGGGACCCTTGCATTGCCAAAATGATGAACGATGATGACTACTGGTTGGCCAGCATCCTGGATCCATGCTATAAAGGCAAATTACAAAACATCATGCCACAGGAGAACCTTGACCTAATATTGGCTAATAAACAAGCAACTATGGTAAATCGGTTGCTTGAGGCATTCCCAGCACACAGCAGCGGTGATGGTTCTCACAAGAGCCGTACGGGCCGGGGGCAGCTTGGCAGAGGTGTTCATGGTGCACACAGCAGAAGTGGCGTTGGAGACAGGGGTTTCATGACAATGTTGTGGACTGATTTTTCAAGTACCGCTCACACAACTGGTAATACTGCATCGATGGAAAGTGACAGGAGACAGCAGTTGTCAACTATGGTTACAAACTACTTTTCCTCCCATATCGATGTTCTCCCACACAGGTCATTCCCCTTTGACTATTGGGCCGCTAAACTGGACACCTGGCCTGAATTGGCACAATATGCCTTACAGGAGCTCGCTTGCCCAGCTGCAAGTGTGCTATCGGAAAGAGTCTTCAGTGCAGCTGGATCAATCCTGACAGAAAAAAGGACCCGTCTGTCAACCCAAAATGTGGATGATCTAACCTTCATTAAAATGAACCATGCATGGGTTTCCAAGGATTTTGTCCCACCTTCCCTTGATGACACATAGGGTGACAGAAAAATGGCTTGCTTTGGTCCACCTCTTCCTGGGACTTGACCTATTTCGCCTTTTGCATCAGCTGAATGTCCAACATCAACATATGCCACTTTCTAAAACTCCCTAACTGTGCTGCCTCCCCCCCATGGCCGGGGGTCACCACCTAGCGCACGACACCGTGCGAGTGCCGTTGCCCTGGACAGGTGGGTAGGCCGACTCTTGGGCGCGGGCACCTGCACAGGGTCCCTCATAGTGCAATCAAGTGTCTCTGACGGTGGTGGTGCACACCCGCTGTCAGACACACCGCCGTACTATGAGGGGCCCAGTGCCAGTACCGACGCCCACGAGTGGGCCCCCCTTGCTTGGGCAGGGCCCCAGCATTTGCAATCTTTACCTCTCCCTGCTCCTCCGCTGTGTAGTCTGGGCCGTCAAATCCATACTGTGCCTGACACCGTCTGAGCCTGCCTCCTGATGTATAGACATATATTTTGAATGTGTACGCTATCCATACATGTTATCCGGGGATACGGTACCCTTTCTCACCTTTGTGCAATCACGTGCAAGCCATACTGGGCCTAACACCGTCTGAGCCTGCCTCCTGATGTATAGACATATATTTTGAATGTGTACGCTATCCATACATGTTATCCGGGGATACGGTACCCTTTCTCACCTTTGTGCAATCACGTGCAAGCCATACTGGGCCTAACACCGTCTGAGCCTGCCTCCTGATGTATAGACATATATTTTGAATGTGTACGCTATCCATACATGTTATCCAGGGATACGGTACCCTTTCTCACCTTTGTGCAATCACGTGTAATCCATACTGGGCGTGAGAACGGCTGGCGAGCTGTTAAGCAAGCTACAGCACCTGTGGTTTGCACACGTAAGTTTTTCATTTTTTCAGGAATGACGGTTAGGCCTAATTCCAGAACTGCGGTTGACCTGCACTTACTGGGAAATCATCGTTCGCGGGTAATAATTGTAATCAGTGATCCCCATCACTAACGTTGTTCAGCGGGTTATCTGCACCTGTAAGCGACAAACGCTGGCCTTTTCAGTGTAGCTCACATGCAGTCACGGACATGTAAGGGCATGATACACCAGTTATTGGCCAATCTCATGTGCCAGTGCCTCACGTGTCCCTCTAGTAAGCCGGACTCGGACCGCGGGGCATGACGGAGTCTCGTTCGTTAACGGAATTAAGCTTGCAAAGTGTGCATCTGTTCTGTAGCTGTCATGGTTGAGGTTTCCCAGGTGGAGTCGAATTTTACCGTAGGCTCCACTCCTGGTGGTGCCCTTCTGGACATTCCTTTAAGGTTCAGCTTTGCAACCATACTGCCCATGTAAAACAAACACTTTGCCTTCATGAACGCTGTTTGGAGGGTCATGACTCTTGGGAATAACGCCGCCCAATCAGTTAACCTGCTAGAGAGATCCTTCGTTGCTCCCAAGCATGACATCACACTCCCTAGGAGGAAGGTAATGCCACTGTGGCGACCGTACTCCTGGGGGCGACACAAGTGCACTGATGCCCAGCCACTGCTCGATGAATCTGCTGGTACATTGACCCAGACCACTACATTCCCCTCGCACGCTACACGGCCTGAATCTGACCCTGATGAAACTCAGGTTACCATTCCCATATACAGTTCCATCTTACACGGTGACAAAGAGGAAGCTGCAGATGAAAGTGCAGGTTCAGCCCACCCGCCATCAGACACACCACCGTACTATCAGGGGCCCTGTGCCAGTGCCGTCGCCAACGAGTGGGCCCCCCCTGCTTGATCAGGATCACAGCACTTGCAAGGTTGAAATACTGTGCAGTGAGATGGAAGATGGGGACGATGAGGAGTCCAGACTAGTACAGGGATTCCCTAGCGAGGAGACTTATTTGATTGTTTTCAATGTTGGGACAGCAATTTTTGGGGAGCACTATACTCTGGAGAATGATAGATGGGGCCCACCATACACTGGAACATTCCAAAGGTGGACATCAGACACTGGAGCAGCATTTACAGGGCCCATTATACACTAGAGCATTAGAAATGGGGCCCATTATGTTTGGAGCATTATTTGGGCCCATAAGACAGTGGAGCTTCATCCATGGGGACCAACATATACTGTAGCATTATGTGGAGCTCATCATATACTGTTTCAAACATTATATGGGACCAATGATTCTGTATGGAGAAATAGATGGGCCTCGTCATGAGATGTAAAAACTGAAGTATTTTTCATTGTACTATACCACTATTTCTCTGCCGTATCGGAGCATGATGAGTTGTGGTATGTGTTAAAGGGGCGCTCTTTCGCCCAGGGCACATGAAAACCTGGAGCCAGCCCTACCCCCCACAACTTTAGCCAAATAACCCCCATTTTTCAGTGCGTAACTTGTATTATGAAGTTAATTAAGGTTGACAAGCTTAAGTAAGAAGAATTGATGCTTTTGGCATTCAAATGGGCACTGTAGGTGTGTTTCCTGTCCTCCTCTCACTGCCGACTTTTATTCCCCATTGACTTACATTGGGTTTCGTGTTTCGGGACGACCCCGACTTTTCCCTATAATTGGCCGATCTTGCTCGACCCGACTTTTGGAAATGTCGGGTTTCACGAAACGAAACTCGACCCTAAAAAACCAAAAGTCGCTCAACTCTACTAATTAATCATACTCTAGGCCTGGTAGTTTGTCCATTTAAAAAACAGAGGAGGAATATCTAAGCAAATAGATTACAAAATCAGACAATGCGACTTGGTTGCCACCATTCTTCCTCTTATCTGTGATGTGGATTGAAGGACACTTATTAAACATGAAAGAGATGATATGCCTCTGACTGTCAGAGATTCAGAGACAAAGAGACAGAGAGAGACAGCCAGAGATTCTGCCAAGACAGCCATACAACAAAAACACCAGAGACAGGACAGCGACCAATACATCATGGTTCCATCACAAGGGACACAGATCTATCATTCTACAGGAAACAACCTAGGGGTTCTCGGCCCCGGTTGGAAGAATACATTCTGCTCCATTGACCATCGCTGAACCATGGATACATTTGGAGAAAGCCGGGATTGGGACCCGCAGGTCGCATGGCTCCATGGAGATTTTCAGAGTAGCCAGGTTATGACCCTCGGGTCAACCGGCCTTGTATCTAAATGGACTGTCATCTCCCTACACTTGTCGCTACCTCCTCTCTGTGTGCATGCCACAGTTGGGGTAGCTGACCCGGGGAGCTCTGAAGTAATAGCTGTCATTATCCTGGCAGCGGATGGGAGAGACTCTGTAATGTGCACCATCTTGGGATATTTTGATGGGACTGTTCTATGTGTTATCTGCCTGTTTTGTGGTTCAATAAAGCATTGCCACACTGTTTTACCATCACCCTGTGTTGTCTGAGTAGCACTATGCCCTCATTAAAGGGAGAGAGGGCATTTGGCGGGACAATCAGTTCTAGCTAGTGCACCTGGGCGCCCGCCAATTCCACGTGTCTCCTCAGTAAGCAATTAAACTGTTTATTTTTCTTGGATGGCAGAAATTGTGGTAACATGGGTAATAATTCCAGTAATATGAGAGTCACTGTTCTATTTCTTCCTCTTATATAGGCCCTAGTGGGGGGTCTCCAGATCTTTCTGTTAGGCCTCCTGACAAAGTGTAAAAGGGATCATAGGGCCTCCTTCGCTTCAACCTGCCTCCGCCCTGTCTGTGGTACTAGCTGAGGTCAAACCCTCTAGCTTACATCAGTGCTGGAAACAATTGCCCACCTCAATCATATTTCCTGTTCACCACCACAGGCGTCCACCCCATAACAGAGTTTACTCACTGATCTTTGGTGCTTGACCTACAGGGGATGTCTCTCTTACCCGTTGGATGAGGGCTGGGCCTTAGCTCTTGACTGGCATTGTCTGAGTCTTGACCTGCAAGGGTCTGGTCTTTGGGGCTTGATCGGAGTAGCGTAGTCTCGGTTCTGGAATTTGCCTGGCACAGGTCTGGTCTTCAGGTGTTGACTAGCATCATTCGGGATCTGCAGCTTATCTGTCGCTTCCTGATTTCTGCTTCCTGGTGAGCCACATCCCTCCTTGAAACTCTCCCTCTTCCAGTCTGTTCCACAGGGTTCAGTAGATGGTAGTCCTCATGCACAAATGCTGCACAGTGTAGGGGTTATCACCCTTTATGCCACATCCTCTTACAGATATGCAGGAACCAATTTACAGTTCCCACTCTTTTAACACATGCTACAATTCATGATCCTCTGATACGGCAGAGAAATAGCGGTATAGTACAATGAAAAATACTTCACTTCTTACATCTCATGACTGATATAAATTTTAAATTCTCCAGTACTTTATATTACTCCATACAGTCTTAGGGCCACCGCATAGTGCGCTATACAGAGTAATGAGGCCCATATATTTCTCCAGAATCATTGGTCCCATATAATGTTTGAAACAGTATATGATGAGCTCCACATAATGCTACAGTATATGTTGGTCCCCATGGATGAAGCTCCAGTGTGTTATGGGCCCAAATAATGCTCCATATATAATGGGCCCCATTTCTAATGCTCCAGTGCATAATGGGCCCTGTAAATGCTGCTCCAGTGTCTGATGTCCACCTTTGGACTGCTCCAGTGTATGGTGGGCCTCATATATCATTCTCCAGAGTATAGTGCTCCCCAAAAATAGCTGTCCCAACATTGAAAACAATTAATTAAGTCTCCTCGCTAGGGAATCCCTGTACTAGTCTGGACTCCTCGTCGTCCCCATCTTCCATCTCACTGCACTTGGACTGTTTAGGCAGAGGGCGTACAGATGTGATGTCATCGCGCTCTCTGACCAGAATGTCACTGTCAGGAAATGCGGAAGATATCACGACGGTGGAGCAGGGAGAGGTAAGTATTTCAACTTTGCAAGTGCTGTGATCCTGAGCAAGCAGGGGGGCCCACTCGCTGGCGACGGCACTGACACAGGGCCCCTCATAGTACGGCGGTGTGTCTGACGGTGGGTGGGGTGGGGGTGGGGGTGAGACACTTTTGCGTACTATGAGGGGCCCTGTGCCAGTGCCGTCGCCCATGAGTATGCCCCCCACCGGCTCAAGGAACATGCACTTTCATCTGCACCTTCCTCTTTGTCACCGTGTAAGGTGGTATAGCATGCGGGAAGGGGAACCTGAGTTTCATCAGGATCAGATTCTGGCTGTGTAGAGTGCGAGGGGAATGTAGTGGTCTGGGTCAATGTACCAGCAGAATCATCTAGCAGTGACTGGGCATCAGTGCACTTGTGGCGCCCCCAGGAGTACGGTCGCCACAGTGGCATTAGCTTCCTCCTAGGGAGTGTGATGTCATGCTTGGGAGCAATGAAGGATCTCTCTAGCAGTTAAACCAACACACAACACAGTTCCCACTCCAGGCCAGCAGGGAGAGCTCTGAACCTGACTGCTGAGGAGCTGCTCTCTGTGGTCGGGAGGAGGTAAGTTAGGGCAGTCTGTAAAGGGAAGGGGAAGTGTGTGGACATGAGAAGGGGAGCTGGAGGATGAGCAGAGTTAAGGCTCACTCCTAGCTGGAGCGCATGGTCGGGATTCCGGTCTCCGAGTTTGTAGGCACACTGATGGTCCTGCAGCAGAAACCGGAGGAAGTAGCAGCTGTAAATGCTCTGTACCCAACTAAGGCTCGGAGGCCCCAGCAGCGATGTGTGTGAGCCAGAAGGAAAAGGCTATGGCTGCCTGCCATACGAGAAAGTTCCAAAAGAGAGTCAACAGGGGGAACTTCAGTGAACTCAGTACTGCGAGTACCTCAGATAAGCGCTAGAACGGAGGCCACACTACCGAGCTGCAGAGAGAGAATTCCAAATTTGCTTCCAGGCTGACTATCTCCTTCTCCTTCTCTACTCTGGGTCCTGGTTGGCACTTACCAAGTACAGGTAAAGGAACTGCACGACTGTGTCTGTCATCTTTCTCCTACGCCTGGTGCACGGCTCTGCTACATCCTGCACTGCACACCATCTACCAACTCTTTCATCTGCCCTGCGACTACGGCCCTACCTGTGCAGGGCTTCTACATCTTAGCTGTACCACAACATCTGTCCCAGAGAAGCGACACTGCAGCGCGGGTCAATCTGATCAGAAACCACAGGTGGCGTCACGTATCATTCACCTATAAATGTTATTCACAGATTTGCATGGACGCCCAGGGCCACGGAACGGGTCATCATCACCACCAACGTGACACATCCCTCTGAGACACCGGCCCGGTACCGATTAACCCCACTGCCCTGGCTGCCCACCCACACTCCATGTCAGATTCATCTTGGACTGGGGAATTCACGATTTGACTTGATAACCCAGGCATGGCATGATAGAAAGAGCTACATGGACTAATGTGAAGTGTGGCCTGCTGCATCATTCACTTTTGGTGGGGGTGAAGGACACAAGGAAAGGGGTTCTTCCTGACCAGGAGCCAGCACTTCACGACTCAGTGCTTGCATTTTTTGAAACTTCAGAAGAGGAGGTCATATTTGCTGGAGTCTGTTTCAGCAATGTAAGCCAAAACCAGTTCCTGATGCTCCGGCTTTAAAAGCGGTTAACCTACTCCCAGAAAAGGTAGCCTTCCAGGCGTTCCGGAGCCAGACCATGACGCAGGCTCAACACCTCCTGCCTTAGCTGCTATTGTGCTTTTGCCACTACCAGCAGATGCACCACCACCATCAGCACCAGCTGGCCCCCCCACGCCTACATCCGCGGCCTCTTCCACCAAACTTCAAAATTTTGCAAAAAAAAAAACCCAAAATTACATCAGATATATGGTACTGTATCAAAAGCGTACAGCTCTATACAAAGGATGATTGTCAATCTCCCTATATATACACCATCAGTCACACAGAGACGTTCACAGGCTCAGTATGGATTAGACAAGAATAGAAAAAGTAGAAAAAGTGTACAGCATCATCAGATAGCAGGTATATATAGTGTAGTTTAAACTAAATCTCCGTAGATATTTCAGGAGGCAGACACAGATGCTCTCAGGCTCAGTATGGATTACAACACAATATAAAAAGCCAAAAACTGGTAATGAATCTGAAAAGTACTGCTGTACACAGTGTAGGGGTCATTGTTGTCAATCTCAGTATTTATTTCCACAGTCAGAAAATAACTCTCACTTGGTCAGTTTGGATTAGACCAGAATATAAAAAGCAGTAAATGGGTAATGTATCACAAGCGTAGAGCTGTATACACTAGTGTTGGGGTAATTTTTAAATGTACATCTAAATTGCAGGAGTAACCCACAGACTGTCACATGCTCAGGATCGATTACACCACAATATAACAAGAAGATCCGTAAGAAATAATCACACATGTGGGACAATGTTCCAGGTGTCAATGATACACTTAGAGTGGTGGGTGGAGGAGGACTTCCTGGCAGAAAGGGTACAGTATCACCAGATACCAGGTATATATAGCATAGTTTAAACATTAACAATGTACGTCTATATATCAGGAGTAGTGTTGAGCCACCCCGCTAGTGTTCCAGTTCGTTTTGGTACGTCGAACACAAGGCAAGTTCGTCGAAAGATTGTCGAACGTTCGACGAACAACGTCGAACACCATTGAAAACAATGGCAGGCAAACACAAACACATTGAAAACAAGTACAAAACACCTTAAAAGGTGTCCCAAAGCAGACAAAATGCTCAGAATACAAAAATAACATATGGAAAACGGCAACTACATATAGAAAAGAGGTGGAGGAGTAAAAGGAGGAGGAGGAGGAGACACAGATATAGGCATGCCATGCCCTTATGAAGTCAAGAAAGGCTGGAATAAAAATGTAAAATACCAAAAAACTGTAAAAATCTGAAATCGAAGACGATCATATACCGCCGGACTTCCCACCATAAATTAGGCCAACTGCCGATCGGGCAGCATTATTCCCACGAACCTCCGAACAGTGTCCATGAAGGCAAAGTGTTTGGTTTCCGGGGGCAGTATAGTTGCAAAGCTGAACCTTAAAGGAATGTCCAGAAGGGCACCACCAGGAGTGGAGCCTGCGGCTTAATTCGACTCCACCCGGGAAACCTGAACCATGCCAGCTACAGAAAAGATTGACAGATTGCAAGCTTTGTTGATTCTGTGGGTGGTGGTGGACATCCATTTTTAGTTGTGCTAGCGATTTGTCAGCTTAATTCCGTTAACGAACGAGACTCTGGCATGCCCCCGCGGTACGCGTCAAGCTTACTAGAGGGACATGCGAGGCTCTGGCACGCGAGATCGATCAATAACAGGTCTGTCATGCCCTTACATGTCCGGGGCTGCATGCGCACTACACTGAAAGGTCCAGCGTGTGTCGCTTACAGGTGTAGATAACCCGCTGAACCCCGTTAGTGATGGGGATCTGGGATTCTAATTCTTCCCCGAAAACGAGGATTTCCCAGTAAGTGCAGGTCAACCGGAATTCTGGAATTAGGCCTAATCGGCATTCCAGAAAAAATGAAAAAATTAAGTGTCCAAACCACAGGTGCTGTAGCTTGCTTAACAGCTGAGCTCCTATGCTGAGTAGCACGCAGTTCTTACATAAACAGGCGGCATAGCTTGGTTCACGGGTGGGCAACTCTGCTGAGAAGCAGACAGTGCTTAAATAAACAGGCGGCATAGCTAGTTTCACAGGTGGGCTCCTCTGCTGAGCAGTAGACACAGGTACTAGTCCCAAAGTATTCACTGGGCTAAATGGAGTTAAAAAATGGTTCTTACATAAACAGGCAGCACAGCTTGGCTCACAGGTGGGCTCCTCTGAT
This sequence comes from Dendrobates tinctorius, assembly GCF_039654945.1. Lineage (NCBI taxonomy): Eukaryota > Metazoa > Chordata > Amphibia > Anura > Dendrobatidae > Dendrobates > Dendrobates tinctorius. Next base: position 4,840,457 of record NW_027361793.1, read on the forward strand.
GAGTAGCAGACACAGTTACTAGGCCCAAAGTATTAACTGTGCTAAATGCAGTCAAAAACTGGTTCTTTCATAAACAGGCGGCATAGCTAGGTTCACTGGTGGGCTCCTCTGCTGAGTAGCAGACAGTGCTACAAGGCCCAAAAGGATTTTCTGGACAAGGTGCGGTAAAAAATGATTAGAAACACACACGGTGTAGCTCCTTGACAGGTGTACTACACCGCTTGCTACCACACACCGCTACTATGCCATGAAACAGTCTATTAACATTGAAAACCATTATTAATGTGAAAATGAAGTTACGCTTTTGATGAACGAACCGTTCTTGAACGGAACCTCGAACAGCCGAATTTTAAGCAAAGTGTTTGAGTTTGACGAACGGCTCGAACACGGCCCAAAACAGCTGGAATTTTAACTTGGCAAACAGGTCGACTCGAACACTGCTCATCTCTAATCAGGAGGCAGACTCAGATGTTCTCAGGCCCAGTATGGATTCAAATAGATTGTAGAAAGTTGAAAAAGGGTACAGTATCACCCGATAACAGGTATATATGTAGCCTAGTTTACACATGAAAAACCTATGTCTATATATCAGGAGGCAGACTCAGAGGGTCTCAGGCACAGTATGGATTTGACGTGATTGTACAAAGTTGAGAAAGGGTACAGTATCACCGGATAACAGGTATGTATAGCATAGTTTACACATTAAAAACCTATGTCTATATATCAGGAGGCAGACTCAGACAGTCTCAGGTCCAGTATGGATTCAACGTGATTGTAGAAAGTTGAGAAAGTGTACAGTATCACTGGATAGCAGGTATATATAGTATAGTTTAAACATTAAAAATCTGCGTATATATTTCCGGAGTCCGACAAAGACACTCACAGCCTCAGTACGGATTAGACAAGAATCTAAAAAGTAGAAAAAGGGTTATGTATTCAACGCGTACACCAGTATACACTGTTGGGGTATTTTTCAATCTTCATATATATTTCAGTCTCAGTAAGACAGTCCAGACTCTCCGCAAGAGGAAACGAGATGGATACAAGTACAGACAGAAAGTCGACTGATTGCAGACATTTTAGAATTACTAATCACGGTAAAAACTCCCGGGAGAATTCTCAGAGGTGATGCTGACCCTCAATTACTTTGTCTGTGGAGACAGCGAAAACAATTCTTGTGAAGAAAGGTTTGCTGTATTGCAGTACCGTGGAACCCATCACCGTTACTCATCTCCATCAAATTGTGATCGCAGAGACAGATGTAGACATTGTCCTCGCTGCCTATCATGATCTGTCAGGTAACTTTGGAGTGCAAAAGACACAAGCCACAGGCCGTAGGCGATTCTATTGGATTGGCATGAGAGGACACACTTAAAAATGTGGGCAGGAATGTCACACGTCTGTGAGTCGGAAAACTGTGAAAGCTGATGATAAACCACCACTGCATCTCATTGTGAGTCGACGTCCATAACAGACATGTAAGCCATTGATCATCTGAAGCTAGAGCCTGGCCAGCAGGACAGGGCATAGCTACGTCTTAACCATCATCTATCATTTCACCAAATTTGTATTGGCAGTCCCAGGGAAGTATTTAACAGGCCAGACTACACAGTGGTGGAGCAGGGAGAGGTAAGTATTGCAAGTGCTGGTGCCCTGAACAAGCAGGGGGGGGCCCACTCATGGCTGGCGGTACTGTCACAGGGCCCCTCATAATACACCGGTGTGTCTGACGGCAGGTGTGCACCCCCACCATCAGAGACACTTGATTCTATTATGAAGGACCTTGTGCCAGTGCTGTTGCCAAAGAGTGTGCCCACCCACCTGTCCAGGGCAACGGCACTCGCACAGGTGCATGCGCCAGGTGGTGACCCCGGACCTGTGGGGGGAGGCAGCCCAGTTAGGGAGGTGGAAAAAATGGCATATGTTGATGTTGGACATTCAGCAGCTACAAATGGAGTAATTGGAGAAGTCCACGGAAGAAGAGGACAAAAGCAAGCAATTTTTCTGGCAACCTACGTGTCAGCAGGGGAGGGTGGGACAAAATCCTTAGAAACCCATGCATGGTTCATTTTAATGAAGGTTAGATCATCAACATTTTGGGTCGACAGACGGGTCCTTTTTTCTGTCAGGATTGATCCAGCAGCACTGAAGACTCGTTCAGATAACACACTAGCAGCTGGGCAAACGAGCTCCTGTAAGGCATATTGTGCCAATTCAGGCCAGGTGTCAAGTTTATTGGCCCAATAGTCAAAAGGGAATCACTGGTGATAGAGAACATCGATATGGGAGGAGAAGTAGTTTGTTACCATAGTTGACAACTGCTGTCTCCTGTCACTTTCGATCGATGCAGTATTACCAGTCGTGTGAGCGGTACTTGAAAAATCAGTCCACAACATGGTCATGAAACCCCTGTGTCCAACGCCACTTCGGCTGTGTGCACCACGAACAGCTCTTCCATGTTGCCCCCTATGGCTCGTTGGAAAAACATCACCGTCGCTGTGTGCTGGGAATGCCTCAAACAAACGGTTTACCAGAGTTGCTTGTTTGTTAGCCAATATTAGCTCTAGGTTCTCCTGTGGCATGATGTTTTGGAATTTGCCTTTATAGCATGGATCCAGGATGCTGGCCGTGCATCATTGACACCTGGAACATTGGCCCACATGTCTGATTATGCCTTGCAGATCCTAAAAAGGGACCCCCGCATTGCCAAAATGATGAACGATGACGAATACTGGTTAGTAGTCATCATCGTCGTTCATCATTTTGGCAATGCAGGGGTCCCTTTTAGGATCTGCAAGGCATAATCAGACATTTGAGCCAATGTTCCAGGTGTCAATGATGCACTGCGAGTGCTGGGTGGAGGAGCACTTTCTGGCAAATCAACATCCCTCCAGTCATGCACAAACCCTGTACCTGACCTTGCCACGCCAACATTTTTTCTTGCCCCCTGAGAAGCATCCTCCTCCCCAAAATAATCATCCCCATCATCCTCCTCCTCCTACTCTTCCTCTTCTTCCTCCACCTCGTCCACGAGACTTGCCTGAGCAAACAATGGCTGACTGTCATCAAGGCTTCCCTCCTCCTCTTCCTCCTCGGTTGCAGACGCCAGCTCCTTAATGTGCGTCAAAGTTTGCATGAGCAGACGCTTAAGTGGGATGCTCATGCTTACAATGGCGTCGTCTGCGCTTACCAGCCATGTGCATTCCTCAAAACACTGAAGGACTTTACAGAGGTATTTCAGCTTTGACCACTGCACACCAGACAACTCCATGTCTGCCTGCAAACTGCCTGCCTGTGTTTCCTCCCACAAATGAATTACAGCCTGCCTCTGTTCGCAAAGCCTCTGAACCATGTGCAGGGTGGAGTTCTACCTTGTTGCAAGGTCGATAATTAGGCGGTGCTTGGGAAGGTGGCGCAATCGCTGCAGCTTCTGCATACGACTGGAGTTGTCACGTGCCCCGTCCTGTGTGATACGGCCAGCAGGCCGGTAACTGATACAACAGGAAGCGGCACGTATAATTGTCCAGTGTGATGCGGCCCGCAGGCCGGTAACTAATACAACCAGACACAGGGGATAGGGAAAACCTGGGTAACAATAACAATGGTGGCCCTGCGATAGGGAACGAGGACGTGGAGACATCCTGCACTCCTCTGAGTCAGTGTCTCTACACTCCTAATGTTCCCTAGGCCGGTTTTGCACTGGGCACCGATCTGGAACCTAAAAACCCTGACTCGCCCTGCACCTAAACCCTCACAAGGGAAATGGTCGGTGCGGAAACAAATCCCACTACTGCACTAAACACACATAAGGAAAAGTGACAAAACAGGGGAACACCACTTAGCTTTGCTCTGTTGCTTACGCTCTCAGCAACAGAGCCCACCACCTGCGTGCATCTTTTCCTCCGACTGGATCCAACACCATAGTGCAGCCTTGGAGCAAACAGAGTCCACCACCTGCGTGCAGCTGTCCAGAAACAGAGTCTAGCAAATGAGTCCTGCTTTTCTGCCAAAGAGTCCAACATTTTGAGTCCAGCTTTCCAGCAACCGAGTCCAGCATCCTGAGTGCAGCTCTACACCATAGCTGCCACTCCACCAAGCAATGCCAGCCCTCCTTGCAGACACCATAGCTGACACTCCACCAAGCCATGCCAGCCCTCCTTGCAGACACCATAGCGGCTACTCCAGGACTTTCACTGAGCTGCCCGGCACTCTCGTTCAGCTCCATCCTTCACCCAGGCTTGCTTGCAAATGAGGAACTATCACCAACAGTGACTGACAGACCTGACACTCTTTTACAGAGCAATCACACCTGTTACATAAACACCTGCACAAACTAAGGTAGCCAGAGTGCAATGACCCTAATGGCCACCGGGGGGAACACTACAACTGAAACCACCACAGTGCAATGACCCTAATGGCCACCGGGGGGGGCAAAACCACCTTTGGCACACAGCCAAAGGAAAAAAAAGGTTACTTTGTGCATTTAATCTGTAAGATCCAACCTGATCATGACAGGAGTGTACGGGCGACCGGCGGATGTGCAAGCACAGTCTTTGCACCTTATGGAACAGGGCTGTTATCTCCGGATATTTATTGAGGAAGCACCGCACCACCAGGTTCAAGGTGTGAGCCAGGCAAGGTATATGTCTGAGTTTTGAAAGGGCTATGGCTGCCACAAAATTCCAGCTGATATCACTAACTACTTTGCCTGCCTCAAGATGTAGACTGCCCAGCCATGACTCAGTTTGTCGCTGCAAGTAGTCGGCCAGTACCTCCATGGTGTGTCTGTTGTCGCCCAAACACATCATCTTCAACACAACCTGCTGACGCTTACCACTAGCTGTTCGATAGTGGGACACCTCGTCTGCAACACTGGCAGCTGTGGATGAGTGCTCGTGCGACTGCGCTCTGTGGACGAGCTTTCGCTTCTGGAGGAGGAGGAGGGTCGAACACCTACAGCCAACTGTTTCCTATACCATGGGCTAGGCAGCACTGTCCCACCGCCGCTGTCCCCTGTGGACCCTGCATCCACCACATTAACCCAGTGTGCAGTGATGGACATGTAACGGCCCTGGCCATGCCTACTGGACCATGCATCTGTTGTGAGGTGCACCTTTCCACTCACTGATTGCTTGAGTGCATGGACAATGTGGTCTTTCATATGCACGTGGAGGGCTGGGATGGCTTTTCATGAAAAGAAGTGCCGACTGGGTAGGTCATAGCGTGGTACTGCGTAGGCCATGAGCTCGCGGAAATCTTTGCTTTCAACCAACCGGTAGGGCATCATCTCTAACGAGATTAGTTTGGCAATGTGGGTGTTCAAAGCCAGTGTACGCGGATGAGAGGATGAGTACTTTCTTGTCCTACTCAGAGTCTCTGGTAGGGTGAGCTGGACTTGAGAGCTGCATATGTAGTACAAAAACTTGGCACTCAATTTTTCTTTTGAGTGCCAAGCTTTTGTACTACATTGTTAGTTGGCTGGATACCCGACTTGTGCACCTCCCTCCTCTTGAGTGCCGTGTTTTTTCTATTTTGAGAGCTGCATATGGTGGAACTAGCGGTGGACATGGTGGACTGAGAGAGGGTTAGTGATGGTGATGGTGTTGGTGGTGTTGCTGATGGCCTAGATTCAGTCTTTCGTAGCAATAACATTGTGATTCCATGGCTGCCTTGCCCTTGCAACGACACCTTCACATTTGCTGCTGGTGGTGTGCTAACCGGTGGGCTTACAGTGGGGGAAGCGATGTAGCGTTGCTGACTACCTTCATTCGGAGCAGGTGCCCATGTGGTACGTGAGGTTTGGTAGTCCGTCCACGCTTGCAAGTGCATGGTGGTTAAATGTCTAAGCATGCAACTGGTATTCAAATTTCTCAGATTTTTCCCTCGGCTAAAGATCTTTGCACACTTCTTACAGATAACTTTTGCCTGATCATTAGGATTTTGTTCAAAAAAGTGCCACACTGCATTTTCCTACATTGGAAGACATTTTGAGACCTTGCACGCTGTGCTAATTTGACCGTCTAGCCAAGCTGTCCTGCAACTCTTTTGGTTTTTGTAACACGTTTTTGGACTGCTACGGTCCAGCCAGATAACAGCTGTTGCAATGTCGTTGCCTGCTGCGGATCCTCCTCCTCCTCTTCTGAGCTATTGGCAGTGGCACCCACTTCCCCCAATGGATGCCAATCTGGGTCAACAACTGGGTCATCCATCACCTGCTATTCAATTTCATGTGCACCTTCCTCTGTGTCACCGTGTAAGGTGGTATAGTATGCGGGAAGGGGCACCTGAGTTTCATCAGGATCTTATTCAGCCTCAGTACACTGCGAGGACAATGTAGTGCTCTGAGTAAATGTACCAGCAGAAAAATCTAGCAGTGGCTGTGCATCAGTGCACTCCATGTCAGATTCATCTTGGACTGGGGAATTCACGATTTGACTTGCTAACCCAGGCATGGTATGTGAAAAGAGCTCCATGGAGTAATCGGTAGTGTGGCCTGCCACATCCTTCACTTTTGGTAGGGGTGAAGGACACAAGGAAAGGTGTTGTTCCTGACCAGGAGCCTCCACTGACGACTCAGTGCTTTTATTTTTTGAAACTTCAGAAGAGGAGGCGAGAGTGCTGGAGGCTGTGTCAGTAATGTAAGCCAAACTTGTTCCTGAAGCTCCGGCTTTAAAAGTGGTTTACCTACTCCCAGAAAAGAGAGCCTTTGAGGCCTTGTGGAGCCAGACGATGACGCAGGCTCAACACCTCCTGCCTTAGGTGCTATTGTGCTTTTGCCACTACCAACAGATGCAACACCTCCACCACCACCATCGGGACCAGCTGGCAACCCCCGCCCATTTCCATGGCGCCTTCCACCATACTTCCTCATTTTTGTGAAAATGTACCCAAAATACCACCAGCTATATGGTACTGTAAAACAAGGTTAGAAGGTGTATCTACTATTGGTGAGAATTTGACTCTCACTATAGATTTGAGGACTCTGAACTATTGTCTCAGGCCCAGGAGAGATTACACCTCAATGTAACAGGCTGAAATTGGATGGTGTAAGACAAGGTGGAGGGTGTCTATAGGATTGGTGAGAATTTGGATCTCACTAGAGATTTAAGGACGCTGAACTATTGTCACAGGCACAGGAGAGATTACACCTCAATGTCACAGGCTGAAATTGTATGGTGTATGACAAGGTAGAGGGTGTCTATAGGATTAGTGAGAATTTGGATCTCACTAGAGATTTGAGGACGCTGGCAATGATGCTCTCAGTCCAAGTATGGACGCAGGCAGCCTAATAAGCAGGACTGCTGCACATACAAAGGGGTGGAAAAATGAACGCTTGGTAACTGTGCAGAAAAGAGGAAGAAAAGTATTTTTGCTTTTAAAAAAGCAGTTTGCACAGCAGTGTGCAAACAGCAATGCAGCTATCAGGGAGCCTTATAAGGCAGCCTAATAACCAACAGAGCTGATGCACAAAAATAGAGCCTCCCCTGTCACTGCACACAAAGTGTTGTGTTGTAAGTGGAAATAGCTAACAGCAGAAGAAGTTTTTTGGTTCTTCTTCCCTGCCTAATGCTCTCCCTACAGAATCAGCAGCAGCAGCAGCAGCTCTCCTTATGCTAAGATCGGCAGAAGTAAGATGGCGGTCGGCGTGCACGCCCTTTTATAGCCCCTGTGACGCTACACAAAGCAAGCCAATCACTTGCATGCCCTTCTCAAAGATGGTGGTGACCGATGCCCATGTCATCACGTTGCCCACATTGTGCGTCCTCCATCATTAGCTGAAAAAGGGCGCTGGAAGCATCTTTTGAGATGTGACTTTGGCGCTTTGGTCGCCGACCTCGTGGCTGACCTCACGCTGTGGTCGGGTTTTGTTTCATGAAACCCGACTTCAGCGAAAGTCGCCGACTTTTGAATATGACCGACCTGTTTCGCTCAACTCTAATGGGGTATTGCCATGTTCAGTAGAATTTGTGCGACAAATGTTCGTGCCATTTTTACCCACTTCTTGTGTGAAAATGTAAAATCTGAGTTTAAAACTAAATTTTGATGGTAAAAATGTAGTTATTTTTTATTCACTGCTCAAAGGTATAAAATTCTGTGATACACCCGTGCTGTCAGTATGATCACTGCACCACTAGATGAATTGATTGAGAGGTGTAGTTTGTATAATGGGGTCACTTATTGGGGTTCTGCTGTTCTGGCACCTCATGTGCTCTCCCAGTGGGTCATGGTACCTGCAAACCATAATAGTAAAATCTGGTGATCCTTGCCTTCTGAGCTTTGCACTGTGCCTGAAAAATATTTCCCAATTATATGTAGGGTATCGGCACACTCAGGAAAAAATGGACTTCAGTTTGTGGTAAAAAAAATTCCTATTAGCCCTTAGAAAAATTAAAAACTTGGGGCTAAAACAACATTTTTGTGAGAAAATGTGATTTTATTGTTTTTACGGTTCAACATTATAAACTTTTGTGAAGCACCTGGGGGTTCAAGGTGCTTACCATGCATCTAAATACATTCCCTGATGGGTCTATTTTCCAAAATGGGGTCACATGTGGGGGATTTAGGCACATCAGGGGCTCCCCATATGAAACATGACATCCGCTAATGATTCCAGGAAATTTTAAATTCAAAAAGTCAAAAGACATTCTTTCCCTTATGAGGCCTGCCGTGCGCCCAAACAGTTGTTTTCTCCCTCATATGGGGTATCAATGCACTGAGAAGAAATTGCACTACAAATTATATGATGCAATTTCTCCTATTAGTTTTCAAAATGGTGTCACATATGTGGGGTTTCCGCTGTTTAGGCACATCAGGGGCTCTCCAAATGGGACATGACATCCGCTAATGATTCCAGGAAATTATATTATTAAAAAGTCAAATGATGCTCCTTCCCTTACGAGCCCTGCCATGCTGCCAAACAGGTGTTTTCTCCCTCATTTTGGGTATTGGCATGCTCAAGAGAAATTGCACAACAAATTGTATGGTGCAATTTATCCTGTTACCCTAATGAAAATGCTGAAAACACATTTATTTGGAAAATCTGATTTTTTTTATTTTTACAACTCAGCGTTATAAACTTCTGTGAAGCACCTGAGGGTTCAATGTGCTCACCACACATCTAGATCAGTTGCCTGAGGGGTCTAGTTTCACTGTTTAGGTACATCAGGGGCTTTCCAAACACGACATTGCGTCCAACAATTGTTCCAGCAAATTTTGCATTCAAAAAGTCAAATGGGCCTCCTTCCCTTCCGAGCTCTGCAGTGTGCCCAAAGAGTCATACACGGGAATAGCAGAGCAGTACAAAAGGAACAGGCAGAACTCGTAACAGGGACAGAACCAGGTCAAAACCAAACAAGCATAAAGTATCACAGTCACAAAGCACACCAGGGTCACAAACACTCGGCCAAGGATCTGAGTATAAGCGACGAGGAATGAGTCCACAGTGAGGCTATGAAAAGCCTCTCAGAATCTCAGAGTGAGGCCGTCCAGATTAACCTCTGAACTACCTAATCCCATGAACTAAGCAGATCATGACACATGAAAAGTTTTAAAATTGCAAAATTTTCCAAACTTTTGCCAAATTCCCATTTGTTTCACAAATAAACGCAAGTCATACCGAAGAAATTGTACCACTATCATGAAGTACGACATGTCATGAAAAAAACAAAACAATCTCAGAATCACTGGGGGTCTACTGAAGCATTCCACAGTTATAATCTCATAAAGTGACAGTGGTCAGAATTTCAAAAATTGGCCTGGTCATTAACTTGGAAACCACCCTCGGGGGTAAAGGGGGTTAAAAAATGCTGTTGGGAAAAAGGCACACTTTAAAATAAGAGATCTGGAACAGTTTGCAAAAGAAAAGTGGGAAAATGCTTCATTTTCTGGAACAATTTCAAGGGTGCCAATACTTTTGGCCATGAGAGAATCAAAGAAATACTCAGAAACAAGATTTGTATATATATATATATATATATATATATATATACATATATTGTGGCGTGGCTAAGGTTGTATAGCTGATGGGAGGTATGTGGCTCAGAGATGGGTGCGCTCTGTAATGTAAGCCCTAATTAATATCATTCTATTTCTGATGTTTTGCAAGGACCTGTGGTGAGGTCACAATTACGTGACCAGTCAGCTGCTGGGTTCATGGGTGTGGCTAGAACTTTATAAGCTAGACTACTCCTGAAACCCAGAGCTGTATGTGAGGAGGGACAAGCCTCCTGTGTGTGCTGAGTCTCCAGGACTGAGCCTGAAGGAATGGACATTCATGTTTTTTCTCTTGAGCTGAAGGCTGTTTCTTTTGGTGATCTGCTGTTTTAGTTTATGAAGCAATAAACCCTATGAACTTTACATGGAACATGCCTCCTGATTGTCTCCCGCTGCACCTGAGTGAGTAGAATCCCTCCAATTGGTGGAGAATGCGGGCAGCGGTCCCAGCAGAGACTTGAGACAGTTGCTGCTTGTCATGGGTCAAGTTTGTAGTGAGGCAGCAAGCTCTACAAGCTCTACCTGAAATAATGGAGGACCTGCTGAAACACCTGGTCCAGTCCCAGGCACAGCAACAGGAGACCAACAGGCTGTTGCCACAATAGATCCTGCAGAGTCAGCAGGAGCAACAGCAGCAGTTCCAGCAGAGCCAGCAGGAGCAATGGCAGCAGATGCAGCTTCTGGCAACCGCCATCTAGGAGAGTAGGACGAGCGCCCCAACCCCAGGTCTGGCTGATGACACCCATGTCAGTAAGGCGGTAAGACGCGCATTACAAAAAATGACCCCTGAGGATGATGTTGAGGCCTTCTTGACAGTGTTTGAGAGGGTGGCTGAGAGGGAAAAACTTCAGCCAGAGCAGTGGGCAGAGGTACTGGCCCCATACCTGACGGGGAGCCCCAGAAGGCGTACTATGATTTGACTTTGCAAGATGCCAAGGAGTATCCCAAACTAAAAGTCGAGATTCTCGCATGTTTGGGAGTGACAATGACTGTCAGGGCACGGCGAGTTCACTGCTGGGTGTATCACCGGGACAAACCCCCTCACTCCCAAATGTTCGACCTGTTGCACCTGGTCCAGAAATGGCTGCAGCCCGAGCCTTCTACACCTGCGCAGATTAATACAGTTAACCTGATTACAAGCAATACCACAAAGAAACGGTAGAAAATAAATAATATAGCAAATATAATGTAATAGGTTACTATTTCCAACGTTTTTAAGTGGATGCTAATGGAAGAATGGTAGACCATTCGAGAAAAACTTGCATACCGAACCAAAAGAAAACCCGAATTTACGGTCAACAATAGGAATATTAAAAATAAATAAAAATATTAAAACATGAATGAGATTAAAATACCTTTATTATACAATAGTGGTACATATATATAGAAAAGCAATGTGTGCTCAAATTAATTAAAATATATACCTATATAGGTTTAGTAAACAACATACACAACGGTCCACATATATGAAAAAACAGACACCTTTTTGAGCCTAGATATATTAGGTTTGGCTCTTTATACCTTATGTCACTTTCTTATAGGGCAAGTACAAAGAGGGTGTAATTACACATTTTTTCATATATGTGGACCGTTGTGTATGTTGTTTACTAAACCTATATAGGTATATATTTTAATTAATTTGAGCACACATTGCTTTTCTATATATATGTACCACTATTGTATAGTAAAGGTATTTTAATCTCATTCATGTTTTAATATTTTTATTTATTTTTAATATTCCTATTGTTGACCGTAAATTCGGGTTTTCTTTTGGTTCGGTATACCTGCGCAGATGGTAGAGCGAGTGGTGATGGATCGGTTTGTGCATTCCCTGCCCAGACCCCTACAGACTTGGGTTGTGCAGGGTGATCCCCAAAATGCCGATGAACTGGTCGGGCTGGTCGAGAGATACCAGGGGATGGAAGGTTCCTTGGGGAAGCAGCCCATTCCGTATTGGGGTTCCCAGCAGGGGGCGGAGTCCCAAAAGGGATGGGGCGTCGAAGGTCAAAAAGGGCAGGGAGGCGGTGCCCAAGGTCCCCACGCGTGATATTATTTGTTGGAGATGCCAGGGGCCATGACATATAGCTGCCAGTTGTCCCCAGACCACCGAGCGGATGGACTGCAGCATGGGATGCCGTAGTTCGCACTATCCATACCCAGTCTGCAGTGTGAACTCTCCACCTAACGAGGGGCCTCAGGCGTGTCCCGTGAAGGTGAACGGTCGAGCAGCAATGGCGATTCTGGACTCCGGGAGCTTGGGGACCCTTGTAAGGGCCACTTTTCCTCTCAACCTACTCCCAGGTAAAAAGGTCAGTGTTCGGTGCATTCATGGTGATGCGAAGGACTACCCTATGGCCAAGGTGAACATTGAAACGGCGCGTGGCACTGAGTAGCATGAAGTTGGCGTCGTTCGGGACTTGTTGCATCCTATAATTATAGGCCGGGATTTTTGTCTGTTTTGGGAGCTATGGGGTAAGGGTTCTTAGTTTGCTAGCAAGAGCAGGGAACCAATGCACCCTAATAATAATAAATAATAATAAATTTTATTTTTATAGCGCCGACATATTCCGCAGCACTTTACATTTCACCCTAATAAGATATCGCCACCACCAGAGGCAGACGGGTTTCCTTTATGTGTCCTTGTGGGGGATGAGGAGGAAGGGTCCCCTCTATCTGACATTCTGGAGTTAGGGGTGGCTGGTGAGCATTTTGGAACTGCCCAACATAGGGACCCAACGCTGAGAGAAGCCTTCAACAATGTCACCATCTTTAATGGGATTGCACAAGAGCCGGGAGCAGACACCAGGGTCCCCTATTTTATGATGAGTGGGGACTTGTTATACAGGGTCATGAAAATAAGGGAGGAGTTAATAGTACCAGGCCCCTATGTCACGCTCACCAGTGGTTGTTGTCGGGAGTAGCATGAAAGGCGAGCGTCAGCGGGCCCCAAAGCAGATGAGACTCCAGGGGAGGGTACTCCTGATGAATGGGCAGAGGCGCTGTATCTGCGATCAGAAGTCCGGACACAGGACCTGCGGGGGAGGAGGAGCGATGGAGAGACGCTCAGTGCCCGCAGGACCTTCCACCATGTGACTGCGCGTCAGAGGCGGGGGCGGGGCTTAGACCCCGGGACGCAGCGGTGATAGTCAGGGGACTAAGCCACACAGGGGCTGAGAAGAGGCGATAGTCAAACAAAGCAGGGGTTCATACACAGATCTAGCAACGCCGTACAGAATCAGAGTGGCAGAGAATAGTCGGGTGAAGCAGAGGGTCAGACACTGGTCGGGCAACGCAGTACAAAATCAGAATGATAGAGAGCAGTCAGGGGAAGCAGAGGGTCATACACGGGTCGAGCAGAACAGTACTAAATCAGAAACCGGGAGACGTAAACCAAGTCCAAAACAGATCATCCACCAATCAACGTGCAAGAACAGGCGAGAGGCACTAGTGATGCAGGGTCGAGCACACTCAGGTTAGGAGCATAACCGACAGGGAGGGGTGCTCACCTGAAGCTATAAAAACCCTCCCCGGCGTCATAGAGACGCTCTCCCTATTAACCCCTGCACCATATGATCCAAATCCTGAATACACCATGACACCCTATAGATGGAAAGTGTTGGATATGGCCCATTCACACATCTTGGGGGGACACCTGGGGGTGTAAAATACGCAGGAACGGGTTCTGCAGAGGTTCTATTGGCCTGGGTGTCACCAGGAAATAGTAAACTATTACAGGTCCTGCCCTACATGTCAGTTAACTGCCCCCACCCCTCATTTCCAGAGCCCCCTTGTGCCATTGCCCATTTTTGAGGTACCATTTGAGAGAATTGCCATGGACTTGGTCGGTCCTTTAGTTAAGTCAGCTCCTGGGCCATCAGTATATATTAGTCATCCTGGACTATGCCACACGCTACCCTGAGGCAATTCCCCTGAGAAACTCCTCCGCAAAGAGTATAGCCCGCGAGCTGGCTCATGTGTTTTCCCAGATGGGTTTGCCGAAGGAGATCTTGACCGACCAGGGGACACCTTTTATGAGCAAGGTGATGAGGGAGTTGTGCAGGGTTCTGCAAATATCCCAGCTGAGGACCTCAGTGTATCATCCGCAGTCAGATGGCCTTTTTGAAAGATTTAACAAGACACTGAAGAGCATGCTAAGAAATGCCATAGAAAAAGACGGTAGAGACTGGGATTGTCTCTTACCGTATCTACTGTTTTCTATCCGTGAAGTTCCCCAGGCCCCCATAGGGTTCTCGCCCTTCAAGTTGCTGTATGGCCGACATCCGCGAGGTATCCTAGATATAGCCAAGGAAACCTGGGAAGCCGAAGTCATGCCCCACAGAAGCATTATTGAGCATGTGGCACTGATGCAGCAGAGGATTGCAAAGGTGATGCCCATCGTAAAGGAACACCTCCACCAGGCACAAGAAGCTTAGGCCAGGGTCTACAACCAGACAGCCAGAGTGAGGCAGTTCAACCCGCAAGACCGAGTTCTTGTGCTGTTTCCGACAGTAGACAGCAAGTTCTTGGCCAAATGGCAAGGGCCATATGAGGTCGTGGAGAAGCGTGGGGAGGTAAACTATAAGATCCACCAACCCGGAAGACGGAAACCATACCAGGTTTACCATGTCAACCTCATCAAGCTGTGGCAAGATAGAGAGCCAGCGGTAACTCTGTGCTTGCTGGGCAACCTAGAAGGTGTGGTTGGAGGAGTTACCATAGCAGAGATGCTATTGAAGGCCCAGAAACTGCAGTGCCGGGAGTTACTCCAGAGAAACAGGGACCTGTTTTCAGAATTGCCGGGGGCATGAAGGTCGTGGAGCACGAAGTTCTGACCGAGCCACATGTATGGGTGAACATGAAGCCTTATCGAATTCCTGAAGCCCGTCGAGAAGTAATCTCCAAGGAGGTGCAGTGTATGTTGAAGCTCGGGGTAATTGAGGAGTCCAAGAGCAGCTGGTCGAGCCCGATTATCCTCGTCCCAAAACCGGATGGTGAATGGAGGTTCTGCAATGACTACCGGAAGCTGAATGAGGTCTCCAAGTTCGACGCATATCCCATGCCACGTGTTGATGAGCTCATCGAAATACTTGGACCTGCCAGGTACATCATCACCTTGGATTTGACCAAGGGATTAGAGTTGAGCGAAACGGGTCGAAAAAATTCAAAAGTTGCCGACTTTCGCCAAAGTCGGGTTTCATGAAACGAAACCCGACCTTAGCGTGAGGTCGGCCATGAGGTCGGCGACCATCTTGCCAAAGTCGCGTTTTAAAAGATGCTTTAGCGCCCTTTTTCAGCCAATCAGGAAGAACGGACACTGTGGGCAACGTGATGACATAGGCAGCGGTCACCACCATCTTTGAGAAGGGCATGCAAGTGATTGGCTTGCTTTGTGTGGCGTCACAGGGGCTATAAAAGGGCGTGCACGCCGACCGCCATGTTACTTATGCTGATCTCACAATAGGGAGACCTGCTGCTGATGATTCTGTAGGGAGAGCGTTAGGAAAGCCAAAAGAAAAAAAAAATGCTTCTGCGCTTTTCACTGTAGTTAGTGAAAGGTGAAGATTTTTGCTTTTGTGCAGCAGCGCTGGTGGTGATTAGGCTGCCTTTTAAAGGCTACCTGCATTGCTGTGTGCACACTGGTGTTCAAACTGCTTTTTTAAAAGCAATCCAAATTTTATTCTTTTGTCCTGGTGAGGTACTGAGCGTTCATTTTTTCACACACCGTACAGCTGTGTACGCTCCTCACACAGTACCGTGTAACGGCTGTTATCACGGCCAAATTGAAGCTGTGTGTGACTCTGTAAGGAAAAGCCGAGGAGTTTGTCCGTTCTTACAGACCTACACCTTAGAGTTTTGTCCGTTTTTCAAGCAGTTTCGTATATTTGCTGTTTCATTACATTCAAAACGAGAGAGAGTGTGTGTCAGTCCGTATACAAAAACATGGAGCTTGACAATTTTACATACACACACCGTATAGCGGTGTACGTGTACGCTCCTCACACAGTACCGTGTACCGGCTGTTATCACGGCCAAATTGAAGCTATCTGGGTGTGACTCTGTAAGGTAAAGCCGAGGAGTTTGTCTGTTCTTACAGACCTACACCTTAGAGTTTTGTCCGTTTTTCAAACAGTTTCGTATATCTGCAGTTTGATTACATTCAAAACTAGAGAGAGACAGCGTGTGTCAGTCCGTATACAAAAACACGGAGCTTAACAATTTTACATGCACACACCGTACAGCGGTGTACGTGTACGCTCCTCACACAGTACCATGTACCAGCTGGTATCACAACCAAATTGAAGCTATCTGGGTGTGACTCTGTAAGAAAAAGCCGAGGAGTTTGTCCGTTCTTACAGACCTACACTCTAGGGAGATTCCAATTCTGCCCAATTCTATATACACCTTGTAGTTTGTCATACACTAGGCAATTTCTGCCTGTTACATTGCGGTGTAATATACACAGGGCCTGACAGAATCCAACTGTGTCCTGAAGTCTGTAGAGAGATTCCATTTCTCCCCAGTCCTCTATACACCTCTTTTACACCATCCAGAATCAGCCTGTTAATTTGAGGTGTAATATACCCAGGGCCTGACAGAATCCAACTGTGTCCTGAAGTCTGTAGAGAGATGCCATTTCTCCCCAGTCCTCTATACACCTTTTTTACACCATCCAGAATCAGCCTGTTAATTTGAGGTGTAAAATACACAGGGCCTGACAGAATACAACTGTGTCCTGAAGTCTGTAGAGAGATTCCATTTCTCCCCAGTCCTCTATACACCTTTTTTACACCATCCAGAATCAGCCTGTTACTTTGAGGCGTAAAATACACAGGGTCTGACAGAATACAACTGTGTCCTGAAGTCTGTAGAGAGATTCCATTTCTCCCCAGTCCTCTATACACCTTTTTACACCATCCAGAATCAGCCTGTTAATTTGAGGTGTAATATACTCAGGGCCTGACAGAATACAACTGTGTCCTGAAGTCTGTAGAGAGATTCAATTTCTCCCCAGTCCTCTATACACCTTTTTTACACTATCCAGAATCAGCCTGTTACTTTGAGGTGTAAAATATACAGGGCCTGACAGAATCCAACTGTGTCTTGAAGTCTGTAGAGAGATTCCATTTCTCCCCAGTCCTATATACACCTTTTTTACACCATTCAGAATCAGCCTGTAACTTTCAGGTGTAAAATACACAGGGCCTGACAGAATACAACTGTGTCCTGAAGTCTGTAGAGAGATTCAAACACTCCCCACTACTATATACACCTCATACCTTGTTTTACAGTACCATATAGTTGGTGTTATTTTGGGTACATTTTCCCCAAAAATGAGGAAGTGTGGTGGAAGAGTCCATGGAAGTGGGCGGGGGTTGCCAGCTGGTAATGATGGTGTTGGTGTTGGTGGTGGATCTGCTGGTAGTGGCAAAAGCAAAATAGCACCAAATGCAGGAGGTGTTGAGCCTGCATCATCGTCTGGCTCCACAAGTCCTCGAAGACTCCCTTTTCTGGGAGTAGGTAAACCGCTTTTAAAGCCGGAGCTTCAGGAACAAGTTTTGGCTTACATTGCTGATTCAGCCTCCTGCTCTCTCGCCTCCTCTTCTGAAGTTTTAAAAAATAAAAGCACTGAGTCGACATTGGAGGCTCATGGTCATGAACCACACCTTTCCTTGTGTCCTTCACCCCAACCAAAATTGAAGGATGCGGCAGGCCACACTACAGATTACTCCATGGAGCTGTTTTCACATACCATGCCTGGGTTATCAAGTCAAATCGTGAATTACCCAGTTCAAGATGAATCTGACATGGAGTGCACTGATGCACAGCTACTGCTAGATTTATCTGCTGGTACATTCACTCAGAGCACTACATTGACCTCGCAGTGTACTGAGCCAGAATCTGACCCTGATGAAACTCAGGTGCCCCTTCCCGCATACTATACCACCATACATGGTGACACAGAGGAAGGTGCACATGACATTGAAGAGGAGGTGATGGATGACCCAGTTGTTGACCTAGATTGGCATCCATTGGGGGAAGAGGGTGCCGCTGCCAATAGCTCAGAAGAGGAGGAGGAGCATCCACAGCAGGCATCGACATCACAACAGCTGTTATCTGGCAGGCCCGGAGCAGTCCAAAAACGGGTTACAAAAACCAAAAGAGTTGGAGGACAGCTTGGCCAGATGGTCAAAATAGCACAGCGTGCAAGGCCTCAAAATGTCTTCCATAGTAGGAATAGTGCAGTGTGGCACTTGTTTGAACAAAATCCTAATGAACAGGCAAAGATTATCTGTAAGAAGTGCGCAAAGACCTTTAGCCGAGGGAAAAATCTGAGAAATTTGAATACCAGTTGCATGCTTAGACATTTAACCACCATGCACTTGCAAGCGTGGACGGTCTACCAAACCTCACGTACCACATGGGCACCTGCTCCGAATGAAGGTAGTCAGCAACGCTACATTGTTTCCCCCACTGTAAGCCCACCGGTTAGCACACCACCAGCAGCAAATGTTGAGGTGTCATCGCAAGGCCAAAGCAGTCAGGGAATCACAATGTTATATCAACAAAAGACTGAATCTAGGCCATCAGAATGAACACCAACTCCATCACCATCATCAACCCTCTCTCAGTCTGCCATGTCCACCGCTAGTTCCACCATATGCAGCTCTCAAGTCCTGCTCACCCTACCAGAGACTATGATTAGGACAAGAAAGTACTCATCCTCTCATCCGCGTACACTGGGTTTGAACGCCCACATTGCCAAACTAATCTCGTTAGAGATGATGCCCTATCGCTTGGTTGAAAGCGCAGCTTTCCACGAACTCATGGCCTACACAGTACCACGATATGACCTACCCAGTCGCCACTTCTTTTCTCGCTAAGCCATCCCAGCCCTCCACCTTCATGTGAAAGACCGCATTGTCCATGCACTCAAGCAATCAGTGAGTGGAATGGTGCACCTCACAACTGATGCATGGTCCAGTAGGCATGGCCAGGGCCGTTACGTGTCCATCACTGTGCACTGGTTTAATGTGGTGGATGCAGGGTCCACAGGGGACAGCGGTGGTGGGATAGTGCTGCCTAGCCCACGGTATAGGAAACAGTTGGCTGTAGGCGTTCGACCCTCCTCCTCCTCCAAAAGCGAAAGCTCGTCCACAGAGTGCAGTTGCACGAGCACTCCATCCGCAGCTGCCAGTGTTGCACACGAGGTGTCCCCCTATCGATCAGCTAGTGGAAAGTGTCAGCAGGCTGTGTTGAAGATGATGTACTTGGGCGACAGACACACCGCAGAGGTACTGACCGACTACTTTCAGCGATAAACTGAGTCATGGCTGGGCAGTCTACATCTTGAGGCAAGCAAGTGATAACGGCCGGAATTTTGTGGCAGCCATAACCCTTTCAAAACTCAGACACATACCTTGCTTGGCTCACACCTTGAACCTGGTGGTGCAGTGCTTCCTCAATAATTATCCAGAGTTAACAGGCCTGCTCCATAAGGTTCAAAGACTGTGCTCGCATATTCGCCGGTACACTCCAGTCGTATGCAGAAGCTGCAGCGATTGCTCCACCTTCCCAAGCACCGCCTAATTATCGACGTTGCAACAAGGTGGAACTCCACCCTGCACATGGTTGAGCGGCTGTGCGAACAGAGGCAGGCCATAATGCATTTGTGGGAGGATACACGGGCAGGCACTTTGAGGGCAGACATGGAGTTGACAGGTGTGCAGTGGTCGAAGCTGAAAGACCTCTTTAATAATAATAATAATAATCTTTATTTTTATATAGCGCTAACATATTCCGCAGCGCTTTACAGTTTGCACATATTTTCATCACTGTCCCTGATGGGGCTCACAATCTAAATTCCCTATCAGTATGTCTTTAGAATGTGGGAGGAAACCGGAGTACCCGGAGGAAACCCACGCAAACACGGGGAGAACATACAAACTCCTTGCAGATGTTGTCCTTGGTGGGATTCGAACCCAGGACCTCAGCGCTGCAAGGCTGCAGCGCTAACCACTGAGCCACCTCTTTAAAGTCCTTCAGTGTTTTGAGGAATGCACACGGCTGGTAAGCGCAGACGATGCCATCATAAGCATGAGCATCCCACTTATGCGTCTGCTCATGCAAACTTTGACGCACATTAAGGAGCAGGCGTCTGCAGCCGAGGTTGGTGAGGAGGAAGAGGAGGAGGGAAGCCTTGATGACAGTCAGCCATTATCTGATCCGGGACCTCTCCTGGACGAGGTGGAGGAAGAAGAGGAAGAGAAGGAGGATGATGATGGGGATAATGCCACAGGAGAACCTTGACCTAATATTGGCTAACAAACAAGCAACTCTGGTAAACCGGTTGGTTGAGGCATTCCCAGCACACAGCAGCGGTGATGGTTCTCACACGAGCAGTAGGGGCCGGGGGCAGCTTGGAAGAGATGTTCATGGTGCACACATCTGAAGTGACGTTGGAGACAGGGGTTTCATGACCATGTTGTGGACTGATTTTTCAATTCCCGCTCACACGGCTGTTAATACTGCATCGATTGAAAGTGACAGGAGACAGCAGTTGTCAACTATGGTTACAAACTACTTCTCGTCCCATATCGATGTTCTCCCTCACAGGTCATTCCCATTTGATTATCGGGCCGCTAAACTGGACACCTGGCCTGAATTGGCACAATATGCCTTACAGGAGCTCGCTTGCCCAGCTGCAAGTGTGCTTCGGAAAGAGTCTTCAGTGCAGCTGGATCAATCCTGACAGAAAAAGGACCCATCTGTCGACCCAAAATGTGGATGATCTAACCTTCATTAAAATGAACCATGCATGGGTTTCCATGGATTTTGTCCCACCTTACCCTGATGACACATAGGTTGCCAGAAAAATGGCTTGCTTTGGTCCCCCTCTTCCTCGGACTTGACCAATTTCGCCTTTAGCAGCAGCTGAATGTCCCACATCAACATATGCCATTTTGTAAACCTCCCTTACTGGGCTGCCTCCCCCCCCATGGCCGGGGTCACCACCTAGCACACGCAACCGTGCGAGTGCCGTTGCCCTGGACAGGTGGGTAGGCCGACTCTTGGGCAAGGACGCTGGCAGAGGGTCCCTCATAGTGCAATCAAGTGTCTCTGACGGTGGGGGTACACACCCGCCATCAAACACACTGACGTACTATGAGGGGCCCAGTGCCAGTACCGACGCCCACGAATGTGCCCCCCTTGCTTGGGCAGGGCCACAGCATTTGCAATGTTTACCTCTCCCTGCTCCTCCACTGTGTAGTCTGGGCTGTCAAATCCTTCACTGGGACTGCCGCTACAAATTTGTTGAACTGATAGATGATGGTTAAGACGTAGCTATGCCCTGTCCCGCTGGCCGGGCTCTAGCTTCAGATGATCAATGGCTTACATTTCTTATGGATGTCGACTTACAATGACATGAAATGGTGGTTTATCATCAGCTTTCACAGTTTTCCTACTCACAGACTTGTGACATTCCGGCGCACATTTTTAAATGTGCCCTCTCATGCCAATCCCATAGAATCGCCTACAGCCTGTGGCTTCTGTCTTTTGCACTCCAAAGTTACGTGACAGATCATGATAGGCAGTGAGCACCATGTTTACATCTCTCCCTGTGATAAAAATTTGATGGAGATGAGTAACGGTGATGGGATCAACGGTACTGCGATATAGCAACACTTTCTTCACAAAGAAATGTTTTCGCTGTCTCCACACACAAATTAATTGAGGGTCAGCATCGCCTCTGAGAATTGTGACGGAAGTTTTTCCCGTGATTAGTAATTCCTAGATTTCTGCAATCACTAGACTTTATGTCAGTATTTGTATGCATCTCATTTCCTATTGCGGAGACGCTGGACTGTCTTACTGAGACAGAAATATATATGAATATTTAAAAATACCACCAAAAGTGTATACTGGTGTACGCTTCAAATACATTTCCTTTTCTCTACTTTTTAGATTGTTGTCTAATCCATACTGAGTACACGGAGATTTTAAATGTTTAAACTATGCTATATATACCTGCTATCCAGTGATAATGTACCCTTTCTCAACTTTGTACAATCTGGTCAAATCCATACTGGGCCTGAGAACGTCTCAGTCTACCTCCTGATCTATAGACATATATTTTTAATGTGTAAACTATGCTATACATACCTGTAATCCGGTGATACGTTACCCTTTCTCACCTTTGTCCAATCACGTCTAATCCATACTGGGCCTGAGACCGTCTGAGCCTGCCTCCTGATATATAGACGTAGGTTTTTAATGTGTAAACCATGCTACATATATACGTGTTATCCGGTGAAACTGTACCCTTTATCAACTTCCTACAATGTTGTCGAATCCATACTGGGCCTGAGACCGTCTGAGCCTGCCTCCAGATATATAGACGTAGGTTTTTAATGTGTAAACCATGCTACATATATACGTGTTATCCGGTGAAACTGTACCCTTTATCAACTTCCTACAATGTTGTCAAATCCATACTGGGCCTGAGAACGGCTGCCGAGCTGTTAAGCAAGCTACAGAACCTATGGTTTGGACACGTAATTTTTTCATTGCCGGTTAGGCCTAATTCCGGAATTGCGGCTGACCTGCACTTACTGGGAAATCATCGTTCGTGGGGGATAATTGGAATCCCAGATCCCCATCACTAACGGTGTTCAGCGGGTTATCCGCACCTGTAAGTGACAAAAGCTGGTCCTTTCAGTGTAGCGCGCATGCAGCCCCGGACATGTAAGGGCATGATAGACCTGTTATTGCTCGATCTCGCGTGCCAGAGCCTCGCGTATCCCTCTAGTAAGTTTGACGCATACCGCGGGGGCATGCCGGAGTCTCGGTCGTTAACGGAATAAAGCTGAGAAATCGCTAGCACAACTACAAACGAACATACCACACCACACACAGAATCGACAAAGCTTTCAATGTGTGCATCTTTTCTTTAGGTGGCATGGTTGTGGTTTCCCGGGTGGAGTTCAATGAAGCCACAGGCTCCACTCCTGGTGGTGCCCTTTTGGACATTCCTTTAAGGTTCAGCTTTGCAATCATACTGCCCCCGGAAACCAAACACTTTTACTTCATGGACGCTGTTTGGAGGTTCGTGGGAATAACGCCGCCCGATCGGCAGTTGGCATAATTTATTGGTGGGAAGTCCGACGGTATATGATCGTGTTCGATTTCCGAAATTTTTTTTTTTTGTGTTTGTATTTTACATTTTTATTCCAGCCTTTCTTGACTTCATAAGGGCATGACAAGCCTATATCTGTGTCTCCTCCACCTCCTCCTTTTACTCCTCCACCTCTTTTCTAAATGTAGTTGCCCTTTTCCATATGTTATTTTTGTCTTCTGAGCATTTTGCCTGCTTTGGGACACCTTTAAAGGTGCTTTGTAATTGTTTTCTATGTGTTTATGTTTGCCTGCCATTGTTTTCAATGGGGTTCGACGGTGTTCGTCGAACGTTCGATGAACATTCTACGAACTTGCCTCCTGTGTGATGAACCAAAACACTAGCGGGGTGTCTCAACATTACTCCTGATATATAGACGTACATTGTTAATGTTTAAACTATGCTATATATACCTGGTATCTGGTGATACTGTATCCTTTCTGCCAGGAAGTCCTCCTCCAACCAACACTCTAAGTGTATCATTGACACCTGGAACATTGTCCCACATGTGTGATTATTTCTTGCGGATCTTCTTGTTATATTGTGGTGTGATCCATCCTGAGCGTATGAGTGTCTATGGGTTACTCCTACAATTTAGATGTACATTTAAAAATTACCCCAACACTGTATACAGCTCTACGCTTGTGATACATTACCCATTTACTGCTTGTTATATTCTGGTCTAATCCAAACTGACCAAGCGAGAGTTATTTTCTGACTGTGGAAATAAATACTGAGATTGACAACAATGACACCTACACTGTGTACAGCTGTACTCTTGAGATCCATTACCGTTTTACGGCTTTTTAGATTGTGTTGCAATCCAATACTGAGCCTGAGAGTGTCTGTGTTTGCCTCCTCAAATATCTACGGAGATTTAGAATGTTTAAACTATGCTATATATCCCTGTTATCTGATGATACTGTACACTTTGTCTAATTTTTATATTCTTGTCTAATCCATACTGAGCCTGTGAGCGTCTCTGTGTGACTGCTGGAATTTATAGGGAGATTGACAATTATCCTTTGACTCAATAGAGCTTTACGCTTCTGATACAGTGCCATATATCTGATGTTATTTTGGGTCTATTTTCTGCAAAATTTTGAAGTTTGGTGGAAGAGGCCGCGGACGTGGGCTTGGGGGAGCCAGCTGGTGCTGATGGTGGTGGTGCATCTGCTGGTAGTGGCAAAAGCACAATAGCAGCTAAGGCAGGAGGTGTTGAGCCTGCGTCATGGTCTGGCTCCGGAATGCCTGGAAGACTACCTTTTCTGGGAGTAGGTTAACCGCTTTTAAAGGCGGAGCATGAGGAACTGGTTTTGGCTTACATTGCCGAAACAGACTCCAGCAAATATGCCCTCCTTTCCTGAAGTTTCAAAAAATCCAAGCACTGAGTCGTGAAGTGCTGGCTCCTGGTCAGGAAGAACCCCTTTCCTTGTGTCCTTCACCCCCATCAAAAGTGAATGATGCAGCAGGCCACACTTCACATTAGTCCATGTAGCTCTTTCTATCATGCCATGCCTGGGTTATCAAGTCAAATCGTGAATTCCCAAGTCCAAGATGAATCTGACATGGAGTGTGGGTGGCCAGCCAGGGCAGTGGGGTTTATCGGTACCGGGCCGGTGTCTCACAGGGATGTGTCACGGTGGTGGTGACCCGTTCCGTGGCCCTGGGCGTCCATGCAAAGGGGTGAATTACGTTTATAGGTGAATAAGTGACACCACCTGTGGTTTCTGATTAGATTGACCAGCGCTGCAGTGTCGCTTCTCTAGGACAGATGTTGTGGTGCAGCTAAGATGTAGAAGCCCTGCACAGGTAGGGCCGTAGTGGCAGGGCAAATGAAAGAGTTGGTAGATGGTGTGAAGTGCAGGATGTAGCAGAGCCGTGCGCCAGGCGCAGGAGAAAGATGACAGACGCACACAGTCGTGTAGTTCCTTTACCTGTACTTGGTAAGTGCCGTCCAGGACCCAGAGTAGAGATGGAGAAGGAGTTGGTCAGCCTGGAAGCCAATTTCAAATTCTCTCTCTGTAAATTGGTAGTGTGGCCTCCCTTCTAGCGCTTATCTGAGGTACTCGCAGTGCTGAGTTCAATGAAGTTCCCCCTGTTGACTCTCTTTTGGAACTTTCTCGTATGGCAGGCAGCCGTAGCCTTTTCCTTCTGGCTCCCACACGTCGATGCTGGGGCCTCCGAGCCTTAGTTGGGTACAGAGCATTTACAGCTGCTACTTCCTCCGGTTTCTGCTGCAAGAACATCAGTGTCCCTACAAACTCGGAGACCGGAATCCGGACCATGCGCTCCAGCTAGGAGTGAGCCTTAACTCTGCTCATCCTCCAGCTCCCCTTCTCATGTCCACACACTTTCCCTTCCCTGCACAGAGTGCCCTAACTTACCTCCTCCCGACCACAGAGAGCAGCTCCTCAGTTGTCAGGTTCAGAGGTCTCCCTGCTGGCCTGGAGTGGGAAATGTGTTGTGTGTTGGTTTAACTGCTAGAGAAATCCTTCGTTGCTCCCAAGCATGACATCACACTCCCTAGGAGGAAGGTAATGCCACTGTGGCGACCGTATTCCTGGGGACGCCACAAGTGCACTGATGCCCAGCCACTGCTAGATGATTCTGCTGGTACATTGACCCAGAACACTACATTCCCCTCACACTCTACACAGCCAGAATCTGACCCTGAGGAAACTCAGGTTCTCCTTCCCGCATACTATGCCACCTTACACGGTGACAAAGAGGAAGGTGCAGATGAAAGTGCAGGTTCCTTGAGCAGGTGGGGGGCATACTCATGGACGACGGCTCTGGCATAGGGCCCCTCATAGTTCACAAAAGTGTCTCTGCCAGTGGGAGAGGGCCCACTCACCGTCAGACACACCGCCACACACCGCCGTACTATGAGCGGCCCTGTGCCAGTGCCGTCGCCAACGAGTGGGCCCCCCCTTCTTGCTCAGGATCACAGCACTTGCAAAGTTGAAATACTTACCTCTCCCTGCTCCACCGCCATGATGTCTTCCGTGTGTCCTGACAGTGATATTCTGATCAGAGAGCGCAATGACATCACGTCTGTATGCCCTCTGCCTAAACAGCCAAGTGCAGTGAGATGGAAGATGGGGACGACGAGGAGTCCAGACTAGTACAGGGATGCTCTAGCGAGGAGACTTATTTAATTGTTTTCAATGTTGGGACACCAATTTTTGGGGAGCACTATACTCTGGAGAATGATATATGGGGCCCAGCATACACTGGAGCATTCCAAAGGTGGACATCAGACACTGGAGCAGCATTTACAGGGCTCATTATACACTAGAGCATTAGAAATGGGGCCCATTATATATGGAGCATTATCTGGGCCCATAAGACAGTGGAGCTTCATCCATGGGGACAAACATATACAGTAGCATTATGTGGAGCTCATCATATACTGTTTCAAACATTATATCGGACCAATGATTCTGTATGGAGAAATATATGGGCCTCATTACTCTGTATCGCGCACTATGCGGTGCTCATAATACTGTATGGAGTAATATACTGTCCATTTTTGGAGCTATTGGAGAATTTAAAATCGATATCAGTCATGAGATGTAAAAAGTGAAGTAATTTTCATTGTACTATACCGCTATTTCTCTGCCATATCGGAGCATCATGAGTTGTGGTTTGTGTTAAAGGGGCACTCTTTGGCTTAGGGCACATGAAAACCTGGAGCCAGCCCTACCCCCACACAACTTTAGCCAAATAACCCCCATTTTTCAGTGCGTAACTATTATTAAGAAGTAAATTAAGGTTGACAAGCTTCAGTAATAAAAATTGATGTTTTGGCATTCAAATGGGCACTGTAGGTGTGTTTACTGTCCTCCACTCCCTGCCGACTTTGCTTCCCCATTGACTTGCATTGGGTTTCAAGTTTCAGTCGGCCTTCGACTTTTCACAATAATCGGCCGATTTCGTTTGACCCGACTTTTGAGATAGTCGGGTTTCATGAAACTCGACTCGACCCGAAAAAAGGCAAAGTCGCTCATCTCTACAAGGGATATTGGCAGATCCCCATGGCACAGGAAGCCAAGGAGAAGACTGCATTTTCTACACCAGACGGGTGCATCCAGTATGTCCGGATGCCATTTGGCCTGCAGGGAGCTCTGGCAACCTTCCAGAGGGCTATGGATAGAATCCTTGCACCTCATAAGCTATACGCTGCCGCGTACCTGGTTGATATCGTCATCTTTATCCCGGACTGAGAGACTCATCTGGAAAAGGTCCAAGCAGTGTTTGATGCTCTAAGGGAGGCGGGGTTTACAATAAACCCGAAGAAGTGT
The DNA here is from genome assembly GCF_039654945.1 of Dendrobates tinctorius. Taxonomy (NCBI): domain Eukaryota; kingdom Metazoa; phylum Chordata; class Amphibia; order Anura; family Dendrobatidae; genus Dendrobates; species Dendrobates tinctorius. The sequence continues at coordinate 4,867,931 of NW_027361793.1, forward strand.
GCCTTGGGTAAAGAAGAAGCCAAGTACCTCGGATATGTAGTGGGGCGTGGCGAGATCAAACCCCAAATCAATAAAGTGGAGGCAATTCAAACATGGCCGAGATCTCTGTACAAACAGCAAGTTAAAGCTTTCCTGGGGATCGTGGGATATTACAGAAGGTTCATCCCAAACTTTGCCAAGATGGCTGCGCTTCTGACTGATCTTCTAAAAGGGACAAAATCAGTAATGGTCAGATGGTCCGAAGAAGCAGAGTCAGCCTTCCAAGAAATGAAAGGGGCTCTATGTAAGCAACCCGTTCTGGTGGCCCTGGACTTTAAACGAGAGTTTATCCTTCAGACAGATGCCTCAGATGTCAGAATAGGAGCAGTCCTTTCACAGGAGACCGTGGGGAGGAGCATCCTGTTCTCTACTCAGTTGTAGAGAAGGAGTGTTTGGCCATAAAATGGGCAGTGGATACCTTACGGTTAGAGACGAGCAACTTTGCCTTTTTTAGGGTCGAGTCGGGTTTCATGAAACCCGACTTTCACAAAAGTCGGGTCGAACGAAATCGGCCGACTATAGGGAAAAGTCGGGGTCCGACTGAAACACGAAACCCAATGCAAGTCACTGGGGAAGCAAAGTCGGCAGGGAGTGGAGGACAGTAAACACACCTACAGTGCCCATTTCAATGCCAAAATCATCAATTCTTATTACTGAAGCTTGTCAACCTTAATTTACTTCATAATAATAGTTACGCATTGAAAACTGGGGGTTGTTTGGCTAAACTTGTGGGGGGTAGGGCTGTCTCCAGGTGTTCGTGTGCTCTGGGCCAAAGAGTGTCAGTGCGCCCCTTTAACACATACCACAACTCATGATGCTCCGATACGGCACAGAAATATAGGTATAGTACAATGACACATACTTCACTGCTTACATGACATGACTGATCTATTTTAAATTGTACAATAGCTCAAAAAAAGGACAGTATATTACTCCATACAGTATTATGGCCACCACATTGTGCGCCATACAGAATAATGAGCCCCATATATTTCTCCATGCAGAATAATTGGTCACATATAATGTTCCATACAGTATATGATGAGCTCCACATAATGCTACAGTATATGATGGTCCCTATGGACGATGCTCCAGTGTGTTATGGGCCCAAATAATGCTCCATATATAATGGGCACCATTTCTAATGCTCCAGTGTATAATGTGCCCCATAGATGCTGCTCCAGTGTCTGATCTGCCCCATTTAGAATGCTCCAGTATATGATAGACCGCATGGATGATGCTCCAGTGTCTTATGGGCCCAAATAATGCTCCATATAATAATAATAATACATTTTATTTCTATAGCGCCGACATATTCCACAGCACTTTACATTTCAGAGGGGACTTGTACAGATAATAGACATTACAGCATTACAATAATCACATAGATCATAACAGATACCAAGAGGAATGAGGGCCCTATGAGGGAAAAAGGGGAGACACGAAAGGTGGGTGTAACAATTGCCCTGATTGTTTGGACCAGCCATAATGTTAAGTGTGTAACAGTACAGACACAGAGGGCTAATAGATGCATAAAGCATGTGGGAACATGATACGGGGAACCTGGTTATGGTAAAACTTTTGACTGTGCCACACAGGGATAGTTAGGTTAATGTGTTGAGGCGGTAGGCCAGTCTGAATAAATGAGTTTTCAGGGCACGCTTAAAATTGTAGGGATTGGGGACTACTCGTATTGACCTGGGAAGTGCATTCCAAAGAATTGGCGCAGCACGTGTATAGTGTTGGAGAAGGGAGTGGGAGGTTCTGATTATCGAGGATGATAACCTCAGGTCATCAGCAGAACGGAGGGCACGGATAGGGTGGTAGACTGAAACAAGGGAGGAGATGTAGGGTGGTACTGAGCCATGGAGTGCTTTGTGGGTGAGGGCAATAAGTTTGTATGGATTCTGGAGTGGATGGGTAGCCAGTGTAAGGACTGGCACAAGGTAGAGTTATCGGTGTAATGATTGGCGAGGAATATGATCCTGGCTGCAGCATTCAAGACAGATTGGAGAGGGGAAAGTTTGGTAAGAGGGAGACCGAATAGAAGAGAGTTACAATAGTCCAGACGAGAGTGAATAAGAGAAACAGTAAGAGTTTTTGCAGAGTCAAAGGTAAGAAAAGGTCGAATTCTAGAAATGTTTTTAAGATGCAGATAACAAGAGTGAGCCAGTGATTGGATGTGGGGGGTGAATGAAAGCTAGGAGTCAAGTATGACCCCCAAGACAGCGGGCATGTTGCTTGGGGGTAATAGTGGAACCACACACGGAAATGGCAGTGTCGGGTATAGGTGCATTAGTAGAGGGAGGAAACACAAGTAGTTCAGTCTTTGACAGGTTCAGTTTCAGATATAGTGAGGACATGATGTTAGACACAGCGTTTAGACAATCGCCAGTGTTTTCTAGAAAGGCTGGCGTGATGTCAGGAGAAGAAGCGTATAATTGGGTGTCATCAGCATAGAGATGGTACTGGAAACCAAATCTACTGATTGTTTTACCAATAGGGGCAGTGTACAAGGAGAAGAGGAGGGGGCCTAGAACCGATCCTTGAGGAACCCCAACAGTAAGGGGAACATGAGAGGAGGAGGAGCCGGCAAAAGATACAGTAAAGGAGCGGTCAGAGAGATATGAGGAAAACCAGGAGAGAACGGTGTCCTTAATGCCGATGGAGCGGATCATAGTGAGGAGGAGCTGATGATCCACAGTGTCGAATGCTGCAGAGAGATCCAAGAGAATTAGCATGGAGTAGTGACCGTTAGATTTAACTGTTAGTAGATCATTAGAGACATTAGTGAGGGCAGTTTCAGTAGAGTATAGAGAGCAGAAACCGGATTGGAGAGGGTCGAGAAGAGAGTTATCAGAGTGATAGCAGATCAGACGGGAGTGGACCAGGCGTTCCAGGAGTTTAGAGATGAAGGGAAGATTAGAGACTGGTCTATAGTTAGCGGCACAGCTTTGGTCGAGGGATGGTTTTTTAAGTAGTGGATGTATGATGGCATGCTTAAATAAGGAGGGAAAGATACCAGAAGAGAGAGAGGTTATATATATATAATGGGACCCATATATAATGGGCCCCATTTCTAATGCTCCAGTGTATAATGAGCCCCATAAATGCTGCTCCAGTGTCTGATGTCCCACATTTGGAATGCTCCAGTATATGATGGGCCTCATGGTTGATGCTCCAGTGTATGATGGGCCCAAATAATGCTCCATATATAATGGGCCCCATTTCTAATGCTCCAGTGTATAATGAGCCCCGTAAATGCTGCTCCAGTGTCTGATGTCCCCCATTTGGAATGCTCCAGTATATGATGGGCCTCATGGATGATGCTCCAGTATATGATGGGAAAAAATAATGTTCCATATATAATGAGCCACATTTCTCATGCACCAGTGTATAATGAGCCCCGTAAATGCTGCTCCAGTGTCTGATGTCCCCCATTTGGAATGCTCCAGTATATGATGGGCCTCATGGATGATGCTCCAGTGTATGATGGGCCCAAATAATGCTCCATATATAATGGGCCCCATTTCTAATGCTCCAGTGTATAATGAGCCCCGTAAATGCTGCTCCAGTGTCTGATGTCCCCCATTTGGAATGCTCCAGTATATGATGGGCCTCATGGATGATGCTCCAGTGTATGATGGGAAAAAATAATGTTCCATATATAATGAGCCACATTTCTCATGCACCAGTGTATAATGAGCCCCATAAATGCTGCTTCAGTGTCTGATGTCCCCCATTTGGAATGATCCAGTATATGATGGGCCTCATGGATGATGCTCCAGTGTATGATGGGCCCAAATAATGCTCCATATATAGTGGGCCCCATTTATAATGCTCCAGTGTATAATGAGCCCCATAGATGCTGCTCCAGTGTCTGATCTGCCCCATTTATAATGCTCACGTATATGGTGAGCCTCATGGATGATGCTCCAGTGTATGATGGGCCCTAATAATGCTCCATATATAATGGGCTCTATTTCTAATGCTCCAGTGTATAATGGGCCCCGTAAATGCTGCAGCAGTGTCTGATCTGCCCCATTTATAATGCTCAAGTATATGGTGAGCCTCATGGATGATGCTCCAGTGTATGATGGGCCCTAATAATGCTCCATATATAATGGGCTCTATTTCTAATGCTCCAGTGTATAATGGGCCCCGTAAATGCTGCAGCAGTGTCTGATGTCCCCCATTTGGAATGCTCCAGTATATGATGGGGCCCATTTTTAATTAACCCAGGCATGCTATGCGAAAAGAGCTCCATGGAGTAATCTGAAGTGTGTGCTGCCGCATCCTTCACTTTTGGTGTGGGTGAAGGACACAAGGAAAAGGGTTGCTCCTGCACTGACGACTCAGTGCTTGCATTTTTTTTGAACTTCAGAAGAGGAGGAGAGCTGGAGGCTGTTTCAGCAATGTAAGCCAAAAACAGTTACTGATGCTCCGGCTTTAAAAGCAGTCTACCTACTCCCAGAAAACGGAGCCTTACAGACCTTCCAGAGCTACACCTTGATGCAGGCTCAACACCTCCTGCCTTAGCTGCTATTGTGTTTTTGGCACTACCAGCAAATGCACCACCACCACCATCAGTAACAGGTGGCCCTCCACGCCCACGTCCACATTCTCTTCCGCCACACTTCCTCATGTTTTGGAAAATGGACCCAAAATACCAGCAGATATATGGTACTGTATCAGAAGCGTACAGTTCTATACAGTCTAGGGATAACAGTAAATCTCTGTATATGTTTCATGAGTCATACACAGATGCTCACAAGCTCAGTATGGATTATCCAATAAATTAAAAAGTTGAAAAAAGGTACAGTATCACCAGATGCAAGGTATATATAGTATAGTGTAAACATTCTGAATCTCCGCATACATTTCAGGAGGCAGACACAAATGCTCTCAGGCCCAGTATGGATTACACAAGAATATGAAAAGCTGTAAATGGGTAATGTAACACAAGCGTACAGCTGTATACAGTGTTGGGGTAATCTTAAAGCTCCAAATATATTTCCGGAGTAAACAGACGCTCACAGGCTCATTGGCCAAATTTGAAATCTCGGAATATATTTCCGGAGTCAGCATCAGACGCTCACTCAGTCTGGGTTTGACCATAATAAAAAATGTTGTAAAAAAGGCACTGGATAACAAGATAGCAAGTATATATATATATATATATATATATATATATATATATATATATATATATATATATATATATATATTATAGGGTACAATTGAAATCTCCGTATACATAGTCCTGTAGTCATTCTCAGATGCTTACTCAGTATGGATTTAACCATAATTATAAATGTCGAACAAAGGTACTGTATAACAAGATACAAGCTTTATTGAGTATAGGCTAAAAATTGGCATCTCCGATTCACCGTTTATATAGAAGGCATAAACCACACACACTCACTCACTATGGATGATACCGTAATAAACATTTTTGAACAAAGGGACTGTATCAGCACATACCAGGTGTATCAAGTTTAGGTGTGATTGTAAATTTCCGTCTATACTTCCGAAGTCAGAGACAGACACTCACAGGCTCACTATGTATTACACCAGAATTTAAAAAGTAGAAAAAGTGAAAGGTATTCGAAGCGTGCAACAGTATACAGTGTTGTGGTACTTTTAAATCTTCGCATATATTTCAATCTCAGTAAGCCAGTCCAGACTCTCCACTACTGGAAGCTACATGGACACAAGTACAGACGGAAAGTCGAGTGTTAGCAGAAATTTGTGAATTACTCATTGCGGGAAAACCTCCTGGTAGATGTTGCAGAGGCGATGCAGACCCTCAATTACTGTGTCTGTGGAGACAGCGAAAAAGGTTCTTTGTGAAGAAAGGATTGCTTTATCGCAGTAGCGTGGATCACATCACCGTTACTTGTCTCCATCAAATTGTGATAACAGGGAGAGACGTAGACATGGTCCTCACTGCCTATCATGATGTGTCTGGTCATTTTGGAGTGCAAAAGACAGAAGCCACAGGCCGTAGGCAATTCTATTGGATTGGCATGAGAGGAGACACTGAAAAATGGTGGCAGGAATGTCACACATCTCATACTATCACAACTGTGAAAGGTGATCATAAAGCACCACTGCATCCACTTGTAAGTTGAAGTCCATTACAAATGGTAGCCATTGATCATCTGAAGGTAGAGGCCAGCAGGACAGGCCATAGCTACATCTTAACCATTATCGATCAATACACCAAATTTCTAGTGGCCGTTAGAGTTGAGCGAAACGAGTCGAAAAATTTCAAAAGTCGCCGACTTTTGGCAAAGTCGGGTTTCATGAAACGAAACCCGACCCTAGGATGAGGTCGGCCACGAGGTCGGCGACTTACGAGCCAAAGTCGCGTTTCAAAAGTTTGGTTTGCGCTCTTTTTCAGCCAATCAGGATCCACGGACACTGTGGGCAACGTGATGACATAGACAGGGGTCACCACCAACTTTCAGAAGGGCATGCAAGTGATTGGCTTGCTTTGGTGGGCGTCACAGGGGTTATAAAAGGGCGTGCACGCCGACCGCCATCTTACTTCTGCTGATCTTAGCATAGGGAGAGGTTGCTGATTCTGTAGGGAGAGCATTAGGCAGGGAAGAAGAAAAAAAAACTGCTTCTGTTGCTAGCGATTTTGCCTGTACAACACACCAGTCACTGTGTGTGCAGTGCAAGGGGAGGCTATATTGTGGTGGATCAGCGGTGTTGGTTGTTAGGCTGCCTTCTAAGGCTTCCTGACAGCTGCATTGCTGTTTACCCACTGCTCTGCAAACTGCTTTTTTAAAAGCAATCCCAATTTTTTTTTTGTCCTGCTGAGGTACTGAGCGTGTATTTTTTCACACCATACAGCGTCAGTTGGCCTCAAAAAATCCAAAAGTGTCCACTAGTGTCTGCAGAAATTCAAAATCTCCCTTATCCTGTAGTCACTTTTTTCACACCTGTGCCATCGAGCCTGTGACATAGCGCTCTGATATTCAGTGGGCCTCACACAATACAAAAGTGTCCAGTGTCCACTAGTGTCTGCAGAAATTCAAAATCTCCCTTATCCTGTAGTCACTTTTTTCACACCTGTGCCATCGAGCCTGTGACATAGCGCTCTGATATTCAGTGGGCCTCACACAATCCAAAAGTGTCCAGTGTCCACTAGTGTCTGCAGAAATTCAAAATCTCCCTTATCCTGTAGTCACTTTTTTCACACCTGTGCCATCGAGCCTGTGACATAGCGCTCTGATATTCAGTGGGCCTCACACAATCCAAAAATGTCCAGTGTCCACTAGTGTCTGCAGAAATTCAAAATCTCCCTTATCCTGTAGTCACTTTTTTCACACCTGTGCCATCGAGCCTGTGACATAGCGCTCTGATATTCAGTGAGCCTCACACAATCCAAAAGTGTCCAGTGTCCACAAGTGTCTGCAGAAATTCAAAATATCCCTTATCCTGTAGTCACTTTTTTCACACCTGTGCCATCGAGCCTGTGACATAGCGCTCTGATATTCAGTGGGCCTCACACAATCCAAAAGTGTCCAGTGTCCGCTAGTGTCTGCAGAAATTCAAAATCTCCCTTATCCTATAGTCACTTTTCTCACACCTGTGCCATCGAGCCTGTGACATAGCGCTCTGTTATTCAGTGGGCCTCACACAATCCAAAAGTGTCCAGTGTCCACTAGTGTCTGCAGAAATTCAAAATCTCCCTTATCCTGTAGTCACTTTTTTCACACCTGTGCCATCGAGCTTGTGACATAGCGCTCTGATATTCAGTGGGCCTCACACAATCCAAAAATGTCCAGTGTCCACTAGTGTCTGCAGAAATTCAAAATCTCCCTTATCCTGTAGTCACTTTTTTCACACCTGTACCATCGAGCCTGTGACATAGCGCTCTGATATTCAGTGAGCCTCACACAATCCAAAAGTGTCCAGTGTCCACAAGTGTCTGCAGAAATTCAAATTCTCCCTTATCCTGTAGTCACTTTTTTCACACCTGTGCCATCAAGCCTGTGACATAGCGCTCTGATATTCAGTGGGCCTCACACAATCCAAAAGTGTCCAGTGTCCACTAGTGTCTGTAGAAATTCAAAATCTCCCTTATCCTGTAGTCACTTTTTTCACACCTGTGCCATCGAGCCTGTGACATAGCGCTCTGATATTCAGTGGGCCTCAGACAATCCAAAAGTGTCCAGTGTCCACTAGTGTCTGCAGAAATTCAAAATCTCCCTTATCCTGTAGTCACTTTTTTTACACCTGTGCCATCGAGCCCGTGACATAGCACTCTGATATTCAGTGGGCCTCACACAATCCAAAAGTGTCCAGTGTCCACTAGTGTCTGCAGAAATTCAAAATCTCCCTTATCCTGTAGTCACTTTTTTCACACCTGTGCCATCGAGCCTGTGACATAGCGCTCTGATATTCAGTGGGCCTCACACAATCCAAAAGTGTCCAGTGTCCACTAGTGTCTGCAGAAATTCAAAATCTCCCCTGTCCTATAGACACCTTGTACCTTGTTTTACATTACTATATAGTTTGTTGGATTTTGTCTACATTTCTACAAAAAATGAGGAAGGCTGGTGGAAAAGGCCGTGGAATTGGGCGGGGGTTGGCAGCTGGTAATGATGGTGTTGGTGGTGGATCTGATGGTAGTGGCAAGAGCAAAATAGGACCGAATGCAGGAGGTGTTGAGCCTGCGTCATCGTCTGGCTCCATAAGGCTTCGAAGGCTTAGTTTTCTAGGAGTTGGCAAACCGCTTTTAAAGCCAGAGCATCAGGAAAAAGTTTTGTCTTACATTGCTGACTCAGCCTCCAGCTCTATCGCCTCCTCTTCTGAAGTTGTAAAAAGTAAAAGCACTGAGTCGTCTTTGGAGGCTCATGTTCATGAACCACACCTTTCCTTGTGTCCTTCACCCCAACCAAGATTGAAGGATGACGCAGGCCATACTACTGATTACTCCATGGAGCTGTTTTCACATACCATGCCTGGATTATCAAGTGAAATGGTGAATTACCCAGGCCAAGATGAATCTGACATGGAGTGCACTGATGCACAGCCGCTGATAGATGATTCTGCTGGTACATTCACTCAGAGCACTACATTGTCCTCGCAGTGTACAGAGCCAGATTCTGACCCTGATGAGACTCAGGTGCCCCTTCCCGCACACTATACCACCATACACAGTGACACAGAGGAAGGTGCACATGACAATGAAGAGGAGGTGATGGATGACCCAGTTGTTGACCCAGATTGGCATCCATTGGGGGAAGAGGGTGCTGCTTCCAATAGCTCAGATGAGGAGGAGCATCCACAGCAGACATCGACATCGCAACAGCTGTTATCTGGCAGGCCCGGAGCACTCCAAAGACAGGTTCCAAAAATCAAAAGAGTTGCTGGACAGCTTGTCCAGACGGTCAAAAGATCACAGCATGCTAGGCCACAAAATGTCTGCCAAAGTAGGAAGAGTGCAGTGTGGCACTTTTTTGAACAAAATCGTCATGATCAGGCCAAGGTTATCTGTAAGAAGTGCGCAAAGACTTTTAGCCGAGGGAAAAATCTGAAAAATTTGAATACCAGTTGCATGCTTAGACATTTAACCAGCATGCACTTGCAAGCATGGACACAACACCAAACCTCAAGTGCCACATGTGCAACTGATCACAAAGAAGGTAGTCAACAATGCTACATTGTTTCCCCCACTGTAAGCCCACCGGTTAGCACAGCAGCAAATGTTGAGGTGTCGTTGCAAGGCCACAGCAGTCAGGGAATCCCACTGTTATATCAACGAAATACTGAATCTAGGCCATCAGAAAGAACACCAACTCCATCACCATCATCAACCCTCTCTCAGTCCGCCCTGTCCACCGCTACTTCCACCATATGCAGCTCTCAAGTCCAGCTCACCCTCCCAGACACTATGAGTAGGTCAAGAAAGTACTCGGTCTCTCATCCGCGTACACTGGGTTTGAACGCCCACATTGCCAAACTAATCTCGTTTGAGATGATGCCCTATCGGTTGGTAGAAAGCGCAGCTTTCTGCGAACTCATGGCCTATGCAGTACCACGCTATGACCTACCCAGTCACCACTTCTTCTCTCGCAAAGCCATCCCAGCCCTCCACCATCATGTAAAAGACCGCATTGTCCATGCACTCAAGCAGTCAGTGAGTGGAAAGGTGCACCTCACAACTGATGCATGGTCCAGTCGGCATGTTACGTGTCCATCACTGCGCACTGGGTTAATGTGGTGGAGGCAGGGTCCACAGGGGACAGCGGTGGTGGGACAGTGCTGCCTAGCCCACGGTATAGGAAACAGTTGGCTGTAGGCGTTCGACCCTCCTCCTCCTCCTCCTCCTCCAGAAGCGAAAGCTCGTCCACAGAGCGCAGTCGTAGGAGCACTCCATCTGCAGCTGCCACTGTTGCACACGAGGTGTCCCCCTATCGAGCAGCTAGTGGAAAGCGTCAGCAGGCTGTGTTGCAGATGATGTGTTTGGGCGACAGACACACCGCCGAGGTGCTGGCCAAGTACTTGAAGCGACAAACTGAGTCATGGCTGGGCAGTGTACATCTTGAGGCAGGCAAGGTAGTTAGTGATAACGGCCGTAATTTTGTGGCAGCCATAGCCCTTTCAAAACTCAGCCACATACCTTGCTTGGCTCACACCTTGAACCTGGTGGTGCAGTGCTTCCTCAAAAATTATCCGGAGTTAACAGCCCTGCTCCAGAAGGTGCGAAGACTGTGCGCACACATCCGCCGGTCGCCTGTACACTCCGTTCGTATGCAGAAGCTGCAGCGATTGCTCCACCTTCCCAACCACCGCCTCATTATCGACATTGCAACAAGGTGGAACTCCACCCTGCACATGGTGGAGCGGCTGTGCGAGCAGAGGCAGGCCATAATGCATTTGTGGGAGGATACACGGCCAGGCACTTTGAGAGCAGACATGGAGTTGACAGGTGTGCAGTGGTCGAAGCTGAAAGACCTCTGTAAAGTCCTTCAGTGTTTTGAGGAATGCACACGGCTGGTAAGCGCAGACGACGCCATCCTAAGCATGAGCATCCCACTTATGCGTCTGCTCATGCAAACTTTGACGCACCTTAAGGAGCAGGCGTCTGCAGCCAATGTTGATGAGGAGGAAGAGGAGGATGGAATCCTTGATGACATTCAGCCATTGTCTGCTCAGGGACCTCTCCTGGACGAGGTGGAGGAAGAAGAGGAGGAGGAGGATGATGATGGGGATGATTACTTAGGGGAGGAGGATGCATCTCGTGGGGCAAGTGAAAATGTTGGCGTGGCAAGGTCTGGTACAGGGTTTGTGCGTGACTGGAGGGATGTGGATTTGCCAGAAAGTGCTCCTCCACCCAGCACTCGCAGTGCATCATTGACACCGGGAACATTGGCTCACATGTCAGATTATGCCTTGCAGATCCTAAAAAGGGACCCCCGCATTGCCAAAATGATGAACGATGACGACTACTGGTTGGCCAGCATCCTGGATCCACGCTATAAAGGCAAATTACAAAACATCATGCCACAGGAGAACCTTGACCTAATATTGGCTAATAAACAAGCAACTCTGGTAAATCGGTTGCTTGAGGCATTCCCAGCACACAGCAGCGGTGATGGTTCTCACACGAGCCGTACGGGCCGGGGGCAGCTTGGCAGAGGTGTTCATGGTGCACACAGCAGAAGTGGCGTTGGAGACAGGGGTTTCATGACAATGTTGTGGACTGATTTTTCAAGTACCGCTCACACAACTGGTAATACTGCATCGATGGAAAGTGACAGGAGACAGCAGTTGTCAACTATGGTTACGAACTACTTTTCCTCCCATATCGATGTTCTCCCACACAGGTCATTCCCCTTTGACTATTGGGCCGCTAAACTGGACACCTGGCCTGAATTGGCACAATATGCCTTACAGGAGCTCGCTTGCCCAGCTGCAAGTGTGCTATCGGAAAGAGTCTTCAGTGCAGCTGGATCAATCCTGACAGAAAAAAGGACCCGTCTGTCAACCCAAAATGTGGATGATCTAACCTTCATTAAAATGAACCATGCATGAGTTTCCAAGGATTTTGTCCCACCTTCCCCTGATGACACATAGGGTGACAGAAAAATGGCTTGCTTTGGTCCACCTCTTCCTGGGACTTGACCTATTTCGCCTTTTGCATCAGCTGAATGTCCAACATCAACATATGCCACTTTCTAATACTCCCTAACTGTGCTGCCTCACCCCCCCATGGCCGGGGTCACCACCTAGCGCACAACACCGTGCGAGTGCCGTTGCCCTGGACAGGTGGGTAGGCTGACTCTTGGGCGTGGGCACTGGCACAGGGTCCCTCATAGTGCAATCAAGTGTCTCTGATGGTGGTGGTGCACACCCGCCGTCAGACACACCGCCGTACTATGAGGGGCCCAGTGCCAGTACCGACACCCACGAGTGGGCCCCCCTTGCTTGGGCAGGGCCCCAGCATTTGCAATCTTTACCTCTCCCTGCTCCTCCACTGTGTAGTCTGGGCCGTCAAATCCATACTGTGCCTGACACCGTCTGAGCCTGCCTCCTGATGTATAGACATATATTTTGAATGTGTACGCTATCCATACATGTTATCCGGGGATACGGTACCCTTTCTCACCTTTGTGCAATCACGTGCAAGCCATACTGGGCCTAACACCGTCTGAGCCTGCCTCCTGATGTATAGACATATATTTTGAATGTGTACGCTATCCATACATGTTATCCGGGGATACGGTACCCTTTCTCACCTTTGTGCAATCACGTGCAATCCATACTGGGCCTAACACCATCTGAGCCTGCCTCCTGATGTATAGACATATATTTTGAATGTGTACGCTATCCATACATGTTATCCGGGGATACGGTACCCTTTCTCACCTTTGTGCAATCACGTGCAATCCATACTGGGCCTAACACCGTCTGAGCCTGCCTCCTGATGTATAGACATATATTTTGAATGTGTACGCTATCCATACATGTTATCCGGGGATACGGTACCCTTTCTCACCTTTGTGCAATCACGTGCAAGCCATACTGGGCCTAACACCGTCTGAGCCTGCCTCCTGATGTATAGACATATATTTTGAATGTGTACGCTATCCATACATGTTATCCGGGGATACGGTACCCTTTCTCACCTTTGTGCAATCACGTGTAATCCATACTGGGCGTGAGAACGGCTGGCGAGCTGTTAAGCAAGCTACAGCACCTGTGGTTTGCACACGTAAGTTTTTCATTTTTTCAGGAATGACGGTTTGGCCTAATTCCGGAACTGCGGTTGACCTGCACTTACTGGGAAATCATCGTTCGCGGGTAATAATTGTAATCAGTGATCCCCATCACTAACGTTGTTCAGCGGGTTATCTGCACCTGTAAGCGACAAACGCTGGCCTTTTCAGTGTAGTGCACATGCAGCCACGGACATGTAAGTGCATGACACACCAGTTATTGGCCAATCTCATGTGATAGAGCCTCACGTGTCCCTCTAGTAAGCCGGACTCGGACCGCGGGGCATGACGGAGTCTCGTTCGTTAACGGAATTAAGCTTGCAATGTGTGCATCTGTTCTGTAGCTGTCATGGTTGAGGTTTCCCAGGTGGAGTCGAATTTTACCGTAGGCTCCACTCCTGGTGGTGCCCTTCTGGACATTCCTTTAAGGTTCAGCTTTGCAACCATTCTGCCCACGTAAAACAAACACTTTGCCTTCATGAACACTCTTTGGAGGGTCATGACTCGTGGGAATAACGCCGCCCAATCAGTTAACCTGCTAGAGAGATCCTTCGTTGCTCCCAAGCATGACTTCACACTCCCTAGGAGGAAGGTAATGCCACTGTGGCGACCGTACTCCTGGGGGCGACACAAGTGCACTGATGCCCAGCCACTGCTCGATGAATCTGCTGGTACATTGACCCAGACCACTACATTCCCCTCGCACGCTACACGGCCTGAATCTGACCCTGATGAAACTCAGGTTACCCTTCCCATATACAGTTCCATCTTACACGGTGACAAAGAGGAAGCTGCAGATGAAAGTGCAGGTTCGGCCCACCCGCCATCAGACACACCACCGTACTATCAGGGGCCCTGTGCCAGTGCCGTCGCCAATGAGTGGGCCCCCCCTGCTTGCTCAGGATCACAGCACTTGCAAGGTTGAAATACTGTGCAGTGAGATGGAAGATGGGGACGACGAGGAGTCCAGACTAGTACAGAGATTCTCTAGCGAGGAGACTTATTTGATTGTTTTCAATGTTGGGACAGCAATTTTTGGGGAGCACTATACTCTGGAGAATGATAGATGGGGCCCACCATACACTGGAACATTCCTAAGGTGGACATCAGACACTGGAGCAGCATTTACAGGGCCCATTATACACTAGAGCATTAGAAATGGGGCCCATTATGTTTGGAGCATTATTTGGGCCCATAAGACAGTGGAGCTTCATCCATGGGGACCAACATATACTGTAGCATTATGTGGAGCTCATCATATACTGTTTCAAACATTATATGGGACCAATGATTCTGTATGGAGAAATAGATGGGCCTCGTCATGAGATGTAAAAATTGAAGTATTTTTCATTGTACTATACCGCTATTTCTCTGCCGTATCGGAGCATGATGAGTTGTGGTATGTGTTAAAGGGGCGCTCTTTCGCCCAGGGCACTTGAAAACCTGGAGCCAGCCCTCCCCCCCCACAACTTTAGCCAAATAACCCCCATTTTTCAGTGCGTAACTTGTATTATGAAGTTAATTAAGGTTGACAAGCTTAAGTAAGAAGAATTGATGCTTTTGGCATTCAAATGGGCACTGTAGGTGTGTTTCCTGTCCTCCTCTCACTGCCGACTTTTATTCCCCATTGACTTACATTGGGTTTCGTGTTTCGGGACGACCCCGACTTTTCCCTATAATCGGCCGATCTTGCTCGACCCGACTTTTGGAAAAGTCGGGTTTCACGAAACGAAACTCGACCCTAAAAAACCAAAAGTCGCTCAACTCTAGTGGCCGTCCCTGTGAAGGATTTAACTGCCCAGACTACACAGCGGTGAAGCAGGGAGAGGTAAGTATTGCAACTTGCAAGTGCTGTGGCCATGACCAAGTGAGGGGCACACTCATGGGTGATGGTACTGGCACAGGGCCCCTCATATTACGCTGGTGTGTCTGATGGTGAGTGGGCCCCCCCACTGTCAATGACACTGTATTGTACTATGAGGGGCCCTGTGCCAGTGCCGTTGGCCATCAGTGGGCCCAGCCACCTGTTCGTAGCAACGGCACTTGCCCGGGTGTGCCAGGTGTTGACCCCAGCCCTTGGGGGGGTGGGCAGCCCAGTTAGGGAGGTTTAAAAATGGCATATGCTGATGGGAAGGCTGGACATTCAGCTGCTGCAAATGGTGGAATTGGGCAAGTCCGAGGAAGAGGAGGACAAAAGCGAGGCAGTTTTCTGGCAACCTATGTGTCATGAGGAGAACGTGGGACAAAATCCTTTGAAACCCTTGCATGGTTCATTTTAATGAAGTTTAGATCATCAACATTTTGGGTAGACAGACTGGTCCTTTTTTATGTCACGATTGATCCAGCAGCACTGAAGACTCTTTCAGATAACACACTTGCAGCAGGGCAAGCGAGCTCCTGTAAGGCATAGTGTGCCAATTCAGGCCAGGTGTCCAGTTTAGAGGCCCAATAGTCAAAGGGGAATGACCTGTGAGGGAGAACATCGATATGGGAGAAGTAGTTTGTAACCATAATTGACAACTGCTCTCCTGTAACTTGTAATCGATGCAGTATTAGCAGTCGTGTGAGTGGTACTTGAGAAATCATTCCACAACATGGTCATTAAACCCGTCTCCAACGCCACTTCGGCTGTGTGCACCATGAACACCTCTTCCATTGTGCCCACTACGGCTCGTTAGAGAACCAGCACCGCTGCTGTGTGCTGGGAAAGCCTCAAATAAACGGTTTACCAGAGTTGCTTGTTTGTTTGCCAATATTATCTCTAGGTTCTCCTGTGGCATGATGTTGTGTAATTTGCCTTTACAGCATGGATCGAGGATGCTGGGCAGCCAGTAGTCGTCATCCCTCATCATTTTGGCAATGCGGGGGTCCCTTTTTAGGATCCGCAAGGCATAATTGCACATGTGGGCCAATGTGCCAGGTGTCAATAATGCACTGCCACTGCTGGGTGGAGGAGCACTTTCTGGCAAATCCACATCCCTACAGTCACACACAAACACTGTACCTGACTTTGGAACGCCAACATTTTCTCTTGCCCCCTGAGAAGCATCCTCCTGCCCAAAATAATCATCCCCCTCATCCTCCTTCTCCTCCTCTTCCTCTTCTTCCTCCACCTCATCCAGGACAGTTCCCTGACCAGACAATGGCTGACTGTCAGCAAGGCTTCCCTCCTCCTCCTCCTGTTCCTCTCCGCTGCAGACACCTTATCCTTAATGTGTATCAAAGTTTGCATGAGCAGATGCATAAGTGGGATGCTCATGCTTATGATGGCGTCGTCTGTGCTTACCAGCCGGGTGGTAGGTAAAGGACTTTACAGAGGTCTTTCAGCTTTGACCACTGCACACCCGACAATTCCATGTCTTCCCTCAAACTGCCTGCCCGTGTATCTTCCCACAAATGCATTACAGCCTGCCTCTGTTCGCACAGCCTCTCAACCATGTGCAGGGTGGAGTTCCACCTTGTTGCAACGTCCTTGATTAGGAGGTGCTTGGGGAGGTGGAGCAATCGCTGCAGCTTCTGCATAAGAGTGGAGTGGAAGTTTGAGTGACGGATGTGCGAGCACAGTCTTCACACCTTATGGAGCAGGGATGTTAACTCTGGATAATTATTAAGGAAGCACTGTACCACTAGGTTCAAAGTGTGAGCCAGGCAAGGTATGTGTGTAAGTTTTGCACGGGCTATGGCTGCCACAAAATTACGGCCGTTGTCACTTACTACTTGAAAAAATAGGAAAAGGGAAATGGATTTGTGCTCACCAAAAATAGTCCTGTAAGGCGGTCGTGCCTATGGATCAAATGGCTGACCACCATGTGTAACAAATATAAGAAGAGAAGGAAGATCCGGCACTGAAGATTTGATAAAATCCACAGGAAACTTTATTCACATATTTTCATAATAAAAACAGAAAGGGGAAGAAGACCCCCACGCCTTACGCATTTCGAACCCCACACCAGGTTCTTCTTCAGAGGCCTCATCAGTAGGATTTTGGACAAAGAAGTGCCACACTGCACTCTTCCTACTATGGTATACATTTTCTGGCCTTGCACGCTGTGCTAAGTTGACCGTCTGGCCAAGCTGTCCAGCAACTCTTTAAGTTTTTGGTCCACTTTTTGGACAGCTACGAGCCTGCCGATAACCGCTGCTGAGATGTCAATGCCTGCTGCGGATCCTTCTCCTTATCTGAACTATTGCCAGCGTCACCTGTTGTGAGTTCATTCTCTGGTTCACGAGTTGTGAGTTCTCCTTCCAGACTCCCTCTGGTGGTAACAGGAGGTAGAGATGCTGATTTGATCGGTGGAGATCTGCCACCTGAGAATGAGGATGACGATTGGATCTCAGGAGTCTCAGATTGGATTTAAGACAGCTGACGCCCTATTCAGTTGCTGGTGATTCCTTCTGCTTGTCAGCTCTTGGTTTTCAGCTCTGATCCAGTAATCTAAAGCTAAGTTTTTCTGCTAATGTTCACTCTTGATTTTGTTGGTCTATTCAGTTTTTTGGTGTGGTCGGCTAGCACCTGCTGGGGGCTGTGCTGAATTTCCACTGTTATTTATCAGTATTTTGCCAATTGGCTTTTTGTCCCTTACTAGTTTGGTCTCTTTTTGCTCTGGCTCAGAATATTTCAGAGTGCTGATATAGTGGGAGAAGTCTAGTGACTTCGGGGTTAATTTTGCTATCAGAAGTGTTGGACATGATTTTTGTAGGGTTTTTTGCAGGTTGCAGACAGTGTCTTTCCTTTTCTTTCCTGTCTAGTTAGTTTGGGCCCCATTATTTGCTCAGCCTATCTTCCTACCTGTGTTTGAGCCTTCATCTTGTTTCATCGTAAATACATGTGTGGGGGCTATCTATTCCTTTGGGGTCTGCTCTGGGGCAGTTAGTTTTCCCTTTTCTTGCTTTAGGCTTATTTAGTCCTCCGGCCGTGACGAGGCGTCTAAGAACATCGTAGGCACGCTCCACGGCTACTGCTAGTTGTGTGGTAAGATCAGGGATCTGCAATCTGCATAATTACTAACCTCTCTGGTTTTCTGTGACTTAGCGTTTTACTCTTTTCTCCTCGGTGACCCATTCATAACAGCCACCCTCCTCCTCCAATGGATGCCAATCTGGGTCAAGAACTGGGTCATCCATCACCTCCTCTTCAAAGTCATCTGCACCTTCCTCTTTACCTTCCTCTGTGTCACCGTGTAAGGTGGTATAGTATGCGGGTAGGGGCACCTGAGTTTCATCGGGGTCAGATTCTGGCTCAGTAGACTGCGAGGGCAATGTTGTGCTCTGGGTCAATGTACCAGCAGAATCATCAAGCAGTGGCTGTGCATCAGTGCACTCCATGACAGATTCATCTTGGACTGAGGAATTCAGGATTTGACTGAATAACCCAGGCATCGTTTGTGAAAAGAGCTCCACAGAGTAATCTGAAGTGTGGGCTGCCGCATCCTTGAATTTTGGTGGGGGTGAAGGACACAAGGAAAGGTGTTTTTCCTGACCAGAACCCTGCACTGATGACTCCGTGCTTGCAGGTTTCGAACGTTCAGAAGAGGAGGCAATAGAGCTGGTGGCTGTTTCGGCAATGTACGCCAAAACCTGTTTTAAAGCTCTGGCTTTAAAATCGTTTTTCCTACTCCAAGAAAAGGGAACCTTACAGGCCTTCTTGGGCCAGATGATGACGCAGGCTCAACACCTCCTGCCTTAGCTGCTATTGTGCTTTTGCCAGAACCAGCCGATGCACCACCACCATCATTATCAGCTGCTCCCCCCTGCCCACGTCCGCGGCCTCTTCCACCATACTTCCTCATGTTTGGGAAAATGTACCAAAAATACCAGCAGAGAGATGGTACTGTATGAAGAGCGTTCAGCTTTGTAAGGTGTATTAAAAAAATTAAATCTACGTATATATTTTGCTAGTCAATGACGCTCTCCCAGTATGTATTTGACCGTAATCCAACAAGCAGATATACGGAACTGTATCAGAAGTTTACAGCTGTATACGTTTTTTGCTTAACTAAGAATCTCCGTATATGTATTTACGGAGTGTCACACACACACACTGACTCTGTATAGATGTGACTGTAATGCGAACGGCAGATATACAATACTGTTTGAGAATCGGACAACTCTATATGGTGTCTGTATGGAAAATTGTCAATCTCCGTCTATTTTTATATGGAGTGTCACACGCTGTCTCTGTATAATTTTGACTGTGATCAAACAGCAGATATACAAAACTGTTTGAAAAACGGGCAGTTCTGTAAGGTGTAGGTCTGGAAAAATGGAAAATCTCCTCGGTTTGTTTTCCAGAGTCACACACAGATACAGTTGTGGCAAAAAGTATTGACACCCCGGCAATTTTGTCAGATAATACTCAGTTTCTTCCTGAAAATGATTGCAATCACAAATTCTTTGTTATTATTATCTTCATTTAATTTGTCTTAAATGAAAAAACGCAAAGGAGAATGAAGCAAAAAGCAAAACATTGATCATTTCACACAAAACTCCAAAAATGGGCTAGACAAAAGTATTGGCACCCTCAGCCTAATACTTGGTTGCACAACCTTTAGCCAAAATAACTGCGACCAACCGCTTCCGGTAACCATCAATGAGTTTCTTACAATGCTCTGCTGGAATTTTAGACCACTCTTCTTTGGCAAACTGTTCCAGGTCCCTGATATTAGAAGGGTGCCTTCTCCAAACTGCCATTTTTAGATCTCTCCACAGGTGTTCTATGGGATTCAGGTCTGGACTCATTGCTGGCCACCTTAGAAGTCTCCAGTGCTTTCTCTCAAACCATTTTCTAGTGCTTTTTGAAGTGTGTTTTGGGTCATTGTCCTGCTGGAAGACCCATGACCTCTGAGGGAGACCCAGCTTTCTCACACTGGGCCCTACATTATGCTGCAAAATTTGTTGGTAGTCTTCAGACTTCATAATGCCATGCACACGGTCAAGCAGTCCAGTGCCAGAGGCAGCAAAGCAACCCCAAAACATCAGGGAACCTCCGCCATGTTTGACAGTAGGGACCGTGTTTTTTTCTTTGAATGCCTCTTTTTTTCTCCTGTAAACTCTATGTTGATGCCTTTGCCCAAAAAGCTCTACTTTTGTCTCATCTGACCAGAGAACATTCTTCCAAAACATTTTAGGCTTTTTCAGGTAAGTTTTGGCAAACTCCAGCCTGGCTTTCTTATGTCTCGGGGTAAGAAGTGGGGTCTTCCTGGGTCTCCTACCATACAGACGCTTTTCATTCAGACGCTGACGGATAGTACGGGTTGATACTGTTGTACCCTCAGACTGCAGGGCAGCTTGAACTTGTTTGGATGTTAGTCGAGGTTCTTTATCCAACATCTGCACAATTTTGCATTGAAATCTCTTGTCAATTTTTCTTTTCCGTCCAAATCTAGGGAGGTTAGCCACAGTGCCATGGGCTTTAAACGTCTTGATGACACTGCGCACGGTAGACACAGGAACATTCTGGTCTCTGGAGATGGACTTGTAGCCTTGAGATTGCTCATGCTTCCTCACAGTTTGGTTTCTCAAGTCCTCAGACAGTTCTTTGGTCTTCTTTCTTTTCTCCGTGCTCAATGTGGTACACACAAGGACACAGGACAGAGGTTGAATCAACTTTAATCCATGTCAACTGGCTGCAAGTGTGATTTAGTTATTGCCAACACCTGTTAGGTGCCACAGGTAAGTTACAGGTGCTGTTAATTACACAAATTAGAGAAGCATCACATGATTTTTCGAACAGTGCCAATACTTTTGTCCACCCTCTTTTTTATGTTTGGTGTGGAATTATATCCAATTTGGCTTTAGGACAATTTTTTTTGTGTTTTTTCATTCAAGACAAATTAAATGAAGATAATAATACCAAAGAATTTGTGTTTGAAATCATTTTCAGGAAGAAACTGAGTATTACCTGACAAAATTGCAGGGGTGTCAATACTTTTGGCCACAACTGTAGCTTGCATTTGTCCGTGATACCAGTCGGTACACGGTAGTGTGTGAGGAGCAAACACCGCTATACGGTGTCTGTATGGAAAATTGTCAATCTCCGTCTATTTTTATATGGAGTGACACACGCTGTCTCTGTACAGTTTTGACCGTGATCAAACAGCAGATTTACAAAACTGTTTGAAAAGTGGACAGCTTTATAAGGTGTAGGTCTGGAAAAATGGAAAATCTTCTCGGTTTGTTTTTCCAGAGTCACACACAGATAGCTTGCATTTGTCCGTGATACCTGCCTGTACACGGGAGTGTGTGAGGAGAGTACACTGCTATACGGTGTCTGTATGGAAAATTGTCAATCTCCATCTATTTTTATATGGAGTGACACACGCTGTCTCTGTATAGTTTTGACCGTGATCAAACAGCAGATATACGAAACTGTTTGAAAAGTGGACAGTTCTATAAGGTGTAGGTCTGGAAAAATGGAAAATCTCCTAGGTTTGTTTTTCCACACAGATAGCTTGTATTTGTCCGTGATACCAGTCAGTACACGGAAGTGTGTGAGGAGTGTACACCGCTATACGGTGTCTGTATGGAAAATTGTCAATCTCTGTCTATTTTTATACGGAGTGACACATGCTGTCTCTGTATAGTTTTGACCATGATCAAACAGCAGATGTACAAAACTGTTTGAAAAGTGAACAGCTCTATAAGGTGTAGGTCTGGAAAAATGGAAAATCTCCTCGGTTTGTTTTTCCAGAGTCACAGACAGATAGCTTGTATTTGTCCATGATACCAGCCGGTACACGGTAGTGTGTGAGGAGCGTACACCGCTATATGGTGTCTGTATTGAAAATTGTCAATCTCCGTCTATTTTTATATGGAGTGACACACGCTGTCTCTGTACAGTTTTGACCGTGATCAAACAGCAGATATACGAAACTGTTTGAAAAGCGGACAGTGCTATAAGGTGTAGGTCTGGAAAATTGGAAAATCTCCTTGGCTTGTTTTCCAAGAGTCACACACAGATAGCTTGTATTTGTCCGTGATACCAGCCAGTACACGGCAGTGTGCGAGGAGCGTACACCGCTATACGGTGTCTGTATGGAAAATTGTCAATCTCCATCTATTTTTATATGAGTAACACACGATGTATCTGTATAGCTTTGACCGTGATCAAACAGCAGATATACAAAACAGTTTGAAAAGTGGACAGCTTTATAAGGTGTAGGTCTGGAAAAATGGAAAATCTTCTCGGTTTGTTTTTCCAGAGTCACACACAGATAGCTTGCATTTTTCCGTGATACCTGCCGGTACACGGTAGTGTGTGAGGAGCATACACTGCTATACGGTGTCTGTATGGAAAATTGTCAATCTCCATCTATTTTTATACGGAGTGACACACGCTGTCTCTGTATAGTTTTGACCGTGATCAAACAGCAGATATACGAAACTGTTTGAAAAGTGGACAGTTCTATAAGGTGTAGGTCTGGAAAAATGGAAAATCTCTTCGGTTTGTTTTTCCAGAGTCACACACAGATAGCTTGTATTTGTCCGTGATACCAGTCGGTACACGGAAGTGTGTGAGGAGTGTACACCGCTATACGGTGTCTGTATGGAAAATTGTCAATCTCTGTCTATTTTTATACGGAGTGACACATGCTGTCTCTGTATAGTTTTGACCGTGATCAAACAGCAGATGTACAAAACTGTTTGAAAAGTGAACAGCGCTATAAGGTGTAGGTCTGGAAAAATGGAAAATCTCCTCGGTTTGTTTTTCCAGAGTCACAGACAGATAGCTTGTATTTGTCCATGATACCAGCCGGTACACGGTAGTGTGTGAGGAGCGTACACCGCTATACGGTGTCTGTATGGAAAATTGTCAATCTCCGTCTATTTTTATATGGAGTGACCCACGCTGTCTCTGTATAGTTTTGACCATGATCAAACAGCAGATATACGAAATTGTTTGAAAAGCGGACAGTTCTATAAGGTGTAGGTCTGGAGAAATGGAAAATCTCCTCAGTTTGCTTTTCCAGTCACACACAGATAGCTTGTATTTGTCCGTGATACCAGCCAGTACACGGTAGTGTGTGAGGAGTGTACACCGCTATACGGTGTCTGTATGGAAAATTGTCAATCTCTGTCTATTTTTATACAGAGTGACACACGCTGTCTCTGTATAGTTTTGACCGAGATCAAACAGCAGATTTACAAAACTGTTTGAAAAGCGGACAACTCTATAAGATGTAGGTCTGAAAAAGGAAAATCTCCTCGGTTTGTTTTTCCAGCGTCACACACAGATAACTTGTATTTGTCCGTGATACCAGTCGGTACACGGTAGTGTGTGAGGAGCGTACACCGTTATACGTTGTCTGTATGGAAAATTGTCAATCTCTTTCTATTTTTATACGGAGTGACACACGCTGTCTGTGTATAGTTTTGACCGTGATCAAACAGCAGATATACAAAACTGTTTGAAAAGTGGACAGCTCCATAAAGTGTAGATCTGGAAAAATGTAAAATCTCCTCGGTTTGTTTTTCCAGAGTCACACACAGATAGCTTGCATTTGTCCGTGATACCTGCCGGCACACGGTAGTGTGTGAGGAGCGTACACCGCTATTCGGTGTCTGTGTGGAAAATTGTCAATCTCCGTCTATTTTTATACAGAGTGACACACACTGTCTCTGGATAGTTTTGACCGTGATCAAACAGCAGATATACGAAACTGTTTGAAAAGCGGACAGTTCTATAAGGTGTAGGTCTAGAGAAATGGAAAATCTCCTCGGTTTGTTTTTCCAGAGTCACACACAGATAGCTTGTATTTGTCCGTGATACCAGCCAGTACAGGGTAGTGTGTGAGGAGCATACACCGAAATACGGTGTGTGAAATAATGAACGCTCGGTAACTCACCAGAGCAAAATAATAAAAGTTGGAGTGCTTTGAAAAAAGCAGTTTGAACAGCAGTGTACACACAGCAATGCAGCTATCAGGTAGCCTTAAAAGGCAGCCTAATCACCACCAGCGCTGCTGCACACAACAAAAATCCTCCCCTTTCACTGCACGCTAACTGTACAGTGAAAAGCGCTATCAGCACAAGCAATTTTTTTGTTCTTCTTCCCTGCCTAACGCTCTCTCTTAATCAGAATCAGCAGCAGCACCTCTCCCTATGCTAAGATCGGCAGAAGTAAGATGGCGGTCAGCGGTCACGGCCTTTTATAGCCACTGTGACACCACACAAAGCCAGCCAATCAACTCAATGCCCTTCTCTAAGATGGTGGTGGCCGCTGCTCATGTCATCGCGTTGCCCACAGTGTGCGTCCTCCATCATTGGCTGAGAAAAGGCGCTGGAAGCATTATTAGAAACGCGACTTTGGCACTCGGCTCGGCGACCTCATGGCCGACCTCACGCTATGGTTGGGTTTTGGTCGGCGAAACCTGACTTTAGCTAAAGTCGGCAATTTTTGTATTTGACCGACCAGTTTCGCTCATCTCTACTTACGGTACTACCTGGTGGGACGGAAGCTTAGGTTAATATCCAACCATGCCCCACTCAGATGGATGAGGGAAACAAAGGGTAAGAATGCTAGGGTCACCCGCTGGTTCTTAGCCCTGCAAGACTTCAGCTTCCATGTAGAACATAGGGCCGGGAAGCTACATGGTAATGCCGATGCCCTCTCACGAATTCCTTGTCTAGTAGGTGAGTGCCAAGCCCCATGGCTTTAGGCAGAGGGGGGAGGTATGTGGTGTGGCTAAGGGTTGTATAGTTGATGGGAGATATGTGGCTTAGAGATGGGTGTGCTCTGTAATGTAAGTCCTAATTAATAATATTCTATTTCTGATGTTTTGCAAGGACCTGTGGTGAGGTCACAATTACGTGACCAGTCAGCTGCTGGGCTCGTGGGTGTGGCTAGAACTTTATAAGCTAGACTACTCCTGAAACCCAGAGCTGTATATGAGGAGGGACAAACCTCCTGTGTGTACTGAGGCTCCAGGACTGAGCCTGAAGGAATGGACATTTATGTTTTTTCTCTTGAGCTGAAGGCTGTTTCTTTTGGTGATCTGCTGTTTTGGTTTATGAAGCAATAAACCCTATGAACTTTACATGGAACGTGCCTCCTGATTGACTCCCGCTGCACTTGAGTGAGTAGAATCCATGCAATATATATATATTTTTTCTTTTTTTTTCCTCTTTATTTCAGTCACATATATATAGATATATATATATGATGAAGGCTAGTTCCGAAACGCATGTTGAGGTGCACACTCAGGTACTTTGGAGCCCCTGCATTTATTGGTGTCTCTTTTTGGTAATAGGCCATTTAACTTACTGCCAATGTTTGGTCATTCATCTTTGTTTATATCTACATGGTTTTTCTGACACCTTACTGCTTTTTTATAGTCGCAGGGTTACCATCTAATTTCCCGCCAAAGGTTGATGATTTTTATTTATGTTCACATGGTCTTTTTGACACCATACCACCTAGTTATAGTTGCAGGGTTATTTATAATGATATACACATACTTCTCACAAAATTAGAATATCATCAAAAAGTTAATTTATTTCAGTTCTTCAATACAAAAAGTGAAACTCATATATTATATAGAGTCATTACAAACAGAGTGATCTATTAAATTATTTATTTCTGTTTTAATGTTGATGATTATTGCTACAGCCAATGAAAACCCAAAGTAAAGTAGAATATTTTATAACACCAGCTTGAAAAATGATTTTAAAATCTGAAATGTTGGCCTACTGAAATGTATGTTCAGTAAATGCACTCAATAATTGGTTGGGGCTCCATCTGTATCAATTGCTGCATCAATGCGGTGTGGCATGGAGGCGATCAGCCTGTGGCACTGCAGAGGTGTTATGGAAGCCCAGGTTGTTTTGATAGCAGCCTTCAGCTCATCTGCATTGTTGGGTCTGGTGTCTCTCATCTTCCTCTTGACAATACCCCATAGATTTTCTATGGGGTTAAGGTCAGGCAATTTTGATGGTCAATCAAGCACAGTGACATTGTTTTTAAACCAGGTATTGGTACTTTTGGCAGTGTGGACAGATTCTAAGTCCTGCTGAAGAATGAAGTTTCCATCTCCATAAAGCTTGTCGGCTGAGGGAAGAATGAAGTGCTCTGAAATCTCCTGGTAGATAGCTGCACTGACATTGGTCTTGATAAAACACAGTGGACCTACACCAACAGATGACATGGCTCCCTGTTATGAATGAGTCACCGTAGGAGGCAAAAACAGAAATACTAGCTAAGTCCAGAAAAGTTGGCAGCTATCGGATTGCAGACCACTGAACCTAACAACAACAACTAGCAGAAGCCGTGGGGGGTTCCTACGGTGCCCTAGACCCCTCGATCACAGCCGGAGAACTACATAGCCTAAAGACAGAAAGGGAAATCTAAACTGCCCCAGAGCAGACCCCAAAGCAATAGGCAGCCCCCAACATATAATGACTGTGAAGCAAGATGAAAAAATACTCACACAGATAGAAAGATAGGCTGAGCAAAAGATGGGGCCCAAGCTAACTAAATAGGACAGAATAGAAATGCTGCTGTCTGCAATCCGCCAAAACCCTCTCAAAAACAAGAGCCAACAGACTGATAGGGAAAAAAGCCCTGAAGACGCTAGGCTTCAAAAAGACTATATCAGTACTCAGGTCTTATCTGAAGACAGAGCAAAAAGGAATTCAGCTCACCCAGCAGGGAAAGGCAGAAATCCAGAAAAACAAGGCAAAACAAAACAAAAACGCAAATGCAAAAAGTAGAGCAGAAAACTTAGCTTTTGAGGAGCAGGAATCAGACTGGTCTCCAAGAATCCCTCAGAGTAGTCACCCGCAAGGCAGAAGGGCGTCGGCTGCCTTATATCCAGTCAGCAATCCCAGTCACCCAGTCATCATCATTCTGCTCAGGTGCTTTGTAATCAGCCTCACTACCTTCCTTCACCAGAAGAGGGAGTTCATCAGACCTCAATGGTGAAGGGGAAAATGAACTCACAACAGTACCTCCCCCTTGAGGAGGGGTCACCGAACCCTCATCCACGCCACCAGGGCGATCAGGGTGAGCCCGATGAAAGGCACGCACCAATCTTTTGGCATGAATATCAGAGGCAGAGACCCAGGAATTATCCTCCTGACCATAACCCTTCCACTTAACCAAATACTGGAGTCTCCGTCTAGCCAGACAGGAATCCAGTATCTTCTCTACCTCATATTCCATGTTACCTTCAACTAATACAGGGTCCGGAGGTGCCACCCCAGGAACAACTGGTTCAACAAACCTCTTCAACAAGGACTTATGAAACACATTATGAATTTTAAATGTGACAGGAAGAGCCAAACAAAAAGAGACTGGATTAATAATCTCCAAAATCTTGTAAGGTCCAATAAATCTAGGCTTAAACTTAGGAGAAGCCACCTTCATAGCGATATTTTTTGATGATAACCAAACCATTTCACCAACCTTAAACTGGGGACCAATGGTCCTATGTCGGTTGGAAAACCACTGGGCCTTTTCCTGGGAGAGAGATAACTTATCCACCACTTGGTCCCAGATCTGGTGCATTCTCTCCACCACAGTTTCAACACCTGGGCAGGCAGAAGGCTCCACCTGCTCTGAAGAAAATCGAGAATGAAAACCAAAATTACAAAAAAAGGGTGACATCAAAGTGGCAGAACTAGCTCTATTATTTAAAGCAAATTCGGCCAAGGGCAAAAATGAAACCCAATCATCCTGATCAGCGGAAATAAAACATCTCAAATACGACTCCAAGGTCTGGTTTGTTCTCTCCGTCTGCCCATTGGTCTGAGGGTGAAAAGCAGAGGAGAAAGACAACTGAATTCCCAGCTTGGAACAGAAAAATCCAAAATCTAGACACAAATTGAACTCCTCTGTCAGATACAATGTTCTCAGGAATCCCGTGCAAGCGAACCACCTGTTGCAAAAACAGGGGCACCAACTCAGAGGAAGATGGCAACTTAGGGAGTGGTACAAGATGAACCATCTTAGAGAACCTATCACAAATCACCGAAATAACAGTCATTCACTGAGAGACAGGCATATCAGAGATTAAAACCATTGAAATATGGGTCCATGGCCTCCTGGGGACCGGCAAAGGCATCAACAACCCACTGGAGCGAGAACAAGGTTTAGACCGGGAGCAAGTCCCACAGGACTGCACAAAATTCCTGACATCACGAGACAAGGTGAGTCATCAAAAAGACCGACTCACCAGATCTCTAGTACCAAAAATACCTGGATGACCAGCCAATGCAGAGCAATGAACTTCAGACATCACTCTCTTCTTCCACTGGTCAGGAACATACAACTTTCCACTGGGACAACGCTCAGGTTTGTCCTCCTGGAACTCTTCCAGAGCACGTCTCAAATCGGGCGAGATGGCAGAAAGAACTACCCCTTCGCCTAAGATGGTAGCAGGCTTGGTCACCACAGGAGAATCAGCAAAGAAGCTCCTAGAGAGGGCGTCTGCCTTGACATTCTTAGTGCCAGGAAGAAAAGAGACCACAAAATCAAAACGTGTAAAAAACAAGGCCCACCTAGCCTGTCTAGGGTTCAAGGATTTGGCCGACTCCAGGTAAATCAAATTCTTGTGGTCAGTGAGGACCACGACTTGTGTTTAGCTCCCTCCAACCAATGTCTCCACTCCTCAAATGCCCATTTCATGGCTAACAGTTCCCGATTCCCCACATCATAGTTACGTTCAGATGGAGAGAACTTTCGGGAAAAGAAAGCACAGGGATTCATTTTAGATGTTACTGGATCCTTTTGGGACAAAACAGCTCCTGCACCAATCTCAGAAGCGTCCACCTCTACCTGGAGCGGGAGTGAGACATCAGGTTGCCGCAAAACCGGGGCAGAAGTGAATCTTCGCTTCAGCTCCTGAAAGGAAGAAACAGCCTCCGGAGACCAATTCAACACATCAGCACCCTTTTTAGTCAGATCAGTCAATGGCTTGGCAATACTAGAAAATTTTGCTATAAATTTCCGATAAAAATTAGCAAAACCCAAAAACTTCTGGAGGGCCTTCAAAGAAGTGGGCTGAACCCAATCATAAATGGCCTGTACCTTGGCCAGGTCCATTTCAATAGTTGACGGAGACAAAATAAATCCCAAAAATGAAATCCTCTGTACCCCAAAAAGGCATTTCGATCTTTTGACATACAGGGAATTCTCCTTCAAGATCCGGAACACAGTCCGAACATGTTCCAGATGAGAATCCCCATCCTTGGAGAAGATCAAAATATCATCCAGATAGATAATCAAAAATGTATCCACAAAGTCTCGGAAAATGTCGTTCATGAAGCACTGGAAGACAGAAGGGGCATTAGTGAGCCCAAAAGGCATCACCAGGTACTCAAAATGTCCCTCCGGAGTATTAAACGCCGTCTTCCATTCATCCCCATGCTTAATGCGGATAAGATTATACGCCCCCCTGAGGTCAAGCTTGGTAAACCAGCAAGCACCTTTAACTCTGGAGAATAGATCTGAAATCAGGGGTAACGGATACTGATATTTAATAGTAATTCTGTTGAGGGCTCGATAAGCAATACAAGGCCTTAATGAACCCTCCTTTTTGGCCACGAAAAAAAAACAGCACCTAAGGGTGAAGAGGATGGTCTAATTTGACCCTTCTCCAACACCTCCTTAATATAGGTTTGCATAGCCTCGTGCTCGGGTACAGATAAATTGAAGAGCCGACCCTTGGGAAATTTACACCCCGGGCTCAGCTCAATTGCACAGTCATAACTCCTATGAGGGGGCAAAGACGCAGACTCATTCTCACTAAATACATCATAAAAGTCCGCCAAATAGTCAGGAACATCATGCGACTGAGGAGAGGTGGAAAAAAACAGAGCCTCACTAAGGGCACACCGACAGCCCCAACTCACCACAGACACAGATTTCCAATCAAAAACTGGATTATGAATTTGCAACCAGGGAAACCCCAGAACAATGGTATCATGCAAATTATGCAACACCAAAAATCTGCAATTTTCTTGATGGTCTGGGGCGACCCGCATTACCACCTGGGTCCAAAACTGAGGTTTATTTTTCGCCAAAGGAGTAGCATCAATCCCCCTCAAAGGGATAGGCGTCCGCAGAGGTGTCATCGGAAATCCACAACATTTAGCAAAATCCAAGTCCATTAGATTCAGGGCTGCTCCCGAATCCACAAAAGCCTTGGCGGAAAATGTGGACAGGGAGCAGATCAGAGTAATTGCCAGAAGAAACTTAGGTTGAACACCACCCACAGAAAACGTGTGTGCAAAACGTTTCTCTCTTTTAGGACAGACAGAAATAATATGTGAGGCATCTCCACAAAAAAACACAGCTTATTACGCCTTCTGAACTCCTGACGTTGCTCCCTGGACAAAACTCTATCACATTGCATAGGTTCCGACACTTGTTCAACAGGTCGCAACACCTCTCGTGCAGTCCTGCGTTCATGTAAACGCCGATCAACCTGAATGGCTAATGACATAGAATCGTCCAGACCAGAGGGAACAGGAAATCCCACCATAGTATCTTTTACGGCTTCTGACAAACCCTTCCGAAAGAGAGCTGCCAAGGCATTATCATTCCAGGTAGTAAGGACCGCCCACTTTCAGAATTTTTGACAGTACAATTCTGCAGAATCTCGACCCTGGCTCAATGCCAACAGGGTCTTTTCAGCCTGATCAATAGCATTAGGTTCGTCATACAACAACCCCAAGGCTTGAAAAAATGCATTCACATTAGTCAGAATAGGATCATCTGGTTTCAAAGAAAACACCCAATCCTGGGGATCGCCACGCAGCAAAGAGATGACAATTTTAACCTGTTGCGCAGAGCTCCCTGACGAGTTAGGCTTCAAGGCAAAAAATAATTTACAATTATTTTTGAAATTCAAAAATTTAGACTGATCCCCACAAAACACATCAGGAGTAGGGATCTTTGGTTCAGCAGCATGTGAATGAGCAAGGTAGGTGGAAATTCCCCACACTTCCACAGCAAGCTGCTCCACACGATCAGACAATTGCTTTATCTCCATTGAGAGAAAAAAATTCCCCCTACAGCCTCAGAGATATAGAGGAAAAAATATACACACTTTTTTTTTTTACAATTCTTTCCTGCTATTGAGTACCCTAGGATCTGCGGTATGGCGGGTGATTCTGTTATGAATGAGGAGAAGCAGCGTTACTGTGTGACAAGATCGCTGCCTGGCACAGCTGTGCCAGGCAGCGATCAGCTGTGCCAGGCAGCGATCTAGTCACACAGTAACGCTGCTTCACCTCTGATCATCTGTCAGTGTGAGATCTGAGGAGAAACACAATGAGTGAGATCGCCGGGAAACAAGCAGCTTTCCCAGCGAGCGCTATCATTGGCTGCTGTGACGCTGACGTCATCAGGACCTGAACCAATCAGGTCTCGTTGACGTCGGGAGTCCCAGCATGCATTGTGTACCGGGATCCCCCCATTATAAGGTATGTGGGGGTCCCGGGGGGCACAAAACCGCCGACAGTAGATAAACGTCGGCGCTGCACAAAGCCCAGCAAGCGCCAACATTTATCTACTGTGGGCGGTCGGGAAGCGGTTAACCTGAAAACAACACCTTGGACCACTGAGCAATGGTCTAATTCGTTTTCTCCTTGGCCCAGGTGAGACGCTTCTAGCATGGTCTATTGGCCATGAGTAGCTTAACACAAGTAATGCGACACTTGTAGCCTATGTCCTGGATGCGACTGTGTGTGGTAGCTCTTGAAGCAATGACTCCAGCAGCAGACAACTCCTTATGAAGCTCCCCTATCTTCGCCTTTTATCAGCACAGCGCAGGTTGTCTTATGCTGGTTGTGACCTGTCAGATTGCTCCAATGTCAGAATTTTGTTCTTTTTCACAATTTCTCCTCACTTGGAATTTTTTGCCTGTTCTCCTTTGCACTTTGTGGTAAAATGAATGGTGTCATTCAAAACTACAACTCATCCCACAAAAAACAAGCCCTCATATGTCTATGTGCTCAGAAAAATAAAAAGGTTATGGCTCTGGGCAGAAGGTGAGGAAATAAAAAACAAAATACAAAAACAGAAATTGGCTGTGTCGTAATGGGATTAACCCCTTAACGACCGTTGATACACCTTTAAATGGCTGTAGTTAAGGTTACTTAAACCACAGTTAATTAACAATGCTGTGGAAAATGTCTACAGCTCCCCCCCAGAGTCAGATTTTCTCCGGGGTCTCAGCTGCCGGGGGTAGATGAGACCCCAGAGAACATGAACCGACCCCGGTTTTACGATCGCCGTTATTAACCGTATAACGGTGACCGCAAAAAAAGTCTGATGTGCCATTTAATTTCTCTCTCCTCTGATGTGATTGCACATCAGAGAAGAGAGAAATAGTGTCCCCAATCATCCCCCAATACCTCCTGGTGGTCCTCGACCCTCTTGCTTCTCTTCATGGGCACTGGCATCTTCTTCTGGGAAAAAAATGGCGGGCACATGCGCAGTGCACCCGCTGAGATCTGCCGGCCAGCAACCAGCCACAATAGGAAGATTTTTCCTATTGGTTCATTTTGATCACTGTGATAGATTATCACAGTCATCAAAATAAAACAATAGTAAATAAACCCCCCCTTTATCACCCCCATAGTTATGGAAAACTAATGAAATAAAGAAAATTTATTTATTTTCATTTTTTCTGCTAGGGTTATGGTTGGAATTAGGGTTAGAGTTGGAATTAAGGTTAGGGTTAGATTTAGAGTTAGGGTTGGGATTAGGGTTAGGGTTGGGATTAGGTTTAGGGTTAGGATTAGGGTTAGGATTAGGGTAAGGGTTGGGATTAGGATTAGGGTTGGGATTAGGATTAGGGTTGGGATTAGGG
Organism: Dendrobates tinctorius; assembly: GCF_039654945.1. Classification (NCBI taxonomy): domain Eukaryota; kingdom Metazoa; phylum Chordata; class Amphibia; order Anura; family Dendrobatidae; genus Dendrobates; species Dendrobates tinctorius. The sequence continues at coordinate 4,901,025 of NW_027361793.1, forward strand.
GTGTGTTGGAGTTAGGTTTGTGGTTAGGGTTATGGCTAGGGTTGGGATTATGGTTAGGGTTGTGGTTAGGGTTAGGGGTGTGTTGGGGTTAGGTTTGTGGCTAGAGTTATGGTTAGGGTTGGGATTAGGGTTAGGGGTGTGTTGAGGTTAGGGATGGCGTTAGAATTGAGGAGTTTCCACTGTTTAGGCACATCAGGGAGTCTTCCAAACGCGACATGGCACCACCATTGATTCCAGCCAATTTTGCATTCTAAAAGTCAAATGGTGCTCCCTCCCTTCCAAACCCCGAAGTGTGCCTAAACAGTGGTTTGCCTAAACAGTGGTTTTTACCCCAACATATGGGGCACCAGCATACTCAGGACAAATTGCACAACTTTGAGGGTCTAATTTTTCCTGTTACCATTGGGAAAATAAAAAAATAGGGGCTAAAAATAATCATTTTTGTGGAAAAAAAAAGATTTTATTTTCATGGCTCTGCGTTACAAACTTCTGTGAAGCACTTAGAGGTTCAAAGTGCTCATCACGCATCTAGATAAGCTCCTTGGGGGGTCTATTTTCCAAAATGGGGTCACACGTGGGGGGTTACTATTGTTTAGGCACATCAAGGGCTCTGCAAATGCAACATGACGCCTGCAGACCATTCAATCAAAGTCTGCATTCCAAAATGTCACTACTTCCTTTTCGAGCCCGACGTGTGCCCAAACAGTGGTTCGTTGGTTCCTCCCCACATATGGGGTACCAGGGTACTCAGGACAAATTGGACAACTTTTGGGGTCTAATTTCTCCTGTTACCATAGTGAAAATAAAAAATTGCGGGCTGAAAAATCATTTTTGTGGGAAAAAAAGATTTTTTGATATTCACGGCTCTAAGTTCTAAACTTTAGTGAAACACTTAGGGGTTCAAAGTTCTCACAACTCATCTAGATAAGTTCCTTAGGTGGTCTAGTTTCCAAAATAGGGTCACTTGTGGGGGTTTCTACTGTTTAGGCACATCAGGGGCTCTGCAAACACAACATAACGCCCGCAGACCATTTCATCAAAGTCTCCCTTCCAAGCTCTGCACCTAAATAGTGGCTCCTCCCCACATATGGGGTATCAGCATAGTCAGGACAAATTGCACTTTTGTGATGCAATTTCTCCTGTTACCCTTGTAAAAATAAAAATTTGGGGGCAAAAATATCATTTTTGTGGAAAAAGATATGATTTTTTTATTTTCATGGCTCTACGTTATAAACTTTTGTGAAGCACTTGGGATTTCAAAGTGCTCACCACACATCTAGATAAGTTCCTTACGGGCCTAGTCTCCAAAATTGCGTCATTTTTGCGGGTTTCCACTGTTTAGGCACATCAGGGGCTCTCCAAACGCGACATTGCATCCTATCTGAATTCCAGCCAATTCTGCATTGAAAAAGTCAAACAGCGCTCCTTCCGTTTCAAGCCCTGCTGTGCACTCAAACAGTGGCTTTCCCCCACATATGGGGTATCGGCGTTTTCAAGAGAATTTGAACAAATTTTGTGGTTCATTTTCTTTTTACACTTGTGAAAATAAAAAAATTGGTTCTGAAGTAAAATGTTTGTAAAAAAACAGTTAAATGTTATTTTTTTCCTTCCACATTGCTTCAGTTCCTGTGAAGCACGTAAAGGGTTAATAAACTTCTTGAATGTAGTTTTGAGCACCTTGAGGGGTGCAGTTTTTAGAATGGTGCCACTTTTGAGTATTTTCTGTCATATTGACCCCTCAAAGTGACTTCACATGTGAGGTGGTCCTTAAAAAAATGGTTTTGTAAAATCGCTGGTCAACTTTTAACCCTTATAACTTCCTAACAAAAAAAAATTTGGTTCCAAGATTGTACTGATGTAAAGTAGATATGTGGGAAATGTTATTTATTAAGTCATGGACCGCCCCGACATGTTAACCCCTTGCACACCGCGATCATGTTTGTGTACCGGGGGTTAAAGGGAAGCATCGGCAGGGAGGGGGCTCCCTCCGTGCTTCCCTGAGCCCCCCACAACAGCGCAATGTGCAGCGCTGCTGTGGGGGGCTCTTTCCCTGCAGGCCCCTGAATCCAAGATGGCGACGGGGGCCTTCGGGGGCCTGCAGGGAGCTGACTTCCTCAGTGCCTGCAAAGCGCAGGCAGGAGGAAGTCTGCAGCAGTGCCTGTGACAGATCGCTGATCTGTCACAGTGATCTGTGATGTGACAGATCAGCGATCTGTCACAGGACAGTGATGTCCCACCTGGGACTATGTAATAAAGTAAAAAAAAAGTGTTAAAATAATTTTAAAAAAATCGCCAAATAAATTAGAAAAAAAAAAATATTCCCCCCAAAAATCCATTTTTTTTAAATAAAAGAAACAAAAACAATAAAAGTACACATATTAGGTATCACCACGTCCGTAACGACCCACCCTATAAAACTGTCCCATTAGTTAACCCCTTTAGTGAATTCCTTAAAAAATAAAAATAAAAAACGAAGCAAAAAATAATGATTTATTATCATACCGCCAAACAAAAAGTGCAATAACGCGCGATAAAAAAATGCATATAAATATCCATGGTACCGCTGAATACGTCATCTTGTCCCGCGAAAAACGACCCACCATACAGCATCATCAGCGAAAAAATAAAAAAGTTATAGCTCGCAGAATAAAGCGATGCAAAAATAATTATTTTTTATATAAAATAGTTTTCATTGCATAAAACTGCCAAAACATTAAAAAATAACCTAAATGAGGTATTGCTGTAACCGTACTGATCCGAAGAATAAAACTGCTTTATCAATTTTACCGCACACGGAACGGTGTAAACGCACCCCCCCCAAAAGAAATTCATGAAATGCTGGTTTTTGTTCATTCTGCGTCCCAAAAATTGGAATAAAAAGCGATCCAAAAATGTCACGTGCCCGACAATGGTACCAATAAAAATGTCAACTCGTCCCGCAAAAAATAAGACCTCAGATGACTCGGTAGGTCAAAATATGGAAAAATTATAGCTCTCAATATGTGGTGATGCAAAAACTATTTTTACAAAAAAAGCGTCTTTTAGTGTATGACAGCTGCCAAAAATAAAAACCACCATAAATAGTAAATCAAACCCCCCGTTATCATCCCCTTAGTTAGGGAAAAATAATAAATTTAAAAGAAAATGTATTTATTTCCATTTTCCCATTAGGGTTAGGGTTAGGGCCAGGGCTGGGGTTAGGGTTAGGGTTAGGGCTAGGGCTAGGGCTAGGGTTAGGGCTAGGGCTAGGGTTAGGGCTAGGGTTAGGGGTAGGGCTAGGGTTAGGGCTGAGATTAAGGTTAGGGGTGTGTTGGGGTTCAGGTTGGAGTTAGAATTGGGGGTTTCCACTGTTTGGGCACATCAGGTGCTCTCCAAATGCAACATGGCGTCTGATCTCAATTCCAGCCAATTCTCAGTTGAAAAAGTCAAATGGTGCTCCTTCACTTCCAAGCTCTGCCATGCGCCCAAACAGTGTTTTACCCCCACATGTAGGGTATCTGCCTACTCAGAACAAATTGCAAAACAACTTTTGGGGTCCAATTTCTCCTGTTACCTTTGTGAAAACAAAAAATTGGGGGCAAAAATATCATTTTTGTGGAAAAAAATGATTTTTTTATTTTCACGCCTGAGCGTTATAAACTTCTGTGAAGCACTTGGGTTTTCGAAGTGCTCACCACACATCTAGATAAGTTCTGTGGGGGGTCTAGTGTCCAAAATGGGGTCACTTGTGGGGAGTTTCAATAGTTTAGGTACATCAGGGGCTCTCCAAATGCACATGACACCCACAGACCATCCCATCAAAGTCTGCATTCCAAAACGTCACTACTTCCCTTCTGAGCCCCGACGTGTGTCCATACAGTAGTTTTCTCCCACATATGGGGTGTCAGCGTACTCAGGACAAATTGGACAACAACTTTTGGGGTTCAATTTCTCCTGTTATCCTTGGGAAAATAAAAAAATTGGGGACTAATTGATCACGTTTGTGGAAAAAATATGATTTTTTTATTTTCATGCCCGGGCATTATAAACTTCTGTGAAGCCCTTGGGGGGATCAAAGTGATCACAACACATCTTGATAAGTTCCTTAGGGGGTCTAGTTTCCAAAATGGGGTCATTTGTGGGGGATTTCCACTGTTTAGGTACATTAGGGGCTCTCCAAAGGCAACATGACACCCGCAGACCATTCCATCAAAGTCTGCATTCCAAAACGTCACTACTTCCCTTCCGAGCCCCGACATGTGCCCATACAGTAGTTTTCTCCCACATATGGGGTATCAGCGTACTCAGAACAAATTGGACAACAACTTTTGGGGTCCAATTTCTCCTGGTACCCTTGGGAAAATAAAAAAATTGATGACTAAAAGTTCATGTTTGTGGAAAAAATACGAATTTTTTATTTTCACGCCCGGGCGTTATAAACTTCTGTGAAGCACTGGGGGGTTCAAAGTGTTCACCACACACCTAGATAAGTTCCTTGGGGGGGTGTAGTTTCCAAAATGTTGTCATTTGTGGTGGTTTTCCACTGTTTTGGTACATCAGGGATTTTCCAATCGCGACATGGTGTCCGATCTCAATTCCAGCCAAAAACGTCAAATGGCGCTGCTTCCCTTCCGAGCTCTGCCATGTGCCCAAATAGTGATTTACCCCCACATGTAGGGTATCAGCGTACTCAGTACAAATTGCACAATAACTTTTAGGTCTTGTTACCCTTGGAAAAATAAGAATTGAGGGTGGAAAGATCATTTTTGTGGAAAAAATATGATTTTTTAATTGTACCGCTGTACGTTATAAACTTCTGTGAAGCCCTTGTGGGTTCAAAGTTCTCACCACATATCTAGATAAGTTCCTTATGGGGTCTAGTTTCCAAAATGGGGTCACTTGTGGGGGGTTTCCACTGTTTAGGTACATCAGGGGCTCTCCAAACGTGACATGGCGTCCGATCTGAATTCCAGCCAATTTTGCATTGAAAAAGTCAAACGGCGCTCCTTCCCTTCTGAGCTCTGCCGTGCGCCGAAACAGTGGTTCCCCCACTACATATCAGGTATCAGCGTACTCAGGACAAATTGCACAATAACTTTTGCAGTCCAATTTCTCCTGTTACCCTTGGTAAAATAAAAAAAATTGAAGCTGAAGTAAAATATTCAGGATTGAGAGTCCTCAAGCTGAAGCTGAAGTATTTTTTTTGTGAAAAAAAGTTAGATGATCATTTTTTTTAAATATTCAAAAAATTCCTGTGACGCACCTAAAGGGTTAAAAAACCTCTTGAATGTGGTTTTGAGCACCTTAAAGGGTGCAGTTTTAGAATGGTGTCACTTTTGGGTATTTTCTATCATATAGACCCCTCAAAGTGGCTTCAAATGTGATGTGGTCCGTAAAAAGAAAATGGTGTTGCAAAAATGAGAAATCGCTGGTCAAATTTAACCCTTATAACTTCCTAACAAAAAAAAATTTTGGTTCCAAAATTGTGCTGATGTAAAGTAAACATGTGGGAAATGTTAGTTATCAATTTTTTTGTGTGCCGTATCTCTGTGATTTAAGGGCATAAAAATTCAAAGTTGGAAAATTGCGAAATTTTCAAACTTTTCGCCAAATTCCCATTTTTTTCACAAATAAACGCAAGTAATTTAATGAAATTTTACCACTATCATGAAGTACAATATGTCACGAGAAAACATTGTCAGAATCACCAGGATCCATGGAAGCGTTCCAGAGTTATGACCTCATAAAAGGACAGTGGTCAGAATTGTAAAAATTGGCCCGGTCAAGAACGTGCAAACCACCCTTGGGGGTGAAGGGGTTAAGCTGCAAGTTGGCCCCATCACTAAGGGGTTAAAGGAATAAGAGGAGACAAATATCAAAAGTACAAGACACTGTATTCACTTTCGGCTGATTTATTGCAGAAATAACTGTGATTTTCCTTTGTATTTTAATGGGTTGTTCCAGAATACAAAGTGCTTGCCAATGCCTCTAAAACAACCAGAATCAGAAGAATGGAACTAATTTGCAGTTGCAGAAGTGTGTATGAATCTATGCTTACAGTATTTCTCCAGCCAAGACCACTTCTCTAGTAGGCCGGACAATATGGAAATCTCTTCTGGACATTTTCTTTCATATTCATAATAATACATAGAGCAGTAAAAGACAATCCAGTCATCATTAAAGGAGATTTGCTGCTCCAAAACTGGCCAACAAGCACTACTTATTTACTGTTGAATTATTACTGCATTATTTAACTTCCTAAGGTCCTGGCCATTTTTGGTGTTCGGAACGACACAAAATTTTGATATGTTTATTCTTGCCATTCCTTAACTAATAAAGTCCTCATTTTTAATCAAACACCACAATCAAGGACAATATTTTTGAAAGTCAAAGTGTAGATTCTATCCATATCATATTTGGATACATATACTATTTTTTCAGATGATAGGCAGGGTCTGACCGGCCCACCGATACAGTTGAAAGCAATAATGGAGGAGAGAGCCTTAGATGACGCTCCCTCTCCCATCATTCCCCTCTGCTTCTGTCACAGCCGGTGTGCGATCACATCACTTCATCGTGTACCTGCTGTGTGACGGGCAGATGGCAGCGCAGCTCCTGACCTCTGAGCAGAGCCGCAGTATTATACCCTATGAGGGGCAGCATTATATCCTGTGAGGGGGTGCATTATACCCTAGGATGGGGCAGCATTTTACCCTATGTGGAGCAGTATTATACCCTATCAGGGGGTGCATTATACCCTATGAGGGGGCAGCATTTTACCATATGAGGAGCAGCATTATACCCTATGAGGAGCAAAATTATACCATATGAGGGGGCAGAATTATGCCCTATGAGGGGCAGCATTATACCCTATGAGAGGGCAGCATTATACCCTATGAGGGGGTGCATTATACCTTATGAGGGGGCAGCATTATACCCTATGAGGAGCGGTATTATACCCTATGAGGGGGGCAGCATTATACCCTATGAGGGAGTGCATTATACCCTGAGGGGCAGCATTATACCCTATGAGAAGTATTAAATCCTATGAGGGGGCAGCATTATACCCTATGAGGGGGTGCATTATACCCTAGGATGGGGCAGCATTTTATCCTATGTGGAGCAGTATTATAGCCTATCAGGGGGTGCATTATACCCTATGAGGGGGCAGCATTATACCACATGAGGAGCAGCATTATACCCTATGAGGAGAAACATTATACCATATGAGGGGGCAGCATTATACCCTATGAGGGGGCAGCATTATACCCTATGAGGAGCAGCATTAAACCCTATGAGGGGGCATCCTTATACCCTATGAGGGGATGCATTATACCCTATGTTGGGGCAGCATTATACCCGATGTGGAGCAGCATTAAACCCTATGAGGGGGTGCATTACACCCTATGAGGGGCAGCATTATACCCTATGAGGAGCAGCATTAAACCCTATGAGAGGGCAGCCGTATACCCTATGAGGGGGTGCATTATACCCTATGATGGGGCAGCATTATACCCTATGAGGGGCAGTATTATACAATATGAGGAGGTGCATTATACCCTATGAGGGGGGCAGCATTATATCCTATGAGTGTGTGCATTATGCCCTATGATGGGGCAGCATTATGCGCTATTAGGGGGCAGCTTATACCCTATGAGGGGGCAACATTATATCCTATATGGGACAGCATTATACCATATGAGTGGGAGCATTATACCATTATGAGGGGGTGCATTATAACCTATGAGGTGGCAGCATTATACCTAAGAAGGAGCAGTATTATACACTATGAGGGGGTGCATTACACCCTATGAAGGGGCTGCATTATACCTTATGAGGGGGTTGCATTATACTCTGAGGGGGCTACATTATATTCTGTGGGGGGCTGCATTATGCTACATCATGCTGACTGCATTATACCCAGTGAGGGGGCTATATTATATTCTATGGGAGGCTATATTATATTCTATGGGGACTGATTATATTCTATGAGGGGGCTACAATATACTCTTTGGGAGGGCTGCATTATACTATATGATGGGGCTACATTATACTATATGAAAAGGCTACATTATATTCTATGAGGAGGCTACATTATATTATATGAGGGGGCTACATTATACTATATGAGAGGGCTACATTATACTAAATGAGGGGGCTACATTATATTCTATGAGGGGGCTACATTATATTCTATGAGGGGAGCTACTACAACTCCTGCTACATAATTAAGATGTGTACTACCTTATATTTTACCAAGATATTAGCACGTTTTACCGCACAGTTCGTGGTCTTCTCTGTATTTCTATGTAGCTACATAGTGGGTCCCAAGAATAATTTTCTCTGGTGGGCCCAAGATACTCCTGTCCAACGCTGATGAAAGGACACCAGTAATTTAAAGCAGAAAAAGATAGTGGTAAATGTGGTATGGAAAATTTGATGAATCTGGTACAGACAAAGTAATATACAGTATGAATATTCACTGTCTGGACAACTTTTGTTTATTTATTACATTTCCTTACATAGCGCCACCATATTCCACAAACACTGTACATACTTTTTCATTGCTGTGCTCATTTGGGCTCACTCTAAATTCCTTAAGCAGGTTAGCGATCCAATAAAGTAGTAAATGGCTAGTAAAACAGAGGAGAATCACTCAGATTGTGAAGTGCTCACTTTGAGAGGTTGTGCTAGAAAAGAAACCACACTGTTGAGGATTTGTGAGTATGGGGGCTGCTTCCACTGCTTCCCCTCAGGATGCCAGCTGGAAGCTGGAGAGAAACTCCACCAGTGTGGTATGTGGGCATGATGCAGGAATCCATGGATCAGGTTCCCTCCTGCATAGTCCCAGTCATGTTGGCAGGGACGGTTCTGACATTGTTATGCCCTATGTGCATTGCAACATATCAGAGGCCATTAATAGGCTGTAGTCCTAGTCCTTACACTTCTCTTGGACAAAACTTGGACTTTCAGGAAAGGTGCGAGTGCTAGAGCCCAATAGAGACTATTGATTGGCTGCAGTGTTCACATGGCATTACAATGTCATGTGAATGCCTGGAGACTCAGAGCCAACATTGCTGGAATAGCATGGACGTACGAGTCGAGTGTTTTCTTTTGTGAGAATACATCATTAAAGAAGAGGTTGTGCTAGTAGAAGATAGCCATTTTAATATGGTCACCCTAAGAGTATATACAGTAAAAAGAAAAGAGAAATTCCAGCGCCAGAAATGGAAAATTAAAAATCCATTTTATTGTGCCAATGCATATTAAAATTCCAGCAGGTACAGCATATCAGTCGGATGACTACAGAACAACGCGTTTCGACGCCTCAGGTCTTAATCATGTTTAAGACCTGAGGCGTGGAAACGCGTTGTTCTGTAGTCATCCGACTGATATGCTGTACCTGCTGGAATTTTAATATGCATTGGCACAATAAAATGGATTTTTAATTTTCCATTTCTGGCGCTGGAATTTCTCTTTTCTTTTTTCCACTATTGATTGACTGCCTAGTCAAATCCGTGAGCAGGATTTGGATTCTACCAGCAAGGCAGTACGGTGAGCTGGATTATTTTTTCTTTTCTTTTTACTAAGAGTATATAAACTTATGATTGCAACTGAAGATTTCCTCAGAGGCATAACAATCTGGTAGCTGATATGGCAACATTTGGGTCCCGGTCCCACTTTATGATTGCATTTTTGCCCATTTTTTTAATGAATTCCTCTCAATCAGTGACTTTTCAATTTGTTTCAAATTCATCAGCAATTTGAGCCTTTAAAAAGTTGTCTTTAGTTGTTTAGATTCTGATTTTTATGTAAACTTGTATTTTCCAGGTGTTTTAGACTGATTCATTAAATGCAAAGTTGCAAAATTTGGTGCAAATATATTCCTATTACCCTGGGAGTGTTTTTATATTATGTACGCTAGTTGTTTTAGTACAATTTTTGGACCGTTTTGCAAAATGCGTAATTTCTTGCATTTAAAAGTCACAAATGGGTCAAATAAAACAAAACACCGTGAGCACAACTAGAGGGTGGTGCTGAAGTTAGGTTCCCAAACCATATAGATAATAGGTATAAACTTAGCACTCAACTTAAGTGTAATCATAGGAGATTTATTGTAGTATGAAGGTAAAACGTTTCGGTCAATTAAAGACCTTCTTCAGTTACTACAGAGCAAAGTAACAAAATAAAATATGCAGGTATAAGAATAAACAGAAAATAAAAATAAAATTGAAATTATAAGGAAAAATTTCACACAAAAAAAAATTCAATAATGATAAAGAAAGTATATACACTGAAAATGCATGGTCATATGAATATAATATCAAAAGACGCAGATTATTCACACCAGACATCGACCACAATTTATCCTAGGTGAGGGAGGTGAGAGAGAGGTCAGAGGTTTTTTCATTTTTTTTCTGACCTCTCACCTCCCTCACCTAGGATAAATTGTGGTTGATGTCTGGTGTGACTAATCTGCGTATGGGTAGAGCACGTAAAACAAAACACACTTGTTAAGCACACTACACGACAACTTCTCCCTGCATACCACTCGTGCAAACCTTCCATCCCTTTGCATACATTCTCCATAAATCCATAAGGAAACACTGGCACCTGCTATCTACAGCCCATCCAGAGGTACCAGATTTCAAACAACCTTTTCTTCCGTGTTTTAAAAGAGCATCAAATTTAAAAGATACTCTCATCAAAGCTGACATTGGCCCAAAAACCAACATACAAAAGCAATGGTTTCTACAGAGGCCTAAGATGGGTACCTTTCCGTGCCTACACTGTGTACAGTGTAATAACGTGCTCAAAGGAGACAAATTTACACATCCCTATTCAGGCAAAGAGTTTAAAGGGGGCTTTACACATAGCCATATCGCTAGCAATATCGCTAAAGTGTCACCGATTTTGTGACGCAGCAGCGATATTGTCAGCGATATCGCTATGTGTGATACCTCCAACTGGCTCCCCTGCTGGTTATCGGTGATCACTCAGGTCCATTTCTCGTCGGCTGCTTCCTGTTGGGCTTCCTGCTGGCGCCGACGAGCGACGCGTGGACGCGGGCAGAGGACGTCTTGATCGCCGCGTCTGACAGGTAAGTAACGACCGCTGCTGCGTCACTGCATTGCTAGTGAGATCTGCCTGTTTGGCACTAGACCATTTAGCGATGCACCAGCGATCCTGACCGGGTCGTATCATGGTCGGGATCACTGGTGCATCGCTAAATGTAAAGGGGCCTTAAGATCCAGAATTTCTTTACATGTGACTCAGCTTACGTAATTTATTTGATCAAGTGCCCCTGCGGTCTTTTATATGTAGGTGAGACATCCCAGTCGAAACGTTATCATATCTCAAAGCACAAATCGACAATACGATGTAAAAAAAAAAAAAACTTCCAAGAAAGGTGTATGACATACCGTGTTTTTATCCTAGGTGAGGGAGGTGAGAGAGAGGTCAGGAAAAAAAAAAAAACCTCTGACCTCTCTCTCACCTTCCTCACCTAGCATAAATTGTGCTTGATGTCTGGTGTGAATAATCTGCGTCTTTTGATATTATATTCATATGACCATGCATTTTCAGTGTATATACCTTCTTTATCATTATTGAATTTTTTTTGTGAAATTTTCTTGTGAAGTTTTTACTTATAATTTCAATTTTATTTTCTGTTTTTTCTTATACCTGCATATTTTATTTTGTTACTTTGCTCTGTAGTAACTGAAGAAGGTCATTAATTGACCGAAAAGTTTTACCTTCATACTACAATAAATCTCCTTTGATTACACTTAATTTGAGTGCTAAGTTTATGCCTATTACAAAATGGGTCAAAGACTGAAAAAAAGAGAATTTTTTTATTTTATGCAATATTTATGAAGAAATTGACCAATTTTGAAAAAACTTAAAAAAACTGGCAATGAAAACCACCAGACAAAAAAGAAAAGTGACTTAAAGGGAACTTGTCATGTAAAATAACGCTATTAACCTGCAGATATATTGGTATTAATGTGCAAGTTAATAGTGTTCTGAGACTGTGCGGCAACTGCACTGAGAGCCCCGGTGCCGGGAGGAAATTAACATTATTCCTCCAGGCAAAGTTCGGTGAATAGAGAATGGCGCCTGTCAGTCAGTGCCTGGGGTGTTAATACAGCCTTCTCTCGGTAGACCAAAGAATGACTAAAACCATTTCGGCGCCACCCCTAAGACTGAATGCTGAATGCTACAGGGGTGGAATAAAGTTGATTTCCTCCCGGCAGTGGGGCTCTTAGTGCAGAACGCTAGTAACCTGCAGATTAACCCCATATCTACAGGTTAATAGCATTATTATACATGATAGGTTCCCTTTTAAAAAAATGCAAATGCGTAATCATGGCCGTGGTGTTATACTCCATGTGGAGTTGGCTAATGCAGCAAATATCCAAACGATGTAGTGATTAAAAGTTAAATTTATATCAAAATATGTTCAGTAACTTAAATGCCACATAAAAGTCATAATCGGCTGAGCTGACTGGCTTCTGCCTAGTAATGTATCTTTATTTCACATAGCCGATACAATAATATCTCTTTTTCCAACTTTATTAGTTTAGAATATGTAATGTAAATCCGTGCTCTTTATAAAGTAGCAGTAATCAGTTTGCAATCTGCAATACATTTTATTTTGCAAAGTATTTAAGTCAGTGAGATGGGAAGCAATACCAGGCGCTGACTCGCATCTTTATCAAATGAATAGGAAATGAAAAGTAAATTAGCTCTAGATTTAAATGCATGGGAAATGCAGATTGCTTTGCATTTATATTTGATTTAATGAGAGATATCATGACCTTCCATTAATCAAAGTGTATTACTTAAAGCACCACTTATGCATACATTTCTAGCACGTCAGCACATAACTTGATATGTACAGTAGGTTTCTGGTTAATTATACCAGTCTGTTTCTAATACTGATACGTACAGTAAAATAAATATTTATTCAAGTAATCAAATTCATTCTAACTACCTGCATAATCACTGCAGCTAATGCTAGATTGTGTACTCTGTAGCTATTTATTGAATGCTATACTTCCAGTTTGTTCCTTCTAGGGTTTATACTCACACGCGAGAAACTCGGACGAGTCTCACATCTCAATATCTGGCACTGCCACCGGCACTCGGATCGGAGCATTCAGCTGCATAGAAATACATGTGTGGTGCACCTGAGGGTCCAGTCGCCACAAAGGTACTGCACCTCAACCAGAAGTGTGGAACACCGCTCTCAGGTAAGGAGGGGACACTACCCAGTACCCATACACTAGCATCCAACACCAGATACCTCTAGGCCAAAGGGAACTATGTAGAGGGTGTGGGTGGAGGAAGTAGAGAAGGGGAGGAGTCAGAGGGAGTTGTCAAGGAAACAGGAGTCAGTTGGAGGGAGGTAGTCAGTTAGTGCGGGGGACTGAAGTAGAGAGGAACACGTCCCTAGACTAGCGCAGCGTGAGAGAAAAGAGGAGAGAAAGAAGGGGCCCTCGGTGCACGTGAAGTGAAGAATCCACCCGTGGTGCCCAAATCCACACCGACTGTAGTTGGGTGGAGGGACCAGGTTGCTGTAGGGGACCGGCCGCAGACTGGTGGGGAAACTAAGGACTCAGCTAGCAAACCGGAGGCTGTAGTGACTATGCTAGAGCCAACTCCATACACATTCGCTGAAAAAGCAGCCAGATAGGATCAAGGAGACTAAGAGAATGACGCACCAACAAGATCCAATGCTGCTGGCTTTGGACACTGTGTGAAGGCGCAGGGCAGAAGAGGTGGGAGCCAGCGCAGAGAGACTGCCAGGAAAGGAACATTAGAAGGGGATTCTGGTACAGTGGTCCCCAAACTACCTGAGAGCTGGCTGGACCACTAACCTGGAGGACACAGCACCCAGGCTGGGGATTGTGACTGGAAGAACTGTGAGTAAAAGTATGAAGACTGCACTCCGCTATGTCCTCAGATTATTTACCGCGTCATCTGCCCTGCACTACAACCATTGCCAACATCTTTAAGACTATAATTGCCCTGGGGTATAGCTCTACTAGAGAGCTGTACCAACTCTGCTGCGTCACCAACTGCCCCAGTTGATCTGAACTGCAGCATCAGCTATACCATCCATTGCCCAACACCACGGGTGGCATCACGTTAAATCCCATCTTTATTCCCCAAAATCATCATCTTTATTTGGTTGGATGCCCAGGACCACAGAACGGGTCACTGCTGCCATGACAAAACCCCTGAAGAGCTGACTAAGGCCAGGACCGAGTTCCCCGGCCATAACGGGCATTTCACATGCAGCTAAACGCTCCGATCCAAGTGCCGGCGGCAGTGCCAGGTATTGACGTGCGAGACTCATCCGAGTTTCTCGCTTGTGAGTATGAGCCCTTAGGAGAATCATATTGGGTTAGGTATAGATCCTGCATACAAAACCTAATGGGAAGATTTATCATGAAAGGAATTTCTAAGGTTACATTCCCATGATACAGAAGTAGCAACGCTTTGGAAGCAGTGTATATTCGCTGCATCCAATGCACTGCCTTCTATTGAATGCAGGTTAATCCACATGTGATCAATGAATCATGTGGATTTACCACATTCAATACAGTGTTCGCAACTATCCAGGCATAGTAGTGGAGTGCCCTGCAGGGCCGGGGGTTACTCGGTACCGGGCCAGTCAGTCTCTTTTAAAGGGGAATTGTGTCACGGTGGTGATTTTGACCCGGTCCGTGGCCCTGGGTGTCCAATGAAGATGGAAGTTCAATGAGGGGGGAAATAATAGGAAAATGGTAGGAAAAGCGGAATCGTGATGCCATCCGTGGTATTCGGCAAGGGTAGAGGACGCTGCAATACAGATCCTCTGGGACGGTGTTAGGGCAGCAGAGATGGTGAAGCTCTCCACGGGTAGAGCTGTGTCCCAGGGCAGTTGAGCTGGTGATGTTGATGGTGAATGCGGTGTAAAGCAGGCTAGATGTTAATAACACGAAGGACACAGTTGAGTGCAGTTCCTGGGTTTTTACTCACAGTTCTTGTGCACACGATGACCCGCTTGGCAGTGTGTCCTTCGGGGGAGGGGTCCAGCAAACTCTCCGGTGGATCGGTGACACCTTTTTAGGACTCCTCTTTATGTTCTCCTTTCTTGGCTGTCTCTCTGCGCTATTCTCCTTTCTCTCCTGCCCTGCACCTTCATACGCAGTGTCCCCAATCCAGCAGCCTCGAACCTTGCCTAGCGACGTGGGTCAGGCCCTGGGGTCCTTTATCTCTACGGCTGCCTTTTTGAGGAATGCTTGAGGATTTGGCTGTCGCACTACAGTCACTACAGCCTCCAGCTTACAAGTTGAGCCTTGTTCAGTATTCTTCACTAGACTTAGGGGCTGGCTCCCTTACTGTGACCTGGTCCTTCCTTTCCAGGATACGGGCCCCACGGTTGGCTTTCGCATTACCCGTGCCCCTAGGACCCCTTCTATTCTCTTAGGAGCTTTCTTCTTAATCAAGGTGCCTCGCTGACCCTTACTCGCCCACGTCAGTCCTGCTCCTCCTCTGTCCCATCACTGACTGACTGACTGACTGGATCTTTCCAGAACAATCTTCCGTTTAGCTCACACTAACTCCTCCCACGAACTGTCACCTCACTGTCACTGATTGGATGTGCTCAATCACTCCACTTCCTAAGCTCCTCCCCCTCTACCTACCTTCCCCACTAACTCCCCAACACCCGTTGCTAGCCAGTCTGGGATGAGGCCATCCTCCCGAAGGGTACAACCAGATGCCCTGACTAAACTAGTGTGTGTTGGGTGCGAGTGTTAGGAGTCCTGGGTGGTGCTCCCTCCATACTTGAGGGTGAGATACGACACCTCTGGATGAGGTGCAGTACCTCTGTGGTGACTGGACCCTCTGGGGCACCACAGTAGACATGGGATTTCTGGTAATCCCATCCACTATGCTGTAACATCTGGCCACTGCAAGTTGGATGCTGCATAAATACGCAGAGTCAAACCCGCAGCAATTCCTGATTATGGGCACGTACCCTAAAACCATTATTGCTCAAGGCCTTTATTGCACCAAATGCATCAAAGTTTCACACTAATTTTAATAAACATGCATCATCAATAATAACACTTCTGTCTAGAAATGTTTCTTCAGTTTTTACACCACTTGCCTGCTAGAGAACAGCAAATATTTGTAACTTTTGCAATGAATGAGACAAACACTGTAAAGTAGCCAATAAATTCTTCTATTGATGCATGAAAAAATAGACTAGGCATGCAAAAAAATAAAGACAGAGGGTCAAAGTCAGACAAAAAAATCTCTCAAAGTATGTAAAAAAAAGTGGTGCAAAAAGAATGAAAAATTCCATCAGATGTGCATGAATCCAGCAATATGTTGTCTTTAGTTTTAAGCCACAATTATGATTTAAATGGTTAGAGGTCCCCCTTATAACAAGGAATAGTAGATTAGTAACAGAGGCCAATAGATCATATATGCTGATAGCAGAGACCCCGAAGGCAAAGAGGTCCTTATCAATATATAAAAAGGCATGGCTTCCTCATGTCTATTTGATTATTTTTTTTGTACAAAAGCTCAAAGGTTTTGTTGCCACGATGAAATTTAGATGATTTTATGATATTGCAGATTTTCTGCATCACGTCTGCACCCATTAAGTAGAACAAGTTACCGTACTTGTATTATTTTCAAAAATATGCAACGTAAAAAAACTCAACAAAAACCCATTGTGGGAACATAGCCTAAGCCAGCTACATTCACTGATGATGGACATACTGTTGATGATGTTTTGGAAACATGAATAGTTTGGGGCATACGAATAGTTCTGCATATTTCACCAGCTCCTTGTTTTGGCTAGCAAACACTGAGGTAAAAAACTCACCAAATGCTCAAAGTGTGTATATGGCCTAAGGCCTCATTTAAACATCAGTAATTTTTCTTGTATGGTAAAAACTGTACAACTTTCATCACTGTTTTGTAACAGATTTTAATCAGTGTTTGGTCAGTCTTTGCCATCAGAGTATTATAATTTTTTTTACAAGAAATGTATTTACATATTTCATATCAAACATAAAAAATCAGACACTACACAGATGGCATCCAAGTGCATTCTAATTTTTTTTAATGTCCCATAAACTTGCATTGGAGATGGTTGATCCAATACACGGATCAAAAAAAAAGTCTCTGTATTATACCATCTATGGGTCAGTTTACCATGCACCAAATATTGAGCTCAGTGTTCCAGCTTAGATCGCTCTCATTTATACACAAAGCCATACTTGGTTTTCACCAAGCCACAATTCACTTGATAATGAAAGCATGAAAAGTATTTCAAGTATATAAGACGGGGTGGAAAAAAAGGAAAAAAATGTTTATAATAAAATGGTTGTGCATCTTATAGTCCAATTTTTCTGTAGTTTACTGGGTGTAGCAGCTAGAGTGGAACTGGGTCCAATATGGCCATGTCTCTGCTACAGAAAGCTGGCAGTGGTGACAGGAGTAGGGCGATGCTGTGGTCCCCGGGCTGGAAGGAGGGGGTGTTGTGATATAATCAGCAGTGGGAAATTGCAGGAAACTGTGCTAGGAACGATTCTTTTAACTTCTTTATTAATAATATTGTGGATGGGGTTGAGAGTAAAGTGTCAGTCTTTGCTGATGACACCAAACTATGTAGGATACTAAAATCTGACCATGGCATTAAAATATTACAAAAGGATCAGGATAAGATGTCCACAAGATCTCCATACCGCTGCCCCCAAACCAAGCAATACTCACTGTCTTCCAACTTTTGGTTAAGGGCCTGTCACACTAAGAGATATCGCTAGCAATATCGCTATAACTAGTGACGTTATAGCGATATTGCTAGCGATATCTCTGTGTCTGATAAGGTACTGTCACACTTAGCGATGTACCAGCGATCCCGACCAGCGATATGACGCTGTCAGTATCGCTGGTACATCGCTAAGTGGTCGCTAGTGAGCTGTCAAACAGGCAGATCTCACCAGCGACATCGCTGGGGACGGGGATCGCTACTTACCTGTCACACCAGGCGATCCTGCGTCCTCCCGCCCGGCTCCACACGTCGCTCGTCTCTCCACAGGAAGCGCCGCAGGAAGCTGACGACGAGAAACAGTCCTGAGCGTTCTCGCGCGATCAGCGATAACCAGCGGGGGAGCCGGTCGTAGGTAGGTATCAGACACAGAGATATCACTAGCAATATCGCTATAACGTCACTAGTTATAGCGATATTGCTAGCGATATCTCTTAGTGTGACAGGCCCTATACTTACCTACGACCGGCTTAGCGATGTACCAGCGATCCTGACAGCGTCATATCGCTGGTCGGGATCGCTGGTACATCGCTAAGTGTGACAGTACCTTTAGCCCACAGATTTTGTATCTCCCATCAGTATAAGCTGTAGTCACAGTGCAATTTCCTCCAGATGACAAATAACACAACTAACGTCCGTGTATTCAGGACCAACAATCCTTAAGAAAGTTTGTGAAATCCAGATGACAGATCCCTCGCCCATAACAGTGGGATCCAGCACAGCCTGCAACAGATCTCCAAAACTCCATTGGCCATTCATCCACCCCAGCCTCGATCCTCTCCCCTCAAAGTCACTCTCCCCAACTGCCTCACTAAACATTTGGCTTCTTTTTCTCCCTCCCCTTTCACCCCCAAGGGTGGTTTGCACGTTCATGACCAGGCCAATTTTTACAATTCTGACCACTTTCCCTTTATGAGGTAATAACTCTGAAACGCTCCCATGGATCCTGGTGATTCTGACATTGTTTTCTCGTGACATATTGCACTTCATGATAGTGGTAAAATTTCATTCAAATAACTTGCGTTTATTTGTGAAAAAAAACAGAAATTTGGCGAAAAGTTTGAAAATTTCACAATTTTCCAACTTTGAATTTTTATGCCCTTAAATCACAGAGATACGGCACACAAAAAACTTAATAAGTAACATTTCCCACATGTTTACTTTACATCAGAACAATTTTGGAACCAAATTTTTTTTTGTTAGGAAGTTATAAGGGTTAAAAGTTGACCAGCGATTTCTCATTTTTGCAACACCATTTTATTTTTACGGACCACATCACATTTGAAGCCACTTTGAGGGGTCTATATGATAGAAAATACCCAAAAGTGACATCATTCTAAAAACTGCACCCCTTAAGGTGCTCAAAACCACATTCAAGAAGTTTAATAACCCTTCAGGTGCATCACAGGAATTTTTTGAATATTTAAAAAAATGAACATTTAACTTTTTTTCACAACAAAAATACTTCAGATTCAATTTTTTTTATTTTACCAAGGGTAACAGGAGAAATTGGACTGCAAAAGTTATTGTGCAGTTCGTCCTGAGTACGCTGATACCTGATATGTGGGGGGGAAACACTGTTTCGGCGCATGGCAGAGCTCAGAAGGGAAGGAGCGCCGTTTGACTTTTCCAATGCAAAATTAGCTGGAATTCAGATCAGACGCCATGTCACGTTTGGAGAGCCACTGATGTACCTAAACAGTGGAAACCCCCCACAAGTGACCCCATTTTGGAAACTAGACCTCCCAAGGAACTTGTATAGATATGTGGTGAGAACTTTGAACCCACAAGGGCTTCACAGAAGTTTATAACGTACAGCGGTACAATTAAAAAATCATATTTTTTCCACAAAAATTATCTTTTCACCCCCAATTTTTATTTTTCCAAGGGTATCAGGAAACTAAAAGTTATTGGGCAATTTGTCCTGAGTGCGCTGACACCCCATATGTGGGTGTAAATGACTATTTGGGCGCATGGCAGAGGTCAGAAGGGATGAGCGCCATTTCACTTTTTTGGCTGGAATTGAGATCGGACACCATGTCGCGATTGGAAAACCCCTGATGTACCAAAACAGTGGAAACCCCCCACAAATGACACCATTTTGGAAACTAGACCCCCCAAGGAACTTATCTAGATGTGTGGTGAGAACTTTGAACCCCCAAGGGCTACCACAGAAGTTTATAACGCCCGGGCGTGAAAAGAAAAAAATCGTATTTTTTCCACAAACATGATCCTTTAGTCCCCAATTTTTTTATTTTCCCAAGGGTACCAGGACCCTAAAACTTATTGTGCAATTTGTCCTGAGTACGCTGATACCCCACATGTGGGGGTAAACCACTATTTGGGCGCATGGCAGAGCTTGGAAGGGAAGCAGCGCCATTTGACATTTTTGGCTGGAATTGAGATCGGACACCATGTCACGTTTGGAAAGCCCCTGATGTACCTAAATAGTGGAATCCCCCCACAATTGACCCCCATTTTGGAAACTAGACCCCCTAAGGAACTTATCTAGATGTGTGGTGAGCACTTTGAACCCCCCAGTGCTTCACAGAAGTTTATAACGACCGGGCGTGAAAATAAAAAAATCGTATATTTTCAACAAACATGATCTTTTAGTCCCCATTTTTTTATTTTCCCAAGGGTAACAGGAGAAATTGGACCCCAAAAGTTGTTGTCCAATTTGTCGTGAGTACACTGATACCCCATATGTGGGAGAAAACTACTGTAAGGGCACACGTCGGGGCTCGGAAGGGAAGTAGTGACGTTTTGGAATGCAGACTTTGATGGAATGGTCTGCGGGTGTCATGTGCGTCTGGAGAGCCCCTGATGGACCTAAACTATTGAAACTCCCCACAAGTGACCCCATTTTGGTAACTAGACCCCCCAAGGAACTTATCTAGATGTTTGGTGAGCACTTTGAACCCCCAAGTGCTTCACAGAAGTTTATAACGCCCGGTCGTGAAAAAAAAATCATTTTTTCCACAAATATGATATTTTTGCCCCCAATTTTTTATTTTCCTAAGGGTAACAGGAGAAATTGGACCCCAAAAGTTGTTTTGCAATTTGTCCTGAGTAGGCTGATACCCCATATGTGGGGGTAAAACACTGTTTGGGCGCATGACAGAGCTTGGAGGGAAAGGAGCGCCGTTTGACTTTTTTAGCGCAGAATTGGCTGGAATTGAGATCAGATGCCATGTTGCATTTGGAGAGCACCTGATGTGCCCAAACAGTGGAAACCCCTAACCCTAATCCTAATGGGAAAATGGAAATAAATACAAATACATTTTCTTTTAATTTTATTATTTTTCCCTAACTAAGGGGGTGATAACGGGGGGTTTGATTTACTATTTATAGCGGGTTTTTATTTTTGGCAGCTGTCATACGCTAAAAGACGCTTTTTATTGTAAAAATAGTTTTTGCATCACCACATATTGAGAGCTATAATCTTTCCATATTGTGATCCACCGAGTCATGTGAGGACTTATTTTTTGTGGGACAAGTTGACTTTTTTATTGGTATCATTTTCGGGCACGTTACATCTTTTGATTACTTTTTATTCCAATTTTTGGGACGCAGAATGAACAAAAACCAGCTTTTCATGAATTTCTTTTGGGGGGTGCGTTTACACCGTTCCGCCTGCAGTAAAATTGATAAAATGGTTTTATTCTTTGGGTCAGTACGGTTACAGCGATACCTCATTTAGGTCGTTGTTTTATGTTTTGGTGCTTTTATGCAATGAAAACAATTTTATATAAAAAATAATTATTTTTGCATTGCTTTATTCTGCGAGCTATAACTTTTTTTTTTTTTTGCTGATGATGCTGTATCATGGCTTGTTTTTTGCGGGACAAGATGACATTTTCAGCGGTACCATGGATATTTATATGCGTCTTTTTGATCGCGCGTTATTGCACTTTTTGTTTGGCGGTATGAAAATAAATCATTATTTTTGGCTTAGTTTTTTATTTTTATTTTTTAAGGGGTTCGCTAAAGGGATTAACTAGTGGGACAGTTTTATAGGGCGGGTCGTTACGGACGTGGCGATACCAAATATGTGTACTTTTATTGTTTTGGTTTTTTTTATTTCCAAAAAATGAATTTATTAGGGAATATTTTTTTTTTCAATTTAGCGATTTTTAAAAAATTATTTTTACACTTTTTTTTTTAGCTTTATTACATTGTCCCAGGGGGGGACATATCTGTCATGTGACAGATCGCTGATCTGTCATGTGACAGATCGCTGATCTGTCACATCACAGATCACTGTGACAGATCAGCGATCTGTCACAGGCACTGCACAGGCTTTCCTCATGCCTGCGCTTTGCAGGCACTGAGGAAGCCAGATCCCTGCAGGCCCCCGAAGGTCCCTGTCGCCATCTTTGATTCGGGGACCTGCAGAGATGGAGCCCCCCGCAGCAGCGCTGCACATTGCGCTGCTGTGGGGGGGCTCAGGGAAGCACGGAGGGAGCCCCCTCCCTGCCGATGCTTCCCTTTAACCCCCGGTACACCGCGATCGTGTTTGATCGCAGTGTGCAAGAGATTAACGTGTCAGGGGTGGTCCGTGACCGCCCCTGACACATTGTGCCGGGTGTCAGCTGTGATAATCAGCTGACACCCGGCTGCGATCAGCGGCGCTCACCAAGTGGGCGCCGCTGATCGCTGGGACGTACTATCCCGTCCCTGGGAATTAAGTCCCAGGGCACATGGACGGGATAGCACGTCACATGACAGAAAGGGGTTAAATATTTGCTTTTTGCTCAAAGAATGAAGTATATTCCATAAGCCCATCAACATGAGCACAGCAGTGTATGTGACAAGTGATTAAAATAATAATTATATATGTCCCACAGTGGAACTAAGTAATAAAGTAAAATAAAACATGTAAAAAAAAGAAAAAAAAGTCCATTTCACTAAGCAAAATGCAGCAAAAAAATTAATAGTGCAAATAATTGGAATCGGTGCATCTGAAGCGATGACCGGGGAAGCCACCACCGTGCAGGGAGACTACGGTACACAAGATGAGATGCAAACAACAAAGGGTTAATTTATTGATAGGCAAGGAATGAAGTGATGGGAAAGTGTAAACAGGGGTATGCAATGACAAAAGACAATTTACAAGAGTGTTATTCTTTAGCTGGGCCATCAAATAGCACGGTGCTCCAACTATCACAGATCAATATATTTTCCAACAGGCAAAACACCACAACAAATGCAGTATGATGCTTACTCTAACTGTGGCCTAACTGGCCTCTGTTACGCAGGCCACACGGCTGCCATGCTCTGTCTATTGCAGCCTATCCTAAGTCCTAATATGTGCAAAAACGGGGTTAAAACTCACAGTAACGTTGGAGACTCAGTCCAGTCCCGGGGCCCCCCAGCAGTCCTGTAAGATGGTGCGCATGTCTTTCTGGAAGCTCTGTGAAACGTGGTCTTCTACTTGCTTGAAGGTCCTGGAGATGCTCCTGGAAACGGTAGATTCCTTTCTTGTATTTCTTTGTGGCGCCTCACGATAACACTAGACTGCCACCTTTGGTATCCCCAGAAGAGTCTACAAAATCTCATAAGTTCAGTCAGAATCAGGCTGCACTCCTTCTTCTCACAGCTCCAGGCACGCCAGACTCCTGCAGAATCTTCAGCCCAGAACGCTTATACAGGAAAAAAACCCTTTTTTTTCCGATTTTCCTAAGTGGTCGGTGCAAATCACAGTCAGTCTAATTATTATTATTTATTTATATAGCACCATTGATTCCATGGTGCTGTACATGAGAAGGGGTTACATACAAATTACAAATATAACTTACAGTAAACAAACTAACAATGACAGACTGATACAGAGGGGAGAGAGGACCCTGCCCTTTCGGGCTTACATGCTACAGGATGGTGGGGAAGGAGACAGTAGGTTGGTGGGTTGTAGCAGTTTCGGTGTTGGTTGAGGTGAGATCACTGGTAGTGGTGAGAGAGAAGGAGGTAGCGGGGTCATTGCAGGCTGTAGGCTTTCTTGAAGAGGTGGGTTTTCAGGTTCCGTCTGAAGGATCCAAATGTGGTTGATAGTCGGACTTGTTGGGGCAAAGAATTCCAGAGAATAGGGGCTATTCGAGAGAAGTCTTGGGGGCGGTTGGGTGAGGAGCGAATAAGTGTGGAGGAGAGAAGGAGGTCTTGGGAGGACCGAAGATTACGTGAGGGAAGGTATCGGGAGATTAGTTCAGAGACATATGGGGGAGACAGGTTATAGATGGCTTTGTAGGTCAGTATTAGTAATTTGAACTGGATATGCTGAGGGAATGGGAGCCAGTGAAGAGATTTGCAGAGGGGAGAAGCGGAGGAGTAGCGAGGAGAGAGATGAATTAGTTGGGCGGCAGAGTTAAGGATGGACTGGAGAGGTGCGAGGGTGTTAGCAGGGAGACCACAGAAAAGGATGTTGCAGTAGTCGAGGTGGGAGATGATGAGGGCATGCACAAGCATTTTAGCAGACTGAGGGTTGAGGAAAGGATGGATTCTAGAAATATTTTTGAGCTGGAGGCGACAGGAGGTAGAAAGAGCTTGGATGTGCGGTTTGAAGGACAGGGAAGAGTCAAAGGTTACTCCGAGGCAGCGGACTTCCGGTACTGGGGAAAGTGTGATAAAAGTCTAATAAAAGTCATCACCTGCTAGAGTATACATAGAATTTTATTGAAGAAACCTCCCAATGATAACAGTATACGGTAATCTCCAAAATGAATAAAAACTCAAAATGCACTGTACCAAGTTATTAGGCACAGTATAATTTCTAAACATTTGATATGTTTTAAAGAACTTAAAATGCTTATTTGTGGAATTTGCAGCATTAGGAGGTCACATTCACTGCACAAAAAAGCTATTTAACTCCAAAACATCCTAACAGGACAAGTTACATGTTAACATAGGAACCCTTCTTTGATATCACCTTCACAATTCTTGCATCCATTGAACTTGTGAGTTTTTGGAGAGTTTCTGTATTTCTTTGCATGAAGTCAGAATAGCATCCCAGAGCTGCTGTTTTGATGTGAACTGCCTCCCACCCTCATAGATCTTTTGCTTGATGATGCTCCAAAGGTTCTCTATAGGGTTGAGGTCAGGGGAAGATGGTGGCCACTAGAGTTGAGCGAAACGGGTCGAAAAATTCAAAAGTCGCCGACTTTCGCCAAAGTCGGGTTTCATGAAACAAAACCCGACCTCAGCATGAGGTCGGCCACGAGGTCGGTGACTTTAGCGCCAAAGTCGCGTTTCAAAACATGCTTCAGCGCCCTTTTTCAGCCAATGAGGAAGAACGGACACTGTGGCCAACGTGATGACATAGGCAGCGGTCCCCACCATCTTTGAGAAGGGCATGCAAGTGACTGGCTTGCTTTGGGGGGCGTCACAGGGGGTATAAAAGGGCATGCACGCCGACCGCCATCTTACTTCCGCTGATCTCAGTATAGGGAGAGATGCTGCTGCTGCAGATTCTGTAGGGAGAGCATTAGGCAGGGAAGAAGAAAAAAAATCAGCTGCTGCTGCTAGCGATTTTGCCTGTACAACACACCAGTCACTGTGCAGTGCAAGGGGAGGCTATATTTTGGTGGATCAGCTCTGTTGGTTGTTAGGCTGCCTTATAAGGCTACCTGATAGCTGCATTGCTGGTTTCACACTGCTTTGCAAACTGCTTTTTTAAAAGCAATCCTTTTTTTTTTTTTGTCCTGGTGAGATACTGAGCGTGCATTTTTTCACACCGTACAGCGGTGTAGGCTGCTCTCTCAGTACTGTGTAACGGCTGTTATCATGGCCACAGTGAAGCTAAGGGTGTGACTCTGTAAGGATAAGTCGAGGAGTTGTTCCGTTCTTACAGACCTCCACCTTATAGTTTTGTCTGTTTTTCAAACAGTCTAGTCTATTTGCTGTTTGATTACATTCAAAACTATAGAGAGACAGCGCGTGTCAGTCCGTATACTAAAAAAAACGGAGCTTGACAATTTAACATACACCGGACAGCGGTGTACGTGCACGCTGCTCTCTCAGTACCGTGTAACGGCTGTTATCACGGCCACAGTGAAGCTAAGGGTGTGACTCTGTAAGGATAAGTTGAGGAGTTGTTCCGTTCTTACAGACCTCCACCATATAGTTTTGTCTGTTTTTCAAACAGTCTAGACTATTTGCTGTTTGATTACATTCAACACTATAGAGATACAGCGTGTGTCAGTCCGTATACTAAAAAAACACGGAGCTTGACAATTTAACATACACCGGACAGCAGTGTACGTGCATGCTGCTCTCTCAGTACCGTGTAACAGCTGTTATCACGGCCACAGTGAAGCTTAGGGTGTGACTCTGTAAGGATAAGTCGAGGAGTTGTTCCGTTCTTACAGACCTCCACCTTATAGTTTTGTCTGTTTTTCATACAGTCTAGTCTATTTGCTGTTTGATTACATTCAAAACTATAGAGAGACAGCGTGTGTCAGTCCGTTTACTAAAAAAACACGGAGCTTGACAATTTAACATACACCGGACAGCAGTGTACGTGCACGCTGCTCTCTCAGTACCGTGTAACGGCTGTTATCACAGGCACAGTGAAGCTAAGGGTGTGACTCTGTAAGGATAAGTCGAGGAGTTGTTCCATTTTTACAGACCTACACTCTAGGGAGATTCCAATCCTGCCCTGTCCTATATAACATTTTTCACACCTGCCAAATTCATCCTGTCATACAGCGGTGTGATATACACTGGGCCTGACACAATACATCAGTGTCCAGAAGTGTGTAAGGACATTCCATTTCTCCCGTCATATATCACATTTTACACACCAGCCAAATTCAGCCTGTCATACAGAGGTGTGATATACACTGGCCTGACACAATACATCAGTGACCAGAAGTGTGTAAGGACATTCCATTTCTCCCGACATATATCACATTTTACACACCAGCCAAATTCAGCCTGTCATACAGCGGTGTGATATATATTGGGCCTCACACAATACATCAGTGTCCAGAAGTGTGTAAGGACAATCCATTTCTGCCGTCCTATGTCACATTTTTCACACCAGCCTAATTCAGTCTGTCATACAGCGGTGTGATATACATTGGGCCTCACACAATACATCAGTGTCCAGAAGTGTGTAAGGACAATCCATTTCTGCCATCCTATGTCACATTTTTCACACCAGCCTAATTCAGTCTGTCATACAGCGGTGTGATATACATTGGGCCTCACACAATACATCAGTGTCCAGAAGTGTGTAAGGAAATTCCATTTCTCCCGTCACATATCACATTTTACACACCAGCCAAATTCAGCCTGTCATACAGCGGTGTGATATACACTGGCCTGACACAATACATCAGTGTCCAGAAGTGGTAGGAGAATTAAATTCTCCCCTGTCCTATATACACCTTGTACCTTGTTTTACAGTTCCATATCATTGGTGGAATTGTGGGTACATTTTTCAAAAAAATGAGGAAGTGTGGTGTAAGAGGCCGTGTTAGTGGGTGGAGGTTGCCAGCTGTTAATGATGGTGTTGGTGTTGGATCTGCTGGTAGTGGCAACAGCAAAATAACACCTAATGCAGGAGGTGTTAAGCCTGCATCATCGTCTGGCTCCACAATGCCTCGAAGGCTCCCTTTTCTGGGAGTAGGTAAACCGCTTTTAAAGCCGGAGCTTCAGGAACAAGTTTTGGCCTACATTGCTGACTCGGCCTCCAGCTCTATCGCCTCCTCTTCTGAACTTGTAAAAAATAAAAGCACTGAGTCATCTTTGGAGGCTCATGGTCATGAACCACACCTTTCTTTGTGTCCTTCACCCCAACCAAAATTGAAGGATGCGGCAGGCAACACAACAGATTACTCCATGGAGCTGTTTTCACATACCATGCCTGGGATATCTATCAAGTGAAATGGTGAATTACCCAGGCCAAGATGAATCTGACATGGAGTGCACTGATGCACAGCCACTGATAGATGATTCTGCTGGTACATTCAGTCAGAGCACTACATTGTCCTCGCAGTGTACTGAGCCAGATTCTGACCCTGATGAAACTCAGGTGCCCCTTCCCGCATACTATACCACCGTACACGGTGACACAGAGGAAGGTGCACATGACATTGAAGAGGAGGTGATGGATGACCCAGTTGTTGACCCAGATTGGCATCCATTGGGGGAAGAGGGTGCCGCTGGCAATAGCTCTGAAGAGGAGGAGGAGCATCCGCAGCAGGCATCGACATCGCAACAGCTGTTATCTGGCAGGCATGGAGCAGTCCAAAAACGGGTTACAAAAAGCAAAAAAGTTGCTGGACTGCTTGGCCAGACGGTCAAAATAGCACAGCGTGCAAGGACGCAAAATGTCTTCCATAGTAGGAAGAGTGCAGTGTGGCACTTTTTTGAACAAAATCCTAATGATCAGGCCAAGGTTATCTGTAAGAAGTGCGCAAATACCTTTAGCCGAGGGAAAAATCTGAAAAATTTGAATACCAGTTGCATGCTTAGACATTTAACCACCATGCATTTGCAAGCGTGGACGGAACACCAAACCTCAAGTACCACATGTGCAAATGTTCCCAAAGAAGGTAGTCAGCAACGCTACATTGTTTCCCCCACTGTAAGCCCACCGGTTAGCACAGCAGCAAATGTTGAGGTGTCGTTGCAAGGCCAAAGCTGTCAGGGAATCACAATGTTATATCAACGAAAGACTGAATCTAGGCCATCAGAAAGAACACCAACTCCATCACCATCATCAACCCTCTCTCAGTCCGCCCTGTCCACCGCTAGT
Source organism: Dendrobates tinctorius (assembly GCF_039654945.1). Taxonomy (NCBI): domain Eukaryota; kingdom Metazoa; phylum Chordata; class Amphibia; order Anura; family Dendrobatidae; genus Dendrobates; species Dendrobates tinctorius. The sequence goes on from NW_027361793.1 coordinate 4,929,599, forward strand.
TCCACCATAGGCATCTCTTAAGTCCAGCTCACCCTGCCAGAGACTATGAGTAGGACAAGAAAGTACTCATCCTCTCATCCGCGTACACTGGGTTTGAACGCCCACATTGCGAAACTAATCTCGTTAGAGATGATGCCCTATCGGTTGGTGGAAAGCGCAGCTTTCCTCGAACTCATGGCCTACGCAGTACCACGCTATGAACTACCCAGTCGCCACTTCTTTTCTCGCAAAGCCATCCCAGCCCTCCACCTTCATGTGAAGGACCGCATTGTCCATGCACTCAAGCAATCAGTGAGTGGAAAGGTGCACCTCACAACTGATGCATGGTCCAGTAGGCATGGCCAGGGCCGTTACGTGTCCATCACTGCGCACTAGGTTAATGTGGTGGATGAAGGGTCCACAGGGGACAGCGGTGGTGGGACTGTGCTGCCTAGCCCACGGTAAAGGAAACAGTTGGCTGTAGGCGTTCGACACTCCTCCTCCTACTCCTCTAGAAGCAAAAGCTCGTCCCCAGAGCGCAGTCGCAGCAGCACTCCATCCGCAGCTGCCAGTGTTGCACACGAGGTGTCCCCCTATCGATCAGCTAGTGGAAAGCATCAGCAGGCTGTGTTGAAGATGATGTGTTTGGGCGACAGACACACCGCGGAGGTACTGGCCGACTACTTTCAGCAACAAACTGAGTCATGGCTGGGCAGTCTACATCTTGAGGCAGGCAAGGTAGTCAGCGATAACGGACGTAATTTTGTGGCTGCCATAGCCCTTTCAAAACTCAGACACATACCTTGCTTGGCTCACACCTTGAACCTGGTGCTGCAGTGCTTCCTCAATAATTATCCAGAGTTAACAGGCCTGCTCCAGAAGGTTCGAAAACTGTGAACGCACATCCGCCGGTCGCCCGTACACTCCAGTCGTATGCAGAAGCTGCAGCGATTGCTCCACCTTCCCAAGCACCAGCTACTTATCAACGTTGCAACAAGGTGGAACTCCACCCTGCACATGGTTGAGCGGCTGTGCGAACAGAGGCAGGCCGTAATGCATTTGTGGGAGGATACACGGACAGGCACTTTGAGGGCAGACATGGAGTTGACAGGTGTGCAGTGGTCAAAGCTGAAAGACCTCTGTAAAGTCCTTCAGTGTTTTGAGGAATGCACACGGCTGGTAAGCGCAGACGGCGCCATCATAAGCATGAGCATCCCACTTATGTGTCTGCTCATGCAAACTTTGACGCACATTAAGGAGCAGGCGTCTGCAGCCGAGGTTGACGAAGAGGAAGAGGAGGAGGAAATCCTTGATGACAGTCAGCCATTGTCTGCTCCGGGACCTCTCCTGGATGAGGTGGAGGAAGAAGAGGAAGAGGAGGAGGAGGGTGATGATGGGGATGATTATTTAGGGGAGGAGGATGCTTCTCGTGTGTCCAGAGAAAATGTTGGCGTGGCAAGGTCTGGTACAGGGTTTGTGTGTGACTGGAGGGATGTGGCTTTGCCAGAAAGTGCTCCTCCACCAAGCTGCATCATTGACACCGGGAACATTGGCCCACATGTCAGATTATGCCTTGCAGATCCTAAAAAGGGACCCCCGCATTGCCAAAATGATGAACGATGATGACTACTGGTTGGCCAGCATCCTGGATCCACGCTATAAAGGCAAATTCCAAAACATCATGCCACAGGAGAACCTTGACCTAATATTGGCTAACAAACAAGCTACTCTGGTAAACCGGTTGGTTGAGGCATTCCCAGCACACAGCAGTGGTGATGGTTCTCACACGAGCCGTAGGGGCCAGGGGCAGCTTGGAAGAGGTGTTCGTGGTGCACACATCAGAAGTGGCGTTGGAGACAGGGGTTTCATGACCATGCTGTGGACTGATTTTTCAAGTTCCGCTCACACGACTGGTAATACTGCATCGATGGAAAGTGACAGGAGACCGCACTTGTCAGCTATGGTTACAAACTACTTTTCCTCCCATGTCGATGTTCTCCCTCACAGGTCATTCCCCTTTGACTATTGGGCCGCTAAACTGGACACCTGGCCTGAATTGGCACAATATGCGCTACAGGAGCTCGCTTGCCCAGCTGCAAGTGTGCTATCAGAAAGAGTCTTCAGTGCTGCTGGATCAATCCTGACAGAAAAAAGGACCCATCTGTCGACCCAAAATGTGGATGATCTAACCTTCATTAAAATGAACCATGCATGGGTTTCCAAGGATTTTGTCCCACCTTCCCCTGATGACACATAGGTTGACAGAAAAATGGCTTGCTTTGGTCCTCCTCTTCCTGGGACTTGAACAATTTCGCCTTTTGCATCAGCTGAATGTCCAACATCAACATATGCCACTTTCTAAAACTCCCTAACTGTGCTGCCTCCCCCCCATGGCCGGGGTCACCACCTAGCACACGAAACCGTGCGAGTGCCGTTGCCCTGGACAGGTGGGTAGGCCGACTCTTGGGCGTGGGCATTGGCACAGGGTCCCTCATACTGCAATCAAGTGTCTCTGACGGTGGTGGTGCACACCCGCCGTCAGACACACCGCCGTACTATGAGGGGCCCAGTGCCAGTACCGACGCCCACGAGTGGGCCCCCCTTGCTTGGGCAGGGCCCCAGCATTTGCAATCTTTACCTCTCCCTGCTCCTCCGCTGTGTAGTCTGGGCCGTCAAATCCATACTGGGCCTGACACCGTCTGAGCCTGCCTCCTGATCTATAGACATATATTTTGAATGTGTACACTGTGCTATCCATACATGTTATCCAGTGATGCGGTACCCTTTCTCACCTTTGTGCAATCACATGTAATCCATACTGGGCCTGACACCGTCTGAGCCTGCCTCCTGATCTATAGACATATATTTTGAATGTGTACACTATGCTATCCATACATGTTATCCGGTGATACGGTACCCTTTCTCACCTTTGTGCAATCATGTGTAATCCATACTGGTCCTGACACCGTCTGAGCCTGCCTCCTGATCTATAGACATATATTTTGAATGTGTACACTATGCTATCCATACATGTTATCCGGTGATACGGTACCCTTTCTCACCTTTGTGCAATCACGTTTAATCCATACTGGGCCTGAGAACGGCTGGCAAGCTGTTAAGCAAGCTACAGCACCTGTGGTTTGCACACGTAAGTTTTTCATTTTTTCAGGAATGATGGTTAGGCCTAATTCCGGAACTGCGGTTGACCTGCACTTACTGGGAAATCATCGTTCGCGGGTAATAATTGTAATCCCAGATCCCCATCACTAACGGTGTTCAGCGGGTTATCTGCACCTGTAAGCGACAAACGCTGGCCCTTTCAGTGTAGCGCACATGCAGCCATGGACATGTAAGGGCATGACACACCAGCTATTGGCCAATCTCACGTGCCAGAGCCTCGCGTGTCCCTCTAGTAAGCCAGACTCGGACCGCGGGGCATGACGGAGTCTCGTTCATTAACGGAATTAAGCTTGTACTGTGTGCATCTTTTTTGTTGCTGGATGGTTGAGGTTGCCCGTGTTGAGTCAAATTACGCCGCAGGCTCCACTCCTGGTGGTGCCCTTCTGGACATTCCTTTAAGGTTCAGCTTTGCAACCATACTGCCCACGTAAAACAAACACTTTGCCTTATGAACGCTGTTTGGAGGGTCATGACTCGTGGGAATAACGCCACCCAATCAGTTAATCTGCTAGAGAGATCCTGCTTTGCTCCCAAGCATTACATCACACTCCCTAGGAGGAAGGTAATGCCACTGTGGTGACCATACTCCTGGGGGCGACACAAGTGCACTGATGCCCAGCCACTGCTCGATGAATCTGCTGGTACATTGACCCAGACCACTACATTCCCCTCGCACTCTACAGTCATGGCCAAAAGTTTTGAGAATGACACAAATATTATATTTTCACATGATCTGCTGGCCTCTGGTTTTTATGTGTGTTTGTCAGATGTTTTTATCACATACAGAAATACAATTGCAATCATATTATGAGTAGCAAAAGGTTATATTGACAGTTAGAATGAGTTAATGCAGCAAGTTAATATTTGCAGTGTTGACCCTTCTTCTTCAGGACCTCAGCAATTCTCCCTGGCATGCTCTCAATCAACTTCTGGATCAAATCCTGACTGATAGCAGTCCATTCTTGCAAAATCAATGCTTTTATTTTGTCTGAATTTGAAGGTTTTTGTTTGTCCACCCGTCTCTTGATGATTGACCACAAGTTCTCAATGGGATTAAGATCTGGGGAGTTTCCAGGCCATGGTCCCAAAATCTCTATGTTTTGTTCCCTGAGCCATTTAGTTATCACCTTTGCTTTATGGCAAGGTGCTCCATCATGTTGAAAAAGGCATTGTTGATTGCCAAACTGCTCTTGGACAGTTGTGAGAAGTTGCTCTTGGAGGACATTCTGGTACCATTCTTTATTCATGGCTGTGTTTTTAGGCAAGACTGAGAGAGAGCCCATTCCCTTGGCTGAGAAGCAACCCCACACATGAATGGTTTCAGGATGCTTGACAGTTGGCATGAGACAAGACTGGTGGTAGCGCTCACCTGGTCTTCTCCGAATAAGCCGTTTTCCAGATGTCCCAAACAATCGAAAAGGGGATTCATCAGAGAAAATGACTTTACCCCAGTCCTCAGCAGTCCACTCCCTGTACCTCTTGCAGAATATCATTCTGTCCATGATGTTTTTCCTGGATAGAAGTGGCTTCTTTGCTGCCCTCCTTGAGACCAGGCCTTGCTCCAAGAGTCTCCGCCTCACAGTGCGTGCAGATGCACTCACACCTGCCTGCTGCCATTCCTGAGCAAGCTCTGCACTGCTGGTAGCCCGATCACACAGCTGAAACACTTTTAAGAGACGGTCCTGGCGCTTGCTGGTCTTTCTTGGGTGCCCTGGAGCCTTTTTGGCAACAAGGGAACCTCTCTCCTTGAAGTTCTTGATGATGCGATAGATTTTTGACTGAGGTGCAATCTTTCTAGCTGCGATACTCTTCCCTGTTAGGCCATTTTTGTGCAGTGCAATGATGACTGCACGTGTTTCTTTAGAGATAACCATGGTTAACAGAAGAGAAACAATGATGCCAAGCACCAGCCTCCTTTTAAAGTGTCCAGTGGTGTCATTCTTACTTAATCATGACAGATTGATCTCCAGCCCTGTCCTCATCAACACCCACACCTGTGTTAATGGAGCAATCACTGAAACGATGTTAGCTGGTCCTTTTAAGGCAGGGCTTCAAAGATGTTGAAATGTGTTTTGGGGGATAAAGTTCATTTTCTAGGCAAATATTGACTTTGCAAGTAATTGCTGTTAAGCTGATCACTCTTTATAACATTCTGGAGTATATGCAAATTGCCATTAGAAAAAATGAAGCAGTAGACTTTGTAAAAATTAATATTTGTGTCATTCTCAAAACTTTTGGCCATGACTGTAAACGGCCTGAATCTGACCCTGATGAAACTCAGGTTACCCTTCCCATATACTGTTCCATCTTACACGGTGCCAAAGAGGAAGCTGCAGATGAAAGTGCAGGTTTGGCCCACCCGCCGTCAGACACACCACCGTACTATCAGGGGCCCTGTGCCAGTGCCGTCACCAACGAATGGGTCCCCCCTGCTTGCTCAGGATCACAGCACTTGCAAGGTTGAAATACTGTGCAGTGAGATGGAAGATGGGGACGACGAGGAGTCCAGACTAGTACAGGGATTCCCTAGCGAGGAGACTTATTTCATTGTTTTCAATGTTGGGGCAGCAATTTTTGGGGAGCACTATACTCTGGAGAATGATAGATGGGGCCCACCATACACTGGAACATTCCAAAGGTGGACATCAGACACTGGAGCAGCATTTACAGGGTCCATTATACACTAGAGCATTAGAAATGGGGCCCATTATGTATGGAGCATTATTTGGGCCCATAAGACAGTGGAGCTTCATCCATGGGGACCAACATATACTGTAGCATTATGTGAAGCTCATCATATACTGTTTCAAACATTATATGGGACCAATGATTCTGTATGGAGAAATAGATGGGCCTCGTCATGAGATGTAAAAAGTGAAGTATTTTTCTTTGTAGTATACCACTATTTCTCTGCCATATCGGAGCAGCATGAGTTGTGGTATGTGTTAAAGGGGCGCTCTTTCTCCCAGGGCACATGAAAACCTGGAGCCAGCCCTACCCCCCCAACTTTAGCCAAATAACCCCCATTTTTCAGTGCATAACTAGTATTATGAAGTAAATAAAGGGTGACAAGCTTCAGTAATAAGAATTTATGCTTTTGGCATTCAAATGGGCACTGTAAGCATGTTTCCTGTCCTCCTCTCTCTGCCGACTTTTCTTCCCCATTGACTTACATTGGGTTTCGTGTTTCAGTCGGACCCCTGACTTTTCCCTATAGTCGGCCGATTTCGTTCGACCCGACTTTTGCGAAAGTCGGGTTTCGCGAAACCCAACTCGACCCGAAAAAAGGCAAAGTCGCTCATCTCTAGTGGCCACACCTGAGTTTATCTCCTTTTATGCACATAGCAGCCAATGACTCAGAGGTATTCTTTGCAGCATGAGATGGTGCATTGTCGTGCATGAAGATGATTTTGCTCCTGAAGGCATGTTTCTGCTTTTTATACCATGGAAAAAAGTTGTCTATATACTTTGCAGAGGTCATTTTCACAACTTCAGGAACCTTAAAGGGCCCTACCAGCTGTTTCCCCATGATTCCGGCCCAAAGCATGACTCCTCCACCTCCTTGCTGATGTCGTAGCGGATCAGGGAGTATATCGGTTGTTTGTTATTTTAATATTTTTTACAGTGAGATGACACTGGCTTCGGGGATCAAAGTGACAAGTGATGGTGAGTATGTACTCTATGTTATATGTACTGTATGTCTATATGTATGTATTGTATGACTGTATGAATGTATTGTATGTAGTATGTATGTAGTATGTCTGTAGCATGTTTTATGTATGTAGTATGTATGTTGTATGAATGTAGTATATATGTAGTATGTATATAGTATGTAGTATGTATGTTGTATGAATGTAGCATATATGTAGTATGTACTATGTATGTATGTTGTATGAATGTAGTATATATGAAGTATGTATGTAGTATGTAGTATGTATGTTGTATGAATGTAGTATATATGTAGTATGTATGTATGTTGTATGTATGTAGTATGTAGTATGTATGTATGTTGTATGAATGTAGTATATATATAGTATGTATGTAGTATGTATGTATGTTGTATGAATGTAGTATATATGTAGTATGTATGTAGTATGTATGTTTTTTTGTTTCTTTTACATTCACACATTAGCTGGATGATGGGACTACTACTGTCCCATCATTGGCTAATGTGTCAATCACTGTCATTGTAGCAGGCATAGTCTGATGGGACTTTTAGTCCCATCGGACAATGCCTGCACACACACACAACCCCCGGCTGGCCTGCACAGACCCCGAGAGGCCCATACAGACCCCGCCCGCACACACAGACACGCACAGATTCCGCCCACACTCTTCTCCCCTCCCAAACTGGATGTGCAAGTAAAGAAAGGGTTTTTTTTAATTCCGATATTTCTGTCCCATTAACTTGCATGGGTTTCCGGTATCGGAATCGGCGATACCCGATACTCTTTGGGTATCAGTCCGATCCAATCCGATCCGATATTTCCCAATATCGGAAAGTATCACTCAACACTAGTCTTCATGTAAGTCTGGGCCCACTGCATCCGTTTCTGCTTGTGAGCACTGTTTAGGAGTGGCCGAATAGTAGGTTTATACACCACAGCAAGCCTTTGAAGGATCCTATACCTTGAGGTTCGAGGGACTCCAGAGGTACCAGTAGCTTCAAATATCTGTTTGCTGGTTTGTAATGGCTTTTTGCAGCTGCTCTCTTAATCCGATGAACTTGCCTGGCAGAAACCTTCCTCATTCTGCCTTTATCAGCACGAACATGTCTGCGCTCAGAAACAGCGACAAATCTCTTAACAGTACGATGATCATGCTTAAGTTTTCAGGAAATGTCTAATGTTTTCATCCCTTGACCAAGGCATTCCACTATTTGATGCTTTTCAGCAGCAGAGAGACCCTTTTTCTTTCCCATGTTACTGGAAAACTGTGGCCTGCTTAACAGTGTGGAACATCCAGTTTTCCATTTATTGGGCTCACATGGCAAACTAAATATCACAGGTATCTGAGATTAATTTCAGTGATCCAAATAACCCTGAGACAAAATGCCATCAATGGGTTTCATTGACAAAAAAAAAGCTATGACAATTAAAACCAATTTGCATAATAATTTGGAACATGGTGTATATAAAAAGCACGTTATGTATAATATTTGGTGAATGCCGTAACAATAATAATACAAAAAAATTATCTTTTTCATCATACTGAATCACAAAAAAAGTGTATAAAAAGAGATCAAAAAGGTAAAAAAATGATATTAACAAAAATGCCAAACTGTTCTGCAAAAAGAAACCCTAATATGACTCATTTTGCAAAAAAATAAAATAGTTGCAGCATTCAGAATATGATGATTCAGAAACAAATTCATTTTTGTAAAAAAATATTTTTAGACTGTAATAAGAGCAAAGCATAAAAAAACAGTATAAATCCGGTATTGCTGTAATCGTAGCTATCCAACGAACAAATCAGTCTTATCACTTTTACCACATGCAAATGGAGCAAAAAAAATTAAATTAAAAACAGTGACTGAATTTCTGGTTTTGTTCATTCTGTGAGTCCTACAGAGATCTCAATTATATCGCCCTTCCCAATATCATAAATAACCCAAAAAATGGAAGAATAAGGCGCATCACAACGAAATTAAATATAGATAGATTTTATTATGCCCATATAGCAAGAAAAACAGGAGAAGCAAACATGCAGTATCACCACCCAGTAAGTATGCACAGATCCACATCAAAAAGGTGCTGTATGGTCAAGAATACATATATATACACATAGAGTAGCACATCAATAGTGATACAACATAAGCGCGTGTGCGCCACTAAAAAACATGTATCTAAATATTGTGGGGATGTGACTCGCTTTGATGCAGCGGGAGACAAATATGAGACAGGTTCTTCAACAGTGCTTGCGGTTTATTCACGTCATAAACGCACAAGGCAGCGTAACACCAAAAAGTAGCCTTTAGCTCAGGCAAAATAACACAAAATGTCCGTGGTTGTAGACTCAGAGCAGGAGTCTCAGCACACATGGGAGGCTTAGTCCTCCCCACATACAGCTCCCTGGTTCAGGAGCAGGCCACATTATAAGGCTGTAGCCACACCCACGATCCCAGCAGCTGACTGGTCACCTGACTGTGACCTCACCACAGGTCCTTCAAACAACAACAATAACCATATCTGGTATGCTTTACTTATGCCTTACATTATAGAGACAAGCCATTTATGAGGCACATATCTACCATCGATTACACGACCCTTAGCCCTGCCACATACCTCCCCCCTCTGCCTAAAGCCGTAGGGCTTGGCACTTTCTCCGACCAGGCAAGGGATTCTGGAGAGGGCATCGGCATTTCCATGTAGCTTCCCGGCCCTATGCTCTACATGGAAGCTGAAGTCTTGTAGGGCTAAGAACCAGCGGGTGACCCTAGCATTCTTGCCCTTTGTTTCCCTCATCCACCTGAGTGGGGCATGGTTGGATATTAACCTAAACTTCCGTCCCACCAGGTAGTACCGTAATGTGTCCACTGCCCATTTTATGGCCAAACACTCCTTCTCTACAACTGAGTAATTTCTCTCACAAGAAGTCAACTTCCTACTCAAGTAGAGAACAGGATGCTCCTCCCCACGTATCTCTTGGGAGAGGACTGCTCCTACCCCGACATCTGAGGCATCTGTCTGGAGGACAAATTCACGTTTAAGTCTGGGGCCACCAAAACGGGTTGCTTACAAAGAGCTCCCTTCATTTCCTGGAAGGCTGACTCTGCTTCTTCGGACCAGCTGACCATCACTGACTTTGTCCCCTTTAGCAGATCAGTTAGAGGTGCAGCCATTGTGGCGAAGTTTGGGATGAACCTCCTGTAATATCCCACAATCCCCAGGAAGGCTTTAACTTGCTTCTTTGACAGAGGTCTCGGCCATGTTTGAATTGCCTCCACTTTATTGATTTGGGGTTTGATCTCGCCACGCCCCACTACATATCCAAGGTACTTGGCTTCTTCTCTCCCCAAGGCACACTTCTTCGGGTTTATTGTAAACCCCGCCTCTCTTAGAGCGTCAAACACTGCTTGGACCTTTTCCAGGTGAGTCTCCCAGTCCGGGGTAAAGATGACGATATCATCCAGATATGCGGCAGCATATAGCTTATGAGGCGCAAGGATTCTATCCATCGCCCTCTGGAAGGTTGCTGGAGCTCCCTGTAGGCCAAACGGCATCCGGACATACTGGAAGCACCCGTCTGGTGTGGAGAATGCCGTCTTCTCCTTGGCTTCCTGTGCCATGGAAATCTGCCAATATCCCTTTGTCAGATCCAAAGTGGTTATGTACCTGGCCGGTCCAAGTCTCTCGATGAGCTCATCAACGCGTGGCATGGGATAAGCGTCGAACTTGGAGACCTCATTCAGCTTCCGGTAATCGTTGCAGAACCTCCATTCACCATCAGGCTTTGGGGCCAGGACAATCGGGCTCGACCAGCCGCTCTTGGATTCCTCAATGACCCCGAGCTGCATCATACGCTGCACCTCTTTGGAGATTACCTCTTGCTGGGCCTCAGGAATACGATACGGTTTCATGTTCACCCGCACATGTGGCTCGGTCAGAACTTCGTGCTCCACTACCTTCGTGCACCCCGGCACCTCTGAGAACAGGTCCCTGTTTTTCTGGAGTAACTCCCGGCACTGCTGTTTCTGGGCCTTCGATAGCGTCTCTGCTATGGTAACCGCTCCAACCTCCCCTTCTAGGTTGCCCAGCAAGCACGGAGTTACCGCTGGCTCTCTATCTTGCCACGGCTTGATGAGGTTGACATGGTATACCTGGTATGGCTTCCGTCTTCCGGGTTGGTGGATCTTGTAGTTTATGTCTCCCAGCTTCTCCACCACCTCATATGGCCCTTGCCACTTGGCCAAGAACTTACTCTCCACCGTCGGGATTAGCACGAGAACACGGTCTCCCGGATTGAACTGCCTCACTCTGGCTGACCGGTTGTAGACCCTGGCCTGAGCCTCTTGTGCCTGGCGGAGATGTTCTTTAACAATGGGCATCACCTTCGCAACCCTCTGCTGCATCAGTGCCACATGCTCAATGACGCTTCTGTGGGGCGTGACTTCGGCTTCCCAGGTTTCCTTGGCTATATCTAGGAGACCTCGCGGATGCCGGCCGTACAGAAACTCGAAGGGCGAGAACCCGGTGGAGGCCTGGGGAACTTCACGGATAGAAAACAGTAAATACGGTAAGAGACAATCCCAGTCTCTACCATCTTCCTCTATGACTTTTCTCAGCATGCTCTTCAGTGTCTTGTTAAACCTCTCAACAAGGCCATCTGACAGCGGATGGTACACTGAAGTCCTTAACTGGGAAATTTGCAAGACTCTGCACAATTCTCTCATCACCTTGCTCATAAAAGGTGTCCCCTGGTCAGTCAGGATTTCCTTCGGCAAACCTGTCCGGGAAAACACATGGACCAGTTCAAGGGCTATACTCTTCGCGGAGGAGTTTCTCAGGGGAATGGCCTCAGGATAGCGTGTGGCATAGTCCAGGATGACTAATATATACTGATGGCCCCGAGCTGATTTAACTAAGGGACCGACCAAGTCCATGGCAATTCTCTCAAATGGCACCTCAATAATGGGCAGTGGCACAAGAGGGTTCCGAAAATGAGATGTGGGGGCAGTTAACTGACATGTCGGGCAGGATCTGCAATAGTTTGCTATTTCCCGGTGACACCCAGGCCAATAGAACCTCTGTACAATCTGTTCCTGCGTTTTTTCCACCCCCAGGTGTCCCCCCAAGATGTGTGAATGGGCCATGTCCAACACTTTCCGTCTATAGGGGCCTGGTACTATTAACTGCTCCACCCCTTCCTCCCTTATTTTCGTGACCCGGTACAACAATTCCCCACTCAACATAAAATAGGGAAACCTTGTGTCTGCTCCCGACTCTTGTGCAACCCCATTAATGACGGTGACATTGTTAAAGGCTTCCCTTAGCGTGGGGTCCCTATGTTGGGCAGTCCCAAAATTCTCCCCGGCCACCCCTAACTCCGTGATGTCAGGTACAGGGGACCCTTCCTCTTCATCCCCAACAAGGACACATAAAGGAAACCCGTCTGCCTCAGGTGGTGGCGATACCTTAGTGGAGTGGATTGGTTCCCTGCTCTTGCTAGCACCCTCAGAACCCATCCCCCACAGATCCCAAAACAGACAGAAATCCCGGCCAATAATTATAGGATGCAACAAGTCTCGAACAACGCCAACTTCATGCGACTCGGTGCCATGCGCCGTTTCAATATTCACCCTAGCCATAAGGTAGTCCTTTGCATCGCCATGTATGCACCGAACACCAATCTTTTTACTCGGGAGTATGTTGAGAGGAAAACTGGCCCTCACAAGGGTCACCAAGCTCCCGGAGTCCAGAAGTGCCATTACTGCTCGACCGTTCACCTTCACGGGACACGCTTGTGGCCCCTTGTTAGGTAGTGAGTTCACACTGCAAGCTGGATATGCGAAGTATGAACTACGGCATCCCATGCTGCAGTCCATCGACTCGGTGGTCTGGGGACAACGGGCCGCTATATATCCTGGCCTGTGAAACTTCCAGCAAATAATATCACCCGAGGGGACCTTGGGCACCGCCTCCCCCGCCCCTTTTGAACTTGGACACACCACCCCTTTTTGGGACTCCGCCCCCTGCTGGGACCCCAATATGGAATGGGCTGCTTCCCCAAGGAACCTTCCATCCCCTGGTATCTCTCAACCAGCCCAACCAGTTCATCAGCATTTTGGGGATCACCCTGGGCAACCCAAGTCTGTAGAGGTCTCGGCAGAGAATGCACAAACCGATCCATCACAACTCGCTCTACCATCTGTGCAGGGGAAGCCGACTCTGGCTGCAGCCATTTCTGGACCAGGTGCAACAGGTCAAACATTTGGGAGCGCGGGGGTTTGTCCCGGTGATAGGCCCAGCGATGAACTCGCTGTGCTCTGGTAGTCATTGTTACCCCCAAGCGTGCGAGAATTTCCGCTTTTAATTTGGGATACTCTCTGGCATCTTGTACCGTCAGGTCAAAGTACGCCTTCTGGGGCCCCCCCGTTAGGTATGGGGCCAGTACCTCCGCCCACCGCTCTGGCTGAAGTTTTTCCCTCTCAGCCACCCTCTCAAACACCATCAGGAAGGCCTCCACATCATCCTCAGGGGTCATTTTTTGTAATGCGCATCTTACCGCCTTCTCGACGTCGGTGGCATCAGCCCGACCTGGGGTTGGGGCGCTCGTCCTGCCCTCCTGGATGGCGGTTGCCAGAAGCTGCATCTGCTGCTGTTGTTCCTGCTGGCTCTGCTGGAACTGCTGCCGCTGCTCCTGCTGGCTTTGCTGGATCTGCTGTAACAGCTTGTTGGTTTCCTGCTGCAGTGCCTGGGACTGGACCAGCTGTTTCATGAGGTCCTCCATGATTCCAGGCAATGCTTGTTGCCCCGCTGCAAACTTCACCCAGGACATGCAGCAACTGTCTCAAGTCTTTGCTGGGACCGCTGCCCGCACGTCTACCACCAATTGTGGGGATGTGACTCGCTTAGGTGCAGCGGGAGACAAATATGAGACAGGTTCTTCAACAGTGCTTGCGGTTTATTCACGTCATAAACGCACAAGGCAGCGTAACACCAAAAAGTAGCCTTTAGCTCAGGCAAAATAACACAAAATGTCCGTGGTTGTAGACTCAGAGCAGGAGTCTCAGCACACATGGGAGGCTTAGTCCTCCTCACAATACAGCTCCCTTGTTCAGGAGCAGGCCACATTATAAGGCTGTAGCCACACCCACGATCCCAGCAGCTGACTGGTCACCTGACTGTGACCTCACCACAGGTCCTTCAAACAACAATAATAATATCTGGTATGCTTTACTTATGCCTTACATTATAGAGACAAGCCATTTATGAGGCACATATCTCCCATCGATTACACGACCCTTAGCCCTGCCACAATATGTAAACGTCCAGAATAAGGACAGTAATCCATTAACACTGGTACAAGGCAGATATTGCAGTCATGGCCAAAAGTTTTGAGAATGACACAAATATTATATTTTCACATGATCTACTGGCCTCTGGTTTTTATGTGTGTTTGTCAGATGTTTTTATTACATACAGAAATATAATTGCAATCATATTATGAGTAGCAAAAGGTTATATTGACAGTTAGAATGAGTTAATGCAGCAAGTCAATATTTGCAGTGTTGACCCTTCTTCTTCAGGACCTCAGCAATTCTCCCTGGCATGCTCTCAATCAACTTCTGGATCAAATCCTGACTGATAGCAGTCCATTCTTGCAAAATCAATGCTTTTATTTTGTCTGAATTTGAAGGTTTTTGTTTGTCCACCCGTCTCTTGATGATTGACCACAAGTTCTCAATGGGATTAAGTTCTGGGGAGTCTCCAGGCCATGGTCCCAAAATCTCTATGTTTTGTTCCCTGAGCCATTTAGTTATCACCTTTGCTTTATGGCAAGGTGCTCCATCATGTTGAAAAAGGCATTGTTTTTGATCGCCAAACTGTTCTTGGACGGTTGGGAGAAGTTGCTCTTGGAGGACATTCTGGTACCATTCTTTATTCATGGCTGTGTTTTTAGGCAAGACTGAGAGAGAGCCCATTCCCTTGGCTGAGAAGCAACCCCACACATGAATGGTTTCAGGATGCTTGACAGTTGGCATGAGACAAGACTGGTGGTTGCGCTCACCTGGTCTTCTCCGAATAAGCCGTTTTCCAGATGTCCCAAACAATCTAAAAGGGGATTCATCAGAGAAAATGACTTTACCCCAGTCCTCAGCAGTCCACTCCCTGTACCTCTTGCAGAATATCAGTCTGTCCATGATGTTTTTCCTGGAGAGAAGTGGCTTCTTTGCTGCCCTCCTTGAGACCAGGCCTTGCTCCAAGAGTCTCCGCCTCACAGTACGTGCAGATGCACTCACACCTGCCTGCTGCCATTCCTGAGCAAGCTCTGCACTGCTGGTAGCCCGATCCCGCAGCTGAAACACTTTTAAGAGACGGTCCTGGCTCTTGCTGGTCTTTCCTGGGTGCCCTGGAGCCTTTTTGGCAACAAGGGAACCTCTCTCCTTGAAGTTCTTGATGATGCGATAGATTGTTGACTGAGGTGCAATCTTTCTAGCTGCGATACTCTTCCCTGTTAGGCCATTTTTGTGCAGTGCAATGATGACTGCACGTGTTTCTTTAGAGATAACCATGGTTAACAGAAGAGAAACAATGATGCCAAGCACCAACCTCCTTTTAAAGTGTCCAGTGGTGTCATTCTTACTTAATCATGACAGATTGATCTCCAGCCCTGTCCTCATCAACACCCACACCTGTGTTAATGGAGCAATCACTGAAACGATGTTAGCTGGTCCTTTTAAGGCAGGGCTGCAATGATGTTGAAATGTGTTTTGGGGGATAAAGTTCATTTTCTAGGCAAATATTGACTTTGCAAGTAATTGCTGTTAAGCTGATCACTCTTTATAAGATTCTGGAGTATATGCAAATTGCCATTAGAAAAAATGAAGCAGTAGACTTTGTAAAAATTAATATTCGTGTCATTCTCAAAACTTTTGGCCATGACTGTACAGTGATATGCTGCAAATCACAGTTAGATAAAGTGCTGTGTGCATGCCTTGTTGCAATGTGCATAATACATTAACATTGGTGAGGCTATGTGCGGATGTTTACACCAATGCCTGCTTGTATACAGGTATCCTGATCCATAATAAATTCTAAGCAGCAGATAATTGCACAATGCCCGCTTATATAACAAACCCTAATCAAGTGAACAAATTATATTAGTAAAGTGCTGTATGCATACCTGGGGGTGAAGAGACAAACCCCAGGTATGCATACAGCACTTTACTAATATAATTTGTCCACTTGATTAGGGTTTGTTATATAAGCGGGCATTGTGCAATTATCTGCTGCTTAGAATTTATTATGGAACAGGATATGGACCTGTATACAAGCAGGCATTGGTGTAAACATCCGCACATAGCCTCACCAATGTTAATGTATTGTGCACATTGCACTTAGGCATGCACACAGCACTTTATCTAACTGTGATTTGCAGCATATCACTGTAGTATCTGCCTTGTACCAGTGTTAATGGATTACTGTCCTTATTCTGGACATTTACATATTTAGATACATGTTTTTTAGTGGCGCACACGCGCTTATGTTGTATCACTATTGATGTGCTACTCTATGTGTATATATATGTATTCTTGACCATACAGCCCCTTTTTGATGTGGATCTGTGCATACTTACTGGGTGGTGTTCACACCTGCATGTTTTCTTCTCCTGTTTTTCTTGCTATATGGGCATAATAAAATCTATCTATATTTAATTTAGTTGTGATGCGCCTTATTCTTTCAATTTTTTGGTTATTTGTTCATTCTGTGTCTGAAAAATCTGAGTAAAAAGCAATCAAAAAATATTATGTATCCCAAAATGGTACCAAAAAAGTCTGCAATTCATACCTCAAAAAATAAGCCCTCATGCAGCTCTACTCGCTAAAATATAAAAAAGTCACAGCTTTCTCAATATAGCGACAAAAAAACCCTGCTTTTTATAAAAAAGCATTTTTACTGTGTGATAGCTAACTGTGTGATAGAAACCTAAAAAAAATATAAATCTGTATTTCTATAATCAGACAGACCCGAAGAATAATTCCTCCTCATCACTTAAACTGCACGCTGAACAGCGCAAAAATAAAAATAAGAACTATTCTTGTACTGCTGTCTATTTGTTGATTCTACCTCCCAAAAATCAAAATAAGGCTTGGCTCACATCTATCCTGCGCTGTCCACTGAGCGCTTACATCAGAGTTTCCCTGTAAATTCCCCAAACCCTTGATTCAGACAAAACCCTGGACGGAACCATTCACTTATGGGGTAGATGGAGTCACTTTGGACTGGTCTGTGTTCCAGCAGTGTCCCATCATTTTAGGAGTCTTTTTCATGCACAAGTGTGGGTGGCCACAGATCTGTGCATGCCTTAAAAGATGGATATCCCTGGAGCAGACGCCAAATGAAGTACAGAGTGTTTCCATCTGACTCATGGTGGGTGGTTCCCTTGAAGGTTTCATCTGAATCACATTTTTGTGGGATTTACACGGAAACCCCCAAGGTAAGTGCTCTGTGTAGAACACAAGATTGTGATACAGCCTTATTCTGAAAGCAATCGAAAAATATAATGTACCACAAAATGTTACCAATAAAACCCCTAATTTATCCAGCATAAAACCAACCCCCACCCAGGTCTGTCACCTGTCACTGGAACTATAGGGGACTCCCATGTTACTGGTAGAACAAAGACTCTAGAAAAATGACAAATAAAATCCGGTGAATTCTGCACTTCCAAATACAAGTGCCCCTTTCCTTCTGAGCCCCACCGTGCCTAAGCCACAGTAAGCGACCACATGTTTAACATTGTTGTAATGGAGAAAGGCACTTAATTTATGGGTGCATATCGCCAAAAATAGAGGCTGGGCACAATTTATGGGAAAGCTACAATATATGGGGGCTCTTCATTGTATGGTGACACAATGTATGGGTACTAGACTGGCAGATTTGTGATTTTCTAGAATAAAAGACTGGCATGCATGTTACAAAATAGTCACTGCAGACATAGATGAATTCATTGAGAGGTGCAGATTCTACAATGGGGTTAGTTTTGGGTTTGTTTTCTGCTGTTCTGGCACCTTTGGGCTCTGCAAATGTTGCCCGTAAACTATTCTAGCAAAAATTTGCACTCCAAAATCCAAATAGCACTCTTTCCTTCGCAGCCCTGATGTGTGGACTAACAATAATTTTTTACAACAATTGTGACAGCACTGAATTTTGGAGAAATTGTGCAATAAATTGTTAGGTCTATTTTCACCTTCTAACCATTTTTACCACTAAAATGTCATATTTCCAGGTTTCAATGTTATAAAATTCTGTGCGGCACCTATGGGTTCAAAATACTCACTACACCCCTAGATGAATTCCTTGAGGGGTCAAGTTTCCAAAATAGGGTCACTTGTAGGGGATTTCTGCTGTTTTCATATCTCATGGGCTCTTTAAATGTGACATGACATTCACAATCTATCCCAGGCAAATAGCACTCCTTCTTTTCCTATGCCAGCCATGTTCCCAAGCAGAAGTTTTCGACCACATTTGGGGTATAGTCACATTCAGGACAAATTGCACAACAAACTATGAGGTCCATTTCTTCCTATTATCCATTGTGGAAATTACAAATTTGGTCCAAAAGCAACATTTTTGTGAAAAAAATGAACTTTTTCAATTTTATGACCTAATGTTATCAAATTCTGTGTTGTACCCGTGGGTTCAAAATGTTCACGTTACCCCTGGATAAAATCATTTAACAGTGTAGTTTCCAAAATGGGGTAACTTGTGGGTAGTTTTTACTGTTTAGACACATCAGGGGCTCTCCAAACACGACACGGCTCCCACAGATTTATTCCATCAAAGTTTTGTTTCAAAAAGTCACTCCTTCCTTTCCGAGCCCTGCCGTGTGCCCAAACAGTAGTTTTCCTCCACATATGGGGTATCAATGTAGTCAGGAGAAATTGCACAATAAATTTTTGGGTCCATTTTCTCCTGTTATCCTTGTGAAAATAAAAAATTGGGGCTAAATGACATTTTTGTGGGTAAAATGTTATTTTTTATATTCACAGCTCTTATAAACTTCTGTGAAGCATTTGGGGGTTGAAGGTGTTCACCACATGACCGCAAAATGGGGTCACTTGTGGGGGGGTTCTACTGTTTAGGTACATTAGGAGCTTTCCAAACACGACATGGAGTCTGCTCTCAATTTCAGACATTTTTGCATTCAAAAAGTCAAACATTGCTCCTTCCCTTCCGAGATCTGACGTGCGCCCAGATAGTAGTATTCCTCCACTTATGGGGTATCGGCGTACTCAGGAAAAATTTCCACAAGAAATCTTAGGGTCCATTTGTTCCTGTTACTATTGTGAAAACAAAAAACATGGGGCTAAAACTATATTTTTTGTGTGTAAAATGTGTTTTTTTCACAGTTCTACATTATAAACTTTTGTGAAGCACCTGGGGATTCAAGGTGCTCACCTCACATCTAGATACATTCCTTATGGGGTTTAGTTTCCAAAATGGTGTTCCTTGTGGGGGGTTGTCACTGTTTAGGCACATCATTGACTCTCCAAACACAACATGGCATCTGCTCTCGATTCCAGTCATTTTTTGTGTTCAAAAAGTCAAACAGGGCTACTTCCTTTTCAAGACCTGCCGTACTTCTAAACATTGGATTGCCCCCAAATATGGGGTATCAGTACACTCAGGAGAAATTGCAAAACAAATTTGAGGGTCCTTTTTCTCCTGTTACCCTTCTGAAAATAACAAATTTAAGCTTAAGCTAATTTTATGTGATAAAAAATGTAAATGTTCATTTTTTTCTTCCACATTGCCTTAGTTCCTGTGAAGCACAGGAAGGCTTGATAAACTTCTTGAATGTGGTTTTGAGTACCTTGTAGGGTTCTGTTTTGGAGTAGTGTCAATTTGGGGCATTTTTGTCTTATAGGGCCCCCCCAAAGTCATTTGAATTGTGATGTGGTCCATAAAAAATGGTTTTGTAAATTTTGTTAGAAAAACGAAAAATTTGTGATCAACTTTTAACCCTTTTAACTTCCTAATAAAAAATTATGTTTAAAAAATGATGCAGATGTAAAGTAGACATGTTGGAAAAGTTTTTTATTAACTACTTTGTGTGACATAACTTTGTGATTTAAGGGCATAAGGATTAAAAATTTGAAAATTGTTAAATTTTTGAAACTTTCTCCAAATTTCCAATATTTTAAAAAATAACCGCAAGTCATATCAAACAAATGTTACAAATATTATGAAGTACAATTTGTCATGAGAAAACAGTCCCAGAATCAAGGGATTCACTGAAGCTCTCTTGAGTTATTACAACATAAAGTGACACTGGTCAGATTTAAAAAAATGTGTCATGGTCTTTAAGGTCAAAATTGGCTCGGTCACTAAGGGGTTAATAAACCCCACGTTTGTTTTGAGCCAACAAACTGGATCCTTATGTGTACACCAGAGTGTACCAATGATTCAATCCTTTACAAGTGATTGCCTGGCCTTTACATGCAACTGCAAACTTGTGAATCCTCACATTGTGCGCACCGCGAGCAGTGGGTGCAGGACTGCAAATATGTTATTTCCATACATGCAGAATATGTGATTTCCATCATTATACGGTCACATCCTGAATAGATTGGAGTGGCCTCGTTCAGTGCAAATGCAGTGTATAGAGCGAGGTCAGGCACATCTAGTCGGAAAGTGGCCGAAAGTACGCAAGTCGCATGCTTGCAGTTACTTGACCACCTGTTCCTGGTGCCAGCACAGGAAAACTGTGCACTGTGAGGATTCAAAAATCTACAGTCACATCGAGTTGTTCAGCTGGTTCAGAGGCACAGGGATGAGCTCATGAGAGAGGGGCACCAGGTCACATGGCTTATTGCTTACTCAGGACCCTGATGTGCTTTTTTTTGCTTTCTCCTTTTATCACCTGAAGGAAGTGAACAGATTATTTATAGTAATCAATAAATGGTATGTAAAAAAAAATTGTGCAATTTTTTTCCCTCCATTAAACCCACAAAATAGTTAACACAAATGTAATGCCTAGATAAGTCTTTGGTAAAATCATACTTAGAAAAAACTACGGCTTTTCTCGTACAAAACAACACCTCTTATAATTATGCCTACATGAAAAAAAAAAGATTTGGCTGTTGATCTATGAATAAATTAAAGAAAAAAATCAGCTGACTGTAATGTCACGTGTGACTGGATACACCGCTTCCAGCAGGGCGAATTTCTATAACACCCGTGAACCTGGATACACCGCCTCCAGCAGGGAGAATTTAAACAGAGTTAAGGGAAACACAGGGGAAACCGTTACAGTGGAGGGCCCTGCAATAGGGAATGGGGACGTGGAGACCTCCTGCACTCCCCTGAGTCAGTGTCCCTACACTCCTGACGATCCATAGGCAGGTTCCGCACCTGGCGACGAGCTGGATACCTCAAATCCCTAGCTCGCCCTGCACCTATGCCTTTCTAGTGAACTGGACGGTGCAGAAACTAATCCCACCACTGCACTAATACACACACAAGGAAAGTCACAAACAGGGAAAAACACCACTTAGCTTTGCTCTGTTGCTATTGCTCCCAGCAACAGAGTACAACACCAAAGTTCAGCTTCACCCCTGAAGCTCGACACCTGAATTCAGCTTCCGACTGAAGCTATTAAACCAGAGCTCCCCTGAGCTGCCAGGAACACCTCTCTGTAGTTCTTTCCTTCACCAGACTTGGTTGGAAATGAGCAATATCACCAACAGTGAGTGAGACCACCTGCTACTCCTTTATAGGTAGCAGCCAGGGAATCACACCTGCTTCATTATCACATGCAATAGCACTAGCAGCCACCAGGGGCAACTAAACTAAAGTAACCAGAGTGCAATGACCCTAACAGCCACCGGGGGCAAAACTAGAACTAAAACAACCACAGTGTAATGACCCTAATGGCCACCGGGGGCAAAACTAACTTTAAGCAAACAGCTTAAAGGAAAAAAAAAGGTACTTGTGCAAAATCTGTCATAATCCAACCTGGATCATGACCCTGATCATCTGAACAAGTTCATCACAAAAATGTAATTGTGTATAGTTTTCCAATCTTGTACGGTGGTATGCAGCTACAGGATCACTGTGGTACATGTAAACAACTTTTCCATAGATAAGTACATGGAATTATCTATATGTTAGGCTGCTTTTACACTTATCGTGTTTTTGCGGGTTGATTTTGCAGCACCAATAGATTCCTATGGGGCCACAAAATCGGCCCGCAAAAATTCCACTGTGCGCCGTGTGCCATACGTCTGTGGGGGCCGTATTTGCAGCCGTGGTAAAAGATTGAGCTTGCTCGATCTTTTTCATGGTGAACGGACACAGCCCCCTTTGAAAAACAATGGGGCCGCAAAAATAAACGGAAGTTTGTTTTTGCGGTGCACCGTCACTTCCGTTTTTGTGGAATGCCGTGGTTTTTTTTACAATACTATTTCCATAGTATTGTTAAAATGAAAAACGGCAATCCACAAGCTTTTTTGCGGTCCATTATTGCGGCAGACTGTAAAAATTGCGGCGATACGGCCCGCAAAAATGGGCCGCAATAACGGACTGCAAAAAAGGCAGTAATTGTAAAAGTAGCCTAAATCTCCACTTTCAGGACAAAATATTGATGCTGTGACTTTGTTATGAGAAGGAAATATTCATGCTGTGAATAGCACCTATATTTCTCAGCAAGTATCAAGGCGCTGACAAGCTACGCTATATCTTCAGTATAATCAACTGTTTTCCTATGAACTGTTGGTCTCTTGGGTGCCATGTAAAGCTCGGGTCAGTATCCAGACATTTTCCTTTCTTCGCTCAAGTAGGAAGGAAAGTTGCAAATGGAATTTTTATATGAGCAAGAGAGTTAATTGTATAACTCAAGTGGATGTAGAGGTCAGGCTAAGCGTATATACTACCACGGGAAGCCAGGAAGTCAAGTGTAGAAAAATAACCAGACTTTAAATAAAATTTTATAAACTGATCAGAGATAATACCACAACAACATGTCGCAGGGTATCCTGAGGAAGAGCTGATAACATGCACACTATTACAACATTTATAAATTGACCATTGAAAATGATTGTTTAAACATGTGAATATCAATCATAATATTGACTAGGAGCAGCAATTTCCATCCCTTGCGCTGATGAAAGCCAACAAGACTGTCGTGGTTCTGTTCAAACTGCAATAAATTACTGTGAAATATAAAGATGCATCCATACTACTGTATATACTATAAGGAAAACAAAGAATAAATTGTACAGTGCAGCTAGCTATCTTAAACTGAGGAATAACCCCCTCCTTTTTAAGCTTTATACAGAAGAAGACGATGTACAGTTGTGGCCAAAAGTATTGACACCCCTGCAATTCTGTGAGATAATACTCAGTTTCTTCCTGAAAATGATTGCAAACACAAATTCTTTGGTATTATTATCTTCATTTAATTTTTCTTAAATGAAAAAAACACAAAAAGAATTGTTCTAAAGCCAAATTGGATATAATTCCACACCAAACATAAAAAAAAGGTGGAAAAAAGTATTGGCACTGTTCGAAAAATCATGTGATGCTTCTCTAATTTGTGTAATTAACAGCACCTGTAACTTACCTGTGGCACTTAGCAGGTGTTGGCAATAACTAAATCACACTTGCAGCCAGTTGACATGGAGTAAAGTTGACTCAACCTCTGTCCTGTGTGTACCACATTGAGCATGGAGAAAAGAAAGAAGACCAAAGAACTGTCTGAGGACTTGAGAAACCAAATTGTGAGGAAGCATGAGCAATCTCAGGGCTACAAGTCCATCTCCAAAGACCTGAATGTTCCTGTGTCTACCGTGAGCAGTGTCATCAAGAAGTTTAAAGCCCATGGCACTGTGGCTAACCTCCCTAGATGTGGACGGAAAAGAAAAATTGACAAGAGATTTCAACGCAAGATTGTGCGGATGTTGGATAAACAACCTCGACTAACATCCAAACAAGTTCAAGCTGCCCTGCAGTCCGAGGGTACAACAGTGTCAACCCGTACTATCCGTCAGCGTCTGAATGAAAAGGGACTGTATGGTAGGAGACCCAAGAAGACTCCACTTCTTACCCCGAGACATAAAAAAGCCAGGCTGGAGTTTGCCAAAACTTACCTGAAAAAGCCTAAAATGTTTTGGAAGAATGTTCTCTGGTCAGATGAGACAAAAGTAGAGCTTTTTGGGCAAAGGCATCAACATAGAGTTTACAGGAGAAAAAAAGAGGCATTCAAAGAAAAGAACACGGTCCCTACAGTCAAACATGGCGGAGGTTCCCTGATGTTTTGCAGTTGCTTTGCTGCCTCTGGCACTGGACTGCTTGACCGTGTGCATGGCATTATGAAGTCTGAAGACTACCAACAAATTTTGCAGCATAATGTAGGGCCCAGTGTGAGTAAGCTGGGTCTCCCTCAGAAGTCATGGGTCTTACAGCAAGACAATGACCCAAAACACACTTCAAAAAGCACTAGAAAATGGTTTGAGAGAAAGCACTGGAGACTTCTAAGGTGGCCGGCAATGAGTCCAGACCTGAATCCCCATAGAACACCTGTGGAGAGATCTAAAAATGGCAGTTTGGAGAAGGCACCCTTCAAATATCAGGGACCTGGAGCAGTTTGCCAAAGAAGAATGGTCTAAAATTCCAGCAGAGCATTGTAAGAAACTCATTGATGGTTACCGAAAGCGGTTGGTCGCAGTTATTTTGGCTAAAGGTTGTGCAACCAAGTATTAGGCTGAGGGTGCCAATACTTTTGTCTGGCCCATTTTTGGAGTTTTGTGTGAAATGATCAATGTTTTGCTTTTTGCTTCATTCTCTTTTGTGTTTTTCATTTAAGTCAAATTAAATGAAGATAATAATACCAAAGAATTTGTGTTTGCAATCATTTTCAGGAAGAAACTGAGTATTTTCTGACAGAATTGCAGGGGTGTCAATACTTTTGGCCACAACTGTATATCTCAATACTAGTCTTGAAAAATCACTCTAGAATAAAAAGCGCTCCTTCTCTCTAATGACATCTAAAAGTGCCTACTCTGGTGATAACAGAAGTCAAGACTTCGGAAATGGTTACCTTCATTTAACGAGCTTTGCATAAATCAATAACTCAAACAAATATATGAAACTTTGTAGCATATCTTAGTAAAAATATTTACTTTTTTTCTCCATACACAAGCTCCTTCTCCTGCTTCACATGCCTCTTAAACTCATTATTCACTTTGAAAGCTAGTTAAAACTTGTCAACTCACAAAAATGTCAGATTACAGCTGCCTATTAAAATCTATGGAAAGAGGAGTGTGGAACAGTAGATCAAGAGTGGCACAGATTGTGTTGCAGCCTACTAGTGAGTGTCTTATCTTACTAAAGAGCTGGATTTATAGCTACAGTGTTGCTCAGTGGCGTACTGCCAATAGCAGCAGACCATGTGGCCACTATAGGGCATGTGAGTGGGGGGCCTGTTACCAGCTCCAGCTCAAGCCCCCTCATCCAGCATTGTACTTTTAACTGTATCGACATCCTGATGTCACTACATCGTGCCTGCTGTGCAGAGCAGTGCAGAGCTTCAGAACACATGCTGAACAAACCAGAGCAATGTCCGAATGTGAAGAGATTTTTTAAATTAATGAATACATTGTAGTGGTCATTATACTATTTAGATGGCTATGTGTGGTGGTGAAGGGCTATGTGGGGCCCATTATACTATATGGCTGGCTATGTGGGGGCTATTATAATAATTGGAGGGCAAATGTATTAGCTATTATGCTATCGGGAGGGCTATGTAGGGGAAATTATACTGTTTGCAGGGTTATGTAGGGGCCATTATACTGTCTGCAGGACTATATGGGGGGTCATTATACTGTTTGAATGGCTATGTGGGGGGCCATTATACCGTTTGGAGGGCTATATGTTGGCCATTGTGCTGTTTGCAGGGCTGTGTGCAGGCCATTATATTGTTTGGAAGGATTTGTTCGTGGCATTACTCTGCTTGGATGACTGTATGGGGCCATTATACTGTTTGCAGAGCTATGTGGGGGCCATTATACTGTTTGTAGGTCTATGTGGGGAAATTATACTGTTTGCAGTACTATATAGAGGGCAATATACTGTTTGGAGGGCTAAAGAAGGGCCATTATACTATTTGAAGAGCTATGCAGTGGTACATTATACGGTTTGCATGTGGGGGCCATTATACTGTTTGGAGAGCTACAGTTGTGGCCAAAAGTATTGACACCCCTGCAATTCTGTCAGATAATACTCAGTTTATTCCTGAAAATGATTGCAAACACAAATTCTTTGGTATTATTATCTTCATTTAATTTGTCTTAAATGAAAAAACACAAAAGAGAATGAAGCAAAAAGCAAAACATTGATCATTTCACACAAAACTCCAAAAATGGGCGAGACAAAAGTATTGGCACCCTCAGCCTAATACTTGGTTGCACAACCTTTAGCCAAAATAACTGCGACCAACCGCTTCCGGTAACCATCAATGAGTTTCTTACAATGCTCTGCTGGAATTTTAGCCCATTCTTCTATGGCAAACTACTCCAAGTCCCTGATATTTGAAGGGTGCCTTCTCCAAACTGCCATTTTTAGATCTCTCCACAGGTGTTCTATGGGATTTAGGTCTGGACTCATTGCTGGACACCTTAGAAGTCTCCAGTGCTTTCTCTCAAACCATTTTCTAGTGCTTTTTGAAGTGTGTTTTGGGTCATTGTCCTGCTGGAAGACCCATGACCTCTGAGGGAGACCAAGCTTTCTCACACTGTGCCCAACATTAAGCTGCAAAATTTGTTGGTAGTCTTCAGACTTCATAATGCCATGCACACAGTCAAGCAGTCCAGTGCCAGAGGCAGCAAAGCAACCCCAAAACATCAGGGAACCTCCGCCATGTTTGACTGTAGGGACCGTGTTCTTTTCTTTGAATGCTTCTTTTATTCTCCTGTAAACTCTATGTTGAAGCCTTTGCCCAAAAAGCTCTACTTTTGTCTCATCTGACCAGAGAACATTCTTCCAAAACATTTTAGGCTTTTTCAGGTAAGTTTTGGCAAACTCCAGCCTGGCTTTTTTATGTCTCGGGGTAAGAAGTGGGGTCTTCCTGGGTCTCCTACCATACAGTCCCTTTTCATTCAGACGCCGACGGATAGTACGGGTTGACACTGTTGTACCCTCGGACTGCAGGGCAGCTTGAACTTGTTTGGATGTTAGTCGAGGTTCTTTATCCAACATCCGCACAATCTTGCGTTGAAATCTCTTGTCAATTTTTCTTTTCCGTCCACATCTAGGGAGGTTAGCCACAGTGCCATGGGCTTTAAACTTCTTGGTGACACTGCGCACGGTAGACACAGGAACATTCAGGTCTTTGGAGATGGACTTGTAGCCTTGAGATTGCTCATGCTTCCTCACAATTTGGTTTCTCAAGTCCTCAGACAGTTCTTTGGTCTTCTTTCTTTTCTCCATGCTCAATGTGGTACACACAAGGACACAGGACAGAGGTTGAGTCAACTTTAATCCATGTCAACTAGCTGCAAGTGTGATTTCGTTATTGCCAACACCTGTTAGGTGCCACAGGTAAGTTACAGGTGCTGTTAATTACACAAATTAGAGAAGCATCACATGATTTTTCGAACAGTGCCAATACTTTTGTCCACCCTCTTTTTTATGTTTGGTGTGGAATTATATCCAATTTGGCTTTGGGACAATTCTTTATGTGTTTTTTTCATTTAAGACAAATTAAATGAAGATAATAATACCAAAGAATTTGTGTTTGCAATCATTTTCAGGACGAAACTGAGTATTATCTGACAGAATTGCAGGGGTGTCAATACTTTTGGCCACAACTGTATGTGGCAGACCATCATACTGTTTGGAAGGCTATTTGGTGGGTCATTATACTGTTTGGAAGGCTATGTGTGGGGCCATTGTACTGTTTGGAGGGCTAGTGGGGACCATTATACTGTATGCGAGCAATTACACATTGTAAAGGTATGAGAACCACACCAGGTAACATGATAATCTCGAGGAAATAGCACTAAATAGTGCAAAAAAAACCCCAAGCCAGGGAAATAACTGCCTCCATATTAATTGTTATCCAAGGAGACCAAAATGGAGTATGATGATTTAAAATAAACCCTTTCTTGATCCAGCCCGGTGCCATCCACCCTCCCTATACTGGTAAGCATTGCTCATTATATCTGTACCCATTGCTTGATTAGTATCATACTTCATGCACTTTACCTACTATTATATGGTGCAAGCATTTTCCTACCAACTCAGGATTAATTAATGGTGGGTGTCTGGCACCGGGGGTCTTGCTATTTCCATCCTCATACACTTTACCTTTTTTCTGCTTGAACCTTTTTGAACTCCCTTTTGGTCTCCTTGGTTAACATTGTGAAGGTATGTCTGGGGTTCATCATACAATGTGGAGAGTTGTGTGGGAACCATTAATCTATTTGGAGGGCTTATGTGGGCCATCATACTGTATGGACGCCTGTGTGGGGGCCACCATATTGTGTGGAAAGCTGTTTGGGGTCACCATACTTTGTGGAAGGGGGAGGGTATGTAGGGCCATGTTACTGCGTGTGTGGAGAGTAAAGTGGAGGAATTTACTATGGGGGAATCATGCAGTGTTTGGGGGGAACTTTGGCTGGCATCATAATTTATTGGGTCAATGAAAGGGGAATCTAGGGGCTTCAATAGGAGGAAAATTACTTTGTAAAGGCTGCAAAGTTGTGATATGTTTGTCTGTGACCCTGCCGAATTTCAATTTTTTTATTGGGTTGGGTGCAATTGGACTTTTCAAATGGGGCACCATAATTTCTATGTGTGACCCTGGTATTGCTGTATAATTTCCTCCCATGCTGCTGCTTCTGAATGAGTACTACATAGAAACAGGAGATCAGGAATCCCCTGTACCTTTGTGTACTATGCATTCCAGTCATAATAGCTAGTCTCCACCCACTAGCTCAAAGACAAATGAAAATTAGAGATAGATGCTGGAAAGCTGAAAACTGGTGGATAATATCGGACACATATCAAAGGCTATAAGGAGGGTTTTCCTTCATGCACACACAACAGCTCAAATGACAGGTATGCTTTAACCCCTTCATGACCCAGCCTATATTGACCCTAATGACCTGGCCATTTTTTGCAATTCTGACCAGTGTCCCTTTATGAGGTAATAACTCTGGAATGCTTCAACGCATCCTAGTGATTCTGAGAATGCTTTTTCATTGATAATTTTTGCGTTTATTTGTGAAAAAAATGGAAATTTGGCAAAAATTTTGAAAATTTTTCAATTTTCATATTTTGAATTTTTATTCTATTAAACCAGAGAGCTACATGACACAAAATAGTTAATAAATAACATTTCCCATATGTCTACTTTACATCAGCACAATTTTGGAAAAAGAATTTTTGTTAGGAAGTTATAAGGGTTAAAAGTTGACCAGCGATTTCTCATTTTTACAACAAAATTTACAAAACCATTTTTTTAGGGACCACCTCACATTTGAAGTCACTTTGAGGGGTCTATATGGCAGAAAATACATAAAAGTGACACCAGTATAAAAACTGCGCCCCTCAAGCTACTCAAAACTACATTCAAGAAGATTATTAACCCTTCAGGTGCTTCACAGGAACTAAAGCAACGTGGAAGGAAAAAATGGACATTTTAATTTTTCCAACTAAAATTTTATTTAGCATCAATAAATAGGGGAGGAAAAGCAGATGATGATGGCGGCAACCAATCGCCGCCGTCCGTTGGTGCCCGGGGCCAATCGCCCCCGCCAGTCGGTGTGGGGGGGTCGGGTCTCGGTGTCCAGCCATGTCCGATGCTATTGCAGCAACGGCCATGGCTGGATTGTAATATTTCACTAAATTTCATTGGTGAAATATTACAAATCACTCTGATTGGCTGTTTCACTTTTAACAGCCAATCAGAGCGATCGTAGGCATGTGGAGGCTAAGCCACACCCCCTGGGGTTAACTCTAAAGTGTCCTCTGTGTGCGGGTCAGGTGACCTTTCAGTGACCCCGGTCACCTGACCCGCAGGGGGGCAATCAATTCATGACTCCACATAGGCATCATGGGTCGTATTGGCACGACTTTTCATGACGCCTATGTGGCCTCAAAGGTTAGGAAGGGGTTAAACAGAATCTGTCAGCAGAATTCTAATTACCATATATACTCGTGTATAAACCGACCCAAGTATAAGCCGAGACCCCTAACTTTGCCACAAAAAACTGGGAAAACTTATTGACTTGAATATAAGCCAAGGGTGGTGCTGCACAAGGGTTAATGGTAGTCCAAAAAGATGCTCCATAGATAAATATGGCCCATATATTGCTGCTGCTGCAATTAAAAAAAAAAAATTACATACTCACCTCTCGTCGCTGGGGGCCAAGTGCCAGTGTCCTGAGCAGGTGGGCAGGGCTGCCACTAGGAATTTCGGGGCCCCATACTGGCAAAATTTTTTGGGCCCCTTGAAACTCCACCCAGGCCCCACCCCAGCTCTGCCTCCACCCCTGGAACCTTCCGAAGTCCCACCGCCCTCTCTTGGAACAACTCCACTTCTGCACCACGTCCTCACAAATCACACATTAACAGTTCCCATCACCACATACATAGCCAGCAGCTTTTATTTTGGCCAAAAGATTTTTTAATCCACCACCACGACAAAGTAGACTCTTTTGGTCAGGCCCTACTCTACTGTAACATTTGCTAAAATATCCAATACAATTTCGGTATATTTTTATTTATTTTTCTATTATTAAAATTACCAATAATGCCACATACAAGGGACAAATACCACCGTACCATGACCAGACATTATATTACCACCACAAGGTGAACTAAAATCCCACATACAAAGAACAAATACCATCACGCCATGACCAGTTCACATTTTACCACCACATAGTGACTGGGGCCCCAATGCAGGCCCCCTCTGCTCATCGGGCCCTATCCAGTAAGGGCAGTAATTCCCTGATAGCGGCCCTGCTTATTGACATGCTGCAGATTTAAATCTGCGCAGAAAAATCTGCAGCATGTGCACAGCGTTTTTGGTTTTAGATAGACTTTAATGGTACTGTACAACGCAGCAGAATCTGCTGCGGATCCGCAGGGCCAAATCCGCTGTGGATGCGCAGCAGAATCCGCAACGTGTGCACATACCCTAAGAGTACGTGCACACGCTGCGGATTTGGCTGCATATCCGCAGCGGATTTGGCCCTGCGGATACGCAGCAGTTTTCCATGAGGTGTACAGTACTATGTAACCCTACAGAAAACCAAATCCGCTGTGCACATGCTGTGGATGTTTTTGCTCAGATTTGCTGCGGTTTTGAATCAGCAGCATGTCAATTCTTTGTGTGGAATCCGCAGCGTTTTTACGCCTCTTCCATTATAGGAATCCGCAGGTGTAAAAATGCAGGGGAAAACCGCACAAAAAGTGTAGAAAATTCGCAGGTAAAACGCAGGTCATTTTACCTGCGAATTCAGCCAAATCCGCAGCAGAATCTGCAATGTGTGCACATACCTTAAGATATACTGTGTTTATGCTATATATATATATATATATATATGCAAATAAAATAGGCAGCACTCCAAAATAAATGTGAAAAAAAAGTGGATACTTTACTGATCCTCAGGTGGCGACGTTTCAACGGTGACCCGTCTTTATCAAGCCGATTGTTGTCCACGGTCCTCCGTGTTGATTCTTTGAGGCAATTTCCTCTGTCCATTGTAATTGTGTTGTGTTTTATATTTTTTTCACAGTCCTTTTTGCCCATTATGGATATTAGAGCCAGGGATAATACCTGGTTATCCCAAATAAATTCTGTATTCAAGGGAGACATAACTGCAGAGAAAACTGTTGGCAATGATGGGGTTCAGGATCTCATTAGTTCTTCTAAGGTGCTAATGAAGAAAAGATTAAAGATGTGGAATAAGGCATCACTTGAAAATTATTTAGCGAAGAATATGATACCAAGGGGACTATGGGTCAAAATTACACCAGCATTTAAGGTTGAGGATGGCATTTTTCGTCAGAAATGGGAAGATGCCTGCAATAATTGTTCTCGTGTTATGGTTGAATTATTGATTGGTCTGGACAAAAAGAACATACAGTCATGGCCAAAAGTATTGACACCCCTGCAATTCTGTCAGATAATACTCAGTTTCTTCCTGAAAATGATTGCAAACACAAATTCTTTGGTATTATTATCTTCATTTAATTTGTCTTAAATGAAAAAACACAAAAAGAATTGTCCTAAAGCCAAATTGGATATAATTTCACACCAAACATAAAAAAGAGGGTGGACAAAAGTATTGGCACTGTTCGAAAAATTATGTGATGCTTCTCTGATTTGTGTAATTAACAGCACCTATAACTTACCTGTGGCACCTAACAGGTGTTGGCAATAACTAAATCACACTTGCAGCCAGTTAACATGGATTAAAGTTGACTCAACCTCTGTCCTGTGTCCTTGTGTGTACCACATTGACCATGGAGAAAAGAAAGAAGACCAAAGAACTGTCTGAGGACTTGAGAAACCAAATTGTGAGGAAGCATGAGCAATCTCAAGGCTACAAGTCCATCTCCAAAGACCTGAATGTTCCTGTGTCTACCGTGCACAGTGTCATCAAGAAGTTTAAAGCCCATGGCACTGTGGCTAACCTCCCTAGATGTGGCCGGAAAAGAAAAATTGACAAGAGATTTCAACGCAAGATTGTGCGGATGTTGGATAAAGAACCTCCACTAACGTCCAAACAAGTTCAAGCTGCCCTGCAGTCCGAGGGTACAACGGTGTCAACCCGTACTATCCGTCGGCATCTGAATGAAAAGGGACTGTATGGTAGGAGACCCAGGAAGACTCCACTTCTTACCCCGATACATAAAAAAGCCAGGCTGGAGTTTGCCAAAACTTACCTGAAAAAGCCTAAAACATTTTGGAAGAATGTTCTCTGGTCAGATGAGACAAAAGTAGAGCTTTTAGGGCAAAAGCATCAACATAGAGTTTACAGGAGAAAAAAGAGGCATTCAAAGAAAAGTACACGGTCCCTACAGTCAAACATGGCGGAGGTTCCCTGATGTTTTGGGGTTGCTTTTCTGCCTCTGGCACTGGACTGCTTGACCGTGTGCATGGCATTATGAAGTCAGAAGACTACCAACAAATTTTGCAGCATAATTTAAAGCCCAGTGTGAGAAAGCTGGGTCTCCCTCAGAGGTCATGGGTCTTCCAGCAGGACAATAACCCAAAACACACTTCAAAAAGCGCTAGAAGATGATTTGAGAGAAAGCACTGGAGACTTCTAAGGTGGCCAGCAATGAGTCCAGACCTGAATCCTATAGAACACCTGTGGAGAGATCTAAAAATGGCAGTTTGGAGAAGGCACCCTTCAAATATCAGGGACCTGGAGTAGTTTGCCAAAGAAGAATGGTCTAAAATTCCAGCAGAGCATTGTAAGAAACTCATTGATGGTTACCGGAAGCGGTTGGTCGCAGTTATTTTGGCTAAAGGTTGTGCAATCAAGTATTAGGCTGAGGGTGCCAATACTTTTTTCCGGCCCATTTTTGGAGTTTTGTGTGAAATGATCAATGTTTTGCTTTTTGCTTCATTCTCTTTTGTGTTTTTTCATTTAAGACAAATTAAATGAAGATAATAATACCAAAGAATTTGTGTTTGCAATCATTTTCAGGAAGAAACTGAATATTATCTGACAGAATTGCAGGGGTGTCAATACTTTTGGCCATGACTGTAGATGCTATTGAAAGTGAGATTGAAGACATTCAGAAGAAAATTAAGGAGACATTATCTATTAATCAGTTGGAATCCTTTAAAAAGGATATGGATCAGTCTTTCATAACTTGGGAAAAAGAAATATAAGAAATGAAAACTAATAAATTTAAACGTGATTTGCAGGACTATCAGACTGCTTATGTCTATAGATGGAATGACATAAAAAGAGAGAGTACCCAATCTGTATCATCTGCTGCTTCAGAAAACAGACTCAGGGATAATCTTGGGACACATCCATATGATTTGAGAGGTAACAAGCGTAGGGGGCCTTACCGTGAACAAAGGCACCATAAATCCAGAAATTTTTTTAGTCCAATAGGACCACCAATCATTTACAGGTACTCAATCTGTCCAATAAAGTATTGTCACAGGCTCAAATTAAGGTTCTGAGTCTTGGCCTTAACTTTACACCATCTCAGGGATTTGATTTATTTACAGCACTAACGGACCTGAATTTATTTGCATGGAAACTGGTTCTTAAGAAAATTCATGATAAACTCCCGACTACTGAAGCAATTTGGACTGAACAGGAATTACAAGTAATCTGAACTCTTGAAGACTTGGAGTATGAAAATGAAGGGCTGGATATATCTAGTAAGGTAAATCAACCATTTAAACCTAAATCCAAGAAATTTCCTCCATTAAGTATGTATCCAAATATAGATCTTTTTGTTGGGCTCGTGTCGGACGAGTTCACAAAAATACCATCTAGGGTTAGGAACGATAATTTGACCTCAGAGCAGAGACAAGCTCTAAAGGATTTGAAACAGTTGAAAGGGGTTTTAATAAAGCCGGCAGATAAAGGTGGAAATCTGGTGATCTAGCCGCAAATCATGTATGAGAAAGAAGCCTTTAGACAGGTATGAAACACGGAATGTTATAAAAAATTGACTTATAATCCTACCAATGCATTTCGCGTTATATTGCAGAAACTACTGGAAGAAGCATTTGTGGATGGAATTATCAACAAACAGGAGAAAGAATTTCTTACAGTTGAATATCCACGAACCCCTTGTCTATATTTGCTCCCAAAGATCCACAAGGATGAATCAAATCCACCTGGACGTCCCATTGTATCTGGGAATGGAGGCCTATGTGAACCATTGTGTAAGTTCATAGATTGTCATCTAAAACCACTGGTTGAAGATCTACCCTCCTACTTAAAAGACTCCACTGACTGTATCAGGAAATTTGAAGGGATACAGTTGGATACGGATATGTGGTTGGTTTCTTTGGATGTAGAAGCCTTGT
The DNA here is from genome assembly GCF_039654945.1 of Dendrobates tinctorius. Classification (NCBI taxonomy): domain Eukaryota; kingdom Metazoa; phylum Chordata; class Amphibia; order Anura; family Dendrobatidae; genus Dendrobates; species Dendrobates tinctorius. Next base: position 4,964,504 of record NW_027361793.1, read on the forward strand.
ATACATCCATTAGACATGTGGACGGCCTCAGGGCAGTGTCTTTCTTTTTGTCCACCACAACATTTGTGGATGGACTTAAGAAATTCCTTATTGCATCGTTGAGTTTCTGCCTCCAGCATAATTTTTTTCTATTTAAGGGCACCCCCTACATGCAGCTCCAGGGAACGGCCATGGGAGCGGCCTTTGCGCCCTCCTATGCAAACCTTTTCCTGGGCCTGTGGGAGCGGGAATGTTTTATGACAAATCCTATCAAACATTCGGAAAAGGTTTTAATATGGTCGAGTAGTGTTGAGCATTCCGATACCGCAAGTATCGGGTATCGGCCGATACTTGCTGTATCGGAATTCCGATACCGACTTCCGATATTTTTTCAATATCGGAAGTCGGCATCGGAATCGGAAGTTCAAAGTTGATTGACAGCCGAAATGACGTCATCATGATGCGCGGTGTGTGCGCATCATGATGCGCCGTCATTTCGGGCCTTCCGGGGGTCTCTGCCGGCCTGCCGGGGGGCTGTGTGGACTGCCCGGGGTCTGTACCGGCCTGCCGGGGGGCTGTGCCGGCCTGCCGGTGGTCTGTGCACCCTGTGGGGGTCTGTACCGGCCTGCCGGGGGGCTGTGCCGGCCTGCCGGGGGGCTGTGCTGATGTCCGGGGGTCTGTGCAAGCATCGTCCGATGGGACTATAAGTCCCATCTGGCGATGCCTGCTACCATGACAGTGATTGACACATTAGCCAATGATGGGACAGTAGTAGTCCCATCATCCGGCTAATGTGTTAAATGTTAAAAAAAAAAAAAAAAAATACTACATACATACTACATACATACTACATGCATGCTACATACATACTACATGCTACATACATACTACATATATACTACATGCATGCTACATACATACTACATGCTACATACATACTACATACATACTACATACATACCACATATATACTACATACATACTACATGCATGCCACATACATACCACATACATACTACATACATACTACATGCATGCTACATACATAACACATATATACTACATGCATGCTACATACATACTACATGCTACATACATACCACATACATACTACATACATACTACATATATACTACATGCATGCTACATACATACTACATGCTACATACATACTACATACATACTACATACATACCACATATATACTACATACATACTACATGCATGCCACATACATACCACATACATACTACATACATACTACATGCATGCTACATACATAACACATATATACTACATGCATGCTACATACATACTACATGCTACATACATACCACATACATACTACATACATACTACATACATACTACATGCATGCTACATACATACTACATGCTACATACATACCACATACATACTACATACATACTACATGCTACATGCTACATGCTACATACATACTACATGCATGCTACATACATACTGCATGCTACATGCATGCTACATACATACTACATACATACTACATGCTACATACATACCACATATATACTACATACATACTACATACAATACATTCATACAATACATACATAGACATACAGTACATATAACATAGAGTAACATACTTACCAATACTTGTCACATTGTTCCCCGAAGCCATTGTCTTTTACGGAATAAATATTAACATAACAAACCACAAAAATACTCACCCACGATCCGAAGCAGTCCACGAGTGTGTCCCACGACGATCTTGGGTAGAGAACTGCAGCATCAGCTGATGCTGCCGTTCTCTACGGGCTGCAGGAATCCAATGACGGAAGGTAGGTATCCTTCCGCACTGTATTCCTCCGCCACTTAAAAAAAAAAAGTCCCTAGTCTCACTTTATGCCATTGCTGCGTGGGAAATTCCCACACAGCAATGGCATAAAGTGAGACTAGGGACTTTTTTTTTTTTTAGTGGCGGAGGAATACAGTGCGGAAGGATACCTACCTTCCGTCATTGGATTCCTGCAGCCCGTAGAGAACGGCAGCATCAGCTGATGCTGCAGTTCTCTACCCAAGATCGTCGTGGGACACACTCGTGGACTGCTTCGGATCGTGGGTGAGTATTTTTGTGGTTTGTTATGTTAATATTTATTCCGTAAAAGACAATGGCTTCGGGGAACAATGTGACAAGTATTGGTAAGTATGTTACTCTATGTTATATGTACTGTATGTCTATGTATGTATTGTATGAATGTATTGTATGTAGTATGTATGTAGTATATATGTGGTATGTATGTAGCATGTAGTATGTATGTAGTATGTATGTAGCATGTAGCATGTAGTATGTATGTAGTATGTATGTGGTATGTATGTAGCATGTAGTATGTATGTAGCATGCATGTAGTATGTATGTAGTATGTATGTAGTATGTATGTGGTATGTATGTAGCATGTAGTATGTATGTAGCATGCATGTAGTATATATGTAGTATGTATGTAGCATGTAGTATGTATGTAGCATGCATGTAGTATGTATGTAGTATGTATGTGGTATGTATGTAGCATGTAGTATGTATGTAGCATGCATGTAGTATATATGTGTTATGTATGTAGCATGTAGCATGCATGTAGCATGCATGTAGTATGTATGTAGCATGTATGTAGTATGTATGTGGTATGTATGTAGCATGTAGCATGCATGTAGTATGTATGTAGTATATATGTGGTATGTATGTAGCATGTAGTATGTATGTAGCATGCAGTATGTATGTAGCATGCATGTAGTATATATGTAGTATGTATGTAGCATGCATGTAGTATGTATGTAGTATGTATGTAGCATGTAGTATATATGTAGTATGCATGTTGCATGCATGTAGTATATATGTAGTATGCATGTTGCATGTAGTATATATGTAGTATGAATGTAGCATGTATGTAGTATGTAGTATGAATGTAGCATGTATGTAGTATGCATGTTGTATGTATGTAGCATGTATGTAGCATGTAATTTTTTTTTTTTTTTTTACATTCAACACATTAGCCAGATGATGGGACTACTACTGTCCCATCATTGGCTAATGTGTCAATCACTGTCATGGTAGCAGGCATCGCCCGATGGGACTTGTAGTCCCATCGGACGATGCCTGCACAGACCCCCGAAGCCTGCACAGACCACCGGCAGGCCGGCACAGCCCCCCGGCAGGCCGGCACAGCCCACCGGAGCCTGCACAGACCACCGGCAGGCCGGCACAGCCCCCCGGCAGGCCGGCACAGACCACCGGAGCCTGCACAGACCCCCTGGCAGGCCGGCACAGCCCCCCGAAAGGCCCGTACAGACCCCAGAGAGGCTGTACAAGGCAAAAACAGGGTTTTTCTTATTCCGATACCGGAAGTCCCATAGACTTGAATGGGACTTCCGGTATCGGAATCGGCGATACCGATACTTTTTTTTAAGATCGGCCGATCCATTCCGATCCGATACTTTGAAGTATCGGACGGTATCGCTCAACTCTATGGTCGAGGTTTATCGATGACATTTTGTTTCTGTGGCAAGGACCTGAATGTCATCTGATTGAGTTTATATCAGAACTGAATAATAATAACTATAACATAAACTTGACCCATCATTATAGTCAGACCTCCATTGAATTTCTGGATATTCATCTGTTCAAGGACAATTCTAATTGTCTACAAACGGATATTTTTAGGAAGAGTACTGCAGTTAATTCTCTGCTACATGCTTCCTCCGCCCACCCAAAACATCTAAAGGATAATATCCCAATTGGTCAATTTTTAAAATTGAGATGCAATTGTTCTGATGATTTTTCTTTTACCCTACAGTCTTGTGAATTATCCAGGAGATTTTTAGATAGAGGATATAGCAGAAGATCAGTCAGGAGGGGCTTGCGGAGGGCTATGAGTACCCCAAGACAAGATCTCCTTAAACCTTGTGAGGTGAAAACTGGAACAGAACAGGTGAGATTTATCTCTCAGTTTAATGAGAATTGCTTTAGAATGAGACAGGCCTTATCTAAACACTGGTCTCTTTTGACAATGGACACAACACTCAAAAGAAGTATTGCTGATCAACCCTCCATTACTTATCGCAGAGCGAAAAATCTGAGGGACCACTTGGTGAGAAGTGACTATGTGGGACCGGTATCCCAAAATTTTTTTGGAACAAGTGGACCAAAGTGGGTTTTTTTCCCTTGCGGGATCTGTCTTGCATGTCCAAATATGAGAAGGGATTCAGAATTTGTTTCAAGCAGTGGCAAGAAATTTCAGATAACGCAGCACATTACATGCAACACGGAATATGTAGTCTACTATGCTACCTGTCCCTGCAATCTTATTTATGTTGGCTTGCCAAGCAGGAGATTGCGTGTAAGAATTCGTGAACACGTCCTTGATATTATCAATGCCGAGAAAGTTGAGGACTCTTTGTCCCTGAAACCTATCCCGAAGCATGTCAAATCTGCACATGGATGTAATCCTAAATATTTGATCGTGGTGGTGATTTTAAGAAGATGCTATCACAATTGGAATCACAATGGATATGGAAATTGGAAACGGTACGCCCCAAAGGTCTTAATGAGATCCTGAGCTATGCCCCTCTCTTGTGAAAATTTTTTTTTTATTTTTTAATTGTTTTTTAATCTTCACTTTACAGGCCATGTCTTGCTCTACCTAAATTGTTGGAATATTATTTTTAATATTTTTCCAGTGGATACTTTATTCATATGTGAATCTGAAGATGAAGACTCGCCGTCGTTATACCCACTTGATGGAGGAAGGAGCTTTTTGTTGAGAGGGCAATCTCCATTCTGAATTTTGATGCCTATATCTGCAGCCTTTTCTTATTTAGCCAGTTTATATATAATACTAGAATATTTTGACATATTGCCTTATGGACTTTTCAACTAGATGTGTTTATCTACTTTATAATTTTTTATAATTTCTTTATATATACAGTCATATGTAAAAGTTTGGGCACCCCTATTAATGTTAACCTTTTTTCTTTATAACAATTTTGGTTTTTGCAACAGGTATTTCAGTTTCATATATCTAATAACTGATGGACTCAGTTATATTTCTGGATTCAAATGAGGTTTATTGTACTAACAGAAAATGTGCTATCTGCATTTAAACAAAATTTGACCGGTGCAAAAGTATGGGCACCCTTATCATTTTCTTGATTTGAACACTCCTAACTACTTTTTACTGACTTCCTGAAGCACTAAATTGATTTTGTAACCTCATTGAGCTTTGAACTTCATAGCCAGGTGTATCAAATCATGAGAAAAGGTATTTAAGGTGGCCACTTGCAAGTAGTTCTCCTATTTGATTCTCCTATGAAGAGTGGCATCATGGGATCCTCAAAACAACTCTCAAATGATCTGAAAACAAAGATTATTCAACATAGCTTTTCAGGGGAAGGATACAAAAAGTTGTCTCAGAGATTTAACCAGTCAGTTTCCACTGTGAGGAACATAGTAAGGAAATGGAAGAACACAGGTACAGTTCTTGTTAAGCCCAGAAGTGGCAGGCCAAGAAAAATATCAGAAAGGCAGAGAAGAAGAAGGGTGAGAACAGTCAAGGACAATCCACAGACCACCTCCAAAGACCTGCAGCATCACCTTGCTGCAGATGGTGTCACTGTGCATCGGTCAACAATACAGCGCACTTTGCACAAGGAGAAGCTGTATGGGAGAGTGATGCGAAAGAAGCCGTTTCTGCAAGCACGCCACAAACAGAGTCGCCTGAGGTATGCAAAAGCACATTTGGACAAGCCAGTTACATTTTGGAAGAAGGTCCTGTGGACTGATGAAACAAAGATTGAGTTGTTTGGTCATACAAAAAGGCGTTATGCATGCGCTGTATTGTTGACCGATGCACAGTGACACCATCTGCAGCAAGATGATGCTGCAGGTCTTTGGAGGTGGTCTGTGGATTGTCCTTGACTGTTCTCACCATTCTTCTTCTCTGCCTTTCTGATATTTTTCTTGGCCTGCCACTTCTGGGCTTAACAAGAACTGTACCTGTGTTCTTCCATTTCCTTACTATGTTCCTCACAGTGGAAACTGACTGGTTAAATCTCTGAGACAACATTTTGTATCCTTCTCCTGAAAAGCTATGTTGAATAATCTTTGTTTTCAGATCATTTGAGAGTTGTTTTGAGGAGCCCATGATGCCACTCTTCATAGGAGAATCAAATAGGAGAACTACTTGCAAGTGGCCACTTTAAATACCTTTTCTCATGATTTGATACACCTGGCTATGAAGTTCAAAGCTCAATGAGGTTATAAAACCAATTTAGTGCTTCAGGAAGTCAGTAAAAAGTAGTTAGGAGTGTTCAAATCAAGAAAATGATAAGGGTGCCCATACTTTTGCACCGGTCAAATTTTGTTTAAATGCAGATTGCACATTTTCTGTTAGTACAATAAACCTCATTTGAATCCAGAAATATAACTGAGTCCATCAGTTATTAGATATATGAAACTGAAATACCTGTTGCAAAAACCAAAATTGTTATAAAGAAAAAAGGTTAACATTAATAGGGGTGCCCAAACTTTTACATATGACTGTATATATATATATATATATATATATATATATATATATATATATATATATATATATATATATATATATACACTCTTTGGGAGTTTTGAAGTACTTTTGCACATCATTGGTCAGACAGTGGAATGTGTGAAGGGTATTCATACACTGTATGTTGATATGTTTGTCATTTTAGATATCAGTTTTTCATATATTGCACTCCTTTCACATTTTTATCCAAGCATATATTCACTTTATTTGGCCGGTCACGTCTATATATGAGTATACCGCTGCTATATAGGCACTATATATATGCATTTTATATATGCACTTTAGGTGGCCATATTTATCTATATTAAGTATACTGTTGCTAGTCAGGTTTTTTTGTACTCACACCGGGGCCACTGGAGCACTTTGTTTTTTCAGCACATTCTCATACTTTATGCACTTTATTTGGTTCACTTGATGTTTGTACTATATCATATCCTTTGAAATATTTTTTGTGTGTATATGTATTCATACGTATATGTACTCATATATACTTGAGTCTAATGTTACTCTAAACACTACTTTGTGCACGTTGTCACACACATTGAGCACAGTTTGTAGTTCACTTGACGTTTGCACTTTATTTTGGTATATTTTGTGTCACTTTATTATCTGTATGTGTAACTTCATATTTTTTCACAGATTATATATTTGTAAAAAAAAAATATTTTTATTTTTTATTTTTTTTCCATTTTGTATTACTTATTTTTCCTATTATTTTTATTCAATAATTTTTGCAGTGTTTTTTTTTATATACATATATATATTTATTTTTTATTTTTTTACATATCATCTTTAGGCTGCAGCATCGACAAGTTTATGGTGTTTCCATATGGAATCTGTTTTGATCTCTTATTTATGTGCCATTCAGGTTCTGTATGAGGGCCCGCATGCATCATCTGTTGATATATAGCATATTTGTTTAAACATTATTAAAAATAAAAAATATTTATTTATATATTTTTATTAGCATTCATCTGATTTACATTGCATTCAAACTGATGCCCTGTGGTTTGTCTTCTCTCTAACTTGTGGTAACCAGCGGTGGTTTTTCACTTACGCCACTAGATTAAGTAATCCTTCCATTAGGATTCTATATAAGGGTGGTTTCACATTAGTGCTTTTTAAGCGCACGCACGGCCGGGGGTAGCTCCGCCCCCGAGCCGGCTCTCTGCCCGGCGTGCCCGCCCCTTGCTTGTAGCGCCGCCTCCTAGCGCACAGCGGCGCCTGCGATCGGCGCACCCTATCTTTAGCATAGGGTGCGCAGATCGTGCGCAGGCCGTGAGCTAGTTGCGCTTTGACCTGCGCTGCGCACTTTTGATGGTGCGCCGTGCGCGCCAAAATCCGAAGTTTGATTTTGGCGCGCACGGCGCACCGTCAAAAGTGCGCAGCGCAGGTCAAAGTGCAACTAGCGCACGGCCTGCGCACGATCTGCGCACCCTATGCTAAAGATAGGGTGCGCCGATCGCAGGCGGCGCTGTGCGCTAGGAGGCGGCGCTACAAGCAAGGGGCGGGCATGCCGGGCAGAGAGCCGGCTCGGGGGCGGAGCTACCCCCGGCCGTGCGTGCGCTTAAAAAGCGCTAATGTGAAACCACCCTAAGTCTGTTTGGTCAATGCATTTGAAGTAATTGACTTCGCACCTACCAGTGAGGCTGTCTCGCATTGGTTTTTATAGTGATGGTTATGTGCTTCAGTCCACCAGATAGCTTTCAACATTAACTTTCCACACATGCATTCATTGGATAAAGTGTTGGACTATACTCATCATATTTGTTTAATCATTATTAAAAATAAAGATATTTATTTATTAGTATTCATCTGATTTACATGCATTTGAAGTAATTGACATCGTGCCTACTAGTGAGGCTGTCTTGCATTGGTCTCCATAGTGATGGTCATGTGCTTTAGTCCACCAATCAGATAGCTTTTAACATCAACTTTCTATACATGCATTCATTGCATCGGGCTATACTCATCACATGGTACTTGGTTGTCCAATCAGACGTTTCAACACAACTGTTAGTATGGATGAAATTATTCAGTTAGGTATAAAAGATGGGCCTGGATGGATGCTTGCATGCACCCCTTCTGAGGAAGAAAGCCGAAATGCGTGTCAGGGGTTACTTTGTGGCGGCCTCTGGACATCTGGTAAATATTTGCACCTCTACTTTACTTTTTGTATAGCTCTTTGCATTATTTGTTCCCCTTGCATAGATTTTCCAAGTATGTTAGACCATGGTGTGCAAAAAAAAAAAAAAAAGGGACTTATAGGCTGTGTACTATATTTATGAATAACGACTGGTGCAATCTTTATTTTGCAAATCTGCATAGATATTGAACCTTTGCCAGGTGTCCTCTTGGATTGGTTTTGTGCCCTTAGTTATGATTTGTAACTTTTAGACCTCAAATGTCTGTATTTGCATTATTATATACTTACTGGTGAAAAATTCTTTTGGATTTTGATATCCATCAGCAGATATAGGGCAAAAAAACTTTTCCTAGCCGCACAAAGTTTTGCATTTATTTTTCTCTGTATGTCATCATCCCTTTTTTAACTTGTATAATGACATTGTTCAATAAAAATCTATTTTTAATGTATAAAACCTCTTGGAGGGTCTGTTTTCTTATATAGGTTGTCTGTGTAGAAGGGGCTTGGCGAGCCAGGGAGGTATAAAAGGATGTGCGCGGGAAAGGAAGGGGCGTCAGAGAGGACCAGCACCGGGCTGCAGGCAAAGATAGGCCACATAATAGCGATCACGGCCGGGTGCGATGAGTACTCACAGGTTTCGGCGTGCGAAGGAACTCACGCCAAGTGAAGGATTGCGGTGAACATCACTCTGCTGCCCTGCATCATAATGGACTAGTGGCTCAGCGGGTAAGACTGGTGACCACCCGCTTCCGCCAGAAATGAGGCCGACTTGTTAGACAGGGAAGCTGGAAGAACTCAGCACTAGCCTCAACCAGCAGCCAACCAACCATCTGACTCAGGAAAAGAAATGGACAACCGAGTCATGCTAAATGGAATTAATATATAGACTGCCATTGTGAATTACTCTTTCCCTGTTTACCCCTCAGCCTTTATCTGTCTATTTCCTGTTGCTCCCTTTGAGGAAGTTACTCCTGTATTGATAAAACGAGTAAGTGCAGTCCTTGGACACAGACACTGCAGACCAGTCCAACATGAGTACACTGAGGTCTAGCTTGCCATTGGGGGCCATGCTTAGAAATCTCCCAAAATTCTCAGAGTAATATGATGTTGTGAGACTGGACTGAGAGGGTTAAGAGCATGTTGTGGATGCACCCCATGACCCCAGCTATACAGGCTGAAATGGCTTTAATGACCCTGGATGGTGAGGCTGTTATGTTCCGACCCACCACAAGTGGGATACGTTGGATAAGGTGGTGCAGAGCCTAGAAGAAATGCATGGTAATCCCATTGCTGTGGGAGAGCTGCGGATGCGATTGTTTCACCGTGTTCAGCAAAAGGGAGAGACTGTGACTCAGTATATCAATACGTTGCAAGAGGTGCATGCGCACATCACTAAGACGGACGATGTGGGGCCCCCTGATAGGATATTGAGAGTTGTTTGTGACGGGTCTCAGGAACGCGCCGCTTAAGCAGGCTTTGCGAGAACACTAGCGCACATATGACCTTCGTGGAAGTAGGGGCGGAGGCACACATGAGAGAGCAGGAACAGGGGGTGGTGGTCCAAGCAGGGATGGTCCAGAGCAATGAAGTTCCTACCCCGCCTGCAGCTGAGCCAGAGTGGGCCAGAGAGATCTGAAGGAAAATACAAGAAATGCATAGTGAATGGTCCAGCTTCAGAAGAGCCCCCGCTCCGGCCTAAAAATGTCGAGAGCAGCCCCCTCACCAAGACATAAGAGTGATGCAGGGTCCTGCCCTTCCATGGGACCCTGTCAGGGAGTGAGACCACTGAGTGCAGAAGGAGACCCGACTTGCTACAGATGTGGAAAGGCAGGCTGTGAGAGCCGAGGTCAGTCCCTGCCACGGCAGCCATTTTAATAGTGGGCTTCGTGGCTGAGGGACACAGCCTGGGACCTCAAAGACAAAGGAGAGGAGAAAAAAATCCCAGAGGCATAGTTTCTGCGAGCCCTACAGTCTGGGCTGAGGTAAATGGGTGAGCTGTTCAATGCTTGATTGACACTGGGTAGCAGGTGACCACCATGCCAGAAGCTTACTTCAAACAACATTTCCCAGAAGTATCGTGGCCAGATTGACAGCAGCCAATCAACTGCCCATTCCGGTTGCCAGGATGGTTTGAATGGAGATCAGAGTGTGAAGAAAGGATGTAGGCCTTCGTTTTTGATTGCAGTGAATGTCGGCTGAGGGCCCGTAATGACTCTTGGAATGAATGTACTGAAAGAGAATGGACAGCTTTTGATCAGTGAGCCACGAGAGCCCTTTTGATCAGCAACTGATCTGAGCTGCCCAAGCTCAGGAGATGTCGGGGGATGGAAAAGTCTTGGGGAAGGTGATGTTCCTGCGGCTGCAAAACTTACCCTACCTTGCGGCCAGAGAGTGCTCAAATTACCAGTACGAGCTTGTACACCACTTGAGGGGGTGGAAGTGCAAATAAAGCCAACATAAATGGATCAAGTGCCCTTTGGACTGCTCGTAGTCCAAACATTAGCCACAGGAACATTGTAGTACGGTGCGCCAACCTGGGGAAAGACAGTCTCACCCTTCTACCTAAGAGTATGCAAATAAAGTCCGTGGAGCCTCATTTAAGAGTCTCAAACATGGGACTAGCCAGATCTTCCTCCCTGGAGGAAGATCTGGCTAGTCCCGTGTTTGAGACTCTTAAATGAGGCTCCACGGACTTTATTTGCATATTCGTATTTCCCAGGGAGCACTGCACCTAGGATTTCACTGATTGAGCACCTTTGCTGGCTGCCGCAGTGTTTTCTTCGACTGGTCTCCCTGAGGTCAGTGATTGTTTCGTGATGTTGGTCTACTAGGCATTGCTCCCACCTAGCCAGAATCCTACTCCACACTGAGGGGCAACACCCCCGAAACAGCTGTCTGTGGATGGATACCTGGCCTTAGTATTTCCCTTGTCATATCTGTAAACTCGTAAAGTGCTGGATATTGACTTAAAGGGCCACTTAATATGGTGGTTTCCGAAAGGAGCCACTCCTTGGCTGGGTCCTTCCCTGGAGGAAGATCTGGCTAGTCCCGTGTTTGAGGCTCCACGGACTTTATTTGCATACTCGTATTTCCCAGGGAGCAATGCACCTAGGATTTCACTGATTGAGCGCCTTTGTCGGCTGACGCAGTGTTTTCTTTGACTGGTCTCCCTGAGATCAGTGATTGTTTCGTGATGTCCTTCTACCTAAGAGTGATGTGGCACAGATCCTGGGAATGCCAGAAAAGTTAATGCGACCCAAAGCATTACAACTGGCTGTCGTGTGAGATCTCTGAACTCTAGCAGTTAAAATGACACTGGAACCTCCACCTGGCAGCACGAAGGATTGTCGTAGGATCTTAGAGCAGAAGCGGGCTGAATTGAGCAGAAGCAGGCTGAATTGATGGGACTATCACCCCAGCAGGTGCAGCAAGTGGAAGATCTGCTAGAGTGTTATCAAGAGGTCTTTGCCTGCCATGAAGGTGACTTCTGTTGATCTCAGACCATCGCTCATGAAATCCTACGAGGTGTGCCTTCCCAGTTCGGGAAAGATACCAACAGATACCTCCCCAGCTGTACAAAAAAGTGAAGGAGATGTTAGCTCACATGTTGCAGAGTGAAGTGATACGAGAAAGTCAGAGTCCGTGGGCGGCTCCCAGTGTACTGGTCCGAAAAAAAGATGGGACCTTTCTGTGTCGATTACAGATGGCTGAATGCCTGTACGGTGCGGGACTCCTATCCGCTGCCAAGAATTGAGGAGTCCCTATCTGCCTTGGGACAGGCGAAATACTTTTCTTCCCTTGATCTGGCCAGCGGGTACTGGCAGGTGCCCATGGCTGAACATGACCGGTCAAAGATGTCGTTTGTATTGTCCATGGGACTATTCGAGTTAAATCGTATGGTCTCACTAATGCTCCCGGGACCTTCCAGCACTTTATGGAGAGATGCCTTGGGGATTTGAATTTCAAAGCCACACTGATCTATCTTGATAATATCGTCAGCTATGAGCCCACCTTGAACACTTCCAGCAGCTGGAGCAAGTGCTAAGGCGGTTACAGAGCCATGGCCTGAAGGTAAAGCCACAAAAATGTCAACTCTTTCGCAGATTGAATGCAAGTGAGAAGATGGTGTCTGTGCAAGAGTGGCCCACCCCCACAATGGTGAAAGACATACAGTCCTTTCTGTGGCTTAGGCTACTTTCACACTCGCGTTTTTTTTGTGCTGCGCAGTGCAAACGCACAAACGCATCATGCATTTGTGTGCATTTTTTTTTTGCGGGTTTGGGTGCATTTTTAAAATACGCATGCGTTTTTTTGCACATTACCATGCGCACGTATGCGCACCCATAGACTATAATGGGTGTTTGGGTGTAAAAAAAAAAACGCATTACATGTGTTTTTTTTTTTTGGCAAGTTGGATGCACAAAAAATGCAACAGGATGCATTTTGTGCGCCCGAGCGCACACTACAAAAAAAAGTGCATGCGCATACAAACGCATGTGTATGTGCACCCATGTAAAAGATAGGAGAAAAACGCATTCTTTTTTTGTGCTAAAAAAACAGCGCAAAAAAACGCATGTGTGAAACCAGCCTTACTGGGTACTAATGAAGATTTGTGAAAAATTTCACCCGCATAGCCAACCCATTGCTGTTGCTACTAAAGGGAGTGCCGGCTGGGTCAAAGAACTGAACCATTCAGTGGGGAAGCCTTAAGGGGTTTGAAAATGGCCCTGACAGAGGCCCCAATACTCACCTATGCAGATTTCTCACAGCCCTTCATTCTCCATACTGATGGAAGTTTACATGGTCTGGGGCAGTCCTGTCATCAATGCAAGGAGAGAAAGAACGAGTGATACTCTATGCGAGACGGTCTCTTCATGACTCAGCAAGGAACCCAGACAATTATAGCCCTTTCAAGCTGAAACTGCTGGCACTGGTGTGGGCAATGACTGAGAACTTTGCGAATTACTTGTCTGGAACGGAGGTCCTAGTGCTGACAGACAATAATCCCCTGGCCCGCCTGGAAATGCAAATTTGAGGGCCTTAGAACAACGATGGGTGGCCCGCATGGCGAAGTATCGGTACAAGATTGTCTACCCGGCTAAGGCTAAGGCTCTCTTCAGGGTAACTCACGAGCGACCTGAATGTGATCGAGATGAAAAGCTTGAGGCGGAAGAGATCCCAGACTTCCGGAACTTGACCAACTCGTTAGTGACGACACAGGGGAAAATCAAAGAGGAGTCTGAAGATCAGGTGCTGGGATGACCCCGGGATGACTGGGTTTGACTTCAACAGAAGGATAAGGAGATCGCCCAGCTGCAACAGTGTGTATTGAAACAACTCCCCAGTCGGAGAGAGAGGAACGCCCTGTTTCCAGGAACCTTGTGGATTCTGGGGCAATGGGAAAGGCTCTATTTGAAGGATGAATTGTTATACCGGAAGGTACAAATGTTATGAGAAGAGGGGGTCACTTGTCAAGTAGTGCTCCTAGAGAAGTTGATCAGAGTAGTGGCTATAGAGGCTCACGAGCAAGGGGCTCACTTCGGTCCACAGAAGACATTCCGGTTGTTACAGAAGTTGGTGTATCACCCACAATTGAGGACTGCAGTGAAGAAGGCTTGCCAACAATGTCAGAGCTGTGAGCTGGCCAAGCCCCCAGAGCAGCAGGCCCCGATGCAGACCATTGTGACCTCTGTTCCCTTGGAGGTTCTGATGATCGATTACTTGACTGTAGGCTCGGCGCATCTTGGATATGAACATTGTCTGGTAATGACTGACCATTTCGCAAAGTTTGCTGTGGTAACCCTGACCAGAGACCAGACAGCCGAGTCAGCTGCCAGGATTTCATCCACGTGTATGGCTGTCCAAAGAGGATCCATTCTGACTAAGGCGCCTGCTTCCAGGGGCGGGTGATGGAAGAATTACATCATTTATAGCAGATTGAGAAATCCAGAACTACTCCTTACCACCCTCAAGGTAATGAGCCTGTGAACACTTCAATCGGACACTGATCCAGATGCTACGCACGTTAGAGGAAGATGGGAAGATACGGTAGCCTGAGTTCTTGGCTGAGCTGGTGTGGGTGTATAATAACCATGTGTACAGTACGACGGGGTTCACTCAGTATACCTTGCTGTTCAGGAGAAGGGGGCAAGAGATCACTGAGGTGGAGTTGGACACAGAGGAGGACTATCCAAGGACGGGGGTGTCTTCCTGGGTTCGAGAGCACCGGCATGGACTGCAGACTCTCCATCGGCTGATACAGATGAAGTTCCAAGAACTCAAGCATCATGAGGTGCCACCTATCTGAGGGACCACTCTGAGACCCGGGGATCGGGTGCTGGTCCGGAATAAGCGGCCCTGGAGAAAACTTGAAAGCCGATGGAAGCGAACCCTGCATCGAGTGACACGAGTCAACTCTGACTGGCCGGTGTATAAAGTTCAGCCTGAACAAGCAGAAGGAGAACCCACCTGAGTGGTCCACTGTAGCATGTGGTGTCCCTGCCTGTCCAAGGGACCAAAAGGTGGAGAAGAGTCACCGAACACTACTGATACCCACTTTGATAGTTCCAGACTTCAACAGAGAGGAAGGGGCGCCAGCCTTGCCCCCAGACCCCACTGCTTCACCACCTGCCACTTCCAGGGATGTGAGCCTTGAGTTACCAATGCTTGAAGCAACGGAAGCGTTGAGCCCACTGGACCAGAGTAGCAATGTGGGCTGACTAATGGGAGGCAGAGAGCGACGACCAGAGCGAACCACAGTTGGAGTGCCTCCCACCCGTTATGAGATATATCAATTCATTTGACAACAAATCATCCAAGAAGGTGAGAATTGTGACCACCTGGTGAAAGAGCTCTCACCCATGAAATGGCTAGTTAAAGGAGAGCGGGGGTGTAGAGGAAAAGACCGAGCTGTGGGTGATGACAGGGCACCAGGTCCGGAACTGCTGGGGCCTAACCTACTTTTGCAGGGGAGAAGGAGATTAGAGACAGAGCAGACCCTTAACCTGTGTAGAAGGGGCGTGGCGAGCCAGGGAGGTATAAAAGGGTTTGCATGAGAAAAGAAGGAGGCTTCCCGCCAGAGAGAGGAGTCAGCGAGGACCGGCACTGGGCTGCGGGGAAAGATAGGCTGCATAGTAGCAATCGTAGCTGGGTGCGGCAAGGACTCGCAGGTTTTGACGGGTGTGTGAAGGAACGCACGCCAAGTGGATGATTGCAGTGAACATCACTCTGCTGCGCTGCAGCATAATGGAAAAGAGGCTCAGCAGGTAAGATAGGTGACCGCCTGCTGCTGCCAGAAGTGAGGCTGACTTATTAGGCGGGGAAGCCGGAAGAACTCAGCACTGGCCTCAGCCAGTAGCTGACCAACCATCTGACTCAGGAAAAGAAACGGACAACTGAGTCACGCTAAATGGAATTAATATATAGACTGCCATTCTGAATTACTTTTTTCCTGTTTACCCCTCAGCCTTTATCTGTTCATTTCCTATTGCATCCTGCTAGGAGGTTACCCCTGTATTGATAAAACGAGTTACAAGTAAACCCCTGCTCTGTGCTTCTGTGTCACTGCATCTGAATACCTGTGTTACAAAGAAACAGAACAGACATTTATAATACATTTTACAACTTTCCCAAATTATTATGAAAAAATTTACAGCACATACGGCATTGTACCTCTGTACCCAATTTATTACATATAGTCAGTCCAATTTATACTGACTCCGACTCCACAGCCCTGCATATAATTCACCAAAAAGTCTCTACTTCTGCAATGCAACACTTTTTTTTTTCCCCAAAACTGGAATGCAGAGTGACTTCCAATTTTGCCAGTTTGCAAGTCACACACCGCTAACATGGTGCGACTGTTACGTGCAACGGTGGTGCAGGTGGATTTCTGGACCCACTATGCCACAGGACTTAGCTATGCCCCTTCCTAGGCAAGCCAAGTGGCTACCTGGTGTTCACTGGAGCTCCTGATGGTGGAGACAGACTGGGCTGCAGGTAGCCGCTAGGTGCCACTTGTAAACAGATCCCGATATTGCAGCTACTGACCCCAGAGGTAAGGTTCACTGGCATGGACTAGGGCTACATTTAGACACACTGGTCTAGGATACTGAATCAGGGACTGACTGTACACAGCCTGTGGGACAAAGTTCAGGCTCTGTCCACACTGGGAGTTTGGGAACTGGACTGGCGGCACAGGGCCTAGGGGACATTAGATTCAGGACTGGCTGCACATGGACTAGGGGACAATGTTCAGGAATTGCCAAACTGGGACAAGGGATTTGGGTTCAGGACATTGATCACACTGGTACCAGGGATTCAGGTTCAGAACACTGGCTTCAATGGGACCAGGGGACCTCCCAACTGCTCTGGTAAAACACCACCATACCTAATAACGAAACTCAATGATTGGCCACTCCCTAAGGGAGAGGGAGTCTTTTATACAGGATGACTCCAAGCAATTGGCTAGGAGCCATCTTGCAGGTGGACATCATTACACTAAATGCCTCTAAACAACAAGCTGAGGGCATTCTACTAAATGTGTGCTGCCCCTTTAAGAGCAGGGGAGCTCGTGGGCAGAACTCAGCACAGAGCAGGAAGCAGGGACAGACAGGGACCACGCCACGGGGAAGGGGCGGTGAGTAAGCCGGCATCACTGCATGGAGGGAGAAGGGGATGCCATGTAGGGACGCCGGCCATGGCTCTACAGAAGCTTTCATTTATTCCCTTATACAAGGCCGGAATCTGTGATAGGCATTGTGGTCTTTCTCCAGCAGATACTGTATATGCCTTAACACAGCACCATGCACTTTTTTTTTTTTTCCTCCTGGAAGAGAGCAGTTATAGATTTTGTTCCACAAAATCATTCCTCTAAAGAGTACCTGCTATCTGGATCTACGCAACATCTAATATTTGAGAGGTAATATTAATGCAAGTAAAAACTAATTGTTTTCCAAACAGATATAACATTATTGTACGCGAATAACAGGCAAGGTAATTTGCACTCAGTCAAACATTTATAAAAGAGAATAACTCATGAATCATTGTATTGTTGGAATCCACATAGAAGAGATGGTCGCACTCAACGAATTAAACAATGATTCACAGGTTTATTGACACATGCAACACATGTCAGGCCAGGGGAGTGACAAGGAGTGCAGAAAGACTGAAAACGGCCGTTTCGCACTGTTTGAGCGCATCAATGGGTCAAACACCCGTTGTTTGACCCGTTGAAGCGCTCAAACAGCGCGAAACGGCCGTTGTCAGACTTTTTCTGTACTCCTTGTCACTCTCCCGGCCTGACATGTGTTGCATGTGTCAAACAATGATTCACAGGTTTATTAACTCGTTGAGTGCGACCATCTCTTCTATGTGGATTCCAAGGTCGGGCACCCAAGGATCCCAGCTGTCTGCTTCTTGAATGCCGCACACCACCTGAGCTTCTACAGTAATAGCTGTGCCGTCCGCGTCTGTTTTCTTTACTTTTCATTGTATTGTTGATTATGCCCCATGCACTGACAGTATTCTGCAACCAGCGCAAGACCTCTTGTTTTTGTATTTTTTTTTTTTTATTATACCAAAATGAAATATATATTTTTCCTGAACATTGCCAATTGGACTAATATATATCTTTGTTTCACTTTCTATTCTCCTGCCAGGATCTGTAAAGCTTTTTATCTGAGTGATGTTTTCAATAAACTTATTAAACTGGGCATTTACGACTCACAACTCTCTACCAGTAACCAGATTTAGTGTGGGGAGGAGGACCCCCATACAGTGATTGGGCTGGAACCAGGGGGACCGCCATCAGGGTTATTGAAGAAACCACATCAGGGGGATTACAAAGGGAGACATGCAATTGAAGTTGTCAGGGCAACAGGGGGCGGGGCGAGGGTAAAAGGAGCAGGGGACGCGCTGAGGTGGCAGTTGGAAGAGAGCCTGACAGGAGAGAGAGAGCCGTGTGGCAGGGGGAGGACTGTGGCAACTGACGGTGTGGGGAAGAGAGACAGGCAGGAGACTGTCAAAGGAAAATTTGAGACTGTCCGAAGAGCGGCGCATAAGAGACTCTTCCCGGGAGTCCCTCCCCGGATACATACAGATAAATTGACGCCCGCTGATTCCTTCCGTGCTGACAGGACCGGGATCTCAGGCAACCGCTGCGACGAGACAGCAATCCGGTATAGTGGCCAGGACACTGCCCCCCTGTCTTCTCCCACAGCTGCGACCCCGTCATTACCGACCTCAGGGGACGCCACCTCGCTATAGGCGGCCGCAGAGCCCCTGTCCCGCTTACTGAGGGGACACTGAGCAGAGTTTGTTAAGATTTTATGTTTTTGGACTGCGTCATGACCTGGCTGGGGGACGAGCGCCTTTAAACGGACGCCTGGGAGATTTATCCCCCCGAACAGTTTCTTCAGGGCCTGTTGTGCCCCACCGTCCCCATTTCTTCAGGGCCTATTGCGCCCCACCATTCCAGCTTCTTCAGGGCCCATTGCGCCCCACCGTTCAGTTTCTTCAGGGCCGGTTGCGCCCCATCGTTCCGGTTTCTTCAGGGCCTGTTGCGCCCCATCGTACTGGTTTCTTCGGGCCCCGTTGCGCCCCACCGTCCAGTTTCTTCAGGGCCTGTTGCGCCCCAACGTTCTGGTTTCTTCAGGGCCCGTTGCGCCCCACCGTCCAGTCTCTTCAGGGCCTTCTGCGCCCCATCGTTCCGGTTCCTTCAGGGCCTGCTGCGCCCCACCGTTTTGGTTTCTTCGGGGCCGGACGAGCCCAGGTCCTTCCGTGAAGTCGTGGATTACGGGGCAGCCACATCTGCAATCCCTGAGTGGTCGTGGACTCGAGCGACGCCCGGGAGGCTAAGTGCATTATAGAGTATAAGGACCCTTTTTGTTTTGAATGTTTGTTTTACGAGTCCCTGCGAGGACAAATAGGTGTTTCCCCTTTTGTTTCATCGAAGCAGTTTAGCCCTTGCGGCTTTAAACGTATAAAAGTATATTTCACCCCACATTCAGTCTCGTGTCTCGTCACTGCATCCTGTGAGCCTGCTCGTACCCTACACTTGGCGTAGTCGGCAGGATGCAGTCTCCGAGCGCGGACAGCGGTGGCCCCGAACATGGGGGAGCTGTAAGCTCTGTAAATAATGAGGGTCCCCGTACCAGCATTTCATTGGGGGCCATGCTGAACAACCTGCCTAGATTCTCTGGCTCCAATACTATGCTATGGAGCTGGACAGAGCGGATGCGGGGGCTTTTTCGGATGCACCCAATGACCCCTGACCTGGAAGCTGAAGTGGCACTCATGGCCCTAGACGGGGAGGTGCGGAGGTCAGTGATGTTGAAACCTCCGGGGCACCGCAACACTTTTGAAAAGGTGTTGCAGATAGTGGAACAGACCCACGGGGATCCCACTAATGTGGGAGAGTTAAGGACCCGTCTGTTTAGCCGGATGCAGGCAGAGGGGGAGACGATTACTCAGTATATAAATGTACTCCAAGAGTTGCATACGGCTATTGAAAGAAAAGACTGGGTAGGGGTAGGACCTGTTGACATTACCCTACGTGACCTACTGGTGACTGGACTGCGAGATCCACTGATAAAGCAGGCATTACGGGAACAGATCAGAATGAATCCCCAAATAGACTTTTCAGAAGTGGGAAGTCAGGCACGGGTTCGGGAGCAAGAGCAGGGGATGGCAGTCCCCGTGGGGAAGGTCCGAGGTGTGGAGGCCTCCTCGAACACAGTTGAGGAACCTCAATGGGTGGAGGAGATGAAGCGAGAGTTGAGAAATATTAAGAGTGAGTTGGCTGAAGTAAAGAGAAGAACCGAACCGGAGACTGGGCGACCCAGTGTTAATCCCGGTCCCTGGGGGTCACGCTCTTCGCGGGGTGGTCAATCTCTACCAGCCCGGTGTTATGAGTGTGGAGAACCAGGCCACTTCGCCCGAGAGTGTCCGCGGCGTGGGAAATACCCACCCCGGCGGCCATTAAACTAAAGGGCTCCGGGCTGGGGGGACGCCGCTCGGAGCCGAAAACCACAACTAGGGGTGGTGGAAGTCCCGAAGATTTGGTAGCAAAGTGTCCTGTAGTTTGGGCAGAAGTAGAAGGCCGGGCCGTCCGGTGTCTGGTGGACACGGGGTCACAAGTAACCACTATGCCCGCAGCGTACTTTCAAAGAAACTTTCCGGAGTCAGCAAGGCCTCAGTAGGGGCCCATGATTAGACTAGTAGCCGCCAACCAACTGCCGGTCCCAGTTGCCGGGGTAGTGTGGGTGCAGGTGACGTTGTGCGGTAAACCCCTCGGCCGCAGAGGGGTGGTGCTGACTCAAGGAGAAGCTGATCAACGACACCCCGTCACCCTAGGCATGAATATTTTAAAAGAGTTTGGTAACCTGTTGCTTAATGATCCCACACAAATGACACTGAAGCAGTGGGGTTCTCGCACGGCTCAGGGACAGGTATTCCAGCAGCTGGTGCGAGGTGCGCGGGTGTATCGGGACTGCCAGGAGGGTGAGGCTCTGGGCAAGGTCATCGCGACAGCGGCACCCCTGCTTGTGCTGCCTCCTGGACAGACAGTGGTGGCCCTGCCAATTCGGGCCCCGATACCTTTGGAAGGCGTAGAGGTGCAGGTGGAGCCGTGTCCCTCAGAGCACTTATCTCCTGGCATACTGGTGGCCCGTTCCCTCGCTACGGTGCGAAAAGGAACCGTCCTGGTCCGCTGCGTTAACCTTGAAGACCGAGAAACCATTCTGAAAGCACGGACTGTACTGGCCAAACTAGTAAAGCCTTTAGAAGAAGTGCTGCCCGCTCCTGCGGTTCAATTACGAGTACACCCCGAGGATCCTTGGGAGGTAACAATACGAACCTTACAGGCCCACGAAGTCTCGACACAAGAGAAGGGCCGAAATATTTTGGAGCAGATGCGGGCCGAGCTTTCTGGACTAACTGCGGCCCAACTTTCACAAGTAAAAGCATTGCTGGGACAGTACCATGAAGTATTTGCTAGTCATGAGGACGACTTTGGGTGTACCACCGCCATCACTCATGAGATCCCCACAGCAGGAGCGGCCCCTATCCGAGAACGATATCGACAGATTCCGCCACAACTCTATCAAGAGGTGAAAACTTTGCTGGCTCAGATGCTACAAAAAGGGGTGATACGGGAAAGTCAAAGCCCTTGGGCGACCCCCATCGTGTTGGTCCGGAAGAAAGATGGTACACTACGATTCTGTGTGGATTATCGTAAATTGAATGCTTGCACTATTAAAGACTCATACCCACTGCCCCGCATAGAAGAATCTCTGTCTGCATTGGGCAAAGCAACATATTTTTCGACCCTGGACTTGGCCAGTGGGTACTGGCAGGTGCCCATGTCAGAAGAGGACAGAGCTAAGACGGCGTTCATAATGCCCATGGGACTGTTTGAGTTTAATCGAATGCCATTCGGGCTGGCCAACGCCCCGGGGACATTTCAGCGATTGATGGAGCGATGTCTAGGGGATCTCAATTTTGAGGCCACGTTGATCTACCTGGACGACATCATTGTCTATGCCGCCTCCTTCGAGGACCACCTGAAGCGGTTGGGACAGGTACTCAGCCGGCTGCAAAAGTACGGGTTGAAGGTGAAGCCTCAGAAGTGCCACCTATTTCGCTCTCAGATTGAGTATCTGGGTCATGTCGTTTCGGCAGAGGGTGTGAGGCCATACCAGGAGAAGATTGCTGCTATCCAGGAATGGCCTACCCCCGAGACGGTGAAAGACGTGCGGGCTTTTCTGGGGTTAGCTGGATATTACCGTCGTTTCGTAAAGAATTTTGCATGTCGAGCTCGAGCCCTGCATGATCTGCTGAAGGGGGCTCCCGCTGGGGCCAATGGGCGAAAAATCCAGTGGCAACACCCTCAGGAAGAGGCCTTCCGAGATCTCAAGGCTGCACTCTCGGATGCCCCAGTGTTGGCTTATGCGGACTTCTCTCAGCCGTTTATCCTGCACACTGACGGGAGTCTTCACAGGCTAGGGGCTGTGTTGTCACAGGTTCAGGATGGCCGGGAGAGGGTGATTGCATATGGAAGCCGTTCACTCCATGACTCCGAGCGTAACCCTGACAATTACAGCTCTTTCAAGCTCGAGCTCCTCGCAGTGGTGTGGGCTATGACGGAGAGATTCGCAGAGTACCTAGCGGGCTCCGAGGTGGTAGTGCGAACTGACAACAACCCACTGGCTGATTTGGAAAACGCAAAGTTGGGGGCTTTGGAGCAGCGATGGGTGGCCCGAATGGCGAAGTACAATTACAAGATTATTTACAAAAGAGGGGCCGAGAATGTTCATGCAGATGCTCTCTCTAGGATTCGACATACAACTCCCGGACAGCATCGAGACGAAGAATTAGAAGGAGAGGAAATACCATTCGCTCTTACCGCTGCCGTGCTCACCAATGTTGATGCAAAAGTATCTTCCCCAGAGGCCCACAGGGGCATCCTGGAACAATCTCGTGATAAGTGGATACAACAGCAACAAGAAGATGAAGAAGTTGGACTACTCCGGACATGGGTCGCCGCTGGTCAATTACCCACTGATACTCAACGACAAGCTTTGACCCAAGACCTGTCGCTGATGCTGCGACAATGGGAGAGACTGATTATCCGAAAGGGACTACTGTACCGTAAAATCACTTCGCAAACAACCTCAACGACTGTTTGGCAGGTGGTTACGCCCGGAGCACAACTACACGAACTGGCTCGAGAGGCTCACGAAAAAGGGGCCCACTTTGGAGTCAAAAAGACTTTGCAATGGTTACAACAGAAAGTTTATCACCCACGCTTGTCGGTTGTTGTGGACGAAGTTTGCCATACCTGCCGCTTATGTGAATTGGCCAAACCGCCTGCTCAGAGGGCCGCAACACAGACGATTGTGACTTCAGAACCCTTTGAGCTCCTGACGGTGGATTATCTGCACATTGGTCCAGCATTCCAGGGATACGAACACTGCCTCGTCATGGTGGATCATTTCACCAAATTCGCTGTGGTCACCCCTACTCGAGACCAGACCGCGGAGTCAGCAGCCTCCGCAATTTGCAGAAACTTTATACAAGTCTACGGCTGTCCTCAACGCATACATTCCGACCAGGGAGCATGTTTTTTGGGGAAAGTTATGGAAGAACTACATCATCTTTATGGGATTGATAAATCCCGGACCACACCATATCACCCGCAAGGGAATGGGGCTTGTGAGCGATTTAATCGGACATTGATTCAAATGCTACGCACTCTGGAGAGTGACAAGAAAGCTCGTTGGCCTGAATATGTTTCTGAATTAGTGTGGGTTTATAATAATCGGGTACATCGAGTAACGGGCTATACTCCTTATTTCCTGCTGTTCGGACGAGAGGGTAAAGGGATCACGGAGGTAGAGTTGGACCCCGAAGAGCCTCGGCCCTGGCCCGGAGTGTCGTCTTGGGTCCGAAATCATCGCCACAGGTTGCAAACTCTTCACCGAATTGTACATACCAAACTTCAAGACTGGGAACACCCAGGGAAGAATACAACCTCCCCTCCCCATCTCCAAAGCGGGGACCGTGTGCTTGTACTAGATCCACGCCCCCAGAATAAACTGGAGTCACGTTGGGAAGAGAGTCCTTATCGGGTACTACGCCGTATCCATTCAGAAGGACCTGTGTACGAAATACGGCCCGAGCAGGATGAAACACTGCCCACTCGCATTGTGCATCGTAATATGTTACGCCTGTGTATTTCTACCGACCCGAAACAACTGGAACCCGTCCCGAAGACATCCGAACCGGAGTCCATATGCTGGGACTCAGACGACGAGGATTTCCCTCCAGTTCCCAAGGGCCCTCCACCCAATAATGAGCCAGTTGACACAATTAACCCACCGGCAACTTGCAGCCCACCGACGTCCACCACCCCAGAAGATTCCACCCCAGTCGAACTTAGACGCTCCGAGCGGACAACAGCCGGCAAACCCCCCGAACGGTATGAACAAGATCAGTTCATATGGCAACAAATATTGACACCTTTACAGACCAATCTCAATAGACTAACACCCTCGCCCAAGGACTGGCGAGCTTACAGGGTGGGGGAATGTGGGGAGGAGGACCCCCATACAGTGATTGGGCTGGAACCAGGGGGACCGCCATCAGGGTTATTGAAGAAACCACATCAGGGGGATTACAAAGGGAGACATGCGATTGAAGTTGTCAGGGCAACAGGGGGCGGGGCGAGGGTAAAAGGAGCAGGGGACGCGCTGAGGTGGCAGTTGGAAAGAACCTGACAGGAGAGAGAGAGCCGTGTGGCAGGGGGAGGACTGTGGCAACTGACGGTGTGGGGAAGAGAGACAGGCAAGAGACTGTCAAAGGAAAATTTGAGACTGTCCGAAGAGCGGCGCATAAGAGACTCTTCCCGGGAGTCCCTCCCCGGATACATACAGATAAATTGACGCCCGCTGATTCCTTCCGTGCTGTGACAGGACCGGGATCTCAGGCAACCGCTGCGACGAGACAGCAATCCGGTATAGTGGCCAGGACACTGCCCCCCGTCTTCTCCCACAGCTGCGACCCCGTCATTACCGACCTCAGGGGACGCCACCTCGCTATAGGTGGCCGCAGAGCCCCTGTCCCGCTTACTGAGGGGACACTGAGCAGAGTTTGTTAAGATTTTATGTTTTTGGACTGCGTCATGACCTGGCTGGGGGACGAGCGCCTTTAAACGGACGCCTGGGAGATTTATCCCCCCGAACAGTTTCTTCAGGGCCTGTTGTGCCCCACCATCCCCATTTCTTCAGGGCCTATTACGCCCCACCATTCCAGCTTCTTCAGGGCCCATTGCGCCCCACCGTTCAGTTTCTTCAGGGCCGGTTGCGCCCCATCGTTCCGGTTTCTTCAGGGCCTGTTGCGCCCCATCGTACTGGTTTCTTCGGGGCCCGTTGCGCCCCACCATCCAGTTTCTTCAGGGCCTGTTGCGCCCCAACGTTCCGGTTTCTTCAGGGCCCGTTGCGCCCCACCGTCCAGTTTCTTCAGGGCCTGCTGCGCCCCATCGTTCCGGTTCCTTCAGGGCCTGCTGCGCCCCACCGTTTTGGTTTCTTCGGGGCCGGACGAGCCCAGGTCCTTCCGTGAAGTCGTGGATTACGGGGCAGCCACATCTGCAATCCCTGAGTGGTCGTGGACTCGAGCGACGCCCGGGAGGCTAAGTGCATTATAGAGTATAAGGACCCTTTTTGTTTTGAATGTTTGTTTTACGAGTCCCTGCGAGGACAAATAGGTGTTTCCCCTTTTGTTTCATCGAAGCAGTTTAGCCCTTGCGGCTTTAAACGTATAAAAGTATATTTCACCCCACATTCAGTCTCGTGTCTCGTCACTGCATCCTGTGAGCCTGCTCGTACCCTACACTAGCACTGCTGAATTTGTCATTAAATGGTTTCAGACAGCACGTTAAAATGGAAAATGTCACCAGATTTTTGTCATCTAATCTGAGAGCAGCATAATGTAAAGACAAAGACCTGATTCCAGAGGTTTAGTGAACCACTTTTTAAGTAATTTTGATAAAATCCGTTTTATCAACAAGAAATCATTCTTAGAGAACTAGTAAACTTGCTGACATGTAGTCCTCCATATTCATGGTTCGGTATAACCTCCCCCCCCAACACTAATCGGCAGCTTTCTGCCTATGCACAGTGCGTAAGAGCTGCTAATTAGTGTTTTGGGCGGGTTTATACAGAGCTCAGCATTTAGAGAACTGCTACATCTGCAGTAGATAAAACAGTGATTTTCTCAAAACAGCAGCAAGCAGCCCAGTAAGTGACACACTGCTGGAATCAGGGTTCCCGCTCCTACATCATGGTGCTTTTAGATGGGGTAGCAAAAATCTGACAGAAATTTAAGGGTGTGTTTACTCAACATTTTTTTTAGTACAAGTTAATTGGAAGACTCAAAAGATGTATCTCTAACAATTCATTCAGCATTTTTCTTTTTAAAAAAACACTAGTCTTTTCTACATAGTTGAATGTGGAGTTAAAAATAAAAACATCCAGAAAATGCTAGTAAAAAAGATGCCAGAAAAAGGCAGGAAAGCACTAAACAAAATATAGGAGATCAAAAAACATAAAAAAGATGCTCAGTCAGGAAACATCCAAATGAATGCTAAAATAGACACTTCAGGCTTACAAAATGCCAGAGAAAAGGAGAGTTTGCTGAAGCCTCTTCTACTTGAAAATGTGTTGTTGTTTTTTTTTTTCCCCTGAAAAAGATGTCATGTGTACAAGTCTTAATTGTGACGATTTTACTTTCAAAAAAATCTTTTTATTAGGGGATTTTTACAGTATAGGGGATAATAGATCAGGAAAGCAACAAAGGGAAAGTAAGGCAATCAAACAAAGGAAAGGAGTTAGGAAGGAAGATGAGAGAAGAAAAATGAAGGGAAATGAAGATCATCTTAACAAAGTTCTAGCACAATAATTAACATACCAAATGCAAAAACAACATAAAATAAAGTATAGATTAAAAGTAGTGATGGGTGGGCACTCAAATGCTCGGGGGCTCATTGCTCGGGTCAAGCAAATTGGAGTACTCGGACAGAACAACGAGCCCAATGTAAGTCTATGGGAGACCCAAGCATTTTTACCGTGATCCCCTCATGGGGGTCATTTTAAGGACTAAAAACATCTGAAAATGATGGAAAGTCAGTGAGCCAGAATCTGCAATCGCTGCTGAAGCATGGCACGGGCGGCTGAAGCTGTAGCGGACTTTCTAAAATATGCACACAGGCGGCATACTTTAACCAGCAGCTCCGGATAGCTTTTAGCAAGCGTTGAACAACAAGGTTCAGCACATGGGCCAGGCATGGTACGTGTGTCAGTTTGCCTTGCCTCAGGGCATCCACCAAGTTCCTGCCATTGTCACACACAACCATGCCTGGCTGGAGATTCAGCGGTGTCAGCCACATATCTGACTGCTCTTTCAGAGCTGTCAACAACTCTTCAGCATTGTGCAGTTTGTGTTAGGAATCTGTGTCCTGCCTTTCATATGCAGAGATTCAGATCCTCACATTTGTCTCCAGAGGCTAAGTCCTTTCAGCTAGCTTCTGAGCATGCTCGTGGAATGAGCTCCCATTGGAGTTCAGGAATCAGGTGCTCAGGTCCTGCTCCTGATTCCATTGGTTCAGCTCAGGGCTCTGGAGATTTCCGGCAGGTCCCGTACTCTATAAAAAGTGCGCATGGCCGTTCTGCCATGCGCTAGTATTCTCATACTTGCTGCTGTGTGTTTGGTATGGATGCTTGGACTGGTGGATGACTTATTATGAAACCCCTTCCCTCTGATATTATGATTGTGTGAGAGATTGGGCAGCCGCCAGTAGCAGCGCTAGCGCCAGCGCGCTCCAGCTATACCTTTTCAGCAGCTTAGCGTCTGCATTGCGCCAGCAGTTTGCAGCGTCTTGCCTGCGGCCGTCGCCGCGCTGCAGCCTCTAACCGCGTCCGCAGTTGCGACGTCTCGTGTCTTAACAAACGGTAGGTCTAGAGGGAGTAGTCATGCTGCCGAAGGCTACTTCCGTGACTGTAAATACCGTGACACTTTTGCTGAGACTCTGTGAGTCTAAAAACAGACTCAGCATTATTACACATGTACAGTATGTATGCTTGCAGCTCTGTGGATGAAACAGAGTTTGTATGTGCTTGCAGCTCTGTGAGTGAAACAGAGCTTGTGTATGCTTGCAGCTCTGGGAGTGCAACAGAGCTTGTCTTTGTGTTTGCAGCTCTGTGGGTAAAACTGAGCTCACTCCAGCATTACTTTATATGTCTTTGTGCTTGCAGCTCTGTGTGTTCAACAGAGCTTGCTTTCTGCATCTGGGTCTCGTCCAAACCCTGTGCACTTCCCCGCCTGATAGCTCTGCAACCATCTAGCAGCGGTTTTACCAACTACCGCACGGTGGACCCCGAGCGGTGAACGCACTTTATTTATAATTTTATTTAGTGCGTTCCACCGCTCATAACAGTTTGTCACCTAAGCAAATTAACTTCCGCACAGCCTGTTGCACTTTGTTTTGGCAGTGCTTCCAGCTTGTGACTGATGTGGTCATTTCGGACATGGAGGCTGAAGAGGAGGAGGTGCAGGAGCTGTACACAGTGGGGGCAAACCTGATTGATGTAGGGCCTGCAATTCTTGGCGTCGGGAGGACGTGTTCCATCCCAAGGTCTGACTAAGTTAACGGCTTCCACTACGTTAACCCAGTGTGCCATCAGCAAGATGTACCATCCCTGGCCACAAGCACTTGTCCACGCGTCTGTGGTTAGGTGTACTTTCCCAGTAACTGCATTGTTGAGGGCACTGGTAATGTTGTGGGACATGTGCTTGTGTAATGCCAGGACGGCACAGCGGGCGAAATAGTGGCGGCTGGGGACAGAGTACCTTGGGACGGCCGCTGCCATCAAGTTGTGGCAAGCTTCCATCTCCACGAGCCTAAAAGGCAACATTTCGACTGCAAGAAGATAAGAAATATGAGAATTGAGTACTGTGGCCTGTGGGGCATTGGATGCTTATTTACTCTTATGTTCCAATGACTGAGGTATGGACAACTGAAGGCTGCGCTGGGACAAGGACGTGGATGTGCTTGATGGTGCTTTTTGACTGTGGGCAATGACAGGTGCAGGGCAGGAGCCATCTTCGCATACACCATGGACAGGGGATTGGCTTTCATGCACAACACTGGAAGAAGCTCTGGTGTCACCCACAGATATTGTTCATTCAACATGGGGTTGGGCCCACAAAGTCGGGTGCTTTGCAGTCATGTGCCTGATCATGCTGGTGGTGGTAAGGCTGGTAGTTTTGCTACCCCTGCTGATGCTGGCATGACAGGTGTTGCAAATGGCCTGTTTGGGGTTATCGGCAGAGTCTTTTAAAAATAACCAGACTCGGGAAGACCTAACAGTTGGACTGGCAACTTCCGTCAGGTTGGTGTTACAGGGAAAGGTTGTACGCCCTCTGTCTGCAGCCACCACACTGCTTCTTTCTGCCTGAAGTGGTGCGACGCCTACCTCCCCCTGTGTGCTGCTGTCCTCACTCTGCATGTCCTCCTGCCAGGTTGGGTCTGTTGCTAGATCATCCACTACCTCATCTTCCACTTCCCCACCCTGGTCCTCCTCCTGACTTTCTGGTAATTGTGTCTCATCATCGTCCACCTCTTGTGACCGTGGCTGCTCAAAGATTTGTGCATCTCTACATGGAATATCATCTTGCCCCACTTCAAGTGGACCGGGCGAGAGGCACAAATCTCCAAATGGAAAACTGAAAAGCTCTTTGGAGTGTTCGAGAGTAGGATCAGTTGTCTCAGGGCACTCAACATGATGGGAGGAAGGAGGATCAGGGTAAGTAATTTGAGGTCCAGATTCACGGCTACTGTGAATTGACAGGGTGCTGGTGGATAAGTAACTGGAAGTGTTATCTGCTATCCAACCAACAACCTTTTCACACTGCTCGGGCTTCAATAGTTCTGTCTTGCTGTGGTCCCCTAGCATTTAGGACTCTAAGGTCCAGCAAGAAGATGTGGGTGTTTTTGGTGGGCCAATTTCAGCTTACTCAAGGCCTCGGCCTGCACCATCACGTCCACTTCCCCATCCCTTGCCACTCGCCTTGACCATTGTAAATGGACTATAATATTATACACGTTCACTACAAAAGGGTGATTTGGGAGGCAACTAGTATGTGATATGTGTGCTGAAAAACCACACTTTTACCTATCTGAACTTTTTGTAAAAATGTTTTTGCCTTATCAGATTTAATAAGTACTTTAACAGACTGCAAAAAAACATACAATGTGTAGGCCTAAAATGGCCAAATTTCTTGGCAATGATAAATGAAGCCTGTTAGGGAGATACCACTACGACAAATGTGTGTTCTTTTTTTTTTTTTTTTTTTTTGGGCTAACTAGTACTGCATATAAGTACTGTGACACCCAGGACAAAAAAAGAAAACCGGCCTAAACTGGCACGCACAGATATCAGCTGGCACGGAGATACCACTATGACAAATGTGTGGCCTGTATTTTTTTTATTTTTTTGCTAAATAGTGCTGTATATAAGTACTGTGATACCCAGGACAAAAAAGGAAACCCAGCCTAAACTGGCCAAACTTTGAGCATGCACAGGTATCAGCTGGCACGGTGATATCACTACGAGAAATGCAAGGCCTGTTATGATATGTATATACACACATACAGTGCCTGCAGGGCTTGCACTGATGTGTATAGAGAGATGTACATTACCCTGCCTACCTAACACTGGAACCTATATACTCTGGAATTAGTACTTAGAAGGACTGGTGGTTTAGCTGGATTTGAGTAGTTTACGATGGTAGACCCTACACTGACTAGTAAATCCCCAAATCTCACTCTCTCAGCAGCAGCTCTCCCTACACTATCTAAATCTGGAGCTGAATGCGCCTAGCAGGGCGGTGTCTGGTCTCTTATACCCCTGATGATGCTGTCTGGCCAGCGAATCACTGCATGACCACAAAAAAGATGACTGTGGTGTTTCATTGCCTCACAGACAATCCCTGCATCGTGATTGGGTCTGTAAAGTCCACAAAAAAAGCTGGGTGGAGAGCCGAGTTCCTGCCGAGTAATCCCAGAAACGCTCGGTGCTCGCCAAGTACACTGAGTACCGTGATACATGGGCGAGTAACGAGTAGGGGCGAGCACGTTCGCTCATCACTAGTGTTGAGCATTTACCGCAAGTATCGGGTATCAGCCGATATTCACTGTATCGGAATTCCGATACTGAGTTCCGATACTTTTATCATGTCGAACACCGGAATCAGAAGTTCCCATAATGCTATGAGCCAGTTTGATTTGATTCAGCCAATGACAATCCTCAGAAGTGTGGGCACATCCTGTTAGGCATGTTAACTAATGGCATGGCTGTGACTGGCTGCTGAAATGATGTCATGATGCAAAATAAAAGCAGCCGCCATTTCTGGTACACTCTGCTGTGAATTCAGTTAGGGACAGGCTGCTGTTGAAGACTGTGAGGGACAGTTAGAGAGCGATTTTACAAATCACATTGTGCTTTACCCAGGCTACATTCACAATAAGTGTGGCTTTATTTTGCCTTACAGCAGTGTTCACAGCTGTCTGCAAGGTCTGTGTGAGTGCAGCTCATGCTGAGTAGTGTGTCTTGCAGCCACGTCTGGTTGTAGGACGCTCAGCGTGTCACTGCCTCATACATATTTTTCATTTATTTTGCTGCTCATTTTTTATTCTCCTATTAGTGTGCACTGTGCATCCATCCGTATCCTTATAAGTCAGTTGCAAACACTATAGGAGTAGACAGCAGAGCCTCTCTGCAGCCTTTCAGTGCTAGTGCCCACTTATCTGCACTGTTCACGGCTGTCTGAGAGGTCTCTTACTGTGTGTGAGTGCAGCTCACGCTGAGTAATGTGTCCTGCAGCTACGTCTGGTTGTAGGTCACTCAGCGTGCGTCACTGCCTCACACATATTTTTCTTTTATTGCAGCTCATTTTTTATTCTCCTATTAGTGTGCATCCATCCATATCCATCTACATTGGTTGCAAACACTATATAGGAGTAGATAGAGGAGCCTTTTTTCTGGCTTGTGCCCTTCATCTGCAGTCAGATTAGTATTACCCTATTTTATGGAGCCTCATCTTTTGCATTGCAGGTTACCTTCCTGCATTGTAATAGCTCCAAAAAGTTAGTGATACTGTCGCTTTCAAATCTTTGGTCACATCCTTTTAGTTTTTAAAAAAAACAAAGACAAAATAAAGTTCACCAAACACTCCATTTCACAGTTGTGGAGGCCACATTAGCTCCTATTAAAGTGTAGTCCACACACACTTCATAAAATTAGTGTTTCTTATACCTGTTACCAGCTGTTCAGGAATAAGCACACTAAGCCCCCCCCTTTGTACTTTTCTGCCTATCTTTATCAGTCTACCAAGAAGAAGAAGGCAGGGAGTAAGGGGCGTGGGCGTGGAGTTTCAGCAGGGAGAGGACGTGGGGATTCTGTGCCTGCTGCTGGCACCAGTGAGTCAGCATCCCCCTGCTTTAGCAGGCAACAGTCCTTTATGCGCAGCTTTGTAGGACCTCGCCGTACCCCACTGCTGCAGGAGGAACAAAATGAAGCCGTTGTCGGATGGATGGCAGCTAACGCATCGACTTCAATGACCTCCACGTCCTCTCAGGGCCAGAGCACCGAAGAGCAGCCATCTGTCTCTTCATCACCTGCCAAAGTGCCCAGGCAGTCAGAGAGCCCTGGACAGGAGCCATCACAGTCTCTACTTCTGTTCTCTGAATCTGTTGGCTTGGAAAGAGGGGGCCAGCCAAGCAGCATTCAAGAATGTGAAGAAGAGGGAGTATGCAGTGATGCGCAACTACCTTGTCCCTCTGAATCAGAAGAGGTGGGTGGGCCAGTGCCTATGGTCAGCACACCTCAGTACGCATCAGACGATGACGAGACTCAGGTGCCACTTTCTGATGCGTACGGTGCTGGCGAGACAACCCAGGAGAAGCAGGTGTTTGAAGAGGGGAGTGTAGATGATGAGGTCCTTGACCCATCATGGCGTGAGGAACAGGAAGGTGGTGGGAGCAGCTCTGAGGAAGAGATTCCCCGAACGGCAAAAACAGGAGGGAGGGGGCAGACTTGGTTGCCTGTAGCCTCCACTTCGGCACCCGTTAGGAGCATTCCTCTTTCAAAAGCCAAAGTGGGCGCTCCCAAGACTTGCAGTGCGTGGTCCTTTTTTGACACAGTTGCAGATGACATTTGCTTTGTCAAATGCAAGCTGTGTCATCAGAGTCAAAAGAGGGGAAAAATGTCAGCAACCTCAGTACCACAAATATGTGGAAACATGTGCGGACCAAGCACAAGGTGGAGTTACACAGACACACTGAAGATGTAGGTCAACGTACAGCACCACCTACCACCTCTTCAGCTCATGTTGGGGCCTCTTCCTCCAGCTCACACACAGCTGGTTCGGCTTCCTCACAGGATCGCCAAGGAAGAACCTCTGGCACTGTTGTCCGGAGACCCAGTGACATTCCACCCACAGCACCACGTTCCCAGTCATCCTCACACTCCCAGGCCACTCTACAGCAATCGGTAGCACAGGCCTGGGATACAAGGCGGCCATACTCGGCAAACCATCCCCAAGCACAGGCTCTGAATGCTGGCATTGCCAAACTACTGGCCCTTGAAATGCTCTCATTCAGGCTGGTGGTGACTGACACCTTCCGGAACTTTATGGCATTGGCAGTCCCACAATACACCGTGCCCAGCCGCTTTTATTTCAGCAGGCAAGCCATCCCTGCCCTGCAAAAACATGTGGAGGGAAAAATAAAACATGCGCTACTAAACGCCGTGAGTAGCAAGGTCCACCTGACCACCGATGCGTGGACCAGTAACCATGGACAGGGACGATACCTTTCCCTCACTGCCCATTGGGTCAATGTTGTGGAGCCAGGTACAGATCTTGAGAGTGGCGCTGTACGTGTTCTGCCAACTCCACGGATTGCAGGAATCCAGTCTCTACACATTGACTCCTCCTCCTACTCAAGTTCCTCAGAAACAGCGCTGCAGGAGCCTGTTACGACCGACATGAGCACAGCCGTGGCTAAACGTCCACAGGCGGTACTCAAATTAATTTCTTTGGGGAATCGAAGCCACACAGCGCAGGAGCTCTGGAATGCCATCAAGCAGAAGAGCGACGTGTGGTTTGTGCCAGCGACTCTCCAGCCGGGCTTGGTAGTGTGTGACAATGGCCGAAATCTGGTGGCAGCTCTTGGCCTAGGCAACCTCACTCACATCCCATGTCTGGCACATGTGCTGAACTTGGTCGTGCAGAGCTTTCTGAGGGACTATCCGGATCTTGATGCACTGCTGCACAAGGTCCACATAGAGTGCGCTCACTTGCGGCGTTCCAGCACGGCAAGATCGCGCCTTGCTGCTCTGCAGCACCGATTACGCCTTCTGGAACATCGCATCATATGTGACCTACCCACCAGTTGGAATTCAACGTTACATATGTTGGAGCGGTTGTGTGAGCAGCAGGCAGCAGTAATGGAGTACCAGCTGCATCAGGCGCAAACAAATCGCACTGTGGGCCGGTCACACTTCAGCACCACTGACTGGGCCTCTATGAAGGACATCTGCCTCGTTTTGCGTGCCTTCCATGATTCCATGCAGATGGCGAGTGCAGATGATGCACTAGTCAGCATGACAGTCCCCCTTATCTGCCTGCTTTAAAAAACACTGCAAGCACTAAGGGAGGAGGTTTTGGAAGAGGTGGAGGATGAGGAGTCCCACATGCCATCTGCTTCTGGACAGTATGCACTACGTGGTTCCTCACAAAGGCCTAGGCAGGGGACACTTAATGAGGAGTAGTCAATGGAGGAGTAAGACATCTCTCCAGAGGAGGGAGGTACACAATGCTCTAGTCAGTATGTACAGCGAGGGTGGGGTGATGCAGAGATGACGACTGAAGCAGGGGACAGCATTTCTTTGGCAGTTGGGAGTCTGCAGCACATGGTTGATTTCATGCTGCAGTGCCTGAGAAATGACCGCCACATCGCCCACATTCTCAACACGACTGATTATTGGGTGTACACCCTCCTAGATCCTCACTACCGGGACAACTTACAAAGCCTCATACCACCGTTGAACCGGGAGCGTAAACTGCGGGAGTACCAAGACACACTGGTGCAGTCCATCATGTTCTCTGTTGTGAGTTCATTTTCCCCTTCACTATTGAGGTCTGATGAACTCCCTCTTCTGGTGAATGAAGGTAGTGAGGCTGATTACCAAGCACCTGGGCAGGATGATGATGACTGGGTGATGGGAATTACTGACTGGATATAAGGCAGCCGACACCCTTCTGCCTTGCTGGTGATCTCTCTGAGGGATTCTAGACCAGTCTGATTCCTGCTCCTCAAAAGCTAAGTTTTCTGCTCTACTTTTTGCATCTGAGTTTTGGTTTTGTTTTGCATTGTTTTCCTTGATTTCTGCCATTCCCTGCTGGGGTGAGCCGAATTCCTTTTTGCTCTGTCTTCAGAAAATACCTGAGTGCTGATATAGTCTTTTTGAAGCCTAGCGTCTTCAGGGCTTTTTTCCCTATCAGCTGTTGGCTCTTGTTTTGATAGGGCTTTGGCGGATTACAGACAGCAGCTTTTCTATCCTGTCCTATCTAGTTAGCTTGGGCCCCATCATTTGCTCAGCCTATCTTTCTATCTGTGTGAGTGTTTTTTCATCTTGCTTCACCGTCATTATATGTTGAGGGCTGCCTATTGCTTTGGGGTCTGCTCTGGGGCAGTTTAGATTTCCCTTTCTGTCTTTAGGCTATGTAGTTCTCCGGCTGTGATCGAGGGGTCTAGGGCACCGTAGGAACCCCCCACGGCTACTGCTAGTTGTTGTTGATAGGTTCAGGGGTCTGCAATCCGATAGCTGCCAACTTCTCTGTTTTCTGGACTTTCTGTATTTCTGTTTTTGCCTCCTATGATGACTCATTCATAACAGTTCCCCATTCCAACTGACAGCAGTGCTGCTAGTGCTTTACAAAGCAGCTCTGTGCGTCGAGGCAGTGGAGGAAGCTCGGCACAAAGAGGGAGCAGTGGCAGCGCCTCAGCACAATGCAAGACCACTATGGCCCAAATGTGGCAAAGTTTTGTGTGTCCGCCACAAATGTCTACACCATCACAGACTGCTCCAGTCAGCAGGAGGCAACGTTTCCGTCAGATGGTGACAGACTACATGTCTTGCCCTGTCAGTGTACTCCCAGATGGCTCTTCCACCCCCCCTCAAGTTTTTGGTCTCAAAGCTGGATGCATGGCCAGAGCTTACCCAGTATGAATTGGAGGTGCTGGCTTGCCCTGCTGCCAGTGTATTATCGGAACGCATCTTTAGTGCTGCAGGTGGTGTACTAACAGACCGTCGCACGCGACTATCCTCCGATAACGTTGACCAGCTTACTTTTCTGAAAATGAACAAGGCCTGGATTTCACCAGAATTTGCCAGTCCTCTACCAGAATAAATAATTGGTTGGCAACAGTATCCAGGTCTCCTGTTGTGTTCATGTTTCTACCACCTGAACTGCAATCCCTGGGCTTCAACACAGCCAGTTGTCGCTCGGAAGTGCTGTCCGCACAGAGAAAAACACTAGCTCCTGTGTTAGTGGGTTCAGTAACATCTGCTGTTCCCCTGCTGTGTGGATGACAAATTCTCCTGCTGCTTCCACATTCACAAACCATCAGGCCTCAGCCTGCTCCATGCTTGATCCTGGGCTCCAACAATGCCAGTTGGTGTTCAGAAGTGCGGTCTTCACAGAGAAAAACACACTAGCTTCTGTGTTAGTGGGTTTCAGTAACATCAGCTGTTCCCCTGATGTGTGGACGACAAAGTCTCCTGCTGCCTCCAAAATCACAATACATCTTACTTTCTACTCGCTCCAAGTAGGCTTCAGCCTGCTGCATGATTGACCCTAGGCTCCAACATCGCCAGTTGCTGCTCAGAAGTGTCTTTGGCACGGGTACTCCCTCCTGCCCAGCCTGGTTCCAGCACGCCTGCTGTTTCCGGGTAGTGTCAACGTCACTTTGCCACCAATACATAGTCCTGTCGGGTTAGCCGAGTCTATGGTGCTTGCAGTTTAGGTGCTTCCTATGTGGGCTGCGGGTTCTAGTAATAAAGGCTAGTTCCGTATTGCCAATAGGACAAGCACCCCCTGTAGGACTGTGGGTTTCGGTAACTGCGGCCGGCTCGCGGCCTTGCAACGTTGTTTTTCAGGGGTAGCTTCTGCTACCCATCCGGGTTCCAGCACCGTCAGCTGGCTCTCGGCAGTGCCTTTGGCCTAGGTGCCTCCTTCTCGGTATCCAAGTTCCAGCAATGTCTGCAGGTCCTCGGTAGTGCTTTGTAGCACAGGTACCTCCTGCTTAGTAACCGTGTTCCAGCACTGTCAGCTGGTCCATGGTTGTGCCATTGGCTCTTGTTCCTTCTGCTGCCACTCTGGGTACCAGCACCTTCAGCTGGTTCTCGGTAGTTCCATTGACTCTTGTAGCTTCTGCTACCCATCCGGGTTCCAGCACCGTCAGCTGGTTCTCGGCAGTGTCTTTGGCCTAGGTGCCTCCTTCTCGGTATCCGAGTTCCAGCAACGTCTGCTGGTCCTTGGTAGTGCTTTGTAGCACAGGTCCCTCCTGCTTAGTAACCGTGTTCCAGCACCATCAGCTGGTCCACGGTTGTGCCATTGGCTCTTGTTCCTTCTGCTGCCCTTCCGGGTTCCAGTATCATCAGCTGGTTCTCGGCAGTTCCTCAGCCTTCCTGTACCTTCTGCTACTTTTCAAAGTTCACGCTTGTGGAAATGGTTTTTGGCTCTCACTCTGGATCTCCCTGACGATGACCCTGAAGACCACACTGAATACCAAAAAGATGACCCTGAAGAAGATGACCAAGATGACAAAGAACATGAAGACAACCACCAAGATGCAGAACAACAAAAGACAGAATAACAAAAAGCAGAAGGACCAAAAGCAGAATAACATTAAGCATAAGACTAAAAATCAGAGCAAAAGATATTATCTAAATTCTAAACCGAAGAAGACTAAGCAATGTATGGGGGTGAGTCCGTTCCTCCTCGTGGTTCCCCTGGAAAATGCCTGCTGCTGCAGGCCAAACTGAACGCGGACAAATCCTGTTGTAAATCTTTTGTGACAGGCAGAACGGAAGGTGTAATCTTCAAACTTTTATAGATAACAACTACAGGAATGCCTGTCACAAATAAGAATATGATGAAGAATAGGAAGAAGATTAAGTAGAATATGAAGAAGAATAATAGTTGAATAAGAATATGAAGAATGTAAAAGAAAAAAATAATAGGAAGAAGATGAATAAGGTGAAGAAGAAGTTGATGAAAAAGATGCTGCTGCTGAGGGTGATGAAGGAGAAAGTGTTGGAGAAGTAAAAAAGAAGAGGAAGAGCATGGATGTAGTGAAACATACATATCTAACAAAATATACAAAAGGTTAACATAGTCAATATCTTTGTAACTCCGAACATCTTTTAAAACAAAAAAATGTATTCCTGCTATTCCATTTGATTGGGCTAAACCTCTATGCCTTTAATGTCTCCTCCACCTCCCCCAATACATTCTACATTATTATTAGTTGTTTTACTTCATGTAGAATTAAACTACAAGGAAAGAAAGGGTTTTTTTTTAATTCCAATATTTCTGTTCCATTGACTTGAATGGGACTTCCGGGATCGGAATCGGCGATACCAGATACTTTTTTCATATCGGCCGATCCGATCCGATATTTTTCAATATCGGGTGGTATCGCTGAACACTACTCATCACTAATTAAAAGAATTCTGGCAAAGTAATATTTTGTGTAAATTTTCTGTCCATTGATTTCTACCTGAGAACTCGTTGGCCTTAATACATGCAATGTTCCTGGTTTTAAGTGATCTTTCTATTGAATGCATTCACTTTGCAGAATATCTGCACATGACTAGCTATCATGTAATCTGGCTTTCAAAATCATATACAGTGGTTCTATTATAAGCCTTGAAATCTCGCTTCACTACATCAATGATTTTTCTTTCTGCCAATAATAAGTGCCTTCAAATGGTATCACTTCAAGGCTATAATTATTAACAAAATATATGTAATTATCACCATCACCACTGATCATAATAATTTGCAACTATGACACTGCAAACTAGTTAAATTCTTTGCTATTATCCAATTACAATAAATCTTGCCTTGAATATCTTATCTAAAGAATTTCATGGTCAATAAGAAAAGATGTATTTTTATTTTCTGCATGTTTTTTATGTGTTACAACTAGAAATGAGGGAATCTTTTAAGGCTGGAGTCACACTAACCAGCGCAAAATACGGTCCGTAGTTTACATGCGTAATACGGATGAATGACCCCTAAATAGTGCTCCGTAGGTCATCCGTAAGCCAGGTGCGGTCGCGTATTTTGCGCATGTCTGCATCCGTATGTAATCCGTATGCAATCCGTATGGCGAGATTTTCTTGCAGCCTTGCAAAATGGACATTTAACGGTTTTGAGGCCTGCTAACAATTTAAATCATTAGCCTGCACCCTATTTATACACCCAGGAACAGGTGGCTGCCTCCATTCTGTCCATTTGTGAGCTTGCTTTCACGAGGTGTGTTGGTGTTCTTTGTGCAACATGGCAGAGGGTCTGAGATTCAATACAACTGAGCAGGTTCTTTTTAACTGGCTTTTGTCACGGTGCTTTGGGCAACCATACCCAGTGATAGTGGATCCGCGGAGGAGGAGAGGCATGTGGGGCCATCCACTTTTGAGGCAACGACTCACAAGAGGTCATTTTCACCGCCTCTATCCTTCTTTGCGGGAGCATCCTGAGAAATTTTACCAGTACTGTCGCATGAGCATTTCCACATTTGATCGACTCTTGGAGACAGTGCGCCCTGGGATAACCTTTCAGGACACAAGGATGCGCAAAGCGATATCTGCAGAGGAGGGACTTCTACTCACAATACGGTATGTACTACACAACCACATTCTCTATGTTCATAATGTGTGTGCTAAAGTGAGGTTTTTTTTTGCCTTCTTGGACAAAGTTTAATGCCCTCATCTTACTCAAAATATGGTTCAACTTACACACCAGAATGTTAGCTCTAATATGTCCTGCATATCACTTAGTCATTGTGCAACCAAATATGTGTGTGTTATTCTATCTCAATTCCTACCAAGTTTGGTCGGCATGTAACTGATGTTTTTGGACTTTATGCATTCTAAACTTATCAATTTATGTTGTTCTACAGCTTCCTGTCCACTGGCCTGTCTTATGCCGCCCTCCACCATGAGTTTCTCATTGGAAGGTCAACCATTTCAGGCATAGTGAGGTCTACATGTACAGAAATCTGGACAAGACTCCATCAAGTGGTCATGCCCGAGCCCAGAATGGAAGACTGGTTGAGGATATCAAGGGACTTTGAGGAGGAATGCCAGTTTCCTAATTGTATTGGGGCCCTGGATGGCAAACATATCTGGGTGCGTATGCCGCCGAACTCTGGCTCCCAATTCTTCAATTATGAATCCAAAGGGAGTTTGTAGCTATATTCCGCGCGCCGCTTTAGACAAATTCCAGGAGAATGCTGTATGATTGCAGTGGTTTTATTCAAAGAATAGAATAGAATAAAACCACTGCAATCATACAGCATTCTCCTGGAA
The DNA here is from genome assembly GCF_039654945.1 of Dendrobates tinctorius. Lineage (NCBI taxonomy): Eukaryota > Metazoa > Chordata > Amphibia > Anura > Dendrobatidae > Dendrobates > Dendrobates tinctorius. Next base: position 5,005,444 of record NW_027361793.1, read on the forward strand.
TTTGTCTAAAGCGGCAGCGCGGAATATAGCTACAAACTCCCTTTGGATTCATCATTTCTTTGGTCACTGAAGACCTGTGGATCTGCAGCAGCCGCTACCTACACGCTCTTATCTCATCCTAACCAGGTGAGCATATTTCATGATATACTGTCTTTTGTAACGTGGATAAGACCCTATTGCGCTTTTTTGTCTCCCCCTTTTTTTGCAATAATTCTTCAATTATAACATGGGAAGGGAAGCAAAAGACTAGAAAAAGCCATACACCTGACAAATGCTATTGAGAACTCTGCTATTAGAAGTGGAAAGGAAGAACAGGAAGAACAAAGACAAAAGAATCTAATTAATAAAAATATTGGAGAAAGAGAAACCAATCACAAACTAAAATGTTTCTATACTAATGCACAAAGCATGGGCAACAAACAAGGAGAATTGGAACTACTAACGCAGGAAAAGAAATATGATGTCATTGGAATCACTGAAACTTGGTGGGACAATACACATGATTGGAATACAAGACTAGAAGGATACAACTTATTTGCAAGAAACAGACTTGATAAACGAGGAGGAGGTGTCGCATTGTATGTTAGAAACGCGTATATCTGCACAGAGATTGAAGCTTCAGAGACTGGGAGTTCTGTGGAAACTGTTTGGGTAAGAATACAAGGACAGAACAATGGAAAGGACACCATTGTAGGCATTTACTACAGGCCACCTGTGCAAGCTGAAGATATGGATGAACTCTTTATGCATCAAATGGCCAAGTTCTCCCAAAAATATGACATAGTTGTCATGGGAGATTTCAACTATCCAGACATTTGTTGGGAATCTCTCTCAGGCAAAACTAACAGGTCAAAGAAATTCTTATCCTCTCTTGCTGACAACTTTATCTTTCAAAAGGTAGGGGAGAAAACAAGGGGAACTGCTATCTTGGATCTAATCCTTATAAACAGGGAGGAAATGGTTGAGGAGGTAAAAGTGGCTGGGACCCTAGGAGGTAGCGACCATGCTATTTTAGAATTTTGGATAACTAGAGGAGGAAGACCTGTGAAGACTCAGACGTCAAGGTTAGATTTCAGAAAGGCAGATTTTAAGGGATTCAGAAAGAGAATTGGAGGGATCCAATGGCTGGATATCCTTAAAGACAAAAATGTCCAGGAAGGATGGGAAATCTTGAAAAATGAAATTCTCAAAGCACAATTGTTAACAATTCCGAAAAGAGGGAAGAATAGGAAGCATTTAAGGAAGCCAGGATGGATGAACACAGAACTTAAGCACATGCTAAAAAGGAAGAAAAAAATGTTTATAAAATGGAAAGAGGGAGGCATATCTAAAGAAGAATATAATGCTGTCTGTAGAACCTGCAGGGCACAAATCAGATTATCTAAAGCTGACAATGAATTGAGGCTTGCAAGAGATGTCAAAAGCAATAATAAAGGATTTTGGGGATATGTCAAAAGTAAAAGAAAAGTCAAAGATGCTATAGGATTTTTACAGGATGAAAATGATGAAATGGTAAGACAGGATGTTGAGAAGGCCGAACTTTTAAATTCCTATTTTGCATCTGTTTTCTCTCAGAAAGGAAATGTGACATCAACTGTTCTTCACTGTCCTATTAAGGGAATAGAAGAATCCAGGATATCTATAAACAGAAAGATAGTGAGGAAACACTTAGCTAACCTAAATGAATTCAAGTCTCCAGGTCCAGATGAATTACACCCCAGAGTACTGAAGGAGATAGCAGAAGAAATTTTTGAACCCCTCTCCATAATATTTGAAAATTCTTGGAGAACAGGAGAAGTCCCAGAAGACTGGAGAAGAGCAAATGTTGTTCCTATCTTCAAAAAGGGGAAGAAGGTGGACCCAGGCAACTATAGGCCGGTGAGTCTGACTTCTATACCAGGAAAGATCTTTGAACAAATTATTAAACAACATGTATGTCAGTACCTGGATAAGAATGAAGTGATTAAACAGAGTCAGCATGGGTTTGTAACTAAAAAGTCATGTCAGACTAACTTAATTTCCTTCTATGACGGAATCACTGATTGGGTGGATCAAGGAAATGCTGTAGATATAGTATATCTTGACTTCAGCAAAGCATTTGACAAAGTATCTCATACAATCCTTATTGAAAAAATGACTAAGTATGGAATGGACAAGGCAACTGTTAGGTGGATTCATAATTGGCTTAGTGATCGGACCCAAAGAGTGGTCGTAAATGGCTGCATATCCAGTTGGAAAAATGTCTCAAGTGGGGTACCACAGGGCTCTGTCCTGGGCCCTGTATTGTTCAACATCTTTATCAACAATTTAGATGAAGGAATTGAGGGTAAACTGATTAAATTTGCTGATGACACAAAGCTAGGAGGGATAGCTAATACTAGAGAAGAGAGAGAGAGGATTCAAAAAGATATAAATAAACTGGAGAAGTGGGCAGCAACTAACAGAATGGTTTTTAACAGGGAAAAATGCAAAGTATTACATCTGGGCAATAAAAATGAAAAAAGCATATACAGAATGGGAGGAATAGGCCTAAGCAACAGCACATGTGAAAAAGACTTGGGTATACTAATAGATCACAAACTGAATATGAGTCAACAGTGTGATGCAGCAGCAAAAAAAGCAAATGCAATTCTAGGATGTATTAACAGAAGCATACAGTCTAGATCACGTGAAGTCATTATTTCCCTCTACTCCTCTTTGGTCAGACCTCATCTGGAATATTGTGTCCAGTTTTGGGCACCACATTTTAAAAAAGACATCAACAAACTGGAGCAAGTTCAGAAAAGAGCAACCAGAATGGTGACCGGTCTGCAAACCCTGTCTTATGAGGAAAGGTTGCAGGATTTGGGATTGTTTAGCTTGCAAAAGAGAAGACTGAGAGGAGACTTAATAGCTGTCTACAAATATCTCAAGGGCTGTCACATTGTAGAAGGATCATCTTTATTCTCATTTGCACAAGGAAAGACTAGAAGCAATGGGATGAAACTGAATGGGAGGAGACACAGATTAGATATTAGAAAAAACTTTTTGACAGTTAGAGTGATCAATGAGTGGAACAAGCTGCCACGAGAAGTGGTGAGTTCTCCTTCAATGGATGTCTTCAAACAGAGGCTGGACAGACATCTGACTGGGATGATTTAGCGAATCCTGCTTTGAGCAGGGGGTTGGACCAGATGGCCCAGGAGGTCCCTTCCAACTCTACGATTCTATGATTCTATGATTCTATAAACAATACTTTTCTGTTGTATTGTTGGCTCTGGTAGACCCTCAATACAAGTTTATAATTGTTGACATTGGGGCCTATGGAAGGACGGGAGACTCTAGAGTCTTCAATATTTCCATAATGGCTCGGTGGCTACGCACCAACCAGTTGGATCTACCACCACCACGCCAGCTACCAGGCTCCCCCGAACAATCAGTCCCTTATGTCCTTGTGGCAGATGAGGCCTTTCAGTTATCGCGCAATGTCATGAGGCCATATCCCCGGCGCAACCTTGACCACAGGCGCAGAATTTGTAACTTGCGCCTATCACGTGCTAGGCGACTGGTGGAGTTTTCCTTTGGGATTTTTTGTGCCAAATGGCGGGTACTCCAGTCTGCCATTCAGTTGAGTGAACAAAATGTGAATGAAGTTGTGAAAGCCTGTGTTGTTCTGCATAACTTCACCAGGATACATGATTGTTCCTCCTCTGATGGTGTTGTGCGTAGGCCGGACAATGTGCGCAGGGTGAGACCACCTATGAACCCTCAACGTAGACCGCTCTCTGGCCTCAAAGTGCGTCATATTTTCACTAATTACTTTATCTCACCTGAGGGGGCAACTTCTTGGCAAGAGCATGCTGTGTCTATGTTATAATTTGTTTCTTTAAGTGTGTCTAAATATATATTACTCAACCCCTTATGATTCTATGACTGTTTCATTGCATTGGTTAGTGTATGTTAGTATGTTGACAGGGTTTTTGAAAAATCACACAGACGTTAACTATAGTAGACAAATTTTTAGTTTTGCCTTTTTTTTTTGTTTCTTAAAGGCAAACATAATATTGCCATATGAACATTTTGGCAATGGGCAAAATGGCCCTTTGTGCCTTCTTAAACTTTTTTGAAAAGTAACATTACATAACATAACCCAAAAAAAATTAGGCAATAACAACATTGCTACCTGAGAATATTAAACAAGAAAGGAAAAAAATAGGTGAGCTCCATCCACAAAATTAATGCTAAAAGATAACACTCACATTTCTTCAGAATGTTTTCCAATCATAGAAATATTCCACCATGACAGGCAAGGCTACCTCACGGCTTTCAGACAGATATTACCTGTCTGTAGAACAGAGAATATTTAACCATGCTATACTGGAAAGGATGAAAAAACAAAACTCACTTGTTAAGACATAGAGAGAGCGTGATATTCTGAAGGCTGGTCGCTTTGATTTGTTCCTATAGATTGCTAGCAAAAAAGGTGACTATTTCACTAAGGACAGCATGCCTTTCCTAGGCATTAGCAATTGAGTAGTGTATTTTCATCCTTTGACTTTACAGTATAGCACGCTTACATATTCTCTTTTGTACACACATGTAATATCTGTCTGAAAGGCCTGAGGTAGCCTTGCCTGTCATGATGGATTCTTTAATATGATTGGAAAACATTGTAAAAAAATTTGAATGTTAAATTAGATAACAAAGTTTGGTGATGGAGAACACCTGTTTTTTCCTTTGTATTTGGAGCACAAGTTAAACCACACTGGACATCTATGGCCATCAGACTTATAAATCCTCATAGGTTGGGGAAGGGGAACGTGGAAGAGCAGCCTGTGGGTGCTGCTGGACACTGTGGCCAACATCGCCCTGTGTGGGGCCATACTGTTGCCCATGATGTTGGAATTGTCCTGCCTCCTGGGACTGTTGGGGATACTGGCCAGAGTAATGATGATGGTGAGGGGCATCTTGTTGGCTGTGGTGGGCACGTGGCTCATACCCACCAAGATAGCCAGATCGTCCCCAACCAGGTTGGGACCAGCCTCCAACACTGGGTGGGTACAAGTGGCCATATTGGTGGGGTTGGCTAGAGGCTGACATTTGTGGCTGCTGAATAGAAGGTTGGGTACTGGGAGGAAGGGGTTGAGGTGTAGGCCCACGTATTAGAGGATGTTTGGACCCTGTTGAGCAAGCATCTGTGTTGATGGTCTCATGCGCATTAGATTTCGGGGGAGAGCTGCCACCTCTCCAGATATTCGAATAGCTCATATGGGGTATTGGGGGGGGGGGTGCTTGCATCAAGCAGGATCTGAAAACATCCCCTAATATGGAGCCTGACCTCACGGGTAACGGCACGGAGATAAAGGGTGAGGCTACGTGAGTAGGCCTCCTCCCCATCATCTGTAGTTACTCTTGATAAATAATTGAGCACCCCTGTGTCCACATTGGTCCTGCTCTTTTGAACAGTGACCTGGCGCCTTCTTCGTGTTCGCCGGGACGTAACAGCAGCCTGTGGGGATGCCCTGATCTGGCCAGTTGGGCTGCTGCTCAAGTTGCCCGGCTCTTCCAGGATGGGTGATGGGGCAGCAGCAGACCATCCTGGTGGTGTTGTGTGTTGGGCAGCCAATGGGTTGTCCTGTGATGACTCATCTTCTGCCATCCTTCTTGTAGGGGGAGAAGATGGGCCAGCCACCTCATCCCCCTACAGGATCTATTATGGGCTCTGCCTCTGAGGCTGTTCCTCGATCCGTAAGGTTGGATTGAGTTCTGTTATGAAATAGAACAGAGGCAAAAATACATCAATATTTTTGGCCCTGTAAAGTATTTGTGTAATGTGGTGTGAGGTATCTACTTACGGTCTCAGTTCCAGAATTGGGGCGAGGAAGGAGAGCCGGTCATAATAGATGTATTTTCTTTTTACATATCCAGCATCCCCACTCCTGGACCACTGCTGGCGTTCCCGGCGGTACTGGTCCCGGATGCTTCGCCACCGTTTCATCACATCTTCCACTGCAATGTGACAGGAAATATTGTCAAATTCACATATTTGATAGGTCACATTTGCTACAAGTAGTCTAGGCATGGGGCCTTCTGGGGTGTGCTTTCTACCCATGGTGGCATTTGTAATTGGGCAGATACACAGGGTCTCTTTAGCTACACTTAATTGTTTTGTCTAGGAGGATGAGGAGCTTGTGGCCTAACCCCAAATTATGGCTGTGTGAAGCCACGTGTCACATCCAAATCTAACGGCCTCATGAGGCAAAAAGTACATGCACAGGAAGGGGGGGTGCTGATTCTATATTCCTTTTTTGTTGCGCGCTAAGGTTGCTCGTGTTTTGCGTTGTACTTACGAATTTTATGCTGCTCCTCACGTGGTCGGTCACCAAAGTCATGGTACATCTGGCGACAGATGCGCCTCCATGACGCCTCCTTTCTTGCCCGGTTTGCATAATTTGCATCGCGTTGGTCCCTGATTTCGGGACGCTCCTGCACCAGGACAATGAGCATCTCCACATTTATGTACTTGGACGCCATGCTGCTGCTGTACTCCGTGGAGGCGTACTTCCTGGATGTCAGGAGCGCTTTTTGAGCTCATTTGCATGTCTAGGCTTCCTGATGATGGATTGGTCTATTTCCTGTCACCAGCCAAAAGACCTGCGTATTGCTCGCAGGTCACACGTCTGGTCCGTGTGTAATCCGTATTTTTTGTGCACCCATAGACTTGCATTGGCGAACTACGGGCGTAGTACGCTGACAATCGCAGCATGCTGCGATTGGAACGGAGCGTAAGATACGGATGAGAAATATACGCCTGGTGCGAGTGACCCCATAGAGAATCATTTGTCCGTGTCTAATGCGTGCTTTTAGCGCCTCTTCCTCGCCAGTGTGACCCCGGCCTTAAACTTGAACTCACCAGATTTGACCTAATTTCCCCAGGAAATTTCATTTTAATTGTCAATAGCATAAAGACTTTTATTGCCCTAAAAACCATGTTTAACTACAGTGGGTAAGGAAAGTATTCAGACCCCTTTAAATTTTTCACTCTTTGCTTCATTGCAGCCATTTGGTAAATTCAGAAAAGTTCATTTTTTTTCTCATTATTGTACACTCTGCACCCCATCTTGACTGAAAAAAACAGAAATGTATAAATGGAAATAGACAGCATGTGACTTATATGAATGTCTGAGCAAAGGGTCTGAATACTCATGACCATGTGATTTCAGTTATTCTTTTTTAATAAATTTGAAAAAATTTCTACATTTCTGTTTTTTTTCAGTCAAGATGGGGTGCAGAGTGTACATTAATGAGAAAAAAATGAAGTGTTTTGAATTTACCAAATGGTTGCAATGAAACAAAAAGTGAAAAATTTAAAGGGGTCTGAATACTTTCCATACCCATTATATATTCTCTTTTTCACATACACTAATTTTTGCTGTCCAAACTCACAATCTATAGGCAGTGTTCACAAATTGAATTATGTTTTTCTGTGATCACAGTTGAAGCGGCAACATTTTTGCCAGAATTTTCAAAATCACAGCAAAACAATGGTTTTGCAACTATTGCAGTACAAAAACACAACATATTCTCAGTGTGTTAAATCAGCCTTACAGATTCTTTAGAGTTTTATGACTTTCTCTCCAAATCTCTTTGGCTTAGAAATAATGTCCTTTAACCCCTTCACCCCCAAAAGTGGTTTGCACGCTCATGACCGGGCCAATTTTTACAATTCTGACCACTGTCCCTTTATGAGGTAATAACTCTGGAACGCTTCCATGGATCCTGGTGATTCAGACAGTTTTCTCATGACATATTGTACTTCAAGATAGTGGTAAAATTTCATTCAAATAACTTGCGTTTATTTGTGAAAAAAATCGGAAATTTGGTGAAAATTTTTAAAATTTCTCAATTTTCCAACTTTGAATTTTTATGCCCTTAAATCACAGAGATATGGCACACAAAAAACTTAATAAGTAACATTTCCCACATGTTTACTTTACATCAGCACAATTTTGGAACCAAACTTTTTTTTTTTGTTAGGATGTTATAAGGGTTAAAAGTTGACCAGCGATTTCTCATTTTTGCAACCCCATTTTATTTTTACGAACCACATCACATTTGAAGCCACTTTGAGGGGTCTATATGATAGAAAATACCCAAAAGTGACACCATTCTAAAAACTGCACCCCTTAAGGTGCTCAAAACCACATTCAAGAAGTTTATTAACCCTTTAGTTGCGTCACAGGAATTTTTTGAATATTTAAAAAAAAAAAAAATGAACATTTAACTTTTAATAACATTTAACAGGAGAAATTGGACTGCAAAAGTTATTGTGCAATTTGTCCTGAGTACGCTGATATGTGAGGGGGAACCACTGTTTCAGCGCATGGCAGAGCTCAGAAGGGAAGGAGCGCCGTTTGACTTTTTCAATGCAAAATTGGCTGGAATTCAGATCGGACGCCATGTCACGTTTGGAGAGCCCCTGATGTACTTAAACAGTGGAAACCCCCCACAAGTGACCTCATTTTGGAAACTAGACCCCACAAGGAACTTGTATAGATATGTGGTGAGAACTTTGAACCCACAAGGGTTTCACAGAAGTTTACAACGTACAGCGGTACAATTAAAAAATCATATTTTTTTCCACAAAGTTTTTTTCACCCCCAATTTTTATTTTCCCAAGGGTAACAGGACCCTAAAACTTATTGTGCAATTTGACCTGAGTAGGCTGATACCCTACATGTGGGGGTAAAACACTGTTTGGGCGCATGGCAGAGCTTGGAAGGGAAGGAGCACCATTTGACTTTTTCAACTCAGAATTGGCTGGAATTGAGATCAGATGCCATGTTGCATTTGGAGAGCCCCTTTAATTTTATTATTTTTCCCTAACTAAGGGGGTGATAACTGGGGGTTTGATTTACTATTTATGGTGGGATTTTATGTTTGGCAGCTGACGCACGCTAAAAGACGCTTTTTATTGTAAAAATAGTTTTTGCATCACCACATATTGAGAGCTATAATCTTTCCAAATTTTGACCCACCGAGTCATGTGAGGTCTTATTTTTTGCGGGACGAGTTGATGTTTCTATTGGTATAATTTTCGGGCACATGACATCTTTTGATAGCTTTTTATTACGATTTTTGGGACGCAGAATGAACAAAAACCAGCGTTTCATGAATTTCTTTAGGGGAGTGCGTTTACACCGTTCCGCATGCGACGAAATTGATAAGACGGTTTGATTCTTTGGGTCGGTACGGTTACAGCGATACCTCATTTAGGTTTTTTTTTATGTTTTGGTGCTTTTATGCAACGAAAACAATTTTATATAAATAATTATTTTTGCATCGCTTTATTCTGCGAGCTATAACCTTTATTTTTTTTGCTGATGATGCAGTATGGTGGCTCGCTTTTTGCGGGACGAGATGACGGTTTCAGCGGTACCATGGATATTTATATGCATCTTTTTGATCGCGCGTTATTGCACTTTTTGTTCGGCAGTATGATAATGAATCATTATTTTTTGCTTCGTTTTTTATTTTTTAAGGGGTTAAATAATGGGACAGTTTTATAGGGCGGGTCGTTACGGACACGGCGATACCAAATATGTGTACTTTTACTATTCATTTCTTGGAGAGAAAAAAATTTTTTTATTAGGGAATATTTTTTTTTTATTTTTACACTTTATTACATTGTCCCAGGGGGGACATAACTGTCATGTGACAGATCGCTGATCTGTCACATCACAGATCACTGTGACAGATCAGCGATCTTTCACAGGCACTGCACTTGGCTTCCTCATGCCTGCGCTTTGCAGGCACTGAGGAAGCCAGCTCTTGCAGACCCCCGAAGCTCCCCGTCGCCATCTTGGATTCGGGGACCTGCAGGGATGGAGGCCCCCGCAGCACCACTGCACATTGCTCTGCTGTGGGGGGCTCAGGGAAGCACGGAGGGAGCCCCCTCCCTGCCAATGCGTCACTTTAACCCTCGGTACACCGCGATCGTGTTTGATCGCGGTTTACAAGGGGTTAATATGTCAGGGGCGGTCCGTGCCGGGTGTCAGCTGTGATAATCAGCTGACACCCGGCCGCGATCAGCGGCGCTCACCATGTGAGCGCCGCTGATCGCACTAGACATACTATCCCGTCCATGGGCATAGGGGCCTGGGTCCCATGGACGGGATAGTACGTCTGATGTCAGAAAAGGGTTAGCCTTCATAACCGGAGGTAATTTGTTTTTTTTCATTTTAGTTTTTTGCTTCCCTTCTTCCTAGAGCCATAACTTTTTTACTTTTTGGTCAAAGTGGCCATGTGAGGGCTTGTTTTTTGAGGGATAAGTTGTACTTTTGAAAGACACCATTGGTTTTAACATTGTGTACTGGAAACAAGTTCATAAGACACCAAACATCTCTAGGTTCTTTATTTACTGTAAGTGTTGAAAAAATTTTTTTTCCCATTTTCCGAGACCTGTAGCATCTCCATTTTTCATGATAGAGGTGGGTTGAGGGGCATTTTTTGTGCACCGAGCTGAATTTCTTATTGATACCATTTTGGTGTAGATATGATCTTTTGATCACCCATTATTGCATTTTAATGCAATGTAACGGCGACCAAAAAAAATGTAATTCAGGCGTTTTTGTTTTTTTTCCGTTACGCCATTTAGCATTCGGGTTAATTCTTGTTTTTACTTAGGCTTTTTTTTTTTTTTATTGATCAGTTATCTGATTGCCTCTGCTACACAGGCGATGATGAGATCACCTGTGTGTAGCAAAAATGTTCACTTGGTATAAGCGCCGACCACCAGCAATAACAACCAATCCAGCAATGACAACCATAGAGGTCTGCTTGAGACCTCTGGTCGTGATGCCGACCCATCGGTGACCAACGATCATGTGACGGGGTCACCAATGGGTGGGATTTCCGATGCGCTTCCTGTAAGCGCTATTTAAATGCCTCTCTCAGAGATTGACAGCGGCATTTAACAAGTTAACAGCCGCAGGTGGAATCACTGTTAGAAGCACATGTCAGCTGTCCAAAACAATATTTTTTTAAATAAATAGTTGTTTTTAACACCTACCTCTCCTGATCTGTTGCTGGACATCTTCCCTACCAAGTTAGCCACATACGTGGTATTTCTACGTTCAGCAGAAATTGTGGGACTAATTTTGGCACCATTTTTACCACTTCCCAGTGTAAAAATTTAAAATCTAAACTAAATTTTTGTGGTAAAAATATAATTATTTTTTCTTCACTGCCCATTGGTACAAATTCTGTGACACACTTGCTTTGTCAATATGATCAATTCACCTCTAGTGGAGTTCATTGAGAGGTGTGGTTTGTAAAATGGGGTCACTTATGGGGTTTGTGCTGTCATAGCACCTCAGAGGGGCTCTGCCAATGTGACATGGCACCAAGAAATCAGTCGAGGAAAATCTAAACTTCAATATGATATATAATTTGTGCTATAGATCACATGGGAACTATATTATGTTTTGTTCATGTATATTATGTTCTTGCCATGATTTCTATATTTATATACCCCTTTTTATTTTGCAGCAACAAGTATGATTAAGGCTCTGGTGGAGCCAAAAATGTCATTATTCTGTCGCCGCCCACCATCTTTGTTTGCTCCCACTATTTGTTAATAAATTAACACTATGCATGAGAAATACCTCTGAGTGTGCAGTGCAAATTATTCAGGACCCCCAGCACAAAGCCGCCACACTGCTGGAGGAGCCGCTGCCGCCCCCCAGCACAGAGACCCGCAGATGGCACCGCTGCCAACAATGAGGTAAAAGGGGATAACTTCACTTACACCTTCCCTGTGAGATGCCCCCTCCCTTCGTTATCGGGACCACTGCCACACCATATGCAGATTGGTCTGCACCCGGCGTATAAGATGAACCCCGACTTTTAAGAAGTTCTTCAGGGGTTAAAAGGTCATCTTATATGCCGGAAAATACAGTATTTATTCTGACAAAAATTGAGAAGAGTTTCTATTTAGCTAGCAAATTCTCCAAGTCTCTAAAAAGGGGTGGAAAATTACCCAAATACAAGGTATTATAGGAAAAGGTTAACACCCATATATTTTATTTTGCAATGGAACTTATAATTTGTTTTGAGATAGTCCAATATATCTGGTGGACTATTCAGTGGCTGTGCTTCCATTTTTGAAGTGTTAATCTTATACCCTGACAAGATCCCATACTCTCTGAAGGCCTCCTTGAAGTTTGGCAGAGTAGCATGAAGAGTTAGTTAGGGTTAATAAGTCACCGTCTGCAAAGAGAAATTTAAAACCTTTAATCCTTTTCATCTACCCCTGAAAAATCAGCGTTTTGAAGGATAAACATTGCCAAAGGTTCAATACACATAGCAAATAATACAGGTGACAAGGGTCCATTCAAGATTTTAAAACTAGATGAAATGTAATAAGGGAGTTATGTAGAGAAGTTGAGAGAGATTTATAAAGTGCCCTTAGGTCCACTTCTGGTAGCACTAAGGCAAAAATAGATATTTAAGCTTGCCTCTAGTTGCTAATAGAGATGAGCGAACGTGTTTGGAAAACGTTCACCAATCTCAAATTCGCCACAAATGTTGCACATTCGGATTTGTGTTCGGATTCTCGAGCATCTTCCTCAAAGTTGGCAAAATTCGGCCAAAGTTCAGTAAATTATCTAGTTTCCACGAACGCTTTTGTTAAGATTATAACTAGGATAGTGGTGCTGCATGATGAGAGGGGGGGACGTGTTTGAGGGGAGAGGGTAGGAAGAGGTCAGAGCAGAAGTGGACTATATATATATATATATATATTTTTTTTTTTATTAACTTAATGTGTGGAGATTCCGGCAGAATCCATCCACAATGTCCACACAGAAAATGGCTACTGTCATTGGCTCCCAAAGTCATATGTCCCTCTCCATATAAAAAGTGGACATGTTGTTTTTGCTCCATTTTATCAGTGTAACAGAGCAGAGAGACTGCTCCTACTCCAAGTAGTTCAGATATATAGGATACTGTGTGAAATCGACCTTCCAGTATCTAAATCATTTGAGCTAACAGTGTAGTCCAGAGACCAGGCCACATTTTAGAATCAAAATCACTTGTGCTAATAGAGTGTGCCAGCCAAGAGTCCACATTTCAGAATCTAAATAGTTTATGCTAATAGTGTGGTCCAGCTGGGAGTTCACTTTTCAGAATCTTAATCTTTTCTGCCAATAGTGTGGTCCAGACACCAGGTCACATTTCTGAATCTAAATCTTTTCTGCTAATAGTGTAAGCTAGACACCAGCCCTCATTTCAGAATCTAAATCCTTTCTGCTAATAGTGTGGTACAGACTAGAGATGAGCAAACATTGTCGGCTCCCTCCTTATTCAGCTGCGTGTGTCGCGGCTGTGTGACAGTCACAACACACAGGCTCTCCAAGCATGTGTTGTGACTATCACACAGCCGCGACACATGTAGCTGCGGTGCTGAGCAGCTGATTATCGAGAGCGCTCCAGGTATTCTAGTTCTCAATGCAGCTTCTTCGGTAAGCACAATAGCTTGCCGAGTAAGTAGGGAGCCGACGATGTTCGCTCATCTCTAGTACAGAAATCAGGCCACATTTGAGAATCTAAATACTTTCTGCTAATAGTGTGGTCCAAACACTAGGTCACACTTCAGAATCTAAATCCTTTCTGCAAATAGTGTGGTCTAGCCAGGAGTCCACATTTCAGAATCTAAATAATTTGTGCTAATAGAATGGTCCAGCCAAACGTGTAGGTCGTTATAGAATCATAGAGTTGGAAGGGACCTCCTGGGCCCTCTGGTACAACCCCCTGCTCAAAGCAGGATTCGCTAAATCATCCCAGTCAGATGTCTGTCCAGTCTCTGTTTGAAGACTTCCATTGAAGGAGAACTCACCACTTCTCGTGGCAGCCTGTTCCACTCATTGATCACTCTGTCAAAAAGTTTTTTCTAATATCTAATCTGTGTCTCCTCCCATTCAGTTTCATCCCATTGCTTCTAGTCTTTCCTTGTGCAAATGAGAATAAAGTTGATCCTTCTACAATGTGACAGCCCTTTAGATATTTGTAGACAGCTATTAAGTCTCCTCTCAGTCTTCTCTTTTGCAAACTAAACATTCCCAAATCCTGCAACCTTTCCTCATAAGACAGGGTTTGCAGACCCGTCACCATTCTGGTTGCTCTTTTCTGAACTTGCTCCAGTTTGTTGATGTCTTTTTTAAAATGTGGCGCCCAAAACTGGACACCACATTATGCTACTGGAGGAACTGCCACTGTTTTAAAGAACCCAATAAATTGTGGATTTTATCTTTAACATACCTGCTGCCTCGCTGGAATTCCTTTTTCTCTATTTTCCTCTTCAACCCGTCCCAGGGTGGCTCTGCACGAGTCTACCAGCTGGTCTTGCTGCAACTTTCACGGTGAGCTTACTCTCAACCTTCCTCCACCCTCCTTAACGTATTACTAAAAGAGGAGAAGGGTACATCCAATATAAGTGGGAAAAATGAGGTTGTGGTGGAAGGAAGAATAGGCTTGGTGGGGTAGGTGGAAATGTTGAAAGCGCTACTGAAAAAACAACAGTTCATCCTGTCCAAAGACAACTGACAACTTCTGCTACTTGATTCCCTTTCTTAGGCAGCCTTACAGAGGTACAAGGTATGCCTTGTAGATGATGGCCAAAAAGAGCATGTGCTCCAGTGGATGGCAAGCGCTGCATCATGTGGCCTCTCCTCCTTTTCCTCCACCTTAACATCATACACAGTATAGTTCTCAGAGGTAGCACCCCAAATACCCTTGTTTCCCACTGAGTTATAACTCTCCAATCGCCCAACTGACCCAGAGTACAAATAGTATAATCGCGCAGCAGAGACAGAGCTTGCACCAACAATTGTAGCTTAAACATGGATCAGTAACAGGTGGATGAGTGAGAGGTATAGGCCTGATGCTCTGAGAGCAATGCCAAATAAGGGCAACACACATAAAGGAGACAAAACTTGGAGTCCAAACATTTCTAAAAATTAAAAAAGAGTAAATATACGAGGGCGCTTCAGGCTCAAAAGGATTTATTTACAATTGTAATGAAGTAGGGGGGGAGGGTAAACTTGAAAGCTGAAGGTGTTTGAACAGGTTATGTGTCGTTTCCTGTTGGTAGTGCACCTAAAATATAAAATAAAAAAGTAAAGTAATGAAACACCATGCTAAAAACCAACTGTATTCCAGGTTCCAGATCACGGTCCCGCTATTGAGCATTGCATACCTCCTCATACCCATTGGTCATCACCAATATTCTAACTTCAAGTTTTACCAGTGAGTCCTGTTCTGTTTTGCTTTCACACATTTAATCTTCACCTTGGTTGGGGCTATCTGATTGTTAACTTTTTTAGCGCAGTGTTTCATTACTTTTTTATTTCTAAAAATCAGTGTCAGACACCAGGAAAAGTGGCATCAATTGACCACATTAGAAATGTTATAATGGCGCAGCAGTCAGGCATGGGCCATTTATGAGCCAGGATCTGGGCTAGCATTTACATAATTGAATTTAAGACTGCCCTGCCTGGAGCCCTGATACTGCAAGCAACAGCTTAAACTGCTTTTCTGCTCAGCCACAATCAGGTGACACAATAGTTTAATTTTAAATTTAAGCACAGTAACACATGTAGTTGACTAAAAGTAAGAACAGACCTGCTGGTCTGAGAGCCCTATTGCTGCTGGCAACACATATTAACGAGACCTAAATTGGAGTACAAACATTTCCAAAAATTAGGGACAGACACCACGAAAGCGGCAACAATTTTCACAGTAAAAATAGTATAATGGGACTCTGACATCTCTGCCACTACAGGCAACCCACCAGATGGAGATACAACTTGGAGTCTCCACATTTCAAAAAATCGTTAGTAACATCAGCAGCATTAGCAACAGAAACCATGACAAAGGTGTCACAGACTGCAATAACATGAGATCAATGCAGCACACTAAAAATGACTCCATCGCCTAGTCAGCCCTATCTGTGACTGGAGTGCAAAAGTCATTCGAGATTCATGAGTTGTTCATCTTGATGAAAGTTAGGTGGTTTACACTTTCAGGGGCCAGCTGGATGCACTTATCCGTCAGGACACTACCAGCAGCGCAATCCAATTTTTTTTTTTTTTTTACCGGATTGCATTAGTCCATTTTCCTCGCAGATAAGTATGAGCCCTAACAGTTCATCTGGTGCCATGAGCCCCTTTCGATAGCTGTAATCCACCCTTCCATGGTACCCACCTGTGCAACGACAGTCCGGAACTTAGAGGAATTGCTACCGCTTCCGCATCCTCCTCTGCCTCCTCCTCTTCTTCATTGACCACCAACTCACCAACTCCTCCCACAGACTCTTCAATGTGTGCTCCAACATGTAGATGACCAGACTAGTGATGCTGATGATGGCATTGTCAGCACTAGACATCTTAGTAGCCATTTCAAAACTATGCAGAAGGGTTCAGAGGCCCTTCATCTGTACCCACTTCACAAGCGTGATTTGCACCATGTCTGTACTGCGTTGGCCCTGGCTATGCAAATTGACATACTGCACAAGGGCTCGTCACTGCTGACACAGTGGTTGCAACATGTGCAGAGTGGAATTTCACTTTGTTGGCACATCGCATATAAACCAGTTAACCGGTAACCCAAAAGACCTATTTAGCGATGCAAAGTCGATGACCCGCAGGGTGTGAACGGCGGAAGTTAGCACACAGTGACCGGGCTTTCTGCATCAGCGCATCCAGGCCTGGAAATTGGCAGCAAAATTGCTGTACCACCAGGTTAAGGGCATGAGCCATGCAAGGCACGGGTGTGAGGTTCCCCGGGGTGGGGCCACCACCAGGTTTGCACCGTTATTGCACATGACCTTCCCTGCCTCCAGGTTGTGGAGACAGCCATTGCTCAGGCTTGGCCTGGATAGATGCCCACTGTTGAGCTGTGTGACTGCGTTCGCCAAGGCATATTAATTTAACCCCTTCCTGACATGAGACGTACTATCCCGTCCATGGGACCCGGGCCCCTATGCCCATGGACGGGATAGTACGTCTACCGCGATCAGCGGCGCCCACGTGATTATCACAGCTGACACCCGGCACAATGTGTCAGGGGCGGTCACGGACCGCCCCCGACACGTTAACCCCTTGCACACCGTGATCAAATATGATCGCGGTGTACGGGGGTTATAGGGAAGCATCAGCAGGGAGGGGGCTCCCTCCGTGCTTCCCTGAGCCCCCCACGGCAGCGCAATGTGCAGCGCTGCTGCCGGGGGCTCCTTTCCTGCAGGCCCCCGAATCCAAGATGGCGACGGGGGGCCTGCAGGAAGCTGGCTTCCTCAGTGCCTGCAAAGCGCAGGCATGAGGAAGCCTTCTGCAGTGCCTGTGACAGATCGCTGATCTGTCACAGTGATCTGTGATGTGACAGATCAGCGATCTGTCACAGGACAGTGATGTCCCACCTGGGACTATTTAATAAAGTAAAAAAAAGAATAAAAAAAAGTGTTAAAATAAATTTTAAAAAATCGCCAAATAAATTAGAAAAAAAAAAAATATTCCCCAAATAAATCCATTTTTTAGAAATAAAAAAAAAAAAAACAATAAAAGTACACATATTAGGTATCGCCGCGTCCGTAACGACCCGCCCTATAAAACTGTCCCATTAGTTAACCCCTTTAGCGAACCCCTTAAAAAATAAAAATAAAAAACGAAGCAAAAAATAATGATTTATTATCATACCGCCAAACAAAAAGTGCAATAACGCGCGATCAAAAAGACGCATATAAATATCCATGGTACTGCTGAATACGTCATCTTGTCCCGCAAAAAGCGAGCCACCAAACAGCATCATCCGCAAAAAAATAAAAAAGTTATAGCTCGCAGAATAAAGCGATGCAAAAATAATTATTTTTTATATAAAATAGTTTTCATTGCATAAAAGCACCAAAACTTAAAAAAACTACCTAAATGAGGTATCGCTGTAACCGTACTGACCAGAAGAATAAAACCGCTTTATCAATTTGATCGCACGCGGAACGGTGTAAACGCACCCCCCAAGAGAAATTCACGAAACGCTGGTTTTTGTTCATTCTGCGTCCCAAAAATCGGAATAAAAAGCGATCAAAAAATGTCACGTGCCCGAAAATGGTACCAGTAAAAACGTCAACTCATCCCGCAAAAAATAAGACCTCATATGACTCGGTGGGTCAAAATACAGAAAAACTAGAGCTCTCAATATGTGGTGATGCAAAAACTATTTTTACAATAAAAAGCGTCTTTTAGCGTGTGACAGCCGCCAAACATAAAAACTGCCATAAATAGTAAATCAAACCCCCCGTTATCACCCCCTTAGTTAAGGAAAAATAATAAAATAAAAAAAATGTATTTATTTCCATTTTTCCATTAGGGTTAGGGCTAGGGTTAGGGTTAGGGCTATGGTTAGGGTAGGGTTAGGGCTAGGGTTAGGGTTAGGGTTAGGGTTAGGGCTGAGATTAGGGTTAGGGGTGTGTAGGGTTGGAGTTAGAATTGGGGGTTTCCACTGTTTGGGCACATCAGGGGCTCTCCAAATGCAACATGGCATCTGATCTCAATTCCAGCCAATTCTGAGTTGAAAAAGTCAAATGGTGCTCCTTCCCTTCCAAGCTCTGCCATGCGCCCAAACAGTGTTTTACCCCCACATGTAGGGTATCAGCCTACTCAGGTCAAATTGGAAAGCAATTTTTGGGGTCCAATTTCTCCTGTTACCCTTAGGAAAATAAAAAATTGGGGGCAAAAATATCATTTTTGTGGAAAAAAATGATTTTTTTATTTTCACGCCCGAGCGTTATAAACTTCTGTGAAGCACTTGGGGGTTCAAAGTGCTCACCACACATCTAGATAAGTTCCGTGGGTGGCCTAGTGTCGAAAACGGGGTCACTTGTGGGGAGTTTCAATAGTTTAGGTACATCAGGGGATCTCCAAACGCACATGACACCCGCAGACCATTCCATCAAAGTCTGCATTCCAAAATGTCACAGCTTCCCTTCCGAGCCCCGACGTGTGTCCATACAGTAGTTTTCTCCCACATATGGGGTGTCAGCGTACTCATGACAAATTGGACAACAACTTTTGTGGTCCAATTTCTCCTGTTACCCTTGGGAAAATGAAAAAAATTGGGGACTAATTGATCATGTTTTTGGAAAAAATACAATTTTTTTATTTTCATGCCCGGGCATTATAAACTTCTGTGAAGCCCTTGGGGGTTCAAAGTGCTCACCATACATCTAGATAAGTTCCTTAGGGGGTCTCATTTCCAAAATGGGGTCATTTGTGGGGGGGTTTCCACTGTTTAGGTACATTAGGGGCTCTCCAAAGGCAACATGACACCCGCAGACCATTCCATCAAAGTCTGCATTCCAAAACGTCACTACTTCCCTTCCGAGCCCTGATGTGTGTCCATACCGTAGTTTTCTCCCACATATGGGGTGTCAGCGTACTCATGACAAATTGGACAACAACTTTTGGGGTCCAATTTCTCCTGTTACCCTTGGGAAAATGAAAAAATTGGGGACTAATTGATCATGTTTGTGGAAAAAATACGATTTTTTTATTTTCATGCCCGGGCATTATAAACTTCTGTGAAGCCCTTGGGGGTTCAAAGTGCTCACCACACATCTAGATAAGTTCCTTAGGGGGTCTCATTTCCAAAATGGGGTCATTTGTGGGGGGTTTCCACTGTTAGGTACATTAGGGGCTCTCCAAAGGCAACATGACACCCGCAGAACATTCCCTCAAAGTCTGCATTCCAAAACGTCACTACTTCCCTTCCGAGCCCCGACGTGTGTCCATACAGTAGTTTTCTCCAACATATGGGGCGTCAGCGTACTCAGGACAAATTGGACAACAACTTTTGGGGTTCAATTTCTCCTGTTACCCTTGGGAAAATAAAAAAATTGGCGACTAATTGATCATGTTTGTGGAAAAAATAAGATTTTTTTATTCTCATGCCCTGGCATTATAATCTTCTGTGAAGCCTTTGGGGGTTCAAAGTGCTCACCTCACATCTAGATAAGTTCCTTAGGGGGTCTAGTTTCCAAAATGGTGTCATTTGTGGGGGGTTTCCACTGTTTTGGTACATCAGGGGTTTTCCAATCGCGACATGGTGTCCGATCTCAATTCCAGCCAAAAACGTCAAATGGCGCTGCTTCCCTTCCGAGCTCTGCCATGCGCCCAAATAGTGGTTTACCCCCACATGTGGGGTATCAGCGTACTCAGGACAAATTGCACAATAACTTTTAGGGTCCTGTTACCCTTGGAAAAATAAGAATTGAGGGTGAAAAGATCATTTTTGTGGAAAAAATATGATTTTTTAATTGTACGGCTGTACGTTATAAACTTCTGTGAAGCCCTTGGGGGCTCAAAGTTCTCACCACACATCTAGATAAGTTCATTAGGGGGTCTAGTTTCCAAAATGTTGTCATTTGTGGGGGGTTTCCACTGTTTTGGTACATCAGGGGTTTTCCAATCGCGACATGATGTCCGATCTCAATTCCAGCCAAAAACGTCAAATGGCGCTGCTTCCCTTCCGAGCTCTGCCATGCGCCCAAATAGTGGTTTACCCCCACATGTGGGGTATCAGCATACTCAGGACAAATTGCACAATAACTTTTAGGGTCCTGTTACCCTTGGGAAAATAAAAATTGGGGTGAAAAGATCATTTTTGTGGAAAAAATATGATTTTTTAATTGTACCGCTGTACGTTATAAACTTCTGTAAAGCCCTTGTGGGTTCAAAGTTCTCACCACATATCTAGATAAGTTCCTTGGGGGGTCTAGTTTCCAAAATGGGGTCACTTGTAGGGGGTTTCCACTGTTTAGGTGCATCAGGGACTCTCCAAACGTGACATGGCGTCCGATCTGAATTCCAGCCAATTTTGCATTGAAAAAGTCAACGGCGCTCCTTCTATTCTGAGCTCTGCCATGCGCCGAAACAGTCGTTCCCCCCCACATATCAGGTATCAGCGTACTCAGGACAAATTGCACAATAACATTTGCCGTCCAATTTCTCCTGTTACCCTTGGTAAAATAAAAAAATTGAACCTGAAGTATTTTTTTGTGAAAAAAGTTAGATGTTCATTTTTTTTTAAATATTCAAAAAAATTCCTGTGACGCACCTAAAGGGTTAATAAACTTCTTGAATGTAGTTTTGAGCTCCTTAAGGGGTGCAGTTTTTAGAATGGTGTCACTTTTGGGTATTTTCTATCATATAGACCCCTCAAAGTGACCTCAAATGTGATGTGGTCCTAAAAATAAAATGGTGTTGTAAAAATGAGAAATCGCTGGTCAACTTTTAACCCTTATAACTTCCTAAGAAAAAAAATTTTTGGTTCCAAAATTGTGCTGATGTAAAGTAAACATGTGGGAAATGTTAGTTATCAAGTTTTTTGTGTGCTGTATCTCTGTGATTTAAGGGCATAAAAATTCAAAGTTGGAAAATTGCGAAATTTTCAAAATTTTCGCCAAATTTCCGTTTTTCTCACAAATAAACGCAAGTTATTTGAATGAAATTTTACCACTAACATGAAGTACAATATGTCACGAGAAAACAATGTCAGAACCACCGGGATCCATGGAAGCGTTCCAGAGTTATGACCTCATAAAGGTACAGAGGTCAGAATTGTAAAAATTGGCCCGTCATGAACATGCAAACCACCCTTGGGGTGAAGGGGTTAAACACTTAATTGCAGTGAGCCCTAGCTACACAGTATGGAGGCGGAGGGGATTCTCTCTGCACTATTGGAATGCGTGTCTTATTAAGGGAAAGGTTGAGGGCACAGGTGAAGGTCCTAGAGGAGGTGGAGGAGGCAGAAGCAGTGGAGGAAGTGTTAGATACAGAGGTTTGTCCTGCAAGCCTTGGAGATTCCAAGACTTGGTGTCTAGTGACACCTTAGTGTCTAGTGGTTTAATTCTCCAATCCTTTATGTCTAGTGGTTTAGTTTGCCAACCCATTTGATGCAGCGCTTGCCATCTTATGGCTGGATGGTTAAATTAATTGTCACCTTTCCAAAAGAAAAAGAGTATCATAGAAGTCAATGACTTTTTATTTATAAAACTAAAAGTTAGACTTAAAATTATCGATGTCTAACAATTGTAAAGCAAACATCAGATGTATTATATACATTCAAAGTAAGTTTTTGTTTGTGCTAAACCTATGAAACAGCAATGGAAAAAAATAGATCGGAACTTTCAGCACACAAATAGTACCACATTTTGCATTTTATTGTACTGCTGTTTTGTGATGACATTCTATGCATCAATCAATTTAAAATGGAAAGTACAAAAC
Source organism: Dendrobates tinctorius (assembly GCF_039654945.1). NCBI lineage: Eukaryota > Metazoa > Chordata > Amphibia > Anura > Dendrobatidae > Dendrobates > Dendrobates tinctorius. The sequence continues at coordinate 5,027,754 of NW_027361793.1, forward strand.
TAAAGCATTTTAATTTTTCCTGTAGGCAACAGTTTTTAAAGTTCGACAAAACACCATCTGAGAAAGTACATGTGGCTGTCAGTGGGTTTGTTTTTGCAACTAACTTATAATGATGAATAGGTCGGTCAGATTCAAAAATCGCCGACTTTCGCCAAAGTCGAGTTTCGCCGATCGAAACCTGACCCCAGCGTGATGTCAGCCATGAGGTCGCCGATCAGTGCGCCAAAGTCGCGTTTCAAATGATGCCTTCAGTGCCTTTTCTCACCCAATAATGGAGGACGCACACTGTGGGCAACGCGATGACATGCGCAGCGGCCAGCACCAGAAGGGCATTGAAGTGATTGGCTGGCTTTGTGTGGCGTCACAGTGGGTATAAAAGGCTGTGAACACCGACCGCTATCTTACTTCTGCCGATCTTACAGTAGGGAGAGGTGCTGCTGCTGATTCTGAACAGGGAGAGCGTTAGGCAGGGAAGAAGAAAAAAACTGCTTCTGCTGATAGCGCTTTTCACTGTACAGTTAGTGTGCAGTGAAAGGGGAGGATTTTTGTTGTGTGCAGCAGCGATTGTGGTGATTAGGCTGCCTTTTAAGGCTACCTGCTAGCTGCATTGCTGTGTGCACACTGCTGTTCAAACTGCTTTTTTCAAAGCACTACAAATTTGTCCTGGTGAGTTACTGAGCGTTCATTTTTTCACACACCATCTAGCGGTGTACGCTCCTCACACACTACCGTGTAGCGGCTGGTATCACGGACAAATAGAAGCTATCTTGGTGTGACTCTGGAAGAAAAAGCGGAGATGTTTGTCCGTTTTTGCAGACCTACACCCTAGAGTTCTGTCCGTTTTTCAAACAGTTTCGTACATCTGCTGTTTGATTACGGTCAAAACTAGACAGAGGCAGCTTGTGTCAGTCCGTATACAAATACACGGAGCTTGACAATTTTCCATACACACACCGTACAGCGGTGTACGCTCCTCACACACTACCGTGTACCGCCTTCTAGCATGGACAAATAGAAGCTACCTGTGTGTGACTCTGGAAAAAAAAACGAGGCATTTTTCTAGACCTACACCTTAGAGTCCTGTCCGCTTTTCAAACAGTTTCGTATATCTGCTGTTTGTCGGTCAAAACTAGACAGAGACAGCGTGTGTCAGTTCGTATGGAAATACATGGAGCTTGAAAATTTTACATAAACACATTGTATAGAGCTGTCCGATTCTCCAACAGTATTGTATATCTGCCGTTCGCATTACAGTCACTTTTATACCTAGTCAGCGTGTGTGTGACACTCCGTAAATACCTATACAGAGATTGTTAGTTGCACAAAAATCGTATACAGCTGTACACTTCTGTTACAGTTCCGTATATCTGCTTGTTGGATTACGGTCCAATACATGCTGTGAGACTGTCTGTGACTAACATAATATATACGTTTATTTAATTTGTTTAAAACACCTTACACAGCTGGACGCTCCTCATACAGTACCATGTCTCTGCTGGTATTTTTGGTACATTTTCCCAAACATGAGGAAGTATGGTGGAAGAGGCCGCGGACGTGGGCAGGGGGTCATAGCTGGTACTGATGGTGGTGGTGCATCGGCTGGTTCTGGCAAAAGCACAATAGCATCTAAGGCAGGAGGTGTTGAGCCTGCGTCATCCTCTGGCCCAAGAAGGCCTGTAAGGTTGCCTTTTCTTGGAGTAGGAAAACCGCTTTAAAAGCCGTAGCAACAGGAACAGGTTTTGGCGTACATTGCCGAAACAGCCACCACCTCTATTGCCTCCTCTTCTGAACGGTTGAAACCTGCAAGCACGGAGTCGTCAGTGCAGGGTTCTGGTCATAAAAAAACCCTTTCCTTGTGTCCTTCACCCCCACCAAAAGTTACGGATGCGGCAGCCCACACTTTAGATTATGCTATGGAGCTCTTTTCACATACCATGCCTGGGTTATCCAGTCAAATCCTGAATTCCCCAGTCCAAGATGAATCATACATGGAGTGCACTGATGCACAGCCACTGCTAGATGATTCTGCTGGTACATTGACCCACAGCACTACATTGCCCTCGCAGTCGATTGAGCCAGAATCTGACCCTGATTAAACCCAGGTGCCCATTCCTGCATACTATACCACCTTAGACGGTGACACAGAGGAATGTAAAGAGGAAGGTGCAGATGACTTTGAAGAGGAGGTGATGGATGACCCAGTTCTGGACCCAGATTGGCATCCATTGGGGTAGGAGGGTGGCGCTGGCAATAGTTCAGATAAGGAGAAGGATCCGCAGCAGGCATTGACATCGCAGCAGCGGTTATCTAGCAGGCCCGTAGCTGTCCTAAAACGTGGAACAAAAACTAAAAGAGTTGCAGGACAGCTTGACCAGACGGTCAACTTAGCACAGCATGCAAGGCCAGAAAATGTTTACCATAGTAGGAAGAGTGCAGTGTGGCACTTCTTTGTCCAAAATCCTACTGATGAGGCAAAGGTTACCTGTAAGAAGTGCGGAAGCACCTTTAGCCGAGGTAAACAACTCAGAAATTTGAATACCAGTTGCATGCTTAGACATTAAATCAACATGCACTTGCAAGCGTGGACGGACTACGAAACCTCAGGTAGCACATGTGCACCTGCTCCGACTGAAGGTAGCCAACAACACTCCATCGCTACCGCCACTATTAAGCACACCACCAGCACTAAATGTGGAGGTGCCGTCGCAAGGCCAAAGCACTCAGGGAATCACAATGGTTTTGCAACACAACACTGAATCGAGGTCATCACCACCAATACCATCACCAACCCCCTCTCACTCCATCCGGTCCACCGCTACTTCCCCCATATGCAGCTCTCCAGTCCAGCTCCCCCTACCAGACATAAAACCAAAACCAAAGATATTCAGAGTGCTGACTATTTTTATTACTATAGTACACATCCAAATAAAAGATACTAAAGACAACACATTGTCACAAGAATTTTATTTGTATCTCACAATTTTTTATATAAAAATATAATTAAAAACCAATGCACAAATGGTGTGCAGGGGGCACGAAGAGACACAATATGGCCAACAACAAAACACACATAGCATTCAGTAAATGTTAGAAAGTCAGTGATATGATCCAAATCAATATATATATATATCATAAAAATAAAAATAAAGTACATATATACACCCAAATATGCAGAAAATATGTGAAAATATATAAAATATAAAGTGTCCTGTGCACAAGTAAAAAAACAATTTATTAATTATATCCCATAAAATGGTGTGAAAATGTTTATTTCAATATGCAACCAACTTCAAAAAAAAAAAAAGTGCTCAGTGCAGAAAATATATAAGGGGCTATATAGCCTTCATTGCATATAAATGAGAAATGAACAATAAAATAAATTATTTAAGAGCAAAAAGAATGACTTAACACTGCTGGATCACTGATGACTACCAACACAAATGTTGCGGTATAATTAAGTGAATGGAATAATATCACTTCATATGGTTACTGACCAGAGTCTCCTCCTGCCCCCTGCACACACCACATTCCAACGCACGTTTCGCTCTTGCTTCGTCAGGGACGAATTTGTGTTGGTCGTCAGCAGTGATCCAGCAGTGTTAAGTCATTCTTTTTGCACTTAAATATTTTATTGTTCATTTCTCATTTACAGTATATGCAATGAAGGCTATATAGCCCCTATTTTAATGTGTACTATAATAATAAAAATAGTCAGCACTCTGAATATCTTTGGTTTTGGTTTTATATCTTTTTGATATTTTGAGTTTTTTGATTATATATTTTTCTACTGTTGGTATCTTTTTCCATATAGGTATTCACCCTACCAGACACTCTGAGTAGGACAAGAAAGTACTCATCCTCTCATCCGCGTACACTGTGATTGAACTCCCACATTGCCAAACTAATCTCATTAGAGATGATGCCCTACCGTTTGGCTGAAAGCGAAGCTTTCCGCGACCTCATGGCCTACGCTGTCCCACACTATGACCTACCCAGTCGGCACTTCTTTTTTCGAAAAGCCATCCCTGTCCTCCACCGGCATGTGAAAGACCGCATTGTCCATGCACTAAAACAGTCAGTGAGTGGAAAGGTGCACCTCACAACAGATGCATGGACTAGTAGGCATGGCCAGGGCCGTTACGTGTCCATCACTGTGCACTGGGTTAATGTGGTGGATGCAGGCTTCACAGGGGACAGCGACCGTGGAACAGTGCTGCCTAGCCCACTGTATAGGAAACAGTTGCCTGTAGGCTTTCGCTCCTCCTCCTCGTCTATCAGCGAAAGCTCTTCCACAGAGCGCAGTCGCACGACCACTACATCCGCAGCGGGCAGTGTTGCACACGAGGTGTCCCACTATCGAACAGCTAGTGGTACGCATCAGTAGGTTGTTAAAGATGATGTATTTGGGCGACAACAGACACACCGCAGAGGTACTGGCCGACTACTTGCAGCGACAAACAGTCATGGCTGGGCAGTCTACATCTTGAGGCAGGCAAGGTAATCAGTGATAACGGGCGTAATTTTGTGGCAGCCATAGCCCGTGCAAAAGTCACACACATACCTTGCCTGGCTCACACTTTGAACCTGGTGGTGCAGTGCTTCCTTAATAATTATCCGGAGTTAACATCCCTGCTCCATAAGGTGCGAAGACTGTGCTCGCACATCCTTCGCTCGGCCGTACACTCCAGTCATATGCAGAAGTTGCAGCGATTGCTCCACCTCCCCAAGCACCGCCTAATAATAGATGTTGCAACAAGGTGGAACTCCACCCTGCACATGGTTGAGAGTCTGTGCAAACAGAGGCAGACTGTAATGCATTTGTGGGAGGATACACGGGCAGGCAGTTTGAGGGAGACATGGAATTGTCGGGTGTGCAGTGGTCAAAGCTGAAAGACCTCTGTAAAGTCCTTCATTGTTTTGAGGAATGCACACGGCTGGTAAGCGCAGACGACGCCATCATAAGCATGAGCATCCCACTTATGCGTCTGCTCATGCAAAGTTTGACGCATATTAAGGATCAGGCGTCTGCAGCGGAGGGGAAGGAGGAGGAAAGCCTTGATGACAGTCAGCCATTGTCTGGTCAGGGAACTGTCCTGGACGAGGTGGAGGAAGAAAAGGAAGAGGAGGAGGATTAGGATGAGGGGGATGATTATTTAGGGCAGGAGGATGTTTCTCAGGGGGCAAGAGAAAATGTTGGCGCTCCAAGGTCAGGGGCAGTGTTTGTGCGTGACTGTAGGGATGTGGATTTGCCAGAAACTGCTCCTCCGCCCACCATGGGCAGTGCATCATTGACACCTGGAACATTGGTCCATATGTGCAGTTATGCCTTGCGGATCCTAAAAAGGGACCCCCGCATTGCCAAAATGATGAGGGATGACGACTACTGGCAGGCCAGCATCCTCGATCCACGCTACAAAGGCAAATTACACAACATCATGCCACAGGATAACCTAGAGATAATATTGGCAAACAAACAAGCAACTCTGGTAAACCATTTGTTTGAGGCTTTCCCAGCACACAGCAGCGATGCTGGTTCATCCACGAGCCATAGTGGGCCCAATGGAAGAGGTGTTCGTGGTACACACAGCAGAAGTGGCATTGGAGTCAGGGGTTTAATGACCATGTTGTGGAATGATTTCTCAAGTACCGCTCACACGACTGCTAATACTGCATCGATTAAAAGTGACAGGAGGCAGCAGTTGTCAACTATGGTTACAAACTACTTTTCCTCCCATATCGATGTTCTCCCTCACAGGTCATTCCCCTTTGACTATTGGGCCTCTAAACTGGACGCCTGGCCTGAATTGGCGCAATATGCCTTACAGGAGCTCGCTTGCCCTGCTGCTAGTGTTTTATCTGAAAGAGTCTTCAGTGCTGCTGGATCAGTCCTGACAGAAAAAAGGACCTGTCTGTTGACCCAAAATGTTGATGATCTAACCTTCATTAAAATGAACCATGCATGGGTTTCAAAGGATTTTGTCCCACCTTCCCCTGATGATACATAGGTTATCAGAAAATTGCCTCGGTTTTTTCCTCCTCTTTCTCGGACTTGCCCAATTACGCCCTTTGCAGCAGCTGAATGTCCAGCCAACACATCAACATATGCCAATTTTTAAACCTCCCTATCTGGGCTGCCCACCCCTCCCCCAATGGCTGGGGTCAAGACCTGGCGCACCCGGGCAACTGCCATTGCTCTCAACGGGTGGATGGGCCCACTGATGGCCGACGACACTGGCACAGGGCCCCTCATAGTACAATACAGTGTCTCAGATGATGGGAGAGCCCACTCGCCGTCAGACACACCAGCGTACTATGAGGGGCCCTGTGCCAGTACCGTCGACCACGATTGTTCCCCCCTTCTTGGTCATGGCCACAGCACTTGCAAGTTGCAATACTTACCTCTCCCTGCTCCACTGCTGTGTAGTCTGGGCAGTTAAATCCTTCACAGGGACGGCCACTAGAAATTTGGTGTATTGATCGATAATGGTTAAGATGTAGCTATGGCCTGTCCTGCTGGCCTCTACCTTCAGATGATCAATGGCTACCATTTAAAATGGACGTCAACTTACAAGCGGATGCAGTGGTGGTTTATGATCACCTTTCACAGTTGTGATAGTCAGAGACGTGTGACATTCCTGCCTCCTTTTTTCAATGTCTCCTCTCATGCCAATCCAATAGAATCGCCTACGGCCTGTGGCTTCTGTCTTTTGCACTCCAAAATGACCAGACACATCATGATAGGCAGTGAGGACCATGGGTACATCTCTCCCTGTGATCACAATTTGATGGAGACGCGTAACGGTGATGTGATCCACGCTACTGCGATAAAGCAATCCTTTCTTCACAAAGAACCTTTTTTGCTTTCACCACAGACACAGTAATTGAGGGTCTGAATCTCCTCTGCAACATCTACCGGGAGGTTTTCCCGCGATGAGTAATTCTAAAATTTCTGCTAACACTCGACTTTGCGTCTATACTTGTATCCATGTAGCTTCCAGTAGCGGAGATTCTGGACTGGCTTACTGAGATTGAAATATATACGAAGATTTAAAAGTACAACAACACTGTATACTGGTGTACGCTATGAATACTTTTCCCTTTTTCTACTTTTTTAATTCTGGTGTAATACATAGTGAGCCTGTGAGTGTCTGTGTCTGATTCCGGAAGTATAGACGGAAATTTAACCCTAGACTGGACACACCTGGTATGTGCTGATACAGTACCTTGTTTCAAAAATTTGTATTAAGGTATCATCTGTAGGATAACCAACTGTGGGGGGGACCCTCTTCTTTCCGCAGACAAACGCGACACTGAGACAGAGTTTGTATTGAACAGGTCCGTTTTTAGTGCCCATCCTTCTGTCGACAACAGCAATTCACCACAGCCGTTTCACATTTCTCTGTACACAGGCCCCGATACCTTCACTTTCTTTGTAACTATAATCGTGGCGTCCTCTGTGGCTCTTCCACTGTGGCTGGCCTAGCCCCAACCACCACAGCGCTGCACCAGTCTGAGCACACCGTCCGTATGATAGCCCCAGGCCATCTTCGTCTGCGGCTACCATCCTCTGGGCCATCCCCCCGTGACCGCCTTAACTGTCAGTCCTCTCTGGAGCTTTTCCACTGTCTCTATTTCCACAGCAGAACATCCTCTTTACTGTGCTCCCTTCGCTGACTGACTCTTCCAGAACCTTCCCTCAGCCTTTTATACTTCCAGTTCTGGTAACTCCGCCCACCATCACCTAACAGTTTCTCTGACCAATGGCAGTTATTCAGTCCCACTCCTACACTTTCCACTGCCAAGCTAAAGCACTGCACCCTTTCTCTTTATCTTAGCGATTTCACACCTACACTGCGCTACACCTCGGCTTCTCACTACAGGCTGGTTTGTCTGTCAGTCCACCTTCCCTACAAATTACAAATGGGGCCCATTATATATGGCGCATTATTAGGGCCCATGATACACTGGAGCATCATCCATGAGGCCCATCATGTACTGGAGCATTGTAAATGGGGCAGATCAGACACTGGAGCAGCATCTAAGGGGCCCATTATACACTGGAGCATTACAAATGGGGCCCATTATATATGGAGCATTATGTGGAGCTCATCATATACTGTATGGAACATTATATGTGACTAATTATTTGGTATGGAGAAATATATGGGGCTCATTATTCTGTTTGGCGCACAATGTGGTGGCCATAACACTGTATGGAGTAATATACTGTACTGTTTTTGAGCTATTGTACAATAGATCATTCATGTCATGTAAGCAGTGAAGTATTTGTCATTGTACTATACCTATACTTCTGTGGCGTATCGGAGCATCATGAGTTGTAGTATGTGTTAAAGGGGCGCACTGACACTCTTTGGCCCAGGGCACACGAAAGCCTGGAGCCAAGCCCAACCCCCCCACAACTTTAGCCAAATAACACCCAGTTTTCAATGCGCAACTATTATTAGGAAGTAAATTAAGGTTGACAAGCTTCAGTTATAAGAATTGATGTTTTTAGCATTGAAATCGGCACTGTAGGTATGTTTACTGTCTTCCACTCCCTGCCGACTTTGCTTCCCCATTGACTTGCATTGGGTTTCGTGTTTCAGTCGGCCTCCAACTTTTCCCTATAGTCGGCCGATTTCGTTCGACCCGACTTTTGCGAAAGTCAGGTTTCATGAAACCCGACTCGACCCGAAAAAAGGCAAAGTCGCTCATCTCTAATGATGAAGCATAATTTACAGCTCAAAAAATTTAAGTGTGCAAAAATTCAACAACGAATAATCCTGAACAACATAATTTTATATTTCTAGATCACAAAAACACCAGATTATGTAATACATTCTGAAAAACAAAATAGCATTAAAGTGAAGAGAAATTATTAGAAACTTGTAATAATGAATAAAATCCAAAATAAATTAATTTGGTAATGGAAATGATTGTATAGCTTGGTAAAACTAATTTTCATGTACCCCTATTGTTTTCATTTGGATGGCTTATTGAAAAAAAAGGGTTTCAGGATTTGAAGCAACGTCAGGTAAAACCCAACGGTTCCTGTTCTATTTTAGTAATTTATTATTATTTATTTGTTTTACTCACTTATATAGCGCCATTAATTCCACATCGCTTTACAGACTTTGTTATCACTGTCCCCATTAGGGCTCACAATCTAAGTTCACTCTCAGTATGTCTATGGAGTGTGGAATCCTGAGTGCCTTGAGTAAACCCATGCAAACACAGGAGAAACTTGCAAAATCCTTGCAGATGGTGTCTTGGAACCCAGAACTCCGGAACCAGTGTGCCACCGTGCTGCCCATTTTTTTTTTTTTAATCTTTTTCCCATTTCCCACTGATGTGCCCATCTGAGAAAATGTTGCCAAAGTTCTTGCATCTGGTAAAAATCATGGGTTTACTCTTGTGTCCTTATAGAGTGATAAAATGGTTATCTTTTATTATAATAAGGCCTCGAATTGTCTTCAAAAACAGCCCCACGTCTATCCCTGGTATTGCATCTGCTCCCCATTCAGCTGAATGAGGATTTACTAAAATACTAGACACAGTCTATGGACAACAGTGGCCTTAACCTGTTTAATGGTTCACATTTTTACTAAAGCAGAATACAAATTACATGATTACCATCTTGTCGCCGCATAAATCCAAAAACTGTGATCCTGCAGTGTGGGGGTTGATCCACTTTACATAAAATTGAGATTTCTGATTATTCCTTTTGTAGTGAATAAATCAACAGTATATAATTTATTAGAAAATTTTGAGAACCTGAATCCAGCAGAGAAATTCACCTTAAGGATTAGCCTTCGAGCTGATCTGAAATTACCCCTTAGCAACCTATCTTCTACAGCACAATTATGTCTAGTAATGGATATTAAAATTCAAAGCTGATTGATTGGTCAAGACACTTGATCTTCACTTTCATCAAAGCTTATTAATGTACATCATCCCTCAGCTTCCCCTCATCAACATGGTTACTGTGTCTCGTGAAGATACTGCTAAATTATTGGTGTTGCAAATTGAATAGAAAATCAAACTTGAGCATGTTTTTTAAGCTGAATGACCCTTCCAACACATTATTCTTAATTTATAACTTGCGTTTTTGCTCCTAAACCTTAGACCCTAACCCTTATAGTAACTGTATTCATGAAATAACAGTCTGCCGAATGCTCAATTAGATGACAGCTATATTTCGGATAGACGTTTAAACATCCACATTTGGCTTGGCAGAGCCTACATGTTTATTTCAATGTAAGAATGGAGACATCTCTGGCAACAGCTTACCTCTTATGTGAAAAAGTATCAAGTATATTAAAATCTAACATGCCAAATCTTTCTTTCCCAAGGCATCAGCTGTTGGAGGAGAGTGAAATGACCCATACATATTAGATCAGACGTATATTTTGACAAGTAGTCAAAAGTTTTGACTTTTGTTTAATTTGTATGGGACATTTTAACTCTGGGAAACTCAGATGACATTTCTTGTATGTTGTTCTTGTATAACTAGAATGTCTTTCACTATTTCAATAAACCTAGTATAATTTGATTGACTGTATGACAATCTCGACTTTCTTAATTTTAAAAACAGCTCTATATCCCATTCTAAAGAAGTGTATGCTCCTAAGAATGATAATTATGTTTTCAAATGACACATTATAGTCCATACAGCTATTTCTGCTCGTTTTTTGGGTTCGTTTGTTACAATTTCTCTGGTGAATGAAGCAATTTGTGACTACGATTTCCAAATAGTATTCAAAAAATACATATTATTCCAGATGAGAATCGCTATAAAGCACAACGCATGTAGGAATTTGCTACAATGCAAATAAGTAATTGAGCTGATATACTAAGCAGCATGCAAGAGAATACTGCATTATTCTTTTCCAAAAATGTTACTTGTATACCTAAAGCAAAATTGGCTGTTTCAATGTATTTCTCCACACACACAACAAGGAAGCACGATAAGATGGAATAAAGAAGTGGCCAGAATTGCTAGCCCATTGGAATTATTGCAAAAATATGGCATAACTTACTAGACCCCAGAAAGCCAAATAATACATGGTGTAAAAGTAAAGAAGCACTGCCATCAAAATTTGTATCCTCTTAATATATTGCAATCATCATATTATAAAGCAATGTATACTTACAATTTCTCATTTTGCCTTTCTATCCAGTTAGTTCTACAATTTTCCATTATGTGTATAAAATCATGTTATTAAAAACTGACTAGCTGAATCCGTCGAAGCTCTATGTAGAAACAGGAAGTCTCTTTTCTCTGCATGAGTCATCACTGCAAAAGTCACTGGCGGGGGGGAAGTTGAATAGGGGGATGACTCATGCAGGGAAAAGAGACTTCCTGTTTTATACACAGAGCAGAGAAAAGAGAAGCAATTGGGTAGAAAGGCAAAATGAACAATTGTAAGTACACAGTGCTTCATAACATAAAAACTTTGATGGGAGTGCTTCTTTAACCCCTCTAACTCCCACACCTCTGTTCACTTTCATGACCAGGCTAAATTTTACAATTCTGACCAGTGTCTTTTTAGTTAGTAATAATACTGGAACTCATCAATGGATCCTATGGATTTTGAGGTTATTTTTTCGGTACAAATTGTACTTCATGACAGTGGTAAAATTTATTTGAAATGACTTGCTTTTGTCTGTTGAATAAATGGAAATTTGGCAAAAAATTTTGAAAATTTAGCAATTTTCAAACTTTGAATTTACTGTATTTGCTATTAAATCACAGTTATGTCACACAAAATAGTTAATAAATAACAGTTTCACATGTAGACCTTACATCAGCACATTTATTAAAAAAGAGAAGCTGAAATATTACATGGTCATAAGTATTCAGACGCTTTCCTCAGCATTGAGCAGAAGCACCCTTTTGAGCTAGTACAGCCATGAGTCTTCTTGGGAATGATGCAACAAGTTTTTCACACCTGGATTTGGGGATCCTCTGCCATTCTTCCTTGCAGATCCTCTCCAGTTCCATCAGGTTGGATGGTGAATATTGGTGGACAGCCATTTTCTGGTCTCTCCAGAGATGCTCAATTAGGTTTAGGTCAGGGCTCTGCCTGGGCCAGTCAAGAATGGTCACAGAGTTGTTCTGAAGACACTCCTTTGCTATTTTAGCTGTGTGCTTAGGGTCATTGTCTTGTTGGAAGGTGAACCTTCAGCCAAGTCTGAGGTCCAGAGCACTCTGGAAGAGCTTTTCATCAGGATATCTCTGTACTTGGCTGCATTCATGTTTCCTTCAATTGCAACCAGTCATCCTGTCCCTGCAGCTGAAAAGCACCCCCATAGCATGATGCTGCCACCACCATATTTCACTGTTAAGATTATATTGGACAGGTTATGAGCAGTGCCTGGTTTTCTCCACACATACCAGTTAGAATTATCACCAAAAAGTTCTATCTTCGTCTCATCAGACCAGAGAATCTTATTTCTCATAGTCTGGGAGTCCTTCATGTGTTTTTTAGCAAATTCTATGCAGGCTTTCAAATGTCTTGCACTGAGGAGAGGCTTCCGTCGGGCCACTCTGCTATAAAGGCTGACTGGTGGAGGGCTGCAGTGACAGTTGACTTTGTGGAACTTTCAACCATCTCCCTACTGAATCTGTGGAGCTCAGCCACAGTGATCTTGGGGTTCTTCTTTACCTCTCTCACCAAGGCTCTTCTCCCATGATTGCTTAGTTTGGCTGGATGTCCAGGTCTAGGAAGACTTCTGGTGGTCCCAAACTTCTTCCATTTAAGGATTATGGAGGCTACTGTGCTCTTAGGAACCTTGAGTACTGCCAAAATGCTTTTGTAACCTTGGCCACATCTGTGCCTTGCAACAATTCTGTCTCTAAGCTCCTTGGCCAGTTCCTTTGACCTCATGATTCTCATTTGGTCTGACATGCACTGTGAGCTGTGAAGTCTTATATAGACCGGTGTGTGCCTTTACAAATCAAGTCCTATCAGTTTAATTAAATACAGACTCCAATGAAGGAACAGAACCATCTCAAGGAGAATCACAGGGAAATGGACAGCATGTGACTTAACCCCTTCACGACCCATGACGCCTACATAGGCGTCATGAAAAGTCGTGCCCAAACGACCCATGACGCCTACGTAGGCGTCATGCTATAAATTGCCCTCCTGCGGGTCGGGTGACCGGGGTCTCTGAAAGGTCACCCAACCCACACACAGAGGACAATCTATGGTTAATCCCAGGGGGCGTGGCTTAGCCCCCACGTGCCTATGATCGCTCTGATTGTCTGTTAAAAGTGAAACAGCCAATCAGAGCGATTTGTAATATTTCACCAATGAAATTTGGTGAAATATTACAATCCAGCCATGGCCGATGCTGCAATAGCATCGGACATGGCTGGACACCGACACCCGACCCCCACACCGACTGGCAGGGCCGATTGGCCCCCGCCACCGATGGACGGCGGCGATCGGTCGCCGCCATCATCATCTGCTCCCCCTCCCCTTCCTATCGCTCCCCCCACCTTCCGGTTCCCCCCGATACCTCCGATGTCCTGTCATGGCTCTCGGTGTCCTGCCGTGGCTCCCGGTGTCCCGACGTCCGGATGATGGGCGCCGCCATCTTGCAAAATGGCGGGCGCATGTGCAGTGCGCCTGCCATTGTCCAAGATGGCCGCGCCCATGAATTTGCCGGCTGCCCGTTCATTTTTCATTTTAATCACTGTGATACACTCTCACAGTGATCAAAATGAAAAAAAAGTAAATACACCCCCTGTTTATCACCCCCATAGCCAGGCACAAATAATAAAATAAAAAGAATATATATTTTTTTCCATTTAGGGTTAGAATTAGGGTTAGGGTTGAAATTAGGGTTAGGGTTGGAATTAGGGTTATAGCTAGGGTTAGGGTTAGAGAAAGTGTTAGGGCTAGAAATAGGGTTAGGGTTGGAATTAGGGTTAGGGTTGGAATTAGGGTTAGGGATGGAATTAGGGTTAGGGTTAATATTAGAGTTGGAATTAGGGTTAGGGTTGGAATTATGGTTGGAATTAGGGTTAGGGCTGGAATTAGGGTTAGGGCTGGAATTAGGGCTAGGGCTGGAATTAGGGTTAATATTAGGGTTAGGGGTGGGTTGGGATTAGGGTAAGGCGTGTGGTTAGGGTTAGAGTTGGGATTAGGTTTAGGGGTGTGTTGGGGTTACGGTTGTAGTTAAGGTTATGATTACGGTTGGGTTAGAGTTAAGGGTGTATTGGGGTTAGAGTTGGAGTTGGAATTGAGGGGTTTTGACTGTTTAGGCACATCACGAGGTCTCCGAACGCGACATGGAGCCGCAATTTATTCCAGCCAATTTTGCGTTCAAAATGTCAAACAGCACTCCCTCAATTCCGAGCCCCGACGTGTGCCCAAATAGTGGTTTACCCCCACATATGGGGTATCAGCGTAATCAGGAAAAATTGCACAACAACTTTGGCGGTCTAATTTCTCCTGTTACCCTTGGGAACATAAAAAAATGGGGGGGCTAAAAAAATGATTTTTTTATTTTCACGGCTCTGCATTATAAACTTCTGTGAAGCAGTTAAGTTCCTTGGGTGGTCTAGTTTCCAGAATGGGGTCACTTGTGGGGAGTTTCCACTGTTTAGGCACATCAAAGGCTCTACAAACGTAACATGACGCCTGCAGACCATTCCATCAAGTCGGTATTTCAAAACGTCACTACTTCCCTTCCGTGCCCCGACGTGTGCCCAAACAGTGGTCCCCCCCACATATGGGGTACCAGCATACTCAGGACAAACTGGCCAACAGCTTTTGGGGTCGAATTTATCCAGTTACCCTTGTGAAAATAAAAAATTGCGGGCTAAAAAATAATTTTTGAGGAAAAAAAAATGATTTTTTTATTTTCATGGCTCTGCGTTTATAAACTTCTGTGAAGCACTTGGGGGTTCAAAGTGCTCACCACACATCTAGATAAATTCCTTAGGGGGTCTAGTTTCCAAAATGTGGTCACTTGTGGGGGCTTCCACTGTTTAGGCACATCAGAGGCTCTGCAAACGTAACATGACGCCCGCAGACCATTCCATCAAGTCGGTATTTCAAAACATCACTACTTCCCTTCCGAGCCCCGACGTGTGCCCAAACAGTGGTCCCCAGCACATATGGGGTACCAGCATACTCAGGACAAACTGGACAACAACTTTTCGGGTCCAATTTCTCCTGTTACCTTTGTGAAAATAAAAAATAGCTTAAAAATCATTTTTTGAGGAATAAAAATTATTTTTATTTTCACGACTCTGTGTTATACACTTCTGTAAGCACCTGGGGGTTCAAAGTGCTCACTATGCGTATAGATAAGTTCCTTACGGGGTCTAGTTTCCAAAATGGGGTCATTTGTGGGGGAGCTCCAAAGTGTAGGCAGACAGGGCCTCTCCAAACACAACATGGTGTCCGCTAACGATTGGAGCTAATTTTCCATTCAAAAAGTCAAATGGCGCTCCTTCCCTTCTGAGCCCTGCCATGCGCCCAAACAGTAGTCCCCCCCACATATGGGGTACCATCGTACTCAGGACAAACTGATCAACAACTTTAGGGGTCCAATTTATCCTGCTACCCTTGTGAAAATTCAAAATAGCGGGCTAAAAAATCATTTTTGAGGAAAAAAAAAGATTTTTATTTTCATGGCTCTGGGTTTATAAACTTCTGTGAAGCACTTGGGGGTTCAAAGTGCTCACTACACATCTAGATAAGCTCCTTGGCGGGTTTAGTTTCCAAAATGGGGTCACATGTGGGGGGGTTTCTACTGTTTAGGCACATCAGGGACTCTTCAAATGCAACATGATGCCCGCAGAACATTCCATCAGTCTGCATTCCAAAATTGCGCTCCTTCCATTCTGAACTCTCCCATGTGCCCAGACAGTGGTCCCCTCCCACATATGGGGTACCAGAGTACTCAGGACAAATTGCACAACAACTTTTGTGGTCCAATTTCTCCTGCTAGCCTTGTGAAAATAAAAAATAGCGGGCTAAAATATCATTTTTGAGGAAAAAAAATGATTTTTTATTTTCACTGCTCTGCGTTATAAACTTCTGTGAAGCACTTGTGGGTTCAAAGTGCTCACCACACATCTAGATAAGTTCCTTGTTGGGTCTAGTTTCCAAAATGGGGTCACTTGTGGGGAAGCTCCAATGTTTAGGTACACAGGGGCTCTCCAAACACGACATGGTGTCCGCTAACGATTGGAGCTAATTTTCCATTCAAAAAGTCAAATGGTGCTCCTTCCCTTCAGGGGCCTGCCGTGCTCCCAAACAGTGATTTATGACCACATATGAGGTATCGGTGTACTCAGAAGAAATTGCCCAACAAATTTTAGGATCCATTTTATCCTGTTGCCCATGTGAAAAGGAAAAAACTGAGGCTAAAAGAAAATTTTTGTGAAAAAAATCCTTTTTTGTACGGATCAATTTGTGAAGCACCTGGGGGTTCAAAGTGCTCACTATGCATCTAGATAAGTTCCTTGGGGGGTTTAGTTTCCAAAATGGGGTCATTTGTGTGGGAGCTCCAATGTTTAGGCACACAGGGACTCTCCAAACTCGACATGGCAACCGCTAAATATTCCAGCATATTTTCCATTCAAAAAGTCAAATGGTGCTCCTTCCCTTCTGGGCCCTGCCGTGCGCCCAAACAGTAGTCTATGACCACATATGGGGTACCAGCACACTCAGGAGAAATTGCCCAACAAATTTAATGATCCATTTTATCCTGTTACCAATGTGGAAATGAAAAAATTGATGTTAAAAGAAAATTTTTGTTGGAAAAATTAAAATGTCCATTTTTTCCTTCCACATTGCTTTAGTTGCTGTGAAGCACCTGAAGGGTTAATAATCTTATTGAATGTAGTTTTGAGTAGCTTGAGGGGTGCAGTTTTTAGAATGGTGTCACTTTTGGGTATATTCTGCCATATAGACCCCTCAAAGTGACTTCAAATGTGAGGTGGTCCCTAAAAAAATGGATTTGTAAATTTTGTTGTAAAAATGAGAAATCGCTGGTCAACTTTTAACCCTTATAACGTCCTAACAAAAAAATGTTGTTTCCAAAATTGTGCTGATGTAAAGTAATGTGGGAAATGTTATTTATTAACTATTTTGTGTCACATAACTCTCTGGTTTAACTGAATGAAAATTCAAAATGTGAAAATTGCGAAAATTTTCAACATTTTCGCCAAATTTCCGTTTTTTTCACAAATAAATGCAAACATTATCGACCTAAATTTACCACTAACATGAAGCCCAATATGTCACGAAAAAAAATCTCAATCGCTAGGATGCGTTGAAGCGTTCCTGAGTTATTACCTCATAAAGGGACACTGGTCAGAATTGCCAAAAATGGCCAGGTCATTAAGGTCAAAATAGGCTGGGTCATGAAGGGGTTATATATGAGTGTCTGAGCAAAGTGTCTGAATACTTACGACCATATGATATTTCAGTTTTTCTTTTTCAATTAATTTTCAAAAATTTCTACACTTTTTGCTTTTTTCAGTCAAGATGGGGTGCACAGTGTGCATTAATGAGAAAAAAAATGAACTTTTATGAATTTACCAAATGGCTGCAATGAAACAAAGAGTGAAAAATTTAAAGGTGTCGGAATACTTTCTGTACCACTGTATGTACAATAGAATTGATACATAGGGTTTTGTGCAATGAATAATATTTTGTTACAAATCATTTATATAGAACCTGTAATCGGTCAATGAGGCTGGTTTCACATTTGCGTTTTTTAGCGCTGGAAAAAAACGCATACCTGCGCATGCGTTTTTTCCCCTATATTTAACATGGGTGCGCATACCTGCGCGCTGGTTAGCGCATGTATGCGATTTTCATGCGCTGCGTTTTTTTGGGGTGTGCGTTGGTATTTTCCAGACGCAGCATGTTGCATTTTTTGGCCCTGCAAAAAAGCGCATGCGCACATATGCGCACGTTTTGCGCTAAAAATGGCCATTATAGCCTATGGATGCGCATATGTGCGCACTGGCATGTTCATGTATGCGTTTTTTTGCATATGCGTTTTTTTTTTTTAACCATGGAATTTAGGGGTTTGGGTTAGAGTTAGGGTCAGGGTTAGGGTTAGGGTTGGGGTCAGGGTTAGGGTTAGGGTCAGGGTTAGGGTTAAGTATGGTTTTGTTAAGGATTAGGGTCAGGGTTAGGGTAAGGATTAGGGTTAAGTATGGTTTTGTTAAGGGTTAGGGTCAGGGTTAGGGTTAGGGTCAGGGTTAGGGTTAGGGTTAGGGTCAGGGTTAGGGTTAAGTATGGTTTTGTTAAGGATTAGGGTCAGGGTTAGGGTCAGGATTAGGGTTAAGTATGGTTTTGTTAAGGGTTAGGGTCAGGGTTAGGGTTAGGGTTAGGGTTAGGGTCAGGGTTAGGGTTAGGGTCAGGGTTAGGGTTAGGGTCAGGGTTAGGGTTAAGTATGGTTTTGTTAAGGGTTAGGGTCAGGGTTAGGGTTAGGGTTAGGGTTAGGGTCAGGGTTAGGGTTAGGGTTAGGGTCAGGGTTAGGGTTAGGGTTAGGGTTAGGGTCAGGGTTAGGGTTAGGGTTAGTTAGGTTTTAGGGTTTGGGTTAGGGTTAAGTATGATTTGGTTAAGGGTTAGGGTCAGGGTTAGGGTTAGGGTTAGGGTCAGGGTTAGGGTTAGTAAAGTCATGGTTTGGGTAGTGTGAGGGGCCACCTAAAAATGTTGGAAAAAAACGCAAACGCGGTAAAAACGCACTAAAAACGCATACAAACGCATAAAAACGCTGCGTTTTTTTCATGCATGCTCATAAAAATGCTTGAAAAAAACGCAGCAGTTGTATGCTTATGTATGCGTTTTTTCAATGCGTTTTTTTGCGGGAAAAACGCGCTGCAAAAAAAAGCAAGTGTGAAACTAGCCTAATAGAGTATTTTTGCACATTGTCTTGGCTCGTAAACCAATTTTACATGTACCCTAACAGCACTTTATATTAATCTCGTATGGCAGGACATAAAAAGGACTAAATTAATAACCTAATATATACTTTTAAGGTCCAGTACAATAGAGACAAATAATCAGTATGTCATATTGATTTTTTACCTTTCTAAATAGCATGCACCTTGAGCCTAGAATTATTTTTATGCAATCATGTCCAATTATTGAAGTCTGAGAAAGTTGTAATACTTACCTTTTGCAAAATTTATTGGTATATTCCGGTCCCTCTATCTTCATCCTTTTCTGCACCTTTCGTATGTTTTTATAAAAGTAATAATAAAAATAATTTTTTAATGTATACATTTTTGTGAAACACTTATTTTCTACCCAAGGTTTATACTCACCTAGGGTTATTTGTTGTAATTCCGTTTGTTATGGGGAAGTGTATTTACCCTTGAATATGGGTTCACTATATTAGGACATTAAGTTAAATTAAGAAATAAACAAAGTAGCCACAGCTATTATGATTATATGAATATTAAGTTTGGTACTATAGTAGAGAATTATGACACATTACTAGTAGAATATAAAGTAGTACATTTTTAAATATATACAGTATGTAATATGGGCCATTATAGGTTTTGCTATACACTTGATATTATGTACAAGGATTGACAATATGTAGGCACAACAGCTATAGTATATGACCATAAACTATGCTAATTGCATGGAGCTTATTTATACTGTATATAACAAACCTTTGCAAAGTGGACTTTTTTACTACGGCCTTCCTTTGCAAAGGTCAAAAAGAGCTAGATATAAGATGGGTTATCATTAAATTCTAGCAGAAGTAATGTAGTTGCAATGTACACAATATATACATTATATATACTGTATATGTTCTGCTTTTTGATACATAAATTATTTTTTTTAATGAAAGATATATAGTATTACCATTTTCTACCACATGGTGGCACTTTAGAATATTGTACTACATGTGCTCAATAAATTTTGCTTTGTTTGTCTGTTGCTCGAGAAAATCTCACTTGAACAGAAAACTGTGAAGATAAATACATTATCGCATAATAATAATAATAATAATAATAATAATAATAATAATTTTGCTGTTAAACACTATTACAACTTCAATCCTAAAGTGTTTAAATGCATTAAAATAATGAATCATTTTATAAATGAATACATGGTGAAGTAATACAAACTAAAATGTATGCAATGCAAATTGTGGATAGTAATGTACACAGTATACAGAAATGCATTGAAAACATTTTCCTGTAATTTTTTTATAAAATAATTACCAGCGCCTCATAAACTTAATGTATTTATAAATTATTAGTGTAATATTCTGTAACAATTTTACTCACAAATACCATAAACCACTTAGCAATAAAAAACATATTTTTTAACAACTTACTAAAATGTATTTTACATTAACTCTTTAACGACAGCCGAAACGCCTTTTAACGGCAGCTGCTAAAGGTACTTAAACTACAGCGCCGTGAATTTGCGGCGCTGTGGAAGAAGTAAATAGCACCCCCCCAGAGTCGGAAATTCTCCAGGGTCTCAGTTGCCGGGGGTAGCCGAGATCCCAGCGAACATGATTCAGGTTGGTATTTACCGATCCTGGTGTTGTGATCGCAGTTATTAACCGTATAACGGCGACCGCAACAAACAAATAAAGCCACGATTTTGCATTTAATTTCTCTCTCCTCTGATGTGATCGCACATCAGAGGAGAGAGAAATAAGGTCCCTGGGTCCCCCGATCTGTCCCCCGTCCTCCCATGGCTCCCACAGCTCCCGGCGTCTCTTTCCTGTAAAGAAAATTGCGGGCATATGCGCAGTGCACCCGCCGAGATCTGCCGGCCAGCACCCGGCAGATTTCATTAATTCATTCCAGGTACATTTTGATCACTGTGATAGATCCTATCACAATGATCAAAATAAATAAGTAAATAAATCCCCCCTTTAGCACCTCCTTAGTTAGGGAAAAATAATAAAATAAAAAAAATATATATTTATTTTCATTTTTCCATTAGGGTTACAATTGGGCTGAAGTTAGGGTTACGGTTGCGCTTAGGGTTAGGGTTGGGATTTCGGGTTAGGGTTGGGAATGGAATTAGTGTTAGTTTTGGGATTAGGGTTAGGATTAGGGTTAGGGTTGGGATTAGGGTTATGTTTAGGGTATGTTTCCACATAGCTTATGTTGTAATAATAATAATAAATTTAATAATAGTACATTTTATTTCTATAGCGCTGACATATTCCGCAGCACTTTACATTTCAGAGGGGACTTGTACAGACAATATACATTACAGCATAACAATAATCACATAGATCATAACAGATGCCAAGAGGAATGAGGGCCCTGCTCGCAAGCTTACAATCTATGAGGAAAAAAGGGGAGACACGAAAGGTGGGTGGTAGCAGTTGCCCTGATTGTATGGACCAGCCATAATGTTAAGTGTGTAACAGTACGGATGCAGAGGGCTAATGGATGCATAAAGCATGTGGGAACATGATGCGGGGAACCTGGCTATAGTAATACTTTTGGCTGTGCCACACAGGGATAGATTAGGTTAATATGTTGAGGCAATAGGACAGTCTGAATAAATGCGTTTTCAGGCAGGGCACGCTTAAAATTGTGGGGGTTGGGGACTAATCGTATTGACCTGGGAAGTGCATTCCAAAGAATTGGCGCAGCACGTGTATAGTCTTGAAGACGGGAGTGGGAGGTTCTGATTATTGAGAATGCTAACCTCAGGTCATCAGCAGAACGGAGGGCGCGGGTAGGATGGTATACTGAAAAAAGGGAGGAGATGTAGGGTGATGCTGAGCCATGGAGGGCTTTGTGGGTGAGGGTAATTAAGTTTGTACTGGATTCTGGAGTGGATGGGTAGCCAGTGTAATGAATGGCACAAGGTAGAGGCATCGGTGTAACGATTGGCGACGAATTTGATCCTGGCAGCTGCATTCAAGACAGATTGGAGGGGGGAGAGTTTGGTAAGAGGGAGACCGATTCGAAGAGAGTTACAATCGTTGAGACGAGAATATATAAGAGAAACAGTAAGAGCTTTTGCAGAGTCAAAAGTGAGAAAAGGTCGAATTCTAGAAATGTTTTTGAGGTGCAGATAACAAGAGCGAGCCAGTGATCGGATGTGGGGGACAAAGGAAAGCTCAGAGTCAAGTATGACCCCAAGACAGTGGGCATGTTGCTGGGGAGTAATAGTAGAACCACACACGGAAATGGCAATGTCGGGTATAGGTACATTAGTAGCGGGAGGAAACACAAGGAGTTCAGTCTTTGACAGGTTCAGTTTCAGATATAGTGAGGACATGATGTTAGACACAGCATTTAGACAATCGCCGATGTTTTCTAGGAAGGCTGGCATGATGTCAGGAGAAGAAGCGTATAATTGGGTGTCATCAGCATAGAGATGGTACTGGAAACCAAATCTACTGATTGTTTGACCAATAGAGGCAGTATACTAAGAGAAGAGGAGGGGGCCTAGGACTGATCCTTGAGGAACCCCAACAGTAAGGGGAAGATGAGAGGAGGAGGAGCCAGCAAAAGATACAGTAAAGGAGCGGTCAGAGAGATAGGAGGAGAACCAGGAGAGAACGGTGTCCTTGAGGCCAATGGAATGGAGCATAGTGAGGAGGAGCTGATGATCCACAGTGTCGAATGCTGCAGAGAGATTCAAGAGAATTAGCATGGAGTAATGACCATTTGATTTAGCTATTAGTAGATCATTAGAGACTTTAGTGAGGGCAGTTTCAGTAGAATGTAAAGAGCGGAAACCGGATTGGAGAGGGTCGAGTAGAGAGTTTTCTGAGAGATAGCGGATAAGACGGGAGTGGACCAGGCGTTCCAGGAGTTTAGAGATGAAGGGAAGATTAGAAACAGGTCTATAGTTAGTGGCACAGTTTTGGTCGAGGGATGGTTTTTTAAGTAGGGGATGTATGATGGCATGCTTAAATGAGGAGGCAAAGATACCAGAAGAGAGAGAGAGGTTAAATATTTTAGTTAGGTGAGGGGTGACAGCAGGGAAAAGGGGCTGGAGTAGATGTGACGGAAATGGGTCACTGCCTGGTGCAAGTGGTTGGGCGAGATGATGCAAGGAGCCTGCTTACTTCTTCTTCTGTGACTGGTTCAAAGTCAAAGAGTAAGCTAGATGCAGTGGGGGAGGGAGGACAGTGCATGGTATGAGGTGATTGGGAGATAATTTTGTGTCGGATCTGGTCAATTTTTTCTTTGAAGTTATTGGCCAGATCGTCAGCTTGAAGCTCCGTGGTAGGGGCCTGCACTCTTGGGTTGAGTAGAGAATGAAAAGTGTCAAAGAGACGTTTCGGGTTATTGGACAGTAAGGTGATGAGAGTGTTGAAATAGGTTTGTTTTGAGAGGTGAAGGGCAGTGTTGTATGTTCGAAGCATAAACTTATAATGGATGAAATCTTCGGGTAGGTTGGATTTTCTCCACAGACGTTCGGCGCACCTGGAGCACCGCTGCAGGAAACGTGTTTGCAGGGTGTGCCAGGGTTGTCGCCATCTGTGTTGTGGTGTTCTATGTATAGGAGGAGCAAATTCATCCAGGGCACTTTGAAGTGTTTCATTGTAATGCTTCAATGCAGAATCAGGACATGAAAGGGAGGAGATAGGGGCCAATGAAGTGTGCAAGTTCTTCATAAGTTTCTGGGTGTTAATGGCCTGTATGTTTCTATAAATATGGACAGTGGGGGTGACCTGAGCAGCCTGGCAGTTCTTGATAGAGAATGAAAGAAGGTTGTGGTCAGAGAGCGGGAGAGGGGAGTTTGCAAAATCATCCACTGCACAAAGCCGAGAGAAGACCAAGTCGAGGGAGTTCCCGTCTTCATGCATTGGAGAATTAGTAAGCTGCAAAAGGCCAAACAAGGAGGTTAGAGATAAAAGGTGAGTAGCAGATGGGGAGAGTGGAAGAGCAATGGGGATGTTGAAATCACCCATGATTAGGGTCGGGATGTCACAGGAGAGAAAATGTGGAAGCCAAGTGGCAAAATGATCCAGAAACTGATGGGAGGGGCCGGGAGGACAATATACCACCGCCACTCGCATGGAGAAGGGGGTGTAGAGTCTGACGGCATGGACCTCAAAAGAAGGAAAGACAAGTGAGGGTACTTGAGGGATAACCTGAAAGGTATATTTTGATGATAGGAGCAGACCAACGCCTCCACCTGCTCTATTGTCTGATCTTGGGGTATGAGAGAAATGTAGTCCCCCGTATGAAAGAGCAGCAGCAGCGGTAGTGTCTGACTGCTGGATCCAGGTTTCAGTAAAAGCCAGGAGGTTAAGAGAATTAGAAAGGAAAAAGTCATGAGTGAAGGAGAGTTTGTTACACACTGAGAGAGAATTCCAAAGTGCACAATTAAGAGAGACAGATGGCAGGCAGGGAATATTAATAAGATTAGAGGGGTTTCGGAGTGTAACAGTTGGAGGGTGAGACTTTCTATAACATGAGGGACCAGGGTTGGGAGCAATGTCTCCTGCGACTAGGAGAAGGAGGATAGAAAGAGTGAGCAGATGGTTAAGTGATTTGTGAGAGCGTCTCTTATGTTGAATGGTGGGACTGAATGGATCTGTGCTGTGTAGCAATGTAAAAAGAGCGTGAGTGCTATACATAGGAGAGGAAAGGAGTGAGGGGCCAATATGGATGGAGTGTAGAGAGTTAATGCCAGGGCGGTGGATGTGTGTATATGCAGCGGTCAGAATATAAATTAAACAAATGCATATGGTAAATATTTGGGGTTGCCCAAATGTACAGGGAAGAGATATATTTATGTGTCTTACCTGTCTCCTGCTCTGTCTAACTGCCATGTTATAACTGCCAGCGTACTTAGATACATGTACTTCGATTACATGTACATAAATGCCACCCCTGCATAAATGCTCCCCCAGGCTATGTCTGAATTTATAGAAGGCCACTTCTAAGATCTTCTTTTTTTTTTCTCTCTCCTTACTCGTTAGCAATCAAACTAAGTTAGGACAGCAGGACACAATAAATGTATTTAGCAGATAAACAAGTGTCCAGGCCTACATGGATCATAAACCACTTTGAAAAGTTACTTGACCTCAATAGCATAAAGGGACAAGCAGGGTGAGTTGAAATAACTATATACCATTATATATGCTGCAAAGATGAATGGAATGATAGAGGTTGAACACATGCAGGATTCAGTGAAGTTGCTGGAATGAGTTAAATACCATTATATACTGTATGCTGCAAAGATGAATGATAGAGGTTGAACACATGCAGGATTCAGTGAAGTTGCTGGAGTGAGTTAAATACCATTATATATGCTGCAAAGATGAATGATAGAGTTTGAACACATGCAGAATTCAGTGAAGTTGTTGTAAGGATTTGCTGAGGATTGAACGCTGTGTACAGATGTTACAGCATAGTGGAGGGGATTTTATGAAATTCCATCTCCACTATGAGTGCAGGGACGTGGGTGTCACACCAGAAATTACGGACATGCGGATCGTCTTTCTAGACCGCAGCATGTCTATTTATCTTGCGGAGACACTCTGTCTCCGCAAGATAAATAACCCAGTCTATGGATAGGATGTGGTGACTCCACATGTGTTCAATGAACACATCCAGAATCACCGCGTGTACAAAAGCCGGCAGTGCTTTGGGCGGAGCCGGGTATCCGCTGTGTCCAAAGCGCTGCCAGTACGCAGTGTGGAAACATACCTTTAGGGTTAGGATTAGGGTTAGGGGTGTGTTGGAGTTAGGGCTGTGATTATTGTCATGGTTAGATTTGGGATTAGGGTTTGTGATGGGTTAGGGTTGGAGTTAGAATTGGGGGGGGTTCCACTGTTTAGGCACATCAGGGGGTCTCCAAACGCGACGTGGCACCATCATTGATTCCAGCCAATTTTGTTTTCAAAAAGTCAAACAGTGCTCCCACCTTTCTGAGCTCTGCCTTTCACCCAAACAGTCGTCTCCCCCACATATGGGGCATCAGCATACTCAGGGCAAATTGCTCAACAACTTTGGGGGTCTAATTTATCCTGTTACCCTTGGGAAAATAAAAAATTAGGGAAAAAAATATTTTTTATTTTCACGGCTCTGCTTTCAAAACTTCTGTGAAGCACTTGGGGGTTCAAAGTGCTCACCACACATCTAGGTAAGCTCCTTGGTGGGTCTAGTTTCCAAAATGAGGTCATTTATGGGGGGTTTCTACTGTTCAGGCACATCAGGGGTTCTCCAAATGCAACGTGATGTCTGCAGCCCATTCCATCAAAGTCTGCATTCCAAAAGTCACAACTTCCCTTTCGACCCCCAACGTGTGCCCAAACAGTGGTTCCCCCCACATATGGAGTACCAGCGTACTCAGAACAAATTGGGAAAACAAGTCTTGGGGTTCAATTTCTCCTGTTACCCTTGTGAAAATAAAAAAAATTGCGGACTAAAAAATATTTTTTGAGGAAAAAAACATGATTTTTTATTTTCACAGCTCTGCATTATAAACTTTAATAAACTTTTGTGAAATACTTGGGGGTTCAAAGTTCTCAACACATCTAGGTAAGTTGCTTGGGGGCTCTAGTTTCCAAAATGAGGTCACTTGTGGGGGGTTTCTACTGTTTAAGCACATCAGGGGCTCTCCAAACACGACATGGTGTCCGATCTTAATTCCAGCCAATTTTGCGTTGAAAAAGTAAAACAGCGCTCCTTCCCTTCCAAGCTCTGCCATGCGCCCAAACAGTAGTTTACCCCCACATATGGGGTATTAGTGTAGTCAGGACAAATTGCACAATGACTTTTGGTGTCCTATTTCTCCTGTTACCCTTGGTAAAATTAAAAAATGGATATGAAGTAAATTTTTTTAAACATTCCAAAAATTCCTGTGAAGCACCTGAATGGTTAATAAATGTGGTTATGAGCACCTTGAGGGGTTCAGTTTTTAGAATGGTGTCTCACTTTTGGGTATCTTCTATCATATAGACCCCTCAAAGTGACTTCAAATGTGGTGTGCTTCCTAAAAAATAATGGTGTTGTAAAAATGAGAAATCGCTAGTCAACATTTAACCCTCCTGATGAAACCACAAGGGTGGTGAAACGCGCGTCGAGGCCCTAGGAAGCGCCACCTGTTCCCTGCCCCACGACCACACCGCACCATGTCTGAAGGTAATGCACCTTACATGTGCTAGCTGTCTTTTATGTCCATACCATAGATTAGAAATTGATCACTAAACAGTTTTTTGCAGACATGGTCAATCAAATAGCAATAGACCTTCACTTGCATTAGACTTGTATTTTTAGCATTCGGTTCAGCAGCGGTACCGCCGCTCTGCGGGTTCAGAGGGTGACTCTCTTTCTTTTTTTTCTCTATCCGGTGTATGTTTACAGCTTACTAGTTCACATGTATGCATAAAGGACTTTTGTAATATTTCACATCATAGCTACTCTTATTATCCTAATTGTTGCATTACTGTGAACTTGTTATCCCCTTTTTCTCACACCTGATTTATCCTTCCCATTTTCCCTCTCCCTATCCCCTACCTTCGATGTGTGCATACCCCTGATATTTCTTCTGTCACTTTGTTAATGATAAATACATTTTTGCATGATATTTTGAAATACTGTGAGCCTCTATTTTATTATTCAGGGTTTTTGATTTATATGATTACGTTCTGAGCATTCAACTACATATTAATATCTGATTGATGCGTTAGCATGCTCAGTTAATACTTCTTAGACATTTCCCTGTTTTCTCCGGTTCTTTTTTGGTTTAAACATTTAATCCTTATAACTTCCTAACAAAAAAATATTCTTGTTCCAAAATTATGCTGCTGTAAAGTAGATATGTGAGAAATGTTACTTATTAAGTATTTTGAGTGACATCTCTGTGACTTAAGGGCATGAAAGGGCATGAAAATTCAAATTTCCATTTTTTTCAAAAATAAACGCAAGTGATATCAAGGAAATTTTACCACCATCATGAAGTACAATATGTCATGATAAAACATTCTCAGAATCACCGGGATCCATTGATGCATTCCAGAGTTATTACCTCATAAAGGAACAATATTCAGAACTGTAAAAATTGGTCCGGTCATTAAAGTGCAAACGACCCTCGGGGGTAAAGGGGTTAAGTTTGTGTAAAAGCGTGTTTCGATACTCCAGCATTCGCATTTTCCTTTCCAGGGCAGGAAGCATCTGGCAAAATTTACTTTTATAACGTGGATCTAAGAGAGTGGCAACCCTGTAGTCAGCACTATTTTGAATCAAAACTATATGGGGATCATGTTGCAGATAGTGCAGCAAGAAGGCACTCACATGTCAGGCTCTTCCATGAGGTCCAAGCCCATGATGAGTTATTGGCTGGATAACATTGATGCTTGTTTCCTCCATCCTCTCCCACCAACCATGAACAATAGAGAGGGGATGATTATCCTCTGCATCTCCTAACAGTTGCTCACCCATCATCTCTTCCTCCTCCGCTTGTTTCTCAACCCTTGCACCTTCACTAGTAGTTTGCCTGGTATCACCAGCCCCCTCGATCGTAGTAATCCGCCCTTCCCATAGCACCTGCTTGTGTGACGACAATCTGGAACTTGGAGACAATGTTATCCCTTCTGCATCCTCCTCTGCTTCCTCCTCTTCTTCTGGGATCCCCACCTCCTCCCTTAGGCTCTTCAACATCTGCTCCAGCCTGTAGATGACAATTTTTACATGACCAAAACTGCGGGACCGAGGGCTGGCTGCAGTGCTGAGAGAGAGCGGAGTGCGGTGAATCGGACAAACTGCTGGATCATTAGTGAGGTGCAGGCAGAGATGTTACGATGGATTGATAAAGTTGTGGATGCTCATTCTCTGAGAACGATCAAAAACAGCAGGCATGTTTGCTTTCATTGCAGCTAACGGGCTCTCAATCAGCCTGACTGGAGCAGGTAAAGAATCGGAGGTTCTACGGTCAGAGACCTGCCTGATAAAACTTGGCATGGTAACAGAGGAGAAGGAAGAAGCAGCAGATATGGTTGATGGAGAGGCTGATGGTTGTTGAGGTCCGCTGGTCCGCAAATTATTGCAGTGGGATTGCCAGATTAACGCATGTTGATTGCGCAAGTGAAGGTTCATGCATGTAGTAGTCAAATTATTGCACTTTTTCCCCTCTACTCAGTTTTTTCTTTTGCAAAGTTGGCAGATAACGTGAGTTGGCTCATCCTTTGCAGTGTCAAAAAAATCCCAGACTAGGCAACCCTTGCCACCCCTGTGTCCTGCTAACTCGCTAACACTGCTGACCACAGCGACAGTTGTGTCTGAGGATGCAGTGCCCACTGTTAGACCATGCCAGGTTCCCGGCGTGTCAGTTCACTCACCCGCGCTGCATCTGGTTCCGCTCTTCCTCATGCTCCGCATTCTCCCAGCAGCACTTCCAGCCGGGTCTCTGGCCATGTTCTAAGGGCCAGCGTGTGCACTTGCTATTTCCTTCACAGCCAATGGTTTTGAGGCATTATGTATATATTGCTTCCTCTCCACTGGGGAGGTGCCTGAGCAACCATTCTGTTTCAGTCTATGTTGTATAAAGTCGCATACCAGTGGAAATATTGACTGTTGTACACTAAGTACAAATCCTGCCTATTATAGTCCAAGTACAAATCTTGCCTGTTGTACACCAAGTACAAATCCCACCTGCTGTACTCTGAAGCTAATCCTGCCTGCTGCACTCTGAAGCTAATCCCACTTGCTGCACTCTGAAGCACATCCTGCCTGATGCACTCTGAAGCAAATCTTGATTGCTGCATTCTGAAGCAAATTGTGCCTGATGCACTCTGAAGCAAATCCAATTCCGGCACTTTGAAGCAAAACTTGCTTGCTGAACTCTGACACACTCTTTCTGTCTGTTGCACTCTGATACAAACTTGGTAAGCTGCACTCTGATACAAGTACTGCTACTCCATCCAGTCTGTCCTTCGGGTCCAGCTGCTGCCCGACAGTTGGTCTGCCCTGGAGTGGCACCTGGCGTTCAACGGGAGCCAAGTCTAACCTCACTATCAGAGGCTCTAGTTAATAGTCAGGTGATCGCTTAGTCACACCCCTCCATGGTTCCACAAACCACGACCATGACACCCATCATATTGGCATCACTCTGTGTCTGTGGAATACATAATATCCCATCCCTGGCCCTGAGAGTCACCCTCATCCTTTTCCTGTCCTGACAGCACAGTACAGTCCACGTGCACTTCAGGTATCTGAGTCTCATCAGGATCACCTCCACCCCCAGGGGTTAACATCTGGTAACAAGGGTCAGGATGCTGTTCTGACCCTACCTCATCTTTCCCCGAATCCAAGCTAAAAAAATTTGGGGCATCGGTTCAAATGATTTCCTCCTCTTGACTCTGTGAATCTTTGGTGTACACTTCTGATGCCCATGACACAGAAAGTGTGAACAGCTCTGCAGACTCGCCCATCTGTGTTTTCCTACAGTCAGTTGGGTGGTTGGAGAGTTGTGACGCAGGTGGAAGCAAGTGTAATTGGGGTGCCACCTCTGTAGACTGTACTGTGTGTGATGTTGAGGTGGAGGAGAAGCCACTTCAAGCAGCACTTGCCATCCACTCTAGCACATGCTCTTTCTGGCCCTCATCAAAAAGGTGTGCCGCTGTGTGGCTGCCAAAGAAAGGATTGCAGTAGCCCGTCCAGTAACAGAATTTGTCAATTGTGTTTGGATAGGACGTGATGGTTGTTGGTTCACTAGTGCTTTCACTAACGTTACCACCTACCCCATGTACACATTGAACACCAATCCTATTCCCCCTTCCAACATGACCTTGCTTTTACCCAGTCATGTTGCTCAGATAGTGTGGTAGGAGCACACTATTAGCAACAAAAACAAAAAATTAGATTTTTTACTCTGCACACAGCTTAATTTTAGTGGCACTAATTGACAACGTGAAATATGGCTTGCTGAATCACGTTAGCAACTGAAACAAACATTTTTTTTTACTTTGTAACAGCTCTGCACGCAGCTAAGTTTCTGTGGCGGTAAAATAAGGTGAAACATGGTGTGCTGCAGGCTCGGACTGGCCCACCGGGATACCGGTGTAATGCCCAGAGGGGCCTTGGGCCCCAGAGAGGGGGAAGAAGAAAGAAAAAAAAATTTAAGGACGCGAGCCCTTTAAAACAGAGGGAGGCAGACTAGCTCGGGCGCATGCACAATGTCCCGACCCACCGCTAGGACCAGGGCCGGCGGCACAACCTGATGAACCCAGGTAAGCACTGGGGGCCCTGGGTGAACAGGGAGTGGGACAGACAGCATGGGGTCCGTGAGTCGGGGAGCCCGGTGCCAGCGCTGGCATCGGGGCCCCCCATTAATACTCACCTCTCCTCGCTCCGGCAGCTGCAGTGTCTTCAGTGCCCTCTGACTCTGCGACGTCTCAGGGCAGAGGGTGCGATGACGACATCACTGCGCACTCTGCCTCTCTATCCTGAGCATTGCAGAGTCTGGAGAGACACTGAGTGCACGGGACCTAGGGAGAGGTGAGGATTTGATTTTTTTTCTTCATGAATGCAGCACATGGGCCCCATAATGTGCTGCATGGAAGGAGCAGTGGGACCCATAATGTGCTGCATGGAGGAGCGGGGGCCCATAATGTGCTGCATAGGAGGAGCAGTGGGACCCATAATGTGCTGCATGAAGAAGCAATGGGGCCCATAATGTGCTGCATGAAGGTGCAGTGGGGCCCATAATGTGCTGCATGAAGGAGCAGTGGGGCCCATAATGTGCTGCATGGAGGAGCAGGGGGCCAATGATGTGCTGCATGGAGGAGCGGGGGCCCATAATGTGCTGCATGAAGGAGCAGTGGGGACCATAATGTGCTGGATGAAGGAGCAGTGGGGCCCATAATGTTCTACATGGATGAACAATGGGGCCCATAATGTGCTGCATGGAGGAGCAGGGGAGGCCATAATGTGCTGCATGGAGGAGCGGGGGCCCATAATGTGCTGCATGGAGAAGCAGGGGAGGCCATAATGTGCTGAATGGAGGAGCAGGGGAGACTATAATGTGCTGCATGGAGGAGCAGGGGAGGCTATAATGTGCTGCATGGAGGAGCAGGGGAGGCCATAATGTGCTGCATGGAGGAGCGGGGGAGCCATAATATGCTGCATGGAGGAGCAGGGGGGACATAATGTGCTGCATGGAGGAGCAGGGGGCCCATAATACTGTATGAAGGAGCAGGTGCCCCATAATACTGCAAGGCGGACTATGAGGTGCCGATAATACTGTATGGCAGACTATGTGGGTGCCCATAATACTGTACAGCGGTCTATGTGGGTGCCCTTATTACTGTATGGCGGACTATGTGGCTGCCCCATAATACTGTATGGCGGACTATGTGGTTGCTTATAATAATGTATGGAAGACGATGTGATGCTCATATATTGTACTATACCTGTATTTTTTTTTTATCTGTGCACCAGGAATCGTGGCAAGTGTTAAAGGGCCCCATTGATACGCTGTCGCCCGAGGCCCACGAAAACCTGCAGTTGACCCTGGTGACACCGCACATCAAGATGAATGCCGGCTGCAGCTGTGACAGGGCGCACTGTATGCTCTCACACTATATACAGAGGTACTGTGTATAATGTCACTGGTGGTAATAACAGTGCTGTTTGCATTGTGGTTTTTATTTATAATCAGAATTGTAGTATTCGGTCACTATGTAGTGGTAATTTGTGGTCTGGTCATGGTGTGGCAGTATTTCTCCTTGTATGTGGTATTATTTGGTCCCAATTTGCTGGTAATATGTTATATTATTCGGTCACTGTGGTGGTAATATGTGGTCTGGTCATTGTGTGGCGGTATTTGTCCCTTGTATGTGGTATTCGGTCACTATGTGATCTGTTCATGGTATGGTGGTATTTGTCCCTATGATGTATTATTACTGGGTCACTATGTGGTCTGGTAATAGTGTGGCGTTATTGTCAGGATCCTGACAGTGCCGGCGTGCAGCCTCCGCTGAGCAGGGACTCACCCGCACTGTAGGGGGCCCGGGATCAGGTACAGCCAGAAAGTACAGATGCACAGGACCTGTGGATGCTGAAGTTAGCAAGCAGTCACAGGACCTACGGTCATGAGACTGCAAGGGGGCGGGGCTTAGCGTCCTGCTTTCAGAGATGGCAGGACACTATACAAAAACTCAGTCAGGCAAAACGGAGGTCATACACAGTACGGGCAAGCGCGGTACAGGAGGGATATTCAGGAGGGAGGTCAGACAAAGCCAAGGGTCATACACAGCACAGGCAAAGCAGGTACAGAGTCAGCAAACCAGAGACGTAAACCGTAACAGAGCAGAGTCAGAATACCAGGCAGACGGACAATGATTGGCGTGACGCACGGACAGAGCAGGGTCGGGCACACTCAGATAGGAGTATAAGCGACAGGGGACGGCTCTCCCCTGAAGCTATAAAA
This sequence comes from Dendrobates tinctorius, assembly GCF_039654945.1. Taxonomy (NCBI): domain Eukaryota; kingdom Metazoa; phylum Chordata; class Amphibia; order Anura; family Dendrobatidae; genus Dendrobates; species Dendrobates tinctorius. Next base: position 5,061,131 of record NW_027361793.1, read on the forward strand.
ATCCTCCCCAGATCGACAGAGAGGCTCTCAGAGTTAACTCCTTCACCACCTACCCAAAACACACCATGACAGGTATTTGTCCCTTGTGTGTAGTATTATTTGGTCACTATGTGGTCTGGTCATGGTGTGGTGGTATTTTTTTCCTGTATATGGTAGTATTGATCTTGATATAGTGGATTGTGTTGTATATGGTGGCCATTTGTTCTCTCTGAAATTAGGAGAAGATTCTTTATTTCCATTAGAGATTAAATACTTTGTACACAGCGGCAGAGATGCACTTACAGGGGTTTCCTGTGGAAAAAAGTAATCACCTATCCACAGGATAAGTGATGACATATTGGTTGGTGGGGGTCTGACTACTTGGATCCATTCACCAAATGTGGAACTTTTTATCCCCATTAGACTGGATTGGCATGTCCGACTTGATCACTGATCCATTCTTTCCCTCAGTGGCTGCACTTGTTTTTTTTATAGAAGCCCCAAAGAGAATGAATGGAGCTTTGGTCAGATATTCCACCTGCAGCTCCATTTTAAAATTGAGATAAGTGTCCTATCAGGGATAAAACTTCCTCATTCTTCCGATCGGTGCAGTTTCTATTGGTTGGACCTAAGTGATCACCTATCCTGTGGAGCCCATGAATCGGTGATAACTTGTTTTAACCAAAGAACTCCATTAATGTAAACTACCGTAATTATACATCCCAGTTATGGGGACGCACAGTAGATGTGCAGGAGCCGCCTGTGCTTTACAGCCGATGCTCCACTATAATGGGGATGACGACTGACAGATATTTGCATATAGCTGTAGGGTGAGCCCCTAGAGTACATTCCCTTGGTGGGCCCCAGACACCCCAGTCCGATCCTGGTGTGTTGTATCATGTTAGTAACAGAAGAAAGTATTTTTTTAGTGTGTATGAGGCCTGTATAACATACAGTTGTGGCCAAAAGTATTGACACCCCTGCAAATCTGTCAGATAATACTCAGTTTCTTCCTGAAAATGATTGCAAACACAAATTCGTTGGTATTATTATCTTCATTTAATTTGTCTTAAATGAAAAAACACAAAAAGAATTGTACTAAAGCCAAATTGAATATAATTCCACACCAAACATAAAAAAGAGGGTGGACAAAAGTATTGGCACTGTTCAAAAAATCATGTGATGCTTCTCTAATTTGTGTAATTAACAGCACCTGTAACTTACCTGTGGTACCTAACAGGTGTTGGCAATAACTAAATCACACTTGCAGCCAGTTGACATGGAGTAAAGTTGACTCAACCTCTGTCCTGTGTCCTTGTATGTACCACATTGAGCATGGAGAAAATAAAGAAAACCAAAGAACTGTCTGAGGACTAGAAAAACCAAATTGTGAGGAAGCATGAGCAATCTCAAGGCTACAAATCCATCTCCAAAGACCTGAATGTTCCTGTGTCTACCGTGCGCAGTGTCATCAAGAAGTTTAAAGCCCATGGCACTGTGGCTAACCTCCCTAGATGTGGACGGAAAAGAAAAATTGACAAGAGATTTCAGCGCAAGATTGTGCGGATGTTGGATAAAGAACCTCGACTAACATCCAAACAAGTTCAAGCCGCCCTGCAGTCCGAGGGTACAACAGTGTCAACCCGTACTATCCGTCAGCATCTGAATGAAAAGGGACTGTATGGTAAGACATAAAAAAGCCAGGCTGGAGTTTGCCAAAACTTACCTGAAAAAGCCTAAAACGTTTTGGAAGAATGTTCTCTGGTCAGATGAGACAAAAGTAGAGCTTTTTGGGCAAAGGCATCAACATAGAGTTTACAGGAGAAAAAAGAGGCATTCAAAGAAAAGAACACGGTCCCTACAGTCAAACATGGCAGAGGTTCCCTGATGTTTTGGGGTTGCTTTGCTGCCTCTGGCACTGGACTTCTTGACCGTGTGCATGGCATAATGAAGTCAGAAGACTACCAACAAATTTTGCAGCATAATGTAGGGCCCAGTGTGAGAAAGCTGGGTCTCCCTCAGGGGTCATGGGTCTTCCAGCAGGACAATGACCCAAACACACTTCAAAAAGCACTAGAAAATGGTTTGAGAGAAAGCACTGGAGACATCTAAGGTGGCCAGCAATGAGTCCAGACCTGAATCCCATAGAACACCTGTGGAGAGATCTAAAAATGGCAGTTTGGAGAAGGCACCCTTCAAATATCAGGGACCTGGAGAAGTTTGCCAAAGAAGAATGGTCTAAAATTCCAGCAGAGCATTGTAAGAAACTCATTGATGGTTACCAGAAGTGGTTGGTCGCAGTTATTTTGGCTGAAGGTTGTGCAACCAAGTATTAGGCTGAGGGTGCCAAAACTTTTGTCTGGCCCATTTTTGGAGTTTTGTGTGAAATGATCAATGTTTTGCTTCATTCTCTTTTGTGTTTTTTCATTTAAGACAAATTAAATGAAGATGATAATACCAAAGAATTTGTGTTTGCAATAATTTTCAGGAAGAAACTGAGTATTATCTGACAGAATTGCAGGGGTGTCAATACTTTTGGCCACAACTGTAGAAGATATGCTCCTAACAATTGCAAATTGAGATCTCCTTTACTGTATCATGTTAGTAACAGAAGAAAGTATTTTTTTTACTGTGGATTTTTACTGTGGATGAGGCCTGTATACAATATAATATATGCTCCAAACAATTCAAACTCCGATCTAGCCTGCTGCATCACGCTTGTCACAGAAAAAAAACATTTTTTTTTACTCTGCAATAGCTCTGCACAAAGATGAATTTCACCGCCACTAAATGACAAGGTGAGATATGGCATGTTTAATCATGTTAGCAACAGAAAAAAATAGTTTCTTTTACTCTGCAACAGTTGTGCCCACAAATGAATTTCACCACAACTAAATGACAAGGTGAGATATGGCATGTTTAATCATATTAGCAACAGAAAAAAAATAGATTTTGAAAGGTCTACTCATGTATGAAGCCCAATAGAAGCAGTGCACAACATACTTCTATGAAATGTGCCCTGCTGTCTTTGTCTGTAGATCTCACTAATGGCACAAGAAAAAAAAATCTGCTGGAAGGTCGATTTCACAGCCACACAGGGCACTAGCTATCTAAACTCTCTGACTTAGAAACAACCACCTAGCTAACTAGCTAAAATCTATCAGCACCCAGGACCAGCATCAGGAGCAGCCTCTCTGCACTGTTATACTGTCAAATTGGCACTAATATATGATGCCTGCTCTTTATATAGAGAGGTACATGTGATTTCAGCAGCCAATGGCACAAGTCGTTGTGTCTGGACCATGTGGATGTTTACTGCTCCCTGATTGGCTAGCCACAAAGTGCATACATAAAGTTAGTAAAAAAATTTACAAGCATGCCGCTCCTCTGAGCTCTCCCCACAGCCTCCAGTCATCACATCAAACGTGCCCATCGCTCATCATACATCACCACTATCTGAGCCAAAATGCTAAAAATACTTTAGCGGCAACGCAAATATTTTCCCCCACTTTTACCAAATGTTAATGATTTTTTCAGATTTTATAAAAATTTGCTTGTGTTTCCGATCACAAATCCGATATTTGTTAAGAATTTATGTTTGGCGTTCGTTTTCCGTACATACTCGCTCATCTCTAGTTATGAGTCCTATATGGCAATGGAAGAATTAGAGGCAAGAAAAAAATCTGAAGTATAAATACGATATTACCTATAATTTTGGAGTTTACTATGTGATGAGTTCTGGTTGCACCTACGAAACCGAAATTAAGCTTGACCTACAAATAATTTATATAGTGCAGGTGGTCTTATTCATTAATCTCAGTGATAGATGTTCACAGTCAGGATTTATAATATGAATAGTAATATACTTACATGATATCCAGACACATTAAGTCTATTATATAGTGGTGTAACTCTTATTTATAAACTTACCGTACCTAACTACTTTTTCTTTTAATATAGCATGATAAAGACTTTTTCAATTTTATATATTCTATCTAAAGAAAAACAAGCTAATTTGGAGTTATCAAATTTGGTGTAATCTGTGTTCTTTAATCACATTAGTAACATTAGCTCTGAATGAAAGTCTTAATTAACACAATCATAAAAAAATATGTTTTATACCTACTAAAATTTGTGGTTTCCTGCTAACAAGGAGGGAGCGGAAGAGCCAATCATTCTCAGTCAGTAGGTATTTTATTGAAGTAAAGTACTCACATCCTATCATAAGACAGCAGGGAACATTAATGTAACAAAAATAAATACTTTGCTGCTGTTGTATTATGATTTCCATGAGTCCCAGGATAACACATTGAGACTGGATACAGCATACAATGGCACATTACCGTATGGAACATGACATTTTGTGGCAGCTCAATTACCAGTAGGGACTCATCAGCAGAAGATAATTTTACCTAATATACATTATTATAGTGCAGCTGGCAGGGACTTGGAAAATACTTTGTGCAATCTGTATGTAAGCTGGATCTACTGTCAGTCAGTGCTTATTGTTTTCCTAATACTTCAACTGATTCTGCTTATCACAGTACGCAAGACACATGGAAGATTCATTACTCATCCCTGTACGATGGCTTACTGTACAATCAGACCTTTTCAAAGTAATTTGTCATTTAAAAATTGATATTTGTCTTTCTTTAACATATCTTCAACAGTGTTCTTCATATGAATGATGCTAAATTGATTTCACAAAACACATTTTAATTATTATGTAATCTATAAACAATGGAAAGTATTTATTTTTTATAAGAATTATAATAAAACAATAAGGCTATGTGCCCACGTTGCGTGTTAAAACGCACACCAAAAACTGGACTCCTTCCCAGAAATCGCACAGTTTTTTCCGTGCGATTTCACCGCGATTTTACCGCGATTATGATCGCGATTTTGCCACGATTTTCGTGTGCCATATTCAAGCACTTTCCAAGGGATTTGAAGCATCGCTTGGAAAGTGATTGACAGGTTGGTCACACTCATCAAACATAGTGTTTGACAAGTGTGAGCAGGTTTTTACTATTGAGGCCGCCTATGCGGCCTCAATAGTAAAAGAAAGAATGTTAAAATGCTAAAAAAAATACAAAAATCGGGGTATATTTACCTTCCGGCGTCTCGCGCTGCCATCCCGGGCCTCAGCGTTCCCAGTAATGCCTTGCGAGACCTGTGATGACGTAGGCTCGCGTTGCTATAGCGATCTCGCGAGACCGCTAGAGTCACGCGAGACTACGTCTCACAGGACCGTGCCGCAAGGCATTACTGGGAACGCTGTGACCCGGGAATGCAGCGCGGGACGCCGGAAGGTAAATATACCCCGATTTTTTATTTTTTATTCTTTATTTTACAGGGGTATGGTACCCAGGGCCTGGAGGACAGTCTCCTCTCCTCCACGGTGGGTACCGACCGCACATGAGACGCTTAACTTCCCGCATGGTGGGCATAGCCACATGCGGGAAGTAAGCGATTCTCATGCATTCCTATGGGTGCGGAATCGCGGCAATTCTTTGCGATTCCGCACAAAAGAATGAGCATGCGGAAAAAAGCGCAGCATTAGCACAGCATGTGTGGAATGCCATAGGAATGCATGGGGGGCGTTCTGTACATGATTTGTAAACGTTTTCACTGCGTTTTCGTGCCGAAAATCACGGCAAAAACGCTTAAAAATCGCTATGTGGGCACACAGCCTAAAATGATGTTTGGGATAAGACTTAGATCTCAATTTTTTTTCTCAGATGTTTGAAGTGTGAAATAGTGATAGGACAAGTGGTGGGGATTTTTATATTTCCCCAATAATCCTCTGATATGCATAGGCTCCAGGAAGTATATATTTACTCTAATTCAGGAGAATTTGGGCTAGATATAAGTAGTACTGGGTGAACCTCTGGATGTCCTGGTCCAGCCGAGCATTTGAAAACAGTTCGGTTCAGGTACCAGAACAGTGCCCGAACTCAAACCCGGACCACATTCAGAAGAATGGGTGGCCTGAACATCCATTGTTCGCCACTCTGTCATCTGCATGACCGCACAGCAAATTCTGCCTCTGATCTGCGGTAAGATCATTACCACCACTCAGTTCCCAAACTGTCAGATGACAGCGTGAGCCAGCAGCTGTGACTGTCAGTTAGAAGTTTACTGCTGGTCACAGAGACATTGGCTGATGAGGGTACTACTCCCATCAACCTACACTTGCTTTCGCTAACAGCGAGAGAAGGCGCCTGGGCTACAAATACTTTTTTTTTTCAAAAGCTGATGGGAGTATTCACGAGAATCAATGACTGCGGTGGAAAACCAATATAAAACTTAACTTTTAATAGTGAACAAATAGATAAAACCATGCACCATGCTTATGTGCAGTCTGTCCTGTTAACCCCAACCAGGGAGTCTCAAAGGACACTAGTATTAAATAGAAATAAAAAATATACCCAACACTGTATTCTTTAGCACCTTAAAGCGATACAGGAAATTATCACTAGATGTCCTTCTCTAAAGGAAAGTGCTTATTTTTTATTGCACTATGCCCTTATCCTGACGATGTCAAAACTAAAGGAACACAAAGAGCGCAATAGGGTCTTATCCGGGTTTAATGCTGAAAAAATAATTTAGATTGTACTCACCCTTTTCAAGAGAAATTCAAGCATGTAGGATCAGTAATCTGCTTGCTGCACGTCCAAAGGTCAGCTCTGTGACCGCTTACACATCAGTATTAGGAATAAATTCTTGGACTTTTGTGCGCTGCCAGATGAATTCACCAATCCAATATTTAGGAAAAAAGATTAATTCATTTATTTCCCAACGCGTTTCGAAATGTATACCATTTCTTCATCAGGGGATGACAATATATGATCAAATAGAACTGTCACAGGTTATATACAGCACGATTTCAAAAAGCGGCGCCGCACGGATGCCGGACTTAAATAAACAACGCTCCGCCTCCCCTCTCAGATGCGCACACATACTGACCAACCAGTGGTTCCTTATCACAGAACCAATGGAAAGCGGCCAAGTGTAGTAATGGTGCCATTACGTCAGACAGGAAACGGCCGTCGCTAAGTAACACATATACAAATAGAGTTGCAGAAGAGGCTAACAAGAGTTAACGCCAAAATAAACTTTCCATAGTGCGAAATGTCATACCATAAACCAACAGATTTACATACAAAGGGTGGAGCTAAAACGGGCTAAAGACAGTGAATAACTAAACTCAATAGAAGCAATAAAGAGAGGCTATAGAATTCTACAGATCCTCTCTCAATTTGATATATATCTATCAAACTGTAAAGTTATTTCACTATATAAATGCTTCTACAGCACTAGTACATTATTAATCTCTATGGGAGATAAACATAAGAGGAATAAATTGGACAGAAGTAGTGTTGAGCAATACCACCCGATACTGAAAAATATCAGATCGGAATGGATCGGCCGATCTAAAAAAAGTATCGGGTATCGCCGATTCCGATCTCGGAAGTCGCATTCAAGTCAATGGAACTGAAATATCGGAATTAAAAAAAACCCTTTCTTTCCCTGTAGGTTAATTCTGCATGAAGAAACACAACTAATAATAATGTAGAATGCATTGTGGGAGGTGTAGGAGACATTAATGCCATAGAGTTTTAGCCCAATTAAATGAGGAATTAATTTTTTTTTTTTTAAAGACGTTTGGAGTTACAAAGATATTTACTATGTTAACCTCTTTTATATTTTGTCAGATATGTGTTTCACTACTTCCATGCTCTTCACCTTCTTTTTTACTTCTCCCACACTTTCTCCTTCATAATCCTCAGCAGCATCTTTTTCATCAACTTCTTCTTCACCTTATTCATCTTCTTCTTCTTCTTCTTCTTCTTCACCTTCTTCCTATTTAATTTTTATTTTACATTCTTCATATTCTTCTTATTCAACTATTGTTCTTCTTCATATTCAACTTCTTCAGCTTCTTCCTATTCTTCTTCATCATATTCTTATTTGTGTCAGGCATTCCTGTAGTTGTTATCTATAAAAGTTTGAAGATTACACCTTCCGTTCAGCCTGTGACAACAGATTTACAACAGGATTTTTCCACGTTCAGTTTGGCCTGCAGCATCAGGCCTTTTCCAGGGGCACCACGAGGAGGAACGGACTCACCCCCATACACTGCTTAGTCTTCTTCTGCTTATAAATTAGATAATATCATTTGCTCTGATTTTTAGTCTTATGCTTAATGTTCTTCTGCTTTTGGTTTTTATGCTTCTTGGTCTTCTGTCTCTTGTTGTTCTGCATCTTGGTGGTTGTCTTCCTGTTCTTTGTCCTCTTGGTCATCTTCTACAGGGTCATCTTTTAGGTATTCTTCTGTGTGGTCTTCAGGGTCATCGTCTTCAGGGTCATTGTCAGGGAGATCCAGAGTGAGAATCAAAAACCATTTCCACAAGCTTGAACTTGGAAAAGTAGCAGAAGGTACAAGAAGGCTGAGGAACTGCCGAGAACCAGCTGATGGTACTGGAACCCGGAGGGGCAGCAGAATGAACAAGAGCCAATGGCACAACCGTGGACCAGCTGACGGTGCTGCAACACGGTTACTAAGCAGAAGGTACCTGTGCTCCAAAGCACTACCAAGGACCAGCAGACGTTGCTAGAATTTGGATACCAAGAAGGAGGCACCTAGGCCAAAGGCACTGCCGAGAACCAGCTGACGGTGCTAGAACCCGGATGGGTAGCAGAAGCTGCAAGAGCAAATGACACTAGCGAGGACCAGCTGACGGTGCTGGAACCCGGAGGGGCAGCAGAAGGAACAAGAGCCAATGGGACAACCGGGGACCAGCTGACAGTGCTGGAACACGGTTTCTAAGCAGGAGGTACCTGTGCTAAAAAGCACTACCAAGGACCATCAGACATTGCTGGAACTCGGATACCGAGAAGGAGGCACCTAGGCCAAAGGCACTGCCGAGAAACAGCTGACGGTGCTGGAACCCGTATGGGTAGCGGAAGGTACCCATGAAAAAAACAAAGTTGCAAGGCCGTGAGCCGGCCGCAGTTACCGAAACCCACAGTCCTACAGGGGGTGCTTGTCCTATTGGCACTACGGAACCAGCCTTTATTACCAGAACCCACAGCCCACATAGTAAGCACCAAAACTGCAGGCACCATAGACTCGGCTAACCCGACCACAACACGACAGGACAACGTATCGGTGGCAAAGTGACATTGACACTACCCGGAAACAGCAGGCGGGCTGGAACCAGGCTGGGCAGGATGGAGTACCCGTGCCAAAGACACTTCTGAGCTGCAACTGGCGATGTTGGAGCCCAGGGGTCAATCATGCAGCAGGCTGAGGCCTACTTGGAGTGAGTTTTATATTGGTTGTACACAACTACTGATTTTAAACGGGCTCCACTTAGGCCTCTGGCTCTACTGTCTCTAGTATTTCCCCTGGCCTCCAACCCCGCCAGTCGCTGCTCTGAAGTGGCGTGTGCACAATCCACACTTGTTCCAGTGTGACTGGGGCTTATTTACGTCAGTTGATCCACTGATGTGTGTCCGGCAAGGTCTCCTGCTCTGTCCACATTCCCACTACTAGTAATGGGAATGGGGACAGAGCGGGAGACATTGCCGGACACACATCAGTGGATCAACTGACGTGCATGAGCCACAGTAACACAGGAACAAGAGTGGATTGTGCAGACGCCACTTCAGAGCAGCGACTGGTGGGGTTGGAGGCCAGGGGAAATACTAGAGACAGTAGAGCCAGAGGCCTAAGTTGAACACGGTTAAAAATCAGTAGTAGTGTGACTGTGTAGGCAGCAGGAGACTTTGCCATTCACACAGCAGGGGAACAGCTGGCGTTACTGAACCCCACAGACACCGGAGCGAGTGTTTCAATCTGTGCGGATGGCATTTCCAGGCTACAACTGGCTGTGTTGTAGCCCAAGATCAATGCTCCGAGCAGGCTGAGGCCTACTTGGAGCAAGGAGAAACTACGATGTAGTGTGAGTTTGGAGGCAGCAGGATACTTTGCCATCCACACAGCAGGGGAACAGCTGGCGTTCCTGAACCCCACAGACACCAGAGCTAGTGTGTGTTTCTCTGCGAAGACGGCACTTCTGAACACCAACTGGCGTTGTTGGAGCCCAGGATGAGTCATGGAGCAGGCTGAGGCCTGATGGTGTTGGCATGTGGATGGAGCAGGAGACTTTGGCGTCTACACAGCAGGGGAACAGCTGGCATTACTGAACCCCACTAACCCAGGAGCTAGTGTGTGTTTCTCTGCGAAGACGGCACTTCTGAACACCAACTGGCGTTGTTGGAGCCCAGGATGAGGCATGGAGCAGGCTGAGGCCTGATGGTGTTGGCATGTGGATGGAGCAGGAGACTTTGCCGTCTAGACAGCAGGGGAACAGCTGGCATTACTGAACCCCACTAACACAGGAGCTAGTGTGTGTTTCTCTGCGAAGACGGCACTTCTGAACACCAACTGGCGTTGTTGGAGCCCAGGATGAGGCATGGAGCAGGCTGAGGCCTGATGGTGTTGGCATGTGGATGGAGCAGGAGACTTTGCCATCTAGACAGCAGGGGAACAGCTGGCATTACTGAACCCCACAGACACAGTAGCGAGTGTGTTTTTCTCTGCGAAGACGGCACTTCTGAACACCAACTGGCATTGTTGGAGCCCAGGATGAGGCATGGAGCAGGCTGAGGCCAACTTGCAGCATGTTTTATAGAGGTTGTAGACTACTACTGATTGTAACCGTGCTCCACTTAGGCCTCAGGCTCCACTGTCTCTAGTATTTCCCCTGGCCTCCAACCCCGCCAGTGACAGCTCAGAAGTGGCGTCAGCACAATCCACACTTGTTCCTGTGTTACTTGGGCTCAGTCCCGTCAGTTGATCCCCTGATGTGTGTCCGGCAAGGTCTCCTACTCTGTCCTCATTCACACTACTAGTAATGGGAATGTGGACAGAGCAGGATACCTTGCCGGACACACATCAGGGGATCAACTGACGTGACTGAGGCCAAATAACACTGGAACAAGTGTGGATTGTGCAGACGCCACTTAAGAGCTGTCACTGGTGGGGTTGGAGGCCAGGGGAAATACTAGAGACAGTGGAGCCAGAGATCTAAGTGGAGCAGGGTTAAAAATCAGTAGTAGTTTGAATGTGGATGGAGCAGGAGACTTTGCCGTCCACACAGCAGGGGAGCAGCCTGCATTACTGAACCCCACTAACACAGGAGCTAGTGTTTTTCTCTGTGCAGACGACACATCTGAGCGACAACTGGCTGTGTTGAAGCCTAGGGATTATAGTTCAGGTGGTAGAAACATGAACACAACAGGAGACCTGGATACAGTTGCCAACCAATTATTTAGTCGGCAAGAGGACTGGCAAATTCTGGGGAGATCCAGGCCTTGTTCATTTTCAGAAAAGTAAGCCGGTCAACGTGTTAGTACACCACCTGCGGCACTAAAGACTCGTTCCGATAATACACTGGCAGCAGGGCAAGCCAGCACCTCCAATGCATACTGGCTAAGCTCTGGTCATGTATCCAGCTTAGAGACCCAAAACTTGAAGGGGGAAGAGCCATCTGGGAGTATAGTCACAGGGCAAGACATGTAGTCTGTCACCATCTGATGGAAACATTGCCTCCTGCTGACTGGAGCCGTCAGTGATGGTGTAGACAATTGTGGCGGACACACAAAACTTTGCCACATTTGGGCCATAGTGGTCTTGCCTTGTGCTGAGGCGCTGTCTCTGCTCCCTTTTTGTGCCGAGTTTCCTCCACTGGCTCAACGCACAGAGGTGCTTTGTAAAGCACTAGCACCACTGCTGTCGGGTGGAATGGAAAACATGATGGACTGCACCAGTGTGTCTTGGTACTCCCGCAGTTTACGCTCCCGGTTCAACGTTGGTATGTGGGTTTGCAAGTTGTCCCGGTAGCGAGGATCTAGGAGGGTGTACACCCAATAATCAGCCGTGTAGAGAATGTGGGCGATGTGGCGGTCGTTTCTCAGGCACTGCAGCATGAAGTCAACCATGTGCTGCAGACTCCCAACTGCCAAAGAACCGCTGTCCCCTGCTTGAGGCGTGATCTCTGCCTGCTCTGCATCACCCCACCCTCGCTGTACATACTGACTAGAGCTTTGTGTACCTCCCTCCTCTGGAGAGATGTCTTCCTCCTCCATTGACTCCTCCTCATCCTCCTCACAAAGTGTCCCCTGCCTAGGCCTTTGTGAGGAAGCACGTAGCGAAGACTGTCCAGAAGCAGATGGCATTTGGGACTCCTCATCCTCCACCTCTTCCAAAACCTCATCCCATAGTGCTTGCAGTGTTTTTTGAAGCAGGCAGATAAGGGGGACAGTCATGCTGACTAGTGCATCATCTGCACTCGCCATCTGCGTGGAATCATCGAAGGCACGCAAAACGAGGCAGATGTCCTTCATAGAGGCCCACTCAGTGGTGCTGAAGTGTGACCGGCGCACAGTGCGACTTGTTTGCGCCTGATGCAGCTGGTACTCCATGACTGCTGCCTGCTGCTCACACAAACGCTCCAACATATGTAACGTAGAATTCCACCTGGTGGGTAGGTCACATATGATGTGATGTTCCGGAAGGTGTTATCGGCGCTGCAGAGCAGCATGGCACGACCTTGCCGTGCTGGAACGCCGCAAGTGAGCGCACTCTATGCGGACCTTGTGCAGCAGTGCATCAAGATCCGGATAGTCCCTCAGAAAGCTCTGCACGACCAAGTTGAACACATGTGCCAGACATGGGATGTGAGTGAGGTTGCCTAGGCCAAGAGCTGCCACCAGATTTCGGCCATTGTCACACACTACCAAGCCCGGCTGGAGATTCGCTGGCACAAACCACACGTCACTCTCCTGCTTGATGGCATTCCAGAGCTCCTGCGCTGTGTGGCTTTGATTCCCCAAAGAAATTAATTTCAGTATGGCCTGTTGACGCTTGGCCACAGCTGTACAGCTGTGCTCATATCGGTCGTAACAGGCTCCTACTACGCTGTTTTCAGAGGAACTTGAGTAGGAGGAGGAGTCAATGTGTACAGACTGGATTCCTGCAATCCGTGGAGTTGGCAGAACACGTAGAGCGCAATTCTCAAGATCTGTACTCGGCTCCACAGCATTGACCCAATGGGCAGTGAGGCAAAGGTATCGTCCCTGTCCATGGTTACTGGTCCACGCATCAGTGGTCAGGTGGACCTTGCTACTGACGGCGTTTAGTAGCGCATGTTTTATGTTTGCCTCCACATGTTTCTGCAGGGCAGGGACTGCTCGCCTGCTGAAATAAAAGTGGCTGGGCACGGTGTATTGTGGGACTGCCAATGCCATGAAGTCCCGGAAGGTGTCAGTCTCCACCAGCCTGAATGAGAGCATTTCAAGTGCCAGTAGTTTGGCAATGCCAGCATTCAGAGCCTGTGCTCGGGGATGGTTTGCCGAGTATGGCCGCCTTTTCTCCCATGCCTGTGCTACCGATGGCTGTCGAGTGGCCTGGAAGTGTGAGGATGACTTGGAACGTGGTGCTGTGGGTGGAATGTCACAGGGTCTCCGGACAACAGTGCCAGAGGTTCTTCCTTGGCGATCCTGTGAGGAAGCCGAAACAGCTGTGTGTGAGCTGGAGGAAGAGGCCCCAACTCGAGCTGAAGAGGTGGTAGGTGATGCTGTACGTTGGCCTACGTCTTCAGTGTGTCTATGTAACTCCACCTTGTGCTTGGTCCACACATGTTTCCACATATTAGTGTATTGAGGTTGCTGACATTTTTCCCTCTTTTGACTCTCTGATAACACAGCTTGCCTTTGACAAAGCAAATGTCATCTGCAACTGTGTCAAAAAGGACCACACACTGCAAGTCTTGGGAGCGCCCGTTTTGCCTTTTGAAAGTGGAATGCTCCTAACGGGTGCTGAAGTGGAGGCTACAGGCAACCAAGTCTGCCCCCTCCCTCTCCCTCCGGTTTTGGCCGTTCGGGGAATCTCTTCCTCAGCGCTGCTCCCACCACCTTCCTGTTCCTCACGCCATGATGGGTCAAGGACCTCATCATCTACACTCCCCTCTTCAAACACCTGCTTCTCCTGGGTTGTCTCGCCAGCACCGTATGCACCAGAAAGTGGCACCTGTGTCTCGTCATCATCTGATGCGTACTGAGGTGTGTTGACCATAGGCACTGGCCCACCCGCCTCTTCAGATTCAGAGGGACAAAGAAGTTGCGCATCACTGCACACTCCCTCTTCTTCACATTCTGGAATGCTGCTTGGCTGGCCCCCTCTTTCCAAACCAACAGATTCCGAGAACAGAAGTAGAGACTGTGATGGCTCCTGTCCAGGGCCCTCTGACTGCCTGGGCACTTTGGCAGGTGGTGAAGAGACAGATGGTTGCTCTTCGGTGCTCTGGCTCTGAGAGGATGTGGAAGTAATTGAAGTCGATGCGTTAGCTGCCATCCATCCGACAACGGCTTCAATTTGTTCCTCCCACAGCAGTGGGGTACGGTGAGGTCCTAGAAAGCTGCGCATAAAGGACTGTTGCCTGCTAAAACTGGGGGATGCTGACTCACTGGTGCCAACAGCAGGCACAGAATCCCCACGTCCTCTCCCTGCAGAATCCCCACATCCTCTCCCTGCAGAATCCCCACATCCTCTCCCAGCTGAAACTCCATGCCCACGGCCACGTGCCTTACTCCCTGCCTTCTTCATCTTGCTAGACTAAGAAAGATAGGTAGAAAAGTACAAAGGGGGCCTTAGTGTGCTTATTCCTGAACAGCTGGTTACAGGTATAAGAAACACTAATTTTATGAAGTGTGTGTGTCGACTACACTTTAATGGGAGCTAATGTGGCCTAAACAACTTTGAAATGTAGTGTTTGGTGAACTTTGTTGTTTTTTTTTTTTTGGGCAAAAAAAACTAGAAGGATGTGACCAAAGATTTGAAAGTGAGAGTATCACCAACTTTCTGGAGCTATTACAATGCAGGCAGGTAACCTACAATGCAAAAGATGAGGCTCCAAAAAAATTGGGTAATACTAATCTAGCTGCAGCTGAAGGGCACAAGACAGAAAAAAAGGCTCCTCTATCTACTCCTATATAGTGTTTGCAACCAACCAATGTAGATGGATATGGATGGATGCACACTAATAGGAGAAGAAAAAATGAGCTGCAATTAAAGAAAAATATGTGTGAGGCAGTGACCCACGCTGAGCAGCCTACAACCAGACGTAGCTGCAGGACACACTATTCAGCGTGAGCTGCACTCACACACAGAGACCTCTCAGACAGCCGTGAACAGTGCAGCTAAGTGGGCACTAGCACTGAAAGGCTGCAGAAAGGCTCCGCTGTCTACTACTAGTGTTTGCAACCAACGTATATGGATACGGATGGAAGCACACTAGATAGAATTTAAGAAAAATAAGCAGCTCAGAAAGAAAAATATGTATGAGGCAGCAGTGATGGACATTGGGCGTCTAACAACCAGACGTGGCTGAAGGACCCACTCCACAGCGTGAGCTGCACTCACACAGCCCTTGCAGACAGCTGGGAACACTGCTGCTAGGGAAAAGCAAGCTACAGTGGTGGTTTATGTAGCCTGGGTTAAGCACTATATGTTTTGTGGAATCGCTATTTCTAACTGTCCCTCACAGTCTTCAACAGCAGCCTGTCCCTAACTGAATTCACAGCAGAGTGACCAGAAATGGCGGCTGCAGCAGTTTTTATAGTGCATCATGACATCATTTCAGCAGCCAATCACAGCCATGCCAATAGTTAACATGCCTACATGCCTAACAGGATGTGCCCACACTTCTGAGGATTCCCATTGGCTGAATCAAAGCGAGTGGGCTGATAGCATTATGGGAACTTCCGATTCCGGTATCCGATATGAAAAAAGTATCGGAAGTCAGTATCAGAATTCCAATACAGCTAATATCGGCCGATACCCGATACTTGCGTTATCGGAAAGCTCAACACTAGACAGAAGGCTTTAATTCATTGTCAACTCCTCCATACTTCTTAACCTCCATTAAATTCTACAATCACCCCACAAGATCTTTTATAAACTCATTGGGTATTCATCAATCTCAAACTACCCATATTCACTAAGAAGAACTCACCATCACTTACACTTACCTTGTATAACCCCCACATCAACCATATCAATTACAATACCCTTATGTCAATCCAACCACATAGTGAGAAAAACTCACTCAATATTCACAAAGCATTTAGGAATATTCACTAAGAATCATAAAATACCTACTCAAAAAAGTGAATAAACAAAAAGTCCAAACTATTGAGACTTTAAAATAATTTTATTCATAGCAATATTTAAAAGGAGAACCAGCAAAGACTAGACATAATAAAGTACCATAGTATGGGGAGCTGGAGATCCTAGGGAGCCACTGTTAACTGGTATTTGTAATCCTTGTTGTACTCTTTATGCACTTTATGTCAGACTTTCGTCTGTTTATTATTACACTTTATACAAATTATTTTAGGATTAAGTATTATCATTTTATCTAATTATGGCCCCTTTATATGTTATGTCATTATCATCTCCCCATACTATGGTACTTTATTATGTCTAGTCTTTACCGGTTCTCCTTTTAAATATTGCTATGAATAAAATTATTTTAAAGTCTCAATATTTTTGACTTTTTGTTTATTCACTTTTTTGAGTAGGTACCCTTATGTCACTATAAAAGAACTCCAAAATGCCTATATCAAGGGGGTATAGGAAATACATTCATTGAGAGTCAATGGATTAATGTCTTTAACCGAAAAATCCACTGGGCCTCCTTCCCCAAAACCCTATTGTCATTGAGTATTCAAGAGCCAGCACCTGCACTATAAATAAGTACATTTTAAAAAAATGACAAGGGGTCTGTTCTATTTTTTATAACCAGCATGCTGCGAGAGGCAACCTTCAGCTGTCAGCTTTATCATGGCTGGATATGAAGAAAAAAGTCCCCATGCTGCTTTTTAAAATTATTTAAATAAATAATTTAAAAAATGGAGTGGAGTCCCCCTATTTTTGACAACCAGCCAAGCTGAAGCAGACAGCTGGGGACTGGTATTCTCAGGCTGGTAAAGGGCCATGGATATTATCCTACCAGCCTAAAAATAGCAGCCCACAGTTGCCCCATAAATCTATTATATGCACCAATTCTGGCGCTTTACCTGACTCTTCCCACTTGCCCTGTGGTGGTGGCAAATGCAGTCATATTTGTGGAATTGATGTTACTCTTGTATTGTCAGGTGACAAAAATAGCCCACATGTTAGTAATGGAGATGCTGTCCTCTGTAACAAAAATACTTACCTTTGAGAGGAGTGATGGTGGCCCTGCTGTGATTAAAAACACCTGCGGCTAAGATGTGGAGTGCTCAGTCAGAAGGTATTAATGTATACAAATTTCAAAAAACTGACTCACATCCAAGCATAAGCTAAGTGTGATCAGGTGCTTCACCTAGAGTTACCTAGGCCACCACCCCTCCACAGAGGTATAGATTCAGTCAAGGAGACGATTTACATAGGTTCCCATACAGATGAAGATTTTAGTCTAAGTGAGGATTGGCAAGGTTAGGGTCCAGAAAAACGAGAAATGCCTAAGGCCGGGGTCACACTAGAGAGGAATACGGACAAGTGAGATGCGTTAAAAGCATGCATTACACACAGACAAATAATTCTCTATGGGGTAGCTCCCAACAGTCGTATATTTCTCGCCCGTATTGTACGGTCCATGCCAATCGCAGCATACTGCGATTGTCAGCGTTCTACGCCCATAGTACGCCAATGCAAGTCTATGGGTGTGCAAAAAATACGGATTAAACACGGACCACACGTGTGACTTGCGAGAAATACGCAGGTCTTTTGGCAGGTGACAGGAAATGGGCCAATCCATCATCAGGAAGCTTAGACATGCTAATTAGCTCAAAAAGCGCTCCAGACATCCAGGAAGTACGCCTCCACGGAGTCCTGCAGCGTCATGGCGCCATATTTCCTCAATGTGGAGATGCTGATTGTACTAGTGCTGGAGCGACCGGAAATCTGGGACCAACGTGATGCCCATTATGCCAACCGGGCAAGAAAGGAGGTGTCATGGAGGCGCATGTGTCTCCAGATGTTTCACGATTTTGGTGATCAGCCACGTGAGGAGGAGCAGCAGCAAATGAGTAAGTACAACCCAAAAAGTGTTTAAAATTACCTCACATCAAAAAAGGCATTTAGAATCAGGGCCCCCTCCCTCCAGTGCTTGGACTTTTTGCCTCATGAGGCGGGTAGATTTTCATGTGACCCATGGTTTTACACTGACATAATTTGGCCCAGGCCACAAGCTCCTCATCCTCCGAGCCAACCAAGTTATTAAGTGTAGCTACTTGATACCTGAACTATTGTGTCCCTGTGTATTTGGCCTGGATGTCCCAATTATATATGCCACCCTGGGTAGAAAGCACACCCTAGAAGGCCACATGCCTAGGCTATTGGTAGCAAATCTGACCTAGCAAATATGTGAAATTGAGAATATTTCCTGTTACATTGCAGTGGAAGATGTGATGAGACGCTGGCGCAGCATCCGTGACCAATACAGGCCGGAACATCAGCAGCGGTCCAGGAGTGGTGATGCGGGCCACACAAAGCGAAAATATATTTATTATGATCGCCTCTCCTTCCTCGCTCCTATTCTGGATCTGAGACCGTAAGTAGATACCTCACATCACATTACACAGATACTTTACAGGGCCAAAAAAATTTATTTATTTTTGGCTCTGTTCTATTTCATTACAGAACTCAGTCCAACCTTATGGAGAGAGAAACTGCCTCAGATGCCGAGCCTATCATAGATCCTAGTTCTGTAGGGGAAGAGGTGGCTAGCCTATCTTCTCCTCCAAGAAGCATGGGTGAAGATTCCTCTCAGGAAAACCCTGTGCCTGCACCACAAACCCCACCACCAGGACCACATCCACAAAAGCAGGACCGTCTGCTGCTGCACCATCAGCCATACAGGAGGAGCAGGGCAACATCACCAGCAGCCCAACTGCCCAGATCCGGGGCTGCCCATAGCCTGGTGGACCATCCCGACGAGGAAGAAGAAGGCGCCATATCCCTGCCCAAGATACCCGTACCAATGTTGACACAGGGGTACTGAACTATCTGGCTAGAGTCAATAATGATGATGGCGAGGAGGCATACTCACGCAGCCTGGCCCTTTATCTTCATGCCCTTTCACATGAGGTGAGGCTACACATTCGAGGATGTTTTCAGATCCTGCTTGATGCAAGCACACACCCCAATACCCCATATAAGTTATTTGAATATCTGGAGAGGTGGCAGCTTTCACCCAGGAATCTGTTGCGCCTTAGACACCCCACACACATGCTTGCTCAAGCAGGCTCTGGGGATCCTCAAATACGTGGGCGTACACCTCACCCCCTTCCTCCCCCTACCCAACCTCTCCAACAGCAGCCACATATGTCTGGCTCTAGCCAACCTCACCAATATGGCCACTTGTTCCCACCCAGTGTTGGAGGCTGGTCCCAACCTGGTTGGGGACGACATGGCTATTTTGGTGGGTATGAGACATGGGCCTACCAGCCCCAACAAGAGGCCCCTCTCCAGTATCACTCTGGCCAATACCAACCACAATCACAGGAGGCAGTACACTACCCACATCATGGGCAACAGTATGCCCCCACACAGGGTGATGGCCAAGTTGGGCATAGTAGTCAGCAGCAAACACAGGCTGGTCTTCCGCCTTCTCCTCCCCGACCTACCAAAATTTATAATGTTGCCATTTTGGTATTGCCTAATGGTTTTGTTGTTGTTTTGTTTGTCAGAAAATGTTATTTGTACCCAATTTTCAAATCTGCACAAAGGCCAATTTGGCCCATTGCCACATTTATCATATGGCAATATGTTTTTCTTAAAAAAAAAGGCAAATGTAAACATTTGTCTACTACATTTTACGTCTCTGTCTCAATTCTAAAAAAAGGTGTCAGCATACTAACATACGCTTACCAATGCAATTAAAAGTCATAGAATCATAAGGGGTTTAAATATATATACTCGTATTTAGACAGACATAAACCAAAAAATTATAACATAGACACAGCATGCTCTTGCCAAGAAGTTTCCCCCTCAGGTGACAAAGTAATTTGTGAAAATATCACGCACTTTGAGCCCAGAGAGCGGTCTACGTTGAGGGTTGATAGGTGGTCTCGCCCTACGCACATTGTCCGACCCATGCACAACACCAGCAGAGGAGGAACAATCATGTATCCTGGTGAAGTTATGAAGAACCACACAGGCTTTAACAACTTCATTAACATTTTGTTCTCTCAGCTGAATGGCAGACTGGAGTACCCACCGTTTGGTACAAAGAATGCCAAAGGAACACTCCACCAGTCGCCGAGCACTCGATAGGCGCAAGTTAAAAATTCTGCACTGGTGGTCCAGGTTGCGCCGGGGATATGGCCTCATGACATTGCGCGTTAACTGAAATGCTTCATCTGCCACAAGGGCATAAGGGACTGATGCTTGAGTGGACCCTGGTAGCTGGCGTGGTAGTGGTAGATCCAACTGGTTGGTGCGTAGCCGCCGACCCATAATGGAAGTATTGAAGACTCGAGAGTCTCCCGTCCTTCCATAGGCCCCAATGTCAACAATTATAAACTTGTATTGAGGGTCAGACAGAGCCAACAATACAACAGAAAAGTATTGTTTATAATTGAAAAATTGGGAGCCAGAGTTCGCCGGCTTACGCACCTGGATATGTTTGCCATCAAGGGCCCCAATACAATTAGGAAACTGGCATTCCTCCTCAAAGTCCCTTAATATCCTCAACCTGTCTTCCATCCTGGGCTCGGGCATGACGAGTTGATGTAGTCTTGACCATATTTCACTACATGTCGACCTGACTATGCCAGAAATGGTAGATCTTCCAATGAAAAAATCATGGTGGAGGGCGGCATAAGACAGGTCAGTGGACAGGAAGCTGAAGAACAACAGAAATGGAACAATGCACAAATTAACAAAACACCAGGTACATACATACCAAACTTGTTAGTGATTCAGATCTACTAACACACATATATTTGGTCGCACAATGACTACGTGATATTCAGTACATATTACACATAACATTCTGGTCTGTAAGTTTAAAAATATCTGGAATAAGATGAGGG
Source organism: Dendrobates tinctorius (assembly GCF_039654945.1). Classification (NCBI taxonomy): domain Eukaryota; kingdom Metazoa; phylum Chordata; class Amphibia; order Anura; family Dendrobatidae; genus Dendrobates; species Dendrobates tinctorius. The sequence continues at coordinate 5,082,263 of NW_027361793.1, forward strand.
CATTAAACTTAGTCCAAAAAGCAAAAAATACATACTTTGGGCAACACATCATGAACATAGAGAATGTGGTTGTGTAGTACATACCGTAATGTGAGTAGAAGTCGCTCCTCTGCAGATATAGCTTTGCGCATCCTTGTATCCTGAAAGGTTATCCCAGGGTGCACTGTCTCCAAGAGTAGATCAAATGTTGCAAGGCTCATGTGACAGTATTGGTAAAATTTTTCCGAATGCTCCCGCAGAGAAGAATAGAGGTGGTGAAAATGACCTCTTGTGAGTCGTTGCCTCAAAATGGATGGACCCACATGTGTCTCCTCCTCCGCGGATCCACTATCACTGGGTATGGTTGACCAAAGCGGCGTGACAAAAGCCAGTTGAAGAGAACCTGCTCAGCTGTGTTGAAACTCAGACTGTCTGCCATGTTGCACATACAACACCAACACACCTAGTCAAGGCAAGATCACAAATGGACAGAATGGAGGCAGCCACCTGTTCCTGAGCCAATAAATAGGGAGGGTGCAGGCTAATGATTTAAATAGTTTGCAGGCCTCAAAACAGTTGAATGTCCATTTTCCAAGCCTGCAAGAAAATCTCGCGATACGGATGCCATACGGATTACATATGGATGCTTACATGCGCAAAATACGCGACCACACCTGGCTTACGGATAACATACGGAGCACTATTTAGGGATCATTCATCCATATTACGCATGTAAAATACGGACCGTATTTTGCGTCGGTTAGTGTGACCCCAGCCTTAACGTGGCTTCCAGGTACACATAAATTGGCCATTTTATGCGCTAAGCTTTCTCAATTGTTCATATTTCTAATGCAGTAATGCAATTCATTTTTCATATTTCATGTTTGCATGCTATGGCGCTATAGTGTGCTTCCTATTTTGCTTGAATGTATACGAGTTGGTGACTCTAGGTCAAGCACCTGTTCACACGTAGTTTATGCTTGGATGTGACTGTCAGTTTTTTTAAATTTGTATTCATTAACCTTCTGACTGAGCACTCCACCTCCAAGGCTGCTTTCACATATCAGTTTTTTGGCATCAGTCACAATCCGTCGCATCGACGGATCGAATGATCCGTCGCAGATTGTGAAAAACTATGCGACGGATCAGTTTTTTCATTAGTTTCCTCCGTTTTTTGACGGATCCATTTTTAAAAATGCGCACAGACATGTAGATATATAGATAGATAGACAGATCTATAGATTGATAGATATGGGATAGATAGAATCCATAGATATCTATCATAGATATATCTATAGATATATCCATAGATTGTTACGTCCGTCTGTTGCGAGTCTTGAGCTGCAAGTAAAATGGCACCATGAGAAACCCCAAGACCCTTTACCCCATACAGGGATCTGGAATTACAGCGAAGCCCAAGGGGTAGCTGCCTTTGAGAGCAGCGGACCGGAGCAGGACGGCCGCTAGGAAGGGACTAAAAAACGGAACCGAAAACGTTGTCAGGAGTCCAAGTCAAAATCGGGCGAGCAGCAGAGGTACAAAATCGGCAGGCTGTAGAAGGGTAAGCGTAGTCAGGAGTCAAAGTCAAAACCGGGCGAGCAGTAGAGGTACAAAATTGGCAGGCTGTGGAAGGGTAACCATAGTCACGAGTCAAGGTCAAACCGGGCGAGCAGCAGAGGTACAAAATTGGCAGGCTGTAGAAGGATCAAAAATCCAGGCTGAGGTCAGAGTCAAAATAGCAATACACAGAGGCGTATCTAGGCTTTCTGGCACCCGGGGCAAGAATTCGGTTCGGCGCCCCCCAGCCCCCCCCCCCCCCGCACACTTTTAGGATTCTCCCTTGCCGATGTACAGTCATGTCAGCACAAGTATGTGATTTATATACTTCTGGCCACATTCCGACTAGACGTGCCCGGCCTCGCTCCGTTCATTTTCATTGAGTGAGGCCACACATGTCTAGTCAGCATGTGACCGCATGTATGTAAATTACCGGCATGAGAGAATCCTGACAGCGTTCAGTGAGCACTGTGAGAATTCAGACGTCTGCAGTCACATGGAATGTCTGCAGACTCAGCACAAACCTGGACATCCCCTTTAATGTTCCTAACAAATAAAAACATGAGAATTAGTCAGCGTCACAAATAACATTTACATCCAAGTACCTTATAGATGACGTCATCTCTGCAGTCAGTCACCTTTTCTTCTAGACCCCATGATGAGTTTTCTCATCCACATCTCGTCTCTGTAGACTTCCATCTTCTCCGGTCTTCTGCAGCAAATCTCCACACGAAGCCCTTAAAGACAGAAGTGTCATTATAATGCCCCTAAATAAAAATATCTGCAATATACTGTCACCTCACACTATTCCCCTCTAGCATCCCACCTGTTCACCATACTGTCTCCTCATATATTTACCCCCTCACTCTCTATACTGTCTGCTCACACATATCCCCGACTCCCCATACTGTGTCCATCCACATACATTAACCCATTCGCTCCCCATACTGTCTGCACCAATCCCCCATACTGTTTCCTCATACATACTCTTTATTTTGTGTCCTCAAATCTCCCCACACATTAAATCCCCCCATCCCCAATCCCCCACATACATTAAGTACCCCCATCCCCATTCCAAATCCCCCCCACACATTAAATAACCCCCCATCCCCACTCCAAATCCCCCCACACATTAACCCCAACCCCACTCATTAACCCCCATCAGCACTCCAAATACCCCCACACATTAACCCCAACCCCACTCATTAACCCCCATCAGCACTCCAAATACCCCCACACATTAACCCCAACCCCACTCATTAACGCCCCATACATTAACCCCCATCCCCATTCATTAACCCCCGCACACATTAACCCAATCCCCACTCATTAACCCCATCACCACTCCAAATCCCCCCACACATTAAATAACCATCTGCACTCCAAATACCCCCACACATTAACCCCCATCCCCATTCATTAACCCCCATCCCCACTCATTAACGCCCCCACACATTAATCTCCATCCCCATTCATTAACCCCCGCACACATTAACCCAATCCCCACTCATTAACCCCATCACATTAAATAACCCCCATCTCCTCTACAAATCCCCCCACACATTAACCCAATCCCCACTCATTAACCCCCATCAGCACTCCAAATACCCCCACACATTAAATAACCATCTGCACTCCAAATACCCCCACACATTAACCCCCATCCCCATTCATTAACCCCCATCCCCACTCATTAACGCCCCCACACATTAATCCCCATCCCCATTCATTAACCCCCGCACACATTAACCCAATCCCCACTCATTAACCCCATCACATTAAATAACCCCCATCTCCTCTCCAAATCCCCCCACACATTAACCCCATGGCATCTCCACTCATTAACCCCCATCCCCACTCATTAACCCCCATCCCCACACATTAACCGCCATCCCCTCTACAAATCCCCCCCATCTCCACTCATTAACTCCCCCTCATCTCCCATCTTCGGTGGTTCTTCAGCTCCACATAGTGGAGCACACTTACCACCAGCGTTTGCTTTGGGCGCCGGGGAGTGACGTCAGCAGCGTGATCAAATGACCTGATTACGATGCTGACGTCGCTCTGGCCCGGCGGTCAGAGCTTCAATTGTACAGGCGTCTGTATAGACGCCAGTACAATTGCTCCCTGGGAGCCGACACGGCCTCCTTCTCTGCGCCGGCTGTCAGCTTGACAGCTGACACAGAGAACCGCCGACTCTCAGGCGGGGGGGCGGCAGAACGCAGCCGCCAGGGAGGACACTGCGGACCGCTGCATTAGGCGGCCCGACTGCGTCCCCCTGCTGGCTGCGCCCGGGGCAACTGCCCCGGCTGCCCCCCCCAGATACGCCACTGGCAATACACACTAGTTCACTGGGGAAACCAATACTATATCTGGCGGCCTGCAGGACAGGCTTCAAAGTATTTGAAGGACACGGCTACCTCTCATAGGCTCACAGCCTGATGACCTAATCTGGACCGCCCCGAGAACCTCTCACAGAAGAGCGAAGCCTGCACCCACCAGACGCCTGAGCAGGGACCCCTTCTCTGTCACCATCACCCACAGGAGAAACACAGCGATACCTAGTGACAGAGGCATGGGTTAAAGGAGCAGGACAATATGTGGATATAGCCCTCCTATCACCGGCACCACCAGTCGAGGGAGTCCGATGCCTCCCAGCGGCCGAGGCCGGAGCACCAGCCACCGAATCTAGCGGCGACGTGACAGGATTCCGACACCTCCCAGCGGCCGAGGCCGGAGTACCTGCCACCAAGTCCAACGGCGACGTGACAGTACCCCCCCTTCTAAGAGGGGCCTCCAGACCCTCAAAACCCGGGTTGTTGGGGTGAAGGAGATGAAACTTTCTGATCAAACCCTTGGCATGAATGTTACTGGCAGGCACCCAGGACCTTTCCTCCGGACCGTAGCCCTTCCAATGTACCAGATACTGCACGGATCCTCTCACTAAGCGGGAATCAAGGATTCTTTGGACTTCGTATTCCAAAGCACCCCCGACCAAAATCTGAGGAGGAGGGGACTGGACAGGATGAATCGGAGAGCTGTACAATTTGAGAAGGGACTTAGGCTAGGTTCACATTGCGTTAGGGCATCCATTTAATAAATCCATTAAACAGATGCGCTAACGCTGATGTCATTTTTTACATATTTAGTGACCTAGTGCTAACGGTATGCGTTAACGCTAGGTAGTGCTCAGGTACCATGCGCTGCCTAGCGTTAGCCCATACAGTTCTATGCACAGCGTACGGGTCCAATCTCTGTGCGTTACTGCCAACGCACCCATAAACGCTGCAAGCAGCGTTCGAGGGTGCGTCATGAATTAACGCATACTTTCTAATGCATGCCAATTTTGGCATGAGTTAGTATGCATTAGTATCATTACGGGCAATGGGTGCGTTAACGGTGTTACACCGCTCCGACATACTCACCCGGCCTCCGCTCCCACACCGTCTCTGCATATTCACCCGGCATCTGCTCCCATGCCGCATCCTCTCACCACCCAACGGCCACGGCGGTCACCTCTGACAGGCTCGCGGCCGACGCCATCTCTGCATGCAATGCACATGCGCCATAGGCCGCGCCTCCCTTCTGCTTCTTGTGCTCCGGCTGTGCCCTGACCCGGAAGCACCTTCGGACCAATGGCAGACCAGACGGGGCCATATCAGCCGGTTCCCCCTGAGGGAGGCACCTGATCGTTGTGTTACCTTGCACACTGGGCCCTGCTTCCTCCTGTGCTCTCTGCAGCCTCTCGGTGCCGTCCTCGGTGTTTCCTGCAGCAGCCTTGCAGCCTGTCTTCCAATGTTCCCTGCAGCATTCTCAGTCCTGCTCCTGTGTTCCTGTTCCAGCCTACTCCAACGATGCCTCCGGTGTTCCTGCTCCACTCAACTATCCACACTCCTACAATCCTACTCCAGTCCTGTTCCTGTGTTCCTGTTCCATCCTACTCCAGTCCTGCCTCCGGTGTTCCTGTTTCATCCAGATATCCACACTCCTACAGTCCTACTCCAGTCCTGTTCCTGTTCCATCCTACTCAGTCCTGCCTCCGGTGTTCCTGTTTCATCCAGCTATCCACACTCCTACAGTCCTACTCCAGTCCTGTTCCTGTGTTCCGGTTCCATCCTACTCCAGTCCTGCCTCCAGTGTTCCTGTTCCATCCAGCTATCCACTCTCCTACAGTCCTACTCCAGTCGTGTCTCCTGTGTTCCACTCCAGCCATCTCTCCACGTTCCAACCTTACAGTCTACACTTCAGTCCCACACTCCCACTCCAGTCCATCGTGAGCCGCCCCTCTCGGTACCGGCTACCGTGCTACTTGAACCCCTGGGCCTGCTCCTAATGGTCCCTGTATAGGGGTCGGTTCCACCTGGTAGCTCGCCTGGGGCCCCTCGGTGCCACGGTCCAGAGGGTCCACTCCTGGAGATTCCGGCTCCTGACCACCCACGCTAACAGTATGAGCAGGCCATCGACTCCGCCGGTACTACTGCTGCTACTCAGAAAGAGTTGCTCTTCCTGCGGGAGAATCAGGGACTCATTATGTCAGTCATGAAGTCTATGGACACCCGCTTGTCGGCCCTGCAGGTGGCCGATCCTGGAAATGCCACTCAACTGGCCAGACTCCAACAGGAGCTGGGTCAGCAACAATATACTCGAGCCCACATTTTGTCTTACATGGCCTCCTTTGACGGTCGCTTGTCGGCCCTCCAGGCTGCCACCGCAGCTCTGACTCCTCCCTCCGCGTCTACAGCTCTTCCGACGCCCCACCTTGCCAAACCGCCTTGCTTCACCAGGGATCCCAAGCTCTGTAGGAGGTTCTTAAATCAGTGTAGCCTCCACTTTGAATGGTTGCGCAGCAATATCCCTCTGACCGGGCCAAGGTGGCCTTCATCATGTCCCATCTAGAAGGGGAGGCCCTGTCTTGGTTGAATCCCCTCTGGGAACATGACGACCCTTTAGCCTCGAGTCTCCTGGTTTTCCTGGATACTTTTCGCAGAGTCTTCGATGAGCCGGGCCGGTTAGCCTCTCTCACTGAGTCACTCTTTAACTTATATCAGGGTTCTCTCATGGTCAGACAGTACGCTATTCGCTTTCTCCTCCATGCTCAGCTGGAATAACGCGGCTTTGTTAGGGGCATTCTGGCGCGGTCTTTCAAGCAGAATAAAAGTTGAACTCGCAGGTCGAGATACCCCGTCCACCTTAGAGGAGCTTATCTCGCTGGCTACCCGCATTGACCTACGCTTCCAGGAGCACGCTCGGGAGTCAGCGAGAGACAGGAGGTCCACCAGGCCAGTTCCCCTTTTCACCTGTTCTGCCAGTCCCAGTTCGGCCGGGTACTCTTCTCCTTCATCGGTCAATCCATGCAGATAGATCGCCTAAAGTAGGCCGAATTGCGTCAGAGAGAGAGGCGGGCACAAGGTCTGTGCCTCTATTGCGGTGATTCGTCACACTATGTCCGCACCTGTCCTAAGGGACAGGGAAACTTCTCCACCTAGGTCAGGTAAGAGAGGCCTCCCTAGGTGATGATGATCCCTCTCAACCTCTTGCGATTTCTGTGCTTTTGGTTTCAGGGGAGAGACGAGATTCTGAGGTGGCCTACGTGGATTTGGGCTCGGCAGGTAGCTTCATTTGACCTGATGAGGTGGACAAATACCAAATTCCCATGGTTACTCTATCTAACCCTATCCAGATTGCCGCAGTGGATGGCAAACCTCTACATGTGACCGTCACCTTGGTCACTGAAGAAGTGGAGTTGCAAGTCGGAGCCTTACACCGAGAGAAGATAACATTTTACGTTTTGCCTAAGTTCTCTCACGCCATTCTACTCAGTTCTCCATGGTTAAGGACTCATCAGCCTGTTCTTGACTGGTCTTCTGGGGAGATACTCCGGCGGGGACACCCGTGCCAAGCTCACTGTCTGACTCCTGTCCGCCTGGTGGCCGCTCCTTGGTCACCCCCAGACCTTCCGGGTCTTCCTCCAGCCTACAGCTCATACGCTGATGTTTTTGATAAGAAGGAAGCGGAGGTCCTTCCTCCACACCGGCCGTTTGACTGCCCAATTGAACTTGCTCCCGGTTCAACCCCTCCAAGGGGCAGAATCTACCCCCTGTCTCCCGCAGAGACCACCGCCATGTCCGAGTACGTCCGAGAGAACCTCGCCAAAGGCTTTATACGGAAATCCTCTTCGCCCACGGGAGCCGGGTTCTTCTTCGTCAAAAAGTAGGACGGAACGTTACGGCCGTGCATTGACTATAGGGGCTTGAATGAGATTACCATCAAGAACAGGGGTACCCTCTTCCACCCATTCCGGAGCTGTTTGACCGTCTTAGAGGGGCTCGGGTCTTCTCCAAGCTGGACCTCAGAGGAGCCTATAATCTGGTCCGTATCCGTGCAGGTGATGAGTGGAAGACCGCTTTCAACACTCGAGACGGCCATTACGAGTACCTGGTCATGCCCTTTGGTCTCTGCAATGCTCCTGCGGTGTTTCAAGAGTTCATCAATGAGATCTTCCGGGATCTCTTGTACTCCTGTGTGGTCGTGTACTTAGACGACATCCTCGCCTTCTCGTCGGACCTCTCTTCCCGCAGAAAGTGTCCACCCGGTGCTTCAGCATCTTCGGGAGAACCGCCTGTATGCGAAGATAGAGAAATGTGTCTTCGAACAGACCTCTCTGTCGTTTCTGGGATACATTATCTCCGACACTGGACTAAGGATGGATCCCGAGAAGTTGCCTGCCATTCTCAAATGGCCTCGCCCCGTCGGAGTAAGGGCGATACGCTTTCTCGGATTCGCCAATTATTACCGCCAATTTGTCTCCCACTTCTCCGCGATCACAAGACCTATTTCTGTTCTCACCGGTAAAGGGACTACCCCCAAAGATTGGACTCCTGAGGTGGAAGAGACCTTTCTGACCCTAAAACAGGCTTTCTCCACGGCTCCTGTCCTGCATCGCCCTGAGAGCAATTGACCTTTTGTACTCGAGGTGGACGCTTCTTCGACAGGTGCGGGGCAGTATTGTCCCAGAGATCCGCCTCCGGTTGCCTGCACCCTTGTGGCTTCTTCTCGAAGGCCTTTTCTCCATCTGAGTGTAACTACTCGATCGGCGACCGGGAACTCCTGGACATCAAGTTGGCCCTGGAGGAATGGCGTCACCTCCTGGAAGGAGCTGCCCATCCCTTTGTCATCTTCTCGGCCCACAAGAGTCTGGCCTATCTCCAGTCTGCCCAGAGACTCAACCCTCATCAGGCCAGATGGTCCTTATTTTTCGCCCGATTTGACTTCGAGCTCCACTTCCGTCCTGGCAACAAGAATACCAAAGCCGACGCCCTGTCCAGGGTCTTCCAGCCACACAAACCACGGAGGAACCTTCGCATATCATTGATCCCACTAAGATCATCACAGTGGCTCCAGTGAACTGGCTTGCTCCTCCTCCAGGCAAGATGCTTGAGCCTGAGAACCTCAAGCGAAAAGTCCTCCTCCACTCCTCCAAACTGGCCGGCCATGCCGGAACTAAGAAGACCCTTGACCTTATCACACGTCACTACTGGTGGCCCATGCTTCGCCAAGATATACTCGACTTTGTGGCTTCTTGTCCATCCTGTGCTAAAAACAAAGTGCCACGAAGACCTCCGTCCGGCTTGTTGCTTCCGTTGCCCGTCGCTGCGGTCCCTTGGGAAAACATTGCCATGGATTTCATCACCGACCTACCCTGCTCTTCAGGCTGCACAGTCATTTTGGTGGTGGTGGATCGTTTTTCCAAGATGGCTCACTTCGTCCCTCTGCCCGGTCTTCCCTCGGCGCCGGAGCTGGCCAAAGTTTTCATTCACCAGATCTTCAGACTCCATGGACTACCTCAACGCATCGTGTCTGACCGAGGGGTTCAGTTTACCTCCAAGTTCTGTCGATCACTTTGTAAGCTCATGAACGTTTCCTTCGACTTCTCCTCGGCCTACCATCCACAGTCCAACGGACAGGTAGAGCTTACCAACCAGACATTGACTGGGTACCTACGTCATTTCTCCAACACCCACCAGAACGATTGGGTCGACTAATCAGATGAAGATTTATGCCGACAAAAGGAGATTGGATCCTCCACCGTATCGTGTCGGAGACAAAGTCTGGCTCTCCTCCAAATTCATCCGGTTGAAACTGCCCTCCTGCAAGTTGGGACCACACTACACCGGTCCATTTGAAATTCTTGGACGTATCAACGAGGTCGCTTACAAATTGAGGTTGCCTGCTTCGCTCCGGGTCTCGAACACCTTCCACGTCTCTCTCCTGAAACCTGTGGTGCTGAATCGCTTGCCTGATCCTGGTGCTCAGCCGGTGGGTGCCGATGATGTCTTTGAAGTGCAGGACATTCCCTCTATGAAGAGGGTTAGAGGTAGGACATTCTTTCTTGTTGATTGGAAGGGCTTTGGTCCTGAGGAGAGATCCTGGGAACCTCGGGAGAATAACAATGCTCCCCGTATCCTCAAGAGATTTCTTGCTAATCTCCGGGGAGGGCGGCTTATGGGAGGGGGTACTGTTACACTGCTCCGACATACTCACCCAGCCTCCGCTCCCACGCCGTCTCTGCATATTCACCAGGCCTCCACTCCCACGCCACAGCCTCTCGCCACCCGACGGCCATGGCGGTCACCTCTGACAGGCTCGCAGCCGACGCCATCTCTGAATGCAATGCGCATGCGCCATAGGCTGCGCCTCCTTTCTGCTTCTTGTGCTCCGGCTGTGCCCTGACCCGGAAGCACCTTCGGACCAATGGCAGACCAGACGGGGCCATATCAGGCTGCTTCCCCCTGAGGGAGGCGCCTGATTGTTGTGTTACCTTGCACACTGGGCCCTGCTTCCTCCTGTGCTCTCTGCAGCCTCTCGGTGCCGTCCTCGGTATTTCCTGCAGCAGTCTCGCAGCCTGTCTTCCGTGTTCCCTGCAGTATTCTCAGTCCTGCTCCTGTGTTCCTGTTCCAGCCTACTCCAACGCTGCCTCCGGTGTTCCTGCTCCACTCAACTATCCACACTCCTACAGTCCTACCCCAGTCCTGTTCCTGTGTTCCTGTTCCATCCTACTCCAGTCCTGCCTCCGGTGTTCCTGTTTCATCCCGCTATCCACACTCCTACAGTCCTACTCCAGTCCTGTTCCTGTGTTTCGGTTCCATCCTACTCCAGTCTTGCCTTTGGTGTTCCTGTTCCATCCAGCTATCCACTCTCCTACAGTCCTACTCCAGTCCTGTCTCCTGTGTTCCGCTCCAGCCATCTCTCCACGTTCCAGCCTTACAGTCTACACTTCAGTCCCACACTCCCACTCCAGTCCATTGTGAGACGCCCCTCTCGGTACTGGCTACCGTGGTACTTGAACCCCTGGGCCTGCTCCTAACGGTCCCTGAATAGGGGTCGGTTCCACCTGGCAGCTCGACCAGGGCCCCTCGGTGCCACGGTCCAGAGGGTCCACTCCTGGAGATTCCGTCTCCTGACCACCCACGCTAACAAACGGATCCGTTACATAGCGTTAGTGCCGCTTTGTAACGGATCTGTCAGCGCATTGCCCCCTAATGCAGTGTGAACCCAGCCTTATGTAGTACATTGTGCAGTTTAAATTATTGAGGGAGCTTCAGACAAAAGACTACTGGGTTAATTACCTCAATAATTTCATACGGACCAATAAACCTGGGACCTAATTTGGCAGACGGCACTGTGAGCTTAATATTTTTTGTAGAAAGCCAAACTTTGTCCCAACTCCCAGGTCAGGGCCCTAGGAGCGCCGTCTATTAGCAAAAGAAGCTTGTCTAGTCTGAGCCCCTTTCAAGTTTACGTTGACTCCCTACCAGATAGTTTTTAACTGATCTATGGACCTTTCTACCCCAGGGGAATCTGACATCTTATAAGAAAATGAACCAAAGCGCGGGTGCAGCCCATGATTACAGTAAAAAGGGGTATTCTTGATGGACTCCTGGTACTGATTATTCATGGTAAACTCTGCTAGTGGCAGAATTTCCACCCAATTGGACTGATGCTCAGAGACATAACAACATAGATACTGCTCAAGAGCTTGGATGGTGCGTTCGGTTTGACCAATGATTTCAGGGTGATAGGCAGAGGAAAAGGACAATTCAATTCCAATCCGTTTACAGAATGCCCTACAAAATTTCAAAATGAACTGGGTGCCCCTGTCGGACACAATGTTCACAGGAGCCCCATGCTATCGTACAACATGAGTAATAAATAGTTTCCTCAGGGCAGAGGCGTAGCTAGGGTTTTGCTTTAGGGGGGGTAAAACTTCTGAGTGGGCCTCTAACTAGGTAACTTTGATTACAACTCGGTGACGCACCCTAATAGTGGATGTAGAAGATGACTGTGCTGTTACTGAAAATAATCCCAATATAAAGACCAACATGGATATTACATGGTCAGTGGTAAATACCAGTCCTACAAAACATACAAGTGATTACTGCACAGTTACAGATAGTGCCTTACCGCTGACGTTCTTTCTGATGGAATCGTTCACTTTTCACGTCTTTTCCATCTGGCCCAGACCGACATGACAACTTCTCCAGCCACGACTCTGCTACAGAGAATACAACAAAGACATGTTTCACTTCTCATATTCCAGCCCCATCACCATCTATCCCCAACCTGCACAAACTCCTCATCCTGCTGCTACCCCAATACTGAGCTGCTGCTGCCGTATGTGTCCCTATTACTGCACCTGATACCCCAATACTGAGCCGCTGCTGCTGTTTGTGTCCCTATTACTGCACCTGATACCCCAATACTGAGCCGCTGCTGCCGTATGTGTCCCTATTACTGCACCTGATACCCCAATACTGAGCCGCTGCTGCCATATGTGTCCCTATTACTGCACCTGATACCCCAATACTAAGCCGCTGCTGCCATATGTGTTCCTATTACTGCACCTGATACCCAATACTGAGCCGCTGCTGCTGTCTGTGTCCCTATTACTGCACCTGATACCCCAATACTGAGCCTCTGCTGCCATATGTGTCCCTATTACTGCACCTGATACCACAATGTTGAGCCGCTGCTGCTGTATGTGTCCCTATTACTGCACCTGATACCCCAATGCTGAGCCGCTGCTGCCATATGTGTCCCTATTACTGAACCTGATACCCCAATACTGAGCTGCTGCTGCCGTATGTGTCCCTATTACTGCACCTGATACCCCAACACTGAGCCGCTGCTGCTGTATGTGTCCCTATTACTGCACCTGATACCCCAATGCTGAGCCGCTGATGCCATACTGTATGTGTCCCTATTACTGCACCTGATACCCCAATACTGAGCCGCTGCTGCCGTATGTGTCCCTATTACTGCACCTGATACCCCAACACTGAGCCGCTGCTGCTGTATGTGTCCCTATTACTGCACCTGATACCCCAATACTGAGCCGCTGCTGCCGTATGTGTCCCTATTACTGCACCTGATACCCCAACACTGAGCCGCTGCTGCCATATGTGTCCCTATTACAGCACCTGATACCCCAATACTGAGCCGCTGCAGCTGTATGTGTCCGTATTACTGCACCTACTGTGTGGTTCTGTGTGACCTCTAAATTCTAAAGCATCCCTCTATAATATAGTAATGCCAAGTGCAATTGCCCTAGAAAACAGTGCCCACATATTGTCTCCTAGAATGTAATATTGCCCTCTGTGTGCTCCGTTTGACAGTCACTGTAACCTGAGTTCCCCTATAACAATAAGTGCCCACTTTACATTTATTAATGTCCTGAGTCCCCCCCTGTACAGTTCCCCTATACACAGTAATATGCCCCCTCACTGTATACATACAGACCCCATAGTATCCCTCAATGATGGCTCCAACACTGTATGATGGCCCCCTCAATAATCTCCACATTGTATGATGGCCCCCTAGATAGCCTCTATATAGTATAATACACCAGATAGTCCTCAATATAGTATAATGCAGCCCCCATAGGCAGACTCTACAGTATAATGCAGCCCCCCCATGGGCAGAGTCACTAGTATATTGCAGCCCCCCATAAGCAGTCTGTAATGTAAGGCAGCACCCCCCAACACCCCTGTAGGCAGCCTGTAATATAAGGCAGCACTCCCTCCATAGGCAGACTGCAGTATAAGGCACCCCCCATCCCCTATAGGCAGCCTGTAATATAAGGCAGCACTCCCCCCATAGGCAGACAGTAGTATAAGGCACCCCCCATCCCCTATAGGCAGACTGTAGCATAAGGCAGCACCCCCCATTCGCTCCGTACACCTTGTACACAAACGGCTCCACTCACCCCATACATACGCGGCTCCGCTCCTCCGTACACCTCATACATGCATATCTCCGCTTCGTACACCTTCTGCACACATGGCTCCGCTCTGTACACCTCATACACACACAGCTCTGCTACATCCACCTGGCTTAAACCCCTCCCGACCCCACACATAAACTTCACCTTAACCAGCACCAAGGCATGACAACCAGCACAGCAGAGTCCTGCAGCCAGCCACTGAAGTCCCTGATCATGTGACCCCCTGACTCCGCCCCTCGTGTGACCTCATCACAGGTCCTGTGCGCACAGATTAACTCAGGATTACATTGCTGGCTGTGAGCCCACTGCTGGCACCGGGGCCCCCCACTGCCTTCTCAGGGGCCCATAGCGGCCGGGTGGCAGAGTAGGGAGATCTATTCGCCCTGCTCTGCCGCAGAATGAAACTGTATGGGCGCGCTGTGCACACCGATACAGTTACATTAGTGTAGCTCTAGTGGGCCCCCTCAGAGAGCAGGGCCCGGGGCGACCGCCCCCTCTGCCCCCCCCGGTAGCTACGCTACTGCCTCAGGGTCTTGGAATTAGGTAAACCAGACAGAGGAACAAAATGACATTGCTTGCCGAACCTATCCAACACCACCCAGATACACGTCTTCCCTTCTGAGAGTGGTAGGTCAGTAATACAGTCCATGGAGATATGAGTCCAAGGACCCTCAGGGGTAGGCAAGAACTGAAGCCACTCGGCAGGGCGATTATGGGGATACTTAGCGCGAGCACAGGTTTCACAAGCCAGTCCTTACAGTCCTTTACTATAGTTGGCCACCAAAAATTCCTGGTTACAAGTCTGATGGTGTTATTGATACCTGGATGCCCTGCAAGGACGGAATCATGTGATTCCTTCAGAACTTGATGGCAAAATGTGGCCGGGACAGGTTTTGGGGAGGAGTAGTGTCAGGGGCTTGTTCTAGGGATCTTTGGATCTCTTCCAGAAGATCCAAAGACACAGGCAAAATAACAATTCCCTTAGCTAATATTGGAGTCGGTTCAGAGTCCTCGACCTGTGAGGGGCAAAAACTTCGAGACAGGGCATCGACCCTTACATTTTTAGTACCCGGTTGAAAAGTAATAAAATCAAATCTAGAGAAGAACAAGGCCCACCTTGCCTACCTAGGATTCAGTCTTTTTGCTGACTCCAAGTAGGTAAGGTTCTTGTGGTCAGTAATTACGGTAATCTTATGTTTGGCACCTTCGAGGAAATGGCGCCATTCCTCGAAGGCCCATTTGATAGCCAATAATTCCAGATTACCTATATCATAATTCCACAATTTGTGAAAATAGATATCCGGCACCATTTTGTGGAAAAATACCCTGAATGTCTGCACATATATTTTTCACATTAATAAAAACACCTTAATCCCACTTGGAACGGGGGCTCAATCACATATTGAAAATACAGAACATTTCGTTGTGGAGAAAGAGAAAAAGCAGGATGGCACTCACCGTTCATGTGAATCAAATCACTTTATTTCACATACACAAGGCATCGGCATAGGCACGGGAGCAATGTGCTGGAAGACGGACAACAGCCGTTTCGCGCTCAATACGCTTCAACAGGTCCTATGCTCAGAATACAGGTAATGCAAAAAAACATGTTTGAATAATAACTCCTCCCCTTCACATGTCTTGTGACTCCTCTACCAATAAAACTCTTTAATGAAGAAAAAAAAAAAAACACAAGAAGATAAAAAACATATCCCTCTACAGCACTATATTACAATTATTATTTTTTTTTTTAAATATTCAAAGGAATACAGCCATATCTACCTATTCATTTAACCCTAATGGACCTGTGGCTTTAGTGCGGAGAATCCATCTGGCTTCAACCTGCAAAAGACGCTTATCATGATTCCCTCCATATTGCGGTGCAGAAACTCTTTCAATACCAGCAAAACGCAGTGCCTCCGCATTTCCACCATGGAATTTCCTCATGTGTTCTATAAGTCTGGGGACTCCTTTTCCTGTGGTAATTGAATTAAAATGTTCTCTAAACCTGATGTAAAGAGGCCGAATTGTTTTGCCAATGTA
This sequence comes from Dendrobates tinctorius, assembly GCF_039654945.1. Classification (NCBI taxonomy): domain Eukaryota; kingdom Metazoa; phylum Chordata; class Amphibia; order Anura; family Dendrobatidae; genus Dendrobates; species Dendrobates tinctorius. The sequence continues at coordinate 5,098,122 of NW_027361793.1, forward strand.
GAAAGAAACGCATGGGCAAAATAGGACATAAACCACAAAGGCAGTTTTACATGAGATAAATTATTTTACCTCGTGATACACAGATCCCATTTTTACAGTTTTTCCAATCAGCTTAAAGGGGCACCAAGGACAATTCTTGCACTTATAGTTCCCTACTGGACTACTGGATTCCAGCCAATTGTTCCGTTTATCTTGGTATCTGTTTTTTACCAGCAAATCTCGGAGATTAGTACTCCATTTACTTGCAAACAGGGGACCTCTGCCTACCACATCCAATAAATCTCTATCACCTTCCAAAAAAAAAAAAAAAAGATTTTAATTGTATTATAATGCTGTAGAGGGAAATGTTTTTTTTTGTTTTTGTTTTTTTCATTAAAGAGTTTTATTGGTAGAGGAGTCACAAGACATGCTCAGGTGAAGGGGAGGAGTTATTATTCACACATGTGTTTTATTTGCATTACCTGTATTCTGAGCATAGGACCTGTTGAAACGTATTGAGCGAGAAACGGCTGTTGTCCGTCTTCCAGCACATTGCTCCCGTGCCTATGCCGATGCCTTGTGTATGTGAAATAAAGTGATTTGATTCACATGAACGGTGAGTGCCATCCTGCTTTTTCTCTTTCTCCACAACGAAATATATCATAATTCCGCTCGGTGGAAGAGAATTTTAGGGAAAAGAAGGCACACGGACGAAGTTGAGTGAGGGATGCAGTGCCTTGTGATAGCACTGCTCCTACTCCAACTTCAGAGGCATCTACCTCTACAATAAAGGGGCGGTCCAGATCAGGCTGAACCAATCTCGGGTTAGAGGAGAAACATTCCTTTAATATAGAAAACGCATGAAGCTCTTTAGGCTTCCAGTTAATCACATCCGCCCCTTTCCGAGTCAAATCAGTGAGTGGTTTGGCTATCTCAGAAAAACCTTTAATGAATTTACGATAGTAGTTAATGAAACCTAAAAATCTCTGCAGTGCCTTTAGAGACTTGGGTTGTACCCATCCTTAATGAGTTGGATTTTAGAAGGATCCATGCGAAACCCTTTAGCTGGCAAAATATACCCCAGAAACTGTACCTCTTCAGTCATGAAAACATATTTCTCTAGTTTAGCGAATAAAGAATGCTCTCTAAGTCTCTGGAGGACAGAACAGACATGTTGGACATGCGTCATAAGGTCAGCAGAATAAATCAGGATGTCATCCAAATAAATGACCACATGTACACCACAGATGTCTCTGAAAATATTGTTCACAAAATTTTGGAACACTGCAGGTGCATTACTGAGCCCGAACGGCATTACAGGATACTCAAAGTGGCCGAGAGGTGTGTTAAACGTGGTCTTCCACTCATCTCCCTTTCTTTTACGGACAAGATTATATGCTCCTCGGAGGTCAATTTTAATAAACCAACGGGCTCCCAAGAGCTGATTATAAAGATCAAGGATGAGTGGAAGCAGATACTGGTTTTTCACAGTGATTGCGTTTAACTCACGGTAATCAATGCAAGGTCTTAGACCACCATCTTTCTTTTCCACAAAAAAGAACCCAGCCCCAACTGGTGAGGTGGATGGTCTAATAAACCCTTTTCATAAACTGTCTGCTATGAAGTCTTTCATGGCCTGACGTTCTGGACCAGAGAGATTAAATATTCTCCCCTTTGGGAGATGAGAATCCGGTATCAAGTCTATGGGGCAATCGTACTCTCTGTGAGGGGGTAATTTGTCTGATTCCACTATAGAAAAGACATCTGTGGCGACCCTGAGGGTTCAGTCGCCACAGAGGTACTGCACCTCCTCCTGAGGTGTGGTACCCCACTATCCAGGTAAGGTGGAGGCACCTGACCACACTCCACACCTGCACCCAGCACAGACACTTTAGAATAGCAGAGAACCCTCTAAGCCAGCTGCTTTGGTTCACAAAGGGTGCTGGGGAAGTGGGTGGAGCTTAGACTGCACAAGAGAACAGGAGAATGTTAGGAAAGAGTCAGTTAGTGAGAAAAGATCCCCAGAGAGGGATGGAGCGGAAGCAAGTGCTGCAGCAGACTGTTGTGAGTTGGAGCTGTTGGCACGGGAAGGAGCAAGAGAAAGCCTAATTCTCCAGAAGGAAGATAGATTAGTACGGAACATGGGGAGAAGAGAACTGAGGACAAGGGTGGGAGCCAAGCCCTTCCTTAAGTTTAAAGAGCATGGTCCAGAGTCCGGTATCCGAGGTTGTATGGATACTGATGTTCCTGCAACAGAAACCGGAGGAATAGAAGTTGTCATCACTTTATTCCCACCTAAGACTCAGGGGCACAATAGCAATGTGTGTGAACCGGGACCTGAAAGTAGGAAGTTCCTGAAGTGGGCTACAGCTGTCTGCCGTACGAGTGGGGTTCTAAGTAACATCTGGAAGGAGGAACTTGAGTTTCATTCACAACTTCAAGTACTCCAGTTTAAGCGCTAGTGAGGAGACGTTCAGAGAAGGCACATGTTGTAGGAGTGCTGGAAAGGTGTACTTTACCTTGCCTGGGAGTTGGCTGAGCCCCTGACCTGGAGGACACGGCACCGAAGCTGGCACCTGTGTGCACCAGACTGTGAGTAAAACCTTGGAACTACATGCCCTTGTGTCTTCCACTTATTCCTGCGCCTTGCACCCAGCTCTGCTACATCTACTTCTTCACACTATCTCCCCATTTACCAACCTCAACTACTCTGCCCTGGGACTACAGCCCTACCTGTGGAAGGCTACAACATCATAGCTGCACTCAACACCCATCCCAGGGAAGCAACACCGCAGCGCTGGTCACCCTGACCAGAAACCACAGGTGGCATCACGAGTCATCATAATAACTTTATCCCCATCACTCTACCCCTTTACATTGACTGCCTGATGCCACGGACCGGGTCACTGCCACTGTGACATCTTCCATTGAAATCAACGGGCCCGGCGCCGAGTTCCCCATGGTCTCTGGGGCGGGTCACATCCTCATAATCTTTGAATGCATGAGGTAACAAGGGAGGTCTGACCTTAACTTGATTCACTGATAGCGATATATAGTTATCCTGACACTTTGGGCTCCAGCACACAATATCACCCAAGTGCCAGTCTATGACCGGATTATGTTTATGTAACCATGGCATACCCAGAATAACTGCAGATGATAAATCATTGATAACAAAATATGACACATGTTCAGAATGTAATGATCCCACTGAAATTAATACTTTCTTAGTGACAAACTCCACTCCACCCTGGACAATAGATGTGCCAATAATCGCGGTGGTTTTAATGGGGGCATTAAGCCTTAGTAGTGGAACGCCAAGATTCCTTGCTACCAGGGAATCTATAAAATTCCCTTCTGAACCACTATCTACATAAGCCTCCAAACACACAGATTTCTTAAGGTAGGAATGGATCTGGAATTACAGCGGAACCCAAGGGGTAGCTGCCTATGAGAGCAGCAGACCGGAGCAGGACGGTCGCTAGGAAGAGACTAAAAAACGGAGCCGAAAGCGTAGTCAGGAGTCCAAGTCAAAACCGGGCAAGCAGCAAAGGTACAAAATCAGCAGGCTGTAGAAGGGTAAGCGTAGTCAGGAGTCAAGGTCAAAACCGGGCGAGCAGCAGAGGTACAAAATCAGCAGGCTGTAGAAGGGTAAGCATAGTCAGGAGTCAAGGTCAAAACCGGGCGAGCAGCAGAGGTACAAAATCGGCAGGCAGCAGAAGGGTCAAAAATCCAGGCTGAGGTCAGAGTCAAAATAACAATACACACTAGTTCACTGGGGAAACCAAGACTTTATCTAGCGGCCTGCAGGACAGGCTCCAAAGTATTTGAAGGACATGGCTACCTCTCATAGGCTCACAGCCTGATGACCTAATCTGGACCACCCCCAGAACCAGGCCAGATGGCAATGCACGACTGGCACCAACCACTTCACCTCTGACAGAAGAGCGAAGTCTGTGCCCACCAGACGCCTGCGCAGGGAACCCTTCTCTGTTACCACCATCACCCACAAGAGAAACACGGCGATGCCCAGCGACAGAGGCATGCTTCAAAAGAGCGGGACCATATGAGCATATAGCCATCCTATCACCGGCACCACCAGTCGAGGGAGTCCGGTGCCTTCCAGTGGCCGAGGCCGGAGCACCAGCCACCGAGTCCAATGGCGACGTGACAGGAGTCCGCTGCCTCCCAGCGGCCGAGGCCGGAGTACCAGCCACCGAGTCCAACGGCGACGTGACATAGATATATCCATATCTTTTTTTGAATCAGATCTTTTTTATTAAACATTCAGGAATCAATACAGAAAGAATATGACATCTTATATAGCTAGTAAAAATTACATTGAGAGCAGATATTATTTAAAGGGTAAAACTCTTCCTGTGTAAGAATAAATAAAAAGAAGAAATCTCAAAACACAGATATTTGCATAAAATTGAGCCTATAAACAACATGGCTCCACAAATAAACAAAAATCAAAATTATACATCAGTGCCTCACTTCAGCGGGAAAACCATCCCCGCCAGCCGCGCCACTCCGCATCATATTTCGCCCCCCCCGCCCCCCACGGATATCAGGTCCAATCCACCCCAGCCCCCTCCCACCGCGCCACTCAAAATCTACTTCGCCACAAAGGGCACTAGACTTTATTTTCACCCCCCAAGCATCCCCTCATCGCAAGCACAACAGCAACTGGTCCAACATCGCATCCCGTACCAGTGCGCCCGAGGGGAGACCCGGTGACTCCATCCATGGCTGCCAAACTTTGTAAAACTTTCTTAATGCATTTCTTTTTAAATAAGCCCCCCTTTCCAATCTGATGACATTATTTAGTTTATTTTTAAGCTCTGACAATGTTGGTGGCATAGGATCCAACCAATGATATGCAAGTATCTTTCTTGCCTGATACAGGATGCGTGCTATTCCCAGGGCCACTGCAGAGTCCGGGTCAACCCCCTCCTCCCACAAATTCAACAAACATAGACGAGGTGACGGTCGTATTGTGATATGGTATACTTGGGCTATGAGTCCCAGGGTCTGCCTCCAGAAATCCCCAATGTGCCCGCACTCCCACATAACATGCATCAAGTGGGCATCATCCTGCCCACACCTAACACATTGTGTATTGGGCCTAAGTCCCATTTTAAATAATAAGCTGGGTGTTTTATATACCCTGTGAATGAGATATATTTGCGAAAGCCGCTGGCACTCAGAAACCGCCATTTTAGGGACCTGTTCTAGAATATCGGACCACTGGTCCTCCGTCAGGGGGCCAACGTCCTGTTCCCACTTATTCTTAGCAGCAGTCAGTGGATATGTCTCCAGATGGGCAGGCAATAATCTTTTATATAATTCAGAGATAAGTCCCCTAGAAGACTCAGATGTAAGTAGCATATGTAGTGTTTGATTATGTGTCACTATCACCGGATTTGTCCTTCTCTGTTTTTCCAATGCATGTCTTAGCTGTAAGTACTGATAAAAGAAGACGTGCGGGAGGTGAAATTCTGTTCTCAATTGTTCAAAACTCTTAATAGTATTATTTTGCAAAATTTGTGACACCAGATAAATCCCTTTATCTTCCCATCTTCCGAACCCCACCAGCCTTTTGATCTCTTGCAAATCCAGATTTCGCCACAATGGCCACAATTCCGTAGGTCCATTTATCTTCAAAAGAGACTTACCCCTATCCCACACCCTGAAAATCATAGCCAACGTGGGGTATCGTGCCCCATTTATCTGCCGTCTTCCCACCTCCAACCGGCACCCTGGATATTTCCATACCGATCCTTCCCTCACAATATCACCACCATTGTCACACGCCCCGTCTCTACCCCAACCCTTAAGATGTTGCATCTGGGATGCTATAAAGTATATGAATGGGTTTGGCACCGCCAATCCTCCCTCCTCCTTCCCTCGCTGCAGTATCTCCAAGCGAATCCTAGCCTGTTTTTTCTTCCAAATTAATTCCCGGAATAATGTATTTATTTTTGCAAAAAAGTCCCTACAGATCCACACCTGAGAATTATGTATCAAATATAATAATTGTGGCATCATTACCATTTTGATTAAGTTAGATCTACCAATATTCGACAACGGCAGGCGACACCAAGTATGTACTTTTGCTCTAAATCGCTGCAACAGGGGCTCCAGATTCAGAGCCCGAAAATCCTTCGGGGCAGGACTAACAATTATACCCAGATACTTAAACCTCCGAACTACAGGGACCAGTATCTGCAAATCTGAGAAATCCGCCGGGAGAGGGTCTATCGGCATTAAAGCTGATTTGGACCAATTAATCCGAAGACCAGACCTCAGCCCAAATTCTCGAATGACCTCCATTGCCGGCAAAATCGAGGAATGTACCTTATCTAAATATAGAAGTAAATCATCCGCGTACAATGATATCCTCAACTCCACAGTTCCACATCTGAATCCCATTATTTCTCTGGACATCCGAATTGCAACTGCCAATGGCTCCACCGCAGTAGCAAATAGCAAGGGCGAGAGCGGGCACCCCTGTCTAGTACCTCTCCCAAGAGGAAAAGACTCAGAGACCCTGCCATTAGCCCCAACCTTCGCCACCGGCGAGCCATACAACAGCCTCACCCAATTTATAAATCTGTGTCCAAAGCCCATTTTCCGAAGTACCGCCCACAAAAAACCCCACTCCAAACTATCGAATGCCTTAGCGGCGTCTAAGGACAAAATTGCTCTTCCCCCCAACTCCCCAGAACTATGTTGAATCCCCAAGTATAGTTTCCTAAGGTTCATAGATGTGGCTCTGCCTGGGATAAATCCCGTCTGATCCTTCTGTATAACAGATGAGATAACTCGGGACATCCTATTGGCGAGTACCTTGGCCAATAATTTAACATCTGTTGATAATAGGGAAATTGGGCGATATGAATCCGGAACCTCTGGATCCTTTCCGGGCTTTAATATTAAAACTATCAAAGCTTCCCTCATAGATGGCGGGAGGACCCTCTGCCTTTCAGCCTCTTCAAATACCTTAAGTAGCTTAGGTAGCAGTAAGGGTGCATAGGTTTTGTAAAACTCGCCAGGCAGGCCATCCATTCCTGGAGCCTTTTCATTTTGCATCTGACCAAGCGCCTCCTCCAACTCCTCCAACAGGATGTCCCGATCCAATGAATCCCTATCGCTATCAGCCAATGCAGGGAGAGAGAGAGCATCCAGGTACTGCTCAATCTCAGTCTCCGTGAGACTGCAATCTGATGTGTATAGTCGCATATAATACCTCCTTATCTCACTCACTATGTCCGCACTGTCTGTCACAGGACCACCCGAGTCCGTTTTTAGCCTATTGATATATGAAGATCCGTCCTGTGCTCTAATGACCGTGGCCAATAAATGTCCTACTCCCTCCCCCTCTATAAAATATTTTTGTTTGAGGAAATAACGTTTATTTGCTGCCGCCGACATGAGGTTTTCCCTGAGCGACCCCTGTGCCTTCTCCAAAGCGTTTTTAGTTTCCTCTGTCGGGTTGAGTATCACCGCAGCCTCCGCAACAGACACCTCCTGGATCAGACTCTGGGTGTAGCGTCTATTTTGGCTTTTCCGTGTGCATATTTCTCTAATATATAAGCCCCTGACATAGGCTTTCATGGAATCCCAGACTATGTGTGATGGTGCAGAGTACTCATTAAGTTGAAAATATTCTAGAATGGCATCATGCAAAGATCCCCCTATAAGCTGGATCCAGAAGGGATTAAGCTTCCAGATAGGTCTAGATAGGGTGAGGGGGTGTCCCCATGAAAGTGTGACATGTAGCAGCGAGTGATCAGATACACTTCTAGGCAGGTAGGCCACCCCTCGTACATATGGGGTCATGAGTGTATTCCCAATGGCCAGGTCTATCCGTGACATAGCGTGGTGGGAGCTAGAGTAGCAGGAAAACTGTCTGGCTGTGAGGTTTTGGACACGCCAAAGATCTACCATACCCAGCTCCACTAACGTTCTAGCAAATGAGGTTGAGGCTGCATCTTCTGATATGTTTCCCGAATGCAACTTATCCAAATAGGGATGCAAATATGTATTAAAATCTCCTATTAGAAGAGTCGGCGCAGGGGGAAAGGAACCCAAAATAGACAAGATTCTTTTTACTGGTTCGACTGAATAGGGCGGGGGGATGTATATGGCAACCAAAATAAATTGTATACCGTATAACGTGCAAAGCAAACATACAAATCTGCCCCCAGGGTCAACCACTGATTTAGTACATGAGAAGGGGATGGACCTGTGCACCAGCACACTGACACCCCGCGCATGGGTCGAGTACGTGGAATGATATTCATGTGAAACCCATCCCTTTCTTAGCCAATGAATATTATCTTTCACCATGTGGGTCTCAGACATACACAGGATAGCCGGGAGAAATTTCTGCATATTAGTAAATATAGCACATCTCTTATTTGCATCCCCGAGCCCCCTAACATTCCACGCTACAATATTAAGTGATATCGCCATAAGAGCAGACTAAAAAATGAGAAATCGGAACATACTCCACTCCCGAGGGAGAGAGGCAATCTCCACCATCCCTCAGTACAATGAATTGGGTGACACGGCTGACGCACATCACATCCCACAGAACAATTAGGGAATACAACAACAAACGAAAAAAACAAAGGAGGGAGAGGGAGCACTGCACACCAGTGCACAGCGCCCCTACCCCCAAACACAAGTGTAACTTGCACATTTCTCTCAAATAGAGAGAATCAGGGCTAGAAAACTCGCCAGAGTCAACGCAGGGAGAAGGGTCCACAGCTTGTCACTGTAACGAGTGTCCACAGCAATCCGGTCAGCTCCCGCCCTGAATCCGAAATGGAATGAACAGTAGTAATTATACCAGCATAGCGTCCTAGACAAAAAGGAGTAACATCACCTGGTGGCGAAAAAAGGGAGAACTCCTCATGGACCTCTCATTAATATCCAGCCAGGACAGCGCCATTCCCGCCGTATCAAAAAAGTGCGTTTCTCCATTCACATCAATCCGCAGTCTAGCAGGGTACATCATGGAATATGTCACCTGTAAGTCACGTAGGCGTTTTTTAATCTCAATAAATTGCGCCCTTTTACGCTGCACCTCCAGGGAAAAATCAGGGAAAATGGAGACTTTCCTCCCATTAATAGCAAGTTCCTTAATGTCTCCGGATCTGTGCAGGATAGCATCTCTATCTTTAAAGTGTAGGAGCTTGAGCAAGATGGGACGTGGGGGTGCTCCCGGCGGGGGGGGCACGCGTAGGGACCCTGTGTGCTCTCTCAATAGTAAAGAATGGGGACAAAACATCTTTACCAAAGGTGTCCATTAGCCATTTTTCAAAAAAGCCAAGTGAGTCAGTCCCCTCCGTCCTCTCCGGAACCCCCACCAGTCGCAGATTACTTCTACGGGAGCGGTTCTCTAAATCATCCACCTTGTTCAGCAGTATTGTAATATTTTGCGTGGCTTTTCCCAGCTCCCGTGTTATTGGTGGCAATTTATCCTCCGTCGCACCAACACGCTCCTCCAGTTCCCCCACCCTGGCAGTCACCCCCCGCAGCTCTTGTTTAATACAGGCCATGTCCTTGGTGACAATCTCCATTTGATTACTTAGAGTGGCCAGTGTGGTATTGCAGGAGTTAATTGCTGCGAGGATTTCTCCCAGCGTGGGCTCAGCAGTCACAGACTCCGGCTGCTCCCCATCCCCCACTCCTTCCTCCTCCAGCACAGGCCCCTGTGTCTGCACGTGTCGGGCTGAAGGGGGGCCCAGTTTACTCACTGTTCCCTCCCTGGAGAGATGATCCTCCAGCTCCACGCTGCATCCAGTGTCTGCCTCAGTCTGTGCACTGGGCGATCGAGCAGCAGCAGGAGGCACCCTTGCATATCGTTCCAGCCTGCCAGCAGCTCCCATCGCTCCACTACCGGCCGACTTGTTGTTTGCTGGCGCCATCCTGGATGTAGCAGAGGCGCGCCCCGGCGTCTCCTTATCTTTTTTACTGCTGCGGTTCGACATGGCCCAAGGATCCTCCGCTGTCTAAACGCCCAGGGAGATATTGCAGCCCTCCAGGTCAGTGGGACTCGTCAGCAGTGCCGGTAATCAGGATTTATTGTCGGATCCGGGCAGGAGCTCTCTCACTCCACGTCCTCCCTACATGAGGTCCAGGCCACGCCCCCCAGATATATCCATATCTATAGATATATCCATAGATATATCTATAGATATGGATATATCTATGGATCTATGGATGTATCTATAGATATATCTATGGATGTATTCATAGATATCCTTAGATATTCATGCAGTAGATATTTCTATAGCTATATCTATGGATATATCTATAGATATCTATGGATGGATATATATAGATAAATAAATAATAGCAAGGCCAATGTTTATTAATGAATGAAGAAAACCAAGGTAGCAACAGGAAAAATGATCCCTAAAACTTCACTTTTAATCAATATTTAAAATCTGGACAATCCCAGTTCATAGGGACTAGGGAAATATTTAAACAAACACCAGACAAAGAATAATAAATACTCCGGGCCACTAAACTCGCCCTAATAGGCCCTAGCTGTCCCTGCCTAATCGCGGAGGTTGGCACCCTAATTGTAGACGATAGTGGCGCCCCCGCTCAACGTCGGTGACCCTAATACACCCTAAGAGACCCTAGTCCACGAGGATACACAGAAAAACACAAACACACAATAAACACACGAAAAAACCCCTGGTGGAGAGACTGTATAACGTCTCTAAGATATTTGCCTTATCTCGAAATAGAATCATGGGCATATAAACCCACCCTGAATAATATCTTGAAGTAAAAAATACTGATATATAGCAGCTTTTTGAAGGCTTATGCTTATTACGAGATAAGTCATCAAAAGCTGCTATATATCAGTATTTTTTACTTCAAGATATTATTCAGGGTGGGTTTATATGCCACACACGCAGGCCCCCGCACAGCCACACACAGCTTCCCGCATAGCCCTGCACAGTCCCCCGCACAGCCCCGTACAGCCCGCACAGACCCCTGCACAGCCCCGCATAGACCCGCACACAGCCCCGCATACCCCCGCACAGACCCGCACAGACCCCCGCACAGGCCCACCACACACGCACACACACATAGCCCGCGCACACCATACAGCCATACAGTGTCAGTGCAGGTGCAGTTAAAAATAGCGGAATCCGTCACCGGATTCCGTCATTTGTCGGACAGCGATGGATCCGTAGCCAATAGACTTCCATTCTAGCAAAAATCGGACAGCGACGGATTTGTCGCTGTCCGATTTTTCAACGTAGACAAAAAACATTCCTATTTCCGTCGTCTCTGTCTGACATACAAAGAATTTCCGAAGGATGAAACATGCGGCCATCCGTCGCAATCTGTCGCTAATACAAGTCTATGATAAAAAAGCGGATCCAGCAGCATCAGTCACCGGATCCGTTTTTTTCAAAATTCAGTGTATTCTGACTGATGGCAAAAAATTGATAAATGAAAGGGGCCTTAGCCGCAGGCGTTTTAAATCACAGCAGGGCCATCACCCCTCCACAGAGATGTATATTTCTATCTAAGGAGAGGATTTACATAGGTTCCCATACAGATGAAGACTTTAGTCTAAGTGAGATTGGCAAGGTTAGGGTCCTGAAAAATGAGAAACGCCTTAACGTGGCTTCCAGGTAGACATAAATTGGCCATTTTACGTGCTAAGCTTTCTCAATTGTTCATATTTCTAATCATAGAATCATAGAATCGTAGAGTTGGAAGGGACCTCCTGGGCCATCTGGTCCAACCCCCTGCTCAAAGCAGGATTCGCTAAATCATCCCAATCAGATGTCTGTCCAGCCTCTGTTTGAAGACTTCCATTGAAGGAGAACTCACCACTTCTCGTGGCAGCCTGTTCCACTCATTGATCACTCTAACTGTCAAAAAGTTTTTTCTAATATGTAATCTGTGTCTCCTCCCATTCAGTTTCATCCTATTGCTTCTAGTCTTTCCTTGTGCAAATGAGAATAAAGATGATCCTTCTACAATGTGACAGCCCTTTAGATATTTGTAGACAGCTATTAAGTCTCCTCTCAGTCTTCTCTTTTGCAAACTAAACATTCCCAAATCATGCAACCTTTCCTCATAAGACAGGGTTTGCAGACCGGTCACCATTCTGGTCACTCTTTTCTGAACTTGCTCCAGTTTGTTGATGTCTTTTTTAAAATGTGGTGCCCAAAACTGGACACAATATTCCAGATGAGGTCTGACCAAAGAGGAATAGAGAGCAATAATGACTTCACGTGATCTAGACTGTATGCTTCTGTTAATACATCCTAGAATTGCATTTGCCTTTTTTGCTGCTGCATCACACTGTTGACTCATATTCAGTCTGTGATCTATTAGTATACCCAAGTCTTTTTCACATGTGCTGTTGCTTAGCCCTATTCCTCCCATTCTGTATATGCTTTCTTCATTTTTATCGCCCAGATGTAGTACTTTGCATTTTCCCTGTTAAAAACCATTCTGTTAGTTGCTGCCCACTGCTCCAGTTTATTTATATCTTTTTGAATCCTCTCTCTCTCTTCTCTAGTATTAGCTATCCCTCCTAGCTTTCTGTCATCAGCAAATGTAATCAGTTTACCCTCAATTCCTTCATCTAAATTATTGATAAAGATGTTGAACAATACAGGGCCCAGGACAGAGCCCTGTGGTACCCCACTTGAGACATTCTACCAACTGGATGTGCAGCCATTTACGACCACTCTTTGGGTTCGATCACTAAGCCAGTTATGAATCCACCTAACAGTTGCCTTTATGTATATCACACTCCATCTATGACATGCCATCTCAGAGGACGTTGTCCCGTTTACTGCACCGGCTATTTGGCACAATACCAGTGCTCCATTGTCTGTCCCCCGTATTCGTGCCCTCTAGATGGTAAAATTGCCCCCTAGAAAATGTTAATGCCCTGTGCAAGTTCCCTAGAAAGCAGTGACCAGATTTTACCCCTAGAAAGTAATGATGCCCTGTATACACATGATGGTCACATAGTGCTCTTACAACAATAAGGCTTAAAAGCCCCCCTGTATTTGTATGTGTGTGTGTATATGTGTATATATATATATATATATACACAGTTGTGGCCAAAAGTATTGACACCCCTGCAATCTTGTCAGATAATACTCAGTTTCTTCCTGAAAATGATTGCAAGCACAAATTCTTTGGTATTATTATCTTTATTTAATTTGTCTTAAATGAAAAAACACAAAAAGAATTGTCCTAAAGCCAAATTGGATATAATTCCACACCAAACATAAAAAAGAGGGTGGACAAAAGTATTGGCACTGTTCGAAAAATCATGTGATGCTTCTCTAATTTGTGTAATTAACAGCACCTGTAACTTACCTGTGGCACCTAACAGGTGTTGGCAATAACTAAATCACACTTGCAGCCAGTTGACATGAATTAAAGTTGACTCAACCTCTGTCCTGTGTCCTTGTGTGTACCACATTGAGCATGGAGAAAAGAAAGAAGACCAAAGAACTGTCTGAGGACTTGAGAAACCAAATTGTGAGGAAGCATGAGCAATCTCAAGGCTACAAGTCCATCTCCAAAGACCTGAATGTTCCTGTGTCTACCGTGCGCAGTGTCATCAAGAAGTTTAAAGCCCATGGCACTGTGACTAACCTCCCTAGATGTGGACAGAAAAGGAAAATTGACAGATTTCAACGCAAGATTGTGCGGATGTTGGATAAAGAACTTCAACTAACATCCAAACAAGTTCAAGCTGCCCTGCAGTCCGAGGGTACAACAGTGTCAACCCGTACTATCCGTCAGGGTCTGAATGAAAAGGGACTGTATGGTAGGAGACCCAGGAAGATCCCACTTCTTACCCCGAGACATAAAAAAGCGAGGCTGGAGTTTGCCAAAACTTACCTGAAAAAGCCTAAAACAATTTGGAAGAATGTTCTCTGGTCAAATGAAACAAAAGTAGAGCTTTTTGGGCAAAGGCATCAACATAGAGTTTACAGGAGAAAAAAAAGGCATTGAAAGAAAAAAACACGGTCCCTACAGTCAAACATGGCGGAGGTTCCCTGATGTTTTGGGGTTGCTTTGCTGCCTCTGGCACTGGACTGCTTGACCGTGTGCATGGCATTATGAAGTCTGAAGACTACCAACAAATTTTGAAGCATAATGTAGGGCCCAGTGTGAGAAAGCTGGGTCTCCCTCAGAGGTCATGGTCTTCCAGCAGGACAATGACCCAAAACACACTTCAAAAAGCACTAGAAAATGGTTTGAGAGAAAGCACTGGAGACTTCTAAGGTGGCCAGCAATGAGTCCAGACCTGAATCCCATAGAACACCTGTGGAGAGATCTAAAAATGGCAGTTTGGAGAAGGCAGCCTTCTAATATCAGGGACCTGGAACAGTTTGCCAAAGAAGAATGGTCTAAAAATCCAGCAGAGCATTGTAAGAAACTCATTGATGGTTAATGGAAGCGGTTGGTCACAATTATTTTGGCTAAAGGTTGTGCAACCAAGTATTAGGTTGAGGGTGCCAATTCTTTTTGTCTGGCCCATTTTTGGAGTTTTGGGTGAAATGATCAATGTTTTGCTTTTTGCTTCATTCTCTTTTGTGTTTTTTCATTTAAGGCAAATTAAATGAAGATAATAATACCAAAGAATTTGTGTTTGCAATCATTTTCAGGAAGAAACTGAGTATTATCTGGCAAAATTGCAGGGGTGTCAATACTTTTGGCCACAACTGTTTATATATATTAATCAATAATTTTTGTATAACAGGAAGCTGCAGCAGCAGAAGAAGACCGAAGGGGTGGAGAGATACCCGGAGTGGGCACGCAATTGGTAAGTTTCTTGCATGTGTCGCAGAAACACATCATCACACTACACACAACACATAAAAAAGTGCTCATTACAGACATCACACTGCACACAATGCCTACATCCAAGCACATAATTTTTTTTCTTTTTATTTTACAGTCTTCAGATTCTGGTGCCCGATCCAGAGGTCCTCAAAGCGGCTCCCAGGGTTGTCGGCATGAGCGGTCGGGCGGTCAACATTCGGTAAGCACCCTTATTTGGTTTAAAAAAAAATTTTGTCCATAATATATGTTGTTTTTTGGAGTGTAATGTATTTGTTTTGTGTCTTTTTTAACAGGCTTCACAGTATGCTCCTGACTCGGACGGTGAGGAGGCCGGCCTAGATATTGACCTCCTCATCGATATGATCCGAGAGCGGGAGCCGCTGTGGAATATGGGGGACCGCAGCCACGCCAATCTCATTGTGACCCGTCGGCTCTGGGAGCAAGTCTGCCAGCAACTTGTTGCCAACTGGGAGGGCCTTGATGTTCGGGTCCAGCATAAAGCGCGTAAGTATACAGTTATGTTGCTGGATGTAAAGTGTTGTATCCTAACCAATTTGTGCTTTCACTTTTCAGGTGAGAGAATTGTCAAGCGGTGGCGGTCAATCAGGGATTGCTTCAAGAAGGCGTTAAATAATGACATGCGGGCCCCGAGTGGATCTGGAGGATGCAGAAGCAAGTACAAATATGCAAACGCCCTGCCATTCCTCTGGTCAACGATGGTGAGCAGGTAAATATTACCCACCCCATTTAATAAAAAATGTTTACAACATGTTAGGGCAGGTTAGGATAGGATATAGGTTGAACTAGATGGACTTAAAGTCTTCCTTCAACCTTAATAACTATGTTACTATGTTACTATGTCTAACACTTTTTTTTTCTTTCAGCCACGGCCATGCAATATCAATATATTAATTATATTTTTTTCTCTTTATTCCACAGCACCATCGGCAGCACTCGGGAGCCTGCACAGTTGAATCCTTCTGGGGCAACCCCTGAGGAGTCTGCCGCCAAGGGACACAGAAAGTCCCGGACCCTCTGCACCTTCCCAGCCTTCCCTCACATCTGATCCCTCAGTCCCACCCCTGTGCACTGGATCATCGTGGCCGCCTGCATTGCATGTATCAGCTGGTGAGGATATAACTTTTCCTTTACCGGACCCCTCTGCTGTTGCCACCTCTAGTACACCTGTTGGTTCTGGGCGGCAGCACCAGAGGGGTCAGGAAAAGAGCTATGCGCATGAGTTCTTACATCTGAATGCATCCTTCAGCCTTATCTCCACCCACCACTATGTAGATTTGTATTTTTTTTTTTATTTGCTAATAAAAAAACAGATTGTTTAAAATTTTGGTCTTTTATTTGGTTATAAGGTTTGTAAGGTAAAAAAAGGTTTTGAAAACAAGGTTAAATACTGTGGTTAAAGAAGTTAAAATACTTTGGTTAAGACACAACCAGGTACCCAACTTGGGTAAGGTAAAATAGGAGGTAAAATACTTTGGATAAGACACAACCAGGTACACAACTTGGGTAAGGTAAAATAGAAGGTAAAATACTTTGGGTAAAGAAGGTCAATTACTTTTGGTTACAAGGTACAAGAGAAATTTTTCAAACTCTCTCATCCTGCCAGCCTACTCTTCCTTGCGGTGAAATAAAGTATTCAGCAAATTTGTCACTCATTCTGGAAACTGACACAGAACTTCTATACGTAATGTTGTGATAATCATGCAAGGTGGTTTCTTCAGGGTGGCTATCAATGGAAATCTGTTCTTTGCATATAACAAAATTGTGCAGAAACACACAAGCTTTCCCCACCTCATCCACAGTCTTCAAGTTGATAGCGGTCAATAGAACTCGCCATTTGGCTGTCAGAATCCCAAAAGCGCACTCCACCATTCTTCATGCTCGTGTGATGTGGTAATTAAAAATTCTTTTAGTTGGCGTCAATCTACTACTGGAGTATGGTTTCAGTAGGTGTTCCAATAGTTGGAAGGCTTCATCCCCAACACAAACAAATGGCATTGGTGGCCCAGAGGTTTCAGGCAGCTGTCTTGGGGGTGGAAATTGGAAGGTGTTTCCATAGAGATGACGCTACATTGTGGACAATTTGAAAACTTGGGAATCATTGGAGCGGCCATAGACTCCAATATAAACCGCTATAAACTTGTATTCAGCATCAGCGATGGCCATGAGCACAATGGAGAAATATTTTTTTATAGTTAAAATATTCTGATCCAGATCCAGCAGGTTTGATGATGCGGATATGTTTCCCGTCCACTGCACCCAAGCAATTGGGAAACTGACAGATTTGTTGGAATTTATCTGCAATTTCAAGCCAATTCTCCATTGTGGGATGTGGTATAAACTAGTCATGTAAAGAGTCCCACAATGCACGGCATGTGTGCTTCACAATTCCGGAGATGGTGGAAATCCCAAGTCTGAACTGGAAATGGAATGACTAGAGGGATTCAAAGGTTGCAAGGAATCTGTGACAAAAATAAAGGAAAAAATGAGTACATAATAAAAAAATAGCATTACACTTATAAGTCAGCTTAACAGTTAGAGATACAATAAAATCAATTATTAAATACTACCAGCAGCAACATTACAGTTAGAAGTGTGCTTTACAAGGAGGAGATACAATAAAAATGCCTTACCGAAGAGTCAACATCAGACTCTCCGGTGGTGAAATGGAGAAGCGGCAATATGTGTCATTTCTTCTGATGAGGTGTCCAATTCGTTCCACCAAAAAATCAAAGTTCTCCATTTGCATACGAATATATGAGAAAAATTTCTCTGGGTTTCCCCGTAGCTCCATGTATAGTGTAGAATACACCCCACGCGTCATTCTCTTGGCTGTGATGGGGTGGATCCACAAAAGTTTTCGGCGCAGATGCATGATGCACTACTGTCTCTCTCGCTCCTTCTCCAGAACAATCGCATTCAAACGATTCGCCTCAACAGTAAAATCAACGTTAATCTTCAGAATGTTTGCTATCACGCCTTCTATCTTCGCCGGCCACTTGCTCTCCTCTACAACCTGCACTTGCTCCTCTACAGCCTGTCAAATATGGCCTGTTGGAGCACTGTATATATAGGTTTTCAGTAGCCAATCACGTTTGGGAGCCTCGCAAAGGTCTTTGCTAAAAACCGGAAGAAATGGATGGAAAACCTGATGAAACGGATCAGGTTTTTCGCCGGATCCGTCTAGACGGATCCAGCGAAAAAATGGATCCATTTCTTCAGGTTTTCAAAATTGACACCAGATGACGCCGTATCCATCGCTTGGGCGTGACGCCGTAACCTGCCTGTCAGAAAAAAACTGATGTGTGAAAGTAGCCTTAAGCGTGAGCATCGTACTGTTAAGGGATTTGTGGCTGATTCTGAGCACAGATGTGTTCATTCTGATAAAGGTAGAATGAGGAAGGTTTCTGCCAGGCAAGTTCAGTGGATTAAGAGAGCAGCTGCTAAAAATCCATTGCAAACCAGCATACAGGTATTTGAAGCTGCTTGTGTCTCTGGAGTCCCTCGAACGTCAAGGTGTAGGATTCTTCAAAGGCTTGCTATGGTGCATAAACCTAATTTTCGGCCACCCCTAAACAGTGCTCACAAACAGAAACGGTTGCAGTGGGCCCAGACATACCTGAAGACTAATTTTCAAACAGTCTTGTTTACTGATTAGTGTCGAGCAACCCTGGATGGTCCAGATGGGTGGTTGGTGGATGGCTACCATGTCCCAACAAGGCTGTGACATCAGCAAACAGGTGGAGGAGTCATGTTTTGGGCTGGAATCATGGGGAAACAGCTGGTAGGGCCCTTTAAGGATCCTGAAGGTGTGAAAATGACCTCTGCAAAGTATATAGAGTTTCTGACTGACAACTTTGTTCCATGGTATAAAAAGCAGAAATGTGCCTTCAGGAGCAAAATCATCTGTATGCATGACAATGCACCTCATGCTGCAAAGAATACCTCTGAGTTATTGGCTGCTATGGGCATAAAAGGAGATAAACTCATGGTGTGGCCACCATCTTCCCCTGACCTCAACCCTATAGAGAACCTTTGGAGTATCATCAAGCAAAAGATCTATGAGGGTAGGAGGCAGTTCACATCAAAACAGCAGCTCTGGGAGGCTATTCTGACTTCATGCAAAGAAATACAAGCAGAAACTCTCCAAAAACTCACAAGTTCAATGGATACAAGAATTGTGAAGGTGATATCAAAGAAGGGTTCCTATGTTAACATGTAACTTGGCCTGTTAAGATGTTTTGGAGTTAAATAGCTTTTTTGTTCAGTGAATGTGACCTCCTATTGCTGCAAATTCCACAAATGAGCATTTTCAGTTCTTTAAAACATATGAAATGTTTAGAAATTCTACTGTGCCTAATAATTTGGAACAGTGCATTTTGAGTTTTTATTCATTGTGGAGATTATACTGTTATCATTGGGAGGTTTCTTCAATAAAATTTGATGTATACTCTAACGGGTGATGACTTTTATTAGACTGACTGTCATTTGCACCGACCACTTAGGAAAATCAGAGAAAAATATAATTTGCATAATAATTTGGAACATGGTGTGGAGCATACAGTTAATTCCAAATCATTTTTGTATCTTTGAGTGGTGACCATGATGTATCTGTTCGTTCTTGCATTGCATCACTTTACCTTATTATTCCCTTTTTTTAATGTTTCTCTAATAAAATTTATTTTTATTGCATTTACCTGTGACTCCTTAATCTCCTATTGTTCATATATAGACAATATGTGCAGCTTATGCACTTTAGTTAGAGGAAAACATGTCTGCAGAGGCAACAGTTTCCAGTTGGTGCCATTGGCATGAGGTAACAAATGTCCTTTTTGTTTATTACTCTGCTGATTAATATTAGCCACCTTTTGGGAAAGCTGATGTTTCAGAAGTGCTCAGCCAAGCAGAGTAACCTATAGACACTGTCAGGTTAGCACTGTTATACTGATTAAAATGATACCTTTGTGGATAAAATCTGTCTTGTGGTTGTTGTTTAACCTTTATTTTCAGTTTTGAGTTAATGATACGCTCATGCTCTGGGGCGGCCTGTGTGGGGGGTTTCATGTGGTGCTCTGCTTACATATTCATCTGTATGGCTACTGACAGGTCACTGATCCCTAAGTGACCTGCCCCCTATTTTAGATAATGAATATTATATCTATTGAAAAAAAATCACCTGCAGCAGGCAGGCGCCAGAGGTGATGCCTGTACTGCAGCATGATCAAGTGTGTAAGGTGCATTTAATTCTTTTATTTGATGTTATAAATTCTTTTAATTAAATGCCTCCTTCAAGATGGCGCCGGCGGTGCCTGCTCAGTAGCATCTATCGGCGATCGCTGATAGTTGCTACTGCGCAGACATGGGCGCCGCCATCTTGCAGGAGGTTTTTTTTTCTCTAGCAAGATGGCGCTTCCGGCGCCTGCTCAGTAGCCTCTATCAGTGATCGCCGTAAGCTGCTACTGTGCAGGCACTGGCGGCGCTATCTTGGAGTTGGGTTTTTTAATGAATTTATTTATGGCATCAAATAAAAGAATAAAATGCACATTACACATGCGATCATCCTGTAGCACAGTGGTTGCTGTCGACACCTGACTGCTGCATGTGATTTTCTTCTTTTTAACACATAATATATTTATTATGTAAACTGGGGGGCAGGTCACTGAGGGAAAATAAAGATTACACAACAACTAGTGTTGAGCATTCCGATACTGCAGATATCGGGTATCGTCCGATATTCGCTGTATCGGAATTCCGATACCGAGTACCGATATTTTTTCAATATCGGATATCGGAATTGGAAGTTCCCATAATGCAATGAGCCACTGTTGTGGCTCTGATTGGCTGCCGAAATGACGTCATCATGATGCGCGGTCTGTGCGCAACATCATGATGCGCCGTCAGTTCGGGCCTTCCGGGGGGTCTGTGCCAACTGCCCAGGGGTCTGTACCGGCCTGTCGGGGGTCTGTGCCAGCCTGCCGGGGGTCTGTGCCGACTGTCCGGGGGTCTGTGCCGACTGTCCGGGGGTCTGTACCGACCTGCCGGGGGGGCTGTGCCGGCCTGCCGGTGGTCTGTGCCGACTGTCCGGGGGTCTGTGCAGGCAGCGGGGGTCTGTGCAGGCATCGTCCGATGGGACTACAAGTCCCATCGGGTGATGCCTGCTACCATGACGGTGATTGGGTGATTGACACATTAGCCAATGATGGGACAGTAGTAGTCCCATCATCCGACTAATGTGTTGAATGTAAAAAAATAAAAAATACATACTACATACATGCTACATACATACTACATACATGCTACATACATGCAACATACATACTACATATATACTACATGCATGCAACATACATACTGTGATAAAACACTCCGGGATCGCCTTTGCTGGGGTCAAAGATCACGTGCGTTCAGCATGCAACTCAGGCGCAGAGCTGGGATTCGGGTATAACTGACCCTGGGTCAGGTTTATTAGTAGTGAAAGCAATGCAAAAGGAAATAAAACATAAAACAAATCCTTTCCTGTCCGGCACTAACTAAACAATGGACAACCTAACTACCAACTGGCGGGCTTCTCCCGTCCAGCCAAACCACAGTTGCAGTGGGCACTGCTTTCACTCACGTGTGTGTCTCTCACACAGACAAGCTCTCTGTGTTCCCAGGCTGAGACACTCACACAACCACCTGGCATCCTTTTATATCCACCTCCCATTATTCATTAGCAAGCAGGTGCGATACTGACCAGACTAGGCCACATAGGAAAGGAATCTGGGCGAGATATACCTGCCCTCATCCACTATTCCCACATGATTCTCACAATACATACAACATATATACTACATGCATGCAACATGCATACTACATATATACCACATGCATGCAACTTACATATATACTACATGCAACATGCATACTACATATATACTACATGCATGCAACATACATACTACGCATATACTACATGCATGCAACATACATACAACATATATACTACATGCATGCAACATACATACATACTACATACATGCTACATATATACTACATTCATACAACATATATACATATATACTATATACATACTACATGCATGCAACATACATACATACTACATATATACCACATGCATGCAACATACATACATACTACATATATACCATATGCATGCAGCATGCATACTACATATATACCACATATATACTACATGCATGCAACATACATATATGCTACATATATACTACATGCAACATGCATACTACATATATACTACATGCATGCAACATACATACATACTACATATATACCACATGCATGCAACATGCATACTACATACATACTACATACATACTACATGCTACATACATACTACATACATGCTACATACATACTACATACATACTACATATATACTACATGCATGCAACATACATACATACAACATATATACTACATGCATGCAACATGCATACTACATATATACCACATGCATGCAACATACATACATACATACTACATATATACCACATATATACCACATATATACTACATGCATGCAACATACATATATACTACATGCAACATGCATACTATATATATACTACATGCATGCAACATACGTACATACTACATATATACCACATGCATGCAACATGCATACTACATACATACTACATGCTACACACATACTACATACATGCTACATACATGCAACATACATAATACATACATGCTACATACATACTACATATATACTACATGCATGCAACATACATACATACAACATATATACTACATGCATGCAACATGCATACTACATATATACTACATACATACATGCATGCAACATGCATACTACATATATACCACATATATACTACATGCATGCAACATACATACATACTACATATATACCACATGCATGCAACATGCATACTACATATATACCACATATATACTACATGCATGCAACATACATATATACTACATACAATGCATTCATACAATACATACATATAGACATACAGTACATATAACATAGAGTACATACTCACCATCACTTGTCACTTTGTTCCCCGAAGCCATTGTCATCTGTGGAATAAATATAAAAATAACAAACCTCCAATATAATTACCCCTGATCCGCAGAAGTCCACGAGTGTCCCACGACGATCTTGCGTGGAGAACAGCAGCATCAGCTGATGCTACCGTTCTCTACGGGCTCCAAAAATCCAATTTTTTTCAGACCGGTCTAAAGTGAATTATGTTTTGATTTCGATATCCTGAGATTCTTTGGTTAGGACAACATATTTATGGAAATGAGACAAACCTATGATATATTCTTTGCCTTCCTTTCTGTCTGCCGCCTGTAAGGTGTTTGATGAACCAGGTCATGTTCACTTAGCTGCTGACTCTATAGGACGGCTCAGACAGGGGACTATAAATGTGGAACATCATGCCATCAAGGTCCGAACCTTGTCATCTGACATGGACTGGAGCGATAAGTTTCTCCTTGTAATTTTTTTTTCAGTGCCAATCTAACTAGCCAAATAAAGGACAAACTTGATGGTAAAGATTTGCTATCTTCCCTTGATGATCTCAACTTTCTTGCTACCAGAGTGGAACAATGTTTTAAAGAGAGGTCAATCGAAAAAGCTCAAGATTCTAGTATCCCACATATTAGAATAGCTTTAAACTCCAGACCAGACTCCTAAATTATTAAAGATGTGTTTGATCCATAAATAATCTGAGGTCCTCAGACTAAACCCCTAATTTCTAACAACAGACCATACCAAAAAAAAATCATTAGACCATAAACCAGAACCATTTGATTAACCTACTTGCACAAGAACTATTCATTGCTTCAGTCATCAGTGCACTGGATCCTGATGCAGTCTTCTGTGGCTCAGCAGTCCATTGGCCACTCTTCAGCTTCCTTCCATGACTGACATTACACTGCTCTTCTGGTGAGTCCAGTATTGACACAAACACAAAGTACTACTATCATTGCTAAAATGTTATAGGTTCTTTTAACTTCTTAAGGACCAAGCCATTTTGTAGGTTAATGACCAGGCCTTAATTTTGAAATCGGACCACTGTCACCTTATCTAATATATAAAGCTCAAAGTGTGTATGTATGTGTATGTATGTATGTGTGTGTGTGTATGTGTGTATGTCCGGGATAGGCATCCGCACCGTCGCAGCTACAGCCACAAAATTTGGCACAGTCACACGTCTGGACCCCGAGAGCGTCCTAAGCTAAGTTGTGAGGCGAAATTTTAACCCCGCGCGTTCCAATTCACCAAACAATTTTGCCCCTATCTACATACTGGGGAAAAAGTGTGTGTGTGTCAAGCCCCGCCCCTCATTGTGATGTCATAATGCCCCTATTTGCATACTGGGGAAGCAGTGTGTGCGTATCAAGCCCCGCCCCTCATTATGATGTCACAATGGTTGCCATGGCGACGCTGATGTCATCAAAGGTTGCAAGCCCTGCCGCCGCTCATTATGATGTCATAATGGTTGACTATGGGGCACTGGACTATGGGATGGAGGATATGTATATGGGCACGGGACTATGGGATGGAGGATGTGTGATGGGTACATGGGCACTGGACTATGGGATAGTGGATATGTTTGACGGGTATATGGGCACGGGACTATTGGATGGAGGATGTGTGATGGGTATATGGGCACTGGACTATGGGATAGTGGATATGTTTGACGGGTATATGGGCACGGGACTATGGCATGGAGGATGTCTTATGAGTATATGGGCACTGGACTATAGGATGGATGATATGTATGACGGGTATATGGGCACGGGACTATGAGATGGCGGATGTGTATGATGGGTATATGGGCACGGGACTATGAGGTGAAGGATGTGTGATGGGTATATGGGCACTCGACTATGGGATGGCGAATATGTATGATGGGTATATGGGCATGGAACTATGGGATGGAGAATATGTATGATGGGTATATGGGCATGGGACTATGAGGTGAAGGATGTGTGATGGGTATATGGGCACTCGACTCTTGGATGGCGAATATGTATGATGGGTATATGGGCATGGAACTATGGGATGGAGAATATGTATGATGGGTATATGGGCATGGGCCTATGGGATGGAGAATATGTATGATGGGTATATGGGCATGGGACTATGGGATGGAGGATATGTATGATGGGTATATGGGCATGGGACTATGAGATGGCGGATATGTATGATGGGTATATGGGCACGGGACTATGGTATGGAGGATATGTATGATGGGTATATGGGCAGGGCATGGGACTATGAGATGAAGGATGTGTGATGGGTATATGGGCACTCGACTATGGGATGGCGAATATGTATGATGGGTATATGGGCATGGAACTATGGGATGGAGAATATGTATGATGGGTATATGGGCATGGGACTATGGGATGGAGAATATGTATGATGGGTATATGGGCATGGGACTATGGGATTATGGAGCTGGGCTCTGCTGATACGTATAACTTATTTTTTTGATAATAAATATATAAATATGGAGTTAATATAGCTGGGCTCTGCTTCTATATGGATTGATTTCCTGATATATATACCTCCTTAAATATAAAGTGTATTAGTCGCTTTCAATTATTTGGCATAAAAATATGCTGTGTATTTTGAATTGAATGGTTATAATTGTTAGCCTTGACGGTGGTTTAAATAATTTTTGGTGACGTCTCATTTTGGAGACATCTTGTTTTATTTTATTGTGTATGTCTTTTTTAAAAATATATTGAAATAAATTGTATTTTAATGGAACGCTTCGTATTTGGAGTTTATTTACTCATTAATTGTTTGAAGTGCCATTTATAATTTTTTGTGGACAAATTGGATTAATTTAACATTTCCCACATGTCTACTTTACATCAGCACAATTTTGGAACCAAAATTTTTTTTGTTAGGAAGTTATATGGGTTAAAAGTTGACCAGCGATTTCTCATCTTTCCAACAAAATTTACAAAACCAATTTTTTTAGGGACCACCTCACATTTGAAGTGAGTTTGGGGGGGTCAATATAACAGAAAATACCCAAAAGTGCCACCATTCTAAAAACTGCACCCCTCAAGGTGTTCAAAACCACATTTAAGAAGTTTATTAACCCTTTAGGTACTTCACAAGAATTGAAGCAATGTGGAAGAAAAAAAATGAACATTTAACTTTTTTCCCCAAAATTTTTCTTTGGACACAATTTTTTTTATTTTGTCAAGGGTATCAGGAGAAAATGAACCACAATATTTGTTGTGCAATTTCTCCTGAGTACACCGATACCCCATGTGTGGAGGAAGATCAAACTTTAAGCGCATGGCAGTGCTCAGAAGGGAAGGAGCATTATTTGAGATTTTGAATGTCAAATTGGCTGGAATCGAGAGCGGACGCCATGTCGCATTTGGGGAGCCTCTGATGTACCTAAACAGTGGAAACCTCCTACAAGTGACCACATTTTGGAAACTAGACCCTCCAAGGAACTTAGGTAAATGTGTGGTGAGCACTTTGAACCCCCAAGGGCTTCACAGAAGGTTATAACGTAGAGTCGTAAAATTAAAAAATCATATTTTTTCCACAAAAATGATCTTTTTGCCCCCAAATTTTTATTTTCACAAGGGTAACAGGAGAAATTAGACCCCCAAAGTTGTTGTGCAATTTGTCCTGAGTACGCTGATACCCCATATATGGGAGTAAACCACTCTGATCTTTGGGAAGCAGAATGAACAAATCCACAAAAGGTGAAGAAGTGGTTTTATTTTTTACGCCATTCCTCATGCGGTATTAGTGATTAGGCAACTTTATTCTTCCGGTCGGTGCGATTACAGCGATACCAGATTTATACCTTTTTTCATGTTTAGCTTCTGTCACACACTAAAAGATGCTTTTTTGTAAGAATTTTTTTGTAAGAAATTTTTGCATCGCCGCATTTTGAGAGCTATGATTTTTCTATATTTCGGAGTCATGTGCAGGCTTGTTGTGATACCGCTTGGAAAAAGTCTAATTTGCTACTTTTTTGTGTTTTTTTACGGCGTTAACTAGGGTGACACTTTTATAGATGGGATTTTTATGGACGCGGAGATACCAAATATGTGCATTTTTTGTTTATTTTATTTATTTTTACATAAAAATGTGTATTTTTAGGGGAATCTTTTTATTATTTTTAAAGATTTTTTTTACATATTTTTTAAAAAAATGTTTGTTTTTTTTACCTAGTCCCTTCATGTGACTTTCACTTTCACTTTTGTTGCAGGTATAATACATTGCAATGCTACAGCATTGCAATGTATTATACCTATGGAGAAAGCTGCTGACACCATGCCATGAGCATGGTTTCAGCGGCTTTCTGTAGCTGGATGACCCTGAGGTTGTCATGACAACCCCCGGGGTTATCATGGCACAGATTTGGCACCGATCTGAGGCAGAGGGAGCCCCCGACCCTCTATCTCCCACCCTGAATGCTGCGATAGCGCTCAATCGCAGCAGTCAGGGGGTTAACAGCCAGGGGTGGCACGGATGGGTCGCCCTCCCAGGGCTGTGGGGTACTCGGTAACGGGCCCTATGAGCTTCACTGGGAGATGTCACGGCAGCTGTGACCCGTCCCATGGCCCTGGGTGCCCATTTAAAAGGGGGTTGTTTTAGTGTGCTTGTGGTAGTGAAAGTTTATAAATGATTCATGACGCCACCTGTGGTGTTCGGCAATGTGAATGTAAGCCAACGCTGCAGACAGTTCCTCTGGGACAGATGGTGTGTTGCAGCAATGATGTTATAGCCCTCCACAGGCAGGGCTGGAGTCCCAGGGCAGTGTAGGTGAGGTGATACGCAGATGGTGTAGTGTCAGGCACAGAGGATGCAGCAGTGCTGGGCAGGTTCTCGCAGGAATGAGTGGAGGACACCAGAGCATGTAGTTCCAAAGCTTTACTCACAGTCTGTTGTACAAACAGGTGCCTGCCTCCGTGCCGTGTGCTCCGGGTCAGGGACCCAGTCAACCTCCCGGCCAGATGGAATACTCCTTTCCAACACTCTGCCAATATGTGCCTTGCTGAACATCTCCTCTTATAGCGCCTTTAAGTGAAGTACTCCCAGTACTGAGTTACACTGGCGTTCCTCCTGTCCGATGTTCCTATGAACTCTACTTGTACGGCAGACAGCTGTAGCCTGCTTCGGGGACTCCTTGCTACTAAGTCCCGGCTCACTATGCAGTTGCTGTTGTGTCCCCAAGTCTTGTGTGGGAATAAAGTGGTCACTACTTCTATTCCTCCAGTGTCTGCTGCAGGACCATTAGTATCCATACAACCTCGAGGACCAGGCCCCAGCCTTGCGCTTAGAACTTCTAGGAAGGGTGCTCTTCTAACCCACGTCCTCTGTTCTCTCTTACTCCTCATGTTCCGTGCTAATCTTTCCTTCTATGGAGAATCAGGCTTTCAGTCTATGTTGCTCTTTCTCTTCCTCTCCCATGCCAGCAGACCCAGGTCACTGGGATCCGCTGCAGCACCTCCATCCTTCCATCCATCTCTCCTGGGATCTTCTCCTCTCCAACTCTCTAACCAACTGACCTCTCATCCTAAACTCTTCCCGCTCCTTGTAATGTAAACGAACTCCACCCACCTCCCAGCAAGTTTTGTGTTCCAAGCAGGGAGCCACCAATGGGTGCTTTGCTATACTCCAAGCAGGGAGCCACCAAAGGTGCTTTGCTACACTACTTTGTGGTGTGGTGTGCAGGTGTTGGAGTGTGGTCAGGAGTCTCCACCTTACCTGGACGGTGGGATACTACACCTCAGGAGGAGGTGTAGTACCTCTGTGGTGACTGAGCCTCAGGGGTGCCACATACCCCCCCCGTTAAACACAGCATAATGAACATATCTTATACTAAACTTCCCAATGTGGGAGGTACTGTTTCTTGAACGTTACAAACAATTTAACTGTCTATCTATATTTAAAGTTATGCTACCTAATTTAAAGTGCTATGTAAGCAAACTCACTATCAGCTTGAGTAACACATTTTCTATCATTACATTTCTTTTCTTTATTATCTGTCTCACTTTCTACTTTCTGAAGGAGTGACAACCGTCAACACCTCGTTCGTCACCTGCATACTTTTATTCAATTCTCACATCTTTATTAAAACATTCTCTATATTTTTCTTGCTCAATTGGACCCTATAAAATCTGTCATTAATATTGTCACTACACATTATCACTTTCTATTTTCTTGTTCAAAAATACTAAGCATTATTCCTAAGTGCAAAGAATAGGCATGGGGCCGGCCATCACGTCTGGAAATGTCCTTATAATGAGGTAGTCCTTGTTCCAAGGGAAAGGTTCCTATGTAAAACCAAGAGAGAGCACCTAAAGAGGTGCAAACTATTTACAAGTACAGTTCTGGATCACTCAGCATCCATGATCTCCACAGTTAAGTATGAAAAACGCTGCCAACAAAAACTGGGCAACAACAGGATCAACAAATAAATATCATAATCCAAAATAGAAAAAAACTGGAACTTGCTAATACCCTCCTGGGCAACAAAAGTTAGTTTAGATCAACTTGCTAGTGGTGATCCCCTCCTGGGTGAAAAACGAGTTGACAGACCGTAGGTACTCTTCCTCCCAAAGGGTGAAATTGGTGACTTCCTGTACTTTTGGCTGCGGGACTGGTGCTGATGCAGCTTGGCTTATGGGGGCAGGTACCAGCACTGCCTTGGCAATGACTGGGGGTGGAGGAGCAGCAGATTGCTTCTGCCTGTAACTCTCAATGAAGTCCTCCGGGATACGGTGTATGTTTAGGGCATACCACCCCCTTAGCCCCTCATGCCAGGTGAAAGTCATGTAATCCCCTGGGTGTTTGTTCCGGGCAGGATGTCCCTTTCTCAGATGGGACTCCACATCTCTCCGATTAAAGAACAGGTCAGAGATTCGTTGGCGGTCAGAGATAAAGCCGAACCCCCGCTCATGGTTCACTTTGAGAACCTGGCCCCATCCTGCCAAATCCCGGGGACCATAGTGACCAGCACAGGCTTTGTCTTTGCGGGCTAGGTCAGGGCCCAGCACAGACAACCTTCTCTGTTCCCTTTCCCGCTGCTCGGCTGCCAGTTGT
Organism: Dendrobates tinctorius; assembly: GCF_039654945.1. Classification (NCBI taxonomy): domain Eukaryota; kingdom Metazoa; phylum Chordata; class Amphibia; order Anura; family Dendrobatidae; genus Dendrobates; species Dendrobates tinctorius. Next base: position 5,128,093 of record NW_027361793.1, read on the forward strand.
CGGATGGTCTCCTGGCAGTGAGCCCTCGTCTCTTCCTCCGCTTCCTGGGACTGATCTTTGCCCACCCTGGACCGTGGTACCACTGTTAGGGGTTCTAATGTTTCCCCCCGGGGGACTAGTATCCCGGTCCCAGACCAGATCTAGCACGACATGGCCAGCCGTTGAGACCACGGTACACCCCAGGGTCTTCCAAGGGGCAGGGACGCCAGACATACCTTGAGTCTCCTGGCGGCACTCCGGTACAGGTTGGAGATAGTCGGCGGCAGCGGGGATATCCACCGGGATGGACCGGTGAGGCGGCAGAGGCGACAGTGGAGCAGACGGCGGCTCCGGGTCCGCGGAGACCTCTGGTGGGACCCGCTCTGCCGCGTCAGGTCCAGACGGGAGCTCTCCTTCCTCCGCTTCAGCTCCCAAAACTTCACACAGCGGTGGTGAGACGCCCATAGACGCTGCCGGGGTCATTGCAGCCATCTCAGGGGCTACAGGGTCTTCCTGGGGGAGGTCTGCTGCAGCGGTGGCAGGTACCGGTGTTGCGGGTACCGCAGGTGTAGGCCCCTCCTGGGCGCGCTGCAGATTCAAGGTCCATAAGGCTTCCTGCCTCAGTCGTAAACGGTGCATCAGCTGGGCTATTTCCTCCTCCAGCTGCTGGCGGTTCATCCTGGAAGCCGGGGCAAAGCCTTCAGCCATGGTGCCGGGGAGATTCAGCTCAACCTCCTCGTGCCCAGCAGGCCTCTTCCCTTCTCCTTTCAATATGGCGTTCTGGCGTTCTTCCTCCTTCCTGGGTTCCCTTCCCGCCACTGGCTCTCGCCCGTCCTTCTGTGGGTGGCATCTTCTTCCCACTCCTCCATACCAAGCCAGTATACGAACCCCTCGGGGGTGGGCCATGTTGCTGTCGCATAGAAGTTCAGACAGGGGAGGCCCAGGACAGTCCGCGCTCTTTTCTTAGGACCACCCATGTTGTCACGCCCTTCTTCACCGCACCAGCGGCCATGTTTAGCGTTCATTTTACAGTCTATTAAATTGTGTCTTCTGCACATTTTAAAAAGGTTCAAGTCTTAGGCACACAGAACCCGATGGCATTGGGTCTCGTCATCCTGTTCGTGATGCCAGAAATGGGTCGCCCTCCCAGGGCTGTGGGGTACTCGGTGACGGGCCCTATGAGCTTCACTTGGAGATGTCACAGCAGCTGTGACCCATCCCGTGGCCCTAAAAGGGGGTTGTTTCAGTGTGCTTGTGGTAGTGAAAGTTTATAAATGATTTGTGACGCCACCTGTGGTGTTCGGCAATGTGAATGTAAGCCGACGCTGCAGACAGTTCCTCTGGGACATATGGTGTGGTACAGCAATGATGTTATAGCCCTCTACAGGCAGGGCTGTAGTCCCAGGGCAGTGTAGGTGAGGTGACACACAGATGGTGTAGTGTCAGGCACAGAGGATGCAGCAGTGCTGGGCAGGTTCTCGCAGGAATGAGTGGAGGACACCAGAGCATGTAGTTCCAAAGCTTTACTCACAGTCTGTTGTACAAACAGGTGCCTGCCTCCGTGCCGTGTCCTCCAGGTCAGGGACCCAGTCAACCTCCCGGCCAGATGGAATACTCCTTTCCAACACTCTGCCAATATGTGCCTTGCTGAATGTCTCCTCTTATAGCGCCTTTAAGTGAAGTACTCCCAGTACTGAGTTACACTGGAGTTCCTCCTGTCCGATGTTCCTATGAACTCTACTTGTACGGCAGACAGCTGTAGCCTGCTTCGGGAACTCCTTGCTACTAAGTCCCGGCTCACTATCCAGTTGCTGTTGTGCCCCCAAGTCTTGTGTGGGAATAAAGTGGTCACTACTTCTATTCCTCCGGTGTCTGCTGCAGGACCATTAGTATCCATACACCCTCAGGGACCGGGACCCAGCCTTGCGCTTAGAACTTCTAGGAAGGGTGCTCTTCTAACTCACATCCTCTGTTCTCTCTTACTCCTCACGTTCCGTGCTAATCTTTCCTTCTATGGAGAATCAGGTTTTCAATCTGCGTTGCTCTTTCTCTTCCTCTCCCGTGCCAGCAGACCCAGGTCACTGGGATCCACTGCAGCACTTCCATCCTTCCATCCCTCTCTTCTGGGATCTTCTCCTCTCCAACTCTCTAACCAACTGACCTCTCATCCTAAGCTCTTCCCACTCCTTGTAATGTAAACTAACTCCACCCACCTCCCAGCAAGTTTCGTGTTCCAAGCAGGGAGCCACCAATGGGTGCTTTGCTATACTCCAAGCAGGGAGCCGCCGAAGGTGCTTTGCTACACTACTTTGTGGTGTGGGGTTCAGGTGTTGGAGTGTGGTCAGGAGTCTCCACCTTACCTGGACGGTGGGATACTACACCTCAGGAGGAGGTGCAGTACCTCTGTGGCGACTGAGCCTCAGGGGCACCACACGGACACTGCTCCTGGTTGTCAGTGTAGGATGCTCAGCCACTGGCAGAGCTGAGCTCCTGCACCTACCGGTCAGGAGATGCTGAAATTTCAGCATCTCCTGCCTGATCGTGCTGTGTTTGGTCAGTCAGATTGACTGACCAATCACAGTGCTCTGGATGCAGGGACCGACTGCAAGGGTCCCCACACTTCATCCCATGCCTGTCAGCTGTCACGGACAGCTGTTGACACTGAACTGTCACTGCGTGTTTACACGCAGTGACAGTTAAAATGAATGACGTGCACAGTCCGTCATGATGCGGGAAGTTACACCCGGCCAAGTCGGACTGTGCCCGTCAATGGACATTAAGGGGTTTAGGACCTTTTTCCCATTGCGCAGTGTTTGAACAATAAGATCAGTTTTGTTCCAGTACTGTGAAAAACAGATCGGCTTGCATCATTTTACCGTGACACAGATGGTTTCTGAATCCGGTACCTAATATTTTCAGCTGACTGTTCTGCCACATGCCTGTCATAACACAATTTCTGAACGCTACCTTGGCATTATATTTTGGTATTTTCTTTTCAACTCCTTGACAATCATTGATGATGGAGAATACTTTGGAGAATCAGTATGCTCTATGGAAAAGTCCAAACCTCCTTAAAGGGGAGGAGAGTGATGAATACACAATCACTTAGATTATACTCCCTGATTTACCCTGTCATATTTGTTAGCAATCCATTAGATTCCCTCTAGAAGACCTTTGACCAAGGATAGACATAATAGATACAATATGATGTACATTTAAATCTACAGTTGCGTGAAGAGTGGAATTCTTTTATTTATTTTCAAGTCAAAGGTCCCTAATATTTTACACCTTGTAAGCTACATTGACATTTGAAGGATGATCAGGAGCCACATTCAAGTAAAAAATTATAAAATATACATCACAGAGAAACAAAAAACAATGACATTTTAATTTTCAAAGAAATATTTCAGATTGAAATTTGACACTCTGGTGTTTAATAGTGATGAGTGAAATTGTGCAGAAAACGATCGCCAAACATAAATTCGGCACAAATATGGCACATTCGGATTCTTGATCAGAAACCTGAGCAAAATTTAATTAAATTGTGAAAATCTGTAACATTCAGTAAAATTGTGGGAAAATATTTGCGTTGCCACAAAAATATTTTCAACTCTTTAGCAAGTACAATGGTGGTGTATCATTTATTTATATATTTATTTTACTCATTTATATAGCGCCATTAATTCCATAGCACTTTACATACATTATAATCATGAGTGTTTGGCACGTGTTTGATGAGGAGATGGGGTTTGCAGAGCTCAGAGGCACAGCGTTCTTGTAAGTATTCTTTTATTTTTTCTAACTTTATGCTTTATGTGTGCACATTGCAGCTAGCCAATCAGTGTGCAGGAAACACCCATAATGTCCTTATACAATGGCTTGTGTCATTAGCTGCTAAAATCACATGTCCCTCTCCATATAAATAGCAGACATCTTGTTTTAGAGCCATTTTGACACTGAAACAGCGCAGAGAGGCTGCTCCTGATGCTGCCACTGTTAACTGCAAGATTTTACGTACTTCGTTAGGTGATTGTATATCAGTCAGATAGTGTAGCTAGATAGTGTCCAGTGTGGCTGTAAAATTTAACTTCAGGAATTTTTTTGGGGGGGGGCATTACTGAGGTTCTCAGACACAGCCAGCAGGACATGTGTTGTGCACTGCTTCTATTGTGCTCCATGCACAAGTATAGCATTCTACTTAATATTTTTACTAGGTAAATGTGAAAAAGCCTGCTATATCCCTCATTTTAGCTAGCTAACTAGGTGGTTGTATGTCAGTCAGATACCGTAAGTAGCTAGTGTCCAGTGTGGCTAGTGTCCAGTGTGGCTGCTAAATTTACCTTCCAGCATTTTTTTTCTTTTTTGGACATTACTGAGGTCCACAAAGAAAGCCAGCAGAGGGCACGTGTTGTGCACTGCTTCTATTGTGATCCATGCATGAGTATAGCATTCTAATTCACATGTAGCTAGTGAAAAAATATTAAATAGCCTGGTGTTTCACACCTTGTCATTTAGTGCTGTGGTGAAATAAAACTGTCTGCAGACCAAAGGCACATTAAAAAAAAATTATAAATTTTCAGTTACAAAAAGTTAAACAACCCGCCATTCACACTTTGTCATTTGGTTGGGTTGAAATTAAGCTGTAGAGACCTGTTTCAGAGGTCACAAAAAATTCTTCTGTTATTAACATTAGAGTTGAGCGAAACGGGTAGAAAAATTTCAAAAGTCGCCGACTTTTGGTAAAGTCGGGTTTCATGAAACGAAACCCGACCCTAGGGTGAGGTCGGCCACGAGCTCGGCGACTTTAGCGCCAAAGTCGCGTTTCAAAAGTTTGTTTTCCGCCCTTTTTCAGCCAATCAGGATCCACGGACACTGTGGGCAACGTGATGACATAGGCACGGGTCACCACCATCTTTCAGAAGGGCATGGAAGTGATTGGCTTGCTTTGGGGGGCGTCACAGGGGGTATAAAAGGGCATGCACGCCGACCGCCATGTTACTCATGCTGATCTCAGAATAGGGAGAGCTGCTGCTGCTGCTGATTCTGTAGGGAGAGCGTTAGGCAGGGAAGAAGACACCAAAAACTGCTTCTGCTGCTAGCGATTTTGCCTGTACAACACATCAGTCACTGTGTGTGCAGTGCAAGAGGAGGCTATATTTTGCTGGATCAGCTGTGTTGGTTGTTAGGCTGCCTTATAAGGCTTCCTGATAGCTGCATTGCTGTTATCCCACTGCTCTGCAAACTGCTTTTTTAAAAGCAATCCAATTTTTTTTTGTCCTGGTGAGGTACTGAGCGTGCATTTTTTCACACCATACAGCGGTGTACGCTCCTCACACAGTACCGTGTAACGGCTGTTATCACGGCCACAGTGAAGCTATCTGTGTGTGACTCTGTAAGAATAAGTCGAGGACATGTTCCTTACTTACAGACCTCCACCTTCTAGTTTTGTCTGCTTTTCAAACAGTTAAGTATATTTGCTGTTTGATCACATTCAAAACTATAGAGAGACAGCGTGTGTCAGTCCGTATACTTAAAAAACACGGAGCTTGACAATTTTATGGACACCGGACAGCGGTGTACGTGCATGCTCCTCTCTCAGTACCGTGTAACGGCTATTATCACGGCCACAGTGAAGCTATCTGTGTGTGACTCTGTAAGAATAAGTCAAGGACATGTTCCGTTCTTACAGACCTCCACCTTCTAGTTTTGTCTGCTTTTCAAACAGTTAAGTATAGTTGCTGTTTGATCACATTCAAAACTATAGAGAGACAGCGTGTGTCAGTCCGTATACTTAAAAAACACGGAGCTTGACAATTTTACGGACACTGGACAGCGGTGTACGACGTGCACGCTCCTCTCTCAGTACCGAGGAAACGGCTGTTATCATGGCCGGCCACAGTAAAGCTATCTGTGTGTGACTCTGTAAGAATAAGTCGAGGACATGTTCCTTTCTTACAGACCTCCACCTTCTAGTTTTGTCTGCTTTTCAAACAGTTAAGTATATTTGCTGTTTGATTACATTCAAAACTACAGAGAGACAGCGTGTGTCAGTCCGTAAACTTAAAAAACACGGAGCTTGACAATTTTACGGACACCGGGCAGTGGTGTATGTGCACGCTCCTCTCTCAGTACCGTGTAACGGCTGTTATCACGGCCACAGTGAAGCTATCTGTGTGTGACTCTGTAAGAATAAGTCGAGGACATGTTCCGTTCTTACAGACCTCCACCTTCTAGTTTTGTCTGCTTTTCAAACAGTTAAGTATATTTGCTGTTTGATCACATTCAAAACTATAGAGAGACAGCGTGTCAGTCGGTATACTTAAAAAACACGGAGCTTGACAATTTTACGGACATAGGACAGCGGTGTACGACGTGCACGCTCCTCGCTCAGTACCGTGTAACGGCTGTTATCACAGCCACAGTGAAGCTATCTGTGTGTGACTCTGTAAGAATAAGTCGAGGACATGTTCCGTTCTTACAGACCTCCACCTTCTAGTTTTGTCTGCTTTTCAAACAGTTAAGTATATTTGCTGTTTGATCATATTCAAAACTATAGAGAGACAGCGTGTGTCAGTCCGTATACTTAAAAAACACGGAGCTTGACAATTTTACGGACACCGGACAGCGATGTACGACATGCACGCTCCTCTCTCAGTACCGTGTAATGGCTGTTATCACGGCCACAGTGAAGCTATCTGTGTGTCACTCTGTAAGGATAAGTCGAGGATATGTTCCGTTCTTACAGACCTACACTCTAGGGAGATTCCTATTCTGCCCAATTCTATATACACCTTGTAGTTTGTCATACAATAGCCAATTTCTGCCTGTGACATAGCGGTGTGATATTCACTGGGCCTCACACAATCCAACAGTGTCCACAAGTGTGTTTAGAAATTCTAAATCTCCCCTGTCCTATAGTGACATTTTTCACACCTGCGACATTGAGCCTGTGACATAGCGGTGTGATATTAACTGGGCCTCACACAATCCAACAGTGTCCACAAGTGTGTTCAGAAATTCTACATCTCCCCTGTCCTATAGTGACATTTTTCACACCTGCGACATTGAGCCTGTGACATAGCGGTGTGATATTAACTGGGCCTCACACAATCCAACAGTGTCCACAAGTGTGTTTAGAAATTCTACATCTCCCCTGTCCTATAGTGACATTTTTCACACCTGCGACATTGAGCCTGTGACATAGCGGTGTGATATTAACTGGGCCTCACACAATCCAACAGTGTCCACAAGTGTGTTCAGAATTTCTACATCTCCCCTGTCCTATAGTGACATTTTTCACACCTGCGACATTGAGCCTGTGACATAGCGGTGTGATATTAACTGGGCCTCACACAATCCAACAGTGTCCACAAGTGTGTTCAGAAATTCTACGTCTCCCCTGTCCTATATACACCTTGAACCTTGTTTTACATTACTATATAGTTTGTGGGATTTTGTGAACATTTTTACCAAAAATGAGGAAGGCTGGTGGAAGAGGCCATGGAATTGGGCGGGGGTTGGCAGCTGGTAATGATGGTGTTGGTGGTGGATCTGATGGTAGTGGCAAAAGCAAAATAGGACCGAATGCAGGAGGTGTTGAGCCTGCGTCATTGTCTGGCTCCACAAGGCCTCGAAGGCTTAGTTTTCTAGGAGTTGGCAAACCGCTTTTAAAGCCAGAGCTTCAGGAAAAAGTTTTGGCTTACATTGCTGACTCAGCCTCCAGCTCTATCGCCTCCTCTTCTGAAGTTGTAAAAAATAAAAGCACTGAGTCGTCATTGGAGGGTCATGTTCATGAACCACACCTTTCCTTGTGTCCTTCACCCCAACCAAGATTGAAGGATGACGCAGGCCATACAACTGATTACTCCATGGAGCTGTTTTCACATACCATGCCTGGGTTATCAAGTGAAATGGTGAATTACCCAGGCCAAGATGAATCTGACATGGAGTGCACTGATGCACAGCCACTGATAGATGATTCTGCTGGTACATTCAGTCAGAGCACTACATTGTCCTCGCAGTGTAATGAGCCAGATTCTAACCCCGATGAGACTCAGGTGCCCCTTCCCGCATACTATACCACCATACACGGTGACAAAGCGGAAGGTGCACATGACATTGAAGAGGAGGTGATGGATGACCCAGTTGTTGACCCAGATTGGCATCCATTGGGGGAAGAGGGTGCTGCTTCCAATAGCTCAGATGAGGACGAGGAGCATCCACAGCAGACATCGACATCGCAACAGCTGTTATCTGGCAGGCCCGGAGCACTCCAAAGACAGGTTCCAAAAATCAAAAGAGTTGCTGGACAGCTTGTCCAGACGGTCAAAATAGCACAGCGTGCTAGGCCGCAAAATGTCTTCCAAAGTAGGAAGAGTGCAGTGTGGCACTTTTTTGAACAAAATCCTCATGATCAGGCCAAGGTTATCTGTAAGAAGTGCGCAAAGACCTTTAGCCGAGGGAAAAATCTGAAAAATTTGAATACCAGTTGCATGCTTAGACATTTAACCAGCATGCACTTGCAAGCGTGGACACAACACCAAACCTCAAGTACCACATGTGCAACTGATCACAAAGAAGGTATTCAGCAACACTACATTGTTTCCCCCACTGTAAGCCCACCAGCTAGCACAGCAGCAAATGTTGAGGTGTCGTTGCAAGGCCAAAGCAGTCAGGGAATCCCACTGTTATATCAACGAAATACTGAATCTAGGCCATCAGAAAGAACACCAACTCCATCACCATCATCAACCCTCTCTCAGTCCGCCCTGTCCACCGCTAGTTCCACCATATGCAGCTCTCAAATCCACCTCACCCTCCCAGAGACTATGAGTAGGTCAAGAAAGTACTCAGTCTCTCATCCGCGTACACTGGGTTTGAACGCCCACATTGCCAAACTAATCTCGTTAGAGATGATGCCCTATCGGTTGGTGGAACGCGCAGCTTTCTGCGAACTCATGGCCCATGCAGTACCACGCTATGACCTACCCAGTCACCACTTCCTCTCTCGCAAAGCCATCCCAGCCCTCCACCATCATGTGAAAGACCGCATTGTCCATGCACTCAAGCAGTCAGTGAGTGGAAAGGTGCACCTCACAACAGATACATGGTCCAGTCGGCATGGCCAGGGCCGTTACGTGTCCATCACTGCGCACTGGGTTAATATGGTGGATGCAGGGTCCACAGGGGACAGTGGTGGTGGGACAGTGCTGCCTAGCCCACGGTATAGAAAACAGTTGGCTGTAGGCGTTCGACCCTCCTCCTCCAGAAGCGAAAGCTCGTCCACGGAGCGCAGTCGTACGAGCACTCGATCAGCAGCTGCCACTGTTGCACACGAGGTGTCCCCCTATCGAGCAGCTAGTGGAAAGCGTCAGCAGCCTGTGTTGCAGATGATGTGTTTGGGCGACAGACACACCGCGGAGGTGCTGGCCGAGTACTTTCAGCGACAAACTGAGTCATGGCTGGGCAGTATACATCTTGAGGCAGGCAAGGTAGTTAGTGATAACGGCCGTAATTTTGTGGCAGCCATAGCCCTTTCAAAACTCAGCCACATACCTTGCTTGGCTCACACCTTGAACCTGGTGGTGCAGTGCTTCCTCAACAATTATCCAGAGTTAACAGCCCTGCTCCAGAAGGTGCGAAGACTGTGCGCGCACATCCGCCGCTCGCCTGTACACTCCATTCGTATGCAGAAGCTGCAGCGATTGCTCCACCTTCCCAACCACAGCCTCATTATCGACATTGCAACAAGGTGGAACTCCACCCTGCACATGGTTGAGTGGCTTTGCAAACAGAGGCAGGCCATAATGCATTTGTGGGAGGATACACGGCCAGGCACTTTGAGAGCAGACATGGAGTTGACAGGTGTGCAGTGGTCGAAGCTGAAAGACCTCTGTAAAGTCCTTCAGTGTTTTGAGGAATTCACACGACTGGTAAGCGCAGACGACGCCATCCTAAGCATGAGCATCCCACTTATGCGTCTGCTCATGCAAACTTTGACGCACCTTAAGGAACAGGCGACTGCAGCCAATGTTGACGAGGAGGAAGAGGAGGAGGGAATCCTTGATGACATTCAGCCATTGTCTGCTCAGGGACCTCTCCTGGATGAGGTGGAGGAAGAAGAGGAGGAGGATGATGATGGGGATAATTACTTAGGGGAGGAGGATGCACCTCATGGGGCAAGTGAAAATGTTGGCATGGCAAGGCCTGGTACAGGGTTTGTGCGTGACTGGAGGGATGTGGATTTGCCAGAAAGTGCTCCTCCAACCAGCACTCGCAGTGCATCATTGACACCTGGAACATTGGCCCACATGTCAGATTATGCCTTGCAGATCCTAAAAAGGGACCCCCGCATTGCCAAAATGATGAACGATGACGACTACTGGTTGGCCAGCATCCTGGATCCACGCTATAACGGCAAATTACAAAACATCATGCCACACGAGAACCTTGACCTAATATTGGCTAATAAACAAGCAGCTCTGGTAAACCGGTTGGTTGAGGCATTCCCAGCACACAGCAGCGGTGATGGTTCTCACACGAGCCGTACGGGCCGGGGGCAGCTTGGCAGATGTGTTCGTGGTGCACACAGCAGAAGTGGCGTTGGAGACAGGGGTTTCATGAAAATGTTGTGGACTGATTTTTCAAGTACCGCTCACACAACTGGTAATACTGCATCGATGGAAAGTGACAGGAGACAGCAGTTGTCAACTATGGTTACAAACTACTTTTCCTCCCATATCGATGTTCTCCCGCACAGGTCATTCCCCTTTGACTATTGGGCCGCTAAACTGGACACCTGGCCTGAATTGGCACAATATGCCTTACAGGAGCTCGCTTGCCCAGCTGCAAGTGTGCTATCGGAAAGAGTCTTCAGTGCAGCTGGATCAATCCTGACAGAAAAAAGGACCCGTCTGTCCACCCAAAATGTAGATGATCTAACCTTCATTAAAATGAACCATGCATGGGTTTCCAAGGATTTTGTCCCACCTTCCCCTGATGACACATAGAGTGACAGAAAAATGGCTTGCTTTGGTCCTCCTCTTCCTGGGACTTGAACAATTTCGCCTTTTGCATCAGCTGAATGTCCAACATCAACATATGCCACTTTCTAAAACTCCCTAACTGTGCTGCCTCCCCCCCCATGGCCGGGGTCACCACCTAGCGCACGAAACCGTGCGAGTGCCGTTGCCCTGGACAGGTGGGTAGGCCGACTCTTGGGCGCGGGCACTGGCACAGGGTCCCTCATAGCGCAATCAAGTGTCTCTGACGGTGGTGGTGCACACCCGCCGTCAGACACACCGCCGTACTATGAGGGGCCCAGTGCCAGTACCGACGCCCACGAGTGGGCCCCCCTTGCTTGGGCAGGCCCCCAGTATTTGCAATCTTTACCTCTCCCTGCTCCTCCGCTGTGTAGTCTGGGCCGTCAAATCCATACTGGGCCTGACACCGTCTGAGCCTGCCTCCTGATCTATAGACATATATTTTGAATGTGTACACTATGCTATCCATACATGTTATCCGGGGATACGGTACCCTTTCTCACCTTTGTGCAATCACGTGTAATCCATATTGGGGCTGACACCGTTTGAGCCTGCCTCCTGATCTATAGACATACAGTATATTTTGAATGTGTACACTATGCTATCCATACATGTTATCCGGTGATATGGTACCCTTTCTCACCTTTGTGCAATCACGTGTAATCCATACTGGACCTGACACCATCTGAGCCTGCCTCCTGATCTATAGACATATATTTTGAATGTGTGCACTATGCTATCCATACATGTTATCCGGGGATACGGTACCCTTTCTCACCTTTGTGCAATCACGTGTAATCCATACTGGGCCTGACACCGTTTGAGCCTGCCTCCTGATCTATAGACATATATTTTGAATGTGTACACTATGCTATCCATACATGTTATCCGGGGATACGGTACCCTTTCTCACCTTTGTGCAATCACGTGTAATCCATACTGGGCCTGAGAATGGCTGGCGAGCTGTTAAGCAAGCTACAGCACCTGTGGTTTGCACACGTAAGTTTTTCATTTTTTCAGGAATGACGGTTAGGCCAAATTCCGGAACTGCGGTTGACCTGCACTTACTGGGAAATCATTGTTCGCGGGTAATTATTGTAATCCCAGATCCCCATCACTATCGTTGTTCAGCGGGTTATCTGCACCTGTAGGCGACAAACGCTGGCCTTTTCAGTGTAGCGCACATGCAGCCACGGACATGTAAGGGCATGACACACCAGTTATTGGCCAATCTCACGTGCCAGAGCCTCGCGTGTCCCTCTAGTAAGCCGGACTCGGACCGCGGGGCATGACGGAGTCTCGTTCGTTAACGGAATTAAGCTTGCAATGTGTGCATCTTTTTTGTTGCTGGATGGTTGAGGTTGCCCGTGTTGAGTCAAATTACGCCATAGGCTCCACTCCTGGTGGTGCCCTTCTGGACATTCCTTTAAGGTTCAGCTTTGCAACCATACTGCCCACGTAAAACAAATACTTTGCCTTCATGAACGTTGTTTGGAGGGTCATGACTCGTGGGAATAACGCCGCCCAATCAGTTAACCTGCTAGAGAGATCCTTCGTTGCTCCCAAGCATGACATCACACTCCCTTGGAGGAAGGTAATGCCACTGTGGCGACCGTACTCCTGGGGGCGACACAAGTGCACTGATGCCCAGCCATTGCTCGATGAATCTGCTGGTACATTGACCCAGACCACTACATTCTCCTCGCATGCTACACGGCCTGAATCTGACCCTGATGAAACTCAGGTTACCCTTCCCATATACAGTTCCATCTTACACGGTGACAAAGAGGAAGCTGCAGATGAAAGTGCAGGTTCGGCCCACCCGCCGTCAGACACACCACCGTACTATCAGGGGCCCTGTGCCAGTGCCGTCACCAACGAGTGGGCCCCCCCTGCTTGCTCAGGATCACAGCACTTGCAAGGTTGAACTACTGTGCAGTGAGATGGAAGATGGGGACGACGAGGAGTCCAGACTAGTACAGGGATTCCCTAGCGAGGAGACTTATTTCATTGTTTTCAATGTTGGGACAGCAATTTTTGGGGAGCACTATACTCTGGAGAATGATAGATGGGGCCCACCATACACTGGAACATTCCAAAGTTGGACATCAGACACTGGAGCAGCATTTACAGGGCCCATTATACACTAGAGTATTAGAAATGGGGCCCATTATGTTTGGAGCATTATTTGGGCCCATAAGACAGTGGAGCTTCATCCATGGGGACCAACATATACTGTAGCATTATGTGGAGCTCATCATATACTGTTTCAAACATTATATGGGACCAATGATTCTGTATGGAGAAATAGATGGGCCTCGTCATGAGATGTAAAAAGTGAAGTATTTTTCATTGTACTATACCGCTATTTCTCTGCCGTATCGGAGCATCATGAGTTGTGGTATGTGTTAAAGGGGCGCTCTTTCGCCCAGTGCACATTAAAACCTGGAGCCAGCCCTACCCCCCCACAACTTTAGGCAAATAACCCCCATTTTTCAGTGCGTAACTAGTATTATGAAGTTAATTAAGGTTGACAAGCTTAAGTAAGAAGAATTGATGCTTTAGGCATTCAAATAGGCACTGTAGGTGTGTTTCCTGTCCTCCTCTCACTGCCGACTTTAATTCCCCATTGACTTACATTGGGTTTCGTGTTTCGGTCGGACCCCCGACTTTTCCCTATAGTCGGCCGATTTTGCTCGACCCGACTTTTGGAAAAGTCGGGTTTCATGAAACGAAACTCGACCCTAAAAAAGCAAAAGTCGCTCAACTCTAATTAACATCATACAGTAAGGGACCTGACTTTAAAAGAGTTTGAAATATCTAGTGTGTTATAGAGGCCTGATCCATAGGCCACAAAAAAGTCTTGTGTTATTAATGTCATAGAGTAAGGGACTTGACTTTAAAATAGTTTGTAGCATCTACTGTGTTATAGAGGCCTGATCCATAGGCCACAAAAAGTCTTCTGTTTCTAGTGTCATACAGCAGAGGACCTGACTTTAAAATTGTTTGTTGCATAACTTCTTTGTCATACATGCCTCATCCACACTCAAACAATTCTTTTTTCTGTGACTAACATGATACAGCATGCCATATTTCAACTTTGAACTTACTGTCACTGAAATTCAGCTGTTTGCAGAGGTGGTGCAGAAGTTCAAATCTAATTTTTTGTTGCTAATACTGTGCTCCTACCACACTATCTGAGCAACATGAATGGGAAAAAGCGAGGCCGTTGTGGAATGGGAATTAGGCTTGGTGTTCAAGGTGTACGTGGGGTAGGTGGTAATGTTTGTGAAAGCACTAGTGAAGCAACGTCACGTCCTATGCAAAGACAACTGACAACTTATGATACTGGACAGGCTACACCACTACCTTTCTTTGGCAGACATACAGCGGTACACCTTGTTGATGATGCCCAGAAAGAGCATGTACTCGAGTGGATGGCAAGTGCAGCTTCAAGTGGCCTCTCCTCCTCTTCCTCCACCTCAACATCACACCCAGTACATTCCACAGAGGTGGCACCAAAATTCCACTTGCTTCCCCCGCATCCCAACTATCCAACCGTTCAACTGACTGTACGGAACCACAGATGGGTGAGTCTTACAAATTGTTCACACATTCTATGCCATGTTCATCAGAAGTGTACTCAAAAAGTTTTGCAGAGTCAAGAGGAGGAAATCTGCATGCACCAATGCCCAAAATTGTTTTAAGCTTGGATCCGGGGCAGGATGAAGTACGGTTTGAACAGCATGCTGAGCCTCATCATCAGACCTTATCCTCTGGGGGGAGGTGATCCTGATGATACTCAGATATCTGAGGCTCACGTGGACTGTACTGTGCTGTCAGTACAAGAATAGGAGGAGGGTGACTCCAATGGTGAGGAACGTGATAACACAGAGGATGATGATGATGAAGTGTTAGATCCCAGTTTGCATGAATATAGAGGCACACAGCTGAGTAGGTCATCTGAGGAGAAAGACGAGGAGGTTATGTTGCTTTTTGCCGTATGTCACAGACACGTAGTGATGCAGGCATGATGAGCAATACCTCTTCAGCCACAACTATGGCTGTGACTGGCAGTGTCTGTGGATCTACAGCTCGCAGGAGTGACAAGGGTTGCCTAGCCTGGACCTTGACACTGAAAAAATGAATTAACACGTAATCTGCCAACCTGGCAAAAGAAAACTGAGTCAATAATTTGACTACTACATGTATGAACCTTCACATGCGCAATCAACATGCTTCACTATGGGAATCCCACTGCACAAAAATGCGTACTAGCGGACCTCAACAACCATCAGCCACCCCATCAATCGCATCTGCTGCTTCTTCTTCCTCCTCTGGTACCTTGCCAACTATTGAGATGCAGGTCTTCGACTGCATAACCTCGGGTTCTTTACCTGCTCCAGTCACGCTGACTGAGAGGCCACCTTCAGCTGTAATGGAAGAGGACATGCCTGCTGTTTTTGAACGATCTCAGAGAACGAGCACACCACAACTTTCTCAATCCACAGTAATATCTCCGCCTGCACCTCTCTCATGGTCTAGCAGTTTGTCCGGTTCACCATACTCCACCCCTCTCAGCACTGCAGCAAGCCCACGGTTCAGAAATTGTGGTCATGTAAAAGGTTGTTTCCTCCTATACATGACAAAGCTAAGAGGTTGAACTCCACCATCTCCAATTTGTTGGCCACGGAAATGCTGCCTTTCCGCCTGGTAGATACAGACGGTTTCCAAAAGCTGATGGCCGTTGCAGTCCTCCAGTACCAATTACCCAGTCACATTACTTTTCTAAGAAAGCTGTGCCTGCACTACAACAGCATGTCGCAGATATCACCTGTTTCTTGACAAAATCTCTGTCTGCCAGGGTGCAGTTTACCACAGACACTTGGACGAGTAAGCATGGCCAAGGGTGTTAAATCTCGCTGGCTGGGCACTGGGTGACTCTGGTGGCTGTGGCAACAGGCACTGCTCCACAAGTCTTGGAATCCCCAAGGCTTGCAGGACAAACTTCTACATTTAACACTTCCTCCAATGCTTCTGCCTCGTCTAACTCCTCTAGTGCCTTCACCTGCGCCCTCAACCTCTGCCTTAACTAGACATGCTTTCCAACAGTGCAGATCGAACCCCCACCACCTCCATAGTGCATGCCAGGGCTCACCACAATCAGGCAGTGTTAAAATTGATATGCCTTGGAGATTGCAGACATACAGCTGAAGAGCTGTGGACAGCTCTCCAGGCTGAGTTTGATCAATGGCTGCCTCTGCTGAACCTTTAACCAGGGAAGGCCCTGTCTGATAACAGTGCGAACCTGGTAGCGACCCTACAGCAAGGCAAGCTCACACACGTGCCTTGCATGACTCACCTACTCAACCTGGTGGTACAGCATTTTCTCAGCCACTATCCTGGCCTGGGTGGGCTGCTCCAGAGAGCCCACAAGCTGTAATTATATAAGCCATTTGCACCCCTCTGGTCATCGACTTGCATCGATACAGAGGTCTTTGTCCATGCCAGTTAACAGGTTGATATGCGATGTGCTGACACGGTGGAATTCCACTCTGCACATGTTTCAGCGACTGTGGCAGCAGCAACCAGCCCTGACGCAGTATGTCATTTCGTATAGCCTGGGTCAATGCAGTATGGACGTGGTGCATATCATGGTTACAGAGTGGGCACAGATTAAGGACCTTTGCACCCTCCTGCACAGTTTTGAAATGGCTACTAAGATGGCTAGCGCTGATGCCGCTGTCATCAGCATCACTATTCCGGTCATCTATATGCTGAAGCAGACTTTGAATGGCCTGCGGGAGGAAATGGTGGTCCCAGAAGAAAAGGAGGAAGCAAAGGAGGATGCGGAATGCATAACATTGTCTCTAAGTTCAAGACTTTTGTCACACAGGTAGCTGCAAAGTGAGTATGGATTACTGCAATCAAGGGGAGCTGGTGATAACAGACAAACTGTTATCGAAGGTGCAAGATCCGAGGAACAAATGGAGGAGGAAGAGGTGATGGGCGAGCAACTGTTTGATGAAGAGGATAATCCTCCCCTCTCTGTTGTTCGAGGTTGGTGGGAGGAGATGGAGGAAACAAGCCTCATTGTTAACCAGCCACCAACACAGCATGGGCTTGGACCTCATGGTAGAGCCCAACATATGAGTGCCTTCTTGCTGCACTCTCTGCAACATGATCCCTGCATAGTTATAATTAGGAATAATGCTGACTACTTGGTTGCCACTTTGTTAGATCCACTTTAAAAAAACAAATTTTGCCAGATGATTCCCTCCCTAGAGAGGGAACCGCTAATTCTGGAGTATCGAAACACGCTTTTACACAACCTTGAAAGAGCTTTTCCCCAAGACACCAGTGAAGCACATAGTTCACATTGCAGCTGTAGACTTCCAACCTGCAGCACGTCAATTTGTCAACACCAAAACATTAGCTGCAGCAGCAGCAGTGGTGGTGTAAGAGGAAGAAGCCATTTCTGTGAGTCTTTTGGTACTTTTTAAGATCAACTCGGGCACCAGCACAACAGAGTCCAAGTCTTACATGTGGTGAACGAATGGAAATGATGGTGCAGGAGTATGTAGAACTAGATATCAATACCATCGATGAGAGTTTGGCCCCTTTCACATTTTAGTCTTCCAAAATTGATGAGTGGCCTGAGCTCACCTCACACGCCTTGGAGGTTTTAACGTGCCCGGTAGCCAGCATTCTCTCAGAATGTGTCTTCAGTAAAGATGAGCGACTTTGCCTTTTTTCGGGTCGAGTCGGGTTTCTTGAAACCCGACTTTCGCAAAAGTCGGGTCGAATGAAATCCGCTGACTATAGGGAAAAGTCGGAGGCCAACTGAAACACGAAACCCAATGCAAGTCAATAGGGAAGCAAAGTTGGCAGGGAGTGGAAGACAGTAAACTCACCTACAGTGCCCATTTCAATGTCAAAAACATCAATTCTTATAACTGAAGCTTGACAACCTTAATTTACTTCCTAAGAATAGTTACGCATTGAAAACTGGGGGTTATTTGGCTAAAGTTGTGGGGGGTTGGCCTGGCTCCAGATTTTCGTGTGCCCTGAGCCAAAGAGTGTCAGTGCGACCCTTTATCACATACCACAACTCATGATGCTCTGATACGCCACAGAAATATAGGTATAGTACAATGACACATACTTCACTGCTTACATGACATGACTGATCTATTTTAGATTGTACAATAGCTCAAAAAAAGTACAGTATATTACTCCATACAGTGTTATGGCCACCATATTGTGCGCCATACAGAATAATGAGCCCCATATATTTCTCCATACCAAATAATTAGTCACATATAATGTTCCATACAGTATATGATGAGCACCACATAATGCTCCATATATAATGGGCCCAATTTGTAATGCTCCAGTGTATAATGTGCCCCTTAGATGCTGCTCCAGTGTCTGATCTGCCCCATTTACATTGCTCCAGTACATGATGGGCCTCATGGATGATGCTCCAGTGTATGATGGGCTCTAATAATGCTCCATATATAATGGGCCCCATTTGTAATGCTCCAGTGTATAATGTGCCGTTTAGATGCTGCTTCAGTGTCTGATCTGCCCCATTTACATTGCTCCAGTACATGATGGGCCTCATGGATGATGCTCCAGTGTATGATGGGCTCTATTAATGCTCCATATAAAATGGGCCACATTTGTTATGCTCCAGTGTATAATGTGCCTCTTAGATGCTGCTCCAGTGTGTGATCTGCCCCATTTACATTTCTCCAGTACTTGATGGGCCTCATGGATGATGGGCTCTAATAATGCTCCATATATAATGGGACACATTTGTAATGCTCCAGTGTATAATGTGCCCCTTAGATGCTGTTTGCTCCAGTGTCTGATCTGCCCCATTTACATTGCTCCAGTACATGATGGGCCCTATTTTTAATTAACCCAGACATGGTATGTGAAAAGAGCTCCATGGAGTAATCTGAGGTGTGTGCTTCCACATCCTTCACTTTTGGTGTGGGTGAAGGACACAAGGAAAGGGGTTGCTCCTGACCAGAAGCCTGCAGTTATGACTCAGTGCTTGCATTTTTTACAACTTCAGAAGAGGAGGCGATAGAGCTGGAGGCTGTTTCAGCAAAGTAAGCCACAAACAGTTTCTGATACTCCGGCTTTAAAAGCAGTCTACCTACTCCCAGAAAAGGGAGCCTTACAGGCCTTCCAGAGCTACACCATGACGCTGGCTCAACACCTCCTGCCTTAGCTGCTATTGTGTTTTTGGCTCTACCAGCAGATGCACCACCATCAGTACCAGGTGGCCCTCCACGCCCACATCTGCGTCCTCTTCCACCATACTTCCTCATGTTTTTTAAAATGGACCCAAAATACCAGCAGATATATGGTACTGTATCAGAAGCATACAGCTCTATACAGTATATGGATAACAGTAAATCTCTGTATATATTTCATGAGACATACACAGACGCTCACAGGCTCCATATGGATTACCCAATAAAATAACAAGTTGAAAAAGAGGAACAGTATCACCAGATACAAGGTATATATAGTATAGTGTAAACATTCTGATTCTCCGTATGCATTTCAGGAGGCAGACATAAAAGCTCTCAGGCCCAGTATGGATTACACAAGAATATGAAAAGCTGTAAATGCGTTATGTAACACAACCGTACAGCTGTATACAGTGTTGGGGCAATCTTAAAGTTCCAAATATATTGCCGGAGTAACAGACAGACGTTTACAGGCTCATTATGGATTACACCAGAATCTAAATAGCTAAAAAGGTTACTGTATCAGAAGTGTTCTGCTGTATACAATGTTGGCCAAATTGAAAATATCGGTATACAGTATATTTCCGTAGTCACCTTCAGCCGCTCACTCAGTTTGGTTTTGACCATAATAAAAAATGTTGTAAAAAAGTTCCTGGATAACAAGATAGCAAGTATATATTTTTTAGGGTACAATTGAAATCTCCGTATAAATAGTCCCGTAGTCACTCTCAGACACTTACACAGTATGGATTTGACCGTAATGATAACTATCAAACAAAGGTACTGTATAACAAGATACAAGCTGTATCGAGTATAGTGTAAAAATTTGTTTCTCCGATTCACCGTACATATAGAAGGCGTAACCCACACATGCTCACTCACTATGGATGATGTAGGGAAGGTGGACTGACAGACAAACCAGCCTGTAGTGAGAAGTAGAGGTGTAGAGCAGTGTAGGTGTGAAACCGCTAAGATAAAGAGAAAGGGTGCAGTGTTTTAGCTTGCCCATTGGAGGGCAGTGGAGAGTGTAGGAGTGGGACTGAATAACTGCCATTGGTCAGAGAAACTGTTAGGTGATGGTGGCGGAGTTACCAGAACTGGAAGTATAAAAGGCTGAGGGAAGGTTCTGGAAGAGTCAGTCAGCGAAGGGAGCACAGTATAGAGGAAGTTCTGCTGAGGAAATAGAGACAGTGGAAAGGCTCCAGAGAGGACTGACAGTTGAGGTGGTCATGGGGGGGTGGCCCAGAGGACGGTAACCAAAGACGAAGGCGGCCTGGGGCTATCATACGGATGGTGTGCTCAGACTGGTGCAGCCCTGTGGTGGTTGGGCCTAGGCCAGCCACAGTGGAAGAGCCACAGAGGATGCCATGATTATAGTTACAAAGGAAGTGAAGGTACCGGGGCCTGTGTACAGAGAAATGTGAAACGGCTGTGGTGAATTGCTGTTGTCGACAGAAGGATGGGCACTAAAAGCGGGCCTGTTCAATGCAAACTCTGTCTCTGTCTCGTGTTTGTCTGCGGCAAGAAGAGGGTCCCCCCCACAGTTGGTTATCCTACAGATGATACCTTAATACAAATTTTTGAAACAAGGTACTGTATCAGCACATACCAGGTGTGTCCAGTCTAGGGTTAAATTTCCGTCTATACTTCCGGAGTCAGACACAGACACTCACAGGCTCACTATGTATTACACCAGAATTAAAAAAGTAGAAAAAGGGAAAGGTATTCATAGCATACATCAGTATACAGTGTTGTGGCACTTTTAAATGTTCGTATATATTTCAATCTCAGTAAGCCAGTCACGAATCTCCGCTACTGGAAACTACATGGATTCAAGTATAGACGCAAAGTCGAGTGTTAGCAGAAATTTTGGAATTACTCATCCCGGGAAAACCTCCCAGTAGATGTTGCAGAGGCGATGCAGACCCTCAATTACTGTGTCTGTGGAGAAAGTGAAAAAGGTTCTTTTTAAAGAAAGGATTGCTTTATTGCAGTAGCGTGGATCACATCACCGTTACTCGTCTCCATCAAATTGTGATCACAGGGAGAGATGTAGACATGGTCCTCACTGCCTATCATGATGTGTCTGGTCATTTTGGAGTGCAAAAGACAGAAGCCACAGGCCATAGGCGATTCTATTGGATTGGCATGAGAGGAGACATTGAAAAATGGTGGCAGGAATGTCACACGTCTGTGACTATCACAACTGTGAAAGGTGATCATAAACCACCACTGCATCCGCTTGTAAGTTGACGTCCATTTCAAATGGTAGCCATTGATCATCTGAAGGTAGAGGCCAGCAGGACAGGCCATAGCTACATCTTAACCATCATTGATCAATACACCAAATTTCTAGTGGCCATCCCTGTGAAGGATTTAACTGCCCAGACTACACAGCAGTGGAGCTGGCAGAGGTAAATATTGCAACTTTCAAGTGCTGTGGATATGACCAAGCAGAGGGGGCACAATCATGGTCGACGGTACTGGCACAGGGCCCCTCATAGTACGCTGGTGTGTCTGACGGCGAGTGGGCCCTCCCACCGTCTGAGACACTGTATTGTACTATGAGAGGGACCTGTGACATTGCCGTCGGCCATAAGTGGGCCCATCCACCTGTTCAGAGCAACGGCACTTGCCCGGGTGCGCCCGGTCTTGACCCCAGCCGTTGGGGGAGGGGTGGGCAGCCCAGTTATGGAGGTTTAAAAATTGGCATATGTAGATGTGTTGGCTGGACATTCAGCTGCAGCAAAGGGTGTAATTGGGCAAGTCCGAGGAAGAGGAGGGAAAAACCAAGGCACTTTTCTGTCACCCTATGTGTCATCAGGGGAAGGTGGGACAAAATCCTTTGAAACCCATGCATGGTTCATTTTAATGAAGTTTAGATCGTCAACATTTTGGGTCGACAGACGGGTCCTTTTTTCTGTCAGGATTGATCCAGCAACACTGAAGACTCTTTCAGATAACACACTAGCAGCAGGGCAAGCAAGCTCCTGTAAGGCATATTGTGCCAATTCAGGCCAGGCGTCCAGTTTAGAGGCCCAATAGTCAAAGGGGAATGACCTGTGAGGGAGAACATCGATATGGGAGGAAAAGTAGTTTGTAACCATAGTTGACAACTGCTGCCTCCTGTCACTTTTAATCGAGGCAGTATTAGCAGTCGTGTGAGCGGTACTTGAGAAATCATTCCACAACATGGTCATTAAACCCCTGTCTCCGACGCCACTTCTGCTGTGTGCACCACGAACACCTCTTCCATTGTGCCCACTATGGCTCGTGGGAGAACCAGCTCCGCTGCTGTGTGCTGGGAAAGCCTCAAGCAAACTGTATACCAGAGTTGCTTGTTTGTTTGCCAATATTATCTCTAGGTTCTCCTGTGGCATGATGATGTGTAATTTGCCTTTGTAGCGTGGATCGAGGATGCTGGCCAGCCAGTAGTCGTCATCCCTCATTTTGGCAAAGCGGGGGTCCCTTTTTAGGATCCGCAAGGCATAATTGCACATGTGGGCCAATCTTCCAGGTGTCAATGATGCACTGCCCATGGTGGGTGGAGGAGCAGTTTCTGGCAAATCCACATCCCTACAGTCACACACAAACACTGCCCCTGACCTTGGAACGCCAACATTTTCTCTTGCCCCCTGAGAAACATCCTCCTGCCCAAAATAATCATCCCCCTCATCCTCCTCCTCTTCATTTTCTTCCTTCACCTCATCTAGGACAGTTCCCTGACCAGACAATGGCTGACTGTCATCAAGGCTTACCTCCTCCTCCTCCTCCGCTGCAGATGCCTGATCCTTAATGTGCGTCAAACTTTGCATGAGCAGACGCATAAGTGGGATGCTCATGCTTATGATGGTGTCGTCTACGCTTACCAGCCGTGTGCATTCCTCAAAACACTGAAGGACATTACAGAGGTCTTTCAGCTTTGACCACTGCACACCCAACAATTCCATGTCTTCCCTCAAACTGCTTGCCCGTGTATCCTCCCACAAATGCATTACAGCCTGCCTCTGTTCGCACAGCCTCTCAACCATGTGCAGGGTGGAGTTCCACCTTGTTGCAACGACTATGATTAGGCGGTGCTTGGGGAGGTGGAGCAATCGCTGCAGCTTCTGCATACGACTGGAGTGTACGTCTGAGCGACGGATGTGCGAGCACAGTCTTCGGACCTTATGGAGCAGGGATGTTAACTCCGGATAATTATTAAGGAAGCACTGCACCATCAGGTTCAAAGTGTGAGCCAGGCAAGGTATGTGTGTGAGTTTTGCACGGGCTATGGCTGCCACAAAATTACATCCGTTTGCCAGCCTCAAGATGTAGACTGGCCAGCCATGACTCTGTTTGTCGCTGCAAGTAGTCGGCCAGTACCTCCATGGTGTGTCTGTTGTCGCACAATGACATCATCTTTAACACAGCCTGCTGACGCTTACCACTGGTCCATGCATCCGTTGTGAGGTGCACCTTTCCACTCACTGACTGCTTTAGTGCATGGACAATGCGGTCTTTCACATGCCGGTGGAGAGCAGGGATGGCTTTTTGAGAAAAGAAGTGACGACTGGGTAGGTCATAGCGTGGGACAGTTTAGGCCATGAGGTCGCAGAAATCTTTGCTTTCAACCAAATGGTAGGGCATCATCTCTAATGAGATTAGTTTGGCAATGTAGGCATTCAAACACAGTGTACGCGGATGAGAGGATGAGTACTTTCTTGTCCTACTCAGAGTGTTTGGTAGGGTGAGCTGGACTGGAGAGCTGCATATGGGGGAATTAGCGGTGGACTGGATGGAGTGAGAGGGGGTTGGTGATGGTATTGGTGGTGATGGCCTAGATTCAGTGTTGTGTTGCAAAACCATTGTGATTCCCTGAGTGCTTTGGCCTTGCGACGACACCTCCACATTTAGTGCTGGTGGTGTGCTTAATGGTGGTGGTGGTCTTACAGTGGGGGTAGCGATGGAGCGTTGTTGGCTACCTTCAGTCAGAGCAGGTGCACATGTGCTACCTGAGGTTTTGTAGTTTGTCCACGATTGCAAGTACATGTTGATTAAATGTCTAAGCATGCAACTGGTATTCAAATTTCTGAGTTGTTTACCTCGGCTAAAGGTCCTTTCGCACTTCTTACAGGTAACCTTTGCTTCTTCAGTAGGATTTTGGACAAAGAAGTGCCACACTGCACTCTTCATACAATGGTAAACATTTTCTGGCCTTGCACGCTGTGCTAAGTTGACCGTTTGGTCAAGCTGTCCTGCAACTCTTTTAGTTTTTGTTCCACGTTTTAGGACAGCTACGGGCCTGCTAGATAACCGCTGCTGCTATGTCAATGCCTGCTGCTGATCCTTCTCCTTATCTGAGGTATTGCCAGTGCCACCCTCCTCCCCCAGTGGATGCCAATTCGGGACCAGACCTGGGTCATCAATCATCTCCTCTTCAAAGTCATCTGCACCTTCCTCTTTACCTTCCTCTGTGTCACCGTGTAAGGTGGTATGGTATGCGGGAAGGGGCACCTGGGTTTCATCAGGGTCAGATTCTGGCTCAATAGACTGCGAGGCAATGTAGTGCTGTGGGTCAATGTACCAGCAGAATCATCTAGCAGTGGCTGTGCATCAGTGCACTCCATGTAAGATTCATCTTGGACTGGGGAATTCTGGATTTGACCTGATAACCCAGGCATGGTATGTGAAAAGAGCTCCATAGAGTAATCTGAAGTGGGGGCTGCCGCATCCGTACCTTTTGGTGGGGGTGAAGGACACAAGGAAAGGGGTTTTTTATAACCAGAACCCTGCACTGACGACTCCGTGCTTGCAGTTTTCGACCGTTCAGAAGAGGAGGCAATAGAGCTGGTGGCTGTTTTGGCAATGTACGCCAAAACCTGTTCCTGATGCTCCGGCTTTAAAAGCGGTTTTCCGACTCCAAGAAAAGGCAACCTAACAGGCCTTGTTGGGCCAGTGGATGACGCAGGCTCAACACCTCCTGCCTTAGCTGCTATTGTGCTTTTGCCAGAACCAGCCGATGAACCACCACCATCAGTACCAGCTGCACCCCCTGGCTATGTCCGCGGACTCTTCCACCATACTTCCTCATGTTTGGGAAAATGTACCAAAAATAGCAGCACAGAGATGGTACTGTATGAGGAGCGTCCAGCTGTTTAAGGTGTATTAAACAAATTAAATCAATGTATATATTATGTTAGTCACAGACGCTCTCACAGTATGTATTGTACCGTAATCCAACAAGCAGATATACGGAACTGTTTGAAAAACAGACACGACTCTAAGGTGTAGGTCTGGAAAAACGGACAAACTCCTCGTTTTTTTTTTTCCAGAGTCACACACAGGTAGCTTCTATTTGTCCATGCTAGAAGGTGGTACACGGTAGTGTGTGAGGAGCGTACACCGCTGTACGGTGTGTGTATGTAAACTTGTCAAGCTCCATGTATTTGTATAGGGAGTGACACACGCTGTCTCTGTCTAGTTTTGACTGTAGTCAAACAGCAGATATACGAAACTGTTTGAAAAATGGACACGACTCTAAAGTGTAGGTATGGAAAAACGGACAAACTCCTAGTTTCTTTTTCCAGAGTCACACACAGGTAGCTTCTATTTGTCCGTGATACCAGCCGGAATACACGGTAGTGTGTGAGGAGCGTACACTGCTGTAGTGTGTGTGTATGTAAAATTGTCAAGCTCCGTGTATTTGTATACGGACTGACACACGCTGTCTCTGTCTAGTTTTGACTAATCAAACAGAAGATATACGAAACTGTTTGAAAAACGGACACGACTCTAAGGTGTAGGTCTGGAAAAACGGACAAACGCCTCGTTTTTTTTTTTCCAGAGTCACACACAGGTAGCTTCTATTTGTCCGTGCTAGAAGGCGGTATAGGGTAGTTTGTGGAGCGTACACCGCTAGACAGTGTCTGTATGGACAATTGTCAAGCTCCGTGTATTTGTATAGGGAGTGACACGCTGTCTCTGTCTAGTTTTAACTGTAATCAAACAGCAGATATATGAAACTGTTTGAAAAATGGACACTACTCTATGGTGTAGGTGTGGAAAATCGGACAAACTCCTCGTTTCTTTTTTCCAGAGTCACACACAGGTAGCTTCTATTTGTCCATGATACCAGCCGGAATACACGGTAGTGTGTGAGGAGCGTACACCGCTGTACTGTGTGTAAAAAAAGAAAATTTTTTCAGCTCACCCCAAAGAAGACAGCTATAAGTCCGATTTGTGCACGTTATGTGGAAACAGGATCCCTCTGCAGCAAAGCGTAATATGGAAAAAAATTCCAGCATCCAGATCAGTAATTAGATTAAAAAAAATTTTATTCCTTTATTCCAAAATTTAAAAAAATCATAAGATTCTCCATCATGATAAGAGACGCATCAGGACGTGTAGTTGGACGCGTTTCGGACAAAAAACCAGTCCTTATTCTAAGACGAATAGAATAAGGACTGGTTTTTTGTCCGAAACGCTTCCAACTACACGTCCTGATGCGTCTCTTATCATGATGGAGAATCTTATGATTTTTTTAAATTTTGGAATAAAGGAATAAAAATTTTTTTAATCTAATTACTGATCTGGATGCTGGAATTTTTTTCCATATTACGCTGTACTGTGTGTGTATGTAAAATTGTCAAGCTCCGTGTATTTGTATACGGACTGACACACGCTGTCTCTGTCTTGTTTTGACTGTAATCAAACAGCAGATATATGAAACTGTTTGAAAAACGGACACAACTCTAAGGTGTAGGTCTGGAAAAATGGACAAACTCCTCGGCTTTTTCTTCCAGAGTCACACCCAGATAGCTTCTATTTGTCCGTGCTAGAAGGCGGTACACGGTAGTCTGTGAGGAGTGTACACTACAAGACAGTGTCTGCATGTAAAATTGTCAAGCTCCGTGTATTTGTATACGGACTGACACACGCTGTCTCTGTCTAGTTTTGACTGTAATCAAACAGCAGATATACCAAACTGTTTGAAAAACGGACACAACTCTAAGGTGTAGGTCTGGAAAAACGGACAAACTCCTCAGCTTTTTCTTCCAGAGTCACACCCAGATAGCTTCTATTTGTCCGTGCTAGAAGGGGGTGCATGGTAGTGTGTGAGGAGCGTACACTACAAGACAGTGTCTGCATGTAAAATTGTCAAGCTCTGTGCATTTGTATACGGTCTGACACACGCTGTCTCTGTCTAGTTTTGACCGTCATCAAACAGCAGATATACGAAACTGTTTGAAAAACGGACACAACTCTAAGGTGTAGGTCTGGAAAAATGGACAAACTCCTCGGCTTTTTCTTCCAGAGTCACACACAGGTAGCTTCTATTTATCCGTGATACCAGCCGCTACACGGTAGTGTGTGAGGAGCGTACACCGCTAGACGGTGTGTGAAAAAAATTAACGCTCAGTAACTCACCAGGAGAAAATAATAAAATTTGGAGTGCTTTGAAAAAAGCAGTTTGAACAGCAGTGTGCACACAGCAATGCAGCTAGCAGGTAGCCTTAAAAGGCAGCCTAATCACCACCAGCGCTGCTGCACACAACAAAAATCCTCCCCTTTCACTGCACTCTAAATGTACAGTGAAAAGCGCTATCAGCAGAAGCAGTTTTTTTTCCTTCTATCTTGCCTGCTGAATGCTCTCCCTGTTCAGAATCAGCAGCAGCACCTCTCCCTATTGTAAGATCGTCAGAAGTAAGATGGCGGTCGGCATTCACAGCCTTTTATACCCAAAGCCAACCAATCACTTCAATGCCCTTCTCTAAGATGGTGCTGGCCGCTGCGCATGTCATTGCGTTGCCCACAGTGTGCGTCCTCCATCATTGGGTGAGAAAAGGCTCTGAAAGCATTATTTGAAAGCATTATTTGGCACGCTGCTCGGCGACCTCATGGCCGACCTCACGCTAGGGTCGGGTTTCGATCGGCGAAACCCGACTTTGGCGAAAGTCGGCGATTTTTGAATCTGACCGACCTGTTTCGCTGTTCAACTCTAATCTTCAGCACTGCTGGTGGTCCCCTGAAAGTGTAGACCACCTAACTTTCATTAAGATGAACAAGTCATGGATCTCCAAGGACTTTTGCAACCCAATTGCAGACTGTACAGATTAGGTGATATTGCATTTTTTAGTGTGATGCATTAATGTCACGTAACTGCACTCTGTGATATTGTTAGTGTGGCTTCTATGCCAGCCGTGGCTGCTGCTGTTAACAAAAATTTGTGGAAATGTGAACAGTCATGGTTGGTCTACATCTACTGGGTTAGCTGTAGTGGAAGATGTCTCAGTCCCAATTATACTATTTCTATTCTTGTGACAGTTATTCCACTTCGGTGGCGTCAGGCACTCAGTTTTTAAAATGTGAACACTCCTGGTTGGGTGTCCATCTGCTGCATTGGGTGTAGTGGGAGACCTGTCAGTCCCTATTATGCTATTTCTACTGTGGTGAAATTGATGCAACTTCTATAGTGTAAGGCCCTCATTTCTGTAAATGTGACACTCCTTGTTGGGTGTCCATCTGCTGCATTGGGAGCAATGTGAGAATTTTCGGTCCCTATTATACTATTTCTACTGTGGTGAAATTGATGCCACTCTGGTGGTGTCTGCCAATAATTTTTTGAAATGTGATCACTCTTGGTTGGGTGTTCATCTGCTGGATTGGGTGTAGGTGAAGAACTGTCTGTCTCTATTATACTACAGTATTTCTACGGTGGTGAAACTGATACCTCTTCTGTGGTGTAAGGTCCTCATTTCTTCAAATGTGAACAATCTTTGTTGGGTGTCCATCTGCTGCATTGGGTATAGTGAAAGACCTGTCGGTCCTTATTATACTATTTCTACTGTGGTTAAATTGATGCCACTTCTGTGTCATAAGGCCCTCATTTCTTTAAATGTGAGCACTCCTTGTTGGGCTTCCATCTGCTTCATTGGGTGTAGTGGAAGACCTTTCGGTCCCTATTATACTATTTCTACTGTGGTGAAATTAATGCCACTTTGGTGGTGTCTGACAATAATTTTTAGAAATACGAACACTCCTTGGTTGGGTCTCCTTCATGCGTGTTGCCTGTAGCAGTAGGCCTCCGAGACCGTCAGGCCTCCACTTCCTTGGACTCAACTACCCATGTTACCATCCTAAATTTTTCTGACATTGGTAGTCTACAAAACTGATATTTGTGCCACTTGAGTGTGGCTCAGCATGATAGCAGGTAGAGCTGCTGTATGTAATATCAGGGCTCCCAGCAAAGGGGTCCTACACTGATCTTTCACCCACTTCGTCTTACTGTGACGTTCAATTGAAAGCTGTTAAAGCTGTCCCAGACACAGATACCTCATTGCTGGCTGATTGTTGCAGTGCCATGCTAAAATCTGTACTGTGGGTGAATTGAGGCCACTTTCCTGGTGTCTATCCCTCATTTGATGTGTTTTGGCAGCATTTGGGGTGTTATAAAGTGTTGTGCATGCTTTTGTTTTTGCCTCCCATTGACACGAATGGCGTTCGCTTATGTTTAGCGAATATTCAATGAATTAATTGGCAAATATTGCAAATTTGCGGAACATGATCCAAACCAAACTCTAAAATATTCGCTCATCTCTAGTGTTTAACCTCCTGTGTTACACAGTTCTGGGATAGGATATCAGAATTAATAAGATGGATGTTGTAATGCAGCAAGTATATACAGGTGCTTCTCACAAAATTAGAATATCATCAAAAAGTTCATTTATTTCAGTTCTTCAATACAAAAAGTGAAAATCATATATTATATAGAGTCATTACAGACAGAGTTATCTATTTCAAGTGTTTATTTCTGTTATTCTTGATGATTATGGCTTACAGCCAATGAAAACCGAAAAGTCATTATCTCAGTAAATTAGAATATTTTATAATGCCAGCTGGAAATATGATTTTAAAATCAGAAACGTTGGCTTACTGAAATGTATGTTCAGTAAATGCTCTCAATGCTTGGTCGGGGCTCCTTTTGCATCAGTTACTGCATCAGTGTGGCGTGGCATAGAGGCAATCAGCCTGTGGCACTGCTGAGGTGATAAAGAAGCCCAGGTTTCTTTGATAGAAGCCTTCAGCTTGTCAGCATTGTTGAGTCTGGTGTCTCTCATATTCTTAATACCTCATAGATTCTCTATGGGATTAAGGTCAGACAAGTTTGCTGGCCAATCAAGCACAATGATGCTGTTGTTTTTAAACCAGGTATTGTTACTTTTGGCAGTGTGGACAGGTGCCAAATCCTGCTGGAGAATTAAATTTCAATCTCCTAAAAGCTTGTCGGCAGAGGGAAGCATGAAGTGCTCTAAAATTTCCTGGTAGAATGCTGTGCTGACTTTGGTCTTGATAAAACACAGAGGACCTACACCAGCAGATGACATGGCGCTCCACAAACCATCACTGATTATGGAAACTTCATACTAGATCTCAACCTGCTTGGATTCTCTGCCACTCCACTCTTCCTCCAGACTCTGAAACTTTGATTTCCAAGGTCTAGTGTGAAGTTTCCACATGTTTCAGTAGAGTCATGACCAAAAGTTTTGAGACATGCAAAGGTTTTGGCTTCCACAAAGTATGTTGCTTCAGTCTTAGATTTTTTTTCCTGATATTTCTATGGTTACTGAAGAACAATTCTAAGCTTTTCAAAAGTTTTTAAACTTTTATTGATAGCTACATATACTAAGTTTATATAAAGACTCAATATCAGAAAAAAAGAAAAGGGAAAGGTTAGCTCACCACGCTGATATTATCCAAGGTACACCGGGACATTGATGAGTGGATGCCATATCCTGCTGGTAATGTACAATCATTAAGCAGCAATGTGCTCCAAAAAAGTCAGGGTTATGATCCATGATGGATCCATCAAATTTTAAAAGTTTTTTTATGATTCTTCAATAAAGACTCTTTTACTTTATGAATGGGTGTGCCACTTTCCTTGTTTCCTATGCTACGTAATGGCTGCACAAAGACTCAGTATTTACAGTGTTCACCTTTATTTATCAAGAAGTTTGTTATTCACCATAACAAACTGGATATCAGATTCTGGGCTAAATACTGACTGATAACAACCCATTCTTGGTGTGGTTCCACTATTACTCCCCAGCAACATGCCCGCTGTTTTGGGGTCATACTTGACCCCGAGCTTTCCTTTGCCCCCCACATTCGATCACTGGCTCGCTCTTGTCTTCTACACCTCAAAAACATTTCTAGAATTCGACCTTTTCTTATTTTTGACTCTGCAAAAACTCTTACTGTTTCTCTTATTCATTCTCGTCTCGACTATTGGAACTCTCTTCTAATCGGTCTCCCTCTCACCAAACTCTCCAATCTGTCTTAAATGCTGCAGCCAGTATCATATTCCTCACCAGTCGTTACACCGATGCCTCTACCTTGTGCCAGTCATTACACTGGCTACCCATCCACTCCAGAATTCAGTATAAACTTATTACCCTCACCCACAAAGTCCTCCATGGCTCAGCACCACCCTACATCTCCTCCCTTGTTTCAGTATACCACCCTACCCGCGCCCTCCGTTCTGCTGATGACCTGAGGTTAGCATCCTCAATAATCAGAACCTCCCACTCCCGTCTCCAAGACTTTACACGTGCTGCGCCAATTCTTTGGAATGCACTTCCCAGGTCAATACGATTAGTCCCCAATCCCCACAATTTTAAGCGTGCCCTGAAAACGCATTTATTCAGACTGGCCTATCGCCTCAACACATTAACCTAATCTATCCCTGTGTGGCACAGCCGAAAACAAAAATTTTACCATAACCAGGTTCCCCGCATCATGTTCCCACATGCTTTATGCATCCATTAGCGCTCTGTGTCTGTTACACACTTAACATTATAGCTGGTCCATACAATCAGGGCAATTGTTACAACCCACCTTTTCTGTCTACCTCTTTCCTCATAGACTGTAAGTTTGCGAGCAGTGCCCTCATTACTCTTGGTATTTGTTATAATCTATGTAATTATTGTTATGCTGTAATGTCTATTGTCTGTCTATTATTATTATTCTTGTCTGGTGGTTCTGATAAATATCTTTGGCTAATATGCTAATTATATAATACTAGATTAAGGCCCGATGCTATCGCATCGGGAGGATAGTGACATACCTCTTGCCATGTTAACCCTCAACACACACACCTCCTCAACACACACTCCTCTCACCTTTCACCATCTCCACTCACGTCCCCCCCTTTTCACTCCACATACGACCCTTTCTCTCACTCCGTCTCTCATACTCACGCCGTCATCGCCGCTGCTCCACGATCTCCGACATCTTCTTCCGCCGGCGCCATCCTGGATCCAGACGTTGTCCATGCCGGCGACATGTTCTTGCGGCGACGCCATCTTGAGTATCGCGGGATTTCGCGATACTCAAGATGGCGTCGCCGCAAGAACATGTCACCGGCGTGGACAACGTCGGGATCCAGGATGACATCGGCGAAATCTCGCAAGATTTCGCTGACGCCATTTTGGATCCCGACGTCGTCCATGCCAACGACATGTTCTTGCGGTGACGCTATCTTGAGTATCGTGAAAACCCGCGATACTCAAGATAGCGTCGCCGCAAGAACATGTCGCCGGCGTGGACAATGTCGGGATCCAAAATGGCGTCGGCAAAATCTCGCGAGATTTCACCGACGCCATTTTGGATCCCGACGTCGTCCACGCCAGCGACATGTTCTTGCGGCGACGCCATCTTGATTATCGCGGGATTTCACGATACTCAAGATGGCGTCGCCGCAAGAACATGTCGCCGGCGTGGACAACGTCTGGATCCAGGATGGCGCCGGCGGAAGAAGATGTCGGGGATCGTGGAGCAGCGGCGATGACGGCGTGAGTATGAGAGATGGAGTGAGAGAAAGGGTCGTATGTGGAGTGAAAGAGTGAGTGGACGTGAGTGGAGATGGTGAAAGGTGAGAGGAGTGTGTGTTGAGGAGGTGTGTGTTAAGAAGGAGTGGTGTGTTGAGGGTTATCATGGCAAGAGGTGTGCTGTGACGTCACCAGTTACAACTGGACGGAAGTTGTTACAACCCGGAAGCTGCTTAGCGCATTTATTATTATAGATAAACTTTTTATACTCCCATCATTATTGCAGCTATTCCTTTGCTCCCCATTTCTAATTATTGCTTCTGTGTCCTGCACAGGTTTTTCTACAAAGGAGATGGACTTCAGAGCTAGTGAACAAAACTGGGTTGGGAAAATCAATCAGAATTTTAGCAATGGTTCTAATATTCAATGTGATTGTAATCAGAGAAGTGATGAATTGACCAACACCATTAAACAAATTTTGTCCAAACGGACACGTGTATGGTCGAATAAAACTTTCTTGGAGAGTTACATTGTGAAATAAATTATCCCTAGGGGCCTTCGTATTAAAGTTATACCATCATTCCCGGTTGAGGATGATAATTTTATAAAAACATGGGAAGAGATATGTAACAACTCATCTAAGCGGTTTGGGAATTATTGATAGACTTGAATACTACAACCCCTGGCAAAAATTATGGAATCACCAGCCTTTGAGGATGTTCATTCAGTTGTTTAATTTTGTAGTAAAAAAGCAGATCACAGACATGGCACAAAACTAAAGTCAATTCAAATGGCAACTTTCTGGCTTTAAGAATCACTAAAAGAAATCAAGAACAAAAAATGTGGTAGTCAGTAATGGTTACTTTTTTAAACCAAGCATAGGAGAAAAATTATGGAATCACTCAATTCTGAGGGAAAAATTATGGAATCACCCTGTAAATTTTCATTCCCAAAACTAACACCTGTATCAAATTAGATCTGCTCGGTAGTCTGCATCTAAAAAGGAGTGAACACACCTTGGAGAGCTGTTGCACCAAGTGGACTGATATGAATCATGGCTCCAGCACGAGAGATGTCAATTGAAACAAAGGAGAGGACTATCAAACCCTTAAAAGAGGGTAAATCATCACACCGAGTTGCAAAAGATGTTGGTTGTTCACAGTCAGCTGTGTCTAAAATCTGGACCAAATACAAACAATATGGGAAGGTTGCTAAAGGCAAATGTACTGGTAGACCAAGGAAGACATCAAAGCGTCAAGACCGGAAACAAACCAATATGTCTCCAAAACAGGAAATGCACAACAAAACAAGTGAGGAATGAATGGGAGGAAACTGAAGTCAACGTCTGTGAATGAACTGTAAGAAACCACCTAAGGCTATGTGCACACATAGCAGAAAATATCTGCTTAAAAACCTGACTCCCTTCCCAGAAATTGCGCATTTTCTGCACATTTTTTTGCACATTTTTTATGCGCTTTTTTCCGCGCGGTTACAGACCCATAGAAATGGCCAGAAATGCAGAAAAATCCACGAAATTAATGAGCATGCTGCGTTTTTTCGCGGTAAAAAAACGCAATATGTACAAAAAGTGCAAAATGCATAGAAATGAATGGGAAGCTTATTTTTAGCGTTTTTATAGTGGATTTATTGGCAAATCCGCTAAAAAAACGCTGTGTGTGCACACAGCCTAAAGGAAGTGGGATTTACATACAGAAAAGCTAAACAAAAGCCATCATTAACACCTAAACAGAAAAAAACAAGTTTACAAAGGGCTAAGGAAAAGCAATCGTGGACTGTGGATGACTGGATGAAATTCATATTCAGTGATGAATCGTGAATCTGCATTGGGCAAGGTGATGATGCTGGAACTTTTGTTTGGTGCCGTTCCAATGAGATTTATAAAGATGACTGCCTGAATCGAACATGCAAATTTCCACAGTCATTGATGATGTGGAGCTGCATGTCAGGTAAAGGCACTGGGGAGAAGGCTGTCATTACATCTTCAATAAATGCACAAGCTTATTGTCATGATCCCAGTGCGGGTTTTTGAGCTGCACACCGGGGGTTAATGTTTGGAGCTCTGTGCAGGTTTTGACCTGCACACTTGGGGTTAATGATTGTGGCCTCTTTCTGGTTCTGGGAGAGCTTCATAAACCCCTGGGTAGCTTCAATCCCTGCCAGTTATACTTTTGCCATTGGCCTAGTGTGCTGACCCCCGTGTGCCTGTTTGTTGCTATAGCTTGTTTATATGGTTCTGACCCGATTCTGTTTCCCGTTGTGAGTTTGCCTGTTGATTTTGTACTGCGTTATTATCTGTGTATGACTCATTGCATGTGACCTGACTACCCTCTGCTCGCCCCTCTTGTACCTTGCAACTATCTGTGTATGACTCATTGCATGTGACCTGATTACTCTCTGCTCGCCCCCTTTGGTACCCTACAGCTATCTCTGTGTGTGGCTCATTGGCTACGTCCTGACTATTCTCACTGTCTATGCCCCTTGGTAACTTTGTCTCGCAGTTACTCTGCTAGGAATTGTCTTGCAGCATGTGGTCCGATTGCATGGGGTACCCCTGAATGTTGTGTCTGACAGAGGTGTGCAGTTTGTGGCCAAATTTTGGAGAGCGTTCTGTATGAAATTGGGCATCTCACTCACCTTCTCGTCGGCATATCACCCGGAGAGTAATGGTCAGACAGAACGCACCAATCAATCCCTGGAGCAAATTCTCAGGTGTCTGACCTCCGCCAGACAGGAGGATTGGTGAGATGCTTTACCGTTGGCTGAATTCGCTTTTAACAACCGGGTGAGTCAGTCCACCAACATGTCCCCATTCCTGATTAACTATGGCTTTAATCCGCATTTTGGGGAGTTTTCTCGGGTGGATTCAGGTTGTCCAGGAGCAGAGGGGTCCGTTCAATGGTTAAAAGACCTCTGGGCTGAGGTCCAGCGTAATATCTCTTGAGCCCAGGGGAGATACAAATATTTTGCGGACAAAAAGAGAGCCTCGGGAGACATGTTTCAGGTGGGAGAGAAGGTTTGGCTCTCCACGCATAACATCAACTTAAAGGTACCATCAGTTAAGTTGGGACCAAAGTTCATTGGTCCGTACGAGATTATGGAGATAGTCAACCCTGTGGCATATAGGTTGCGTCTCCCCGCCTCCTTAAAAATATCTAATGTGTTCCATAAGTCTCTGTTGAAACCAGCAGGATCTGTCAAAGAGAACTCTGAGACTGTTGTTCCTCCAGTGCTGGTGGAGGGTCAATTGGATTATGAGGTCGGACATATTGTGGACTCTCGGCGGGTGCGCCGCTCTTTGCAGTACCTGGTCCACTGGAAGGGATATGGACCAGAAGAGCGCTCATGGGTCCCTGCTCGCTTGGTACATGCAGATCGCCTGGTTCAGGCGTTCCATGCCAAGTACCCGGGGAAGCCTGGGGATCCGGAGGCCCCCCGTTGAGAGGGGGGTACTGTCATGATCCCAGTGCGGGTTTTTGAGCTGCACACCGGGGGTTAATGTTTGGAGCTCTGTGCAGGTTTTGACCTGCACACTTGGGGTTAATGATTGTGGCCTCTTTCTGGTTCTGGGAGAGCTTCATAAACCCCTGGGTAGCTTCAATCCCTGCCAGTTATACTTTTGCCATTGGCCTAGTGTGCTGACCCCCGTGTGCCTGTTTGTTGCTATAGCTTGTTTATATGGTTCTGACCCGATTCTGTTTCCCGTTGTGAGTTTGCCTGTTGATTTTGTACTGCGTTATTATCTGTGTATGACTCATTACATGTGACCTGACTACCCTCTGCTCGCCCCTCTTGTACCTTGCAACTATCTGTGTATGACTCATTGCATGTGACCTGATTACTCTCTGCTCGCCCCCTTTGGTACCCTACAGCTATCTCTGTGTGTGACTCATTGGCTACGTCCTGACTATTCTCACTGTCTATGCCCCTTGGTAACTTTGTCTCGCAGTTACTCTGCTAGGAATTGTCTTGCAGCTCCTAGCTCTGTGGAGTTTAGGCCACGCCCCCAGCAGTCACGTGATTCAGGCCCTGCAGCTCTGAAGTACGCATCTATTCGGTTGCTGCCCGCTCCACAGGTAGCTTTGAGCACTGTTCGCTTTACTCAGGACACGCGCACTGGCTCAGTGAGTAAGTTCAGTGCGGTGTCTCTGACACTTATGTTGATATTTTGGACACTTTTCTTATCCCATCAATTGAAAGGATGTTTGGGGATGATGAAATCATTTTTCAAGATGATAATGCATCCTGCCATAGAGCAAAAACTGTGAAAACATTCCTTGAAAAAAGACACATAAGGTCAATGTCATGGCCTCCAAATAGTCCAGATCTCAATCCGATTGAAAATCTTTGGTGGAAGTTGAAGAAAATGGTCCATGACAAGGCTCCAACCTGCAAAGCTGATCTGGCCACAGCAATCAGAAAAAGTTGGAGCCAGATTGATGAAGAGTACTGTTTGACACTCATTAAGTCCATGCCTCAGAGATTGCGAGCTGTTATAAAAGCCAGAGGTGGTGCAACAAAATACTAGTGATGTGTTGGAGTGGTTTTTTGTTGGTTTGTTTTTCATGATTCCATAATTGTTTTCCTCAGAATTGAGTGATTCCATAATTTTTCCCCTATGCTTGGTTTAAAAAATGACTACCACATTTTTTGCTCTTGGTTTCTTTTAGTGTTTCTTAAAGTCAGAATGTTGCCATTTGAAATGACTTTAGTTTTGTGCCATGTCTGTGATCTGTTTTTTTTCCACAAAATTAAACAGCTGAATGAACATCCTCCAAGGCCGGTGATTCCATTATTTTTGCCAGGGGTTGTAAAACTCTTGTACTTATGGAGAAACAAGCTAAGGTTGAGTTGTCAGCTGATAATCTTCAATTCATGAATATACAAACAGAGAAACAGATAGAGACCTTGATAAAAAAAATATACAGGAGTCCCAAACAAATATAATAGAGATATCATGGACTCCCAACAGAAAACGGTATACCGCTGGAGAAAAACACAATACAACAGACAACCATCTCATATGAACCGTTCATGGCTGAGTACCTACCTGAGAAACCACAGATTACTTTTCGCCATGCTATGAATCTGCAGGACCACCTTGTTAAAAGCCACTATGTGGCTGTTCCTACACCAACCTTTTTAGATAATTTTCCTGTTTCGGAACCAGGCTGTCATCCATGTCAGAATTGTGTAGTGTGCCCGAATGT
Organism: Dendrobates tinctorius; assembly: GCF_039654945.1. Lineage (NCBI taxonomy): Eukaryota > Metazoa > Chordata > Amphibia > Anura > Dendrobatidae > Dendrobates > Dendrobates tinctorius. Next base: position 5,166,420 of record NW_027361793.1, read on the forward strand.
GGAACATACTAATACGTTTACTAATCATGATGGCACTCGGACATATCAAATTAGAGATCACATTACGTGTGTATCTAAAGCAGTAATTTATTTTGCAACATGCCCTTGTCATAAGATCTATATTGGTCTTACTATAAGACAATTGAAAGTTCGCATTCACGAACATGTTTGAGAATCACTGTGGCTAAAATTGAGCAAGATGCCAATGCCCTAGAAACAATTCCACAACATTTCAAATTACTTCACAATTGTGATCCCAGTCTTTTTAAGGTACGTGGCATTGACATAATTCCCACTAATATTAGAGGTGGCAATGCGAGCAGTAGACTTGCACAATGTGAAATAAAATGGATCTGGATGTTGAAGACAGTACATCCATTAGGCCTTAATGAAAATATGAGTTTTGCCCCATTTCTCTGATTACGTATTTGTCATTAGGCTTTTATTGGGGTTTTTATAGGTTTTATTGCTGTTTTACTTATTTATATTTCCCCCACACGCCCCATGACCTCCTTTCACTCCCCACCCCCCTTTCCTTTATTTACAATGCGTTGAAGTATGTATAATATCAACCCCTCCCCTTTTTTATTTATTTATTTTATTTATTTTTTATTTTTGGTATTTATTCTTGTATTCTTACCATTATATTTTTTTTTTATTGTTTAGTGCATGTTAAGATATTCATGGATATGAATTTTTGTACCTGATGTCACTAATTGAATCTGGAACTCTTTTCCATGAAGTCCCTCATATCTTTTACCTGAAAGATAAAAATGTGGGAAGTTATCATTCAAACTACTTCTCGACATTTTTTGGACTGATATGAGATTGTTATGCTGGTGTGGCTGCTGGACTAGGAACCCTTCACTTGTGACGCCTATTACGATCTTCATCTGATGGATATGATAGCAGGAAATCATATCAGTAGCGATTCTATATGTATGTTTATGTTTATATTAATATATTTTTTATTTATCTGTACACTTATATTTTTGTTATTCTGCAACTTCTGTTATGTACACATACAGTGGGGAAAAAAAGTATTTAGTCAGTCAGCAATAGTGCAAGTTCCACCACTTAAAAAGATGAGAGGCGTCTGTAATTTATATCATAGGTAGACCTCAACTATGGGAGACAAACTGAGAAAAAAAAATCCAGAAAATCACATTGTCTGTTTTTTTTTCATTTTATTTGCATATTATGGTGGAAAATAAGTATTTGGTCAGAAACAAGCAATCAAGATTTCTGGCTCTCACAGACCTGTAACTTCTTCTTTAAGAGTCTCCTCTTTCCTCCACTCATTACCTGTAGTAATGGCACCTGTTTAAACTTGTTATCAGTATAAAAAGACACCTGTGCACACCCTCAAACAGTCTGACTCCAAACTCCACTATGGTGAAGACCAAAGAGCTGTCAAAGGACACCAGAAACAAAATTGTAGCCCTGCACCAGGCTGGGAAGACTGAATCTGCAATAGCCAACTAGCTTGGAGAGAAGAAATCAACTGTGGGAGCAATAATTAGAAAATGGAAGACATACAAGACCACTGATAATCTCCCTCGATCTGGTGCTCCACGCAAAATCCCACCCCGTGGGGTCAGAATGATCACAAGAACGGTGAGCAAAAATCCCAGAACCCCGCGGGGGGACCTAGTGAATGAACTGCAGAGAGCTGGGACCAATGTAACAAGGCCTACCATAAGTAACACACTACGCCACCATGGACTCAGATCCTGCAGTGCCAGACGTGTCCCACTGCTTAAGCCTGTACATGTCCGGGCCCATCTGAAGTTTGCTAGAGAGCATTTGGATGATCCAGAGGAGTTGTGGGAGAATGTCCTATGGTCTGATGAAACCAAACTGGAACTGTTTGGTAGAAACACAACTTGTTGTGTTTGGAGGAAAAAGAATACTGAGTTGCATCCATCAAACACCATACCTACTGTAAAGCATGGTGGTGGAAACATCATGCTTTGGGGCTGTTTCTCTGCAAAGAGGCCAGGACGACTGATCCGGGTACATGAAAGAATGAATGGGGCCATGTATCGTGAGATTTTGAGTGCAAACCTCCTTCCATCAGCAAGGGCATTGAAGATGAAACGTGGCTGGGTCTTTCAACATGACAATGATCCAAAGCACACCGCCAGGGCAACGAAGGAGTGGCTTCGTAAGAAGCATTTCAAGGTCCTGGAGTGGCCTAGCCAGTCTCCAGATCTCAACCCTATAGAAAACCTTTGAAGGGAGTTGAAAGTCCGTGTTGCCAAGCGAAAAGCCAAAAACATCACTGCTCTAGAGGAGATCTGCATGGAGGAATGGGCCAACATACCGACAACAGTGTGTGGCAACCTTGTGAAGACTTACAGAAAACGTTTGACCTCTGTCATTGCCAACAAAGGATATATCACAAAGTATTGAGATGAAATTTTGTTTCTGACCAAATACTTATTTTCCACCATAATATGCAAATAAAATGAAAAAAAAACAGACAATGTGATTTTCTGGATTTTTTTTTCTCAGTTTGTCTCCCATAGTTGAGGTCTACCTATGATGTAAATTACAGACGCCTCTCATCTTTTTAAGTGGTGGAACTTGCACTATTGCTGACTGACTAAATACTTTTTTTCCCCACTGTACTTCATTGTTTTATATTTTTTATTTATTATTCATTACTTCTTATTCTTTCTTTATTATTTTTTATTTTTCTTACTTTTTATTTTTTTATTTTTATTCATATCTTTATTATTCACTTTTTATTCACACATTTTTCACGCATTGTTTAATAGTTTCAATTCTACGTAGGCTAACATTTGAATTAATGAGTTTATCTGCAGGTTGCCTCATGTGTCAGCTTGGTGACAGCAGTATGCACTGGTGGCGCAGGCCCCTTGGGTTTTCCCTGTTGGTTGCATCTATATTGTCCTGTGGGAGGGATACCTTTACTCGTTGCCCGGGTTACATGATGTGCCCTGCTGGGTCGTTCCTCAGTGTCGCTCCCGATGCGTCATTTGACGCTCTCTCTATTTTGGTACCATGGATACACTATTGTTACCTGTGGCCGGTTTGTGTGGTCATGTAACATGGCGCTGCAATGACATTTGTGGTATGGTGTACCTCGGCACACTATTCCAGTAGTTGTGTATCTTTCTTTAGTGCAGCGCCCATCGGGTTACCGGGTGTTTATGTGGTGTGGTAATTTTTTAATGCTGTATAATTTCTTACCGTGTCACCTGATTGACCACGTGATTTGGTCACGTTTTGTTGACATATGTTCGTTGCTTACATATTGATAGATGCTGCAATGTCCTGGTTCCTGTTTCCATGCCCCTTAGAAGCTGATTGGATAGAGCTGGCTGCCACACCATGATTTCTCTAGTCATACCCCGTCATTTTTATTGGTCTATATTATACACACCTCTTATTACCATTGGGTTTGATGAATATTTAAACCTTTCACCCTCCTAATGACGCCACCCCCTAATGAAGGCTACGTGCTGAAACCAACGTTGGGATGGTCGCCATCCAGGAACAGACGTGCCATACTACCCAGTGAGTTTACTGACACTTTTATTATATTTTTTTCACTTGTATGGGTCTCTTGTTGCATGTATATATATATATATCTATATATCTATATATATATATATATATAGATATATATATATACAGTTGTGGCCAAAAGTATTGACACCCTGCAATTTTGTCAGATAATACTCAGTTTCTTTCTGAAAATGATTGCAAACACAAATTATTTGGTATTATCTTCATTTAATTTGTCTTAGATGAGAAAACACAAAAAGAATTGTTCTAAAGCCAAATTGGCTATAATTCCACACCATACATAAGAAAGAGGGTGGACAAAAGTATTGGCACTGTTCATAAAATCATGTGAGGCTTCTCTAATTTGTGTAATTAACAGCACCTGCAACTTACCTGTGGCACCTAACAGGTGTTGGCAATAACTAAATCACACTTGCAGCCAGTTGACATGGATTAAAGTTGACTCAACCTCTGTCCTGTGTCCTTGTGTGTACCACATTGAGCATGGAGAAAAGAAAGAAGACCAAAGAACTGTCTGATGACTTGAGAAACCAAATTGTGAGGAAGCATGAGCAATCTCAAGGCTACAAGTCCATCTCCAAAGACCTGAATGTTCCTGTGCCCACCGTGCGCAGTGTCATCAAGAAGTTTAAAGCCCATGGCACTGTGGCTAACCTCCCTAGATGTGGACAGAAAAGAAAAATTGACAAGAGATTTCAATGCAAGATTGTGCGGATGTTGGATAAAGAACCTCGACTAACATCCAAACAAGTTCAAGCTGCCCTGCAGTCCGAGGGTACAACAGTGTCAACCTGTACTATCTGTCGGCGTCTGAATAAAAAGGGCCTGTATGGTAGGAGACCCAGGGAGACCCCGGAAGACCCCACTTCTTAACCCGAGACATAAAAAAGCCAGGCTGGAGTTTGCCAAAACTTACCTGAAAAAGCCTAAAACGTTTTGGAAGAATGTTCTCTGGTCAGATGAGACAAAAGTAGAGCTTTTTGGGCAAAGGCATCAACATAGAATTTACAGGAGAAAAAAAGAGGCATTCAAAGAAAAAAACACGGTCCCTACAGTCAAACATGGCGAAGGTTCCTTGATGTTTTGGGGTTGCTTTGCTGCCTCTGGCACTGGACTGCTTGACCGTGTGCATGGCATTATGAAGTCTGAAGACTACCAACAAATTTTGCAGCATAATGTAGGGCCCAGTGTGAGAAAGCTGGGTCTCCCTCAGAGGTCATGGGTCTTCCAGCAGGACAATGACCGAAAACACACTTCAAAAAGCACTAGAAAATGTTTTGAGAGAAAGCACAGGAGACTTCTAAGATGGCCAGCCAAGAGTCCAGACCTGAATCCCATAGAACACCTGTGGAGAGATTTAAAAATGGCAGTTTGGAGAAGGCACCCTTCTAATATCAGGGACCTGGAGCAGTTTGCCAAAGAAGAATGGTCTACAATTCCAGCAGAGCATTGTAAGAAACTCACTGATGGATACCGGAAGTGGTTGGTCGCAGTTATTTTGGCTAAAGGTTGTGCAACGAAGTGTTAGGCTGAGGGTGCCAATACTTTTGTCTTGCCTATTTTTGGAGTTTTGTGTGAAATGATCAGTGTTTTGCTTTTTGCTTCATTCTCCTTTGTGTTTTTTCATTTATGACAAATTAAATGAAGATAATAATACCAAAGAATTTGTGTTTGCAATCATTTTCAGGAAGAAACTGAGTATTATCTGACAAAATTGCAGGGGTGTCAATACTTTTGGCCACAACTGTATATATATATATATATATATATATATATATATATATACAGTACAGACCAAAAGTTTGGACACACCTCATTCAAAGAGTTTTCTTTATTTTTATCACTATGAAAATTGTAGATTCACTCTGAAGGCATCAAAACTATGAATTAACACTTGTGGAATTATATAATTAACAAAAAAGTGTGAAACAACTGAAAATATGTCTTATATTCTAGGTTCTTCAAAGTAGTCACCTTTTGCATTGATTATTGCTTTGCACACTCTTGGCATTCTCTTGCTGTGCTTCAAGAAGTAGTCACCGGAAATGGTTTTCACTTCACAGGTGTGTCCTGTCAGGTTTAATAAGTGGGATTTCTTGCCTTATATGCTTATAAATGGGGTTGGGACCATCAGTTGTGTTGTGCAGAAGTCTGGTGGATACACATCTGATAGTCCTACTGAATAGACTGTTAGAATTTGTATTATGGCAAGAAAAAAGCAGCTAAGTAAAGAAAAAGTAGTGGCCATCTTTACTTTAAGAAATGAACGTCAGTCAGTCTGAAAACTTGGGAAAACTTTGAAAGTGTCCTCAAGTGCAGTGGCAAAAAAAAACCGTCAAGTGCTACATAGAAACTGGCTCACATGAGGACCGCCCCAGGAAAGGAAGACCAAGAGTCACCTCTGCTGCGGAGGATAAGTTCATCCGAGTCACCAGCCTCAGAAATTGCAGGTTAACAGCAGCTCAGATTAGAGACCAGGTCAATGCCACACAGAGTTCTAGCAGCAGACACATGTCTACAACAACTGTTAAGAGGAGACTTTGTGCAGCAGGCCTTCATGGTAAAATAGCTGCTAGGAAACCACTGCTAAGGACAGGCAACAAGCAGAAGAGACTTGTTTGGGCTAAAGAACACAAGGAATGGACATTAGATCAGTGGATATCTGTGCTTTGGTCTGATGAGTCCAAATTTGAGATCTTTGGTTCCAACCACCACGTCTTTGTGCGACGCAGAAAAGGTGAACGGATGGACTCTACATGCCTGGTTCCCACCGTGAAGCATGGAGGAGGAGGTGTGATGGTGTGGGGGTGCTTTGCTGGTGTCACTGTTGGGGATTTATTCAAAATTGAAGGCATACTGAACCAGCATGGCTACCACAGCATCTTGCTGCGGCATGCTATTCCATCTGGTTTGCGTTTAGTTGGACCATCATTTATTTTTCAACAGGGCAATGACCCCAAACACACCTCCAGGCTGTGTAAGGGCTATTTGACCAACAAGGAGAGTGATGGGGTGCTACGTCAGATGACCTGGCCTTCACAGTCACCAGACCTGAACCTAATCGAGATCATTTGTAGTTAGCTGGACCGCAGAGTGAAGGAAAAAGGGCAAACAAGTGCTAAGCATCTCTGGCAACTCCTTCAAGACTGTTGGAAGACCATTTCCGGTGACTACCTCTTGAAGCTCAATAAAGAGAATGCCCAGAGTGTGCAAAGCAGTAATCAAAGCAAAAGGTGACTACTTTGAAGAACCTAGAATAGAAGACATATTTTCAGTTGTTTCACACTTTTTTTGTTAATTATATAATTCCACATGTGTTAATTCATAGTTTTGATGCCTTCAGAGTGAATCTGCAATTTTCATGGTCATGAAAATAAAGAAAACTCTTTGAATGAGAAGGTGTGTCCAAATTTTTGGTCTGTACTGTATATATATTGAGTGCTGCACCATTTTTTAAATTCTGCTCTTATGAGTATTGGTACTATCACTTTTTGATTTTTATCACATAATGTGCTGAAATATCACTCCCCCTATCAATGTACTGAAGTTTTTTGTTTACCTATTTAGAGTGACGGTATAAGAATTGGGATATTTTCCTAGGAGCACTTGCACATGTCACTTTATTTATTCATTAACACTAGGTACTATTATATTTTCCGTAATATTGGCAATATATTTAATTATGTGCACTTACACATGTCACTTTAGCTAGAGTGAATCTATCGTACTATTATATTGTTCTGCAGCATAGGTGATATTTATATCATAGACTACTTTGTATTTACCTTTCCCTATCTTGCATCCCTTTTTGCTGTAGATTATACAATAATTTACTCAGCATTGTATGTTCCTTTGTTTTTTAACAAAAAAAAATATTTTAGTGGACTTTGTTGTCGGTTTTCTTTTGTGTTTCATGGCTGTTCCGATTGTCCACATGGTGTTATTGTAGTCCTGCTGTGTGGTGGTGGTTCTGACAAATATCTTTGACTAATATGCTAATTACATCATATATACTTTTAATTCTCCCACCATTATTGCAGCTATTCCTTTGTTCCCGTTTCTAACCAGTGCTTGGAGTTTATCACAATTTTTGAGTTTTTGTTTGTCCACCCACTTTGTAAGGATTAACACCGCCACGAATAAAGAATAATATATTAACATTCTCCAAGAGCAACTTCTCCTAATGATAAAGAAGCAATTTGGTGATTGACAATGTGATAACTAAGTGGTTCCATGAACAAAACATTGAAATTTTTGTTCCATGGCCAGCAAATTCTCCAAATCTCAATCCCAGTGAGACGCTGTGATCACTTCTCAAAAAGTGGGGGTGAACTAACTAAACACATACATTGTGACTAGTGTTGAGCATTCCGATACTGCAAATATCGGGTATCGGCCGATATTCGCTGTATCGGGATTCCGATACCGAGTACCGATATTTTTTCAATATCAGATACCAGTATTGGAAGTCCCCATAATGCAATGAGCTACTGTTGTGGCTGTGATTGGCTGCTGAAATGATGTCATCATGATGCGTGGTTTGTGCGCATCATGATGCGCGGTCTGTGCTGAATGCGGGGGGTCTGTGCCGACTGTTGGGGGTCTGTGCCGGCTGCCGGTGGTCTGTACGGGCCTCTTGGGGGTCTGTACAGGCCTGACGGGGGCCTGTGCCGGCTGCCGGTGGTCTGTACAGGCCTCTCGGGGGTCTGTACAGGTCTGTCAGGGGCCTGTGCCGGCTGCCGGTGGTCTGTACAGGCCTCTCAGGGGCCTGTGCCGGCTGTCGGTGATCTGTGCCGACTGCCGGGGGCCTGTGCCAGCTGCCGGAGTCTGTACGGGCCTCTCGGGGACCTGTGCCGGCTGTCGGTGTTCTGTGCTGGCTGCGGGGGGCCTGTACCGGCTGCTGGTGGTCTGTACGGGCCTCTCGGGGGGCTGTGCCGGCTGTCGGTGGTCTGCGTCGGCTGCCGGGGGCCTGTGCCGGCTGCCGTGGTCTGTACGGGCCTCTTGGGGGCCTGTGCCGGCTGTTGGTGGTCTGTGCCAGCTGCCGGGGGCCTGTGCCGGCGGTCTGTGCGGGCCTGCCGGGGGTCTTGTGTGTGTGCAGGCATCGTCCGATGGGACTACAAGTCCCATCGGGCGATGCCTGCTACAATGACAGTGATTGACACATTAGCCAATGATGGGACAGTAGTAGTCCCATCATCCGGCTAATGTGTTGAATGTAAAAAAAAAACATACTACATACATACTACATATATACTACATTCATACAACATACATACATACTACATACATACTACATACTACATACATGCTACATATATACTACATTCATACAACATACATATATACTACATACTACATACATGTATATGCTACATATATACTACATTCATACAACATACATACATACTACATACATGCTACATAAATACTACATTCATATAACATACATTAATACTACATATATACTACATTCATACAACATACAGTACATACATACTACATACATGCTACATATATACTACATTCATACAACATACATACATACTACATACTACATGCATACTACATATATACTACATTCATACAACATACATACATACTACATATATACTACATTCATACAACATACATACATACTACATACTACATACATGCTACATATATACTACATTCATACAACATACATATATACTACATACATACTACATATATACTACATTCATACAACATACATACATACTACATACATGCTACATATATACTACATTCATACAACATACATACATACTACATACATGCTACATATATATTACATTCATACAACATACATACATGCATGCTACATATATACTACATTCATACAACATACATACATACATACTACATATATACTTCATATATACTACATTCATACAACATACATACATACTACATACTACATACATGCTACATATATACTACATTCATACAACATACATAAATACTACATACATACTTCATATATACTCCATTCATACAACATACATACATACTACATACATGCTACATATATACTACATTCATACAACATACATACATACTACATACATGCTACATATATACTACATTCATACAACATACATATATACTACATACATACTACATATATACTACATTCATACAACATACATACATACTACATACTACATACATGCTTCATATATACTACATTGATGAAACATACATACATAGTACATACTACATACATACAACATGCTACAGACATACAACATACATACATAATACATACTGCATACATACTACATAGATACTGCATACAATACATTCATACATTCATACAATACATACATAGACATACAGTACATATAACATAGAGTACATACTCACCATCACTTGTCACTTTGATCCCCGAAGCTAGTGTCATCTATAAAAAATTAGAAACTAACAAACAAGCGATATACTTCCTGATCCGCAGAAATCCACGAGGGTCCCACGCCGATTTCCCGTGGAGAACAGCAGCATCAGCTGATGCGACCACTCTCTAGGGGCTTCAATAATCCAATGACGGGAGGTAGGTATCCTTCCACACTGTGTTCCTCCGCCACTGTAAAAAAAATAGACCCTAGTCTCACTTTATGGCAAAAGCTGCGTGGGAACTTTCTCACACAGCAATGCGATGTGCCTGCACACACACAAGACCCCCGGCAGGCCCGCACAGACCACCGGCAGCCGACACAGGCCCCCGGAAGCAGGCACAGACCACCGACAGCCGGCACAGGCCCCCGAGAGGCCCGTACAGACCACTGGCAGCCGGCACAGGCCCCCGGCAGCCGGCACAGACCACCGACAGCCGGCACAGTCCCCCGAGAGGCCCGTACAGACCACCGGCAGCCGGCACAGACCACCGACAGCCGGCACAGTCCCCCGAGAGGCCCGTACAGACCACCGGCAGCCGGCACAGGCCCCCGACAGCCGGCACAGACCCCCGAGAGGCCCGTACAGACCACCGACAGTCGGCACAGACCCCCGAGAGGCCCACATAGACCCCGCCCGCACACACAGATACGCACAGTGTCCGCCCACGCACCGCCCACACTCTTCCCCCCTCCCAAACAGGATGTTCAAGGCAAGAAAGGGTTTTTTTAATTCCGTTATTTCGGTCCCATTGACTTGAATGGGACTTCCAGTATCGAAATCGGCGATACCGATACTTTTTGGGGTATCGGGCCGATCCGATCCGATATTTCTGAATATCGGATGGTATCGCTCAACACTAATTGTGACAAACCATAGACATTGATTAGGCAGGAAACGTTGCTATCAGTCAGGATTTGTCGAAAAAACTGATATCCAGCTGCCTGGCTGAATTGCAAAAGTCTTGAAAAATAAACATCAACATTGTAACTATTGAGTCTTTGTGTAAACTTGATGTATTTATCAATAAAAGATTTAAAACCTATGAGATGCTAATACTTGTACTTCAGAAACCATAGAAACATCTGACTAAAAAATCTAAAAGCACAAAAGCAGCAAAAAAATGTGAAAACCAAAATTTATGTTGATCCCAAAACTTTGGCTACTGCTGTACTTTAATAGTTCAGTTATGAACATAACAATAACAAATATGTTTATTTTTAATTTATTTGTTTTGGGGTTAATAAATGAGTAAATTAATGTGATTAATGTTTTTACATTTTGAACTTTTTAAAATATATTTTTTTCATTTTTTTTGCTTTGTAGCCACTCTGGGGAACTTGAATCTGAAATAGTTTCTATAACATTAGTTTAACATTTTACATACTTCAAGAAAAAGGAAAGTACAGTTACTGAAAAGTACATAAATATATTTTAAAGAAGTATATACTGTAGTATAGCATCTATTATGTGATGTTAAATATAAAGAGGTTGCATCCAGCTTGTGCTTATAAAATACTAGCTGAAGACCCTGGCATTGCCCGGGCATAGTAACTACTGTAACTATGGTTAGTTATAACAAATTATAATGATTATATCTATATATTTAAAGCTGAGTGTATAGCCCCGCCCACTCCGCATAGCCACATTCACTGTAATATCCCACATCATCCCGTAAGCCAGAGCTACCGGATTACTACCCCTAATATCCCACATCGTCCTGTCAGTCAGAGCCACCAGACTACTACCCCTAATATCCCACATCATCCCATCAGAGCCACCGGACTACTACCCCTAATATTCCACATCATCCCATCAAAGCCACCGTAGTACTACCCCTAATATCCCACATCATCCCGTCAGCCAGAGCCACCGGACTACTACCCCTAATATCCCACATCATCCCGTCATCCTGGGGTCAGAACCAGAGCGCTGAGTGGAACGGTCCTAACTTCCATACCGGCGATCCCTTTAAGAGAGGACTGGCATCAGAACCAGAGGGCTGAGTGGATTTGCCCTGACTTCCATACCAATGATCCCTTTAATAGAAGCCTGGGGTCAGAATCAGAGTGCTGAGGGATTTAACCTGACTTCCATAATGGAGATCCCTTTAAAAGAGGCCTGGGGTCAGTACCAAAGCGCAGAGTGGATTTGCCCTCACTTCCATACTGGGGATCCCTTTAAGAGGGGCCTGGGGTCAGAATAAGATCGCAGAGTGGATTTGCCCTCACTTCCATACCAATGATCCCTTTAAGAGAGACTGCGGTCAGAACCAGAGTGCTGAGTGGAATTGCCCTAACTTTTATACCAGGGATCCCTTTAAGAGAGCCTGAGATCAGAACCAGAGCGCTGAGTGGATTTGCCCTGACTTGCATACCAATGATCCCTTTAATATAATCTTGGGGTCAGAATCAGAGTGCTGAGGGATTTGCCATAACTTCCATACCGGAGATCCCTTTAAGAGATCCTTGGGTCAGTACCAGAGCATTTGAAGGCAATTGCCCTGACTTCCACACCAATGATCCCTTTAAGAGAGACTGAGGTCACAACCATAATACAGAGTGGAATTGCCCTAACTTCCATACTGGGGATCCCTTTAAGAGAGGCCTGGGGTCAGAACCAAAGCGCTGGATGGATTTGCCCTGACTTCCATACCAATGATCCCTTTAATAGAAGCCCTGGGATCAGAATCAGAGCGCTGAGTGATTTACCCTAACTTCCATACCGGAGATCCCTTTAAGGTGGGCCTTAGATCAGAACCAAAGCGCTGAGTGGATTTGCCCTGACTTGCATACCAATGATCCCTTTAATAGAATCCTGGGGTCAGTACCAGAGCATTTGAAGGCAATTGCCCTGACTTCCATACCAATGATCCCTTTAAGAGAGACTGGGGTCAGAACCAGAACGCTGAGTGGAATTGCCCTAACTTCTATACCGGGAAACCCTTTAAGAGAGGCCTGGAGTCAGAACCAAAGTGCTGGATGGATTTGCCCTGGCTTCCATACCAATGATCCATTTAATAGAAGCCCTGGGGTCAGAATCAGAGTGAAGAGAGGATTTGCCCTGACTTCCATACCAATGATCTCTTTAATACAAGCCTGGGGTCAGAATCAGAGCACTGAGGGATTTGCCCTAACTTCCATACTGGAAATCCCTTTAAGAGGGAAGATGTGCCTATGGGATGGAGGATGTGTGATGGGTAGAGTTGAGCGATACCGTCCGATACTTCAAAATATCGGATCGGAATGGATCGGCCGATCTTTAAAAAAAGTATCGGTATCGCCGATGCCGATACCGGAAGTCCCATTCAAGTCTATGAGACTTCCGGTATCGGAATTGGAAAAACCCTTTCCTGCCCTTGTACAGCCTCTCGGGGGTCTGTACGGGCCTTCCGGGGGTCTCTGCCGGCCTGCCGGGGGTCTGTGCCGGCCTGCCGGTGGGCTGTGCGGACTGCCCGGGGTCTGTGCACCCTGTGGGGGTCTGTACCGGCCTACCGGGGGGCTGTGCCGGCCTGCCGGGGGGCTGTGCTGATGTCCGGGGGTCTGTGCAGGCATCGTCCGATGGGACTACAAGTCCCATCGGGCGATGCCTGCTACCATGACAGTGATTGACACATTAGCCAATGATGGGACAGTAGTAGTCCCATCATCCGGCTAATGTGTTAAATGTAAAAAAAAAAAAAAAAAATACTACATACATACATACATACATACTACATGCATGCTACATACATACTACATGCTACATACATAGTACATATATACTACATGCATGCTACATACATACTACATGCTACCTACATACTACATATATACTACATGCATGCTACATACATGCTACATGCTACATACATACTACATATATACTACATGCATGCTACATACATGCTACATGCTACATACATACTACATACATACTACATGTTACATACATACTACATACATACTACATGCTACATACATACTACATACATACTACATATATACTACATGCATGCTACATACATACTGCATGCATGCTACATACATACTACATGCATGCTACATACATACTACATGCTACATACATACTACATGCATGCTACATACATACTGCATGCATGCTACATACATACTACATGCTACATACATACTACATGCTACATACATACTACATATATACTACATGCATGCTACATACATACTGCATGCATGCTACATACATACTACATGCTACATACATACTACATGCTACATACATACTACATATATACTACATGCATGCTACATACATACTACATGCTACATACATACTACATACATACTACATGCATGCTACATGCATACTACATGCTACATATATACTACATACATACTACATACATACTACATATATACTACATGCATGCTAAATACATACTGCATGCATGCTACATACATACTACATGCATGCTACATACATACTACATGCTACATACATACTACATATATACTACATGCATGCTACATACATACTACATGCTACATACATACCACATATATACTACATACATACTACATACATGCTACATACATACTACATGCATGCTACATACAATACATTCATACAATACATACATAGACATACAGTACATATAACATAGAGTAACATACTTACCAATACTTGTCACATTGTTCCCCGAAGCCATTGTCTTTTACGGAATAAATATTAACATAACAAACCACAAAAATACTCACCCATGATCTGAAGCAGTCCACGAGTGTGTCCCACGACGATCTTGGGTAGAGAGCTGCAGCATCAGCTGATGCTGCCGCTCTCTACGGGCTGCAGGAATCCAATGACGGAAGGTAGGTATCCTTCCGCACTGTATTCCTCCGCCACTTAAAAAAAAAAAGTCCCTAGTCTCACTTTATGGTAAAAGCTGTGTGGGAAATTCCCGGGCAGTCCACACAGCCCCCCGGCAGGCCGGCACAGCCCCCCGGCAGGCCGGCAGAGACCCCCGGAAGGCCCGAAATGACGGGCACACACCGCGCATCATGATGACGTCATTTCGGCTGTCAATCAACTTTGAACTTCCGATTCCGATGCCCGATATTGAAAAAATATCGGATGTCGGTATTGGAATTCCGATACAGCAAGTATCGGCCGATACCCGATACTTGCGGTATCGGAATGCTCAACACTAGTGATGGGTATATGGACACGGGAGGGGGGATTCATTTCTGTCACGTGCTCTCTGCTTCTTTCTGGGGGGCAGGCAATGGCAAGGAGCTTATGTTTCCGGGGATGCTAGACTTCTCCTACCATGTCATTGTCTGCAGAGGTATTGTCATGGAGTGGGAAAACTGTTGCTCATAGCAACCAATCACAGCTCAGCTTCTTTTAAACAGCTCTGGTGAAATAAAAGATGCTTAGTGATTGGTTGCAAGGAAAACTGTTGCTCATAGCAACCAATCACAGCTCAGCTTCTTTTAAACAGCTCTGGTGAAATGAAAGATGCTTTGTGATTGGTTGGTGACACACACACATACATAAATTCAATCTTATAGATATAGATTTGTTATTTTCAGGTGTGTGCTAATCCCATCACACCTATGCTGAGTCATTACTGCACAAATTCTAAACGATGATCTTTGAAAATGTCTCCACTAAGTCTAAAATAAATGTTAAACACGAGCTGTACACAAATAACAGGTATAACATTCAGACACTTTGGAATTTAGATTCCCACCATATTCTGTTTGCAAAGTATTTTACAGATCACTATGTTAATCTAAAGATCAATATTCTTTCTATTTTCCATCTTATACTTTCTTTTATGCAGGATATGAACAGCAATCTCTGCTGTCATCTAAGTAAAGATCGATAAAATATGTTTCAATATGACCCTGTCCCCTGAAGGCACCTCTTTTCCCATCTGGATAACATTACAGATATATCTTATTGGGTTTCCTAGTTTCCTCTGCACTTTGGAATATTTCCATATATTCAGCGAAAACTAGAAGCATCTTCCTGCAGCTGACAAAATAGACTCCCGCCTGCATCCTGGGACACATATGCCTGGCCCTGCTTCAGTTATTACTTCATGCTATAGGGGAACTGATATGATACAATTTTAAGAGCATACTGAGCTTAAGACAATACTTGAGATAACAAAGACAAAGCGTTGCAGGTGCTTGACTTCAAGATGTAAATCACTAGCTAAACTGGAACCTCCTTTCTGGCACTCTTCCAATATTTTTTTTCACCTTACTGTGTGAAAAATATAATTTAAGATCTAATAGAGAAAAAAAACTAAACTTCTATGGATATAATCCAAAAGTGTGAAGCTTCAACATATAGACATGAAAAGAGCACAGTGAATACAGAAGTATTTTCACTATTAATTTACTTCATATCTAAATGTCATATAATACTGACATTTATCTGCAAGTTACACATTACTTGATTGCAGAGGGAGAGGTGGGCAATATTTAAAAGGTCGGTCTCATAAAAGTCATCAGTCAGCCAGTTTCATTTAATGGGTCAAAAAATTTAAGCAAGTTATCTAGGTAATAAGTTCATAAAATTATCAAATCACACTGCTCACATTCTCTTGCTACAAAACTGACAAATACCATATGTAACTTTTTGCTCTTTATCGTACATTGCATTTATACTAAAAATAGCCTAGAAATACAAATCTGTAGCCCATTAAACGTAGCCATAGATAAACATATGTTGTATTAACGTTGATAGACATCTACCAGACCTTAAAACCACTCAGCATAGGCAGGACAAAGTCTTTATTCAGTTTCCAGAAGGCCTTTGATCACATAACGAAGACCTATGATATTTATTTGTATGACGCAGAGTACCTTAATGTTTTAAAAAAGTTTAACCCCTTCACGACATGAGCCGTACATGTACTGCGTGTTAGGTGTCGGGTTCCAGGCGCTGCACAGCAGGAATCCCGAGGCTTGCCATCGACTGTCTCCCATTCCCCTCTGGCCGCAGTGGAGCTTGCTCAGCAGACTTCACGATCCCGGCAGTCTGCCCACACCAGCATTGTGGGGTCAGTGTCACAGTCACGCGCGACTGGACACAGCGCCTCCAGCAGCGCGGATTTAGATGACACGCGTGACCCTGGATACACCGCCTCCAGTGAGGCGAATTTAAATAATAAAACGTGCAGCTGAATACGCCGCCTCCAACAGGCGAATTTAGGTAATACACGTAAGTCTGGAAACCCCGCCTCCAGTAAGGCGAATTTAAACAATAAGGGAAAACCTGGGTAACAATAACAATGGTGGCCCTGCGATAGGGAACGGGGATGTGGAGACCTGCTGCACTCCCCTGAATCAGTGTCTCTACACTCCTAATGTTCCTTAGGCCGGTTCCGCACCGGGCGACGATCAGGAACCTAAAAACCCTGACTCGCCCTGCACCTAAACCCTCACCAGGGAAATGGTCGGTGCGGAATCTAATCCCACCACTGCACTAAACACACATAAGGAAAAGTGACAAAACAGGGGAAACACCACTTAGCTTTGCTCTGTTGCTTATGCTCCCAGCAACAGAGCCCACCAACTGTGTGCATCTTTTCCTCCGACTGGATCCAACACCATAGTGCAGCCTTGGAGCAAACAGAGTCCACCACCTGCGTGCAGCTGTCCAGAAACAGAGTCCAGCAAATGAGTTCCGCTTTTCTGCCAAAGAGTCCAGCATTTTGAGTCCAGCTTTCCAGCAACAAAGTCCAGCATCCTGAGTGCAGCTCTACAACATAGCTGCCACTCCACCAAGCCATGCAAGCCCTCCTTGCAGACACCATAGCTGACACTCCAGGACTCTCACTGAGCTGCCCGTGGCTCTCCTTCTGCTCCATTCTTCACCCAGGCTTGCTTGCAAATGAGGAACTATCACCAACCGTGATTGACACACCTGACACTCTTTTATAGAGCAATCACACCTGTTACATAATCACGTGCACAGAATCAAAGGAAGCAGAGTGCAATGACCCTAATGGTCACCAGGGGGAAAACTACAACTGCAATAGTAGAGATGGGGAGGGCACCACCAACAATAAACACGGGGATACACCAATAGTCAGTATAAGAAACTGGAAAAATAAAAATAAGAGAAAGCTACTGACCAAGAACTGGGATCACCACAATAAGTCACAAAAATATCAAAAAATTTTATTTAATGTCAAATAGACCAAGACACAATTAAAAACATTAAAAAGTCACTCAATGACAATATATCTATAAGGTTAAAGATATAACCCATAAAGGTTCCCCTTTAACTTAAGGTACAGGTATAATACAGACAGATAATTGGTCCATAGAATCACTGGTTACATTGTATTATTCCACAAAACATGTAATACAGATGAATAAATAGAGTCCAAATGGACACAATAGGAAACCAATGATAGTGGACTGCTAAATAGTATGAAATGTATCCTTAATCAACCCGCCCCATAGTATGAGCAAAGGACATAATCTAGAGGCGGAAAAAATTTCCAATGGTGCAGCTGAGCCCTGCAGAAATATACTCAGAGCCAGATGACTATCCTCCAGAGTAGCACATAACCTGTGCACTTAAAAATATAGCAGCTGCACCATACCAATGTTAGGGGGAGCCTGTGGATGCCCAACGCGTGTCGCTACCGCACAGGCAGCTTCATCAGGGGATGAGAGACTGGTCTGACCGACGTACAATATATATGATAATAATAATACACGATAAACAACAGCTGCGGTATGTACCTGCATGATAGCATGTAGAGAGGCGGAGACTAGTGGTCAATCATACACGGGTCTGCACTTGGATATCACATCCGGCGGAAGAGGGTCACCCAGGCCATCATGTCAGAAATAGATTAGTGCGCTTGCGCATCAGACACACCAGGTGTCCCTTCCGGAGGAAGAAGGTCACTCAGGCAGCCGTGTCCAAAATAGAATAATGCGCTTGCGCAACAGGCACTCCATACTAGGAACCCCAGTACTATCAGAACAAAGATCATATCTGCCGTTTTACTAAAGATGTTGCATTTAGAGTTGAGCAACTTTTGCTTTTTTAGGGTCGAGTTTCGTTTCATGAAACCAGACTTTTCCAAAAGTCGGGTAGAGCAAAATCGGCCGACTATAGGGAAAAGTCGGGGGTCCGACCGAAACACGAAACCCAATGTAAGTCAATGGGGAATTAAAGTCGGCAGTGAGAGGAGGACAGGAAACACACCTACAGTGCCCATTTGAATGCCAAAAGCATCAATTCTTCTTACTTAAGCTTGTCAACCTTAATTAACTTCATAATACTAGTTACGCACTGAAAAATGGGGGTTATTTGCCTAAAGTTGTGGGGGGTAGGGCTGGCTCCAGGTTTTCATGTGCCCTGGGCGAAAGAGCGCCCCTTTAACACATGCCACAACTCATGATGCTCCGATACGGCAGAGAAATAGCGGTATAGTACAGTGAAGAATACTTCACTTTTTACATCTCATGACGAGGCCCATCTGTTTCTCCATACAGAATCATTAGTCCCATATAATGTTTGAAACAGTATATGATGAGCTCCACATAATGCTACAGTATATGTTGGTCCCCATGGATGAAGCTCCACTGTCTTATGGGCCCAAATAATGCTCCAAACATAATGGGCCCCATTTCTAATGCTCTAGTGTATAATGGGCCCTGTAAATGCTGCTCCAGTGTCTGATGTCCACCTTTGGAATGTTACAGTGTATGGTGGGCCCCATCTATCATTCTCCAGAGTATAGTGCTCCCCAAAAATTGCTGTCCCAACATTGAAAACAATCAAATAAGTCTCCTCGCTAGGGAATCCCTGTACTAGTCTGGACTCCTCGTCGTCCCCATCTTCCATCTCACTGCACAGTATTTCAACCTTGCAAGTGCTGTGATCCTGAGAAAGCAGGGGGGCCCACTCATTGGCGACGGCCCTGGCACAGGGCCCCTGATAGTACGGTGGTGTGTCTGACGGCGGGTGGGCCGAACCTGCACTTTCATCTGCAGCTTCCTCTTTGTCACCGTGTAAGATGGAACTGTACATGGGAAGGGTAACCTGAGTTTCATTAGGGTCAGATTCAGGCCGTGTAGCGTGCGAGGGGAATGTAGTGGTCTGAGTCAATGTACCAGCAGATTCATTGAGCAGTGGCTGGGCATCAGTGCACTTGTGTCGCCCCCAGGAGTACGGTCGCCACAGTGGCATTGCCTTCCTCCTAGGGAGTGTGATGTCATGCTTGGGAGCAATGAAGGATCTCTCTAGCAGGTTAACTGATTGGGTGGCGTTATTCACACGAGTCACAACCCTCCAAACAGCATTCATGAAGGCAAAGTGTTTGTTTTACGTGGGCAGTATGGTTGCAAAGCTGAACCTTAAAGGAATGTCCAGAAGGGCACCACCAGGAGTGGAGCCTATGGCGTAATTTGACTCAACACGGGCAACCTCAACCATCCAGCAACAAAAAAGATGCACACATTGCAAGCTTAATTCCATTAACGAACGAGACTCCGTCATGCCCCGCGGTCCGAATCCGGCTTACTAGAGGGACACGCGAGGCTCTGGCACGTGAGATTGGCCAATAACTGGTGTGTCATGCCCTTACATGTCCGTGGCTGCATGTGCGCTACACTGAAAAGGCCAGCGTTTGTCGCTTACAGGTGCAGATAACCCGCTGAACAACGACGTTAGTGATGGGGATCTGGGATTACAATTATTACCCGTGAACGATGATTTCCCAGTAAGTGTAGCTCAACCGCAGTTCCGGAATTAGGCCTAACCGTCATTCCTGAAAAAATGAAAAACGTACGTGTACAAACCACAGGTGCTGTAGCTTGCTTAACAGCTCGCCAGCTGTTCTCAGGCCCAGTATGGATTACACGTGATTTCACAAAGGTGAGAAAGGGTACCCTATCCCCGGATAACATGTATGGATAGCATAGTGTGCACATTCAAAATATATGTCTATAGATCAGGAGGCAGGCTCAGACGGTGTCAGGCCCAGTATGGATTACACGTGATTGCACAAAGGTGAGAAAGGGTACCGTATCCCCGGATAACATGTATGGATAGCATAGTGTACACATTCAAAATATATGTCTATAGATCAGGTGGCAGGCTCAAACGGTGTCAGGCCCAGTATGGATTACACGTGATTGCACAAAGGTGAGAAAGGGTACCGTATCCCCGGATAACATGTATGGATAGCATAGTGTACACATTCAAAATATATGTCTATAGATCAGGAGGCAGGCTCAGACGGTGTCAGGCCCAGTATGGATTACACATGATTGCACAAAGGTGAGAAAGGGTACCATATCCCCGGATAACATGTATGGATAGCATAGTGTACACATTCAAAATATATGTCTATAGATCAGGAGGCAGGCTCAGACGATGTCAGGCCCAGTATGGATTACACGTGATTGCACAAAGGTGAGAAAGGGTACCGTATCCCCAGATAACATGTATGGATAGCATAGTGTTCTGTTGTGAGTTCATTTTCCCCTTCGTCACTGAGGTCTTGTGAACTCCCTATTCTGGTAAAGGAAGGTAATGAGCCTGATTATCAGGCACCTGAGTCTAATGAGGATGACTGGCTGAGTGGAGTCACGGACTGGATATAAGGCTGCCGACGCCCTTCTGCCCTGCGGGTGATTTCTCTGTGGACTTCTAGGACACCAGTCTGATTCCTGCTCCCCTAAAGCTAAGTTTTTTGCTTTGCCTGTTGCATTTGTGTTTTGTGTTTTGTTTTCCTTGCTTTTCTGGATTCTTCCATTCCTTGCTGGGGTGAGCTGAATCTCCTTTTGCCTGTTGCTCTGTCTTCAGAATAGTCCTGAGTACTGACATAGCTTTTTGAAGCCTAGCGTCTTCAGGGCCTTTTTCACTGTCAGTCTGTTGGCTCTTATTTTCATAGGGTTTTTCACGGATTGCAGACAGCAGCCTTCCTGTCCTTTCCTATGTAGTTAGCTTGGGCCCCGTCTTTGCTCAGTCTATCTTTCTGTCTGTGTTAGTGTTTTCATCTTGCTTCACCGTCATTATATGTTGGGGGCTGCCTATTGCTTTGGGGTCTGCTCTGGGGCCGTTTAGATTTCCCCTTTCTTTCTTTAGGCCTATTTAATTCTCCGGCTGTGATCGAGGGGTCTAGGGCATCGTAGGAACCCCCCACGGCTACTGCTAGTTGTGTTGATAAGTTCTGGGGTCTGCAATCCGATAGCTGCCAACTTCTCTGGTTTTCTGGACTTAGCTTGCATTTCTGTTTTTGCCTCCTACGGTGACTCAATCATAACAGAATCACCCGCCATACCGCAGATCCTAGGGTACTCAATAGCAGGAAAGAATTGTGCTTAAAAAAAAAAAAAAGTGTGTGTATATTCTTTCCTCTATATCTCTGAGGCCGTAGGGGGAATTTTTTTTTTTTTCTCTCAATGGAGATAAAGCAATTGTCTGATCGTGTGGAGCAGCTCACTGCGGAAGTGCGGGGAATTTCCGCCTACCTTGCTCATTCGCATGCTGTTGAACCAAAGATCCCTACACCTGATGTATTTTTTGGGGATCGATCTAAATTTTTGAGTTTCAAAAATAATTGTAAATTATTTTTTGCCTTGAAGCCTAACTCGTCAGGGAGCTCCGCGCAGCAGGTTAAAATCGTCATCTCTTTGCTGCGTGGCGATCCCCAGGATTGGGCGTTTTCTTTGAAACCAGATGATCCTATTCTGACTAATGTGAACGCATTCTTTCAAGCTTTGGGGTTGTTGTATGACGAACCTAATGCTATTGATCAGGCTGAAAAAACCCTGTTGGCATTGAACCAGGGTCGAGATTCTGCAGAGTTGTACTGTCAAAAGTTCCAAAAGTGGGCGGTCCTTACTACCTGGAATGATAATGCCTTGGCTGCTCTCTTTCGGAAGGGTTTGTCAGAAGCCGTAAAAGATCCTATGGTGGGATTTCCTGTTCCCTCTGGTCTGGACTATTCTATGTCATTAGCCATTCAGGTTGGTCGGCGTTTGCGTGAACGCAGGATTGCACGAGAGGTGTTGCCACCGGTTGAACAGACGTCTGAACCTATGCAATGTGATAGAGTTTTGTCTAAGGCGCAACATCAGGAGTTCAGAAGGCGTAATAAGCTGTGTTTTTTTTGTGGAGATGCCTCGCATATTATTTCTGTTTGTCCTAAACGAGAGAAACGCTTTGCACACACGTTTTCTGTTGGTGGTGTTCAACCTAAGTTTCTTCTGGCAATTACTCTGATCTGCTCCCTGTCCACATTTTCCGCCAAGACTTTTGTGGATTCGGGAGCAGCGCTAAACCTAATGGACTTGGATTTTGCTAAACGTTGTGGATTTCCGATGACACCTCTGCAGACGCCTATCCCTTTGAGGGGGATTGATGCTACTCCTTTGGCTAAAAACAAACCTCAGTTTTGGACCCAGGTGGTCATGCGGGTCGCCCCAGACCATCAAGAAAATTGCAGATTTTTGGTGTTGCATGGTCTGCATGATGCCATTGTTCTGGGGTTTCCCTGGTTGCAAATTCATAATCCAGTTTTGGATTGGAAATCTGTGTCTGTGGTGAGTTGGGGTTGTCGGTGTGCCTTTAGTGAGGCTCCGGTTTTTTTCCACCTCTCCTCAGTCGCATGATGTTCCTGACTATTTGGCGGACTTTTATGATGTATTTAGTGAGAATGAGTCTGCGTCCTTGCCTCCTCATAGGAGTTATGACTGTGCAATTGAACTAAGCCCGGGGTGTAAATTTCCCAAGGGTCGGCTCTTCAATTTATCTGTACCCGAGCACGAAGCTATGCGGTTCTATATTAAGGAGGCGTTGGAGAAGGGTCATATTAGACCATCCTCTTCACCCTTAGGTGCCCTTTTTATTTTTGTGGCCAAAAAGGATGGTTCCTTAAGGCCTTGTATTGATTATCGTGCCCTCAATAAAATTACTATTAAATATCAGTATCCGTTACCCCTGATTTCGGATCTATTCTCTAGGTGCTTGCTGGTTTACCAAGCTTGACCTCAGGGGGGCGTATAATTTTATCCGCATTAAGCAGGGGGATGAATGGAAGACGGCGTTTAATACTCCGGAGGGACATTTTGAGTACCTGGTGATGCCTTTTGGGCTCACTAATGCCCCTTCTGTCTTCCAGTGCTTCATGAACGATATTTTCCGAGACTTTGTCGATAAATTTTTGATTATCTATCTGGATGATATTTTGATCTTCTCCAAGGATTGGGATTCTCATGTGGAACATATTCGGACTGTGTTCCGGATCTTGAGGGAGAATTCCCTGTATGTCAAAGGATCAAAATGCCTTTTTGGAGTACAGAGGATTTCATTTTTGGGATTTATTTTGTCTCCGTCAACTATTGAAATGGACCCAGCCAAGGTACAGGCCATTTATGATTGGGTTCAGCCCACTTCTTTGAAGGCCCTCCAGAAGTTTTTGGGTTTTGCTAATTTTTATTGGAAATTTATAGCAAAATTTTCTAGTATTGCCAAGCCATTGACTGATCTGACTAAGAAGGGTGCTGATGTGTTGAATTGGTCTCCGGAGGCTGTTGCTTCTTTTCAGGAGCTGAAGCGAAGATTTACCTCCGCCCTGGTTTTGCGGCATCCTGATGTCTCACTCCCGTTCCAGGTAGAGGTGGATGCTTCTGAGATTGGTGCAGGAGCTGTTTTGTCCCAAAAGGATCCTGTAACATCTAAAATGAATCCCTGTGCTTTCTTTTCCCGAAAGTTCTCTCCATCTGAACGTAACTATGATGTGGGGAATCGGGAACTGTTGGCCATGAAATGGGCATTTGAGGAGTGGAGACATTGGTTGGAGGGAGCTAAACATCAAGTTGTGGTCCTCACTGACCACAAGAATTTGATTTATCTAGAGTCGGCTAAGCGCTTGAACCCTAGACAGGCTAGGTGGGCCTTGTTTTTTACACGTTTTGATTTTGTGGTCTCTTTTCTTACTGGAACTAAGAATGTCAAGGCAGACGCCCTCTCTAGGAGTTTCTTTGCTGATTCTCCTGTGGTGACCCAGCCTGCTACCATCTTAGGCGAAGGGGTAGTTCTTTCTGCCATCTCGCCCGATTTGAGACTTGCACTGCAAGAGTTCCAGGAGGACAAACCTGAGTGTTGTCCCAGTGGAAAGTTGTATGTTCCTGACCAGTGGAAGAAGAGAGTGATGTCTGAAGTTCATTGCTCTGCATTGGCTGGTCATCCAGGTATTTTTGGTACTAGAGATCTGGTGAGTCGCTCTTTTTGGTGGCCCACCTTGTCTCATGATGTCAGGAATTTTGTGCAGTCCTGTGGGACTTGCTCCCGGTCTAAATCTTGTTCTCGCTCTAGTGGGTTGTTGATGCCTTTGCCGGTCCCCAGGAGGCCATGGACCCATATTTCAATGGATTTCATCTCTGATATGCCGGTCTCTCAAAGAATGACTGTTATTTGGGTGATTTGTGATAGGTTCTCTAAGATGGTTCATCTTGTACCACTCCCTAAGTTGCCATCTTCCTCTGAGTTGGTGCCCCTGTTTTTGCAACAGGTGGTTCGCTTACACGGGATTCCTGAGAACATTGTATCTGACAGAGGAGTTCAGTTTGTGTCTAGATTTTGGAGGACTTTCTGTTCCAAGCTGGGAATTCAGTTGTCCTTCTCCTCTGCTTTTCACCCCCAGATCAATGGGCAGACAGAGAGAAAAAACCAGACCTTGGAATCGTATTTGAGATGTTTTATTTCCGCTGATCAGGATGATTGGGTTTCATTTTTGCCCTTGGCCGAATTTGCTTTAAATAATAGAGCTAGTTCTGCCACTTTGATGTCACCTTTTTTTTGTAACTTTGGGTTTCATCCTCAATTTTCTTAAGGGCAGGTGGAGCCTTCTGCCTGCCCAGGTGTTGACACTGTGGTGGAGAGAATGCACCAGATCTGGGACCAAGTGGTGGATAAGTTATCTCTCTCCCAGGAAAAGGCCCAGCGGTTTTCCAATCGACATAGGACCATTGTTCCCCAGTTTAAGATTGGTGATATAGTGTGGTTATCATCAAAAAATATTGCTATGAAGGTGGCTTCTCCTAAGTTTAAGCCTAGATTTATTGGACCTTACAAGATTTTGGAGATTATTAATCCGGTCTCTTTTCGTTTGGCTCTTCCTGTCACATTTAAAATCCATAATGTGTTCCATAAGTCCTTGTTGAAGAGGTTTGTTGAACCAGTTGTTCCTGGGGTGGCACCTCCAGACCCTATATTGGTTGAAGGTAACATGGAATATGAGGTAGAGAAAATACTGGATTCCCATTTGGCTAGACGGAGACTCCAGTATTTGGTTAAGTGGAAGGGTTATGCTCAGGAGGATAATTCCTGGGTCTCTGCCTCTGATATTCAGGCCAAAAGATTGGTGCGTGCCTTTCATCGGGCTCACCCTGATCGCCCTGGTGGCGTGGTTGAGGGTTCGGTGACCCCTCCTCAAGGGGGAGGTACTGTTGTGAGTTCATTTTCCCCTTCGTCACTGAGGTCTTGTGAACTCCCTATTCTGGTAAAGGAAGGTAATGAGCCTGATTATCAGGCACCTGTGTCTAATGAGGATGACTGGCTGAGTGGAGTCACGGACTGGATATAAGGCTGCCGATGCCCTTCTGCCCTGCGGGTGATTTCTCTGTGGACTTCTAGGACACCAGTCTGATTCCTGCTCCCCTAAAGCTAAGTTTTTTGCTTTGCCTGTTGCATTTGTGTTTTGTTTTTTGTTTTCCTTGCTTTTCTGGATTCTGCCATTCCCTGCTGGGGTGAGCTGAATCTCCTTTTGCCTGTTGCTCTGTCTTCAGAATATTCCTGAGTACTGACATAGCTTTTTGAAGCCTAGCGTCTTCAGGGCCTTTTTCACTGTCAGTCTGTTGGCTCTTATTTTCATAGGGTTTTTCACGGATTGCAGACATCAGCCTTCCTGTCCTTTCCTATGTAGTTAGCTTGGGCCCCGTCTTTGCTCAGTCTATCTTTCTGTCTGTGTTAGTGTTTTCATCTTGCTTCACCGTCATTATATGTTGGGGGCTGCCTATTGCTTTGGGGTCTGCTCTGGGGCCGTTTAGATTTCCCCTTTCTTTCTTTAGGCCTATTTAATTCTCCGGCTGTGATCGAGGGGTCTAGGGCATCGTAGGAACCCCCCACGGCTACTGCTAGTTGTGTTGATAAGTTCTGGGGTCTGCACTCCGATAGCTGCCAACTTCTCTGGTTTTCTGGACTTAGCTTGCATTTCTGTTTTTGCCTCCTACGGTGACTCAATCATAACAGTGTACACATTCAAAATATATGTCTATAGATCAGGAGGCAGGCTCAGACGGTGTCAGGCCCAGTATGGATTACACGTGATTGCACAAAGGTGAGAAAGGGTACCGTATCCCCGGATAACATGTATGGATAGCATAGTGTACACATTCAAAATATGTCTATAGATCAGGAGGCAGGCTCAGAAGGTGTCAGGCCCAGTATGTATTTGACGGCCCAGACTACACAGCAGAGGAGCAGGGAGAGGTAAAGATTGCAAATGCTGGAGCCCTGCCCAAGCAAGGGGGGCCCACTCGTGGGCGTCGGTACTGGCACTGGGCCCCTCATAGTACGGCGGTGTGTCTGACGGCGGGTGTGAACCACCACCATCAGAGACACTTGATTGCACTATGAGGGACCCTGTGCCAGTGCCCACGCCCAAGAGTCAGCCTACCCACCTGTCCAGGGCAACGGCACTCGCACGGTTTCGTGCGCTAGGTGGTGACCCCGGCCATGGGGGGGGGAGGCAGCACAGTTAGGGAGTTTTAGAAAGTGGCATATGTTGATGTTGGACATTCAGCTGATGCAAAAGGCGAAATTGTTCAAGTCCCAGGAAGAAGAGGACCAAAGCAAGCCATTTTTCTGTCACCCTATGTGTCATCAGGGGAAGGTGGGACAAAATCCTTGGAAACCCATGCATGGTTCATTTTAATGAAGGTTAGATCATCCACATTTTGGGTTGACAGACGGGTCCTTTTTTCTGTCAGGATTGATCCAGCTGCACTGAAGACTCTTTCCGATAGCACACTTGAAGCTAGGCAAGCGAGCTCCTGTAAGGCATATTGTGCCAATTCAGGCCAGGAGTCCAGTTTAGCGGCCCAATAGTCAAAGGGGAATGACCTGTGTGGGAGAACATCGATATGGGAGGAAAAGTAGTTTGTAACCATAGTTGACAACTGCTGTCTCCTTTCACTTTCCATCGATGCAGTATTACCAGTTTTGTGAGCGGTACTTGAAAAATCAGTCCACAACATTGTCATGAAACCCCTGTCTCCAACGCCACCTCTGCCGTGTGCATGATGAACACCTCTGCCAAGCTGCCCCCGGCCCGTACGGCTCGTGAGAGAACCATCACCGCTGCTGTGTGCTGGGAATGCCTCAACCAACCGGTTTACCAGAGTTGCTTGTTTATTAGCCAATATTAGGTCAAGGTTCTCGTGTGGCATGATGTTTTGTAATTTGCCTTTATAGCATGGATCCAGGATGCTGGCCAACCAGTAGTCATCATCGTTCATCATTTTGGCAATGAGGGGGTCCCTTTTTAGGATCTGCAAGGCATAATCTGACATGTGGGCCAATGTTACCGGTGTCAATGATGCACTGCGAGTGCTGGTTGGAGGAGCACTTTCTGGCAAATTCACATCCCTCCAGTCATGCACAAACCCTGTACCAGACCTTTCCATGCCAACATTTTCACTTGCCCCACGAGATGCATCCTCCTCCCCTATGTAATCATCCCCATCATCCTCCTCCTCCTCCTCTTCTTCCTCCACCTCGTCCAGGAGAGGTCCCTGAGCAGACAATGGCTGAATGTCATCAAGGATTCCCTCCTCCTCTTCCTCCTTGTCAACATTGGCTGCAGACGCCTGCTCCTTAAGATGCGTCAAAGTTTGCATGAGCAGACACATAAGTGGGATGCTCATGCTTAGGATGGCGTCGTCTGCGCTTACCAGCCGTGTGCATTCCTCAAAACACTGAAGGACTTTACAGAGGTCTTTCAGCTTTGACTAGGGATGGGCGAATCCTGAAATACTCGGAATCGCTAGACTGTAACGAGTCCGAGACGGAAACTCGCTACTCGTTGCGAGTCTAGCGAGTCCAATGTTAATGAATGGGGATGCGAGTATTGCAGCAATTCCTGTGCTGGGGAGAGAGAGAGAGAGATATTACTACAAGCAATTCTAGTTTCTTAGCGATTTTGTGTCCCCCTGCTGACACAAAATCGCTAAGAAACTAGAATTGCTTGTATTAAACTCTGAAAAAAAAATAAAATAGGAGTCTTAGCGATTTTGTGTCCCCCTGCTGACTAGTGTTGAGCTTTCCGATTGGCTGCCGAAATGACGTCATCATGATGCGCTGTCTGTGCGCATCATGATGTGCCGTCAGTTCGGGCCTTCTAGGGGGCTGTGCCGACTGTCCGGGGGTCTGTACCGGCCTGCCGGTGGTCTGTGCCGGCCTGCCGGGGGTCTGTGCAGGCTCCGGTGATCTGTGCCGGCCTGCCGGGGGTCTGTGCAGGCTCCGATGGTCTGTGCCGGCCTGCCGGGGGGCTGTGCAGGCTCCGATGGTCTGTGCCGGCCTGCCGGGGGGCTGTGCCGGCCTGCCGGGGGGCTGTGCAGGCTCCGGTGGTCTGTGCAAGCTCCGGTGGTCTCTGCCGGCCTGCCGGGGGGCTGTGCCGGCCTGCCGGGGGGCTGTGCAGGCTCCAGTGGTCTGTGCAGGCTCCGGTGGTCTGTGCAGGCATCGTCCGATGGGACTACAAGTCCCATCGGGCGATGCCTGCTACCATGACAGTGATTGACACATTAGCCAATGATGGGACAGTAGTAGTCCCATCATCCGGCTAATGTGTTGAATGTAAAAAAAATAAATAAAAATAAATAAATAAAAAATTACATGCTACATACATGCTACATACATACAACATGCATACTACATATATACTACATGCAACATACATACTACATACTACATGCATGCAACATACATACTACATTCATACTACATATACTACATGTAACATACATACTACATATATACTACATGCTACATACATACTACATACATACTACATACATACTACATATACTACATGTAACATACATACTACATATATACTACATGCTACATACATACTACATACATACTACATACATACTACATATACTACATGTAACATACATACTACATATATACTACATGTAACATACATACTACATATATACTACATGCAACATACATACTACATACATGCTACATACTACATACATACTACATGCATGCAACATACAACATATATACTACATGCATGCAACATGCATACTACATATATACTATATATACTACATGTAACATACATACTACATATATACTACATGCTACATACATGCAACATACATACTACATACATGCTGCATACTACATGCATACTACATACATACTACATACAACATATATACTACATATACTACATGTAACATACATACACTCTACATGCTACATACATGCAACATACTACATACATGCAACATACATACTACATACATGCTACATACATACCACATGCATGCAAGATGCATACTACATATATACTGCATATATACTACATGCATACAACATACATATATACTACATACAATACATACATATAGACATACAGTACATATAACATAGAGTACATACGTACCGTCACTTGTCACTTTGATCCCCGAAGCCATTGTCACCTGAGGGTTAAATATCAAAATAAAAAAACACCAATATACTTACCCTGATCCACAGAAGTCCACGAGGGTCCCACGTCGATCTTGCGTGGAGAACAGCAGCATCAGCTGATGCTACCGTTCTCTAACAGCTCCAGGAATACAATGACGGAAGGTAGGTATCCTTCCGCACTGTATTCCTCCACCACTGTAAAAAAAAAGTCCCTAGTCTCACTTTATGCCATTGCTGCATGGGAAATTCCCACGCAGCAATGGCATAAAGTGAGACTAGGGACTTTTTTTTACAGTGGTGGAGGAATACAGTGCGGAAGGATACCTACCTTCCGTCATTGTATTCCTGGAGCTGGTAGAGAACGGTAGCATCAGCTGATGCTGCTGTTCTCCACGCAAGATCGACGTGGGACCCTCGTGGACTTCTGCGGATCGGGGTAAGTATATTGGTGTTTTTTTATTTTGATATTTAACCCTCAGGTGACCATGGCTTCGGGGATCAAAGTGACAAGTGACGGTAAGTATGTACTCTATGTTATATGCACTGTATGTCTATATGTATGTATTGTATGTAGTATATATGCATGTTGCATGCATGTAGTATATATGCAGTATATATGTTGCATGCATGTAGTATGCATGTAGCATGTATGTAGTATGTATGTTGCATGTAGTATATATGTAGTATGTATGTTGCATGTAGTATATATGTAGTATGTATGTTACATGTAGTATATATAGTATATATGTAGTATATATGTTGTATGTATGTAGTATGCATGTAGTATGTAGCATGTATGTTGCATGTATGTAGCATGTAGTATATATGTAGTATGTATGTTACATGTAGTATATGTAGTATGTATGTAGTATGTAGTATATATGTAGTATGAATGTTACATGTAGTATGTATGTAGTGTGTATGTAGCCTGTAGTATATATGTAGTATGTATGTTACATGTAGTATATGTAGTATGTATGTAGTATGTATGTAGTATGTATGTAGCATGTAGTATATACAGTATGTAGTATGTATGTTACATGTAGTATATGTAGTATGTATGTAGTATGTATGTAGTATGTATGTAGTATGTATGTAGCATGTAGTATATATGTAGTATGTATGTTACATGTAGTATATATAGTATGAATGTAGTATGTATGTTGCATGCATGTAGTATGTAGTATGTATGTTGCATGCATGTAGTATGTAGTATGTATGTTGCATGTAGTATATATGTAGTATGCATGTTGTATGTATGTAGCATGTAATTTTTTTTTTTTTATTTTTTTTTTTACATTCAACACATTAGCCGGATGATGGGACTACTACTGTCCCATCATTGGCTAATGTGTCAATCACTCTCATGGTAGCAGGCATCGCCCGATGGGACTTGTAGTCCCATCGGACGATGCCTGCACAGACCCCCGGAGCCTGCACAGCCCCCCGGCAGGCCGGCACAGCCCCCCGGAGCCTGCACAGCCCCCCGGCAGGCCGGCACAGCCCCCCGGCAGGCCGGCACAGACCACCGGAGCCTGCATAGACCACCGGCAGGCCGGCACAGCCCCCCGGCAGGCCGGCACAGACCACCGGAGCCTGCATAGACCACCGGCAGGCCGGCACGGCCCCCCGGCAGGCCGGCACAGCCCCCCGGCAGGCCGGCACAGACCACCGGAGCCTGCACAGACCACCGGCAGGCCGGTACAGACC
The DNA here is from genome assembly GCF_039654945.1 of Dendrobates tinctorius. Classification (NCBI taxonomy): domain Eukaryota; kingdom Metazoa; phylum Chordata; class Amphibia; order Anura; family Dendrobatidae; genus Dendrobates; species Dendrobates tinctorius. Next base: position 5,198,820 of record NW_027361793.1, read on the forward strand.
CCCGGACAGTCGGCACAGCCCCCCCGAAGGCCCGAACTGACGGCGCATCATGATGCGCACAGACAGCGCATCATGATGACGTCATTTCGGCAGCCAATCGGAAAGCTCAACACTAGTCAGCAGGGGGACACAAAATCGCTAAGACTCCTATTTTTTTTTTTTTTCAGAGTTTAATACAAGCAATTCTAGTTTCTTAGCGATTTTGTGTCAGCAGGGAGACACAAAATCGCTAAGAAACTAGGATTGCTTGAATTAAACTCTGAAAAAACTAGGATTGCCATTGATTTGTATTGGACTCGTTACTGTGCGAGTAATCGCTTGGAAACTCGCAGAGTACCGACTCCTGCGAGTCCCCTACTACTCGCAGAGTAACGAGTCCTAACGAGTAGATTCGCCCATCCCTAGCTTTGACCACTGCACACCTGTCAACTCCATGTCTGCTCTCAAAGTGCCTGGCCGTGTATCCTCCCACAAATGCATTATGGCCTGCCTCTGCTCGCACAGCCGCTCAACCATGTGCAGGGCAGAGTTCTACCTTGTTGCAATGTCGATAATGAGGCGGTGGTTGGGAAGGTGGAGCAATCGCTGCAGCTTCTGCATACGAATGGAGTGTACAGGCGACCGGCGGATGTGCACGCAGTCTTCGCACCTTCTGGAGCAGGGCTGTTAACTCCGGATAATTGTTGAGGAAGCACTGCACCACCAGGTTCAAGGTGTGAGCCAAGCAAGGTATGTGGCTGAGTTTTGAAAGGGCTATGGCTGCCACAAAATTACGGCCGTTATCACTAACTACCTTGCCTGCCTCAAGATGTATACTGTCCAGCCATGATTCAGTTTGTCGCTGAAAGTACTCTGCTAGCACCTCCGCGGTGTGTCTGTCGCCCAAACACATCATCTGCAACACAGCCTGCTGACGCTTTCCACTAGCTGCTCGACAGGGGGACACGTCGTGTGCAACAGTGGCAGCTGCAGATGGAGTGCTCGTACGACTGCGCTCTGTGGACGAGCTTTCGCTTCTGGAGGAGGAGGAGGGTCGAACGCCTACATCGAAATGTTTCCTATACCGTGGGCTAGACAGCACTGTCCCACCACCGATGTCCCCTGTGGAACCTGCATCCACCACATTAACCCAGTGCGCAGTGATGGACATGTAACGGCCCTGGCCATGCCGACTGGACCATGCATCTGTTGTGAGGTGCACCATTCCACTCACTGACTGCTAGAGTGCATGGACAATGATGTCTTCCACATGATGGTGGAGGGCTGGGATGGCTTTGCGAGAGAAGAAGTGGCGACTGGGTAGGTCATAGCGTGGTACTGCATAGGCCATGAGTTCGTGGAAAGCTGCGCTTTCCACCAACCGATAGGGCATCATCTCTAACAAGATTAGTTTGGCTATGTGGGTATTCAAACCCAGTGTACGCGGATGAGAGACTGAGTACTTTCTTGACCTACTCATAGTCTCTGGGAGGGTGAGCTGGACTTGAGAGCTGCATATGGTGGAACTAGCAGTGGACAGGGCAGACTGAGAGAGGGTTGATGATGGTGATGGAGATGATGTTCTTTCTGATGGCCTAGATTCAGTCTTTCGTTGATATAACAGTGGGATTCCCTGACTGCTTTGGCCTTGCAACGACACCTCAACATTTGCTGCTGTGCTAACCGGTGGACTTACAGTGGGGGAAACAATGTAGCGTTGCTGACTACCTTCTTTGTGATCAGTTGCACATGTGGTACTTGAGGTTTGGTGTTGTGTCCACGCTTGCAAGTGCATGCTGGTTAAATGTCTAAGCATGCAACTGGTATTCAAATTTTTCAGATTTTTCCCTCGGCTAAAGGTCTTTGCTTACTTCTTACAGATAACCTTGGCCTGATCATGAGGATTTTGTTCAAAAAAGTGCCACACTGCACTCTTCCTACTTTGGAAGACATTTTGCGGCCTAGCACGCTGTGCTATTTTGACCGTCTGGATAAGCTGTCCAGCAACTCTTTTGATTTTTGGAACCTGTCTTTGGAGTGCTTCGGGCCTGCCAGATAACAGCTGTTGCGATGTCGATGTCTGCTGTGGATGCTCCTCCTCCACATCTGAGCTATTGGAAGCAGCACCCTCTTCCCCCAATGAATGCCAATCTGGGTCAACAACTGGGTCATCCATCACCTCCTCTTCAATGTCTTGTGCACCTTCCTCTTTGTCACCGTGTATGGTGGTATAGTATGCGGGAAGGGGCACCTGAGTCTCATCGGGGTTAGAATCTGGCTCATTACACTGCGAGGACAATGTAGTGCTCTGACTGAATGTACCAGCAGAATCATCTATCAGTGGCTGTGCATCAGTGCACTCCATGTCAGATTCATCTTGGCCTGGGTAATTCACCATTTCACTTGATAACCCAGGCATGGTATGTGAAAACAGTTCCATGGAGTAATCAGTTGTATGGCCTGCGTCATCCTTCAATCTTGGTTGGGGTGAAGGACACAAGGATAGGTGTGGTTCATGAACATGACCCTCCAATGATGACTCAGTGCTTTTATTTTTTACAACTTCAGAAGAGGAGGCGATAGAGCTGGAGGCTGAGTCAGCAATGTAAGCCAAAACATTTTCCTGATGCTCTGGCTTTAAAAGCGGTTTGCCAACTCCTAGAAAAGTAAGCCTTCGAAGCCTTGTGGAGCCAGACGATGACGCAGGCTCAACACCTCCTGCATTCGGTCCTATTTTGCTTTTGCCACTACCATCAGATCCACCACCAACACCATCATTACCAGCTGGCAACCCCCGCCCAATTCCACGGCCTCTTCCACCAGCCTTCCTCATTTTTGGTAAAAATGTACACAAAATCACACAAACTATATAGTAATGTAAAACAAGGTATAAGGTCTATATAGGACAGGGGAGACGTAGAATTTCTGAACACACTTGTGGACACTGTTGGATTGTGTGAGGCCCAGTTAATATCACACCGCTATGTCACAGGCTCAATGTCACAGGTGTGAAAAATGTCACTATAGGACAGGGGAGATGTAGAATTTCTGAACACACTTGTGGAGACTGTTGTATGAGGCCCAGTTAATATCACACTGCTATGTCATAGACTCAATGTCGTAGGTGTGAAAAATGTCACTATAGGACAGGGGAGATGTAGAATTTCTGAACACACTTGTGGACACTATTGGATTGTGTGAGGCCCAGTTAATATCACACCGCTATGTCACAGGCTCAATGTCGCAGGTGTGAGAAATGTCACTATAGGACAGGGGAGATGTAGAATTTCTGAACACACTTGTGGACACTGTTGTGTGAGGCCCAGTTAATATCACACCACTATGTCCCAGCCCAGGCTCAATGTCGTAGGTGTGAAAAATGTCACTATAGGACAGGGAAGATGTAGAATTTCTGTACTCACTTGTGGACACTGTTGGATTGTGTGAGGCCCAGTTAATATCACACCGCTATGTCACAGGCTCAATGTCGCAGGTGTGAAAAATGTCACTATAGGACTGGGGAGAAGTAGAATTTCTGAACACACTTCTGGACACTGTTGTGTGAGGCCCAGTTAATATCACACCACTATGTCACAGGCTCTATGTCGTAGGTGTGAAAAATTTCACTATAGGACACGGGAGATGTAGAATTTCTGAACACACTTGTGGACACTGTTGGATTGTGTGAGGCCCAGTTAATATCACACCGCTATGTCACAGGCTCAATGTCGCAGGTGTGAAAAATGTCACTATAGGACAGGGGAGATGTAGAATTTCTGAACACACTTGTGGACACTGTTGTGTGAGGTCCAGTTAATATCACACCGCTATGTCACAGGCTCAATGTCGTAGGTGTGAAAAATGTCACTATAGGACAGGGGAGATGTATAATTTCTGAACACACTTGTGGACACTGTTGTGTGAGGCCCAGTAAATATCACACCACTATGTCACAGGCTCAATGTCGTAGGTGTGAAAAATGTCACTATAGGACAGTGAAGATGTAGAATTTCTGAACACACTTGTGGACACTGTTGGATTGTGTGAAGCCCAGTTAATATCACACCGCTATGTCACAGGCTCAATGTCGCAGGTGTGAAAAATGTCACTATAGGACAGGGGAGATGTAGAATTTCTGAACACACTTGTGGACACTGTTGGATTGTGTGAGGCCCAGTGAATATCACACTGCTATGTCACAGGCTCAATGTCGCAGGTGTGAAAAATGTCACTATAGGACAGGGGAGATGTAGAATTTCTGAAGACACTTGTGGACACTGTTGGATTGTGTGATGCCCAGTGAATATCACACCGCTATGTCACAGGCAGAAATTGGCTAGTGTATGACAAACTACAAGGTGTATATAGAATTGGCAGAATAGGAATCTCCCTAGAGTGTAGGTCTGTAAGAACGGAACATGTCCTCGACTTATCCTTACAGAGTGACACACAGATAGCTTCACTGTGGCCGTGATAACAGCCGTTACACGGTACTGAGAGAGGAGCGTGCACGTACACCGCTGTCCGGTGTCCGTAAAATTGTCAAGCTCCGTGTTTTTTAAGTATACGGACTGACACACGCTGTCTCTCTGTAGTTTTGAATGTGATCAAACAGCAAATATACTTAACTGTTTGAAAAGCAGACAAAACTAGAAGGTGGAGGTCTGTAAGAACGGAACATGTCCTCGACTTATTCTTACAGAGTCACACACAGATAGCTTCACTGTGGCCGTGATAACAGCCGTTACACGGTACTGAGAGAGGAGCGTGCACATACACCGCTGTCCGGTGTCCGTAAAATTGTCAAGCTCCGTGGTTTTTAAGTATACGGACTGACACACGCTGTCTCTCTATAGTTTTGAATGTGATCAAACAGCAAATATACTTAACTGTTTGAAAAGCAGACAAAACTAGAAGGTGGAGGTCTGTAAGAACGGAACATGTCCTCGACTTATTCTTACAGAGTCACACACAGATAGCTTCACTGCGGCCGTGATAACAACCGTTACACGGTACTGTGTGAGGAGCGTACACCGCTGTATGGTGTGAAAAAATGCACGCTCAGTACCTCACCAGGACAAAAAAAAAATTTGGATTGCTTTTAACCCAGTGCGCAGTGATGGACACGTAACGGCCCTGGCCATGCCGACTGGACCATGCATCTGTTGTGAGGTGCACCTTTCCACTCACTGACTGCTCGAGTGCATGGACAATGCGGTCTTTTACATGATGGTGAAGGGCTGGGATGGCTTTGCGAGAGAAGAAGTGGCGACTGGGTAGGTCATAGCGTGGTACTGCATAGGCCATGAGTTCGCGGAAAGCTGCGCTTTCCACCAACCGATAGGGCATCATCTCTAACAAGATTAGTTTGGCAATGTGGGCGTTCAAACCCAGTGTATGCAGATGAGAGACTGAGTACTTTCTTGACCTACTCATAGTCTCTGGGAAGGTGAGCTGGACTTGAGAGCTGCATATGGTGGAACTAGCGGTGGACAGGGTGGACTGAGAGAGGGTTGATGATGGTGATGGAGTTGGTGTTCTTTCTGATGGCCTAGATTCAGTCTTTCGTTGATATAACAGTGGGATTCCCTGACTGCTTTGGCCTTGCAACGACACCTCAACATTTGCTGCTGTGCTAACCGGTGGACTTACAGTGGGGGAAACAATGTAGCGTTGCTGACTACCTTCTTTGTGATCAGTTGCACATGTGGTACTTGAGGTTTGGTGTTGTGTCCACGCTTGCAAGTGCATGCTGGTTAAATGTCTAAGAATGCAACTGGTATTCAAATTTTTCAGATTTTTCCCTCGGCTAAAGGTCTTTGCTTACTTCTTACAGATAACCTTGGCCTGATCATGAGGATTTTGTTCAAAGAAGTGCCACACTGCACTCTTCCTACTTTGGAAGACATTTTGCGGCCTAGCACGCTGTGCTATTTTGACCGTCTGGACAAGCTGTCCAGCAACTCTTGATTTTTGGAACCTGTCTTTGGAGTGCTCCGGGCCTGCCAGATAACAGCTGTTGCGATGTCGATGTCTGCTGTGGATGCTCCTCCTCCACATCTGAGCTATTTGAAGCAGCACCCTCTTCCCCCAATGGATGCCAATCTGGGTCAACAACTGGGTCATCCATCACCTCCTCTTCAATGTCATGTGCACCTTCCTCTGTGTCACCGTGTATGGTGCTATAGTATGCGGGAAGGGGCACCTGAGTCTCATCAGGGTCAGAATCTGGCTCATTACACTGCGAGGACAATGTAGTGCTCTGACTGAATGTACCAGCAGAATCATCTATCAATGGCTGTGCATCAGTGCACTCCATGTCAGATTCATCTTGGCCTGGGTAATTCACCATTTCACTTGATAACCCAGGCATAGTATGTGAAAACAGCTCCATGGAGTAATCAGTTGTATGGCCTGCGTCATCCTTCAATCTTGGTTGGGGTGAAGGACACAAGGAAAGGTGTGGTTCATGAACATGACCCTCCAATGACGACTCAGTGCTTTTATTTTTTACAACTTCAGAAGAGGAGGCGATAGAGCTGGAGGCTGAGTCAGCAATGTAAGCCAAAACTTTTTCCTGATGCTCTGGCTTTAAAAGCGGTTTGCCAACTCCGAGAAAAGTAAGCCTTCGAGGCCTTGTGGAGCCAGACGATGACACAGGCTCAACACCTCCTGCATTCGGTCCTATTTTGCTTTTGCCACTACCATCAGATCCACCACCAACACCATCATTACCAGCTGGCAACCCCCGCCCAATTCCACGGCCTCTTCCACCAGCCTTCCTCATACACAAAATCCCACAAACTATATAGTAATGTAAAACAAGGTATAAGGTCTATATAGGACAGGGGAGACGTAGAATTTCTGAACACACTTGTGGACACTGTTGGATTGTGTGAGGCCCAGTTAATATCACACCGCTATGTCACAGGCTCAATGTCGCAGGTGTGAAAAATGTCACTATAGGACAGGGGAGATGTAGACTTTCTGAACACACTTGTGGACACTGTTGTGTGAGGCCCAGTTAATATCACACCGCTATGTCACAGGCTCAATGTCGTAGGTGTGAAAAATGTCACTATAGGACAGGGGAGATGTAGAATTTCTGAACACACTTGTGGACACTGTTGTGTGAGGCCCAGTTAATATCACACCGCTATGTCACAGGCTCAATGTCGTAGGTGTGAAAAATGTCACTATAGGACAGGGGAGATGTAGAATTTCTGAACACACTTGTGGACACTGTTGGATTGTGTGAGGCCCAGTGAATATCACACTGCTGTGTCACAGGCAGAAATTGGCTAGTGTATGACAAACTACAAGGTGTATATAGAATTGGCAGAATAGGAATCTCCCTAGAGTGTAGGTCTGTAAGAACGGAACATGTCCTCGTCTTATCCTTACAGAGTGACACACAGATAGCTTCACTGTGGCCGTGATAACAGCCGTTACACGGTACTGAGAGAGGAGCGTGCACGTACACCGCTGTCCGGTGTCCGTAAAATTGTCAAGCTCCGTGTTTTTTAAGTATACGGACTGACACACGCTGTCTCTCTATAGTTTTGAATGTGATCAAACAGCAAATATACTTAACTGTTTGAAAAGCAGACAAAACTAGAAGGTGGAGGTCTGTAAGAACGGAACATGTCCTCGATTTATTCTTACAGAGTCACACACAGATAGCTTCACTGTGGCCGTGATAGCAGCCGTTACACGGTACTGTGTGAGGAGCGTACACCACTTGTATGGTGTGAAAAAATGCACGCTCAGTACCTCACCAGGACAAAAAAAAAATTTGGATTGCTTTTAAAAAAGCAGTTTGCAGAGCAGTGGGAAAACAGCAATGCAGCTATCTGGAAGCCTTATAAGGCAGCCTAACAACCAACACAGCTGATCCAGCAAAATATAGCCTCCACTTGCACTGCACACACAGTGACTGGTGTGTTGTACAGGCAAAATCGCTAGCAGCAGAAGCAGGTTTTGGTGTCTTCTTCCCTGCCTAACGCTCTCCCTACAGAATCAGCAGCAGCAGCAGCTCTCCGTATTCTGAGATCAGCATGAGTAACATGGCGGTCGGCGTGCACGCCCTTTTATACCCCCTGTGACGCCCCCCAAAGCAAGCCAATCACTTGCATGTCCTTCTCAAAGATGGTGGTGACCCCTGCCTATGTAATCATGTTGCCCAGTGTCCGTGGATCCTGATTGGCTGAAAAAGGGCGGAAAACAAACTTTTGAAACGCGACTTTGGCGCTAAAGTCGCCGAGCTCGTGGCCGACCTCACCCTAGGGTCGGGTTTCGTTTCATGAAACCCGACTTTACCAAAAGTCGGCGACTTTTGAAATTTTTCAACCCGTTTCGATCAACTCTAGTTGCATTGCTAGAAATGTTACTTTTACTAGAGATATTACATTGCCGCACCTGAACCCGACTAGGAAGTAGAGATTTCCCATGCCAAATCATTATAGAAAGATCCACGCACACGACCAAATCATAACGTATGCATCTTGCTCACATAAAGTGTCTTAAGGAAGAAGGCATTTCTCACATTATATATACATAGGAAAAAGGGGTTAGTATATAATTCAAGATGCCGCATGTTGCATCAGTTGAAACAATGTATATGGTTTGCATAAATAAATAACCACGGACCGCATATAGCAAGTGTCGGTGTTGAATTTTTGTACATATACTTAATAAATTATAGCACATGCAGGTATGCTGAGATTCACAGATAAAACAAGTTATTTATTCAAGTATAAATGATTGTACATACAACAAATGAGCAATCTTAGTGTATGTAGGGTAACCATACATCAGAATAGGTGTGGACACATATGAGTTTTAATAACTCTTGGTAAGACCATGGGCTACAATTATGTAGAAGTAATATAGAACATAAGAAGCGCTGAATAGTCCAGGCTGTAGTTTTTAAATTTACATGAACAAATATCCAAGGCCAAATAATGGTCAGTCCAGTAAAATAATCACTATGGCCTACCAAGCCATGAATACCCAACAATCCTATTTTAATGAAATAATAAAATTAAAATAAGAAATATAAGAGATAAATACAGGTAAATTTGAAAAAATCGCTACACTACACCAAGATGCATAAAAGTTGCTGCCAAAGTGATCCTGGACGCCATAAGGTTCCAGGTCATTGTCATAATTCTGGATACCATGGGGGTTCCAGGTTATTGTCATGATCCACAGGCTCCTCCCAAGATGGTATATTGAGAAACAGTGGACATGATGGATGTCCACTGAAATCCCCACCTAATACAGAAATGGGAGAAAGAAGGGAGGGGGGAGTGTGCTAAGAAAATTACTGGTCGGGATCAGCAAAACTGGACCTCCCACAGAGATGTGGGAGAGTCCAAATTTCATTGATGCCGACGATCAAGTCATGCCAATGGAGCATGTTCTGATACATCAGGTTGCATCTGCAGATGCAATCCGATGTGTACAGACACAAGCCAAATAATAAAAGTGTCAAAACTAAATTAAAGAGGTATAACTCTGCCCCACCATGGGGAAAGGCCAATCCACTTCCCAACACGGGGGGAAAAGAGCTCCAAGCTATCTCAAACCCACGAGGTACCGTGGACGGAGATGCAAATCCACAGGCTCCACCCTGGAAATAATATACTAAACTGTAGTAATACAAAAGTTGTTATAAACCAAATGGTGCGACAGAATATAGCATGAATGTAACCGGCTCAATTTTTGGCAAAAATTACATGTCAAGCATGTCATAACCAAAACCTCTATAGATTACCAGATTTCAAACAACATTAATACAGTGCACATACAGTGCCAAATACTTGTCATTAACCAGTCACATTTGTAAATTACAAGATGGACTCATTATGGGTGGAAATGCCATATGAAGATAATGAAGACAAAAAAGAATATCAAAGATCAAACATGTCGAATATTGTCCATAATTAGTAAATAAACAGGCACGGTGAGATCCAAAATCCAAAGAAGTCGGATGAAATCCAAATTCAAACTTTATCCGGTTGTTCATCATGCAAATCATAAACGTCATAAGATGGTAGGTCCTAAAGAGCGGGGTAATCTTGAACCATGTATTCCAGAATCAGAAGCCCAAGCCCAACCAATTGAAAGTTACTGGATTCTGCAAATAAAATACATAGAAAGTCAGGGATCATCACACCTGTTTATAAAAACCGGTAAAGAGAAGGTCTTCATTCAATCCTAATGGTGCCTGGCTCCTAAGGTTAAAGATCCACTTAGACTCTCGTTTCAATAACTCTAAGGACATATTTCCTCCACGGATATCTGATGAAATAGATTCAAGACCCATAACTCGTATACCAGAACTACAACTATTATGCTCACGTAAAAAGTGTAAAGCCACTGAGGTTAGGGTTTTACCTTTCTCTTTGTCGGCCCTCGCCGTATTGATGTTAGAGAGATGTTGCTGAATTATTTTACGGAGTTCCTGCGTGGTTTGGCCGATGTAGATCTTAGGACAGTGACAGACCAAAGCATATACCAAATTCCTAGACCTGCAGTTAAAGTATGTTTTAGAAAAGATTGGCAATGTTATAGTAGGGAGGACAACCCCCTCTCTGCCCACCGTCAGGTGACAAATGTTACACCCACCACAAGCAAAAGTGCCCACCAGGCAAGTACCCCTATTTAGTCTGTGTGTGGGCCTCCTAAAATGACTATGGCAGAGGGAGTCCTTAAGGGAAGATGCCCTCCTTGCTGTCAACGTAGGCCTCGACTCAATGTGGGGTGCCAATCTAGGGTCATTCGTTAACATATCCCAATATTTGGACAGAATACCACGAATATTACGCCACTGGTTGTTATAAGTGGTGACTAACCCTATGGGTTTAGTGGCATTCCTCGGACTAGGTTGCAATAATTGTCTCCGATCACTATTCATGGCCGACTGAAAAGCTCTAGCGATTACTTTTTTGGGGTAACTCATGTTCCTGAAGCGATCTGTCAAATCCCGTGCCTGCATGGAAAAGTCATATTGTTCAGAGCAGTTTCTCCTTACCCTGTAAAATTGGCCTTTCGGGATGCCATTTCTCAAATGGTCAGGGTGAAAACTCGAATAGTGTAAGATGCTGTTAGTGGAAGTGGGTTTCCGATATAGAGAAATCTTCACAGTGCCATCTTCGATCTTCAAATTGAGATCAAGAAATTCTGCCACTGAGTCCACAAAGTTTGCTGTGAGATGGATGTTAAAAAGATTGTCATTAAGCAGAAGGATAAATTTTTGGCACTCCTCCATTGAGCCAGTCCAGAGAAGCAGCACATCATCTATATACCGAAACCATTTAAAAACATGATTTTTGAAATCCACCAAATTGTACACAAAATTGACCTCCCACCACCCAAAAAATAAATTGGCATACGACGGCGCACATCGTGCCCCCATCGCGGTCCCTGATACCTGCCTGTAGAAGGAGCGATCAAAGACAAAATAATTTTTGTCCAATATGAAGTGCAGTAAATCGATGACAAAGGAATCATGCTGTCGGTCCCCAGTGGTATGCTGATCCAAAAAGAAAGATACCGCCCGGTTTCTCAAGTCATGCCGTATGTTGGTATATAATGCTTCAACGTCAAGAGTGACGATCAAGGTATTTGGGGGGATTTGTAAGTCACTGAGTACAACCAATAGATGTATCCTTAATAAAGAAATCAAGGGTGGTTAATAATGGTTGCAAGAAAAAGTCAACATAAATACATGGTTTCTCAAAAATCCCCCCTATCCCAGAAACAATCGGCCTACCTGGTGGTTCTTGGATCGATTTGTGCACCTTGGGCAGCATATAAAAGGTAGGGACCCTCGGATGGTGGGTGGTAAGAAAATCTTTTTCTTTTTGATTAATAAAATTATGTGCCACTGCCATAGAAAGTAGTTTGTCTAGTTTTGAGTTAAACACCACAGTGGGATCAGATGGAAGTAGCAGGTAAAACAAAGAGTTATTAAGTTGTCTTTTTGCCTCCTTTACATATAGTTCAACAGGCCAGATAACAATATTCCCCCTTTATCTGCCTCCCTGATGATAAGATCTTTATTATTGCCAAGTTCACGTATGGCCTTCCTTTCAGATTGGTTAATGTTATTCAAATAGTTAGGTCTATCATCAAGTGACCGTATGTCTCTACTCACTGCATCGAAAAAGATCTGTATCACCTGGAAAAGTGAGAAACTGGGGGTGGCCTGAGAAGGTAGACGTCCCTTAAAGCGATTCCTCATCATTGGATGTTCATTTTCCTCCAATAGTGAGATAAGGTCCCTCAGGGCTTGTCTCTCCTCCATCAGCAGGCTATCAATGATGGATGGTTGGTGGTACATTAATGTAAAGGTCAAAAACATGTACAAATCTTTAACCAACGTAAATTTGTCCAAAGGATTCATGGGACAAAAAGAAAGACCCCATTGTAAGACTGAAATTTCAGTCTCAGATAATTCATAAGATGACAAATTAATGATTGACAGCTTACCCTGATTAGATTCGGGTCCTATTGGGTGGGAACAGTGAGGGCCAGCAGAGTGCTCAGTACTTCCGCCTCTGCCTGGTTTCCCTCCGATATTTGGCGGACCATTGTCTGTACCCTCTGGTTTTCTTTTTTTGGTCTTTTACCATGTCTACCCCTCCTGCAGCGACTTCTGTATCACTCTGCTCTGAAGATAAAAAATCACTTGACTGGGTTTCCACCGCTGTAGAGTTATCCTTATTGAGCGTATTATCGGGGAAGAAACGTCTTTTGTTTCCCCTATGTACCCACTAGTAGGCTTTCCCATTATTAAAATCCATTTGGTCACGTTTAAATTTACGTTTTTTTCCACTGATTATGTCCTTCTCATTCTGTTCAATGGTATTCTTTAAACGCGTCTGAAAAGGTTCCACCATAGTTTTAACATCATACCCAGACAATTTGGACTCACTAGTTTTAATTTGTTCCTTTATATTAGAAAGTGATGATCGATCATGTTCTATAAGTAGGTTCATAAGAATAGTAGAACATTGAAACAACCCGCTTTCCCACGTTTTTTTAAATGTACACTCTGCCTCCCAGGCTGGAAAAATCTGAACCCTCAAGCCTCAAGGAACAAGACCATATCTTTTATACTCCTCGAGACTCTTTATGTTCCACCACGTTTTAGTTAAAGATTTGTGTAAATTGACCAGATCTCTGGAGATACTGTCAAAATCAGAGTGATTAGAACCATGAATAAGGGGAAACTGCAACTGAAACCACCACAGTGCAATGACCCTAATGGCCACCGGGGGCAAAACCACCTTTGGCACATAGCCAAAGGAAAAAAGGTTACTTTGTGCATTTAATCTGTGAGAGACAACCTGGATCATGACATTCAGTTGCTGCTGCCACCTCTGGTCCAGTTATGGCAATGCAGCCTGGCCAGCGGCAAAAGACTCCTTCGGTCCACTGAGCATGCTCATGATATGATCTCCCATTGGGGATCGGGAGTCACATGCTCAGGTCCTTCTCCAGTTCTGATTGGTCCATCTGGAGGATCAGGAAGGTCACGGAAGGGCACGGCTATAAAACATTTGTATGGCAGCCCCGCCATGCGCTATGACAGACTCTGAGGCTATAGTACTTAGTGTATGTGTGATGATGGATGAATGAGCCTGGTGACTGACGCATTATAATTCCCCCTCCTTGGATATTACGCATGTGTTAGGGTTAGGAATTGGAGTCAGCACTGCAGCTCTGACACTGCATAGTGCCGCAGGGTTCCTCATCATCTTCCTCTTGCGCATTGGGCGTCGGCCAGTACAGGCCTTCTGGACCACCGCTACCGCAGTGTCCGCCTAAATAACGCCGTGTGCCTCAGGAGCGCTATCCAGCTCAGTTGATAGGCTGGTTAGTGGCGTTCGTCAGGGCGGACAGTGCACCCGTACTAAGTGGTGGTTCTCACTTCCGTGACCTGTGATGCTAACAGGTTGCGGTTGTTCGCTGGCTGGCACGCGCCTCGTGAAGTAACGGGGTTCGTGCCTATTCGCACCGGGTTAATGTTTTCTCTCCGGTGTCCGTCTCTCTCCTACATGCCTTCTCTCCATTCTTTTAGCTGCAGTTGGTCACCTCTGCACGGTGGGCTCTGGGTTGCGAGCGCACCTTATATATTGTTTAATCTTTATTATTTGGTGCGTTCCGCCAGGCCGTAATACTGCATATATCGTGTCTCTCCCTTTAGCTGGAGTCATACACATCATATAAAAATATGGTCTGTATTTACGGTCGTAATACACAGAAATGTTTCCTGAACAGTGATCCGTATGTCATCAGTTGGCAAGGCGTGGCTGCATTTTTTGCGCATGTAAGCATCAGTATGACATGCGTATTGCATCCATATGCCGAGATTTTCTCACCATCTTGCAAAATATATATAATGGATCCCAATTACAGGTTAAAACACAAATGAAAGAATAGATATAGACACATAGAATACATATATATATATATATATACACATGTCATTGAAACACACATATATATATACTGTATATATATATATATATATATATATATATATATTTATATTTCATAGAGTTCTCCATAGCATAATTGCCGCTAAATCAATTGTCGGCTTCTGTAAAAGAGAGATGAACTCCCCTGCTGATGAACTAATAAGCTTGGGAAAGTTTCTGAACTTTTTCCCACGCTCATTAGTTCACCTCAGGTCAGCAGGGGACTCTGGGCAGCCTCACTGACGTCAGTGAGTTAATGTCACCTTGCAATAGCAAGGTGACATTAACCCATTATTATTAATCCATTAGTCACTGCTAAAGGCAATGGGAATAGAGAGGCTAAGTGCCAGAAAATGCGCATCTTATAGATGCGCCATTTCTGGGGTGACTGAGGGCAGATTTTTTTTAGCCAGGGGTGCCAAAAACAATGGTCCCACTCTAGGCTAATAATATCTGCCCTCACTCAATGGCTTTCCCTCTCTGGCAGAGAAATTACCGCGGGAGCCCACACAATTTTTTTCAATGAATTAACCGCTTAATTTAACACGTACATGTCCCAAATTTTACACACACATACCCTAATCTAATTATTAGTCAAATACATAGAAAAAACTAAATGAAATGAAACCATGTGTCATTTCCTGTTGGGTTTTGTATTGATTTTACAGACGCTGACAATAGATTTAGCGGCTATTCTGCTATGCAGAACTCTATGAAATATATATATATATATGTGTGTGTGTGTGTGTGTCTCAATGACATGTGTATATATATATATATTCTATGTGTCTATATCTATTCTTTATTAAACATGTCAGTGGGATTTTACTGTATTGCAAAATGAATTGCCAGCTTTTGTTAAAGGATATCGGTGCGAATTTCTCGCAAGTCACACTTCTGGGCCATGTGTAATCCGTAGTTTTCTCGCCCCCATAGACTTCCATTGGCGTATTTTTGGAGGGATATGCTACCAATTGCAGCATGCTGCGAGTTTCTCAGCTCGTAAAATACGGCCGAGAAAAAATCTGCTGATGGGAGCTGCTCCATAGATTAACATTGATCCGAGTGTAATGCGTTGTTTTTGCGCTTCGCACTCGTCCGTATTTCTCGCTAGTTTGACTCCGGCCGTTGATGAGGGCTCCGACGCTGAGCCCACATCTTTCCCAGCACATGTCAGCTGTTTTGAAGTGAGCATTTCTGCTACACACAGGTAACCTGATCATCGCCTGTGTTTAGCAGAGGCAATTGGATTATCGCAGCTTCTAGTCTCCCATGGAGAATACTGAAGCAAGTGAAAAGTAAAAAAAAAGTATTTAAAAATATTAAAACAATAAAAAAATAAAAAAATTCAAATCAGCCCCCTTTTTGCCCCATTCAAAATAAAACAATTTTAAAAAATACACATATTTGGCATTGCTGCATTCAGAATCGCCCAATACATCAAGATATAAAAAAATTAATCTAAACGGTAAATGGCGTAGCAAAAAATAGTCAAAACACCAGAATTACTTTTTTTCGCGCTGCAACATTGCATTAAAATGCAAAAACGGGTGATCAAAAGATCATATCTACACTAAAATAGTATCAATAAAAATGTCAGCTCAGCACACAAAAAACAAGCCCTCACGCAGCCCCATGACTGGGTAGAACAACTGTGCAAACCCTAATGAGTCCTTAAAATTCATGATCTGTGACTCTCTAATCCCAAAACTGATTTACAGCTTTCTTAGGTAGCCAGGGGAAGCCATATCTAAAGAATACAAGATATGAAAATTAGCCAAATAGAAAGAAAAAAGACATGTCACCAGGTCAAAAGAGGGCACTGTTGTGAACTCATTTTCTGGTCTGCCTCTGGTTTCTGGTGAGGGAACTGTTTGTGCTGACAGAGGAGTTTCGGGCACCCTCTGGTGGTGGCAGGAGGTAATGAAATTGATCTATTTAACAGAGACCTGCCACCTGATAATGAGGATGAGGATTGGATATCTGGAGTCTCAGACTGGATTTAAGACAGCCGACTCCCTATTCCCATGCTGGTAATTTTTTCCTGCCTCCTGAGGTCTTAGTTTCCAGCTCAGTTCCTGCCTTCTGAAGCTAAGTTGTCTCCGCTAATGTTCACATTAGCCTGGCTGGGGCTGTGTTGAATTTCCACTCTTATGTACTGTATGTGCCAGTTTGCTTTTTGTCCCTTATTAGATTGGCCTCTTTTTGCTCTGTTCTCAGAATATGCCAGAGTGCTGATATAGCGGGCGAAGTCTAGTGACTTCAGGGCTTTTTTGCTATCAGAAGTGTTGGACAATTTTGCAGGGTTTTTTGGCGTGATTGTAGACAGTATCTCTCCTGTCCTTTCTAGTTAGTGTGGGCCCCATCGTTTGCTCAGCCTATTTTCCTGCCTGTGTTTGTGCTTTCATCTTGTTTCACCGTCAATACATGTGTGGGGGCTGTCTATTCCTTTGGGGTCTGCTCTGGGGCAGTTTAGATTTCGCCTTTTCTTGCTTTAGGCTTATTTAGTTCTCCGGCTGTGACAAGGCGTCTAAAATCATCATAGGTATGCTCCACGGCTGCTGTTTAGTTGTGTTTAGGATCAGGGGTCTGCAATCCACGTAGTTACCAACCTCTCTGGTTTTCTGTGACTTAGCTTGGTTGTGTTTTCCTCCTCGGTGACCCAATCATAACAGGACACTATTTGCTGTAAACATATTCCTGCATGCAGGAAAGATAGTTTGTTGAAGGAGTCCTCACATCAGCCCAATTGGCCAGTAAAATCAGAATTTGATATTAAATGGAGGAGCATGACCAGTATTTTTCAATCCACTATTAAAATCCAGAGATTGATAGCAGCACTCTGGATATTATATTTATCCTACTGTCAGTTGCAACTGTGATGTCATTGGCCTGTGCAGTATATATCATAGATTCTTAAATAACAATAATGTCTGTTAGTGGCAGATCCCTTAGAAATGAAAAATGGTCCATGTTCAAAGTTCTTACATTGCATGTTTCATCATCATCATCATCATCATCATCATCATCATCATATACAGTGGGTACGGAAAGTATTCAGACCTCTTTAAATGTTTCACTCTTTGTTTCATTGCAGCCATTTGATAAATTTAAAAAAAATCATTTTTTTCTCAATAATGTACACTCTGTACCCCATCTTGACTGAAAAAAACAGAAATTTAGAAATGTTTGCAAATTTATTAACAAAGTAAAACTGAAACAGTGAGCAAAGATACCAGAACCACACGGGGGGGGCTAGTGAATGATCTGCATTGAGCTGGGATCACCGTAGCAAAAGCTACCATAAGTAATACACTAAGACGCCAGGAACTCAGATCCTACAGTGCCAGATGTGTCCCCCTACTTAAGCCAGAACATGTCCGTGCCCATCTGAAGTTTGCTAGAGAGCATTTCGATTATCCAGAAGAGTATTGGGAGAATGCCATATGGTCTCATGAACCAAAGTAGAACTGTTTGGTGGAAACAAAACTTGTCATGTTAGGAGGAGACAGAATGCTGAATGGCGTTCATAGAACACCATGCCTAAAGTGAAGCATGGGGGTGGTAATATCATGCTTTGGGGCTGTTTCTCTGAAAAGGGACCAGAACAACTGATGCATGTACATGAGATTTAGAGTGCAAACCTCCTTCCATCAGCAAGGGCATTGAAGATGAAACATTAATGGGATTTTCAGCATGATAATGATCCCAAGCACACCACCAGGGCAATGAAGGAGTGGCTTCGTAAAAAGCATATGAAGGCCCTGGAGTAGCCTAGCCAGTCTCCAGATCTCAACCCCATAGAAAACCTTTGGAGGGATTTTAAAGTCCATGTTGCCCAGTGACAGGCCCAAAAAAACACTGCTCTAGAGGAGATCTGCATGGAGGAATGGGGCAACATACCACCAACAGTGTGTGCCAACCTTGTGAAGACTTGCAGAAAACATTTGACCTCTGTCATTGCCAAGAAAGGATATATAACAAAATATTGAGATTAACTTTTGTTAATGACCAAATACTTACGTATATTCCACCATAATTTGCAAAATAAATCTTGCCAAGTCAGACAAGGTGATTTTCTGGATTTGTTTTCTCATTTTGACTCTCATAGTTGTGGTCTACCTACGATGTCAATTACAGGCCTCTCTCATCTTTTTAAGTGTGAGAACTTGCACAATTGGTGGCTGACTAAATACTTTTTTTTCCCCACTGTATATATAGTAGGGTGAGATAATGTCAGCAGCTGCAGCTGGGAGAAACCATGGAAAGAGTCTTAAACCTTTTCAACACTGATGGAAAGTAAATCCATTTAAAATAGGACACGAATCACACAGTCTCGAAAGAGGACCTGCGATTCATAACCCTTTGTGACCTTCTAACTCCAGGTCTCCCAGAGGGACGTGACACTCTTGTGAATCTTACCTCTAATTTACAAATATTTTTGGTGTTTGGATTGTTATAGAATACCTGTTCAAATTTTACTAAATGATTATGAAAGTAAAGAAGGGAGAAATGGTGGCTGCTACAAGGTGTTCAGGTAAATTACAGTAAAAATCTTCTAACTTCATAAACCTAAAAAAGCCTTTTGTAGTTACAAGAGCACACATGCAAATGTGCAATGTATTGAAGCTGTAATGATTTTATTTACATTTATTCCTTGTTATACTTAATAAAATGTTTTGAACATCCTTATTAAAATTAAGTTAGTGAGAGAGCTATATGACGTTTGGCTACAACACTAGAGGCTGCTCTTTTCTTAACTTTGCTCATGCAGTTTGTGTTCTGCATAGAAGTTCTAATTCTTTTCAAGCTTAGTTGATATATTTTCAAAACATTTTAACAATTATCCAGAAAAGCACAAAACCATATATTCAAAGTAACCTACCGACTGCACTTGATAACAGATGATTTCAAACTACCGTAGGTGCTTAGGGTTTCTTAGGATTGTAATTTCACAATTCCACTATGATGGTAGCAATTTTCATTTTCATAAAATTACATTTTAGGGCTCATGTAAATTTAAGAGCCTTATACACAGAGTCTGCACATTATTGACTACAAGCTGTTTGGCTCTTTTGTTACATTAGAGTGGCAACGATGTACGATGTGCTGCCGTAAGACTCCATTGGGCACAAAATGTACAGAGATTTTATTTGTATAAGTAGTCCAATGGATTATCTAACAAGTTATATTTTTTTAAATAATAACTTTTGACTTTCCAAAGCCACACAGGAAAAATATTATGTATTAATTGTGAAATACACTGTATGGGTATATAAAATATATTTTTAAAAAATAAGGATACTGACATTCTAAACATCTTCTGTTCAAAAGGTCTAAAATAAACATGTTGATCATTTCTCAGAATTACAATCATTATAGTCTTTCCAAAAAGGTAATTCATTTTTTTTTCTTTTCTGCCTTCAAAGTTCTTTAGACATGTTTTATACCAGGCAATAAAAATGGTGCAAATTGCCAATTCCAAGCACGGCAGGGACCTTTAAAAGAATGTTGCTTCCTCTCTGCTAAAATAGACAGAGTAACAAATTTCTAAATTAATTTGAATTACATATTCCTCAAGACATAAAATTTAAATTAACCAAATCACCAGGGTTACTAGCATAGTTATTTTTTTTCATTTGAATCTGAAGTATTCATTGGTCATGTTAATTGCAAGTCTCACACATTCACTTCATGAAGTCTAAAAATAAGCATTGACAAATGAGGTTACATTTTAAGGGCAACCTTTAGGTAGGTCAACATGGAGTAAAAAAAAATGGTGCTGTATTACCCCATAAGTAGGCTACACCAGAATGCATACAGTTGTGTTTTATAGCACACATGAACCTGCATAGATAGAATTACATTTACACTTGTGTAGAAAAGTGTTTTCCCCTTCCTGATTTCCTATTCTTTAGCATTTTTGTCACACTTAAATGTTTCAGATCACCAAACAAATGTAAATATTAGACAAAGATAACACAAATAAACACAAAATTGTTATACCCCGGGCCTCTCCGCCTCGACTTACTCACCTCGCTTCTGCATCCTGGCTGGTCTCTGGCAGAGGGGCGCGCCGCTCGATGTCCTCGCTTCCGGTTTCACGGTCGGCCTCTGGATCCGGTGACTCGCGGGCGCTCTGTCCTCAGCTTAGGCCGCACGCATCTCTGGCCTCTTATTCTAAATGAAGATCTCGACCAGAAAGTCTTTCCTGACCTGCAGCAGCCACTAGTATGTCAGGTCGCTTCCTGCTAGGGGAGGCGCTTGATTATCATTTTGCTTCCCTGCTGGGCCAGCTAGGTTCCTGCATGGTCGCTCTTTGTACTCAGGTCCCTGCGTGTACCCGGTGTGCTTCCGAGTATGCGCTCTGAACTCTCTTGTACCCAGGCATGCCTCCCAGTATGCGCTCTGCACTCTCTTGCACCCAGGCGTGGATCCCAGTATGCACTCTGCATTCTCTCGTACCCTGCATGCTTCCGAGCTCTGCGCCCTCCTGTACCCAGCGTGCCCCCGTATTCACCCTGTTAGACATGGTCTCTCGTGCCTTCTCCGAGCAGGTCATCTGGTACCAGCAGTCATGGATAGATAGGATAGGAAAGTAAAAACACTGTCTGCAATCACGCAAAACCCTAAAAAATCCAACATGTCTGATGTACAAAAAACACTGAGGTCTCACGACCTCTCCCCCACTATATCAGCATTCTGGTGAAACTGGCAGCAAAGCAAAAGAGACTAATATAACAGTGTACTGAACAAAGTGACACAAGCTGCAACATATGGTGAGGGGTCCAGCACAGCCCCAGCAGGGAGCACGCTGAACCCTCACAGCAAAGCAGAAAGAGGTAAAACCAGATCAAATGCAATGGCTTAGCAAATAAACAACTTAACTGAAAAATGCAGGATTAGGCAGGAGACAGCAGACCTCAGAATGCACAGGAAGAACTGATCACCAGCAACAACTGATGGAAGTCTGCTCACTTATATCCTCCCAAACAGTAACCCCTGATTTCCAATCGTCGTTGTCAGGTGGCAGACTTCTATCAACCCGGCCAGCTCCACTACCCGCAATAACCACCAGAGGGAGTCCCGACTCAGAAGTCCGATCAAGAGAATTCACAACTAGAGTTGAGCGACTTTGGTCGGATCGGGTTTCATG
This sequence comes from Dendrobates tinctorius, assembly GCF_039654945.1. Lineage (NCBI taxonomy): Eukaryota > Metazoa > Chordata > Amphibia > Anura > Dendrobatidae > Dendrobates > Dendrobates tinctorius. Next base: position 5,220,447 of record NW_027361793.1, read on the forward strand.
AAACAAAATTTGAGTCGGATGAAACTGGTCCGACTAGGGCAAAAAAAGTGAGAGTTTCGCCCGAAACCTGACCCCAATGCAAGTCAATGGGGAATAAAAGTCGGCATTGAGTGGATGAATGTCATCCGCTCAATGCCGACTTTTATTTCCCATTGACTTGCATTGGGGTCGGGTTTCGGATGAAACTCCGACTTTTTATGCCATAGTCGGACCAGTTTCATCCGACTCAAATTTTGTTTCATGAAACCCGATCTGACCAAAGTCGCTCAACTCTATTCACAACAGTACCCCCCTTGAGGAGGGGTCACCGAACCCTCATCCATGCCACCAGGCCGATCAGGATGGGCCTGGTGAAAAGCACGAGCCAATCTCTCGGCATGAATGGCAGAAGCAGAGACCCAAGAATTATCCTCCTGGCCATAACCTTTCCACTTGACCAAGTACTGGAGTCTCCATTAGAGTTGAGCGATACCGTCCGATACTTCAAAGTATCGTATCGGATGGTATCGGCCGATCTTTAAAAAAAGTATCGGTATCGCCGATTCCGATACCGGAAGTCCCATTCAAGTCTATGGGACTTCCGGTATCGGAATAAGAAAAACCCTTTCCTGCCCTTGTACAGCCTCTCTGGGGTCTGTACGGGCCTTTCGGGGGGCTGTGCCGGCCTGCCAGGGGGTCTGTGCAGGCTCCGGTGGTCTGTGCCGGCCTGCCGGTGGTCTGTGCAGGCTCCGGGGGGCTGTGCCGGCCTGCCGGGGGGCTGTGCCGGCCTGCCGGGGGGCTGTGCAGGCTCCGGGGGGCTGTGCCGGCCTGCCGGGGGGCTGTGCCGGCCTGCCGGGGGGCTGTGCAGGCTCCGGGGGTCTGTGCAGGCATCGTCCGATGGGACTACAAGTCCCGTCGGGCGATGCCTGCTACCATGACAGTGATTGACACATTAGCCAATGATGGGACAGTAGTAGTCCCATCATCCGGCTAATGTGTTAAATGTAAAAAAAAAAAAAAAAATTACATGCTACATACATACAACATGCATACTACATACATGCTACATTCATACTACATACTACATACATGCTACATTCATACTACATAAATACTACATGCAACATACATACTACATATATACTACATGCATGCTACATACATACTGCATGCTACATACATACCACATATATACTACATACATACTACATGCATGCTACATGCATGCTACATGCTACATACATAACACATATATACTACATGCATGCTACATACATACTACATGCTACATACTACATATATACTACATGCATGCTACATACTACATGCTACATACATACTACATATATACTACATGCATGCTACATACATACTGCATGCTACATGCATGCTACATACATACTACATACATATTACATGCTACATACATACTACATATATACTACATACATACTACATACATACTACATGCATGCTACATGCATGCTACATACATACCACATACATAACACATATATACTACATGCATGCTACATACATACTACATGCTACATACATACCATATACATACTACATGCATGCTACATACATACTACATGCATGCTACATACATACTACATGCTACATACATACTACATATATACTACATGCATGCTACATACATACTACATGCTACATACATACTACATATATACTACATGCATGCTACATACTACATGCTACATACATACTACATATATACTACATGCATGCTACATACATACTACATGCATGCTACATACATACTACATGCTACATACATACCACATACATACTACATATATACTACATGCATGCTACATACATACTGCATGCTACATGCATGCTACATACATACTACATACATACAATACATTCATACAATACATACATAGACATACAGTACATATAACATAGAGTAACATACTTACCAATACTTGTCACATTGTTCCCCGAAGCCATTGTCTTTTCCGGAATAAATATTAACATAACAAACCACAAAAATACTCACCCACGATCCGAAGCAGTCCACGAGTGTGTCCCACGACGATCTTGGGTAGAGAACTGCAGCATCAGCTGTTGCTGCCGTTCTCTACGGGCTGCAGGAATCCAATGACGGAAGGTAGGTATCCTTCCGCACTGTATTCCTCCGCCACTTAAAAAAAAAAAAAGTCCCTAGTCTCACTTTATGCCATTGCTGTGTGGGAAATTCCCACGCAGCAATGGCATAAAGTGAGACTAGGGACTTTTTTTTTTTTTAAGTGGCGGAGGAATACAGTGCGGAAGGATACCTACCTTCCGTCATTGGATTCCTGCAGCCCGTAGAGAACGGCAGCATCATCTGATGCTGCCGTTCTCTACCCAAGATCGTCGTGGGACACACTCGTGGACTGCTTCGGATCGTGGGTGAGTATTTTTGTGGTTTGTTATGTTAATATTTATTCCGGAAAAGACAATGGCTTCGGGGAACAATGTGACAAGTATTGGTAAGTATGTTACTCTATGTTATATGTACTGTATGTCTATGTATGTATTGTATGAATGTATTGTATGTATGTAGTATATATGTGGTATGTATGTAGCATGTAGTATGTATGTAGTATGTATGTAGCATGCATGTAGCATGTAGTATGTATGTAGCATGCATGTAGTATATATGTAGTATGTATGTAGCATGCATGTAGTATATATGTAGCATGTATGTAGTATGTATGTGGTATGCATGTAGTATGTATGTAGCATGTAGTATGTATGTAGCATGCATGTAGTATATATGTAGTATGTATGTAGCATGCATGTAGTATGTATGTAGTATGTATGTAGTATGTATGTAGCATGCAGTATGTATGTAGCATGTAGTATGTATGTAGCATGCATGTAGTATATATGTAGTATGTATGTAGCATGCATGTAGTATGTATGTAGTATGTATGTAGTATGTATGTAGCATGCAGTATGTATGTAGCATGTATGTAGTATGTATGTAGTATATATGTAGTATGTATGTAGCATGCATGTAGTATGTATGTAGCATGTAGTATGTATGTAGCATGCATGTAGTATGTATGTAGCATGTATGTAGTATGTATGTAGTATATATGTAGTATGTATGTAGCATGTAGTATGTATGTAGCATGCATGTAGTATGTATGTAGTATTTTTTTTTTTTTTTTAACATTTAACACATTAGCCGGATGATGGGACTACTACTGTCCCATCATTGGCTAATGTGTCAATCACTGTCATGGTAGCAGGCATCGCCCGATGGGACTTGTAGTCCCATCGGACGATGCTTGCACAGACCCCCGGACATCAGCACAGTCCCCCGGCAGGCCGGCACAGCCCCCCGGCAGGCCGGTACAGACCCCCACAGGGTGCACAGACCACCGGCAGGCCGGCACAGCCCCCCGGCAGGCCGGTACAGACCCCGGGCAGTCCACACAGCCCCCCGGCAGGCCGGCACAGCCCCCCGGCAGGCCGGCAGAGACCCCCGGAAGGCCCGAAATGACGGCGCATCATGATGCGCACACACCGCGCATCATGATGACGTCAGGCCGTCAATCAACTGAACTTCCGATTCCGATGCCGAATTCCGATATTGAAAAAATATCGGAAGTCGGTATCGGAATTCCGATACAGCAAGTATCGGCCGATACCCGATACTTGCGGTATCGGAATGCTCAACACTAGTCTCCATCTAGCCAGACGAGAATCCAATATCTTCTCTACTTTATACTCCAAATTACCCTTAACCAATACCGGGTCAGGGGGCGCCACCATGGGAACTACTGGCTCCACAAACCTTTTCAACAAAGATTTATGAAAATCGTTATGAATCTTAAACGTAACTGGAAGAGCCAAACGGAAAGAAACGGGGGTTAAGGATTTTCAAAATCATATAAGGTCCAATGAACCTTGGCTTGAGTTTTGGAGATGCAATCTTCTTAGGAATATTTTTTGAGGACAACCAAACCATATCACCCACTTTAAACTGGGGACCAATGGTCCTATGCCGATTGTAAAACCGTTGGACCTTTTCCTGAGAGTGGGACAACTTATCCACTACTTGGTCCCAAATCTGCTGCATTCTCTCTACCACAAAATCCACACTTGGGCAGGCCGAAGCTTCCACCTGCCACAAAGAAAATCGAGGATGAAACTCAAATTTACAGAATAAAGGAGACATCAAAGTGGCAGAACTAGCCCTATTGTTTAGCGCAAATTCGGCCAAGGGCAAAAATGAGACCCAGTCATCTTGATCAGCAGACATGAAATATCTCAAATAGGATTCCAAAGTCTGGTTTGTTCTCTCAGTCTGCCCATTGGTCTGAGGATGAAATGCAGAGGAGAAAGATAACTGAATTCGCAGTTTGGAACAAAAAGCTCTCCAAAATCTAGAAACAAACTGGACGCCTCTGTCCGACACAATGTTCTCAGGAATCCTGTGCAAACGAGCCACCTGTTGTCAAAACAAGGGCACCAACTCAGAAGAAGATGGCAACTTTTGGAGTGGTACAAGATGGACCATCTTAGAAAATCTATCACAGATCCCCCAGATAACAGTCATTCTCTGAGAGAGGGAGATCAGAAATAAAATCCATTGAGATATGGGTCCCTGGCCTCCTGGGCATCGGCAGGGGCATCAACAAACCTCTAGAACGAGAACAGGACTTGGACCAAGGACAAGCCTCACAGGACTGCACAAAATTCCTGACATCACGAGATAAGGCAGGCAACCAAAAAGATCGACTCACCAAATCTCTGGTACCAAAAATACCCGGATGACCAGCTAACGCGGAGCAATGAATTTCAGACATTAATCTTCTCCTCCACTGGTCAGGGACATATAATTTTCCCATAGGGCATCGCTCAGGTTTGTCCTCCTTAAATTCCTCCAGGGCACCTCTCAAATTGGGTGAAATGGAGGAAAGAGCTACACCATCATTTAGAATGGTAGTAGGCTCGGTCATATCAAGAGAATCCGCAAAGAAACTCCTAGAAAGGGCGTCCGCCTTAACGTTCTTAGTGCCCGGAAGAAAGGAGAACACAAAATTAAAACATGTGAAAAACAAGGCCCACCTGGCCAGTCTAGGATTCAAGCGCTTGGTTGATTCAAGATAAATCAAATTCTTGTGGTTCGGTGAGAACCACAACTTGATGTCTAGCTCCCTCCAACCAATGTCTCCACTCTTCAAATGACCACTTCATGGCCAACAATTCCCGATTCCCCACGTCATAATTACGTTCAGATGGGGAAAATTTTCGAGAAAAGAAGGCACAGGGATTCATCTTAGAGGTTACCGGATCTCTTTGAGACAAAACGGCTCCTGAACAATCTCAGAAGCATCTATCTCCACCTGAAATGGAAGTGAAACATCAGGTTGCCGTAGAACTAGAGCAGAAGTGAATCTTCACTTAAGCTCCTGAAATGCCGAGACAGCCTCTGGAGATCAATTCACCACATCAGCGCCCTTTTTGGTCAAATCTGTCTGCGGTTTAAGAATACCAGAAAAATTACTTATAAATTTACGGTAGAAATTAGCAAAACCCAAAAACTTCTGGAGAGCCTTCAGAGAAGTGGGCTGAACCAAATCATAAATAGCCTGTACCTTGGCCGGGTCCATTTCAATAGCAGACGGGGACAAAATGAATCCCAAAAATGAAATCCTCTGCACACCAAAGAGACATTTCGATCCCTTAACATACAGAGTATTTACCCTCAAAATCCGGAACACAGTCCAGACATGTTCCACATGAGAATCCCAATCACTGGAAAAGATCAAAATATCATCCAGATAAATGATCAAAAACTTATCCACAAAGTCCCGGAAAATATAGTTCATGAAAGATTGGAAGATGGAAGGGGCATTAGTGAACCCAAAAGGCATCACCAGGTACTCAAAATGTCCCTCCGGAGTATTAAATGCCATCTTCCATTCATCCCCGTGCTTGATGCGAATAAGATTATACGCCCCCTGAGGTCAAGTTTGCTAAACCAACAAGCACTTTTAACTCTGGAAAATAAATCAGAAATCAGGGGTAAACGGGTACTGATCATAGAATCATAGAATCATAGAATCGTAGAGTTGGAAGGGACCTCCTGGGCCATCTGGTCCAACCCCCTGCTCAAAGCAGGATTCGCTAAATCATCCCAGTCAGATGTCTGTCCAGCCTCTGTTTGAAGACTTCCATTGAAGGAGAACTCACCACTTCTCGTGGCAGCCTGTTCCACTCATTGATCACTCTAACTGTCAAAAAGTTTTTTCTAATATCTAATTTGTGTCTCTTCCCATTCAGTTTCATCCCATTGCTTCTAGTCTTTCCTTGTGCAAATGAGAATAAAGTTGATCCTTCTACAATGTGACAGCCCTTTAGATATTTGTAGACAGCTATTAAGTCTCCTCTCAGTCTTCTCTTTTGCAAACTAAACATTCCCAAATCCTGCAACCTTTCCTCATAAGACAGGGTTTGCAGACCGGTCACCATTCTGGTCGCTCTTTTCTGAACTTGCTCCAGTTTGTTGATGTCTTTTTTAAAATGTGGTGCCCAAAACTGGACACAATATTCCAGATGAGGTCTGACCAAAGAGGAGTAGAGGGAAATAATGACTTCACGTGATCTAGACTGTATGCTTCTGTTAATACATCCTAGAATTGCATTTGCCTTTTTTGCTGCTGCATCACACTGTTGACTCATATTCAGTCTGTGATCTATTAGTATACCCAAGTCTTTTTCACATGTGCTGTCACTTAGCCCTATTCCTCCCATTCTATATATGCTTTTTTCATTTTTATTGCCCAGATGTAGTACTTTGCATTTCTCCCTGTTAAAAACCATTCTGTCAGTTGCTGCCCACTTCTCCAGTTTATTTAAATCTTTTTGAATCCTCTCTCTCTCTTCTCTAGTATTAGCTATCCCTCCTAGCTTTGTGTCATCAGCAAATTTAATCAGTTTACCCTAATTTAACAGTGATTTTGTTAAGGGAATGATAGTCAATACATGGCCTTAATGAGCCATCTTTCTTGGCCACAAAAAAAACAGCACCTAAAGGTGAAGAGGATGCTCTGATATGACCCTTCTCCAATGATTCCTTGATATAAGATCGTATAACATCATGTTCCGGTACCGAAAAGACGACCCTTGGGAAATTTACAACCGGGCATTAACTCAATTGCGCAGTCATAACTCCTATGAGGAGGCAAAGACATGGACTTACTCTCACTAAATACATCAGAAAAATCAGCCAAATAGTCAGGAATAGTGTTGAGCATTCCGATACTGCAAATATCGGGTTTCGGCCGATATTCGCTGTATCGGAATTCTGATACCGAGTACCGATATTTTTGCAATATCGAATACCGAAATCGGAAGTTCCCATAATGCAATGAGCCAGTGTTGTGGCTGTGATTGGCTGCTGAAATGATGTCATAATGATGCGCGGTCTGTGTGCATCATGATGCGCAGTCTGTGCGGGCCTCCCGGGGGTCTGTTCGGGCTGCCAGGGGTCTGTACGGGCCTGCCGTGGGTCTGTGCGGGCTGCCGGGGGTCTGTGCGGGCCTGCCGGGGGTCTGTGCGGGCCTGCTGGGGGTTGTGTGTGTGTGTGCAGGCATCGTCCGATGGGACTACAAGTCCCATCGGGCTATGCCTGCTACAATGACAGTGATTGACACATTAGCCAATGATGGGACAGTAGTAGTCCCATCATCCGGCTAATGTGTTGAATGTAAAAAAAAACATACATACTACATATATACAACATTCATACAACATACATACATACTACATATATACTTCATATATACTACATTCATACAACATACATACATACTACATATATACTACATTCATACAACATACATACATACATACTACATACATACTACATATATACTACATTCATACAACATACATACTACATAATATATACTACATATATACTACATTCATACAACATACATACATACTACATACATACTACTCGTACATTACTCAGGAGGTGTTCCAGCAACTTCAACCAAAGGATGGTTAAAATCAAAAGACTTACGCGTTTCGGACTGGAGGGTCCTTACTCAAGCTATGAGTAAGGACCCTCCAGTCCGAAAGGCGTAAGCGTCTGTCACAATGGTGAACCATATGTTTTTTATGCTTCTATTCTGTTTTTAATCATTTTTTTTGGAATAAAGTCTTTTGATTTTAACCATCCTTCGATCGAAGTTGCTGGAACACCTCCTGAGTATTGTGCCTACAAGATTTTCCGGAATCCAAGTTCCCTGCACCGCCCAGGATTGATTGCATTCCTCCAGACTCCGCATTTGCTACGGTTTGGTGAGCTGACAAAATTTTTTTCTTGTATACTACTCATACATATATACTACATTCATACAACATACATAGATACTACATACATACTACATACATACTACATTCATACAACATACATACATACATACTACATATATACTACATTCATACAAGATACATACTACATACATACTACATATGTACTACGTTCATACAACATACATACATACTACATACATACTACATATATACTACATTCATACAACATACATACATACATACTACATACTACATACATACTACATATATACTACATTCATACTACATACATACTACATACAATATGATCATACATTCATACAATGCATACATATAGACATACAGTACATATAACATAGAGTACATACTCACCATCACTTGTCACTTTGATACCTGAAGCCAGGGTCATCTCACCCTTTTAAAAATATTAAAATAACAAACAACCAATATACTCCCTGATCTGCAGAAATCCACGAGTGTCCCACGACGATCTCCTGCAGTGCATCACTGAGAGGTTACTATAGTTCACTGGTCTCACTTTATGGCAAAAGCTGTGTGGGAACTTTCTCACACAGCAATGCCAAAAGTGAGACTAGGGACTATTTTTTTACAGTGGCGGAGGAATACAGTGCGGAAGGATACCTACCTCCCATCATTGTATTCCTGGGGCCCCTAGAGAGCGGTGGCATCAGCTGATGCTGCTGTTCTCAATGGGAGATCGACATGGGACACTCGTGGATTTCTGCAGATAGGGAGTATATTGGTTGTTTGTTATTTTAATATTTTTTACAGATGACACTGGCTTCGGGGATCAAAGTGACAATTGATGGTGAGTATGTACTCTATGTTATATGTACTGTATGTCTATATGTATGTATTGCATGAATGTATGAATGTATTGGATGTAGTATGTATATAGTATGTCTGTAGCAAGTTTTATTTATGTTGTTTGTATGTAGTATGTACTATGTATGTATGTATGTATGTTGTATGAATGTAGTATATATGTAGTATGTATGTAGTATGTATGTATGTTGTATGAATGTAGTATATATGTAGTATGTATGTAGTATGTGTGCATGTATGTTGTATTAATGTAGTATATATGTAGTATGTATGTAGTTTGTATGTATGTTGTATGAATGTAGTATATATGTAGTATGTATGTAGTTTGTATGTATGCTATATGAATGTAGTATATATGTAGTATGTACTATGTATGTATGTATGTATGTTGTATGAGTATAGTATATATGAAGTATGTATGTAGTATGTATGTATGTATGTTGTATGAATGTAGCATATATGTAGTATATAGTATGTATGTATGTTGTATGAATGTAGTATATATGAAGTATGTATGTAGTATGTATGTATTATATATGTAGTATGTACTATGTATGTATGTTGCATGAATGTAGTATATATGAAGTATGTATGTAGTATGTATGTATGTTGTATGAATGTAGTATATATGTAGTATGTATGTAGTATGTATGTATGTTGTATGAATGTAGTATATATGAAGTATGTATGTAGTATGTATGTATGTTGTATGAATGTAGTATATATGTAGTATGTATGTAGTATGTATGTATGTTGTATTAATGCAGTATATATATAGTATGTATGTAGTATGTATGTTTTTTTTTACATTCAACACATTAGCCGGATGATGGGACTACTACTGTTCCATCATTGGCTAATGTGTCAATCACTGTCATTGTAGCATTCATCGCTCGATGGGACTTGTAGTCCCATCGGACGATGCCTGCACACACACAACCCCCGGCAGGCCCGCACAGACCCCCGGCAGCCCACACAGACCCCTGGCAGCCTGCACAGACCCACGGCAGGCCCGCACAGACCCCCGGCAGCCCGCACAGGCCACCGGCAGGCCCGCACAGACCTCTGGCAGCCCGCACAGACCCCCGGCAGCCCACACAGACCCCCGGCAGGCCCACACAGACCCCCGGCAGGCCCGCACAGACCCCCGAGAGGCCCGTACAGACCCTGCCCGCACACACAGACATGCACAGTTTCCGCCCACACTGTTTCCCCCTCCCGAACCGAACTGGATGTGCAAGTAAAGAAAGGGTTTTCTTTAATTCCGATATTTCTGTCCCATTAACTTGAATGGGTTTCCGGTATCGGAATTGGCGATACCTGATACTTTTTTGGGTATCTGTCCAATCCAATCCGATCCGATATTTCCCAATATCGGAAAGTATCGCTCAACACTAGTCAGGAACATCATGAGACTGGGGAGAGGTGGAGAAAACAGAAGTGTCGCTAAGAACACATTGACAACCCCAACTCACCACAGACACAGATTTCCCATCCAAAACAGGATTATGGGTTTGCAACCAAGGAAAACCCAGTACAATAATATCATGTAAATTGTGCAACACCAAAAATTTACAATTCTCTAAATGGGAAATATTTAAATCAGTTTTACACACCCTATGCGAGCTAGCCATACCGTACAGAAATAAAAGGGCTAGGAACAGGAGAACACCAATGTGGCTAAATAAGGATGTAAAAAGGGCAATAAATAACAAGAACAAGGCATTTAATATATATGTATATAGGTGGGCACTATAGGTGTGCCATGCAGATTAAATGAAAAAAAAGGGAGAAAAGAGACACAGGATAACATGCACACAACAGCAGAATGTCCATGTGAAAAAAGGATTTTATTGACATGCAATAGCTAGAGAGATCCAAGTGTACAATAAAAACAATTGAAAACCACAAATGAAACAAAAGTGGGCAGGTGGAGAACACATGCAGTATACAAAGGAAGAAATGTTTATATAAATAAGTGTTTCAAAATATGCATTCACAACAATGCCCTCTATCACCATATAATATGCATTAAATGTTTAGTATAAACATATGGACAGTTTGCAGCAGTAAAGTCTGATCAGTCTAATAGTCACTTGTAGGTATGTAAACAATCCAAATGATTACCATGCAAGTCCATAGATGAGGGCAGGCAATTGCTGGATCACATAAAAATTACCTAAGCATACTCACACTGCCTACAGAACCCAACGCGTGTCGCTGCTAACCTGCAGCTTCGTCAGGGGAAGTAGCCAGGAATGATATCAAGTCCCCTTTATAGTACAATTGCAATTGTAAGCACTACAGAGCACGCCGACACCTGATTGCGGCGTCAGCTGTGTGATGAAGATAACCTGAGTCCAGAATGAGTCATGACGCCTGCACAGTAGATAGCATTGTATTCCTGAGAGATTGTGAACAAGATGCTAGCAGTTCAGAAGCCAGAGACCAGGAACCAGGAGGTGCCCCACATGTAACAAGGCTGCTGCTCTGTAAGCCAGGCAGGGAGGGGGACGGGGAAGGCGGTTTTTAACTCTTTCTCCTCACATAGCCCAGCACCGAAGATTGACATCAGTGCTCCATAGCATAAACTTATGCTATCAACCTGGAAAAATAAAGTGATAATAGAGTGTCAGTACCTTGCAGCAGTGTCCATGCTCAGAATGACATATAATACAAAAATCAATGCAAATACTAAATGTTTATGTTATGGAGCACTGATGTCATTCTTGGGTGCTGGGCTATGTGAGGAGAAAGAGTTAAAAACCGCCCTCCCCCTCCCCCTTCCTGCCTGGCTTACAGAGCAGCAGTGTTGTTACATGTGGGGCACCTCCTGGTTCCTGGTCTCTGGCTTCTGAACTGCTAGTGTCTTGTTCACAATCTCTCAGGAATACAATGCTATCTACTGCGCAGACTCATGACTCATTCTGGACTCAGGTTATCTTCATCACACAGCTGAAGCCGCAATCAGGTGTCCGCGTGCACTGTAGTGATTACAATTGCAATTGTACTATAAAGGGGACTTGATATCATTCCTGGCTACTTCCCCTGACGAAGCTGCAGGTTAGCAGCGACACGCGTTGGGTTCTGTAGGCAGTGTGAGTATGCTTAGGTAATTTTTATGCGATGCAGCAATTGCCTTCCCTCATCTATGGACTTGCATGGTAATCATTTGGATTGTTTACATACCTACAAGTGACTATTAGACTGATCAGACTTTACTGCTGCAAATTGTCCATATGTTTATACTAAACATTTAATGCATATTATATGGTGATAGAGGGCAATGTTGTGAATGCATATTTTGAAACACTTATTTATATAAACATTTCTTCCTTTGTATACTGCATGTGTTCTCCACCTGCCCACTTTTGTTTCATTTGTGGTTTCTAATTGTTTTATTGTACACTTTGATCTCTCTAGCTATTGTATGCCAATAAAAGCCTTTTTTCACATGGACATTCTGCTGTTGTGTGCATGTTATCCTGTGTTTCTTTTCTCCCTTTTTTTCATTTAATCTACTTGGCACAGTGTTGCACCCAGTTATCATATTCATGTTATATTTTCTGTGGTGCCCACCTATATACATATATATTGTCTGTCTCTACCCAGTTTCTGGGTTTCCAGGTGGTGGCACACGCCATAATTAAGATTAAGTTTTATTTATTTGTATTTGTGATTATTTGCTTTTTCTCATTCATCTTTTCAGTGATCTATATATGGCTTTTGACCTCATTGCCAAAGAGGCCGTTTGGAGTAGCCAGGGTGAACAAACCCTTTTTAGTCCGGCAGCAACCAATAACTCAGATTTTGATGTAATTAGTAGAGAATTAATCTATACACATAAAACACTAACACGTGTTTGGTGGAATGTCCGCTGTTTGGAGGAGTATTTAACCCCTTAAGCCCCAAGGGTGGTTTGCACGTTCATGACCGGGCCAATTTTTACAATTCTGACCACTGTCCCTTTATGAGGTTATAACTCTGAAACGCTTTCATGGATCCCGGTGATTCTGACATTGTTTTCTCGTGATATATTGTACTTCATGGTAGTGTAAAATTTCATTCATATAACTTGTGTTTATTTGTGAAAAAAAATGGAAATTTGGCGAAAATTATGAATATTTCGCAATTTTCCAAATTTGAATTTTTATGCCCTTAAATCACAGAGATACGGCACACAAAAAACTTAATAAATAACATTTCCCACATGTTTCCTTTACATCAGCACAATTTTGGAACCAAAATTTTTTTTTGTTAGGAAGTTATAAGGGTTAAAAATTGACCAGCGATTTCTCATTTTTGCAACACCATTTTATTTTTACGGACCACATCACATTTGAAGCCACTTTGAGGGGTCTATATGATAGAAAATACCCAAAAGTGATACCATTCTAAAAACTGCACCCCTTAAGGTGCTCAAAACCATATTCAAGAAGTTTATTAACCCTTTAGGTGCGTCACAGGAATTTTTTGAATATTTAAAAAAAATGAACATTTAACTTTTTTTCACAAAAAAAATACTTCAGGTTCAATTTTTTTTATTTTACCAAGGGTAACAGGAGAAATTGGACTGCAAAAGTTATTGTGCAGTTTGTCCTGAGTACGCTGATACCTGATATGTGGGGAGGAACCACTGTTTCGGCGCATGGCAGACCTCAGAAGGGAAGGAGCGTTGTTTGACTTTTTCAATGCAAAATTGGCTGGAATTCAGATCGGACGCCATGTCACATTTGGAGAGGCCCTGATGTACCTAAACAGTGGAAACCCCCCACAAGTGACCCCATTTTGGAAACTAGACTCCCCAAGGAACTTATCTAGATATGTGGTGAGAACTTTGAACCCACAAGGGCTTCACAAAAGTTTATAACGTACAGCGGTACAATTAAAAAATCATATTTTTTCCACAAAAATGATCTTTTCACCCCCAATTTTTGTTTTCCCAAGGGTAACAGGACCATAAAAGATATTGTGCAATTTGTCCTGAGTGTGCTGATACCCCATATGTGGGTGTAAATGATTATTTGGGCGCATGGCAGAGCTCGGAAGGGAAGCAGCGCCATTTGACGTTTTTGGCTGGAATCGAGATCGGACACCATGTCGCGTTTGGAAAGCCCCTGATGTACCAAAACAGTAGAAACCCCCCACAAATCACACCATTTTGGAAACTAGACCCCCCAAGGAACTTATCTAGATGTGTGGTGAGCAGTTTGAAACCCCCAGTGTTTCACAGAAGTTTATAACACCCGAGCGTGAAAATAAAAAAATCGTATTTTTTCCACAAACATGATCTTTTAGTCACCAATTTTTTTATTTTCCCACGGGTATAAGGAGAAATTGGATGCCAAAAGTTGTTGTCCAATTTGTCCTGAGTATGCTGATACCTCATATGTGGGAGAAAACTACTGTATGGGCACACGTCGGGGCTCGGAAGGGAAGTAGTGACGTTTTGGAATGCAGACTTTGACGGAATGGTCTGCTGGTGTCATGGTGCTTTTGGAGAGCTCCTGATGTACCTAAACAGTGGAAACCCCCAACAAGTGACCCCATTTTGGAAACTAGACCCCCTAAGGAACTTAACTAGATGTGTCGTGAGCACTTTGAAGCCCCCAGGGCTTCACAGAAGTTTGTAACGACCGGGTGTGAAAATAAAAATATCGTATTTTTTCAACCAACATCATCTTTTAGTCCCCATTTTTTTTTATTTTCCCAAGGGTAACAGGAGAAATTGGACCCCAAAAGTTGTTGTCCAATTTGTCCTGAGTACGCTGACACCCCATATGTGGGAGAAAACTACTGTATGGGCACACGTCGGGGCTCGGAAGGGAAGTAGTGACGTTTTGGAATGCAGACTTTGATGGAATGGTCTGCAGGTGTCATGTTGCCTTTGGAGAGCCCCTAATGTACCTAAATAGTGGAAATCCCCCACAAGTGACCCCATTTTGGAAACGAGACTACCTAAGGAACTTATCTAGATGTGTGGTGAGCACTTTGAACCCCCAAGGGCTTCACAGAAGTTTATAATGCCCAGGCATGAAAATAAATTTTTTTTATTTTTTCCACAAACATGATCAATTAGTCTCCAATTTTTTTATTTTCCCATGGGTAAGAGGAGAAATTGGACTGCAAAAGTTGTTGTCCAATTTATCCTGAGTACCCTGATACCTCATATGTGGGAGAAAACTACTGTATGGGCACACGTTGGGGCTCGGAAGGGAAGTAGTGATGTTTTGGAATGCAGACTTTGATGGATTGGTCTGCGGGTGTCATGTGCATTTGGAGAGCCCCTGATGTACCTAAACTATTGAAACTCCCAACAAGTGACCACATTTTGGAAACTAGACCCCCCACGGAACTTATCTAGATGTGTGGTGAGCACTTTGAACCCCCAAGTGCTTCACAGAAGTTTATAACACCTGGGCGTGAAAATAAAAAAAATCTTTTTTTCCACAAAAATGATATTTTTGTCCCCAATTTTTTATTTTCCTAAGGGTAACAGGAGAAATTGGACACCAAAAGTTGTTTTGCAATTTGTCTTGAGTATGCTGACACCCTATATGTGGGGGTAAAACACTGTTTGGGTGCATGGCAGAGCTTGGAAGGGAAGGAGCACCATTTCACTTTTTCAACACAGAATTGGCTGGAATTGAGATCAGATGCCATGTTGCATTTGGAGAGCCCCTGATGTGCCCAAACAGTGGAAACCCCCCAATTATAACTCCAACCCTAACCCCAACACACCCCTAACCCTAATCTCAGCCCTAACCCTAGCCCTAACCCTAACCCTAGCCCTAACCCTAGCCCTAACCCTAGCCCTGGCCCTAACCCTAGCCCTCACCCTAACCCTAATGGGAAAATGGAAATAAATACTTTTTTTATTTTATTATTTTTCCCTAACTAAGGGGGTGATAACGGGGGGGTTGATTTACTATTTATGGCGGTTTTTATGTTTGGCAGCTGTCACACGCTAAAAGACTCTTTCTATTGTAAAAATAGTTTTTGCATCACCACATATTGAGAGCTATAATTTTTCCGTATTTTGACCCACCGAGTCATGTGAGGTCTTATTCTTTGCGGGACGAGTTGATGTTTTTATTGGTACCATTTTCGGGCACGTGACTTTTTTTATCGCTTTTTATTCCGATTTTTTTGACGCAGAATGAACAAAAACCAGCGTTTCATGAATTTCTTTTGGGGGGGTGCGTTTACACCGTTCCGCGTGCTGTAAAATTGATAAAGCAGTTTTATTCTTCTGGTCAGTTCGGTTACAGCGATACCTCATTTAGTTTTTTTTTATGTTTTGGCGGTTTTATGCAATGAAAACTATTTTCTATAAAAAATAATTATTTTTGCATCGCTTTATTCTGCGAGCTATAACTTTTTTATTTTTTTTGCAGATGACGCTGTATGGTGGCTCGTTTTTTGCGGCACAAGCTGACGTTTTCAGCGGTACCATGGATATTTATATGCGTCTTTTTGATTGCGCGTTATTGCACTTTTTGATCAGTGGTATGATAATAAATCATTATTTTTTGCTTCGTTTTTTATTTTTTAAGGGGTTCGCTAAAGGGGTTAACTAATGGGACAGTTTTATAGGGCGGGTCGTTACGGACGCGGCGATACCAAATATGTGTACTTTAATTGTTTTTTTTATTTTCAAAAAATGAATTTATTGGGGAATTTTTTTTTTTTTTTTACTAATTTATTGGGCGATTTTTTTAAAATTATTTTTACACTTTTTTTTTAACTTTATTACATTGTCCCAGTTGGGACATCACTGTCCTGTGACAGATCGCTGATCTGTCACATCACAGATCACTGTGACAGATCAGCGATCAGTCACAGGCATAGACGCAGACTTCCTCATGCCTGCGCTTTGCAGGCACTGAGGAAGCCAGCTCCCTACAGGCCCCCGAAGGTCCCCGTTGCCATCTTGGATCCGGGGGCCTGTAGGGAAAGAGCCCCCCACACCAGCGCTGCACATTGCGCTGCTGTGGGGGGCTCAGGGAAGCACGGAGGGAGCCCCCTCCCTGCCGATGTTTCCCTTTAACCCCTGGTACACCGCGATCGTGTTTGATCGCGGTGTACAAGGGGTTAACGTGTCGGGGGTGGTCCGTGGGTGCCGCTGATCGCTATGACGTACTATCCCGTCCCTGGGAATTAAGTCCCAGGGCACATGGACGGGATAGTACGTCATAAGGCAGAAAGGGGTTAAAACTCTCTATTTTTCCACGGGGGTGGAGGGTTCAGATCTTCCCTTCCTGGGAAGTCACAGCTTCATTCAAATCTACATGGGAGGCAGGACTAGCACAGTGCTCCAAAATTATAATTAATCTGTTAATTCAACATGATAAGGACCTTTTACATACCCTGAAAACTAAGATTAAGGGATTGAAAGCCCAGTTACAAAGTTTTGACTTGGTTACTCAGGTTCAACCCTTTCAACACAAACTTAAGGATATTATTCTTAAGTATGAAAAGGAAATTATTGATGGTAAAAGAAGCAAGCTAGCATGTGATAAGCTGGACTATGAGAAAGACCTAGCTTATAAATGGAGGCACTCAGGCAATAGAAGGGGTATTTTTCCTAGGGTCTAGAACACATTAGCCTCGCACTCTGAGAACAGCTCATGTGACTTTTTAGCATCAGACAACAGCGACATAGACGGCGGACCAGGAGTGGGAGACGGAAAAAGAAAAAACACGAGACAACGCAGTCATCAGACCACCCAGAGGAGGAGATACAAACGGTAGATGCTGGTAGCCAACAACTTCAAGTTATCAATTTGTCTGCTCACACGCTGAATGACCCTGAAAGGTCAGTCTTACAGCGGGGCCTCACATTTTCCTCAATGCAGACTACTGATAAATTTGTGTTAATTAAAGACCTGTTTTTATTTTGTAGGAAAATTATTTTACAGGCGTTACATTGCAAACCAGATTTGCTACCGGAGACCTCTTCATCGATTGACAGACGTGTATTCCTCGATTTGCTTGACCTCCTTAATGAAAATGATCTAGGTATGAAGTGTTTCCCCCACAGAAATCCTTCTACAACTTCCCCCCCTTGTGCATCATACCTTCGGTCAAAACATTCTTTGAGGTCATGAGGAATGAGATTTTACAACTTCCTCAGGACCTCACTAGCCGACAAAACTTGACTTTGATGGACAAGAAGGCCTTATATGACTTGAAATCCAATGATACCTTCTTGATCAAAATGACTGACAAGGGGGGGAATGTTGTTCTCTGGCCTACTGAACTTTATTTCAGTGAGGCCAGGAGACAGCTGGATAATCGTGAATACTATCACAAATTACCATCAGATCCAACACAAGTGTTCAACCGAAAACTCGAACGGTTGTTGTGTCTTGCACTCGATGAGGGTGTAATCACAAAACAGGAGGATTACATTTTTGTTAAAAAGCCTGTTGTGCCAACCTTTTATTCATTGCCTAAGGTGCACAAAGATCTATCTAACCCACCGGGCAGGCCCATTGTTGCTGGAATAGGGGGTCTTGGAGAGAAGGCCTGCATCTATTTGGATTTTTGTCTCCAGCCCTTGGTCCTGAATTTACCATCTTATTTGAGAGACTCTTTGGACTTAATTCACAAGTTGGATTTTATTCAACTGTCAAGTCCAGCGTTATTGGTTGTAATTGATGTTGAGTCTCTCTACACAAACATTCCACATGATTTGGGACTAAGGGCTGTTGAATATTTTTTGAGCCACCAGATTAATTGCGATTTGGGACACAATGATTTTCTCCTCAGTTTGCTAAAATTTGTTTTGACACAAAATTATTTCAATTTTGATTTTGTTTTTTTCCACAGGTGTCAGGTACGGCGATGGGTGCCCGCTCTGCCCCCTCCTTTGCCAACCTTTTTTTGGGTTGGTGGGAGGCGGAGCTTGTGTACCCATCGCCTGACTTTCAAGAACATGTGTTTACATGGTTTCGTTTTATTGATGACATTTTTTTAATTTGGACTGGCTCTGTTTCAGATTGTGAGAACTTCATTGCGTCTCTTAATCGGAATTCGTTAAATATACATTTGACTTATCACTTCTGTTTCCACCGTAGATTTTTTGGATCTCAGACTTTCTCTCCAGGACAACCGGATTTGCACCGACCTTTTCCGAAAAGCAACGGCAACCAATAGTCTTTTAGACTATAGGAGCTTTCATCCGGAACATTTGAAAAGGGGCATACCCTATGGACAATTTGCGAGATTGCGTCGAAATTGTACGGACTTTGTTGATGTCAGGACACAATCTAGGGATCTTACCAATAGACTGCGCCAGAGACATTATCCGAGATCCACGATAGGTCAAGCATTTCGTAGGGTCACCTCTGTCACTCGTGAAGAGCTTTTAAAACCTGTCTCATGGACTGGTGACAGCCAAATTCGTTTCATCATGATGTTCCACAACCAGTGGGACAAAATGAGGAAACTTTTTGAGAATCATTGGCCAGTTTTGAAAACTGACACGCGTATTTCTAACCTCTTACCTGAAAGACCCCTCCTAACGGCATAGAGAGCACCTAATTTGAGAGATTCACTTGTGCGGAGTCATTTTGTTAGGCCAACTGTAAGAACCCAAACAGGATTTCACTTACGGGGCTCTTTTCTGTGTGGGGAGTGTAATGTTTTTGGCTTCATAATTCGCACCCACACTTTCACTAACCCACAGGATGGATGCGAATGCCAGCTACGAGATTACATTAATTGTAAAATGCACAACTTCATATACGCATTAGTCTGTCCATGCTCTAAAGTTTACATTGGACAGACATCTCAAGAATTGCGTAAACGTGTGCAGCAGCACACTTCCAATATTAATTTGGCTGGATCAGACCTGGCCAAGGGTAAAATCTTGAGCTCAGTGGCTTCACATTTTTTGGAATTTCATAATAGCCAAATTAGGAGCCTTACTGTGGAGGGTTTGCAGAGGATCAAACCCAATATTCGCAAAACTGACAGACTGAGTGAATTATTGCGGTTGGAGTCCAGATGGATTTTTCAATTGAACGCGGTCAGACCTGGGGGCATCAATGAGGATTTGTCCTTCACTGGCTTCCTCATGGCCTGATTGGTGTTGACATTGTTAGGGCCCTTCTTGTGTCGATTTGGTGTTTTTCATGTACCTCTATGCATTTTTTTTTCTGTTTTTTTTTGCCATTTTCTATCATGATTTTCATTAGAGTCATTTTGGCTCTGTTTTGTTAGTTTGGGTTTGATGGGCCCTCTAGTTCCATCTAAAGGAAAATAGAAAAGAAAAAAAGAAATAATTTTTCCTCATGATAGGATTTATTTATACCATCAATCACATTGGTTGCTGTGTTAAATAACCTGAGTTTTTTGAATATACATTCTGATTAGAAAGATAGTTACTGTTACAGAATTGACCATTCAGTTTGGTACTATGAATTATGGCATCATCGATTTTTATGGAATATTTTTTCATCTTTGATATTTTCCCTACTGTTTATATTGGTTACCTGATTGATGTAATCCATGAAATTGCATTACCCTTTTGATATATTTAAAGGTATTTTTCCAGGTTGATAGCATAAGTTTATGTTATGGAGCACTAATGTCATTCTTGGGTGCTGGGCTATGTGAGGAGAAAGAGTTAAAAACCGCCCTCCCCCTCCCTGCCTGGCTTACAGAGCAGCAGCTTTGTTACATGTGGGGCACCTCCTGGATCCTGGTCTCTGGCTTCTGAACTGCTAGCGTCTTGTTCACAATCTCTCAGGAATACAATGCTATCTACTGCGCAGGCGTCATGACTCATTCTGGACTCAGGTTATCTTCATCACACAGCTGACGCCGCACTCAGGTGTCGGCTGCGCTGTAGTGATTACAATTGCAATTGTACTATAAAGGGGACTTGATATCATTCCTGGCTACTTCCCCTGACGAAGCTGCAGGTTAGCAGCGACACGCGTTGGGTTCTGTGGGCAGTGTGAGTATGCTTAGGTAATTTTTATGCAATGCAGCAATTGCCTTCCCTCATCTATGGTAATCATTTGGATTGTTTACATACCTACAAGTGACTATTAGACTGATCAGACTTTACTGCTGCAAATTGTCCATATGTTTATACTAAACATTTTATGCATATTATATGGTGATAGAGGGCATTGTTGTGAATGCATATTTTGAAACACTTATTTATATAAACATTTCTTCCTTTGTATACTGCATGTGTTCTCCAGCTGCCCACTTTTGTTTCATTTGTGGTTTCTAATTGTTTTTATTGTACACCTGGATCTCTCTAGCTATTTTATGTCAATAAAAGTCTTTTTTCACATGGACATTCTGCTGTTGTGTGCATGTTGTCCTGTGTCACTTTTCTCCCTTTTTTTTCAAGAACAACGCATTTAGGAAGCTAAAACAAGAAGGCAATGAAGAAGCATTAAAAAGTTATAGAGAAAAAAATGTGTAAAAAAAAAATACATTTAGCAAAAGTGGAAACTGAGAGACTCATTGCTAAGGAAAATAAAACAAACCCCAAATTATTCTTTAATTATATAAACAGTAAAAAGATTAAAATTGATGGTGTCGGCCCTTTAAAGAACAATGAGGGTGAAATCATAGAGAGCGATGTGGGAAAAGCAAATGTTTTAAATACTTTTTTCTCAACAGTGTTCACACAGGAAAAGGATTTGCCAGGGGAAATGCAGAGTGATAATGTAAACTCCCCATTAAGTATTACCTGCCTAACCCAGGAAGAAGTGCAGAACTGCCTTAGTAAGATTAAAATTGACAAATCACCAGGCCCTGATGGCATTCACCCTCGGGTATTAAGGTATTTAAGTAATGTGATAGACAGGCCTCTATTCCTTATATTTAAAGACTCTATAGAAACAGGGTCTGTTCCTTTTGATTGGCGGCAAGCAAATGTGGTACCAATATTCAAAAAGGGGTGTAAAAGGGAACCTGGAAACTATAGGCCGGTAAGCTTAACATCTGTTGTGGGTAAAATTTTTGAAGGGTTTTTAAGGGATACCATTATGGAATATCTGAATGTTAATAAATGTTTAACTCCATATCAACATGGATTTATGAAGGATCGTTCCTGTCAAACTAACCTGATCAGCTTCTATGAGGATGTAAGCTCTCAAATGGACCAAGGAGAATCATTGGATGTCATTTATCTCAACTTCTCTAAAGCATTTGACACTGTCCCACATAAAAGATTGGTAAGTAAGATGAGAAAGCTTGGGCTAGGGGAAAATGTGTGTAGATTGGTAGGTAGCTGGCTTAGTGATAGAAAACAAAGAGTGGTTATTAATGGTGCACACTCAGATTGGGCCAGGGTTACTAGTGGGGTACCACAGGGTTCTGTATTGGGCCCCCTACTATTTAATATATTTATTAATGATCTAGTGGATGGCTTACACAGTAAAATATCAGTATTTGCAGATGATACAAAACTATGCAAGGTAGTTAACACAAAGGAGGACAGTTTGCAACTACAGACAGATTTGAGTAAATTGGAGAATTGTGCTGAAAAATGGCAAATGAGGTTTAACACAGATAAGTGTAAGGTTATGCACATGGGAAGGAGAAACAGATGCTACAATTACTTACTAAATGGGAAACTGCTGGGGAAATCAGACATGGAAAAAGACTTTGGCATCTTAGTCAATAAGAAGCTAAATTGGAGTGCCCAGTGTCAGGCAGCTGCCACCAAAGCAAATAGGGTCATGGGATGCATTAGAAGAGGTCTGGGGATACGAGATGAAAACATAATTCTCCCTCTGTACAAATCACTCGTCAGACCACACTTGGAGTATTGTGTCCAATTTTGGACACCGGTGCTCAAGAAAGACATTACTGAACTTGAAAGGGTTCAAAGGCGGGCTTCTAAAATGATAAATGGAGTTGGTTCACTACAATACCCAGAAAGGTTATCAAAATTAGGTCTATTTACTCTAGAAAAGAGAAGACTTAGGGGAGAGTTAATATATATGTACAAGTATATCAGAGGGCAATACAAAGATCTCTCCAATGAACTGTTTGTACCAAGGACTGTGACAAGAACAAGGGGGCATTCTCTTCCTTTGGAGGAAAGACAATTTCTGCATCAGCATAGAAGAGGGTTCTTCACGGTAAGAGCAGTGAGGCTCTGGAATTCTCTTCCTGAGGAAGTGGTGATGGCCAACTCACTGAATGAATTTAAGAAAGGAATGGATGCTTTTCTTGTGAGTAACAGTACAGAAGGTTACGAATAACAGAATATTATAGGTAGATGGTTGACTCAGCTTAGGGGAAGGAATTTTTTTCCCTGTGGAGAAAATTGGCTTCTACTCTGTGGGTTTTTTGCCTTCCCCAGGATCAACAATGCAGAACAGCTGCACTAAAAATAGGCTGAACTAGATGGACATAAGGTCTTCCTTCAGCCTTCAAAACTATGTTACTATGTTACTTTGTGGTCCGGGGTGACCCACATTATCACCTGGGTCCAAAACTGGGGTTTATTCTCTACCAAAGGGGTAGCATCAATCCCCTTCAAAGGAATAGGGGTCTGCAGTGGCACCATGGGAAAACCACAACATTTGGCAAAGTCAAAATCCATCAGATTCAAAGCTGCTCCTGAATCAACAAAAGCCTTAGCAGAAAATGTAGACAAGGAGCAGATCAAGGTAACCGCCAAAAGGAACTTAGGCTGTACACTGCCTATAGCAAATGAGTGAGCAAAACGTTTTTCTTGTTTAGGGCAGACAGAAATAGTATGAGAGGCGTCCCCACAAAAGAAGTACAACTTATTACGCCTTCTAAACTCTTGACGTTGTGCCCTAGACAAAACCCTATCACATTGCATGGGTTCAGAAGTTTGCTCGAAAGGCAGCACCACCTCTCGCGTAGTTTTACATTCACGTAAACATCGATCAATTTGAATGGCTAATGACATAGAGTCGGTAAGACCAGAGGGGACAGGAAATCCCACCATAGCATCTTTTACGGTTTCTGCCAGACCTTTCCAAAAGAGAGCTGCTAGGGCATCATCGTTCCATTTAGTAAAGACTGTCCACTTTTGCAGTTTTTGACAATATAACTCTGCAGCATCCTGACCCTGGTTAAATGCCAATAAAGTTTTCTCAGCTTGATTAATAGTATTAAGTTCATCATACAACAACCCCAGGGCTTGAAAAAAACTCATCCACATTAGCCAGAATAGGATCTCCAGGTGTCAGAGAAAAAGCCCACACCTGGGGACCGCCACGCAGCAGGGAGATGACAATTTTAACCTGCTGCACTGAGCTCCCCGATGAGTTAGGTTTCAAAGAAAGAAATATTTTACACTTATTCTTAAAATTCAAAAATTTTGACCGATCCCCAGAAAACACATCAGGAGTATGGATCTTTGGTTCTACAACAGATGATTGAGCGAGATAGGCAAAAATTCCCCGCACTTCAACAACAAGATCGGACAATTGCTTAGTTTCCATTAAAGAAAAAAATCCTCCTACGGCCCTGGAAAAAAAGAAAAAATATATAAAAAATTTCTGACACTTTTTTTTTTTTTTTTTTACAATTCTTTCCTTCTTGCGAGTACCCTAGAGTCTATGGTTTGGGCTGGTGATTGTGTTATGAATAGGTCACCGAGGAGGATGGCAGGAATAGGCTAGGCCACCAGGAAACCAGAAAGATTGGTAACTTAGCGGATTGCAGACCCCTAATCCTAACAACACAACTAGCAGTAGCCGTGGGGCATACCTACGATGCCCTAGACGCCTCGGAACAGCCAGAGAACTAACTAAGCCTAAAGCAAGAAAGGTGAAAACTAAACTGCCCCGGAGTAGAACCTCAAAGAAATAGATAGCCCCCAAACATATATTGTCGGTGAGACAAGATGAGTCACAAACACAGACAGAAAATAGACTGAGCAAATGATGGGGCCCAAACTGTCTAGATAGGCTAGGAAAGACACTGTCTGCAATCCCGCAAAAACCCTAAAAAATCCAACACGTCTGTTGTACAAAAAACACTGAGGTCTCACAACCTCTCCCCCACTATATCAGCATTCTGGTGAAACTGGCAGCAAAGCAAAAGAGACTAATATAACAGGGGACTGAACAAACTGACACAAGCTGCAACATATGGAGTGAGGTCCAGCATAGCCCCAGCAGGGAGCACACTGAACCCTCACAGCAAAGCCAGATCAGATGCAAAGGATTAGCAAATGAACAACTTAACTGAAAAATGCAGGCTCAGGCAGGAGACAGCAGACCTCAGAATGCACAGGAAGAACTAATCACCAGCAACAACGAAGGGAAGCCTGCTCACTTATATCCTCCCAGTCAGTAACCCCTGATTTCCAATCGTCGTCGTCAGGTAACAGACTTCTATCAACCCGGCCAGCTCCACTACCCGCAATAACCACCAGAGGGAGCCTGTTCTGAATTCTCTCTCTGGCTTCCCTCTGGTGATTACTGAAGATAGTGGAGCTGGTTAGATTGGGAGTTCTCTTTCTGGGCTCCCTCTGGTGGTTACTGGAGGTAGTGGAGCTGATCTGATTGACAGAGGCTTGCCATCTGATAATAAGGAAGACAATTGGAGATCTGGGGTTTCTGATTGGGATTTAAGACAGCTGACTCCCTCTATCCCTGCTGGTGATTTTTTTACTCTGCCTCCTGAGGTCTGATGTCTTCTGCTCTTTCCCTGCATGTTCAGCTAAGTGGTTCATTTGCTATTCTGTTTGCATTTGAACTGGTTTTGTTTATCTCTGCTTTGTGGGGGTCAGCTAGCTTTGGCTGGGGCTGTGCTGAATCACCGCCCATATGTTACTGCATGTGCCAGTTTGTTTTGTCCCCTTTTATATTGGTCTCTTTTTGCTTTGCTTTCAGAATATACCAGAGTGCTGATATAGTTGGGGGATGAAGTCATGCGACTTCAGTGTTTTTGTGCATCAGACGTGTTGGACTTTTTGCAGGGTTTTTTGCGTGATTGCAGACAGTGTCTTTCCTTTCCTGTCTAGTCAGTGTGGGCCCCATCATTTGCTCAGTCAATTTTTTTTGCCTGCGTTTGTGTTTTCATCTTGTCTCACTGACAATATATGTTTGGGGGCTATCTATTCCTTTGGGGTCTGCTCCGGGGCAGTTTAGATTTCCCCTTTCTTGCTTTAGGCTTAGTTAGGTCTCCGGCTGTGTCAAGGCATCTAGGATCATCGTAGGTATGCTCCACGGCTACTGCTAGTTGTGTGGACAGGATCAGGGGTCTGTATCTGCTTAGTTACCAACTTCTCTGGTTTTCTGTGGCTTAGCCTGGCCTGCTATCCTCCTCGGTGACCCATTCATAACAGGAGCCCCAACTCAGAAGTCCGATCAAGAGATTTCACAACAGTGGTCCTCACTAAGTCAGCTCACCCAGGGTAGGTTGGTATCACGGCCCAGAGGGTTCACTCCAGGAGTCGTTATAAAAATGCAGTTTTTAAATGAAAATCTTTATTATTAAAGGAGAAATAAATCCAAACCTACAGGGTCCTGTTTGAAAAAGTGATTGACCTAAACCTAATAACTGATTAAGCCACTTTTAGCAGCAACGACTGCAATCAAGTATTTGCTATAACTGGCATTGAGTCTTTTGCAATGCTCTGGAGGAATTTTGGCCCACTAATCTTTGCAGAATTGTTGTAATTCAGCCACAGTGGAGGGTTTCCAAGCATTAATCGCAATTTTAAGGTCACGCCACAGCATCTCAATTGGATAAAGGTCAGGACTTTGACTAGGCAACTCCACAGTCTAAATTTTGTTTTTCTTAAGCCATTCAGAGGTGGACTTACTTTTATGTTTTGGTTCATTGTCCTGCTGCAGAACCCAAGTGGGTTTCAGCTTGAGGTCACAAACAGATGACCGAACATTCTCCTTCAGGATTTTTTGGTAGACAGTAGAATTCATGGTTCCTCTTTGCTGGGATTCAAAGAGGGCCTGGAGGGGTGTGACTAGGTGCCTCACGAAGTCCAGCCTCGCATAAAAATGAAAAAAGCATATACAGAATGGGAGGAATAGGCCTAAGCAACAGCACATGTGAAAAAGACTTGGGTATACTAATAGATCACAAACTGAATATGAGTTAACAGTGTGATGCAGCAGCAAAAAAGGCAAATGCAATTCTAGGATGTATTAACAGAAGCATACAGTCTAGATCACGTGAAGTCATTATTTCCCTCTACTCCTCTTTGGTCAGACCTCATCTGGAATATTGTGTCCAGTTTTGGGCACCACTAGAGTTGAGCGACTTTTGGTTTTTTAGGGTCGAGTTTCGTTTCGTGAAACCCGACTTTTCCAAAAGTCGGGTCGAGCAAGATCGTCCGATTATAGGGAAAAGTCGGGGTCGTCCCGAAACACGAAACCCAATGTAAGTCAATGGGGAATAAAAGTCGGCAGTGAGAGGAGGACAGGAAACACACCTACAGTGCCCATTTGAATGCCAAAAGCATCAATTCTTCTTACTTAAGCTTGTCAACCTTAATTAACTTCATAATACAAGTTACGCACTGAAAAATGGGGGTTATTTGGCTAAAGTTGTGGGGGGGAGGGCTGGCTCCAGGTTCTCATGTGCCCTGGGTGAAAGAGCGCCCCTTTAACACATACCACAACTCATCATGCTCCGATACGGCAGAGAAATAGCGGTATAGTACAATGAAAAATACTTCACTTTTTACATCTCATGACGAGGCCCATCTATTTCTCCATACAGAATCATTGGTCCCATATAATGTTTGAAACAGTATATGATGAGCTCCACATAATGCTACAGTATATGTTGGTCCCCATGGATGAAGCTCCACTGTCTTATGGGCCCAAATAATGCTCCAAACATAATGGGCCCCATTTCTAATGCTCTAGTGTATAATGGGCCCTGTAAATGCTGCTCCAGTGTCTGATGTCCACCTTTGGAATGTTCCAGTGTATGGTGGGCCCCATCTATCATTCTCCAGAGTATAGTGCTCCCCAAAAATTGTTGTCCCAACATTGAAAACAATCAAATAAGTCTCCTCGCTAGGGAATCCCTGTACTAGTCTGGACTCCTCGTCGTCCCCATCTTCCATCTCACTGCACAGTATTTCAACCTTGCAAGTGCTGTGATCCTGAGCAAGCAGGGGAGGCCCACTCGTTGGCGACGGCACTGGCACAGGGCCCCTGATAGTACGGTGGTGTGTCTGATGGCGGGTGGGCCGAACCTGCACTTTCATCTGCAGCTTCCTCTTTGTCACCGTGTAAGATGGAACTGTATATGGGAAGGGTAACCTGAGTTTCATCAGGGTCAGATTCAGGCTGTATAGAGTGCGAGGGGAATGTAGTGGTCTGGGTCAATGTACCAGCAGATTCATCAAGCAGTGGCTGGGCATCAGTGCACTTGTGTCGCCCCCAGGAGTATGGTCGCCACAGTGGCATTACCTTCCTCCTAGGGAGTGTGATGTCATGCTTGGGAGCAACTAACGATCTCTCTAGCAGGTTAGCTGATTGGGCAGCGTTATTCCCACGAGTCATGACCCTCCAAACAGCGTTCATGAAGGCAAAGTGTTTGTTTTACGTGGGCAGTATGGTTGCAAAGCTGAACCTTAAAGGAATGTCCAGAAGGGCACCACCAGGAGTGGAGCCTATGGTTTAATTCGACTCCACCTGGGAAACCTCAACCATGCAAGCTACAGAAAAGATGCACAGATTGCAAGCTTAATTCCGTTAACGAACGAGACTCCGTCATGCCCCGCGGTCCGAGTCCGGCTTACTAGAGGGACACGTGAGGCTCTGGCACATGAGATTGGCCAATAACTGGTGTGTCATGCCCTTACATGTCCGTGACTGCATGTGCGCTACACTGAAAAGGCCAGCGTTTGTCGCTTACAGGTGAAGATAACCCGCTGAACAACGTTAGTGATGGGGATCTGTGATTACAATTATTACCCGCGAACGATGATTTACCAGTAAGTGCAGGTCAACTGCAGTTCCGGAATTAGGCCTAACCGTCATTCCTGAAAAAATGAAAAACTTACGTGTGCAAACCACAGGTGCTGTAGCTTACTTAACAGCTCGCCAGCCGTTCTCAGGCCCAGTATGGCTTGCACGTGATTGCACAAAGGTGAGAAAGGGTACCGTATCCCCGGATAACATGTATGGATAGCGTACACATTCAAAATATATGTCTATACATCAGGAGGCAGGCTCAGACGGTGTTAGGCCCAGTATGGCTTGCAGGGGATTGCACAAAGGTGAGAAAGGGTACCGTATCCCCGGATAACATGTATGGATAGCGTACACATTCAAAATATATGTCTATACATCAGGAGGCAGGCTCAGACGGTGTCAGGCACAGTATGGATTTGACGGCCCAGATTACACAGCGGAGGAGCAGGGAGAGGTAAAGATTGCAAATGCTGGGGCCCTGCCCAAGCAAGGGGGGCCCACTCGTGGGCGTCGGTACTGGCACTGGGCCCCTCATAGTACAGCGGTGTGTCTGACGGCGGGTGTGCACCACCACCATCAGAGACACTTGATTGCACTATGAGGGACCCTGTGCCAGTGCCCGCGCCCAAGAGTCGGCCTACCCACCTGTCCAGGGCAACGGCACTCGCACGGTGTCGTGCGGTAGGTGGTGACCCCGGCCATGGGGGCGGAGGCAGCACAGTTAGGGAGTTTTAGAAAGTGGCATATGTTGATGTTGGACATTCAGCTGATGCAAAAGGCGAAATAGGTGAAGTACCAGGAAGAGGTGGACCAAAGCAAGCCATTTTTCTGTCACCCTATGTGTCATCAGGGGAAGGTGGGACAAAATCCTTGGAAACCCATGCATGGTTCATTTTAATGAAGGTTAGATCATCCACATTTTGGGTTGACAGACGGGTCCTTTTTTCTGTCAGGATTGATCCAGCTGCACTGAAGACTCTTTCCGATAGCACACTTGCAGCTGGGCAAGCGTGCTCCTGTAAGGCATATTGGGCCAATTCATGCCAGGTGTCCAGTTTAGCGGCCCAATAGTCAAAGGGGAATGACCTGTGTGGGAGAACATCGATATGGGAGGAAAAGTAGTTTGTAACCATAGTTGACAACTGCTGTCTCCTGTCACTTTCCATCGATGCAGTATTACCAGTTGTGTGAGCGGTATTTGAAAAATCAGTCCACAACATTGTCATGAAACCCCTGTCTCCAACGCCACTTCTGCTGTGTGCACCACGAACACCTCTGCCAAGCTGCCCCCGGCCCGTACGGCTCGTGTGAGAACCATCACCGCTGCTGTGTGCTGGGAATGCCTCAAGCAACCGATTTACCAGAGTTGCTTGTTTATTAGCCAATATTAGGTCAAGGTTCTCGTGTGGCATGATGTTTTGTAATTTGCCTTTATAGCGTGGATCCAGGATGCTGGCCAACCAGTAGTCGTCATCGTTCATCATTTTGGCAATGCGTGGGTCCCTTTTTAGGATCTGCAAGGCATAATCTGACATGTGGGCCAATGTTCCCGGTGTCAATGATGCACTGCGAGTGCTGGTTGGAGGAGCACTTTCTGGCAAATCCACATCCCTCCAGTCATGCACAAACCCTGTACCAGACCTTGCCACGCCAACATTTTCACTTGCCCCACGAGATGCATCCTCCTCCCCTAAGTAATCATCCCCATCATCCTCCTCCTCCTCTTATTCCTCCACCTCGTCCAGGAGAGGTCCCTGAGCAGACAATGGCTGAATGTCATCAAGGATTCCCTCCTCCTCTTCCTCCTCATCAACATTGGCTGCAGATGCCTGCTCCTTAAGGTGCGTCAAAGTTTGCATGAGCAGACGCATAAGTGGGATGCTCATGCTTAGGATGGCGTCGTCTGCGCTTACCAGCCGTGTGCATTCCTCAAAACACTGAAGGACTTTACAGAGGTCTTTCAGCTTCGACCACTGCACACCTGTCAACTCCATGTCTGCTCTCAAAGTGCCTGGCCGTGTATCCTCCCACAAATGCATTATGGCCTGCCTCTGCTCGCACAGCCGCTCCACCATGTGCAGGGTGGAGTTCCACCTTGTTGCAATGTCGATAATGAGGCGGTGGTTGGGAAGGTGGAGCAATCGCTGCAGCTTCTGCAT
Organism: Dendrobates tinctorius; assembly: GCF_039654945.1. Lineage (NCBI taxonomy): Eukaryota > Metazoa > Chordata > Amphibia > Anura > Dendrobatidae > Dendrobates > Dendrobates tinctorius. The sequence goes on from NW_027361793.1 coordinate 5,251,708, forward strand.
ACGAACGGAGTGTACAGGCGACCGGCGGATGTGCGCGCACAGTCTTCGCACCTTCTGGAGCAGGGCTGTTAACTCCGGATAATTTTTGAGGAAGCACTGCACCACCAGGTTCAAGGTGTGAGCCAAACAAGGTATATGGCTGAGTTTTGAAAGGGCTATGGCTGACACAAAATTACGGCCGTTATCACTAACTACCTTGCCTGCCTCAAGATGTACACTGCCCAGCCATGACTCAGTTTGTCGCTTCAAGTACTCGGCCAGCACCTCGGCGGTGTGTCTGTTGCCCAAACACACAGTGGCGTATCCAGGGGGGGGCAGCCGGGGCAGTTGCCCCGGGCACAGGCAGCAGGGGGGCGCAGTCGGGCCGCCCGGCCACCTTGCAGCGGTCGGCAGTGTCTCCCGCGCGGCGGCTGCGTTCTGCCGCCCCCCATCGTGAGAGTCGGCGGTTCTCTGTGTCGGCTGTCAAGCTGACAGCCGACACAGAGAAGGAGGCCTCGCCGACTCCCAGGCAGCAATTGTACTGGCGTCTATACAGACGCCAGTACAATTGAAGCTCTGACCGCCGGGCCAGAGCGACGTCAGCAGCATGATCAGGTCATGTGATCACGCTGCTGACGTCACTCCCCGGCGCCCAGAGCGAACGCTGGTGGTAAGTGTGCTCCTCTGTGGAGCTGAAGAACCACCGAAGATGGGAGATGGGGGTTAATGAGTGGATATGGGGCTTAATGTGGGGAATGGGGTTAATGTGGGGATGGGGGTTAATGAGTGGAGATGGGGGTTAATGTGTGGGGGTTAATGAGTGGAGATGGGGGTTAATGTGGGGATGGGGGTTAATGAGTGGGGGGTTAATGAGTGGAGATGGGGGTTAATGTGTGGGGGTTAATGAGTGGAGATGGGATTAATGTGGGGATGGGGGTTAATGAGTGGAGATGGGGGTTAATGAGTGGAGATGGGGGTTAATGTGGGGATGGGGGTTAATGAGTGGGGGGTTAATGAGTGGAGATGGGGGTTAATGTGTGGGGGTTAATGAGTGGAGATGGGATTAATGTGGGGATGGGGGTTAATGTGTGGAGATGGGATTAATGTGGGGATGGGGGTTAATGAGTGGAGATGGGATTAATGTGGGGATGGGGGTTAATGTGTGGAGATGGGATTAATGTGGGGATGGGGGTTAATGAGTGGAGATGGGATTAATGTGGTGATGGGGGTTAATGTGGGGGGTTAATGAGTGGAGATGGGGGTTAATGTGGGGATGGGGGTTAATGATTGGGGGGTTAATGAGTGGAGATGGGGTTAATGACTGTGGGGGTTAATGAGTGGGGATGGGGGTTAATGAGTGGGGATGGGGGTTAATGAGTGGGGATGGGGGTTAATGTGTGGGGGGATTTGGAGTGGGGGTACATAATGTGTGGGGAGATTTGGAGTGGGGGTACATAATGTGTGGGGGGATTTGGGAGTAGGGATGAGGGGTTATTGAGTGGGGATGGGGGGTACTTAATGTGTGTGGGGGATTAGTGATGGGGGATTTGGAGTGGGGATGGTATTTAATGTGTGTGGGGAGATTTGAGGACACAAAATGAAGAGTATGAGGAAACAGTATGGGGGTTGGGTGCAGACAGTAAGGGGTGCGAACGGGTGAATGTATGTGGACACAGTATGGGGAGTCGGGGATATGTGTGAGCAGACAGTATAGAGAGTGAGGGGGTAAATATATGAGGAGACAGTTTGAGGAGGGAGGGGAATAGTGTGAGGAGACAGTATATTGCAGATATTTTTATTCAGGAGCATTATAATGACACTTCTATCTTTAAGGGCGTCGTGTGGAGATTTGCTGCAGAAGACCGGAGAAGATGGAAGTCTGCAGAGACGGCTGTGGATAAGAAAACTCATCATGGGGTCTGGACAAGAAGAAGAAAAGGAGAACGACTGCAGAGACGACGTCATCTATAAGGTACCTGGGTGTAAATGTTATTTGTGACACTGACTAATTCTCATGTTTTTATTTGTTAGGAGCATTATAGGGGTTGTCCAGGTTTGCGCTGAGTCTGCAGTCATTCTATGTGACTGCAGACTTCTGAATTCTCACAGTGCTCACTGAACGCTGTCAGGATTCTCTCATGCCGGTAATTTACATACATGCGGTCACATGCTGACTAGACATGTGTGGCCTCACTCCATGAAAATGAACGGAGCGAGGCCGGACACGTCTAGTCGGAATGTGGCCAGAAGTATACAAATCACATACTTGTGCTGTGCTGACTGTACATCGACAAGGGAGAATCCTAAAAGTGTGCAGTGCATTCGTTGTGAGAATTCAGAAGCTGCAATGTCAGGATTCAGCTCTGCAGGTTCCAGTGCCATCACATGGACACTTCACTCATATGCGATTTTCATACTTAAGGTCCTGTGACAACGAGCTTCTCTTCCTGCTTTCAGTTTTTTACTGAACATTGAGAGCATTAGGGAGAGCAGCTCGTGGGTACATGACTAAGTGTGCAAGTCGCATATGTACTTGGGGGGGGGGCGCCGAACCAAATCTTGCCCCGGGTGCCAGAAAGCCTAGATATGCCTCTGCAAACACATCATCTGCAACACAGCCTGCTGACGCTTTCCACTAGCTGCTCGATAGAGGGACACATCATGTGCAACAGTGGCAGCTGCAGATGGAGTGCTCGTACGACTGCGCTCTGTGGACGAGCTTTCGCTTCTGGAGGAGGAGGAGGGTTGAACGCCTACAGCCAACTGTTTCCTATACCGTGGGCTAGGCAGCACTGTCCCACCACCGCTGTCCCATGTGGACCCTGCATCCACCACATTAACCCAGTGCGCAGTGATGGACACGTAACGGCCCTGGCCATGCCGACTGGACCATGCATCAGTTGTGAGGTGCACCTTTCCGCTCACTGACTGCTTGAGTGCATGGACAATGCGGTCTTTCACATGATGGTGGAGGGCTGGGATGGCTTTGCGAGAGAAGAAGTGGCGACTGGGTAGGTCATAGCGTGGTACTGCATAGGCCATGAGTTCGCGGAAAGCTGTGCTTTCCACCAACCGAAAGGGCATCATCTCAAACGAGATTAGTTTGGCAATGTGGGCGTTCAAACCCAGTGTACGCGGATGAGAGACTGAGTACTTTCTTGACCTACTCATAGTGTCTGGGAGGGTGAGCTGGACTTGAGAGCTGCATATGGTGGAAGTAGCGGTGGACAGGGCGGACTGAGAGAGGGTTGATGATGGTGATGGAGTTGGTGTTCTTTCTGATGGCCTAGAATCAGTCTTTCGTTGATATAACAGTGGGATTCCCTGACTGCTGTGGCCTTGCAACGACACCTCAACATTTGCTGCTGTGCTAACCGGTGGGCTTACAGTGGGGGAAACAATGTAGCGTTGCTGACTACCTTCGTTGTGATCAGTTGCACATGTGGCACTTGAGGTTTGGTGTTGTGTCCACGCTTGCAAGTGCATGCTGGTTAAATGTCTAAGCATGCAACTGGTATTCAAATTTTTCAGATTTTTCCCTCGGCTAAAGGTCTTTGCGCACTTCTTACAGATAACCTTGGCCTGATCATGAGGATTTTGTTCAAAAAACTGCCACACTGCACTCTTCCTACTTTGGCAGACATTTTGCGGCCTAGCACACTGTGATCTTTTGACCCTCTGGACAAGCTGTCCAGCAACTCTTTTGATGTTTGGAACCTGTCTTTGGAGTGCTCCGGGCCTGCCAGATAACAGCTGTTGCGATGTCGATGTCTGCTGTGGATGCTCCTCATCTGAGCTATTGGAAGCAGCACCCTCTTCCCCCAATGGATGCCAATCTGGGTCAACAACTGGGTCATCCATCACCTCCTCTTCTATGTCATGTGCACCTTCCTCTGTGTCACCGTGTATGGTGGTATAGTGTGCGGGAAGGGGCACCTGAGTCTCATCAGGGTCAGAATCTGGCTCTGTACACTGCGAGGACAATGTAGTGCTCTGAGTGAATGTACCAGCAGAATCATCCATCAGCGGCTGTGCATCAGTGCACTCCATGTCAGATTCATCTTGGCCTGGGTAATTCACCTTTTCACTTGATAATCCAGGCATGGTATCTGAAAACAGCTCCATGGAGTAATCAGTTGTATGGCCTGCGTCATCCTTCAATCTTGGTTGGGGTGAAGGACACAAGGAAAGGTGTGGTTCATGAACATGAGCCTCCAATGATGACTCAGTGCTTTTACTTTTTACAACTGAAGAAGAGGAGGCGATAGAGCTGGAGGCTGAGTCAGCAATGTAAGACAAAACTTTTTCCTGATGCTCTGGCTTTAAAAGCGGTTTGCCAACTCCTAGAAAACTAAGCGTTCGAGGCCTTATGTAGCCAGACGATGATGCAGGCTCAACACCTCCTGCATTCGGTCCTATTTTGCTCTTGCCACTACCATCAGATCCACCACCAACACCATCATTACCAGCTGCCAACCCCCGCCCAATTCCACAGCCTCTTCCACCAGCCTTCCTCATTTTTGGTAGAAATGTAGACAAAATCCAACAAACTATATAGTAATGTAAAACAAGGTGCAAGGTGTCTATAGGACAGGGGAGATTTTGAATTTCTGCAGACACTTGTGGACACTGGACACTTTTGGATTGTGTGAGGCCCACTGAATATCTGAGCGCTCTGTCACAGGCTCGATGGCACAGCTGTGACCAAAGTGACTAGAGGATAAGGGAGATTTTGAATTTCTGCACACACTTGTGGACACTGGACACTTATGGATTGTGTGAGGCCCACTGAATATCTGAGCGCTCTGTCACAGGCTCGATGGCACAGCTGTGACCAAAGTGACTAGAGGATAAGGGAGATTTTGAATTTCTGCACACACTTGTGGACACTGGACACTTTTGGATTGTGTGAGGCCCACTGAATATCTGAGCGCTCTGTCACAGGCTCGATGGCACAGCTGTGACCAAAATGACTAGAGGATAAGGGAGATTTTGAATTTCTGCACACACTTGTGGACACTGGACACTTTTGGATTGTGTGAGGCCCACTGAATATCTGAGCGCTCTGTCACAGGCTCGATGGCACAGCTGTAACCAAAGTGACTAGAGGATAAGGGAGATTTTGAATTTCTGCACACACTTGTGGACACTGGACACTTTTGGATTGTGTGAGACCCACTGAATATCTGAGCGCTCTGTCACAAGCTCGATGGCACAGCTGTGACCAAAATGACTAGAGGATAAGGGAGATTTTGAATTTCTGCACATACTTGTGGACACTGGACACTTTTGGATTGTGTGAGGCCCACTGAATATCACAGCGCTATGTCACAGGCAGAAATTGGCTAGTGTATCACAAACTACAAGGTGTATGTAGAATTGGGCAGAATAGGAATCTCCCTAGAGTGCAGGTCTGTAAGAACGGAACATGTCCTCGTTTTATTCTCACAGAGTGACACACTGATAGCTTCACTGTGGCTGTGATAACAGCCGTTACACGGTACTGTGTGAGGAGCGTACACCGCTGTATGGTGTGAAAAAATGCACGCTCAGTACCTCAGCAGGACAAAAAAAAAATTGGGATTGCTTTTAAAAAAGCAGTTTGCGGAGCAGTGGGTAAACAGCAATGCAGGAATGTCAGGATGCCTTAGAAGGCAGCCCAACAACCAACACCACTGATACACCACAATATAGCCTCCCCTTGCACTGCACACACAGTGACTGGTGTGTTGTACAGGCAAAATCGCTAGCAGCAGAAGCAGTTTTTTTTCTTCTCAGCAGGACAAAAAAAAAAAATTGGGATTGCTTTTAAAAAAGCAGTTTGCGGAGCAGTGGGTAAACAGCAATGCAGGAATGTCAGGAAGCCTTAGAAGGCAGCCCAACAACCAACACCACTGATACACCACTATATAGCCTCCCCTTGCACTGCACACACAGTGACTGGTGTGTTGTACAGGCAAAATCGCTAGCAGCAGAAGCAGTTTTTTTTTCTTCTCAGCAGGACAAAAAAAAAAATTGGGATTGCTTTTAAAAAAGCAGTTTGCGGAGCAGTGGGTAAACAGCAATGCAGGAATGTCAGGAAGCCTTAGAAGGCAGCCCAACAACCAACACCACTGATACACCACTATATAGCCTCCCCTTGCACTGCACACACAGTGACTGGTGTGTTGTACAGGCAAAATCGCTAGCAGCAGAAGCAGTTTTTTTTTCTTCTCAGCAGGACAAAAAATATCAGCTAATACTCCACATTTTTTTTAAAAATGTTGCCATCTTAACTATATGGGTCCACTGCACCCTGATAGTGCATTTGTCTGGAGGCCTATACGGGTAAACCTCTTTGCTCTTTTTGCTGTTTCATGATCTATGAGTGGAACAAGCTGCCACGAGAAGTGGTGAGTTCTCCTTCAATGGAAGTCTTCAAACAGATGCTGGACAGACATCTGACTGGGATGATTTAGCGAATCCTGCTTTGAGCAGGGGGTTGGACCAGATGGCCCAGGAGGTCCCTTCCAACTCTACGATTCTATGATTCTATGATTCTATGCACAGCGGATGACGATACCGTGATCCAAGGAGGGACAAGGGAGGTGAGACCAGGTGCTACACCAGGGCTGACCTCGAGTGGATGGCAGCTGACCCCCAAGGGACAGGAGGCAGGGACGGCCAGTACTGCTAGACTTGGCAAGTGCTGGCTGGCACGACTGTTGTACAGGCAGGCAGGTGCGGCTGATAGACACCAGGCAGACAACACTGATAGACATGCAGGAAGCTATTGGCTGGGAACACTTTAGGACAGCGTGCCAGTCCTGTAAGAGGGTGATACCACGCGTGCATCCTAAGCACAGTGCTCGGGGACCTTGAGCAGTGCACAGACCCCAGGAAGTAGCAGCAGGAGACAGAGGAGAGAGTGCGGGGCCTTGGTGGTGAGTGAATCGACGTGTCTGCTGGGGAGGGAGGCAAAGTGTAGAGACACCAGTGTTCCACAGCTTGAGGTCACGAATAGAGATAAGTAATCCCCTGGATGTTCGGGTTCGCAGGTTCGGGAAACAGTTAAAAAAAAGGTTTGGTTCGGTACAGAACAGTTCCTGAGCCCAAACCCGGACCCATTCACTTGAATAGGGGGGACAGAGCATCCGCTGTTTGCCACGCTGTCATGTGCATGACAGTGCAGCAATCACTGCCTCTGATCATCAGTAAGATCATTACCACCAGTCAGGAAACCATGGTTCCCATGCTGATAAATGACCGTGAGCCTGCAGCTGTGACTGGAGGTAAAAGGTTTACCTCTGGTCACTAGCGTCAGTTGATCGGACTACTACTTAAGTCAGCCGACACCTGCTGCTGCTAATAAAAGCCAGAGTAGGTGTGGCTGATGGGAGTATTCACCAGCTGGCACCTGCACTCTAAGTAAATAATAAAAAAAAGTCGGAGTGGGTTCCCCTGTATTTTTGATAACCAGCCAGGCAAAACTGACATCTGTGAGCTGCAACCATCAGCTGTCTGCTTTAGCAAGGTTGGTTATCAAAAATAGAGGAATCCCCAGGCTGTTTTTTTAAATTATTTAAATGAGTAAGTAAAAAAATAGTGTGGGGTTCCCCCTATTTTTGACAACCAGCCAAGGTAAAGCAGACAGCTGGTGGCTCGTTTTCTCAGGCTGGTAAGAGATCATGCATGTTAGCCCTCAGCCCACAGCTGTCCAGAAAAGTAGAATCAATTCTAGTGCTTTGGACTGCTCTTCCCACTTGTCCAAGTGGGGTTCATATTTGTGAGGTTGATGTCATATTTGTGTTGTCCAGTAACATAAAGACCGCAGCACCTCTCCATTACTAATCCTGTAGTTGAATTGTAAATAAACACACAAGAAGTATAAAGTCCTTTATTTGAAATAAAAACAAAATTCACTTTTCCATTTTTATTTAAAAACTAGCTGAAGAGCCTGTGCATAGTAACTAACTGTGGTTAGTTATAACAAATTATAATGATTATCCTCCAACCCATAGTCCAGTATCCATATACCCATCACACATCCTCCATCCTATAGTCCAGTGCCAATATACCCATCACACATCCTCCATCCCATAGTCCCATGCCCACATACCCATCATACACATCCTCCATCCCATTGTCTCGTGCCCATAAACCCATCACACATCCTCCATCCTATAGTCCCATACCCATATACCCATCCTTCATATCCTCGATCCCATAGTACAGTGCCCATATACCCATCACATCCTCCATCCCATAGTCCAGAGCTGCATGGTGCTGAGCAGGGAGTTCCTGGAGATGTGCTGTTATGTAACCTGGCAGTGCGGCTCTGTGTGCGGCCGCAGATGATGCGATTTTCTATGCCAGTAACAATAGAGCGTGGCAGTAATAGAGGAGGTGGTGATTCACTTCTGTCATGTGCTCTCTGCTACTTTCTGGGGGGCAGACAATGGCTGGATGCTAGAATTCTCCCACCTGGTCAGTGTCTGCTGAGGTGTTGTGTAATGGGAAAACTGTTGCTCATAGCAACCAATCACATCTCAGCTTTCATCTTTTAAACAGCTCTGGTGAAAGGAAAGATGCTTAGTGATTGGTTGCTATGGGCAACGCAGGCAAGTGTACCCTGTTGTGGTCAAGCTGATGTGACTACAAAATACTGTTAGGTCCATATATATTTGGGCAGAGACAACATTTTCTAATTTTGGTTCTAGACATTACCACAATTAATTTTAAACAAAACAATTCAGCTGCAGTTGAAGTTCCGACTTTCAGCTTTCATTTGAGGGTATCCACATTAAAATTGGATGAAGGGTTTAGGAGTTTCAGCTCCTTAACATGTGCCACCCTGTTTTTTAAGGGACCAAAAGTATTTGGACAATTGACTCCAAGGCTATTTCATGGACAGGTGTGGGCAATCCCTTCGTTATGTCATTATCAATTAAGCAGATAAAAGACCTGGAGTTGGTTTGAGGTGTGGTGCTTGCATTTGGAAGGTTTTGCTGTGAAGGAAACATGCTGTCAAAGGAGCTCTCCATGCAGGTGAAACAAGGCATCCTTAAGTTGCAAAAACAGAAAAAAACCATCCGAGAAATTGTTACAACATTAGGAGATGCAAAATCTACAGTTTAGTACATCCTGAGAAAGAAAGAAAGCACTGGTGAACTCATCAATGCAAAAAGACCTGGGCACCCACGGAAGACAACAGTGGTGGATGATCGCAGAATAGTCTCCATGGTGAAGAGAAACCTGTTATGAATGGGTCACCGAGGAGGAAAACTAAACAAGCTAAGTCACAGAAAACCAGAGAGGTTGGTAACTATGCAGATTGCAGACCCCTGATCCTAACCACACAACTAGCAGCAGCCGTGGAGCGTTCCTAAGATGAATCTAGACGCCTCGTCACAGCCGGAGGACTAAATAAGCCTAAAGCAAGAAAAGGGGAAAACTAACTGCCCCAGAGCAGACCCCAAAGGAATAGACAGCCCCCACACATGTATTGACGGTGAAACAGGATGAAAACACAAACACAGGCATTTAGTAATGCCTTAATGTTGTTACGGATCTGCAACTCAGGACTAGGGTAGAAGGGGGGGAGGCTGACCCTGCACTAGGACTAGACTGAAACCCTACGATGGAGTGGGCGACCTATTCCTTGTGAATAGACTCACTGACATTTCCTAGACTAAACTCAAGCGAAGACCTGTAGGAAGGGGGAAGGGTATCCCTTAAGAGTCTTGGGACTGGGAACAAAAACAGGTAACCTCCTAGTAGGAATATAGAGGAAGCTGCAGAAAAGAACAGAAAACCTAAAACAAAACTGGCAGAACTAGAGATACCAGAACTGCACAAAATCACACACAGAAAACAAACAGGGCACCTAGCCAGAACACTAGTGTATTAACATGTAATCGAAGTACATGTATCAAAGTACGCTGGCAGTTATAACATGGCAGTTAGACAGGGCAGGAGACAGGTAAGACAAATAAATAAATCTACTCCCTGTACATTTGGGCTACCGCAAATATTTACCATATGCATTTGTATAATTTATATCCTTGCCGCTGCATTTACACACATCCACCGCCCTGGTATTAACTCTCTACACTCCGTCCATATTGGCCCCTCACTCCTTTCTTCTCCTATGTATAGCACTCTCGCTCTTTTCACATTGCTACACAGCACAGATCCATTCAATCCCACCATTCAACATTGGAGACGCTCTCACAAATCACTTAACCATCTGCTGACTCTTTCTATCCTCCTTCTCCTAGTCGCAGGAGACATTGCTCCCAACCATGGTCCCCCATGTTATAGAAAGTCAAACCCCCCAACTGATACACTCAGAAACCCCTCTAGTCTTATTAATATTCCCTGCCTGCCATCTGTCTCTCTTAATTGTGCACTTAGGAATTCTCGCTCAGTGTGTAACAAACTCTCCTTCATTCATAACTTTTTCCTTTCTAATTCTCTTAACCTTCTGGCTCTTACTGAAACCTGGATCCAGCAGTCATACACTATCGCTGCTGCTGCTCTTTCATATGGTGGACTACATTTCTCTCATACCCCAAGATCAGACAATAGAGCAGGTGGAGGCATTGGTCTGCTCCTATCATCAAAATGTACCTTTCAGGTTATCCCTCAAGTACCCTCACTTGTCTTCCCTTCTTTTGAGGTCCATGCCGTCAGACTCTACACCCCCTTCTCCATGCGAGTGGCAGTGGTATATCGTCCTCCCGGCCCCTCCTATCAGTTCCTGGATCATTTTGCCACTTGGCTTCCACATTTTCTGTCCTGTGACATCCCTACCCTCATGATGAGCGATTTCAACATCCCCATTGCTCTTCCTCTCTCCCCATCTGCTACTCACCTTTTATCTCGAACCTCCTCATTTGGCCTTTTGCAGCTTACTAATTCTCCAACGCATGAAGACGGAAACTCCCTCGACTTGGTCTTCTCTCGGCTTTGTGCAGTGGATGATTTTGCAAACTCCCCTCTCCCGCTCTCTGACCACAACCTTCTTTCATTCTCTATCAAGAACTGCCAGGCTGCTCAGGTCACCCCCACTGTCCATATTTATAGAAACATACAGGCCATTAACACCCAGAAACTTATGAAGAACTTGCAGTCTTCATTGGCCCCTATCTCCTCCCTCTCATGTCCTGATTCTGCATTGAAGCATTACAATGAAACACTTCATAGTGCCCTGGATGAACTTGCACCTCCATACATAGAACACCACAACATAGACGGCGACAACCCTGGCACACCCTGCAAACACGTTTCCTGCAGCGGTGCTCCAGGTGCGCCGAATGTCTGTGGAGAAAATCCAACCTTCCCGAAGATTTCATCCATTATAAGTTTATGCTTCGAACATACAACACTGCCCTTCACCTCTCAAAACAAACCTATTTCAACACCCTCATCACTTCACTGTCCAATAGCCCTAAACGTCTCTTTGACACTTTTCATTCTCTACTCAACCCAAGAGTACAGGCCCCAACCACGGAGCTTCGAGCTGACGATCTGGCCATTTATTTCAAATAAAAAAATGACCAGATCCGACAGGAAATTATCTCCCAATCACCTCATACCATGCACTGTCCTCCCTCCCTCACTGCATCTAGCTCACTCTCTGATTTTGAACCAGTCACAGAAGAAGATGTAAGCAGGCTCCTTGCATCTTCTCGCCCAACCACTTGCACCAGTGACCCATTTCCGTCACATCTACTCCAGCCCCTTTCCCCTGCTGTCACCCCTCACCTAACTAAAATATTTAACCTCTCTGTCTTTTGGTATCTTTCCCTCCTCATTTAAGCATGCCTTCATACATCCACTACTTAAAAAACCATCCCTCGACCAAAACTGTGCCGCTAACTATAGACCTGTCTCTAATCTTCCCTTCATCTCTAAACTCCTGGAACGCCTGGTTCACTCAAGTCTTATCCGCTATCTCTTGGATAACTCTCTTCTCGACCCTCTCCTATCCGGTTTCCGCTCTCTACACTCTACTGAAACTGTCCTCACTAAAGTCTATAATGATCTACTAACAGCTAAATCAAATGGTCATTACTCCATGCTAATTCTCTTGGATCTCTCTGCAGCATTCGACACTGTGGATCATCAGCTCCTCCTCACTATGCTCCGTTCCATTGGCCTCAAGGACACCGTTCTCTCCTGGTTCTACTCCTATCTCTCTGACCGCTCCTTTACTGTATCTTTCGCCGGTTCCTCCTCTCATCTTCCCCTTACTGTTGGGGTTCCTCAAGGATCAGTGCTAGGCCCCCTCCTCTTCTCTTTGTATACTGCCCCTATTGGTCAAACAATCCGTAGATTTGGTTTCCAGTACCATCTCTATGCTGATGACACCCAATTATACGCTTCTTCCACTGACATCATGCCAGCCTTTCTAGAAAACATAGGCGATTGTCTGAATGCTGTGTCTAACATCATGTCCTCGCTATATCTGAAACTGAACCTGTCAAAGACTGAACTCCTTGTGTTTCCTCCCGCTACTAATGTACCTATACCTGACTTTGCCATTTCCGTGTGTGGTTCCACTATTACTCACCAGCAACATGCCCGCTCTCTTGGGGTCATACTTGACTCTGAGCTTTCCTTTGTCCCCCATATACGATCACTGGCTCGCTCTTGTTATCTGCACCTCAAAAACATTTCTAGAATTCGACCTTTTCTTACTTTTAGCTCTGCAAAAACTCTTACTGTTTCTCTTATTCATTCTCGTCTCAACTATTGTAACTCTCTTCTAATTGGTCTCCCTCTTACCAAACTCTCCCCCCTCCAATCTGTCTTGAATGTTGATGCCAAAATCATATTCCTCACCAATCGTTACACCGATGCCTCTACCTTGTGCCAGTCATTACACTGGCTACCGATCCACTACAGAATCCAGTACAAACTTATTACCCTCACCCACAAAGCTCTTCATGGCTCAGCACCACCCTACATCTCCTCCCTTGTTTCAGTATACTATCCTACCCGCGCCCTCCGTTCTGCTGATGACCTGAGGTTAGCATCCTCAATAATCAGAACCTCCCACTCCCGTCTCCAAGACTATACACGTGCTGCGCCAATTCTTTGGAATGCACTTCCCAGGTCAATACGATTAGTCTCCAATCCCCACAATTTTAAGTGTGCCCTGAAAACTCATTTATTCAGACTGGCCTACCGCCTCAACACATTAACCTAATCTATCCCTATGTGGCACAGCCAAAAGTTTTTACCATAACCAGGTTCCCCGCATCATGTTCCCACATGCTTTATGCATCCATTAGCCCTTTGTGTCTGTACTGTTACACACTTAACATTATGGCTGGTCCATACAATCAGGGCAACTGTTACCACCCACCTTTCGTGTCTCTCTTTTTTTCCTCATAGATTGTAAGCTTGCGAGCAGGGCCCTCATTCCTCTTGGTATCTGTTATGATCTATGTGATTATTGCTATGCTGTAATGTCTACTGTCTGTATGAGTCCCCTCTGAAATGTAAAGTGCTGCGGAATATGTCGGCGCTATAGAAATAAAATTTATTATTATTATTAACACTATTATCCAGCAAGGACTGGGAGGCAGGTGTTGGGTAATAAAGGATAATACAATCAACTGACATAAGACAAACCCAGTACCAGAGGAAAAAGACCAGCAGCCTGAGAACCACAACAAGATGGCGGATGGTCAAAACGAAATAGATTCTAACAAATGTTATCTTTCCCTATATTATATAACCCACAATTAACTGCCCGAATTACCCAACTAACACATACAATATCAGCCCTCCCATCTATGGCTTACTATCCCTAATGCTTAAGAGGAGTTCAGGGCCTAGTAAGAAAAGGTTACAGATGCTACTTATCCATGTGTGTCCAACATCACCCCAGGAAGCAGGAGCAAAAAAGAGACAGAGCAGAGCAAGTCTTGTCTATTTATGTGTCCAGCTTTGAGAGGTGTGTCCAGCCCCAGGTGTGGGGGATGAGGTCACAAGTCTATTGTCATGTCGGACGCTATTCACAACACAGCGTCCGGCAGGCAGCCGTAGTTCCATCTCCGTCCGCTATAGCCTCAGTGGCGCCGGCTTGATTTTACTCAGGTTATTGGGGGTTAATTTAGCTGGAAATCAGGTGGGATGTTTGGTCACGCCCACGGTCTTTAAATAGTCGTGCTGGCCTATGAGCGTCGCCGATTATAGCTTGTGTTTTATGCCAAGTGGTTCCGGTCTGGAGAGGAGGTGTTGGAGAGAGAAATTCGTAGCTGGTGGCGTATGATCCGTTGTTACCTTTTCGCCTTCCTATATTTGTGTTTTGTTTTGCCCTGTTCACATTACGGTATTGTCCTGTGTGTATGCGGCGCGGTGCGGTTTAAGTTCTCCCTGTCTGTCATTACTGTGTGGGCTTTGGTGGTTTGACGACTCACTGGGTGGAGGGTTCAGCTTAGGGCTGAGCAGGAGATAAGGAAAGGTTGGAGGCTCAGGCATTTGCACCATTAGCAAAAACCCTGAGTTGAGGGTCAGACAGGGTTTTCCCTAGTTGGAGGGACTCCGCAGGGGCCCCGGGTATTTCAGCCTTCTTTGACCTAAGCCCCGTGTAACATTATAATCGGCCCACAATTTTTTGGTAGTCCATGGATTTCATGACTTCCATAAACCGCCAGTTGGCGGCGCTGTCCTTACTAGAGATGAGCGACTTTTGGTTTTTTAGGGTCGAGTTTCGTTTCGTGAAACCCGACTTTTCCAAAAGTCGGGTCGAGCAAGATCGGCCGATTATAGGGAAAAGTCGGGGTCGTCCCGAAACACGAAACCCAATGTAAGTCAATGGGGAATAAAAGTCGGCAGTGAGAGGAGGACAGGAAACACACCTACAGTGCTCATTTGAATGCCAAAAGCATCAATTCTTCTTACTTAAGCTTGTCAACCTTAATTAACTTCATAATACAAGTTACGCACTGAAAAATGGGGGTTATTTGGCTAAAGTTGTGGGGGGGGGAGGGCTGGCTCCAGGTTTTCATGTGCCCTGGGCGAAAGAGCGCCCCTTTAACACATACCACAACTCATCATGCTCCGATACGGCAGAGAAATAGCGGTATAGTACAATGAAAAATACTTCACTTTTTACATCTCATGACGAGGCCCATCTATTTCTCCATACAGAATCATTGGTCCCATATAATGTTTGAAACAGTATATGATGAGCTCCACATAATGCTACAGTATATGTTGGTCCCCATGGATGAAGCTCCACTGTCTTATGGGCCCAAATAATGCTCCAAACATAATGGGCCCCATTTCTAATGCTCTATCGTATAATGGGCCCTGTAAATGCTGCTCCAGTGTCTGATGTCCACCTTTGGAATGTTCCAGTGTATGGTGGGCCCCATCTATCATTCTCCAGAGTATAGTGCTCCCCAAAAATTGCTGTCCCAACATTGAAAACAATCAAATAAGTCTCCTCGCTAGGGAATCCCTGTACTAGTCTGGACTCCTCGTCGTCCCCATCTTCCATCTCACTGCACAGTATTTCAACCTTGCAAGTGCTGTGATCCTGAGCAAGCAGGGGGGGCCCACTCGTTGGTGATGGCACTGGCACAGGGCCCCTGATAGTACGGTGGTGTGTCTGATGGCGGGTGGGCCGAACTTGCACTTTCATCTGCAGCTTCCTCTTTGTCACCGTGTAAGATGGAACAGTATATGGGAAGGGTAACCTGAGTTTCATCAGGGTCAGATTCAGGCCGTGTAGCGTGCGAGGGGAATGTAGTGTTCTGGGTCAATGTACCAGCAGATTCATCGAGCAGTGGCTGGGCATCAGTGCACTTGTGTCGCCCCCAGGAGTACGGTCGCCACAGTGGCATTACCTTCCTCCTAGGGAGTGTGATGTCATGCTTGGGAGCAACGAAGGATCTCTCTAGCAGGTTAACTGATTGGGCGGCGTTATTCCCACGAGTCATGACCCTCCAAACAGCGTTCATGAAGGCAAAGTGTTTGTT
This sequence comes from Dendrobates tinctorius, assembly GCF_039654945.1. Lineage (NCBI taxonomy): Eukaryota > Metazoa > Chordata > Amphibia > Anura > Dendrobatidae > Dendrobates > Dendrobates tinctorius. The sequence goes on from NW_027361793.1 coordinate 5,267,667, forward strand.
TTACGTGGGCAGTATGGTTGCAAAGCTGAACCTTAAAGGAATGTCCAGAAGGGCACCACCAGGAGTGGAGCCTACGGTTAAATTCGACTCCACCTGGGAAACCTCAACCATGCCAGCTACAGAACAGATGCACACATTGCAAGCTTAATTCCATTAACGAACGAGACTCCGTCATGCCCCGCGGTCCGAGTCTGGCTTACTAGAGGGACACGTGAGGCTCTGGCACATGAGATTGGCCAATAACTGGTGTGTCATGCCCTTACATGTCCGTGGCTGCATGTGCGCTACACTGAAAAGGCCAGCGTTTGTCGCTTACAGGTGCAGATAACTCGCTGAATAACGTTAGTAATGGGGATCACTGATTACTAGAGTTGAGCGACTTTTGTTTTTTTAGGGTCGCGTTTCGTTTCGTGAAACCCGACTTTTCCAAAAGTTGGGTCGACCAAGATCGTCCGATTATAGGGAAAAGTCGGGGTCGTCCCGAAACACGAAACCCAATGTAAGTCAATGGGGAATAAAAGTCGGCAGTGAGAGGAGGACAGGAAACACACCTACAGTGCCCATTTGAATGCCAAAAGCATCAATTCTTCTTTCTTAAGCTTGTCAACCTTAATTAACTTCATAATACAAGTTACGCACTGAAAAATGGGGGTTATTTGGCTACAAACTGTGGGGGGGAGGGCTGGCTCCAGGATTTCATGTGCCCTGGGTGAAAGAGCGCCCCTTTAACACATACCACAACTCATCATGCTCCGATACGGCAGAGAAATAGCGGTATAGTACAATGAAAAATACCTCACTTTTTACATCTCATGACGAGGCCCATCTATTTCTCCATACAGAATCATTGGTCCCATATAATGTTTGAAACAGTATATGATGAGCTCCACATAATGCTACAGTATATGTTGGTCCCCATGGATGAAGCTCCACTGTCTTATGGGCCCAAATAATGCTCCAAACATAATGGGCCCCATTTCTAATGCTCTAGTGTATAATGGGCCCTGTAAATGCTGCTCCAGTGTCTGATGTCCACCTTTGGAATGTTCCAGTGTATGGTGGGCCCCATCTATCATTCTCCAGAGTATAGTGCTCCCCAAAAATTGCTGTCCCAACATTGAAAACAATCAAATAAGTCTCCTCGCTAGGGAATCCCTGTACTTGTCTGGACAGTTGCTGTAGCTTGCTTAACAGCTCGCCAGCCGTTCTCACGCCCAGTATGGATTACACGTGATTGCACAAAGGTGAGAAAAGGTACCGTATCCCCAGATAACATGTATGGATAGCGTACACATTCAAAATATATGTCTCAGGAGGCAGGCTCAGACGGTGTTAGGCCCAGTATGGATTGCACGTGATTGCACAAAGGTTAGAAAGGGTACCGTATCCCCGGATAACATGTATGGATAGCGTACACATTCAAAATATATGTCTATACAGCATGAGGCAGGCTCAGACGGTGTTAGGCCCAGTATGGATTGCACGTGATTGCACAAAGGTTAGAAAGGGTACCGTATCCCCGGATAACATGTATGGATAGCGTACACATTCAAAATATATGTCTATACAGCATGAGGCAGGCTCAGACAGTGTTAAGCCCAGTATGGATTGCACGTGATTGCACAAAGGTTAGAAAGGGTACCGTATCCCTGGATAACATGTATGGATAGCGTACACATTCAAAATATATGTCTCAGGAGGCAGGCTCAGACGGTGTTAGGCCCAGTATGGATCGCACGTGATTGCACAAAGGTTAGAAAGGGTACCGTATCCCTGGATAACAAGTATGGATAGCGTACACATTCAAAATATATGTCTCAGGAGGCAGGCTCAGACGGTGTTAGGCCCAGTATGGATTGCACGTGATTGCACAAAGGTTAGAAAGGGTACCGTATCCCTGGTTAACATGTATGGATAGCGTACACATTCAAAATATATGTCTATACAGCATGAGGCAGGCTCAGACGGTGTTAGGCCCAGTATGGATTGCACGTGATTGCACAAAGGTTAGAAAGGGTACCGTATCCCTGGATAACATGTATGGAGAGCGTACACATTCAAAATATATGTCTCAGGAGGCAGGCTCAGACGGTGTTAGGCCCAGTATGGATCGCACGTGATTGCACAAAGGTTAGAAAGGGTACCGTATCCCTGGATAACAAGTATGGATAGCGTACACATTCAAAATATATGTCTCAGGAGGCAGGCTCAGACGGTGTTAGGCCCAGTATGGATTGCACGTGATTGCACAAAGGTTAGAAAGGGCACCGTATCCCTGGATAACATGTATGGATAGCGTACACATTCAAAATATATGTCTCAGGAGGCAGGCTCAGACGGTGTTAGGCCCAGTATGGATTGCACGTGATTGCACAAAGGTTAGAAAGGGTACCGTATCCCTGGATAACATGTATGGATAGCGTACACATTCAAAATATATGTCTATACAGCATGAGGCAGGCTCAGACGGTGTTAGGCCCAGTATGGATTGCACGTGATTGCACAAAGGTTAGAAAGGGTACCGTATCCCTGGATAACATGTATGGATAGCGTACACATTCAAAATATATGTCTATACAGCATGAGGCAGGCTCAGACGGTGTTAGGCCCAGTATGGATTGCACGTGATTGCACAAAGGTTAGAAAGGGTACCGTATCCCCGGATAACATGTATGGATAGCGTACACATTCAAAATATATGTCTCAGGAGGCAGGCTCAGACGGTGTCAGGCACAGTATGGATTTGACGGCCCAGATTACACAGCGGAGGAGCAGGGAGAGGTAAAGATTGCAAATGCTGGGGCCCTGCCCAAGCAAGGGGGGCCCACTCGTGGGCGTCGGTACTGGCACTGGGCCCCTCATAGTACAGCGGTGTGTCTGACGGCGGGTGTGCACCACCACCATCAGAGACACTTGATTGCACTATGAGGGACCCTGTGCCAGTGCCCGCGCCCAAGAGTCGGCCTACCCACCTGTCCAGGGCAACGGCACTCGCACGGTGTCGTGCGGTAGGTGGTGACCCCGGCCATGGGGGGGAGGCAGCACAGTTAGGGAGTTTTAGAAAGTGGCATATGTTGATGTTGGACATTCAGCTGATGCAAAAGGCGAAATAGGTGAAGTACCAGGAAGAGGTGGACCAAAGCAAGCCATTTTTCTGTCACCCTATGTGTCATCAGGGGAAGGTGGGACAAAATCCTTGGAAACCCATGCGTGGTTCATTTTAATGAAGGTTAGATCATCCACATTTTGGGTTGACAGACGGGTCCTTTTTTCTGTCAGGATTGATCCAGCTGCACTGAAGACTCTTTCCGATAGCACACTTGCAGCTGGGCAAGCGAGCTCCTGTAAGGCATATTGGGCCAATTCAGGCCAGGTGTCCAGTTTAGCGGCCCAATAGTCAAAGGGGAATGACCTGTGTGGGAGAACATCGATATGGGAGGAAAAGTAGTTTGTTACCATAGTTGACAACTGCTGTCTCCTGTCACTTTCCATCGATGCAGTATTACCAGTTGTGTGAGCGGTATTTGAAAAATCAGTCCACAACATTGTCATGAAACCCCTGTCTCCAACACCACTTCTGCTGTGTGCACCACGAACACCTCTGCCAAGCTGCCCCCGGCCCGTACGGCTCGTGTGAGAACCATCACCGCTGCTTTGTGCTGGGAATGCCTCAAGCAACTGATTTACCAGAGTTGCTTGTTTATTAGCCAATATTAGGTCAAGGTTCTCCTGTGGCATGATGTTTTGTAATTTGCCTTTATAGCGTGGATCCAGGATGCTGGCCAACCAGTAGTCGTCATCGTTCATCATTTTGGCAATGCGGGGGTCCCTTTTTAGGATCTGCAAGGCATAATCTGACATGTGGGCCAATGTTCCCGGTGTCAATGATGCACTGCGAGTGCTGGGTGGAGGAGCACTTTCTGGCAAATCCACATCCCTCCAGTCACGCACAAACCCTGTACCAGACCTTGCCACGCCAACATTTTCACTTGCCCTACGAGATGCATGCTCCTCCCCTAAGTAATCATCCCCATCATCCTCTTCCTCCTCCTCTTCTTCCTCCACCTCGTCCAGGAGAGGTCCCTGAGCAGACAATGGCTGAATGTCATCAAGGATTCCCTCCTCCTCTTCCTCCTCATCAACATTGGCTGCAGACGCCTGCTCCTTAAGGTGCGTCAAAGTTTGCATGAGCAGACGCATAAGTGGGATGCTCATGCTTAGGATGGCGTCGTCTGCTCTTACCAGCCGTGTGCATTCCTCAAAACACTGAAGGACTTTACAAAGGTCTTTCAGCTTCGACCACTGCACACCTGTCAACTCCATGTCTGCTCTCAAAGTGCCTGGCCGTGTATCCTCCCACAAATGCATTATGGCCTGCCTCTGCTCGCACAGCCGCTCCACCATGTGCAGGGTGGAGTTCCACCTTGTTGCAATGTCGATAATGAGGCGGTGGTTGGGAAGGTGGAGCAATCGCTGCAGCTTCTGCATATGAACGGAGTGTACAGGCGACCGGCGGATGTGCGCGCACAGTCTTCGCACCTTCTGGAGCAGGGCTGTTAACTCCGGATAATTTTTGAGGAAGCACTGCACCACCAGGTTCAAGGTGTGAGCCAAGCAAGGTATGTGGCTGAGTTTTGAAAGGGCTATGGCTGCCACAAAATTACGGCCGTTATCACTAACTACCTTGCCTGCCTCAAGATGTACACTGCCCAGCCATGACTCAGTTTGTCGCTTCAAGTACTCGGCCAGCACCTCGGCGGTGTGTCTGTCGCCCAAACACATCATCTGCAACACAGCCTGCTGACGCTTTCCACTAGCTGCTCGATAGGGGGACACATCGTGTGCAACAGTGGCAGCTGCAGATGGAGTGCTCGTACGACTGCGCTCTGTGGACGAGCTTTCGCTTCTGGAGGAGGTGTAGGAGGAGGAGGGTCGAACGCCTACAGCCAGCTGTTTCCTATACCGTGGGCTAGGCAGCACTGTCCCACCACCGCTGTCCCCTGTGGACCCTGCATCCACCACATTAACCCAGTGCGCAGTGATGGACACGTAACGGCCCTGGCCATGCCGACTGGACCATGCATCAGTTGTGAGGTGCACCTTTCCGCTCACTGACTGCTTGAGTGCATGGACAATGCGGTCTTTCACATGATGGTGGAGGGCTGGGATGGCTTTGCGAGAGAAGAAGTGGCGACTGGGTAGGTCATAGCGTGGTACTGCATAGGCCATGAGTTCGCGGAAAGCTGTGCTTTCCATCAACCGAAAGGGCATCATCTCAAACGAGATTAGTTTGGCAATGTGGGCGTTCAAACCCAGTGTACGCGGATGAGAGACTGAGTACTTTCTTGACCTACTTATAGTGTCTGGGAGGGTGAGCTGGACTTGAGAGCTGCATATGGTGGAAGTAGCGGTGGACAGGGCGGACTGAGAGAGGGTTGATGATGGTGATGGAGTTGGTGTTCTTTCTGATGGCCTAGAATCAGTCTTTCGTTGATATAACAGTGGGTTTCCCTGACTGCTGTGGCCTTGCAATGACACCTCAACATTTGCTGCTGTGCTAACCGGTGGGCTTACAGTGGGGGAAACAATGTAGCGTTGCTGACTACCTTCGTTGTGATCAGTTGCACATGTGGCACTTGAGGTTTGGTGTTGTGTCCACGCTTGCAAGTGCATGCTGGTTAAATGTCTAAGCATGCAACTGGTATTCAAATTTTTCAGATTTTTCCCTCGGCTAAAGGTCTTTGCGCACTTCTTACAGATAACCTTGGCCTGATCATGAGGATTTTGTTCAAAAAACTGCCACACTGCACTCTTCCTACTTTGGCAGACATTTTGCGGCCTAGCACGCTGTGATCTTTTGACCCTCTGGACAAGCTGTCCAGCAACTCTTTTGATGTTTGGAACCTGTCTTTGGAGTGCTCCGGGCCTGCCAGATAACAGCTGTTGCGATGTCGATGTCTGCTGTGGATGCTCCTCCTCATCTGAGCTATTGGAAGCAGCACCCTCTTCCCCCAATGGATGCCAATCTGGGTCAACAACTGGGTCATCCATCACCTCCTCTTCAATGTCATGTGCACCTTCCTCTGTGTCACCGTGTATGGTGGTATAGTGTGCGGGAAGGGGCACCTGAGTCTCATCAGGGTCAGAATCTGGCTCTGTACACTGCGAGGACAATGTAGTGCTCTGAGTGAATGTACCAGCAGAATCATCCATCAGCGGCTGTGCATCAGTGCACTCCATGTCAGATTCATCTTGGCCTGGGTAATTCACCATTTCACTTGATAATCCAGGCATGGTATGTGAAAACAGCTCCATGGAGTAATCAGTAGTATGGCCTGCGTCATCCTTCAATCTTGGTTGGGGTGAAGGACACAAGGAAAGGTGTGGTTCATGAACATGAGCCTCCAATGACGACTCAGTGCTTTTACTTTTTACAACTGAAGAAGAGGAGGCGATAGAGCTGGAGGCTGAGTCAGCAATGTAAGACAAAACTTTTTCCTGATGCTCTGGCTTTAAAAGCGGTTTGCCAACTCCTAGAAAACTAAGCGTTCGAGGCCTTATGTAGCCAGACGATGACGCAGGCACAAAACCTCCTGCATTCGGTCCTATTTTGCTCTTGCCACTACCATCAGATCCACCACCAACACCATCATTACCAGCTGCCAACCCCCGCCCAATTCCACGGCCTCTTCCACCAGCCTTCCTCATTTTTGGTAGAAATGTAGACAAAATCCAACAAACTATATAGTATGTAAAACAAGGTGTCTATAGGACAGGGGAGATTTTGAATTTCTGCAGACACTTGTGGACACTGGACACTTTTGGATTGTGTGAGGCCCACTGATATCTGAGCGCTATGTGACAGGCTCGATGGCACAGCTGTGACCTAAGTGACTAGAGAATAAGTGAGATTTTGAATCTCTGCACACACTTTTGGACACTGGACACTTTTGGATTGTGTGAGGCCCAATGAATATCTGAGCGCTATGTGACAAGCTCGATGGCACAGCTGTGACCTAAGTGACTAGAGGATAAGTGAGAGTTTAATCTCTGCACACACTTTTGGACACTGGACACTTTTGGATTGCGTGAGGCCCAATGAATATCTGAGCGCTATGTGACAAGCTCGATGGCACAGCTGTGACCTAAGTGACGAGAGAATAAGTGAGATTTTGAATCTCTGCACACACTTTTGGACACTGGACACTCTTGGATTGTGTGAGGCCCAATGAATATCTGAGCGCTATGTGACAGGCTCGATGGCACAGCTGTGACCTAAGTGACTAGAGAATAAGTGAGATTTTGAATCTCTGCACACACTTTTGGACACTAGACACTTTAGGATTGTGTGAGGCCCAATGAATATCTGAGCGCTATGTGACAAGCTCGATGGCACAGCTGTGACCTAAGTGACTAGAGGATAAGTGAGAGTTTGAATCTCTGCACACACTTTTGGACACTGGACACTTTTGGATTGTGTGAGGCCCAATGAATATCTGAGCGCTATGTGACAAGCTCGATGGCACAGCTGTGACCTAAGTGACTAGAGGATAAGTGAGAGTTTGAATCTCTGCACACACTTTTGGACATTGGACACTTTTGGATTGTGTGAGGCCCAATGAATATCTGAGTGCTATGTGACAAGCTCGATGGCACAGCTGTGACCTAAGTGACTAGAGGATAAGTGAGAGTTTGAATCTCTGCACATACTTTTGGACACTGGACACTTTTGGATTGTGTGAGGCCCAATGAATATCTGAGCGCTATGTGACAAGCTCGATGGCACAGCTGTGACCTAAGTGACTAGAGGATAAGTGAGAGTTTGAATCTCTGCACATACTTTTGGACACTAGACACTTTTGGATTGTGTGAGGCCCAATGAATATCTGAGCGCTATGTGACAAGCTCGATGGCACAGCTGTGACCTAAGTGACTAGAGAATAAGTGAGATTTTGAATCTCTGCACACACTTTTGGACACTGGACACTTTTGGATTGTGTGAGGCCCAATGAATATCTGAGCGCTATGTGACAAGCTCGATGGCACAGCTGTGACCTAAGTGACTAGAGAATAAGTGAGATTTTGAATCTCTGCACACACTTTTGGACACTGGACACTTTTGGATTGTGTGAGGCCCAATGAATATCTGAGCGCTATGTGACAAGCTCGATGGCACAGCTGTGACCTAAGTGACTAGAGGATAAGTGAGAGTTTGAATCTCTGCACACACTTTTGGACACTGGACACTTTTGGATTGTGTGAGGCCCAATGAATATCTGAGCGCTATGTGACAAGCTCGATGGCACAGCTGTGACCTAAGTGACTAGAGGATAAGGGAGATTGGATTGCTTTTAAAAAAGCAGTTTGCGGAGCAGTGGGTAAACAGCAATGCCAGCCTGTCAGGAAGCCTTAAAAGGCAGCCTAACAACCAACACCACTGATACACCACTATATAGCCTCCCCTTGCACTGCACACAGTGACTGGTGTGTTGTGCAGGCCAAATTGCTATCAGCAGCAGAAGCAGTTTTTTTTTCTTCTCAGCAGGACAAAAAAAAAAATTGGGATTGCTTTTAAAAAAGCAGTTTGAGGCCCAATGAATATCTGAGCGCTATGTGACAGGCTCGATGGCACAGCTGTGACCAAAGTGACTAGAGGATAAGGGAGATTGGATTGCTTTTAAAAAAGCAGTTTGCGGAGCAGTGGGTAAACAGCAATGCCAGCCTGTCAGGAAGCCTTAGAAGGCAGCCCAACAACCAACACCACTGATACACCACTATATAGCCTCCCCTTGCACTGCACACACATTGACTGGTGTGTTGTGCAGGCCAAATCGCTAGCAGCAGAAGCAGTTTTTTGGTCTTCTTCCCTGCCTAACGCTCTCCCTACAGAATCAGCAGCAACCTCTCCCTATACTGAGATCGGCAGAAGTAAGATGGCGGTCGGCGTGAACGCCCTTTTATACCCCCTGTGACGCCCACCAAAGCAAGCCAATCACTTGCATGCCCTTCTGAAAGATGGTGGTGACCCGTGCCTATGTCATCACGTTGCCCACAGTGTCCGTGGATCCTGATTGGCTGAAAAAGAGCGCAAAACAAACTTTTGAAACGCGACTTTGGCGCGTAAGTCGCCGACCTCGTGGCCGACCTCATCCTAAGGTCGGGTTTCGTTTCATGAAACCCGACTTTGCCAAAAGTCGGCGACTTTTGAATTTTTTCGACCCGTTTCGCTCAACTCTACTGATTACAATTATTACCCGCGAACGATGATTTCCCAGTAAGTGCAGGTCAACCGCAGTTCCGGAATTAGGCCTAACCGTCATTCCTGAAAAAATGAAAAACTTACGTGTGCAAACCACAGGTGCTGTAGCTTGCTTAACAGCTCGCCAGCCGTTCTCACGCCCAGTATGGATTACACGTGATTGCACAAAGGTGAGAAAGGGTACCGTATCCCCGGATAACATGTATGGATAGCGTACAAATTCAAAATATATGTCTATACATCAGGAGGCAGGCTCAGACGGTGTTAGGCCCAGTATGGCTTGCACGTGATTGCACAAAGGTGAGAAAGGGTACCGTATCCCCGGATAACATGTATGGATAGCGTACACATTCAAAATATATGTCTATACATCAGGAGGCAGGCTCAGATGGTGTTAGGCCCAATATGGCTTGCACGTGATTGCACAAAGGTGAGAAAGGGTACCGTATCCCCGGATAACATGTATGGATAGAGTACACATTCAAAATATATGTCTATACATCAGGAGGCAGGCTCAGACGGTGTTAGGCCCAGTATGGATTGCACGTGATTGCACAAAGGTGAGAAAGGGTACCGTATCCCAGGATAACATGTATGGATAGCGTACACATTCAAATTATATGTCTATACATCAGGAGGCAGGCTCAGACGGTGTTAGGTCCAGTATGGATTGCACGTGATTGCACAAAAGTGAGAAAGGGTACCGTATCCCAGGATAACATGTATGGATAGCGTACACATTCAAAATATATGTCTATACATCAGGAGGCAGGCTCAGACGGTGTTAGGCCCAGTATGGCTTGCACGTGATTGCACAAAGGTGAGAAAGGGTACCGTATCCCCGGATAACATTTATGGATAGCGTGCACATTCAAAATATATGTCTATACATCAGGAGGCAGGCTCAGACGGTGTTAGGCCCAGTATGGATTGCACGTGATTGCACAAAAGTGAGAAAGGGTACCGTATCCCAGGATAACATGTATGGATAGCGTACACATTCAAAATATATGTCTATACATCAGGAGGCAGGCTCAGACGGTGTTAGGCCCAGTATGGCTTGCACGTGATTGCACAAAGGTGAGAAAGGGTACCGTATCCCCTGATAACATGTATGGATAGCGTACACATTCAAAACATATGTCTATACATCAGGAGGCAGGCTCAGACGGTGTCAGGCACAGTATGGATTTGACGGCCCAGACTACACAGCGCAGGAGCAGGGAAAGGTAAAGATTGCAGATGCTGGGGACCTGCCCAAGCAAGGGGGGCCCACTCGTGGGCGTCGGTACTGGTACTGGGCCCCTCATAGTACGGCAGTGTGTCTGACGGCGGGTGTGCACCACCACCGTCAGAGACACTTGATTGCACTATGAGGGACCCTGTGCCAGTGCCCGCGCCCAATAGTCGGCCTAACCACCTGTCCAGGGCAACGGCACTCACACGGTGTCGTGCGCTAGGTGGTGACCCCGGCCATTGGGGGGGGAGGCAGCACAGTTAGGGAGTTTTAGAAAGTGGCATATGTTGATGTTGGACATTCAACTGATGCAAAAGGCGAAATAGGTGAAGTCCCAGGAAGAGGTGGACCAAAGCAAGCCATTTTTCTGTCACCCTATGTGTCATCAGGGGAAGGTGGGACAAAATCCTTGGAAACTCATGCATGGTTTATTTTAATGAAGGTTAGATCATCCACATTTTGGGTTGACAGACGGGTCCTTTTTTCTGTCAGGATTGATCCAGCTGCACTGAAGACTCTTTCCGATAGCACACTTGCAGCTGGGCAAGCGAGCTCCTGTAAGGCATATTGGGCCAATTCAGGCCAGGTGTACAGTTTAGCGGCCCAATAGTCAAAGGGGAATGACCTGTGTGGGAGAACATCGATATGGGAGGAAAAGTAGTTTGTAACCATAGTTGACAACTGCTGTCTCCTGTCACTTTCCATCGATGCAGTATTACCAGTTGTGTGAGCGATACTTGAAAAATCAGTCCACAACATTGTCTTGAAACCCCTGTCTCCAACGCCACTTCTGCTGTGTGCACCATGAACACCTCTGCCAAGCTGCCCCCGGCCCGTACGGCTCGTGTGAGATTCATCACCGCTGCTGTGTGCTGGGAATGCCTCAAGCAACCGATTTACCAGAGTTGCTTGTTTATTAGCCAATATTAGGTCAAGGTTCTCCTGTGGCATGATGTTTTGTAATTTGCCTTTATAGTGTGGATCCAGGATGCTGGCCAACCAGTAGTCGTTATCGTTTATCATTTTGGCAATGCGGGGGTCCCTTTTTAGGATCTGCAAGGCATAATCTGACATGTTGGCCAATGTTCCCAGTGTCAATGATGCACTGCGAGTGCTGGGTGGAGGAGCACTTTCTGGCAAATCCACATCCCTCCAGTCACGCACAAACCCTGTACCAGACCTTGCCACGCCAACATTTTCACTTGCCCCACGAGATGCATCCTCCTCCCCTAAGTAATCATCCCCATCATCATCCTCCTCCTCCTCTTCTTCCTCCACCTCGTCCAGGAGAGGTCCCTGAGCAGACAATGGCTGAATGTCATCAAGGATTCCCTCCTCCTCTTCCTTCTCATCAACATTGGCTGCAGACGCCTGCTCCTTAAGATGCGTCAAAGTTTGCATGAGCAGACGCATAAGTGGGATGCTCATGCTTAGGATGGCGTCGTCTGCGTTTACCAGCCGTGTGCATTCCTCAAAACACTGAAGGACTTTACAGAGGTCTTTCAGCTTCGACCACTGCACACCTGTCAACTCCATGTCTGCTCTCAAAGTGCCTGGCCGTGTATCCTCCCACAAATGCATTATGGCCTGCCTCTGCTCGCACAGCCGCTCCTCCATGTGCAGGGTGGAGTTCCACCTTGTTGCAATGTCGATAATAAGGCGGTGGTTGGGAAGGTGGAGCAATCGCTGCAGCTTCTGCATACAAACGGAGTGTACAGGCGACCGGCGGATGTGCGCGCAGTCTTCGCACCTTCTGGAGCAGGGCTGTTAACTCCGGATAATTTTTGAGGAAGCACTGCACCACCAGGTTCAAGGTGTGAGCCAAGCAAGGTATGTGGCTGAGTTTTGAAAGGGCTATGGCTGCCACAAAATTACGGCCGTTATCACTAACTACCTTGCCAGCCTCAAGATGTACACTGCCCAGCCATGACTCAGTTTGTCGCTTCAAGTACTCGGCCAGCACCTCGGCGGTGTGTCTGTCGCCCAAACACATCATCTGCAACACAGCCTGCTGACGCTTTCCACTAGCTGCTCGATAGGGGGACACCTCGTGTGCAACAGTGGCAGCTGCAGATGGAGTGCTCGTACGACTGCGCTCTGTGGACGAGCTTTCGCTTCTGGAGGAGGAGGAGGAGGAGGAGGAGGGTCGAACGCCTACAGCCAGCTGTTTCCTATACTGTGGGCTAGGCAGCACTGTCCCACCACCGCTGTCCCCTGTGGACCCTGCATCCACCACATTAACCCAGTGCGCAGTGATGGACACGTAACGGCCCTGGCCATGCCGACTGGACCATGCATCAATTGTGAGGTGCACCTTTCCACTCACTGACTGCTTGAGTGCATGGACAATGCGGTCTTTTACATGATGGTGCAGGGCTGGGATGGCTTTGCGAGAGAAGAAGTGGCGACTGGGTAGGTCATAGCGTGGTACTGCATAGGCCATGAGTTCGAGGAAAGCTGCGCTTTCCACCAACCGATAGGGCATCATCTCAAACGAGATTAGTTTGGCAATGTGGGCGTTCAAACCCAGTGTACGCGGATGAGAGACTGAGTACTTTCTTGACCTACTCATAGTGTCTGGGAGGGTGAGCTGGACTTGAGAGCTGCATATGGTGGAAGTAGCGGTGGACAGGGCGGACTGAGAGAGGGTTGATGATGGTGATGGAGTTGGTGTTCTTTCTGATGGCCTAGATTCAGTATTTCGTTGATATAACAGTGGGATTCCCTGACTGCTGTGGCCTTGTAACGACACCTCAACATTTGCTGCTGTGCTAACCGGTGGGCTTACAGTGGGGGAAACAATGTAGCGTTGTTGACTACCTTCTTTGTGATCAGTTGCACATGTGGCACTTGAGGTTTGGTGTTGTGTCCACGCTTGCAAGTGAATGCTGGTTAAATATCTAAGCATGCAACTGGTATTCAAATTTTTCAGATTTTTCCCTCGGCTAAAGGTCTTTGCGCACTTCTTACAGATAACCTTGGCCTGATCATGAGGATTTTGTTCAAAAAAGTGCCACACTGCACTCTTCCTACTTTGGCAGACATTTTGCGGCCTAGCACGCTGTGATCTTTTGACTCTCTGGACAAGCTGTCCAGCAACTCTTTTGATGTTTGGAACCTGTCCTTGGAGTGCTCCGGGCCTGCCAGATAACAGCTGTTGCAATGTCGATGTCTGCTGTGAATGCTCCTCCTCATTTGAGCTATTGGAAGCAGCACCCTTTTCCCCCAAAGGATGCCAATCTGGGTCAACAACTGGGTCATCCATCACCTCCTCTTCAATGTCATGTGCACCTTCCTCTGTGTCACCGTGTATGGTGGTATAGTGTGCGGGAAGGGGCACCTGAGTCTCATCAGGGTCAGAATCTGGTTCTGTACACTACGAGGACAATGTAGTGCTCTGAGTGAATGTACCAGCAGAATCATCTATCAGCGGCTGTGCATCAGTGCACTCCATGTCAGATTCATCTTGGCCTGGGTAATTCACGATTTCACTTGATAATCCAGGCATGGTATGTGAAAACAGCTCCATGGAGTAATCATTAGTATGGCCTGCGTCATCCTTCAATCTTGGTTGGGGTGAAGGACACAAGGAAAGGTGTGGTTCATGAACATGAGCCTCCAATGACGACTCAGTGCTTTTATTTTTTACAACTTCAGAAGAGGAGGCGATAGAGCTGGAGGCTGAGTCAGCAATGTAAGACAAAACTTTTTCCTGAAGCTCTGGCTTTAAAAGCGGTTTGCCAACTCCTAGAAAACTAAGCCTTAGAGGCCTTGTGGAGCCAGACGATGATGCAGGCTCAACACCTCCTGCATTCGGTCCTATTTTGCTTTTGCCACTACCATCAGATCCACCACCAACACCATCATTACCAGCTGCCAACCCCCGCCAAATTCCACAGCCTCTTCCACCAGCCTTCCTCATTTTTGGTAGAAATGTAGACAAAATCCAACAAACTATATAGTAATGTAAAACAAGGTACAAGGTGTCTATAGGACAGGGGAGATTTTGAATTTCTGCAGACACTTGTGAACACTGGACACTTTTGGATTGTGTGAGGCCCACTGAATATCACAGCGCTATGTCACTGGCTCGATGTCGCAGGTGTGAAAAATGTCACTAGAGGATCAGGGAGATTTTGAATTTCTGCACACACTAGTGGACACTGGACACTTTTGGATTGTGTGAGGCCCACTGAATATCAGAGCGCTATGTCACAGGCTCGATGACACAGGTGTGAAAAAAGTGACTACAGGATCACAGAGATTTTGAATTTCTGCACACACTAGTGGACACTGGACACTTTTGGATTGTGTGAGGCCCACTGAATATCAGAGCGCTGTGTCACAGGCTCGATGGCACAGGTGCGAAAAAAGTGACTACAGGATAAGGGAGATTTTGAATTTCTGCACACACTAGTGGACACTGGACACTTTTGGATTGTGTGAGGCCCACTGAATATCAGAGCGCTTTGTCACAGGCTCGATGGCACAGATGTGAAAAAAGTGACTACAGGATAAGGGAGATTTTTAATTTCTGCACACACTAGTGGACACTGGACACTTTTGGATTGTGTGAGGCCCACTGAATATCTGAGCGCTATGTCACAGGCTCGATGGCACATGTGTGAAAAAAGTGACTACAGGATATGGGAGATTTTGAATTTCTGCACATACTAGTGGACACTGGACACTTTTGGATTGTGTGAGGCCCACTGAATATCAGAGCGCTATGTCACAGGCTGGATGGCACAGGTGTAAAAAAAGTGACTACAGGATAAGGTAGATTTTGAATTTCTGCACACAATAGTGGACACTGGACACTTTTGGATTGTGTGAGGCCCACTGAATATCAGAGCGCTATGTCACAGGCTCGATGGCACAGGTGTGAAAAAAGTGACTACAGGATCACAGAGATTTTGAATTTCTGCACACACTAGTGGACACTGGACACTTTTGGATTGTGTGAGGCTCACTGAATATCAGAGCGCTATGTCACAGGCTCGATGGCACAGGTGTGAAAAAAGTGACTACAGGATCACAGAGATTTTGAATTTCTGCACACACTAGTGGACACTGGACACTTTTGGATTGTGTGAGGCCCACTGAATATCAGAGCGCTATGTCACAGGCTCGGTGGCACAGGTGTGAAAAAAGTGACTACAGGATAAGGGAGATTTTGAATTTCTGGACACACTAGTGGACACTTTTGGATTGTGTGAGGCCCACTGAATATCAGAGCGCTATGTCACAGGCTCGATGGCACAGGTGTGAAAAAAGTGACTACAGGATAAGGTAGATTTTGAATTTCTGCACACACTAGTGGACACTGGACACTTTTGGATTGTGTGAGGCCCACTGAATATCAGAGCGCTATGTCACAGGCTCGATGGCACAGGTGTGAAAAAAGTGACTGCAGGATCACAGAGATTTTGAATTTCTGCACACACTAGTGGACACTGGACACTTTTGGATTGTGTGAGGCCCACTGAATATCAGAGCGCTATGTCACAGGCTCAATGGCACAGGTGTGAAAAAAGTGACTACAGGATAAGGGAGATTTTGAATTTCTGCACACACTAGTGGACACTGGGCACTTTTGGATTGTGTGAGGCCCACTGAATATCTGAGCGCTATGTCACAGGCTTGATGACACAGGTGTGAAAAAAGTGACTACAGGATAAGGGAGATTTTGAATTTCTGCACACACTAGTGGACACTGGACACTTTTGGATTGTGTGAGGCCCACTGAATATCAGAGCGCTATGTCACAGGCTCGATGGCACAGGTATGAAAAAAGTGACTACAGGATCATAGAGATTTTGAATTTCTGCACACACTAGTGGACACTGGACACTTTTGGATTGTGTGAGGCCCACTGAATATCAGAGCGCTATGTCATAGGCTCGATGGCACAGGTGTGAAAAAAGTGACTACAGGATAAGGGAGATTTTGAATTTCTGCACACACTGGTGGACACTGGACACTTTTGGATTGTGTGAGGCCCACTGAATATCAGAGCGCTATGTCACAGGCTCGATGGCACAGGTGTGAAAAAAGTGACTACAGGATATGGGAGATTTTGAATTTCTGCACACACTAGTGGACACTGGACACTTTTGGATTGTGTGAGGCCCACTGAATATCAGAGCGCTATGTCACAGGCAGAAATTGGCTAGTGTATCACAAACTACAAGGTGTATGTAGAATTGGGCAGAATAGGAATCTCCCTAGAGTGTAGGTCTGTAAGAACGGGACAAGTCCTCCACTTATCCTTCCACAGTGACACACAGATAGCTTCACTTTGGCTGTGATAACAGCCGTTACACGGTACTGTGTGAGGAGCGTACACTGCTGTATGGTGTGAAAAAATGCACGCTCAGTACCTCAGCAGGACAAAAAAAAAAATTGGGATTGCTTTTAAAAAAGCAGTTTGCAGAGCAGTGGGTAAACAGCAATGCAGCTGTCAGGAAGCCTTAGAAGGCAGCCTAACAACCAACACCGCTGATCCACCACAATATAGCCTCCCCTTGCACTGCACACACAGTGACTGGTGTGTTGTACAGGCAAAATCGCTAGCAGCAGAAGCAGTTTTTTTTTCTTCTTCCCTGCCTAACACTCTCCCTACAGAATCAGCAACCTCTCCCTATGCTAAGATTGGCCGAAGTAAGATGGCGGTCGGCGTGCACGCCCTTTTATAACCCCTGTGACGCCCACCAAAGAAGCCAATCACTTGCATGCCCTTCTGAAAGATGGTGGTGACCCCTGCCTATGTCATCACGTTGCCCACAGTGTCCGTGGATCCTGATTGGCTGAAAAAGAGCGCAAAACAAACTTTTGAAACGCGACTTTGGTGCGTAAGTCGCCGACCTCGTGGCCGACCTCATCCTAGGGTCGGGTTTCGTTTCATGCAACCCGACTTTGCCAAAAGTCGGCGACTTTTGAAATTGTTCGACCCGTTTCGCTCAACTCTAGTCCTTACAGATCACCGAGTTGAAGGGGGCAGTTCAGCAGCAGGGCCTGGTTGTAGCTAATGTGCAAACGGCTTCTGCAGGTGCAGGTGCAGAGCCGAAGATTCCGCTGCCTGAACGATTTGCTGGGGAACGCAGCAAATTTGTCATCTTTCGGGAGGCCTGCAAGTTATACTTTCGCATGCGCCCTGTCTCCTCAGGTAATGAGGCTCAGCGGGTGGGTCTGGTGTTATCCTTACTGAGTGGGGACCCCCAAGCATGGGCGTTTTTCTTACCAGCTGACTCTGCTACGTTTAATTCGGTTGAGAATGTTTTTTCAGCACTCGGGCTCATTTATGATGATCCCGACAGATTGGCTCTAGCGGAATCTAAAATCCGCGCCCTCCGTCAGGGGGAACGTATGGTGGAAGACTATTGTTCAGAATTTCACCATTGGGCAGTAGACACACAGTGGAACGACCCAGCGCTGCGGAGGCAGTTTATTCATGGGGTTTCAGGAAGAGTTAAACAGGCCCTCCTGATGTATGAGACTCCTGCATCGTTAGAGTCTGCCATGAGTTTGGTTATTCGTATTGATCGCCGTTTGTGTCAGGGGGCGCAGGAGACGCTGCCCCTGGGGGAAAGCAGGGGTGCAAGTGTGGTTGCTGCAGGTGAGCCCACGGAACCTATGCAAATCGCTGGGGTATCACATGTTAAGCGTCGCGTTCCTGCGTTCAGGAATCAAGGAACATGTTTTTACTGTGGTAAAAGAGATCATTATGTAAAAGCTTGTACTGTGCTACCTAAGAAAGTCGCACCGGCGGAAAACTGGTAAGCTAAGAGGGTATGGAGGAGGCCCAACTGAGCGTATGTATATCCTCCATGATGGTATCTCAATGTATGCTCCCTGTCAGGGTTATTATTGCGGGCAGAGAGCTACCACTATCAGTGTTTGTGGATAGCGGTTCCACCACCAATCTCATGGATGAGGAGTTTGCACGCACGGCCGGTTTTAAGATTGAAAAACTCCCTCATCCTATTCGCGTGGTTACCATTAATGCCGCTCCCCTCCCACAGGGGGAGATTACTGAGTTTGTAGCTGAGGTTAAACTCCACATTGGGGTCCTACATTCTGAGTGGGTTACAAGTAGGGTACTCAATAATCTCCCAGCACAAATGGTCCTGGGTTTCCCATGGTTGTCCAAGCACAACCCGGTGATTGACTGGAGAACCCAGGACATAGTCCAGTGGAGTGGTTTCTGCCAGGAAAATTGCTTGTCCACATGTGTGTCCGCCGTGAAGTCCAGCCTTCCGGAGGCATTGCAGGATTTTGCGGACGTATTCTCTGAGAGGGGTTGCTCAGAACTACCTCCACATCGAACCTATGACTGTGTGATTAGGTTAAAACCCGGGGCCAAATTGCCAAAGGCTAGGATGTTTAGTATTTCTGGTCCGGAGAGACAAGCTCTTAAAGACTACATCGCGGAGAGTCTAAGTAAAGGGCACATCCGGCCTTCATCCTCGCCTGTAGCAGCGGGGTTTTTCTTCATTAAGAAGAAAGATGGGGGGTTACGCCCGTGTCTGGATTTCCGGGAGTTAAACCAGATTACGGTCCGTGATCCCTACTCGATGCCTCTGATCCCTCATTTGTTCAACCAGGTGGCTGGTGCGAAGTGGTTTTCCAAACTTGACCTCAGGGGGGCGTACAACCTCATAAGGGTCCGTCAGGGGGATGAGTGGAAGACGGCGTTTAATACCCCTGAGGGTCATTTTGAAAGCCTAGTTATGCCATTTGGGTTGACAACCGCGCCTGCTGTTTTCCAACATTTCATAAATGATGTATTTGCTCATGTGCTGGGGAAATTTGTGATTGTGTACCTGGATGATATCCTCATTTATTCGAGTGACCGGGACACTCATTTAGAGCATGTCAGGCAGGTGTTACAGTTGCTCCGTGAGAATAAGCTCTATGCTAAGCTTGAAAAATGCGTATTTTTTGTTCAGGAGTTGCCTTTTTTGGGATATATTGTGTCCGCCGCAGGGTTTAAAATGGATGCCGCGAAGGTGCAAGCGGTGCTGCGATGGGAGCGGCCTGATAATCTAAAAGCGCTCCAGCGGTTCCTTGGG
This sequence comes from Dendrobates tinctorius, assembly GCF_039654945.1. NCBI lineage: Eukaryota > Metazoa > Chordata > Amphibia > Anura > Dendrobatidae > Dendrobates > Dendrobates tinctorius. The sequence goes on from NW_027361793.1 coordinate 5,287,237, forward strand.
TTTGCCAACTATTATAAGAAGTTTATTAAGAATTTTTCTACTATAGCCAAACTGCTCATGGACATGACGAGAAAAGGTACCAATCTCGCTATCTGGTCTGAGGTGGCGGTGCGTGCATTTGAGCTTCTGAAAAACCATTTTGCTTCAGCCTCCATTCTGGTGCAACCGGACGTATCTAAACCTTTTACTGTGGAGGTCGATGCATCTGAGGTGGGAGTGGGGGCAGTACTGTCACAGGGCTCGCCCTTGAGCAATATGCGTCCACGCGCCTACTTCTCCAAGAAGCTGTCGCCTGCCGAACGGAATTACGATATCGGCAACAGGGAGTTGTTGGCCATCAAATTGGCTTTTGAGGAATGGCGACACTTCTTGGAGGGGGCGGTCCACCAGGTCACAGTCATCACCGACCATAAAAACCTGCTCTATCTGGAGTCGGCCAAGCGTCTGTCTCCCAGGCAGGCTCGCTGGGCATTGTTTTTTACTCGATTTAACTTTCTGGTGACTTACCGTCCTGGGGCTAAAAACACCAAGGCGGATGCCTTGTCCAGGTGTTTTCCGGGGGGAGAACCTCGGGAAGATCCGGTACCCATCCTCCAGGAAGGTGTAGTGGTTTCGGCTCTCACGACTGAGATAGAGGCGGAGATTGCCGAGGCCCAGGAGGAGGTACCGCCAGGACTTCCCACTAACAAGTCATTCGTACCCATTCATCTTTGTCTTAAGGTGTTGGGGGAACACCACGACTCTGTCCTGGCCGGTCATCCAGGGGTTAGGGGTACCTTGGAGCTGGTATCGCGCCGCTTCTGGTGGCCAAAGATCCGGCAGGACATGGTATCGTACGTGGCAGCTTGCATCACGTGCGCCAGGGCCAAGTCACCCAGATCCCATCCTGCTGGCACTCTACAGCCTCTGGGGGTACCTAGTAGGCCATGGACAGAAATCTCCATGGACTTTATCACGGACTTGCCTGCCTCGGCAGGGAACACGGTCATCCTGGTGGTGGTTGATCGATTTTCGAAGATGGCGCATTTTGTGTCGTTGCCTTCCTTGCCCAACGCGAAGACGTTGGCTCAGGTTTTTGTGCAGGAGGTGGTCAGACTACACGGAGTTCCGTCGGACATAGTGTCTGATAGGGGTACCCAGTTTGTGGCGAAGTTTTGGAAAGCTTTTTGCTCACGATTGGGGATCAAGTTGTCTCATTCGTCGGCGTTTCATCCGCAGTCAAATGGTCAAACTGAGCGCATGAACCAAAATCTGGAGCAGTATTTGCGATGTTTTGTGTCTGACAACCAAGAGGAGTGGTCGACATTCCTTCCCTTGGCCGAGTTCGCGTTAAATAATCACCGCCAAGAATCATCGGGAGAGTCTCCGTTCTTTTGTGTTTACGGACACCATCCTCAATTTTGTACCTTGCGTCAGGGTGGCTCTAGGGGCGTCCCGGAGGAGGACCAGCTAGGAGTTCAACTATCATCGGTCTGGAGGAGTGTGAAACAACGATTGCTGAGCATGAGTGCAAGGTACAAACGAGTGGCTGACGCTAGACGCGTGCCAGGTCCGGACCTGTGTGTGGGTGATTGGGTGTGGTTAGCTACTAAAAACATAAAACTCAAAATTCCATCATTGAAATTGGGTCCAAGGTTTATTGGCCCTTTTAAGATTGCTGCCATCATTAACCCGGTTGCTTATCAGTTGGAACTTCCTGCGGTATACAAGATACACAACGTGTTTCACAGGGCTTTATTGAAAAAGGTGGTAGGCTCTGTGGACACGACGCTGATGCCACCTCCAGTCATGGTGGATGGCGATTTAGAGTTTGAAGTCTCCAAGGTGGTGGACTCTCGAGTACTGCGCCATACTCTTCAGTATTTGGTACACTGGCGGGGGTATGGTCCGGAGGAGAGGTCTTGGGTACTAGCCACGGACATACATGCGGATCGGCTGGTCAGTTCGTTTCACCGCCGTCACCAGGACAAGCCGGGTCCTATAAGTCTTGAGGGCCCTGGGGTCCCTCGTAGAAGACGGGATACTGTCATGTCAGACGCTATTCACAACACAGCGTCCGTAAGGCAGCGGTAGTTCCATCTCCGTCCACTATAGCCTCAGTGGCGCCGGCTTGATTTTACTCAGGTTATTGGGGGTTAATCTAGCTGGAAATCAGGTGGGATGTTTGGTCACGCCCACGGTCTTTAAATAGTCGTGCTGGCCTATGGGCGTCGCCGATTATAGCTTGTGTTTTATGCCAAGTGGTTCCGGTCTGGAGAGGAGGTGTTGGAGAGAGAAATTCGTAGCTGGTGGCGTATGATCCGTTGTTACCTTTTCGCCTTCCTATATTTGTGTTTTGTTTTGCCCTGTTCACATTACGGTATTGTCCTGTGGGTATACGGCGCGGTGCAGTTTAAGTTCTCCCTGTCTGTCATTACTGTGTGGGCTTTGGTGGTTTGACGACTCACTGGGTGGAGGGTGGAGGGTTCAGCTTAGGGCTGAGCAGGAGATAAGGAAAGGTTGGAGGCTCAGGCATTTGCACCATTAGCAAAAACCCTGAGTTGAGGGTCAGACAGGGTTTTCCCTAGTTGGAGGGACTCCGCAGGGGCCCCGGGTATTTCAGCCTTCTTTGACCTAAGCTCCGCGTAACATCTATTGTCCACTAAGATACAACCCCCTCAAGAAACCTGTTTGACTAGCTGATGGCAGACCTTCTTTGTAATACAGCAGGCTGGAGGAGGGGCTTCGTTCCATGTGGCATGCATGTGGGGGAATTATATATAAATATATATATCACTATACAGATCTCTATATAAAGATATACATTTTGGGGCACTTCCTTTCTACAATGCCCCTGTTGTTGAGAACGCAACAATGAAATTTGAGAGAAGTGTTGTGCTGGGATTTATTTGCCTACTGAACTCCATTTACAACTTGTGTCAGTTCAGGATGGAATGAAGAATAGTTATACACTTAGGTACCTAGACATCATCCACACGGCCAGCAGCTCTCTCCTGCCATTCACTGGAACCCAACATCTCTATCCACAGAATATACCATCTTCTGCTTCTTGGATGTTAATTAAAGTCTTTTTGTTATCAAAGTCTTTTTGCTATGTCTTTTCTCTGTGGTCATGCTGTTGCCAATCTTCAGGTGTTTGCCTATCCCAATGTCGTCTTACTTGTCAGACTCTGGAATGGCTTCACCCTTATGGTCCATAGGTCAGCCAGCGTCATACTGTGCACACCCCTCACCATGCCAGACTTCATGTTACACTATTTTGAGTATATCTGGCTTGATGAGACTGCTGAGTGTCACAGTCTGTAGATGGACCTCACAACATTTTCGTAGCAGAGATATGACCTCCATCAGGTATGACATCCATCAGGCATGACCTCCGTCAGGCACGACCTAGATCAGACATGCATCTGACACGACTTCCATCAGACACGATTTCAATCAGGCATGACCTCCATCAGGCACGAGCTCCATCAGGCACGACTTCCATCAGGCATGACCTCCTTCAGACATGCATCAGACACGACTTCCATCAGACACGACTTCCATGAGGCACTTCTCCTGTAGTCTTGATTGAAGATCGCTGATGAGGTTCCTCCATGGATAGATATGAAGATCTTTACTAGGCAGGTCAGAATTTCTGGAGTAGTGAGTGATGTCACAATGCCTAAGTTGACTGTGGGAAAGAACATTATCTAATTCTAACCGACATTCAATCCATCCCTTACGAACTTCACCATTGCTAGGGTTAAAGTGGCAAATACCTTAGAAGGTGAGGGGGCCTGTCCCTAGAGAGCCTCACTCTTTTTCCACATTCACAGAAAACACATATTACAATTCCATTCCATAATAAGCCTTTGGTTTGAATGCGTATAGAGATTTAAAGGGAACATGTCACCCTCCACCGTAATATGTCAGAAAGAGGCGGAGGGAGATGTGGTCAGGCACAGAGATACTCACTGCACAGGCACCAGATTCCCAGCCCCGCAGTGTGAATACATCATAACACACTGCGGGGCAGGATCTGGGGCCTCCGCTACATGCAGGCACGATATCCTTACATCAACACCTGATGTAAGTTCCTGGGCAGAGCGCATGGCGAATGCCCGAGAAATGTTTGAAGAGCGCAGGTGCCAGTCACGTAACGAGGAACAGAAGAGGTGGTGCGTGGAGGCAAGAGGGGGGTGATGTACAGCTGAAAGACGGTTGAGACAGGGGGACAAAACATACCTCCATGATGCAATAGAAGTATAGCAAGCAATTTATAAAAGTCTTTATTTCAGCGTTCCTATGGATAATAAACATAAGAGCCACCTTCACAGAATGCAGCCTTAGTGCTGCTGAAGGTGCCTCTTTTACTTTAGTAGGCCTGTCACGCCTCAGTGCTATAAGAGTGGACCCTCTGGACCATGGACCAGATTGCTCAGAGCGAGCCGACCTAGTGAAGACCGACCCCTATACAGGGATCATCAGGGACAGGCCTAGGGATCTCTAATACCATGGTAGCCAGTACCAAGAGGGACAGCTCAGATAGCGGGAGAGACATGGAATAGAAGGGTAACTGAGGAGACTGACAAACACCAGACATACGGAACAGAGCACAGGAGTATAGCAGAACATGTGCCAGGAGGCACAACAGAGCACCAGGCAGAGTACAGGGATTGAGCTTGTGCCAGGAGGCACAACAGAGTACAGGGCAGAGTACAGGGACTGAGCTTGTGCCAGGAGGCACAACAGAGTACAAGGCAGAGTACAGGGACTGAGCTTGTGCCAGGAGGCACAACAGAGTACAAGGCAGAGTACAGGGACTGAGCTTGTGCAAGGAGGCACAACAGAGTACAAGGCAGAGTACAGACACGGGCCTAGGTCACAGAAGCAGGAGCTTAAACAATAACCAGGCACCACAGGAAAGAGGAAGCAGGTTCAAATAACCCCACCTTACCCGGATTGGCTGCTGGGATTTCCGGGTCAGGATATCCAAGTGTATAAAGGACCTGGGAGGGGGCGTGGCCACCCAGGTCAGTGCATCCGAGAAGCTACAGGACCTTGGAGGAGGTGTGACCACCCTCAAAGAGTGCCAGAGAGCATGTGCCGAGTCCTGGAGCCTCCAGCCGTGCGGGGAGCACGGCAGGACCGAAGGAAGGAATGGAGGAGCGGGCAGCAGCGGGCACAGAGGTAACAGTGGCGCGACCAGCCGTGGGGGAAGATTGGCCAGTGGTGGTAACAAGGCCCTAGGGGGGGTGACAGGTTCCCTTTAAGCTAAAATAGCATGGCTGTTACTGATCCATAATGCACCTGCAGATCATTGATCCATGTGCAGTTGGAGTTATTTACCGGCTGTAAATGCATGAGCACCTTCACGTGAACACACTTACTGAATATGTCCATGTACAGGTAGCCCTGCACTTACACCTAAAGTGTCTATATGCACACATGTACTGTAGAATTTCACTAGGCAGTAAACCAATCAATTTACATAAAAATTCAATGCTCTCATCATTATTCATATAAAACATGCATTGGATCCGGGATAAAGGACTGGATTTTTCTTATGTCCTTAACCCCCTTCTCCGGCTGAGTTAATGGTGCTCAGCCTGACTTCTGTGCAGTTGGGCGGCCAGTCTTTTGGTCCTCCTGCAGATCATAAACAGTCAAATATACAAGCATCCATATGGCATCCATATGGCGAGATTTTATTGCAGCCTTGCAAAATGGACGTATAACGATTTCTAGGCCTGAGATTAATTAAAATCAAAATCATCAACCCTATTTATTGCCTCAACAACAGGTGACAGCCTCCAATCTTTGTATTAGAGTCCGTGCTTGTGTTGTGGTATTTCTGCTTTGTGGCAAACATGTCAGACAGGCTTACTTTCAACACAACTGAGCGGGTGCCTTTACACTGGGTTATGTCTCGATGTTTTGGGGAGCCATACCCAGTGATTGTTTATCTGAGGAGGCGGAGATGATTGTGGGTATATCCACTTTTGAGGCAACGGCTGACTAAAAGCCATTTACACCATCTGTATGCTTCTCTACGTAGCCATGCTGACAAGTTCTTCCAGTATTGTCGGATGAGCATGCCCACATTTGACATTCTCTTGGAGATCGTGTGCCCTGGGATCACCTTTAAGGACACCAAGATGCGCAAGTGTGTTTCTGCCAAGGAGTGCCTTTTACTGACATTACGGTATGTATTCATCTTCTCTGTTGATGATGTATTCTTCTTTTTTTTAAATTAATGCTCTCATCCATTCCATGTTTGGGCCCATGTTGTTTCATTAATTTTACTCCCACATTTATCCTTAGACATTATATGCTGCTTTTAATCTTAGCAAAGGCCATGCATCTTTGATTTTTCTACCCAGGGCTTCTTAGCTATTGCCCATAACTTTTATGAAGGACTAAACTGCTTTATGGCGGCATGGGTTTTACTTTCCTATGCGGCACTGCATCTGGAATTCTTAATTGGCAAATCCACAATCTCAGGCATTGTTCGTTCTATGTGCTTGGAAATATGGTCCCGACTACATCAATCGGTCATGCCTGAGCCCAAAATGGAAGACTGGCTGCAGATAGACCATGGGTTTGAGGCAATGTACCAGTTTCCAACTGTATTGGGGCCCTGGATGAAAAGCACATCCGTGTGCATAAGCCGCCAAACTCAGGGTCCCAGTATTATAATTATAAACAGTATTTTACTGTAGTGCTGTTGGCCCTGGTCGACAGTGCCTACAGGTTTATAATAGTAGATATTGGGGCCTATGGAAGAACTAGAGACTCCAGAGTCTTCAATTCTTCCATTATAGGTTTGCGGCTGCACAATAATGATTTGGACATCCCACCTCCACGTCAGCTACCAGGGTCCACTATGGAAGCAGTGCCTTATGTGATGGTTGCAGTTGAGGCCTTTCAACTATCACGCAACCTCATGAGGCCATATTCACGTAGGCCTGGACCACCGGACAGAATATTTAATATACACCTATCCCACGCATGACAACTGGTGGAGTGTTCCTTTGGCATTCTTTGTGCCAAATGGCGGGTCCTGCAGTCAGCCATTCAACTTAGTGAAGGAAATGTGAATGAGGTGATTAAAGCATGTATCATACTTCACAACTTCACCAGAATCCATGCCTGTTCTTCATATGATGGTGATGAAGTTGCGGTGGCAAATCTTGTTAGCCCTATTACACATGTAATTCCTCCCCGTCATCAGCCCTCTGGACTAAAAGTGCGTGATGTGTTTACAAATTATTTTGTTTCAGCAGAGGGATCTACTCCATGGCAAGACAATGCTGTTTCTATGTTGTGATTTGATTTTTTTGTTTGTAAAAAGTAAAGTAACATAATTGATTGCAGTGTCTTTTGTGTTTGTGTACTAATGTATGACAAAATTAAAACATCACATCACCTAGCACGTCATCAAATCACCAAACACTGATATTGAATTAACCTTTTTAATTCTCAAAAAAGTATTTGTTCTCTCAGAAGTACCATATTTTTGCCATATGGCATATTGACCTATTGGCCATATCAATTTTTTACAATATTACATGTAAATAATAAAATAAAATAAAAAAAAAAAATTATGAAACAATTAAATTAAAATGCTAAAAAATAAACAAAACTAAACAAAAAAACCTACAAGTTATGGTAGATTGGGGATGGTGATGGCGGGAGGCCTGCTTGGGTGGTTTGCCTTGCTGGTGGGCCAAGATCAATGGCACCCTGTGTGATGGCAGATGCAGAGGCAGGATGTTGTACCCTTGAAGGCTCCTGTTGGAGATTATCGTAGGGGTTAAATGGGTTTGTTGGTGGGTAATCCTGGCTAGAGGCATGGCCAAGCGGATCATACCCCCCAATATTGCCATGTCTACCATACCCCTGTTGGGACCAGCCATATTGAGCAGGTGCAAGATGGTCCAAAAATGGACTTGTGGAGGCCGATGTTGGGTTGGGGCGGGCTGTGGCTGACAAATAGGTATTCAGGGAGGAGGTGGCTCAGAAACTGATGGAGCCTGCACTTCTGTTGGTCCTGGCATTTGCAGTTGGTTATTTGGAGATAGCTGCCATCTTTCCAAATATTCTAATACTGGGGTGGGATTGTTGGGTGGTGTGCAGGCATCATATCAGTATCTGGATTGCTTCTCTGGCACGCAGCCTGATCTCACGTGGAATTGGCCGGAGGTACCGTACCAGACTGCGGGCATAAGCTTCCTCCCCATCATCATTGGCAGTCCTGGCCAAGTAGTCCAACACACCACAGTCCACGTGCCTCCAGGTGTCTGTAGCTGGTAGTTGTTTCCTGGGTCATCCAAGCTGTGTTATGGCTGCAGGCTGGGGAGAGGTATACAGAGGCAAGGTGGGGCTACTACTGGTCCTCTTCTGGATTGGCATCATGTGGTGCAGATGCCACTGGTGGTGGTTGGCTGTAGCTTGCAGGTGCAGTAGATGGACCAGCCACTTCTTCTCCTTCCACAACTGGATCAATTGGGACCACTGAGTCAGAGGCTGTGTCCCTCCCTGTAAGATTTGACTCAGTGCTGTTTTTTGATGGCCATGATGCTGGACTCTGTGGAGGCGTGCTTCCTGTTTTTTTGCAGAGGTTGCCAGGGAAATTTGCAACAATGCCTGATTGAATTTCCTGTCACCTGAAGAATGCTTCCGTATTTCTCTCAAGTCAAACGCATGGTCGTGTGGTATCCGCTTTTTTCTCGCACCCATAGCCTTGAGTCTCGGCCAATATACAGTGCAAATCACAGCATGCTGTGATTTCACTCTCATGTATAATACGGCTGAGAAAATAATGGATGATGGTGTAGGAGGAGAAGTTCCCACTGTGTAGCTGGGCCAGAACCAAGGGGACTGTCACCAAGGTTCCTAGGGGGACTGTTTCCGGAGGACCTAATTAGGGGACGGACCAGAGAGAGTTCTAGAAGTGATGGGGCAAGTATAAAAGGGGTTGAGAACGCCAGCAGGGGGCACTCGGCCGAGCAGGAGAGAAGGAGCAGGAAGGCTAGAGGGTGCCAGAGAGCCAGAGAGCCAGAGCAAGAAGAAGAGAGCAGCGACTGGAGGGACTGGAGAGAGACTCACCGCAGACAGGAGAGAGACGGCACCAAGACGTCCAGCAGAGTGACACCGACCTCCCGACCGTGCTCCCTGCCGCTCCACTCTAGCCCCTGGCTGTGGCCTGACCTCTGCCGCCAGCGGCCGCCACAGCTTCACTCCGGCCCGCGGCTGCGGCTTGTTCACCGCCACCGCAGCCGCCGCTGCCCTTCCCCAGCTTGTGGCTGTGGCCTACACCCCCCCGATCCCCGGGCAATGCAGTCCCACCTCCGCCTGGAGGCACAATGCAGAGGAAATCTTCAGTGGCCTGCTGTGCCTAGGCGGGCATAGGAGCGCCCAAAGTCTCTGCCAGATTCTCATCGGCTGGGCCCAGCAGCTGAACGCCAAAGCAGCACCAACCACCACTCTGTCGGACGTCAGAGAGGATAAGTGACACGTTGTAGTTAATACCCAGGACCCGTAGTCAGCCATACCGTGGCCCTATAGTGACCGGTCTTGACCAGGTAGTCATGTTCGTGTTACCAATGTATTCTTGTTTTGATCCCTGTGAGGATAACTGTTATTAGCTTGTTGGTTACTCAACATAGCCCCTATAGGTATACGTATATATAAAAGTTAAATCTTAAGTTCATCCCGTCTCGTCACTGCATCCCGCGTACCTGCGATGGCTACATTTGGCATAGTCGGCAGGACGCAGTCTCCGAGCACAAGCGGAGATGCCGCAGACCAAGGAGGGGCTGTGGACTCGGGGGGCAACGGTGGCCCCCGGTCCAGTATATCCTTGAGGGCTATGCTGAGCAACCTGCCTTGCTGTGGAGCTGGACGGAACGGATGCGAAGGCTATTTAGAATGCATCCGATGACCCCCGACTTAGAAGCAGAGGTAGCCCTTATGGCATTGGACGGGGAGGCCCAGGATTCCGTAATGTGGAGACCCCCAGGACAGCGCAACACCTTTGTTAGGGTCTTACAGGTCTTGGAGGAGACTCATGGGGACTCGACGAATGTGGGGGAGCTGAGAACCCGGTTGTTCAGTCGTATGCAAGGGGAAAGGGAGACGGTCACCCAGTACATGAACGTCCTTCAGGAATTATACACGGCCATCGTGCGGATGGACGGCGTAGGTGTGGGACCCATCGACATCACCCTACGTGACCTTTTAGTGATCGGACTCCAAAACCCTCTGACTAAGCAGGCATTACGGGATCAAGTCCAAGTAAACCCGTGCATGGCTTTCTCCGAGGCGGGGAGTCAGGCGCGCGCGCGGAAGCAGGAACAGGGGCTGACAGTCCCCGTGGGGAAGGTCCAGAGCACGGAAGTTTCCGTGAGTGCCATTGGAGAGCCCCAATGTGTGGAAGAAATGAAACAGGAGCTGAAGAACATCAGGGGCGAACTGGCTGAGGTGAAGAGAAGGGCCGAGGCCACGAGTGAATGGCCTGGTGCAGGCCCGGGGCCCTCGAGTCCTTGCAATCCCAGGGGCGGTCGGCCCTCTCGGCCTCGGGAATGTCATGAATGTGGAAAACCTGGCCACCTCGCCCGAGAGTGCACGTGGCGTGTTAGATTCCAACCCCGGCAGCCATTAAAACTAGAGGGCTCTGAGCTAGGGGGACGCCGCTCGGAGCCAGAACCTATGACGTAGGGTGGTGGAAGTCCCAAAGATCTGATTTGCGAAGTGTCCAGTGGTATGGGCAGAGTTCAAAGGCCATGCCGTACGATGTCTAGAAGATGCAGGGTCGCAAGTGACGACCATGCCAGAGACTTATTTTCAGCAGCACTTTCCCGAAGCAGTGAGACCTCAGTGGGGGTCTGTGATAAAGTTGTTAACAACCAACCAGCTACCAGTCCCTGTCGTCGGAGTAGCCTGGATGCAGATTTCGTTATGTGGCAAACCACTCGGCCACCGAGGAGTGATCCTGACCCAGGGAGACGCAAACGACAAACATCCGGTGAACCTGGGTATGAACATATTGCGAGAGTTCGGCAGCCTACTCCTCAATGAGCCCACACAAGAGACTCAGAGCCAGAGGGGCTCCCACACTCCCCAAGGACAGGTCTTCCAACAGTTGGTGCGGGGAGCGCGAGTCCTACATGACTGCCAGGAGGGCGAGGTGCTGGGGAAAGTGATCAAGCCGGCGGCCCCTCCACTCATGCTGCCACCAGGGCAGACGGTAGTGGCCTTGCCTATCTGGGCCCTTATGCCACTGGAAGGAGTGGAGATGCAGGTGGAGCCGTGCTTCTCGGAGCACCTACCCCCTGGAGTCCTGGTGGCCCGCACCTTGGCCACTGTGCGGAAAGGGACCGTCCAGGTGCGCTGCGTCAACCTAGAAGACCAAGACATTGTCCTGAAACCGCGGGCCACAATGGCGAAACTGGTGAGACCTCTAGAGGAGGTGCTTCTGACTCCGACGTTCCAGTTAACAGTGCAGGCAGGGGACACATGGGCAGTATCTATCCGATCTCTTCAGACCGCCGGGTCCTCGGCCGAAGAAAAGGGCCGAACCATCCTGGAGAAAATGCGAGCAGTACTCTCTGGCCTTACCTTGGCCCAAATACTCCAGGTAGAAGCGCTTTTGGGCCAGTAACAGGAGGTATTCGCCAACCATGAGGACGATTTCGGATGTACCACGGCCATCACGCATGGCAATCCCACTGCAGGAATGGCTCCTATCAGAGAATGATATCGACAGATTCCCCCACAACTGTACCAGGAGGTAAAAACATTATTGGGCCAAATGCTGTGGAAAGGAGTTATCCGAGAAAGCCAGAGTCCTTGGGCGGCCCCCATCATGTTGGTCCGCAAGAAGGATGGCACCTTGTGGTTCTGTGTGGACTATCGAAAGTTCAACACCTGTACCATAAAAGACTCGTACCCGCTGCCCCGGATAGAGGAGTCCCCATCAACCCTGGGAAAGGCAACATACTTCTCGACCCTAGATCTGGCCAGCGGGTACTGGCAGGTGCCAATGTCAGAGGAAGACTGCGCCAAGACCGCGTTCATCCTACCCATGAGATTGTTTGAATTTAATCGTTACCCGTTCGGGCTGGCCATCGCCCCTGGGACCTTCCAACGGCTAATGGAGCGGTGTCTGGGAGATCTCAACTTCGGGGCCACGTTGATATACCTGGATGACATTATTATCTATGCCGCCACATTTGAGGACCACCTGCGGCGGTTGGGGCAGGTGCACGGTCGGCTGCAAAAGTACGGGTTGAAGTTAATGCCACCTGTTCTGTACGCAGGTCGAATACCTTGGACATACTGTCTCGCCAAAGGCGTTTGACTGTCCAAGGAAAAGGTCGCCGCTATCCAAGGGTGGCCTACCCCCGAGATGGTAAAAGACGTATGAACCTTTCTTGGGTTGGCTGGATATTACTGTTGCTTTGTAAAGAATTTCACCCATCGAGCCCGAGCCCTGCAAGACCTGCTGAAGGGGGCCCCTGCCGGAGCAAATGGTTGGAAGATTCAGTGGCGAAAACCGCAGGAGGAGGCCTTCCGAGATCTCAAAACCGCACTCTCGGACGCCCCAGTGCTAGCTTATGTGGATTTCTTGCAGCCATTCATACTGCACACCAACTGGAGCCTACATGGGCTAGGAGCTGTATTGTCGCAAGTCCAAGACAGCCGAGAAAGAGTGATCACTCACGGCAGTCGATCACTCCACAACTCCGAACGTATTCCCGACAATTACAGCTCCTTTAAACTCAAGCTCGTCACGGTAGTGTGGGCCATGGCGGAGTGGTTCGCAGAGTACCTGGCAGGCTCTGAGGTAGTGGTATGAACTGACAACAACCTGCTGGCCCACCTCGATAATGCCAAACTGGGGGCCCTAGAGCAATGATGGGTGGCCCAAATGGCCAAGTTCAAATACAAAATTATCTATAAACAGGGAGCGGAGAATGTGCATATTGACGCCCTCTCCAGGATTCGAGATACAACCCCGGGGCAAAGCCGAGATGACGAACTAGAAGGAGAAGAGACGCCATTCGCTCTGGCCCCCGCCGGACTCACAGCTGCGACCCAAGAACAGTCCCACATAGGACCCACTAGGGGCATGTTATAACAATCCCAGGATCAATGGATCCAGCAGCAACAAGAAGATGGAGAGATTGGGCCCCTGCGTCAATGGGTGGCCACAGGCCAAATACCTAATGACACTCAGAGGCAGACTTTGACTCAGGACACTTGCTAATGCTGCGTCAATGGGAGAAATTGGTAATCAAAGGAGGACTATTGTCCCGAAAAGCAGTGTCGCGGACAACATCAGCGATAGCTTGGCAAGTAGTAATACTGGGAGCTCAACTCAGCGAACTTGCTCGCGAGGCCCACAAAAGGGGGCTCATTTTGGGGCTCAAAAGACTTTTCAATGGTTGCAGCAAATGGCCTACCATCCTCGCTTGCAGGCCGCAGTGGAAGAAGTTTTCCGTGCATGCCGCCTGTGTGAGCTAACTAAACCACCCGCGCAACGGGCCCCAGTACAGACAATAGTAACGGCAGCACCCCTCGAACTCTTGATGATAGATTATTCGACCATTGGCCCCGCGCACCATGGGTAAGAACACTGTCTCGTCATGGTGGACCATTTCACCAAATTTGCCGTGGTGACCCCTACCTGAGATCAAACCGTGGATTTGGCCGCCTATGTGATTTGTAAAAACTTTATCCAAGTATACGGCTGCCCCTAACAGATCCATTCAGACCAGGGTGTGTGCTTCCTGGGAAAAGTAATGAAAGAACTACACCGTCTATATGGTATCGATAAATCCCAAACCACTCCGTACCACCCTCACGGGAATGGGGCCTGCGAACGATTTAATCGGACATTGATCCAACTGTTACACACCCTAGAAAGCGACCGAAAGGCCCGCTGGCCCAAATACATCCCTGAACTGGTGTGGGTCTATAACAACCGGGTACATCTAGTCACCGGCTACACTCCATACTCACTGCTATTTGGCCGGGAAGGCAAGGGAATTACGGAGGTGGACTTCAATCCGAAGGAGGAACAACCATGGACGGGGTCTCCTCGTGGGTCCGGAATCACCGGTATCGACTGCAAACCCTGCAACGAATCATCCACACAAAATTCCAGGACCTGGAGCTCCCAGGGGGACTCCGCCTCGATCCATTGACCTCCAGGCTGGAGATCAGGTACTCGTGCGAGATCAGCGCCCCCAAAGCAAGTTGGAACCCTGCTGGGAAGAAAGTCCCTATCGGGTGTTGCGCCGAGTAAGCCCTGATGGACCAGTGTACGAAATACAATCTGAAAAAGATGGGGAACACCCTACCTGTACCGTACACCGTAATATGTTACGACCCTGTACTTCCACCGACCCCGCACGACCTGAGGCCCCTCCTCAGGTCTCAGAACCTCCGCCAGCAGTATGGGATGAGGACGACAAGGAAGACCTTCAAACGGTACAGACAGACACTTCAAGAAATAATATTCCAGCATACCCAGTCGACCCACCACCTTCCATCACCCGAGAGGACTCCACCACAGTCGAACCACGATGCTCCGAGCGGTCAACAGCTGGCAAACCCCCCGAATGCTATGAACAGGATCAGTTCGTGTGGCAGAAAAAACTTTCATCTCAAGAAACCGGCCCAGAAGTCTCCAAGCCCTCGCCCCAGGACTGGCAAGCATACAGGATGGGGGAGTGTAGGAGGAGGAGTCCCCGCTGTGTAGCCAGGCCAGAACCAAGGTGACTGTCACCAAGGTTCCTAGGGGGACTGTTTCCGGAGGACCTAATTAGGGGACGGACCAGAGAGAGTTCTAAAAGTGATTGGGGGCAGAGCAAGTATAAAATGGGCTGAGGACGCCAGCAGGGGGCACTTGACCGAGCAGGAGAGAAGGAGCAGGAAGGCTAGAGGGCACCAGAGAGCCAGAGTGAGAGCCAGAGCAAGAAGAAGAGAGCAGCGACTGGAGGGACTGGAGAGAGACTCACTGCAGACAGGAGAGAGTCGGCACTGAGCCATCCAGCAGAGCAACACCAACCTCCAGACCGCGCTCCCTGCGGCCACCACCGCCCGACTCCAGCCTGCGGCTGTGGCCTGCCCGCTGCCGCCCGCGGCCACCACCACTCCACTCCAGCCCGCGGCTGCGGCCTGCCCGCAACCGCCCGCGGCTGCTGCAGCTCCACTCAGGCCCGCGGCTGCGGCTTCTTCACCACCACCCGCAGCCGCTGCTGCCCGTCTCCAGCTTGTGACTGCGGCCCACACCCCCCAGTCCCCGGGCAACACAGAGGAACTTTTCAGGGGCCTGCTGTGCCCCCGCTTCGCCTGGGCGTAGGAACGCCTGAAGTCTCCACCAGATCCTCGTCGGCTGGGACCAAAAAACGCTGAAGCAGCACTGACCACCCACTCTGCCGGACGTCAGAGAGGATAAGTGACGCGTTGTAGTTAATACCCAGGACTAGTGTTGAGCGATACCGTTCGATACCCAAAAATATCGTATCGGATGGTATCGCCCGATACAAAAAAAATATCGGGTATCACTGATTCCGATACCGGAAATTCCATTCAAGTCAATGGGACTTCCGGTATCGGAATTTAAAAAAGCCCTTTATTTCCTTGTTGGCTAATTCTACATAATTGAAAACAAATAAGAATCATGTAGAATGTATTGTGGGAGGTGGAGGAGACATTAAAGGCATAGTGATTTATTCAAATCACATGGCATAGCATTAATTCCAATTTTTTTTTTTAAGACGTTCGGAGTTAAAAAGATACTGACTATGTTAACTTTTTTATATTTAGTCAGATATGTATGTTTCACAACTTCCATGCTCTTCACCTTCTTTTGTACTTCTCCCACACTTTCTCCTTCATGATCCGCAGCAGTAGCATTTTTTTCATCAACTTTTTTTTCACCTTATTCATCTTCTTCTTCTTCACCTTCTTCCCATTAATTTTTTTTCCATTCTTCATATTCTTCTTATTCAGCTATTATTAATTTCCATATGCTATTTCTTCATCTTCTTCCTATTCTTCTTTTTCTTCATTTTCTTATGGTGACAGGCATTCCTGTAGTACTTATCTATAAAAGTTATAAGATTACACCTTACGTTCTGCCTGTCACAAAAGATTTACAACAGGATTTGTCCGCGTTCAGTTTGGCCTGCAGCAGCAGGCATTTTCCAGGGCACCACGAGGAGGAACGGACTCACCCCCATTTACTGCTTAGTCTTCTTCTGCTTATAATTTTGATTTCTTCTATGCTGATTTTTAGTCTTATGCTTAATGTTCTTCTGCTTTCTGTTCTTCTGCTTTTGCTTCTTCTGCTTCTTGTTCTTCTGTCTTTTGTTCTGTATCTTGGTGGTTGTCTTCATGTTGTTTGTCCTCTTGGTCTTATTATTTAGGGTCATATTTCTGGTCTTCTTTGGTGTGGTCTTCAGGGTCGTCGTCATCAGGGTCGTCGTCATGGAGATCAATAAGGATTACCAAAGACAATTTCAAAAAGCTTGATCTTGGTAATGTAGCAGAAGGTACAAGAAGGCTGAGAAACTGGCGAGAACCAGCTGACAGTACTGGAATCTGTAGTGGCAGCAGAAGGAACAAGAGCCAATGGCACTACCGAGGACCAGCTGACGGTGCTGGACCACGGTTACTAAGCAGAAGTTACCTGTACTAAAAAGCACTACCAAGGGCCAGCTGATGGTGCTGGACCTCGGATACCGAGATGGAGGCACCTAGGCCAAAGACTCTGGCGAGAACCAGCAGACAGTGCTGGAACCCGGATGGGTAGCAGAAGGAACAAGAGCCAATGGCACTACCGAGGACCAACTGACAGTGCTGGACCACGGTTACTAAGCAGAAGGTACCTGTGCTAAAAAGCACTACCAAGGACCAACTGACGGTGCTGGACCTCGGATACCGAGATGGAGGCACCTAGGCCAAAGGCTCTGGCGAGAACCAGCAGACAGTGCTGGGACCCAGATGGGTAGCAGAAGGAACAAGAGCCAATGGCACTACCGAGGACAAACTGACGGTGCTGGACCACGGTTACTAAGCAGAAGGTACCTGTGCTAAAAAGCACTACCAAGGACCAACTGACGGTGCTGGACCTCGGATACCGAGATGGAGGCACCTAGGCCAAAGGCTCTGGCGGGAACCAGCTGACAGTGCTGGAACCCGGGTGGGTAGCAGAAGGTACCCATCCAAAGCAAAGTAGCCAGGCCACAAGCCGGCCGCAGTTACCGAAACCCACAGTCCTACAGGGGGTCCATGTCCCATTGGCACTACGGATCCAGCCTTCAGTGCCAGTTCCCGCAGCCCACATAGGAGTCACCTAAACTACAGGCACCGTAGAGTCGGCTAACCCGGCCGCAAGACGACAGGACAACGGATTGGTGGCATAGTGACCTTGACACTACCCGGAAACAGCTGGTGTGCTGGAACCAGGCTGGGCAACAGGGAGTACCCGTGCCAAAGACACTGCCGAGAACCAGCTGACGGTGCTGGAACCCAGATGGTTAGCAAAAGCTACAAGAGCCAATGGCACTACCGAGGAACAGCTGACGTTGCTGGACCACGGTTACTAGGCAGGAGGTACCTGTGCTAGAAAACACTACCAAGGACCAGATGACGGTGCTGGACCTTCGGATACCGAGATGGAGGTACCTAGGCCAAAGGCTCTGGCGAGAACCTGCTGACAGTGCTGGAACCCGGGTGGGTAGCAGAAGGTACCCATCCAAAGCAAAGTAGCCAGGCCGCAAGCCGGCCGCAGTTACTGAAACCCACAGTCCTACAGGGGGTCCATGTCCCATTGGTACTACGGATCCAGCCTTCAGTGCCAGTTCACTGCCAGTGCAGCCCACATAGGAGTCACCTAAACTGCAGGCACCGTAGAGTCGGCTAACCCGGCCGCAAGACGACAGGACAACGGATTGGTGGCATAGTGACCTTGACACTACCCGGAAACAGCTGGCATGCTGGAACCAGGCTGGGCAACAGGGAGTACCCGTGCCAAAGACACTGCCGAGCACCAACTGGCCTTGTTGGAACCCAGGGACAATCATGGTGCAGGCCGAGGCCTACTTGGTGGTAGTTTGAGATTGTTTGTAGGCTACAACAGACTGTCAACGTGCTCCAATTAGGCATCTGTCTCCACTCTGTTTCCAGGATTTCACGTGACCACCAACACCGCCAGTTTATGCGTACAGTAGCCGTCTGCCCAATCCACACGTGTTCCTGTGTTACTGGGGTTCTGTAATGTCAGCAGGTCCCCTGATGTGTGTCTGCCAATGTCTCCTGCTCTGTCCACATTCCCACCACTTGCAGTGGGAAGGTGGACAGCGCAGGAGACAGTGCCGGGCACACAGTGGGGGATCAGCTCATGTAACAGAACACCAGGAACACAGGAACAAGTGTGGAATGCGTGGACGGCAACTGTGAGCAGGAACTGGCGGTGTTGGAGGTCAGGGGAAATACTAGAGACAGAGTGGAGACAGAGGCCAAATCAGAGAATGTTTAAATCTGAAGTAGTTACAATTTGGAGGCAGCAGCACTTTGCCCTCCACACAGCAGGGGATCAGCTGACGTTACCGAACCCCACTTGAACGAGTGTTTTTTTTCTGTGTGGACAGCACTTCTGAGCACCAACTGGCGGTGTCGGAGCCCAGGGAAAATCAGGTAGTAGGCCGAGGCCTACTTGGAGCCAGGTGTAAATCTGAGGTTGTTTGACTGTGGAGGGAGCAGGACACTTTGCCATACACACAGCAGGGGATCAGCTGACATTACCGAACCCCACTTACACATGAGCGAGTGTTTTGTCTGTGCGGACAGCACTTCTGAGCAACAACGGGCGTTGCTGTAGCCCAGGAAATAAAGTTCAGGTCATAGAAACATGAACACAACAGGAGACCTGGATCCTGTTGCCAGCCAATTATTTATTCTGGAAGAGGACTGGCAAATTCAGGTGAGATCCAGGTCTTGCTCATTTTCAGAAAAGTAAGCCGGTCAACATTATCGGCGAATAGTCGCGTGCGACGGTCTGTTACCCCACCACCTGCAGCACTAAAGACACGTTCCGATAATACACTGGCAGCAGGGCAAGCCAGCACCTCCAATGCATTCTGGCTAAGCTCTGGCCATGTATCCAGCTTAGAGACCCAATACTTGAACGGGGAAGAGCCGTCTGGGAGTACACTAACAGGGCAAGACAAGTAGTCTGTCACCATCTGACGGAAACGTTGCCTCCTGCTGACTGGAGCCGTCTGTGATGGTGTAGCCGTTTGTGGCGGTCCCACAAAACTTTTCCACATTTGGGCCATACTGGCCTTGCCTTGTCCTGCGGCACTGCCTCTGCTACCTCTTTGTGCAGAGCTTCCTCCACTGCCTCTACCCACATGGCTGCTTTGAAAAGCACTACCAGCAACACTCGCGGGGGGAATGGAGAACATGATGGCCTGCACAAGTGTTTCTTGGTACTCCTGCATTTTTCGCTCCCGGTTCAACTGTGGCATGAGGCTTTGTAAGTTGTCCCGGTAGCGAGGATCTAGGAGGGTGTACACCCAATAATCAGCCGTGTGGAGAATGTTGGCGATGCGGCGGTCATTTAACAAGCACTGCAGCATGAAATCAACCATGTGCTGCAGACTGCCAACTGGACCGGAAACGCTGTCCCTAGCTTGAGGCAGCATCTCAGCCTGCTCAGCATCACCCCACCCTCGCTGTACACACTGACTACTAGAGCCTTATGTACCT
Source organism: Dendrobates tinctorius (assembly GCF_039654945.1). Classification (NCBI taxonomy): domain Eukaryota; kingdom Metazoa; phylum Chordata; class Amphibia; order Anura; family Dendrobatidae; genus Dendrobates; species Dendrobates tinctorius. The sequence continues at coordinate 5,307,007 of NW_027361793.1, forward strand.
CCCTCCTCTGGAGAGATGTGTTCCTCCTCCTCCATTGACTCCTCGTCATCCTCCTCACTAAGTGTCCCCTGCCTGGGCCTTTGTGTGGAGGCACGTTGCGCAGACTTGCCAGAAGCAGATGGCATTTCTGACTCCTCATCCTCGACCTCTTCAAAAACCTCCTCACTTAGTGCTTGTAAGGTTTTTTGAAGCAGACAGATAAGGGGGACAGTCAAGCTGACTAGTGCATCATCTGCACTGGCCATCCACGTGGAGTCATCGAAGGCATGCAAAACTTGGCAGATGCCCCTCATAGTGGCCCACTCAGTGGTGGTGAAGTGTGTCCGGCGCACAGTGCGACTTGTTTGCGCCTGATGCAGCTGGTACTCCATTACTGCTGCCTGCTGCTCACACAACTGCTCCAACATATGTAACGTTGAATTCCACCTGGTGGGGAGGTCACATATGATGCGATGTTCTGGCAGGCGGAATCGGCGTTGCAGAGATGCAATGCGCGATCTTGCCATGCTGGAACGCCGCAAGTGAGCACACTCTAGGCAAACCTTGTGCAGCAGTGCATCAAGATCCGGATAGTCCCTCAGAAAGCTCTGCACGACCAAATTGAGCACGTGCGCCAGACATGGTATGTGAGTGAGGTTGCCTAGGCCCAGAGTTGCCACTAGATTTCGGCCATTGTCACTCACTACCAAACCTGGCTGGAGATTCGCTGGCACAAACCACACATCGCTCTCCTGCTTGATGGCATTCCAGAGCTCCTGTGCTGTGTGGCTCCGATTCCCCAAAGAAATTAATTTAAGGATGGCCTGTTGACGTTTGGCCACACCTGTGCTCATATCTGGCCTAACAGGCTCATGCAGTGCTGATTCCGAGGAACTAGAGTAGGAGGAGGACTCAATATGTACAGACTGCATTCCTGCAATCCTTGGAGTTGGCAGAATACGTACAGAGCCACTCTCCAGATCTGTACCCGGCTCCACAACATTGACCCAATGGGCAGTGAGGGAAAGGTATCGTCCCTGTCCATGGCTACTGGTCCACGCATCGGTGGTCAGGTGGACCTTGCTACTGACGGTGTTTAGTAGCGCATTTTTAATTTTTCCCTCCACATGCTTTTGCAGGGCAGGGACGGCTTGCCTGCTGAAATAAAAGCGGCTGGGCACATTGTATTGTGGAACTGCCAATGACATCAAGTTCCGGAAGGTGTCAGTCTCCACCAGCCTGAATGACAGCATCTCAAGGGCCAGTAGTTTGGCAATGCCGGCATTCAGAGCTAGTGCTTGGGGATGGTTTGCCGAGTATGGCCGCTTTTTCTCCCATGCCTGTGCTACCAATTGCTGGTGAGTGGCCTGGGAGTGTGCTGATGACTGCGAACGTGGTTCAGTGGGTGGAATTTCACTGGGTCTCTGGACAACAGTGGCAGAGGTTCTTCCATGGCGTTCCAGTGAGGAAGCCGAACAAGCTGTGTGTGAGCTGGAGGAAGAGGCCCCAACACGAGCTGAAGAGGTGGTAGGTGCTGCTGAAGGTTGGCCTACATCTTCAGTGTGTCTGTGTAACTCCACCTCGTGCTTGGTACGCACATGTTTCCACATATTTGTGGTATTGAGGTTGCTCACATTTTTCCCTCGTTTAACTTTCTGATGACACAGCTTGCATTTGACAATGCAAATGTCATCTGCAACTGTGTCAAAAAAAGACCACACACTGCAAGTCCTGGGAGCGCCTGTTTTCTGTTTTGGAAGAGGATTGCTCCTCACGGGTGCCAAAGTGGAGGCTACAGGCAACCAAGTCTGCCCCCGCCCTCTCCCTCCTCTTTTGGCCATTCGGGGAATCTCTTCCTCAGAGCTGCTCCCACCACCTTCCTGTGGCTGACGCCATGATGGGTCAAGGACCTCATCATCTCCACTCCCCTCTTCAAGCACCGGCTGGTCCTGGGTTGTCTCGCCAGCACCGTACGCACCAGAAATTGGCAACTGAGTCTCATCATCATCAGATGAGCACTGAGGTGTGCTGACAATAGGCACTGGCTCACCCGCCTCTTCAGATTCAGAGGTACAAAGCAGTTGCGCATCACTGCATACTCCGTCTTCTTCACACTCTAGAATGCTGCTTGGCTGGCCACCTCTTTCCAAGCCAACAGATTCTGAGAACAGAAGTAAAGATTGAGATGGCTCCTGTCCAGGGCTCTCAGACTGCCTGGGCAATTTGGCAGGTGGTGAAGAGACAGATGGTTGCTCTTCAGTGCTCTGGCCCTGGGAGGATGCGGAAGTCATTGAAGTGGATGCGTTAGCTGCCATCCATCCGACAACGGCTTCAATTTGTTCGTCACGCAGCAGTGGGGTACGGCTGCGCATGAAGGACTGTTGCCTGGTAAAAGTGGGGGATGCCGGGTCACTGGTGGCCGCAGCAGACACCGAATCCCCACGTCCTCTCCCTGCTGAATACCCCCGTCCTCTCCCTGCTGAAACTCCACGGCCACGACCACGTGCCTTACTCCCTGCCTTCTTCATCTTGATAGACTGATAAAGATAGGCAGAAAAGTAAAAAAGGGGGGCTTAGTGTTCTTATTCCTGAACACCTGCTAACCAGTATAAGAAACACTAGTTTGGCTAAGAGTGTGTGTACTACAGTTTAATATGATCTAATGTGGCCTACACAACTGTAAAGTGGAGTGTTTGGTGAACTTTATTTCCTTTTTTTTTTTGGGGGGGGAAGAAAAGGATGTGACCAAAGTTTGAAAGCTATAGTATCACAAACTTTTTGGAGCAATTACAATGCAGGAAGCTAACCTACAATGCAATTGATGAGGCTCCAAAAAATAGGGTGATACTAGTCTGGCTGGCCCTGAAGGGCACAAGCCAGCAAAAAGGCTCCTCTATCTAATCCTATATAGTGTTTGCAACCAACCAATGACAATGGATGCGGATGGAAGCACACTAATATAGGAGCAAAAATCTGGCTAAATTTGCTGCAAAAAAAGGACTATTTTTGAGGCAGTGACGCACGCTGAGCGGACTACAACCAGTGGTGGCTGTAGAACACACTGCAACGTGAGCTGCACTCACACACAGAGAGACCTATCAGACAGCCAAAAACAGTGCAGAGAAATGGGCTATAGCACTGAAAGGCTTCTGAAAGGCTCCGCTGTCCACTCCTTTAGTGTTTGCAACCAACGTATATGGATACGTATGGAAGCACACTATACAGGAGAAAAAAAAAACAGCAATAAAAGAAAAATGTGTATGAGGCAGAGACACACGCTGGGCGGCCTACAAGCAGACGTGCCTGCAGGACACACTACACAGCGTGGGTCTGCACTCACACAGCCCTTGCAGACAGCTATTAAAACAGCGCTGCTGGGCTACAAAAATATTACAGTGGTGGATTATGTAGCCTGGGTAGAGCAATAGATATGTTTGATGATCGCTATTTCTAACTGTCCCTCACAGTCTTCAACAGCAGCCTCTCCCTAACTGAATTCACAGCAGAGTGAACCCGAAATGGCGGCTGCTGCGGTTTTTATAGTGCATCATGACATCATTTCAGCAGCCAATCACAGCCATGCCAGTAGTTAACATGCCTACATGCCTAACAGGATGTGCCCACACTTCTGAGGATCCCCATTGGCTGAATCAAATCGAGCGGGCTCCTAGCATTATGGGAACTTCTGATTCCGGTATTCGATATGAAAAAAGTATCGGAACTAAGTATCAGAATTCCGATACAGCTAATATCGGCCGATACCCAATACTTGCGGTATCGGAATGCTCAACACTACCTAGGACCCGTAGTTGGCCATACCGCGGCCCTATAGTGACCATTCTTGACCTGGTAGTCATGTTCGTGTTACCAGTGTATTGTTGTTTTGATCCCTGCAAGGATAACTGTTGTTGGTTACTCAAGATAGCCCCTATAGGTAGAGTTGAGCGACTTTGGTCGGATCGGGTTTCATGAAACAAAATTTGTTTCAGATGAAACTGGTCAGACTAGGGCAAAAAAAGTCGGAGTTTTGTCCGAAACCCGACCCCAATGCAAGTCAATGGGGATTAAAACTCGGCATTGAGTGGATGAATGTCATCCGCTCAATGCCGACTTTTATTTCCCATTGACTTGCATTGGGGTCGGGTTTCGGACAAAACTCTGACTTTTTTTGTCCTAGTCGGACCAGTTTAATCTGAAACAAATTTTGTTTCATGAAACCCGATCCGACCAAAGTCGCTCAACTCTACCTATAGGTATACGTATATATAAAAGTTACATCTTAAGTTCATCCCGTCTTGCCACTGCATCCCATGTACCTGCGATTACTACAATGGGAGCTGCCCCATAGATTAACATTGGTCCAAGTGCTATGCAATTTTTTTGTCGTATAGCACACGTCCGTATTCCCTTCTAGTGTGACACCAGCCTAACAGAACACATGCTGCTCCCCAATGTCCAAGATACAGTGTGGTAAATACATGTAGCCAGTGACTGGCACTTTTCTCTTGTAAGAAAGACACTTAAAATCCTCTGAAGCTTAGCAACTGGATACATTTATGAAGTGTGTTAACAAGACTCTGTGGATGGTACTGACATGTGGGTACTATTTGGCATTGAATGAAATGTATTGCAACACATGTAGTTCCGTTGCAGTATTTCAGCATTGTATATAATGGTATTCTGTATTCTCAAGTGAAAAGAGCTTATCATATTGAATAGCTGCAGCTCTACAAAGCTAAAATTAGGTGGTCTACAGTGAAATCCAAAGTGCAGGCAAATGGTGATGAGTGAACGTGCTCGGATAACATTTTATCGGAGCATGCTTGGGTCTTATCCGAGCATTTGGGCATTATCGTATATTATGCTTGAGTCCCTGATGCATGATTTGTGGCTGTAAGGCCTGTTTCACAAGTCCTGATATTTCGGGTACAAAAAGAAATGGTACCAAAGATGTCAGTGTCTATGTGTCTGTGTATGTAATACTTGCAGCACACGTGTGGCAACCATGTGAGCATTAGTGCTGAAGATGGCTTTCATCATTCTCCCCTGCTTTGCGGGCGATCAGCGAGAGTAGTGGAGAATGATGAGTTATGTTCAACTGATAACAGCGACAGCAGGCGGCGACTGAGGGGACTATTACTCCCATCAGCCTACACCTACTGCGGCAAATAATTGTGAGAGCAGCAGGCGGCTGATGGGAGTATTCATCACTCGCCATCTGCGCTATAAATAAATACAAAATCCAGTGTGGGTTCCCCTGTATTTTTTGATAATCAGCCAGGTAGGTAAAACCTGGAACTGGGGGCTGCAACCCTCAGCTGTGAGGGTTAGCAAAGCTGTTTATCAAAAATAGAGGGGTCCCTATGTTGTAATTTTTAATTATCTAAATAAACTGCAGTGACCTCATCATTGACTTTTTCCAACAGTGCTGAGGCCACTGCAGTTCAGCCCAGCTGGGAACGCAGTCTCACTGACCAGCGGTAACCTTGATGACGTCACCGCTGGTCAATGATGCTGCGCTTGCAGCAGCTCATTAACCAGTGGTTCTCAGCCTGATCAGTCGCATCTTGGCATCATCCAGATTGAAAGCTATTTATCCCCACATGGATTATGGCATGGGACAGAAAAACAGACAGGTGAGAGATATTGCTTTTTTTTACTTTTGACCTATAACAGGAGATGAGGGATTCAGTGGAATTAGGCGTTAGATCAATATAACTGTTTGTTATTTTTAAATAAAAATGTACAGGTGTTTTATTTTACTTCAAACAAAGGAATTATAGATGCCTATCCATTACTAAGCTATGGACTTGATGTCATCACAAATATTACCCCACTTGCCATTGCTTCATGACAAGTGGGAAGAGCAGAGCAAAGCACCAGAAATGGCACATCTAGTAGATGTGCCATTTCTGTCTGGCTGCGGGCTGCTTCTTTTAGGCTGGGGGAGTCAAAATCCATGACCTCTAACCAGCCGGAAAATACCAGCCGCCAGCTATCTTCTTTAGCAAGGCTGGTTGTAAAAAATGGGGGGCACACCATTTTTTAAAATTATTTAAATGATTTAACAAAACAGCATGGGGACCTCTCTATTTTGATAACCAGCCTTGCTGAAACGGACAGCTGAGGGTTTTGCCTGGCTGGTTACAGAAAATACAGGGAAACCTACACCAGATTTTTTATTTATATATTTATAGCGCAGGCAGCAGGTGATGAATACTCCCATCAGCCGCTCCTGCTCTCACTGTTATTAGCAACAGCTGGTGTAGGCTGATGGGAGTAATAGTCCCATCAGCCATTGCCTGCTCTCACTGTTTTCACTTGAATATAACGCTCATCATTCTGCCCTGCTTGAGCTGATTGCCGGTAGAGCAGGGGAGAATGATGAGAGCCATCTTCAACACTCGGCGCTGGGTAGCAGTGCTTAGGCTGGTTTCACATTAGCGTATCTGTGCGCAACCTATGATCCACATAGATCCGCATGCGTCATGCGTACATATCTTTAACATGTTGTACGCAGGGACAAGTGTTTGCATTCATTTGCATACGGATGCGTACGCATGCATCGTTTCGCGATATGCGGCATTGTGTGGTGAACGCAGCATGTCGCATTTTTTGAGGCATCAATTATGTGCAGCCATTACTGTCTATGGGACCGCATTTGTACGAAAGGACATGCGTACGTATGCATTCGATACGCCTGAGTTCTTCAGACTGAACATGTCCAGGAACTGGTTTCAGCCACTCCTAAAAGAAAGGGGTATCAAAGGGGACGAGGACACAGCAAATTCATTTCTCTCCATACTCTGGATGCAAGCACAAGACTTTGGATGTAAGTATAGAAGCTTTGAAAATGTCTGTCTGTCTTTGCAGTCTGTACTCTGTACTAATTTTTTTTTCTGTTCCTTGAAAACTGTTTGCTACTCCGGTCCTGGTGCTGCCTTCCTGGTGCTGCCTTCCTGGTGCTGCCGCCTTCCTGGGGCTGCCGTCCTGGGGCTGCTGTCCTGGTGCTGCCTTTCTGGTGCTGCCTTCCTTTTTCTGCCATCCTGGTGCTGCCTTTCTGGAGATGCCATCCTGGTGCTGCCGTCCTGGTGCTGCCATCCTGGAGATGCCGTCCTGGTGTTGTGCTGCTGTCCATCCTGGTGCTGTACTGCTGTCCCTGTTCTGTGCTGCCTGACTGCTGTGCCGTTGGACTACTGCCTGTAATGTAAGTGTGGTGCCTCTGAAAGTTCAGTCACCACAGAGGTGCTGCACCTCCTCCTGAGGTGTGGCATCCCACTTCCCAGGTAAGATGGTAACACCTCACCAGAATCCAACACCTGCATCCAGCACAGACACCTTAGAACAGCAGAGCACCCTTTATGGCAGCTGCTTTGGTTCATGAAGGGTTCTGGGTGGAGGGTGGAACTTAGAGACACTAAGAGGGGAAAGCTGACAAGAAGTTAGGCAGAGAATCTCCTGAGAGGGGGAGGAAGGTAGAAGTTCCCCACAGGGGGAGTGGAGAGGAGATCTCTCAACTGTGATAATCCCCGGCGGAGGGATAGAGAGAGAAGGTGTTTGCAGCAGCCTCCTGTAAGCTGGAGCTGTTTGCAAGGAAAGAGGAAAATAGAAGGATCAGTTGTTCAGAAGGAAGATCAATAAGCACGGAACATGAGGAGGAGAGAGACTGGGAGCTGAGGCTAGTGCAGAGCCTTTCCCTAAGTTCATTGTGCCAAGGCCGGGCGCTGTTATCCGAGGCTGTTTGGGATACTAATGATCCTGCAGCAGAAACCAGAGGAATAGGAGTTGAGACCGCTCTATTTCCACTAAAGACTCGAAGACACAGTGGCAACCTATGTGTGAGCCGGGACATGATTGATGGAGTCCCTGAAGCAGGCTACAGCCACCTGTCATATGAGTGGAGTTTAAGTAACATCGAGAAGGAGGCACTTGAGTGTATTTAAGAACTGCAAGTACTTCAGATTAGCGCTAGAGAGATGTTCAGAAAAGGCACATTTGGAAGGGAGTGCTGGAAGGGTTAATTCCATCTGCCTGGGAGTTGGCTGAGTCCCTGACCTGGAAGCTGCAGCATTGAAGCGGGCACCTGTCTGTGCCAGAACGTGAGTAAAAGAATTGGAACTGTATTCAGGTGTGTCACTGCATTCTTCCTGTGCAGCCCACTCAGCACTGCTACATCTCTGTGCCTAACACTACACCATCTACTTCAACTACTATTACTACTGCCCTGGGACTACAGCTCTACCTGTGGAGAGCTATTACATCTTTGCTGCGCCCCACCATCTGTCCCAGAGGATCTGCACCGCAGCGTCGGCCCAACACCTTCATTGCCGAATACCACAGGTGGTGTCACAAACTATCTACCTATAAACTTTATTCCATTCCACCCATTTTACATTGGATGCCCAGGGCCACGGACCGGGTCACCGCCACCGTGACATGTCCCTCTGAGACACCGGCCCGGTACTGAGTATCCCACAACAACCCTGGGGGTGATCCATAAGTATTGGTGTCCTTTTTTTTTTTTTTTTTGCTTCATTGTATTTGGCTCTTAACAAGTTTAATTTTTCTTCTCTGTTATTTTCTCTAGTGTTTCACTTGACTGCTGCCTGCTATTCCAACATGTCCTTCAGTGAAGCTTCCGAGCGTGGACATGACACCGATTATGTAATCACATTTGATATACTGATTGGTATGTATTGACTGGCAATACTATACATGTGGTAAATCATGTATTTTCTTTACAGGTACCTTCCAGTGCAGAACAGCAGGAGCAGTCAAGTGGAAATTAATCTTCCCACAATCGTCGGTCTCAAGTTTCTGAGGAGGAAAGACAGGGTGTAAATATTCTTTTCTTTATCAGAGTTGAAACTGAATATGTTTTTTTTACTTCATCTATAGGTTCCAAAATGTGAGGAAGGCAAACCAGACATTGACAACGACCAACTAATTCAATCTGTGCAAGAGCAAGCAGTGTTGTGGGACCCCATGATCGTAATCATTCTGACTCAGCATGGATTTGACGACTCTGGAAAGAAGTGGCAAGATCGCTGCTGGCTGATTGGGACCGTGCCACGCCACATGCCAGAAAGGAATTTCATAAGTATTGCAATGTGGTCTAACGTAGCAGTGAACCTGTTAATGTAGGTGCATTGTTTAACAATTAATCTTTTCCTTTTTTCCCCCTTCACAGCGAAGAGAATAAAAGTCCGCTGGCATTTGATGAAGGATCACTTCAATAAGGACATGAGAGAGGAGAGTTGGGTTCGAAGTGGTTCTGCTCCAACAATCCGAAAATATACAGTAAGTACCATTGTCAGCTTTTGTTTCTGAGGCCTGCGGTTGCTTAGCGAACGTGAGTATCTTTTGTGTTGTCTTACTATTATTAAAATTTTTATTTTTTTTACTAATGTTTTTCATTTATTTTCCACACAGAACCTGGAGCAGCACCACACAACCTGGATTTTCCTCTTTTGGAGTGGCCCCTCATCGACCAGCCAATGAACATGCCCAATCCCAATCATCCACCAGCGATGGAGCAACCAGGCAGGCTTCACAGGCTGGGGAACAAGCAGTAGGTCCATCTGGTTTTCCCCTTCTCCCAGCCCTCTGCCACTACTTTACTTGGATCTGCTCGCCAGCGGCAGAGGGCTTGGGAGAGGTCAGTCATGCTTAAGCGTTACCGATTTTGTGACGCAGCAGCGATATTGCTAGCGATATCGCTATGTGTGATACTTACTTCCGACCGGCTCCTCCGCTGGTTATTGCTGATCACGCAAGAACATCCTGGGCCGTTTCTCGTCGGAAGCTTCCTGCTGGGCTTCCTGCTGGCGCCGACGAGCGACGCGTGGATGCCGGCGGAAAAAGACATCATCGCTGCATGTGACAAGTAAGTAACGACCGCTGCTGCGTCGCTGCATCACTAGTGAGATCTGCCTGTTTGGCAGCTCACTAGCGACCATTTAGCGATGCACCAGCGATCCTGACCGGGTCGTATCATTGTCGGTATCGCTGGTGCATCGCTAAATGTAACGGGACCCTTAGGCTTGATCTTCCTGGATGGGATTAAGGTGGACTGGATAGTGGGTTCACTCAGGTAAACACACTTTTCAAGGAAGTCCACAGACGCCTTGACCACCTGGAAGCTGGCCTTAATAGACCAGCACGACATTATTTTTCTGCCATAAAACGGGGCGTGTCAGAAAATCTTAGTCCTGAACTCCAGTTGTATGTGATGATGTTAAATATTAATAATCCGTTAATTTCTTATAAGACTCAGTTCTGTACATTGCTTTAGCTTACACGACATAGGCTATTTTTAAGCTTGGCTCATGGTAGAAAGACAGCTCCATATATTTAGAGACCACGTGCTTTAGGAGACGTATATAATTCATGGCTAACTGTAGAGGTCGCTCTTCTTCCCTCACCATCATGAGAGACAGACACGAAGATGTCATCTGTTCTGACATGACATGACATAACAGCTGGTATGTTACTTTACTACGAAGAAGCCGAACTGAGAGACAGACGCCATTTGCCATGTGAGATCCCGGAGAGAAAGAAGAATACATGCTGCTTTGCTATGAACAATGGACAATATCTCTTTCACTTATTTTTATTCACCTGTTTTTCTGTAATAACCTTTCTTTGATGGAAGAATCCAAATAAACCACTATATTTTTATCTGGTAACTAGTCCTGAATATTTTACAGGATATGCATTATTTTACATTGGAGAGCCAGCCAGATCTGCATTTTTGTACTTTTTTGCGGATTTCCCTCCACTTGCCCAAAAGGGGGATTGGACTTTGCTAACGTCAAATCATATGTGCAAGTTATCGGGAATTCCACTACTTACAAGAATCACACAGAACCTAGAAGTAAGAATTGCCAGATAGATTGAGAAGTACTACAAGTGCCAAAGTGCCAGACGTGCTGAAACCAAGACAAGAGCCCAGCGTTGTCTATCAAAGGAACAAGCTGAGAAATTTCAAGGTAAGAGAAATGGATGTAATTAATTCTTATGCTAAGCAGAGTAGATTGAAATTTAAGTCTGTAGACAATTCTAATTCAGAAGTTTTATGGTTAAGTTTATATGCCGAGTGTGAACTCGAGAATCAAAGGTTAGATTCTAAGTTTTTCAATAGAGAAAGAGAGAGATTAAAAAATATTCTACAGATGGTAGATATATTTCATAGATCTGTGTCAGAGAAATCTAAAAATGATTGTGTAGAGGATAGTGATATTCCCGAGATTTACTGTAATGTGGAGAAACAGTTACAAGTAGCAGCAGCCATTGAAGGTGACCTTGCAGACGTGGAACAAGATGGAGAAGTAGGAGGAGACTTCAGAACTGACGTAGAGGACGTACAAGGGAAAGACGTACCACTAAAAATAGACGACTCACAGGCCCAAACCTGAAAGAAAGTAAGAAAAATTTTGCTTAAGATATGCAAAATAATACCTGCATATGAAAACAAAATAGATGTTTGTAGAAACTCTGAGGTTTTTGAAAGTTGTGTTGATAAATTTGATTTATCTAACGAGGAGAAGAATCAGTTGTTCAAAATGTGGATCCCTGTAACCTTTTCCAGGAGGTTATCTTTAAAGTTATCTGGTGAAACACATGAGAATTTAACTGATAAAGACAGATTAAAAATTCTCATTTTTTGTTCATCAAATGAAAATCATCCAGATATTGATATTCTTCAAAAATTAAGGATTGGTCGGAAGGAATGTATTTTTACGTTCATGTCCATATATGAACGTTTGTATAGAATGCTGAGTGAGAATGTCAAAACACCGTCCCTCATAAGGAGTTTTGTAAGCAAATTTTGGTTTCTAAATCCTGCATCTCGTGTTATTGCGTCACAAAAAGATTCTTTATTTGAATGTGCGCAATCCCTTGATTTTGCCAGAAAACACGAGAATCGTGAGAGGAAAGTAAATTGTGCTAATTTTGTAAAGACAGGCAGAGTAAAATCTTATCAGAAGCCTGTATTAGCAAAACCTTCTAAAATGAGTTTTCCCCAAAAGCAAATATATGAAGAACAAAGGAGATCACATGTTTGTTATAAGCCATATGGAATGATGCAAAGAATCACCGAAAAGACACAAATTGAGTTAAGAAAAATGATGAGTTCTGATCTTCTTCCTGTAACAAAGATGGCCGAATTTGACAGACAGAAACAGGTGGTGAGTGACATCATGGCCTGTAAACTGAATACTCTGCTCCAAGAATCTATCAGCTTTAAAATGGCAAGAACCTTTCAGGATATTTTTTGCAGAGAAATAAGTATGGGTGTAGGAATTGGCTAGAAAAAGTAATTATATATATATATTTTGTGTAACAGTGTTATACAATTAGTGAGTTATATGTAATTATTTTATAGGTTATAATCCTGTAGTTTTATGGTTTGTGGATATATACATATTCATACTGTATATATAGAGTGTTTGTAGAAGTAGAAATAGTAGAACTGTATTTTTTTTTTAATGAAAATTAAAATCTACATCAGTAATAATACTTAGAATTATGAATATGATATTAACCTTATCTTTTATGTTTCCTTAGAATTTTCATTTCAAAGCAGGACTTAATCGGGAAAAATTCTCTTACAAGGATTTATGCCTTTATTTACACAGGAAGTTGCAATAATTGCATGATTTTATATATCTAACCCTTAAAAGGAAATAACTGATTGCATTTTAAAATGTGTGTGTGTTTTTTTACTGCATGGTTTGAATGACAACCACAGCAGGGGAATTTGAACCTTGTTCTAATAATACAAGTATACCAGTATACTATGTCCCTGTTCCTTAGGAAAAGAATTTTCAAGGGGGTCTCAACTTTTGCAAAGCAATGGAATTTTTTTTCCAGGCCTAAATGTCAAGTATATATATATATATTTATGTCATGTGTATTTGGGGAATATTCAAAGAAATATTAAGAGACTAAATTGAAATAGTTTACAATGCATTGATAATTAGGATAATTTGGGTTAAAACACGTGTATTCATCACACCTTCGTATGTGAGGTATTTGGTTTAAACTTAATATGTGACACAGTCTGAGTGACAGTGACTGAGTGTATGAGCAGCTGCTGAGCGAGTAATGTGATACGTTTGTGAGGCCTCAGGATCCTGAATGCATGAGAGAAAGGAAAAAAAACCCAAAAGCTTTTATCTTTAGGAGGAAATATGCAGATCAGTTAAATTATTAGAATATTAAGATACATAATGAAATATTATCTATACAACATATATTTCTATATTTCTATAGTAATTATTATTTCTTGATTTAGTTAATAGTGGATAAGTGCAAAGTGCAATCGCACATCAAAATGGTTTATGCAAATTAATTTTTCCAAAGGATAATTTTATGATATTCAAATTAATTTTGATGGTTACACATCTTCAGACAAATAATGGTATAAGCAAGTATAAATTCACATAATTTATACATTAATTATTTTTAATTTTGGTTTTGATAAATGAATTATTTCATAGAACAATATTTTTTGGTATTAAGGGGGAAAATATGTTTTTGATCCTGACTACATCATCACATTTGATTAATACCTCTTCTTCACACATTTTAATAGGAAAAAATATTAATAAGGTACAATGGTATAAGTATTGGGTATAATAACAAGTATTATAAAGAGTCATTTCTTTACACTAAGAGGAATTACATGCAAAGTTGCATAATTTGAATATTTTGGTAACACAAGTTTATGACAATTATGAAATAATCCAGATCATGGAAATATTAAGGGTATATGTTACTGAAGACATAACTACTCTGCATCAACATAAAGGCCTTGTTCTTATTTTTATTTTTATTCTTATTTTTCATTATTTTTAATTCTTTCACCAATATTTAGTAAAGTAAAATCTACTGAGAATATTGCTTCATTAAATATAGCAATTATATGGTTCTATTACTAAGGAAAATGTTTCACTTCTGAGTTATATGCAACAATTCTTTTATTCATTCATTCGCTCACTCATATATTCTTATTTTGGTTCATGGCTTTACATTCCTACATATTATTAGTATAATAAATATATTCCTTATTAATAAAGATGAAAACACTGATTACATAAAACACAGTGACACCTATGGGTTGAAAAAGGTAATTACACCTATGACATAAAAATGTTCTATCACATGAAAAAATATGGATAATAATGTATTATCACTTATTATTGGTTTATTATTTCAAACATTGAAATCCATATACAGTACAAATTCTGATAATAATTATATGGATATTACTGATTGCTATGGTACGCTGTGATATTATAGGATAGGAAAATTACCGGATTTGGTATAGACTAGGGAATGAAGACTTCAAGCAAGATACTGAAATTACGTTAATAAAGACTTTTCATATTAAAATTGATTCTTATCAGTTGCAAGAAGAAGAATGCCGCGATCCAGAAGTCCCAGAAGGTAACAAAGCTATGACTTCTCAGTAAGACTGTGTTAATTACAAGTGCAGTATCCACCACTGACAGTCACAATTAAAGTGTCTAACCTGACAACCAGAGGACGATGATCCTACGATGCTGATGTGAACTGTGTTATCACGTTCTTATCAAGTTCCAGAAGTTTTCAATCACCTGTAAAGCTTCGATGTAAAGCTGGTGAACAATAAGGTAATTGTCAGGAAGCTACAACCCTGACATATGTCCTGTGCATTAGGACAAGGACTGGTTATGGTGCTATGTTTAGCAAGGAAGAGTCATTTTAACCCTTGCTTTGCTGACCAAAGACGTCACACCTGTTCAAAGACCAGTGCCGATGGAGGATTCCAGAATATCCAAGGCGAGCCAATGTAAGCCCAGGTTTTTAAAGGTGACACTGCACAGATATTAAAGCTGCATTTCATCTATAGACTTTGTTTCTTATCAACATTTGAATTTATGGACTTTAATTTTTACACAACACGATTTCTACAACATCTATATGCTATAGAAAAACTGTGTTTTTAAAAGAACCAAGAAGAAGATAGAAGACATCAAAATGAAGACCAGATGACATCAGATGATGATGACTGAACCTGAGATGCTTCAATTTAGACTTAGGGAAGTATAATTATACATATTTTATATGAATATTGTTCACGGCTTACCATAACATGAATTCACATCAATTGTGTCATTGAGTACTTATAACGGTAATCTGATATTATTATTATGATTGATATTAAATTATTTTGTCAAAGAAGAAGAAAAGAAGAAAGAAGATCTTGTTATATTTTGAGGGTTCCAATTAATGTCTGTCTCCCTCAAAAGGGGGAATTGTTAAATATTAATAATCCGTTAATTTCTTATAAGACTCAGTTCTGTACATTGCTTTAGCTTACACGACATAGGCTATTTTTAAGCTTGGCTCATGGTAGAAAGACAGCTCCATATATGTAGAGACCACGTGCTTTAGGAGATGTATATAATTCATGGCTAACTGTAGAGGTCGCTCTTCTTCCCTCACCATCATGAGAGACAGACACGAAGATGTCATCTGTTCTGACATGACATGACGTAACAGCTGGTATGTTACTTTACTACGAAGAAGCCGAACTGAGAGACAGACGCCATTTGCCATGTGAGATCCCGGAGAGAAAGAAGAATACATGCTGCTTTGCTATGAACAATGGACAATATCTCTTTCACTTATTTTTATTCACCTGTTTTTCTGTAATAACCTTTCTTTGATGGAAGAATCCAAATAAACCACTATATTTTTATCTGGTAACTAGTCCTGAATATTTTACAGGATATGCATTATTTTACAGATGAAGGCCTGTCAGGATGCTTTCACCGAGGCCATGTAGCTGTCTCGATATCAGCAGCAGACAAAAAGTTCTTTCCCTACAGGTCAACAGGCTCCAGCACAGCATCAGTGGCAGAATCCACCAGGACTTGGATACCAGTCTGCTCAACAAGTGACCTATCCACCACCACCACCACCGCTGGACATTAGGACTGTTCCTACAGTCCCCAGCTACACCAATGCAGCCAAGTGCAGCAGTCAAGCGTTCAACTTCCACCAAGCATCTGAGTGCAGCAGCCCAACCTTCAACTTCCACCATGCATCTGAGTGCAGCAGCCCAGCCTTCATCTTCCACCACGCAGCCGAATTCAGTAGCCCAGCCTTCAACTTCCACCACATAGCCGAGTTCAGCACCCCAGGAACCGGAAAAAAAAGGCTGAAGAACCAGCAAAATGAAGGCCAGGAAAAGAAAAGTAGCAAAGAAACATTACCCCCCTCTACCCTCACCTCAGAATGTGTCTTGTTTCCAATTCTCTCCCCACCTTCCCTTGTTTCTCTCCCATCCAATGTGTCAATCCCTTGCAACTTGTATTCCACTCCTAATGTGTCCTCTTCCCCCAATGTGTCCTTTACCAATGTTTCTGACCCAATCCTCCAATTGACTGCCACTTCCCCTGTAACAACTTCCCCAACCACTCCTAGCCTACCATCACAGCCCGACTCCCCCCAGGTCCACAACAGAACTCTCTCCCGCAGAACCCTATAGTAAATCCCATTATTTTTCTTGTTTTTTTATTTGTGTTAAAGGTGGAATTGTTTTAATTTTTGTTTCTAAAAAAATTTTTTTCACAATACCTGTCTCCCTGTGTTTTCTTTATCTCTTTATTTAAACATGTGTGTATTGTTGAGTGAAGTATTAATGGGTATTATAGTCAAGGTGTTTATTATTAAAGTTAAAGTCAGCAAACAGTACAGGTACATAACATTACAGGTACAGTTTACTTAGCGACTTAAACCATTTTGTCTTGCCATGCCACACGTCCAATATCCGAAACAACGTAGGCAGCAAATTTATCCCTCATTTGGGCAACTTGCACTGTAGTCCTCAGATTATGATCTTGGTAATCCTGCAATGTGGTATTGTCACGAGGACCTGTCCTGTGTGACGCGACCAGCAGGCCGGTAACTAGAACAACAGGATGCGGCACGTGATACTGTCCTGTGTGACACGGCTCGCAGGCCGGTAACTAAAACAACAAGACAAAGGGAAGGGAAACAGTTACAACAGTGGGCCCTGCGATAGGGAAAGGGGACATGGAGACCTCCTGCACTCCCCCGAGTCAGTGTGCTTAACGCTCCTAACGTTCCTTATGCCGGTTCCGCACCGGGCGCCGATCAGGAACCTGTCGCCCTAGCACACCCTACATCTATCCCTTGCTAGGGAACTGGGTGGCGCAGGCACTGGCCCCACCGCTATACTAATACACACTAAGGAAAAACACAAACAGGGAGACACCACTTAGCTTTACTCTGTTGCACTTGCTCCTGGCAACAGAGTCCACCACCAGCATGCAGTTCTCCTCCTGAATCGCTGCCACCAAGCTCTGTCAGAGCTACAAGGAAAACCAAATGACTCCTTTCACAGCAGGATAAGACAGTGCTGCAAGGAACGCTCTTCAGCTCCTTCCTCCACCAAGGATGGTTGAAAAGAACACTATCACCAACACTGATTGCAACACCTGTGACTCTTTTATAGCAGAGCCAGCAATCACACCTGAATAATAATCATGCACTTAACTAAAGAAACTAGAGTGCAATGACGCTCACTACCACCGGGGGTAAACTTAGAACAAACGACACCACAGTGCAATAATCCTAATGGCCACCGGGGGCAAAAACCAACCTTAAGCACAGCTTAGGAAAAAAAAAAGGTTACCTGTTCTTTTATATGTCCTGATCCAGCATGGATCATGACAGTACCCTCCCCTTAATGAGGGGCCTATGGACCCTCAAAACAGCTCCCCATCAGGGAACCACCTACAGCGGGGATGCCCAGACCCAGAGTTCACTCCCGCAACTACCTGCATGTCAGGTTGATGAGAAACGAGTCCGCTGGTATTGGCAACGTATGTTCTGGAGGCAACACAGAACTCCAAAGTTCTGACCTGGGGAACGGCTTGTGTATGTGTATGCTTGGCATGAGCTGGTAAGACTCCACAACACACTTCCACGGGATGTTCTTTGGTGGCCACCCATACACGCTCGTTCACACACAGGTCTGGACCTGAATGTTTATTGCCACTCGTTCGTCTGTCACCACTTGGAGAACTCTTTCTGGGATTGACAACAGAGGTGTCCCCCTGTGTCACCACACTCACACCCCCGCACCTTACCAAGGGGTATACCACCCTCCAATCCCTTCCACCACAAGGTCTGCGCCTCCCAGGGTTGGCCAATGGTGAGGGTTGAGACTTGCCCCCACTCTCCTGCAGCACATCTGCTGCCTTCACCGGAGAGGAAGGGGTCAGTTGAAGAGAGACGGTAGAGACAGTAGTTCCTAGGCAGCAGTCCTCACACGAGTGCCCCCAGCTAACCACTTCCCTCGCCCGCCAGTCTATTACCGGGTTGTGTCTCTTCAGCCAAGGGAGGCCTAAAACAATAGGTACTGGCCATCCCTCCAAGACGTAGCATGAGAAGGACTCCTCATGATGTCCTATATGCAGATGGATATTCTCTACGACCTTGGTCAAGCTCCCCTGGCTCAGTGGAACAGAGTTTATGGCCCAGATGCTTATAGGCTGAGCTAGTGTCCTACACCTCAGACCATGAGACTGGACAAAGCGAGCATCCATCAGACTGAGTCCTGCTCCGCTGTCCACAAACACCGGTATCACCTCCGGTACCCCGCCAGCCAAGACCTCTGCTGACATGGTACTTTGGGAGGGCAAAATGTATACTCCCTGGTCGCCTCCCTCCAAGCGACCAGGGGAATGCGGCTTCTCAGATGGCACAGATAATTTGGCACGCAGTGGGCAAGCCTTCAGGACATGACCAGTCTGCCCACAGTACAACCATGCCGACACCACTCCCCGAACTGTAGGCAGCTCCGTACACAAACTAGCTCCTATTACTTGAATAGGTTCGTCTGGAGATCTGGCATGAACTGGGCAGGCTCTCATAAAATGGCCTGGCTTCCCACAGGAAAAGCATACCCCCCCACCATGACGAGCCGCAGACACCCCCTTTTTTGTATCAACAACACCTGGCTGTCTGGGTTCCTCTGTCCGCACTGGTGGGTTCTCCTCCCTGGCGAGGACATCAGGGGGCATTTTTTGTATATGTCTCACCCTAAGGCGTCTATCCACCTGGTTGGCAAGGGACATGGCGGCCTCCAGCGACCTGGGAGCGGCGTACTGCACCAGAGTATCCTGCAACTTTGGAGACAAACCCTGCACAAATTGACTCCTAAGTGCAGGGCCATTCCACTGAGTATTAGTGGCCCATCTCCTAAACTCTGAGCAGTACCCCTCAGCGACCCGGGCTCCCTGTTTACACCTACGGATTCGAGATTCCGCCAGGGCGACGCCATCAGGATCCCCATACACAAGCGCCAAAGCTGCAAAGAACTCGTCCACGGACTCTAAAGATGGAGAATCGTCCGGTAGGGAGAAGGCCCAGGATTGGGGATCCCCTTTAAGAAGGGACATAATAATTCCCACCCATTGCTCTTCACTCCCCGATGAACGAGGGCACAGCCTGAAATACAAATTACAGGCTTGTTGAAATGCCAAGAATTGATCTCTCCCTCCAGAAAATCTGTCAAGGAGGGATATCTTGGGTTCTGGCTGAGCCTGTTCCTGGACCAAGCCCCCAGAGCCCACCAACAGCCGCAGCTGCCGCACCAACCCTCCGTGCAGCCCACTAATCTCATTAGTAAAGGTCTGCAGCAATTCGGCAAAGGGCTGAACTGGGTCCATGGCTCAGCAGGGAAAAAGTTGTGGTTGGTGATAATGTCACAAGGACCTGTCCTGAGTGACGCGACCAGCAGGCCGGTAACAAGAACAACATGACTCGGCACGTGATACTGTCCTGTGTGACACGGCTCGCAGGCCCGTAACTAAAACAACAAGACAAGGGAAGGGAAACAGTTACAACAGTGGGCCCTGCGATAGGGAAAGGGGATGTGAGACCTCCTGCACTCCCCTGAGTCAGTGTCCCTAATGCTCCTAACGTTCCCTATGCCGGTTCTGCACCGGGTGCCGATCAGGAACCTGTCCCCCTAGCACACCCTAAACCTATCCCTTGCTAGGGAACTGGGTGGCGCAGGCACTGGCCCCACCGCTATACTAATACACACTAAGGCCTCTTTCACACTTCAGTTTTTTACAATCAGTCACAATCCGCCAGGTTTTGAAAAAAACGGATCCGCTATTTTTTTTAGAGGATCCGTTTTTTTCCCCATTGACTTTCATTATAGGCGGATTGTGACGGATTGCCGTCCGTTGCATCTGTTTTTTTTGCGGATCCGCCAAAAGTTGCTGTCCGTCACCATCCTCAAAGATTTCAAAACGGAGCTTGCAACGTTTTTTTCTCTGGCGGATCCTCCAGACACTGATTTAACCCGAAATTCTTTCTGGGTGCCGGACAAAAATTCTCTCTCTCTCTCACCTTTTCCAGGCTGTGATTCCTTTAAAATTCTTCATTTGTCGGATCCGTCCAAAAAACGGATGGGTGGCATCCGTTGTCATCAGTTCTAAAACGGATCCGCCATCCGTCCTTTTGGCGGATTTTGACTGATGCAAAAAACTGAAGTGTGAAAGAGGCCTAAGGAAAAACACAAACAGGGAGACACCACTTAGGTTTACTCTGCTGCACTTGCTCCTGGCAACAGAGTCCACCACCAGCATGCAGCTCTCCTCCTGAATCATTGCCACCAAGCTCTGTCAGAGCTACAAGGAAATCCCATATGACTCCTTTCACACCAGGCTAAGACAGTGCTGCAAGGAACGCTCTCCAGCTCCTTCCTCCACCAAGGATGGTTGAAAAGAACACTATCACCAACACTGATTGCAACACCTGTGACTCTTTTATAGCAGAGCCAGCAATCACACCTGAATAATAATCATGTGCACTTAGCTAAAGAAACTAGAGTGCAATGGCGCTCACCACCACCGGGGGTAAACTTAGAACAAACGACACCACAGTGCAATAATCCTAATGGCCACCAGGGGCAAAAACCAAACGTAAGCACAGCTTAGGAAAAAAAAAGGTTACCTGTGCTTTTTATATGTCCTGATACAGCATGGATCATGACAGGTATTAACAGGTTCCTCAAGTTCTAAGTTGCAAGAAGCGTTGCATTCAGCGACCACAGGAGATATGATTCTTAAAACTTAACATTTATTAAGCCATTATATTAAAAAAGCACAGATGTATGGAAAAAACAGTCCCAGTGCAGGGAAGGAATCCTACATGTTTCAATCTAAACAGTCTTAATCATGATTGAATCCATGATTAAGATCGTTTAAGTTGAAACATGTAGGATTCCTTCCCTGCACTGGGATTGTTTTTTCCATACATCTGTGCTTTTTTTATATAATGGCTTAATAAATGTCAAGTTTTAAGAATCATCTCTCCTGTGGTCTCTGGATCCAACTCTTCTTGCACATTGGATTTCCTTACCGCCGGGACCAGGGTGGCTCCGTGCGCCGATGACCAGCCAAGGAAACAAGACATAATGGGATGAGCTGAACACTTTTTCCTTTTTAACTTCTAAGTTGAGTCGCTCTTTTGCCAGGATGTAATTGTGCATAACTATACATGCTTTCACAAGCTCATCAATAGTCTTAATTTTAAGATTGATAGCTGTACCCAAAATGCGCCATTTAGATACCAGCAATCCAAAGGCACACTTCACAGTTCTTCGTGCCCTTGTCAGTCAGTAGTTGTAAATCCTTTTGGTGTGATTCAAGTCCCGACTTGAGTATGGTTTTATGAGGTTGGCACACATTTGAAACGACTCATCCCCAACCACAACAAACAGCATTGGAGGTCCTTCAGTGTTCGGAAGAGGTCATGGCTGTGGAAAATTGAAGTCATTACCATACAAACTTTGACCCATGACTGAGTTTTTAAAAGTCTGGGAGTCATTTCCTTGTCCAAAAGAGCTAATGTCCATGGTGACAAATCGACAGCACCTGCCATAGCAGGTTTCATAATCAGAATGTGTTTGCCGTCCACGGCCCCCATACAGTTTGGAAAATTGCAAACATCCAGAAATTTTGCAGAATATTCCAACCAGAGTTCAGTTGTGGGTTGGGGGAGGAATTCTTCATGCAGAATGTCACATAAAGCACGGCAAGTGTCTCCAACAATGCCATAAAGGGTGGACACTCCAATGCGGAATTGAAAATGTAGAGATGATAAGGTCTCTCCGGTAGCCAGGAATCTGCGGAACAGAAAATGTGAAAAAAAACCATTACATGGCTTTTCAAACAATAATATTAATGACAGGTGTTTCTTTTTCAACATTACGTACCTTAGGGTCACCAACAGACGTTCCTCACCAGGAATTGCTCGACGTAGTTGTGTGTCCTGCCTGGTGATGGATCCTCGGACACTTTGCAGCAAGTCATCGAAGCTCTGTTCCGACAGTCTCATGTACTTGAAAAACTTTTGTGGGTTTTCACGCAGTTCAGTGCACAACGAGTGGTAGGCTCCACGGCTCTCTCGGACTTCAATGATGGGGTGTTGCCAATAGTGATGACGATGTCTTCTCCGTCTTTCTCTTCTTCTTTCTTCTTCACAAGCCACAGCAAAGACAACAGCCAATTTCAATTGCAAATCAAGATTAATCATGAAGCTCTCCACGCTAAGATTCATCTTGCAGCTGGATACAGCAGCAAAAAACGAGGATTTCATCTGTGCAGAGTGTCTATATATAATCAAAGAGAAGATCCCAAAAGGGAAAAAAAAAAAAAAAACACCTGGTTCCCACGCTGCTATACTTCAACCCTCAAATGGAGGAAATCCAGTAGATTCTAGGAGTAGGTTCCAATATCAATGCTTTATTTCATAGTACATACAAAGACAACGCGTTTCGAGGTCCATTCCATGACCTCTTCCTCAGGTCGGATGTACAAGAATGAAGACAAATCAAAGGTTGACAGTTTATATCATACCGGGGTTAATTACCCCGCTGCTCACAAAGAGGAAGCTGTGGGGTGGAGTAACCAAGTGCAAATACATAAACATTTCATTCCAAAACAAACCAATATTAAAAGACACAATAACTTACTTATGGGGAGTAAGTTATTGTGTCTTTTAATATGTATGTACTATGAAATAAAGCATTGATATTGGAACCTACTCCTAGAATCTACTGGATTTCCTCCATTTGAGGGTTGAAGTATAGCAGCACGGGAACCAGGTGTTTTTTTTTTTTCCCTTTTGGGATCTTCTCTTTCATTAATGGAAGCAGACGCTGTCTGTCTACACCCTCCGGCTGCAGCTTCATTATATGGGATTGAGCGTATTTAGTAGTTGTGGCATTACACAACAATTCTATTTTTACTTATTATATCTGGTAAAGCCCTATGGGCGTGCTTTTGTGGTTTCTTTTATCTTTTTAGTGTCTATATATAGAAATCCCATGATACATGCCCATTGGGTGTCTGGTATCAAGGAAACTCTACTGGAAAAGCATTGGAAATACCGGACGCATGCGCAGAAACAATGCAAACGCATGCAAAAATGCATACAAATGCATGCACACGCAGCATTTTTTGACGTCATGTGTAAGATGATGCGGATAAAAAGCGCTGCGTAAACATTCACTTGCATGCGTTTTTGCATGCGTTTGCACATGCTGATGATACGTTGCGCACAGAAACGCTGATGTGAACCTAGCCTTACTGTACTGTACTGTGCTTTTCAGGTGCCAGTATGTGTCACACAGACATGACAGGGTGTTTTGCCCACGGACACACGGTCCATGGAAACACACTGACATGTGTACCGACCCATTTACTTGAATGGGTCTATGTGTGTAAGTTTCTCTGGTACGTGTGAAGACTGTCACCACAATACTGGACTCACTGACATCAGAAAAAGGCCTTAGACAGTTAGACAGCCGCAACACATGCAGGAACAAACAGGCAATCCTTGCATGTGTTGAGGCTATCTAACAGCAACAAATCATGCAGCCGAAGGGACTCTAACATATTATCCGAGCACGCCCAAGATCCTCAGATAACACTTGAAAATGCTTGGATAAAACTTTATCCGAGTACGGTCATTCATTACTACTGGCAAACTCTGTGATAGACTTCTTCGATATATGTGCTAAGCGCTATTTTTGCAGATAGATCATAGACCCGTTATAGTGAATGTGTCTTTACATTTGCTTTCTTTGTTTGCTGACCGATTGTCCACCAAAAACAATGAAACAAGCCTTACTTTGATTTGCGTTGTGGATCCAACTCTGCAATATAAGTCAATGGCCCTATGCAAAAAAATATATATAGCACATGGATGTCATCTGTGTTTTACTGTTTACAAGGCAGCAGATGCTAGGATTGTTTTTTTTTTTTAAGAAAAAAACAGATGCAACAAGGAATGTAAAAACTGACACAGGGACCAATAGTGGACCCAGCACACTGAAAAAACTAAGGTACATTTTCAGGCATGAGAAATAAAGGTGACACATGAAGCTGGCCTAACACAGAGGGGAATCATTCTGTTACCTGTGAGCAAATAGTCTAAACAACTTCTCCCACTCCTGAAATCAATTACAGGACATGAGTAGCACAATATTTATTAAATAGTTGATACTATTTATCTCTGGAAATTTTAATTTTATTGAAAAAATATTAAAAGCGTAAAATAAATTATAGAAATTTAATAAACTTTTAATATAATAATGTCACACTATTCATGCATCAAGCAAACTTTACAGTTACTCAAGAAATGCTCTTTATCTAATGGGTGCATGCAATTTAAATGCATGACTAGATAAATTGTGCCAGAAAAGCTTAAAGCTGTTACAAATGTATTGTTAGAATGCAATGAGGCATGAATTAGGTAAAGCTGGTCTGCTGCAGTGTTAAGAAGACCTGAATCTAATCCAGACACTTCTCAATGAATAATTGTTTTTATTGCAGAAAATGTATACATTTGGTTGTCAGAGTTAACTGATCCCTTCTCTATTGCATTGCATCCACTCATTTTAGCGGAATCATGTCCTTTCATTATGTGACATTTTGGAATGACAGCTGCATAAAGTAAAAACTTTTCTTCATGTGACCTGTGAACTTCAATTTTGCCGGAGCTTAATTCCAGTTTGCTTACAACTGTCAGTAAGGTTTTGCAGTTAACATGCACATTTTATCTGAAATGGGTGGTTTCAGGCTCCATGTCTCACCATCCACTACAGTTTCTAACATGAGACTACCATTATTTTATACACAATCATCTTGGCTATCTTATACATAAATTTGACTTGCAACTATTAAGCATGTGATTAGTTATAGAGATTCTTGTCATGTCACTGCAGTTGTCACAAAGTGACACGACCCAACGGGTGGTCAGTCAGCAGACGGCGCAACACACATACAACGGGATGGTATTGGGGAGAGAAAGGCCTTACTGATTGGGAAATGAGGGATGGTCACCACCTGAGCTCAAGCCTGAGCCTGTCCCTGCACTCCCATAATCTCAATGGCTGCTTAGGGTTGTTGTCCTGCTGGAACACTATGTTGTCCTTTTTATGCCCATAGTATTCGAGTGTACAAAGTAACTCATCATTTATTTGTAAAAAGAGAATTAGGCACCAGTTGCTGAAATCAAGCAATGTTCTCTGGTTCACACCTCAATATGTCTCCTTAGGATCTCTGTAGGGTGGTGCATTCACATAGGTAACATCAAGGTAAATCATAAGAAATTAAAAGAATTGGAGCACTCACCCAGATCCTTCTTGATGTGCATTTTTATTCCATGGTAAAACATGACATCAAGCCATATTAAAGTGCGGAGTTCAGGTAGCAGGGGAGCGATGCAGATGAGCTTTTATGTCACATTTTACCCTGGAATAAAATTACACATCAAGAAGGATCAGAGTGAGTGCTTCAATTCTTTAAATTTCTTATAGTTTAAGTTATCATGTGCTATACTCAAATATAGCTCAGCAGTGAGATCACCATCGGTCCTGGTCCAGTATCCAACACTTTTAGCTGTGAAACAATCCCATGTTATCAGGCTTTCTCCACCGAACTTGACAGTTCCTTCAATTTCTCAATCTGTTAGCCCCTTTTTCCCTTGTTTCTTCCAGACCCATTTCCACCCATTTCCAGAGCCTAGTCTATTGACTTTTGTCTCATCACTCCAAATCACCTGTTTCTAATCTTCTACTGTCCACTTTAGTACTTTCTTACAAACTTGAGCTGACAATTCTTATGACAATATTGAAGTTGAGACCTCTTCACCTTTTTTGGGCCACCATTCCAGACTTGTGCAACTTGTGTTGCATCGATGTCTGTGATCTCATTATTACTAAACATATGAGCCACCTGCTGTGCTTGTTGTGCCAAAACTGATATACCTTGCGATGAGCCGACTTGTTGACTCCCATATTTTACCTGGACATCCACCTCTTGGCTTTTAAATGGATGGACAGGCTTCATTTTGCACTCTTCTAATTGTCATGGCACTCACATGATGCAGTTTGTCAATTTTCTTGGCCGAGAGATCGCTATCCATGAGCTGGGTGATGCTGTTTCTCTTTTTAAGGGAAATCTTCTGCATGCCTGCTCCTTGATTTGAAAAAGTGACCATTTGCTTTGTAATCAACCTAAGAACACACTAAGCTAGAGAATGTGAGACCAGGTTGTAATTTGTAGATTGCAGGAAGAAAAAGATTTTTCCACCACCAGAAGCAAAACAGTAACAATTCAGTGAAATGACAAAAATCTGCATAACTAATCACATGCTAAAAATTTGCAAGTCAAATTTTTGTATGAGGGTAGCCTAGATGATTGTCCTCACAATGATGGTAGTCTCACATTCTAAGCAGTAGTGGATGGTGAAATATGAAGCCTGAAAGTGAAAAGTTCAAAACATTGTTACCTTTTTGCTTGACACTGTATTTCAGTAGGGACAACTGTGGTATCAATTATGTCATTCCCCTCATATTAATATTATAAGAAACATTGACAAGGATACAACAGGGGATGGAGGCTGAACAACAATTTCTGATTCTTCATTGCTTGCATGGCTGTTACAGCTCATAAAGGACAATGTGAAATGCAGAAGGATGTGGAGGATCAGCAAGTGGATGTTAAGTTGGACATTAGATTATCCCAGCCACAGACAGTTTGAAATTGATGACAGAAGTAGAAAATCTGGAGAGCAAAAAAAGCACAAATAGGGTCTTAACTGATAAAAAATATGGGGTGCAGCGGGGAGAGGTACGCTCTCCTTGTTTTGTTGCAACTAAGGCCTCTTTCACACTTCAGTTTTTTGCATCAGTTATAATCCGCCAAAAAGGCGGACAAGCGGATCCGTTCTAAACTGATGTGAACGGATGGCACAGGATCCGTTTTCAGACGGATCCTGAAAATGTAGAAATTTAAAGGAATCGCTGGCCGGGGAGAGGGGGGGAGAGAGAGAAAGAGAGAGAGAGAGAGAGAGAATTTTTTTTTTTTTGTCCGGCACCCAGAAAGAAATTCGGGTTAAATCAGTGTTTGCAGGATCCGCCAGAGAAAAAAACGTTACAAGCTCCGTTTCGAAATTTTTGAGGATGGTGACGGACAGCAACTTTTGGCGGATCCTCACAAAAAACGGATGCAACGGACAGCAATCCGTCACAATCCGCCATTAATGCAAGTCAATGGGAAAAAAACGGAAGTGTGAAAGAGGCCTAAGCAACATGTAAGGTTTTTGTCCTGAGAAAGAGGTCCTGCATTGACCTCAAAATGCGTTGACTTTAACCTGTTTTCAAATAAAACTTTGAAGAATATCGTCTGCCATCCATATTTATCTGCAGCGCCTATTCAGGCACATACACCCGGTTTCACCATGAAGTTGATTATGAACTTTGCTATGAAGACGAACCATTGCAGCAGGGTGCAGAAACTGAACAAATGGGGCCCTCAATAGTGCTGGCAAGTACCAAGAATTGACCCACTTTACCACAAGTTTACTATATTGTCCAGCCCCCAGTGTTCTGATAGAGCGGGTATTCAGCAAGGCAGGTGGCTTTATCATGGCCAAGTGGACCAGATTTGCCCTCTGCAAGTGTGGTAACCTTGCATTTGACAAAATTAATCAGGCATTGAGATGTGACAATTTTCATTCTCCTATGGCTGATGTCAATGACTAGAACAGCTGTATCATCATATGTACTGCGCATCAAGACATAAGAGTGCTCGAACTTTGCATGACAATATTGCATGACCCCAAAAATTATTACAAGGTTTCCATCTTGGCAAGATACATAAAGTGTAAATTCTAAACTTTTGAAGGGTGCTTCTATTCATAACATATAAAAGTATTAAAGAAGCTATTTGCGTTAAAGTTGCATGATACGTTTAATTACACTAATGATCTGTTGGCCTTAAAAGAAGAGTTATGCTTCCATAATTTAGGCAAGTGTAGAATTATCATCAACCTAGTCATTTATTTTCAGGCACAGCTTGAAATATGATAAATAAAATGAATATTCAGTATAGCCTTTTATGTAGAGAAGAAGGAACGATGGGTATAAGTCAGCAAGCTAGCTCAACTGTGAAACCAATAAGGAGAGAAGATAACATATAAGTGACATTTACTGACATTAATTAACTGCTGAAATTAAACTTGATATTTTAATCATGATCTGTTTACACTCAATTCCAAGAAACAAATGAGGATATTTTACTAAGTTGTAAACTCTGCTACTCTCTCAAGAAAATGAATTGTGACTGATGTTATTTTTGTTTGATGGACCTCAAGTTAATTAACATGATGTGACAGGGGACGATGGAGTGAAATAAATAATGATCCAGAGAGTGAGAATTTTTTTTATTTTTTTCTACACCTATACAGTATACAGAAATTTTATTCCATTGCGAAAATTGGATATTAGTAACTTTACTTTGTTTGCACTTGTTTTTCAAAGAACATACTGTATCCACAATCTTAAGAAAAGCAATGCAAATGTTTGGCTATTTTATTTTATTATGCTTACTTATATATCATATCCATGACGCTTTAGAGATACTCAGAAACCAATTTTACAAATAAAGACATATAAATTTTATTTAGGAAAATACATAAAAACAGTTAAAAAGACAGAGTCTTAAAAAGTGGGAAACCACACAAAAGTGGCACCATTACCCACAAGAAAAGCCATAGGGAGGCAGCACACAATATTAAATTCCAGCAAACCCCATAACCACATGATATCCACACATAGACAGCATACCGCTAGTGCATGACTAATTAAATAGCAAGTGCAGAGAGTAATTACCTCCTGTGGGTGATGGTGTCAGCCCCAACGCACGTTTCGGCAAAAACGCCTTCTTCCGGGGGTGACATCACACCAAACAGAGTAGGGTTTTATAGCCCATAGGAACCAGTCAGGAAATGCATAACAAACAGACATACACTAATCACAATTGTGATAGGATGGAGGGAGGAGGATCAATCCGGAACTATATATGGGAGGGATCTACAGTTTATATGCCAATAGAACAAAAAGGAAGGGCGTGATGTAACGCAATCTAACTATACGATGCTAACACATCTCCCATCACCTATGGGAGAGTAGAAAGTTGGTTTAGAGGTGTGTCCAAGCCTCCTTCAATAACGCCCCTTCACGGCAAAGAGTTCCCCATACATTAGTTGTCTGTATGGACTATATCCGGATCCTGATCCCGCTCGATCAGGTTATAGCGGCGCACCCCGCGCTAACCGGTAACGGGGAGAGAATCGCGGCAGTGCAGCAAACCCGGCGCTCCGGCCGCGAGTCCAACCATGCCCACAATGATGTGGGTAGGATGAGTCACATGACCGTCGCATCGAGCCATAAGCTACTCCCCGAGATGCCTCCCCGTACACCAGTCAGGCACGTGCGCACAACCCAAAGGGGAGATGAAAAGCTGCAGAGCTAAAATAAACCCTACTCTGTTTGGTGTGATGTCACCCACGGAAGAAGGCGTTTTTGCCGAAACGTGCGTTGGGGCTGACACCATCACCCACAGGAGATAATTACTCTCTGCAATTGCGATTTAATTAGTCATGCACAAGCAGTATGCTGTCTATGTGTGGATATCATGTGGTTATGGGGTATTGGATACTAGTACAGACACAGCGTTTGCTGGAATTTAATATTGTGTGCAGCCTCCCTATGTCTTTTCTTGTGGGTAATGGTGCCACTTTTGTGTGGTTTCCCACTTTTTAAGACTCTGTCTTTTTAACTGTTTTAATTTATGTTCCTAAATAAAGTTTATATGTCTTTATTTGTAAAATTGGTTTCTGAGTACTTCTTTCTATCAGATGATATTGTATTGTACGAAACCAACTAGAATGTCCATAACCATTTCTGGCACCACCAAGTTTGGTTTACCAATGTGAATATTAAAGTGCCAAATATTTATGATTACAACCTATTTGTGCTTTAGAGATACTGTATAGTCATTGTGGTTCCCATTAGGGCTAGAAATCTAAATCCCCTGTCAGTATGTACTTTATTAGGAATTTGAGAGGAAACCGGAGTACAGGATGAAAGCCCACTCAAACACGTAAGAACATAGAAAGTTCTCGCAAATGATGTCCTTGGTGGACCCCAGCACTAGAAAGCAACAGTGCTAACAACTGCCACCATGCTGCCATTTTTAAAAAAATTCTAATCAAACTATGGGCATATAAATAAAAGTTAATTAAAGGTGTAGACATGATATTCTAGCATACTTTGCTTACTGTCATAAAATAAACAGTCATTAATTAATTCCAGGGCATAAATATCTGTCTTGCTCATGTGATGGACGCCATCATAATCAGTTTATGGCAGTATAGGTCTTTGATACGTACTGTATACTGCAACTATAACAACCCATGCACATGGGTAAGTATAAAAATTCCAGTGCAGGTACAGAATTTTTCCATTGAAAAAAAATCATTGAAGGTTCATCTTGAATGATGTAGAACAGAGGTCTTAAAAATCTACAGGAATTGATACTGAAAGTATATTGAAAAAAAAATATATTTTTCAAATTACAAACTCCCTTTAACTCCTTAAAGACCGATTCACTTTATACGTTAATGACCAAGCCTCATTTTTAAAATCTGACATGAGTCATTTTGTGAAGTAATAACTCTTGAATGCTTCAATGAATCCCTGCCATTCTGTGGAGTTTTTTCGTGACATGTCGTATTTCATGTTAGTGGTAACTTTTGGTCAATATGATTTGTGTTTGTTTATGATGTGTGGTCAGCACTTTGAACCCCCAAGTGCTTCACAGAAGTTTATAACGTAGTGCTGTGAAAATTAAAAAAATATATAACGTAGTGCTGTGAAAATTAAAAAAATTATATTTTTTTTCCACAGAAATGATCTTTTTGCCCCAAAATTTTTATTTTCACAAAAGGGTAACAGGAGAAATTAGACCCCAAAAGTTGTTGTGCAATTTGTCCTGAGTACACTGTTACCCCATATGTGGGGGGAACAACTATGATTGCCTTACTGCGATCTTTGGGAGGCAGAATGAACAAATCCACAATGTGTGCCCCCTCCTATCCTTGTATGCATGGTACCCCTCATACCCAATCCTGGTATGCATGGTCCCCTCACCCCTCTATCCTGGTATGCATGGTCCACTCACTCCCGTATCCTGGTATGCATGGTCCTCTCACCCCCCTATCCTGGTATGCATGGTCCTCTCACCCCCCTATCCTGGTATGCATGGTCCTCTCACTCCCCTTTCCTGGATACATGGTCCTCTCACCCCCATTCCTGGTATGTATGGTCCTCTCACCCCACTTTTCCTGGTATGCATGGTCCTCTCATCCCCCAATCCTGGTATGTATGGTCCCCCTCACCCCTATTAAACTACACACATACCAGAAAAAAAAGCATTTATACTCACCCTTCTCTTCTGTGTTCCAGCACTGTCACGATCTGCTGGAGGCCGGGGGAGGAGTTTGGCGCCGGAGTACGCGCATTCCCATAACGCTGTCTGGCACCATATTGATGAAGACACACTGCAAATGTGTCTTCAGTAAAATGGCGCCGGATAGCGCTATGCGCATGCGCGATTCCGGCCGCACTCCTGCCCCGATCTACGGCCGAAGAGAAGTGCCGCAGCAACGCTCCTCCCGGTCAGGTAGGTATGTAAGTATGGCGCCGGAGATAGCGGTATGCAGTTTGTATGCATCCCGCCATACCCGGCGCCATACACACTCCTCACCGCTGAATGCCTCGTTCAGTCTGGAGCCAGACTGCACAGGCGCATCACGCTTGCGGAGTCTATAAAGGCTTCAGACAGAGTGATGCTTAGCCCGTTATATTATAGATATATAGATATATATATATAGTAGCTGAAGAGCCCGGCATTGCCTGGGCATAGTAACCAACTGTGGTTAGTTATAACAAATTATAATGATTATATTGCACATAAAAACATTTCTCATCATATATTCAACACTACAGATTTGCAACACAAATTAACTAAACGATTACCCAAGTATTGATAGTATTTTATTTTCAACTCATTCAAGAGCCTTTTGATAAACAACATGTGTATCTGTGTATCTAACCCCATCCTGTGTGATAATGTCTGCTGAGCTGTGTACCTAATCCTCTCCTGTGTGATACTTTCTGCTGAGCTGTGTATCTAATCTTATCGTGTGTTACTGACTGCTTAGCCGTGTATCTAATCCTATCCTGTGTGATACCGACTGCTGAGCAGTGTATCTAATCCTATCCTGTGTGATACCATCTGCTGAGCCATGTATCTAACCCTATCCTGTGTGATACTGACTGCTGAGCCGTGTACCTAATCCTATCCTGTGTGGTACTGACTGCAGAGCCGTGTATCTAATCCTATCCTGTGTGATACTGACTGCTGAGCCATGTATCTAATCCTATTCTGTGTGATACTGTCTGCTGAGCTGTGTATCTAATACTATTCTGTGTGATACTGTGTGCTGACCTGTGTATCCAATCCTATCCTGTGTGATACTGACTGCTGAGCTGTGTATCTAAGCCTATCCCATGTGATACTGACTGCTGAGCTGTGTATCTACTCCTATCCTGTGTGATACTGACTGCTGAGCCATGTGTCTAATCCTCTCCTGTGTGATACTGACTGCTGAGCTGTGTATCTAAACCTATCCTGTGTGATACTGACTGCTGAGCTGTGTATCTAATCCTATCCTGTGTGATACTGGGCTCCCCCTGCAGTCTGTGTCAGAGGGTGGTCTGTGTTGGCACGGTAATAAATTGTGTTATTTCCAGCTTTACAGAAAGACGATAACACCATAGAAATGATAAGAATAATAGGCAAAATTGTTTGGTGAACTGGAACGCGCAGGGTTAAAATTTTGCCTCACAACATAGCCTATGACGCTCTCGGGGTCCAGACGTGTGACTGTGCAAAATATTATAGCTGTAGCTGCGACGGTGCAGATGCTAATCCTGGACATACACACATACATACACACACATTCAGCTTTATATATTAGATACAGTTGTGGCCAAAAGTATTGACACCCCTTCAATTCTGTCAGATAATACTCAGTTTCTTCCTGAAAATGATTGCAAACACAAATTCTTTGGTATTATTATCTTCATTCAATTTGTCTTAAATGAAAAAACTCAAAAGAGAATGAAGCAAAAAGCAAAACATTGATCATTTCACACAAAACTCCAAAAATGGGCGAGACAAAAGTATTGGCATCCTCAGCCTAATACTTGGTTGCACAACCTTTAGCCAAAATAACTGCAACCAACCGCTTCCGTTAACCATCAATGAGTTTC
This sequence comes from Dendrobates tinctorius, assembly GCF_039654945.1. Classification (NCBI taxonomy): domain Eukaryota; kingdom Metazoa; phylum Chordata; class Amphibia; order Anura; family Dendrobatidae; genus Dendrobates; species Dendrobates tinctorius. The sequence continues at coordinate 5,340,776 of NW_027361793.1, forward strand.
TTACAATGCTCTGCTGGAATTTTAGACCATTCTTCTTTGGCAAAATGCTCCAGGTCCCTGATATTTGAAGGGTGCCTTCTCCAAACTGCCATTTTTAGATCTCTCCACAGGTGTTCTATGGGATTCAGGTCTGGAATCATTGCTGGCCACCTTAGAAGTCTCCAGTGCTTTCTCTCAAACCATTTTCTAGTGCTTTTTGAAGTGTGTTTTGGGTCATTGTCCTGCTGGAAGACCCATGACCTCTGAGGGAGACCCAGCTTTCTCACACTGGGCCCTACATTATGCTGCAAAATTTGTTGGTAGTCTTCAGACTTCATAATGCCATGCACACGGTCAAGCAGTCCAGTGCCAGAGGCAGCAAAGCAACCCCAAAACATCAGGGAACCTCCGCCATGTTTGACTGTAGGGACCGTGTTCTTTTCTTTGAATGCCTCTTTTTTCTCCTGTAAACTCTATGTTGATGCCTTTGCACAAAAAGCTCTACGTTTGTCTCATCTGACCAGAGAACATTCTTCCAAAACGTTTTAGGCTTTTTCAGGTACGTTTTGGCAAACTCCAGCCTGGCTTTTTTATGTCTCGGGGTAAGAACTGGGGTCTTCCTGAGTGTCCTACCATACAGTCCCTTTTCATTCAGACACCAACGGATAGTACGGGTTGACACTGTTGTACCCTCGGTCTGCAGGGCAGCTTGAACTTGTTTGGATGTTAGTCGAGCTTCTTTATCCAACATCCGCACAATCTTGCGTCAAAATCTTTTGTCAATTTTTCTTTTCCGTCCACATCTAGGGAGGTTAGCCACAGTGCCATGGGCTTTAAACTTCTTGATGACACTGCGCACGGTGGACACAGGAACATTCAGGTCTTTGGAGATGGGCTTGTAGCCTTGAGATTGCTCATGCTTCCTCACAATTTGGTTTCTCAAGTCCTCAGACAGTTCTTTGGTCTTTCTTTTCTCCATGCTCAATGTGGTACACACAATGACACAGGACAGAGGTTGAGTCAACTTTAATCCATGTCAACTGGCTGCAAGTGTGATTTAGTTATTTCCAACACCTGTTAGGTGCCACAGGTAAGTTACAGGTGCTGTTAATTACACAAATTAGAGAAGCATCACATGATTTTTCGAACAGTGCCAATACTTTTGTCCACCCTCTTTTTTATGTTTGGTGTGGAATTATATCTAATTTGGCTTTAGGACAATTCTTTTTGTGGTTTTTCATTTAAGACAAATTAAATGAAGATAATAATACCAAAGAATTTGTGTTTGCAATCATTTTCAGGAAGAAACTGAGTATTATCTGACAGAATTGCTGGAGTATCAATACTTTTGGCTACAACTGTATGTGTCTATATACTGTGTACACATTCTATATGTGCTTGTACACACTGTATGCATCTGTATACTGTATATACTTTATATAATGTATGTTTCTATATTTATAAAGTGTGTATAGTGTGTACACATGTACAGTATAGTGTATATCTGTGTATATGCATATATGGTTCTGTAATTGTAGTGTCACCATAATAGGGATCAGTAGTTTACCATATGTCTAATGCCTTCGTCTTACATTAGGGCGTGTTCACACTGTCTTTACTGCACCCCGGTGCGTTCTGCCTGAATCCCCTATAGAACCATAGATTGCAGTGACAGGAATGGAGTTCACATGAATCCCACATGTGATGTTTTTTTTTTCTGAACGTATTTGTCTGTTCCAACAGCCTCAGAAAAGTGTACACTTTTAGACGAAATAACACAGACTCTGAGGGTAGATGCACATGATCAATCGCTGCGGGTTGGACTTTGTGCACTTGTGCAGGGTCCAGATGTTACAGAATAGTGGATAGGATCTCAAGAAATCTCATGCCCACTATGCGTCCACAGATGCCCACGGCTCACCCGCAGAGACGGACAAGAGGCTCATCTTTCCAGATCGTAACATGTTTATTAATCTTGCAGAGACAAGATAAATCTCACCCGTACAATGTTTTGGACGCAGTGAATGTGCACAGTTCAGTTGTAGGAAGATGGACCTGGCTGGTGGTGCCTCTCTTGTGCCGGTCCCGGAACCAAAGGGACTGTCACCATTGTTGCAGGGGGAAAGCATTCAGACCTGGACCCACCTTTGCACTGGACTGAAGGGGGTGTGACAGAGATAAAAGGTGTGCGCAGGAACAGGGCAGACTTGGAGGGAAGACAGAGTGCTCAGCAGGAGACAGATAACTCTCTCTCCATGAGAGGACTCTTCAACACCGTCCCCCACTGCGTTACGCGGCCGCGCACCTCCCCTGACTGTGAGGGAATTGACTGCGTGCTTTCACCCAGGGCTGTGGAGTCGGTAAGCCAAACCTGCGACTCCGACTCCTCAATTTCCGTTACACCGACTCCGACTCCACGACTCCGACTCCCACATATATTGCTTATATTTAAGTGAAAAATGTATTGTAGTACAATGTGAACATCAGACATTTATTCATTTTTATGATACAATAATCAAGATATTTAGATAGAACATTATATATATTTATTGGAATACAACTTTAGAACACAAAAAACAGTAATAAATTGTAAATATGTAATACACTATGTAATATCGATTACATATATATCTAATATATAAAGCTCAAGTGTGTGTATGTATGTATGTACGTGTGTATGTGTGTATGTCCAGGATTGGCATCCGCACCGTCGCAGCTACAGCCACAAAATTTGGCACAGTCACACGTCTGGACCCCGAGAGTGTCCTAGGCTATGGTGTGAGGTGAAATTTTAACCCCACGCGTTCCAATTCACCAAACAATTTTGCCCCTATCTACATAATGGGGAAAAAGTGTGTGTGTATCAAGCCCCACCCCTCATTATGATGTCATAATGGTTTCCATGGCAATGCTGATGTCATCATAGGTTGCAAGCCCCGCCGCTCATTATGATGTCATAATGGATGACTATGGGATGGAGGATGTGTGATGGGTATATGGGCACTGGACTATGGGATGGAGGATATGTATGATGGGTATATGGGCACGGGACTATGGGATGGAGGATGTGTGATGGGTGTATGGGCACTGGACTATGGGATAGTGGATATGTATGACGGGTGTTGTGAACTCTTTTTCTGCTCCACTAGTGGAGAGTTTTCCTGTTCTTCCGTTCTCCCTCTGGTGGTGACAGGAGGTAGTGAGGTTGGTTTAATTGGTAGTGACCTGCCACCTGATGAGGAGGATAATGATTGGATCTCTGGAGTATCAGACTGGAAATAAGACAGCCGACGCCCTATCCTGGTGCTGGTGATTCAGTCTGCTTCTCAGGTCTTGGACTTCAGCTCTGTTCCAGTCTTCTCAAGTTAAGTTTGTTTTTGCTATTGTTCACACTTGCTCTTGTTGGTCAATTCAGTTTTTTGTAGTCAGCCAACCCCTGCTGGGGTTGAGCTGAATTTCCACTCCTATTTATCTGTATTTGCCTTTTGGTCCCTTATTAGATTGGCCTCTTTTTGCTCTGTCTCAGAATATTTCAGAGTCATGATATAGTGGGAGAAGTCTAGTGACTTCAGGGTTAATTTTGCTATCAGAAGTGTTGGACATTATTTTGGTTGGGTTTTTGGCAGATTGCAGACAGTGTCTCTCCTTTCCTGTCCTTTCTAGTTAGTCGGACCCCATCGTTTGCTCAGCCTATTTTTCTGCCTTTGTTTGTGTTTTCATCTTGTTTCACCGTCAATACATGTGAGGGGCTGTTTTTCCTTTGGAGTCTGCTCTGGGGCAGTTAGTTTTCCTCTTTTCCTGCTTTAGGCTTATGTAGCTCTCCGGTTGTGATGAGGCATCTAGGATCATCGTAGGTATGCTCCATGACTGCTGCTAGTTGTGTGGTAAGATCAGGGATCTGCAATCTGCATAGTTACCAACCTCTCTGGTTTTCTGAGACTTGGCTTGTGTTGTTTTTTCCTCCTTGGTGACCCATTCATAACAGACGGGTATATGGGCACGGGACTATGGGATGGCGGATATGTATGATGAGTATATGGGCACGGGACTATGGGATGGAGGATATGTATGATGGGTATATGGGCATGGGACTATGGGATGAAGGATGTGTGATGGGTATATTGGCACTCAACTATGGGATGGCGAATATGTATGATGAGTATATGGGCATGGGATTATGGGATGGAGGATGTGTGATAGGTATATGGGCATGGGACTATGGGATGGAGGCTGTGTGATGGGTATATGGGCACTCGACTATGGGATGGAGGATATGTATGATGAGTATATGGGCACGGGCCTATGGGATCGTGGACATATATGATGGGTATATGGGCACGGGACTATGGGATGGAGGATAATTATAATTTGCTATAACTAACCACAGTTAGTTACTATGTCCGGGCAGCGCCGGGCTCTTCAGCTGATATATATATATATATATATATATATATATAAACACTATGTAATATACTATGTAAGTGGCAAAAAACAGTTTTCAACAAAAACATACTAAATAACATTTGTGCAGTCTATGAATTTGTTCTAAGAAGAAGAATTGCCTCCATCAGATCCTCCTTCATAGATGACCTCAAATCTGACCTAATAATTTTAAGGCCAGAGAACAACCTCTCTACACTAACTTGGGTTGGAGGCAAAGCCGTAACCACATGGGCAACATCTCTAACAATTTCCGGGTATAAAGGAATTGCCTCATGCACAGTTTTGATGAACGGTTGAATTTTTCTATTTCTTTGAGAGCAAGTGAAACATTTTGCTGAAATATGGTCAATCTGCTTGCTATAGAAGACGGAGTGAAATCTTTTTCCTTGCAGCAACGCTTTGTCTGCTCCATGTCATCCAAATACTTGTCAAAGTCAAACTGCTCATCTGATGAGGATGAAGATATGGCAGCAGTAGCACTGTCAGGACCCAAGTCCTCTTGCGCCTGGCAGTCCTCATGTAGGCCACTCATCCTAACTGCTACCTCAGTCAGAGCTTTGTTTCCTTTAGTAAGCTGTTGATCATCAAGCAGTATACGATGACTTGGGTCCACATAAACAGCTGCCAGAAAAATTTTATTTTCCAATAGATGTGTCTCTCTTCATTTCATTGAAGCAGAAATGCCATCTGAGATTAAACCTCCTCCTTGGGACAGGCAAAATAGCAAGTTCTTCCACTCCCTTATGAAAATGCTAGGAGTTAAATCCTCAGCTTGTAATTTTTGTAATCTCTTCAAGATGGAATCAATTTTAGGGGTTCTGGCGGCAATAACCAATTTCCTCACTTTTCCAATCAGATTTCCAGCATGTCCCTCTTGCAGACTATCTCTTTTTGCCAGCTGCAACGTGTGCACAACACAGCGCATGTGATGAATATGAAAGTGTTTTGAAGCAGCTTGAACAAGATCATCTAATTCTAAAGTATAATTTTGCTGTTCTTCTGTTGTGATATCTGTTTGTTCCTCAGTTACATGAACAGCACTGTGTCCTTCCATATCAAACATACTGAATCCTAAATTTTCTTCTTGCTGTTGTTCATTACTCTCATACATCAGTTTAATTGTACTTATCATGTTTGAAGCATTGTCCGTTACATTAGCAAGAACCTGTTCTTTTTTGAGTTCGTAATCTTGCAGAACTTTTTCCATTAAGGCCTGGAGAAACTGGCTGCTGTGATGAGCTTTAGTATCTTTTACTGCCAGTGTCTTGGTAACAATTTCTTTGTTGTCACAAACATATCGAACATTGATGGCAAAATAGTTCATTCTGTGACGTGTGCAGGCATTCATTTTAAGAAACATGAAGCATCTTTTGAGAGTCTTTTAAAGATCTTCCTTTTATTTAAGGGCTTCTTCAATCACTAATTTTCTAATACTTTCTCTTTCCAGAGAAACACCAATGCATAGATAGAGAAGATTTCTAATCTGCTTTTGCTATTGAAAACATTATCTATGAGCTCAAAACCTTTCAAGTGATGCAGTTTTTTAAAAAGCTGATCTGCTTTTGCAGCTGAAAACCGTATCCTCAAAAAACGCAACAAAAACGCTGTGTGAATGTAGCCTTAGATCAGGAATAGAACAGCCATTTATAGGACATTTCATAACTTTCCCAAATTCCTATGAAAAAATATTCAGCACATTCTGCATTGAAATACTATACCCAATTTATTATATATTTTAGGTATATATTTTAGGAATCGGAGTCGGTCCATTTTATACCGACTACGACTACGACTACGACTCCACCAAAATGAGCACCGACTCCGACTCCGACTCCACAGCCCTGCTTTCACCTACCTCTGACACTGAGTTGACTGTGCGTGCCATTCCTCAGACTAATGTCGACACGCGGCCTACCCTTGAACAGCCCTATCAGCAAGAGCCGGCTGACTTACATCCCGCCTCCGCCACTGAACTCTGCAAAACTCTAGCGGGACCAGAGACTGCTTTGCGACCCACACGTTCCTCCGTCTTCGCAGGACCTCGCCCAAGGGAATCCGGACACACCACTTTCTTCAGGAAGCAATGCCTCGACTATCTTCAAGACCAAGCCAGAGACTTCACACACTTCCTTCAGTGCCACTGTGGAAGAACACGCCTGCATCGCCCTGAGAACTTCAGACTGATAAGTTTGCCATTTACTTAGATAACTTTCTTGTTCCTCTGTTTTATGCATTTTGCCTGCGCCCCTCTATCACCAATACTCTCCCTGCGTGGAGTATCCCCTGTAATAAACCCCCTTTTAACTCTTGGACTGCCTCCTGCTCATCACTGCATCCACGTTCCTGCGATTTCTACACAGTGATCATATGTGGAATCACCTGCGTTCAATATCCGGCAGCTGACATGTGCTGTGTCCAAAGCGCTGCCAATTCCTGATCGTGCGCACTGGCCTAAGAAAATAAATCAGTCAATTAAAAAAAAAAAAACTAAACAAATTAATTTGACCTTTGCTTATGTCAGTGCTGTCTGTGGCATCATCGGGGATTTATGTGAATCCTGTTTTAGGGGATTCAGTGAGAGTATCCGGATGCACAGCAGAAAAGCAGTGTGAACAGGGCTTAATATACTATTGTGTGGAATAGTGCAGTCTACTATACTATTCCACGCTGTCCCAGTGCAGCAGCCAAACACGGACACTGGCCAGAACACAATTATTTTTTTAGAAATCCATTGCACGTCGTCTTTCAGCATTTCTGCAGCATTTTTTTCCCGTTCAAATGAATGAGACACAAAAATGCAAGTAAAAAGTCTGCAAAAACGCTGATTTTTTTCCTGCCAACACTGTAGATTAGAGATGAGCGACTTTGCCTTTTTTCGGGTCGAGTCAGCTTTCATGAAACCCGACTTTTGCAAAAGTCGGGTCGAACGAAATCGGCCGACTATAGGGAAAAGTTGGAGGCCGACTGAAACACGAAACCCAATGCAAGTCAATGGGGAAGCAAAGTCAGCAGGGAGTGGAAGACAGTAAACACACCTACAGTGCCCATTTGAAGCTTGTCAACCTTAATTTACTTCCTAATAATAGTTACGCATTGAAAACTGGGTGTTATTTGGCTAAAGTTGTGAGGGGGTTGGACTGGCTCCAGGTTTTCGTGTGCCGTGGGCCAAAGAGTGTCAGTGCGTCCCTTTAACACATACCACAACTCATGATGCTCTGATACGGCAATGAAATATAGGTATAGTACAGTGACACATACTTCACTGCTTACATGACATGACTGATCTATTTTAAATTGTACAATAGATCAAAAATAGGACAGTATATTACTCCATACAGTGTTATGGCCACCATATTGTGCGCCATACAGAATAATGAGCCCCATATATTTCTCCATACCAAATAATTAGTCACATATAATGTTCCATACAGTATCTGATGAGCTCCACATAATGCTCCATATATAATGGGCCCCATTTGTAATGCTCCAGTGTATAATGTGCCCCTTAGATGCTGCTCCAGTGTCTGATCTGCCCCATTTACATTGCTCCAGTACATGATGGGCCTCATGGATGATGCTCCAGTGTATGATGGGCTCCAATAATGCTCCATATATGATGGGCCCCATTTGTAATGCTCCAGTGTATCATGGGCCCTAATAATGCTCCATATATAATGGGCCCCATTTGTAATGCTCCAGTGTATAATGGGCCCCTTAGATGCTGCTCCAGTGTCTGATATGCCCCATTTACAATGCTCCATTACATGATGGGCCTCATGGATGATGCTCCAGTGTATGATGGGCTCCAATAATGCTCCATATATGATGGGCCCCATTTGTAATGCTCCAGTGTATAATGGGCCCCTTAGATGCTGCTCTAGTGTCTGATCTGCCCCATTTACAATGCTCCAGTACATGACGGATCCTATTTTTAATTAACCTAGGCATGGTATGTGAAAAGAGCAACATGGAGTAATCTGAGGTGTGTGCTTCCACATCCTTCACTTTTGGTGTTGGTGAAGGACACAAGGAAAGGGGTTGCTCCTGACCAGAAGCCTGCAGTTACGACTCAGCGCTTGCATTTTTTACAACTTCAGAAGAGGAGGCGATAGAGCTGGAGGCTGGTTCAGCAATGTAAGCCACAAACAGTTCCTGATACTCCAGCTTTAAAAGCAGTCTACCTACTCCCAGAAAAGGGAGCCTTACAGGCCTTCCAGAGCTACACCTTGATGCTGGCTCAACACCTCCTGCCTTAGCTGCTATTGTGGTTTTGGCACTACCAGCAGATGCACCACCACCACCACCATCAGTACCAGGTGGCCCTCCATGCCCACATCCGCATCCTCTTCCACCATATTTCCTCATGTTTTTTTAAATGGACCCAAAATACCAGCAGATATATGGTACTGTATCAGAAGCGTACAGCTCTATACAGTCTATGGACAACAGTAAATCTCCGTATATATTTCATGAGGCATACACAGACGCTCACAGGCTCAGTATGGATTACCCAATAAAATAACACGTTGAAAAAGGGTACAGTATCACCAGATACAAGGTATATATAGTATAGTTTAAACATTCTGATTCTCTGTATACATTTCAGGAGGCAGACACAAACGCTCTCAGGCCCAGTATGAATTACACAAGAATATGAAAAGCTGTAAATGGGGTATGTAACACAAGCGTACAGCTGTATAGAGTGTTGGGGTAATCTTAAAGTTACAAATATATTGCCGGAGTAACAGACAGACGTTTACAGGCTCATTATGGATTACACCAGAATCTAAATAGCTTAAAAGTTTACTGTATCAGAAGTGTTCTGTTGCATACAGTGTTGGCCAAATTGAAAATGTCGGTATATATTTCCGTAGTCACCATCAGACGCTCACTCAGTTTGGTTTTGACCATAATAAAAAATGTTGTAAAAAAGGTCCTTGATAACAAAATAGCAAGTATATATTTTTTAGGGTACAATTGAAATGTCCGTATAAATAGTCCCATAGTCACTCTCCGATGCTTACACAGTATTGATTTGACCGTAATGCTAAATGTCGAACAAAGGTACTGTATAACAAGATACAAGCTGTATCGAGTATAGTGTAAAAATTTGTTTCTCCGATTCACCGTATATATAGAAGGCGTAACCCACACACGCTCACTCACTATGGATGATGTAGGGAAGGTGGACTGACAGACAAACCAGCCTGTAGTGAGAAGCAGAGGTGTAGCGTAGTGTAGGTATGAAACCGCTAAGATAAAGAGAAAGGGTGCAGTGTTTTAGCTTGCCCATTAGAGGGCAGTGGAGAGTGTAGGAGTGGGACTGAATAACTGCCATTGGTCAGAGAACCTGTTAGGTGATGGAGTTACCAGAACTGAAAGTATAAAAGCCTGAGGGAAGGTTCTGGAAAAGTCAGTCAGCGAAGGGAGCACAGTAAAGAGGATGTTCTGCTGAGGAAATAGAGACAGTGGAAAGGCTCCAGAGAGGACTGACAGTTGAGGCGGTCACAGGGGGGTGGTCCAGAGGATGGTAGCCGCAGACGAAGACGGCCTGGGGCTATCATACGAACGGTGTGCTTAGACTGGTGCAGCGCTGTGGTTGGGCCTAGGCCAGCCACAGTGGAAGAGCCACAGAGGACGCTATGATTATAGTTACAAAGGAAGTGAAGGTACTGGGGCCTGTGTACAGAGAAATGTGAAATGGCTGTGGTGAATTGCTGTTGTCGACAGAAGGATGGGCACTAAAAACGGACCTGTTCAATGCAAACTCTGTCTCAGTCTCGAGTTTGTCCGCGGCAAGAAGAGGGTCCCCCTCCACAGTTGGTTATCCTACAGATGATACCTTAATACAAATTTTTGAAACAAGGTACTGTATCAGCACATACTAGGTGTGTCCAGCCTAGGGTTCAATTTCCATCTATTCTTCCAGAGTCAGACACAGACACTCACAGGCTCACTATGTATTACACCAGAATTATAAAAGTAGAAAAAGGGAAAGGTATTCAAAGCGTACACCAGTATACTTTACAGTGTTGTGGTACTTTTAAATCTTCGTATATATTTCAGTCTGAGTAAGCCAGTCAAGAATCTCCGCTACTGGAAACTACATGGATACAAGCATAGACGCAAAGTCGAGTGTTAGCAGAAATTTTGGAATTAATCGTCGCAGGGAATACCTCCCGGTAGATGTTGCAGAGGCGATGCAGACCCTCAATTACTGTGTCTGTGGAGAAAGCGAAAAAGGTTCTTTGTGAAGAAAGAATTGCTTTATCGCAGTAGCGTGGATCACATCACTGTTACTCGTCTCCATCAAATTGTGATCACAGGGAGAGATGTAGACATGGTCCTCACTGCCTATCATGATGTGTCTGGTCATTTTGGAGTGCAAAAGACAGAAGCCACAGGCCGTAGGCGATTCTATTGGATTGGCATGAGAGGAGACATTGAAAAATGGTGGCAGGAATGTCACACGTCTGTGACTATCACAACTGTGAAAGGTGATCATAAACCACCATTGCATCCGCTTGTAAGTTGACGTCCATTTCAATTGGTAGCCATTGATCATCTGAAGGTAGACGCCAGCAGGACAGGCCATAGCTACATCTTAACCATCGTTGATCAATACACCAAATTTCTAGTGGCCGTCCCTGTGAAGGATTTAACTGCACAGACTACACAGCGGTGGAGCAGGGAGAGGTAAGTATTGCAACTTGCAAGTGCTGTGGCCATGACCAAGCAGGGGGGCACAATCATGGTCGATGGTACTGGCACAGGGCCCATCATAGTACGCTGGTGTGTCTGACGTCGAGTGGGCCCTCCCACCATCTGAGACACTGTATTGTACTATGAGGGGCCCTGTGCCATTGCCGTCGGCCATCAGTGGGCCCATCCACCTGTTCAGAGCAACGGCACTTGCCCGGGTGCACCAGGTCTTGACCCCAGCCGTTGGGAGAGGGGTGGGCAGCCCAGTTAGGGAGGTTTAAAAATTGGCATATGTTGATGTGTTGGCTGGACATTCAGCTGCTGCAAAGGGCGTAATTGGGCAAGTCCGAGGAAGAGGAGGAAAAAACAGAGGCACTTTTCTGGTAACCTATGTGCCATCAGGGGAAGGTGGGACAAAATCCTTTGAATCTCATGCATGGTTCATTTTAATGAAGGTTAGATTATCAACATTTTGGGTCGACAGACGGGTCCTTTTTTTGTTAGGATTGATCCAGCAGCACTGAAGACTCTTTCAGATAACACACTAGCAGCAGGGCAAACAAGCTCCTGTAAGGCATATTGTGCCAATTCAGGCCAGGCGTCTAGTTTAGAGGGCCAATAGTCAAAGGGGAATGACCTGTAAGGGAGAACATTGATATGGGAGGAAAAGTAGTTTGTAACCATAGTTGACAACTGCTGCCACCTGTCACTTTTAATTGATGCAGTATTAGCAGTCGTGTGAGCGGTACTTGAGGAATCATTCCACAACATGGTCATTAAACCCCTGTCTCCAATGTCACTTCTGCTGTGTGCACCACGAACACCTCTTCCATTGTGCCCACTACGGCTCGTGGGAGAACCAGCACCGCTGCTGTGTGCTGGGAAAGCCTCAAACAAACGATTTACCAGAGTTGCTTGTTTGTTTGCCAATATTATCTATAGGCTCTCCTGTGGCATGTTGCTGTGTAATTTGCCTTTGTAGCTTGGCTCGAGGATGCTGGCCAGCCAGTAGTCATCATTAGTGTTGAGCATTCCGATACCGCAAGTATCGGGTATCAGCCGATATTAGCGGTATCGGAATTCCGATACTTAATTCCGATACTTTTTTCATATCGGATTCCGGGATCGGAATCGGAATAGGAAGTTCCCATCATGCTATGAGCCTGCTTGCTTTGATTAAGCCAATGGGAATCCTCCGAAGTGTGGGCACATCCTGTTAGGCATGTAGGCATGTTAACTATTGGCATGGCTGTGATTGGCTGCCGAAATGATGTCATGATGCACTATAAAAGCCACCGCAGCCGCCATTTCTGGTCACTCTGCTGTGAATTCAGTTAGGGACAGGCTGCTGTAGAAGACTGTGAGGGACAGTTAGAAATAGCGATTCCACCAAACATCTAGTGCTTTACCCAGGCTACATAAACCACCACTGTAGCCTTCTTTGCCCTAGCAGCAGTGTTCACAGCTGTCTGCAAGGGCTGTGTGAGTGCAGCTCACGCTGTGGAGTGGGTCCTGCAGCCACGTCAGGCTGTAGGCCACCCAGTGTGATCACTGCTGCCTCATACATCTTTTATTTTTTGAGCTGCATTTTTTAAATAATTTCAATCTAGTGTGCTTCCATCCGTATCCATATACGTTGGTTGCAAACACTAGTAGTAGACAGCGGAGCCTTTCTGCAGCCTTTCAGTGCTAGTGTCCACTTTGCTGCACTGTTCACGGCTGTCTGAGAGGTCTCTGACTGTGTGTGAGTGCAGCTCACGCTGAGTAGTGTGTCCTGCAGCTACGTCTGGCTGTAGGACGCTCAGCGTGCGTCACTGCCTCACACATATTTTTATTTGAGTGCAGCTCATTTTTTCTTCTATTAGTGTGCATCCATCCGTCTCCATCTACGGTGGTTGCAAACACTATATAGGAGTACACAGCGGAGCCTTTCTGCAGCCTGTCAGTGCCAGTGCCCACTTAGCTGCACTGTTGACGGCTGTCTGAGAGGTCTCTGACTGTGTGTGAGTGCAGCTCACGCTGAGTAGAGTGTCCTGCAGCTACGTCTGGTTGTAGGACGCTCAACGTGCGTCACTGCCTCACACATATTTGTCTCTGAGTGCAGCTCATTTTTTCTTCTCCTATTAGTGTGCATCCATCCGTATCCATCAACATTGGTTGGTTGCAAACACTATATAGGAGTAGATAGAGGAGCCTTTTTTTCTGGCTTGTGCCCTGCCGGCGCAGCCAGATTAGTATTACCCAATTTTTTTGGAGCCTCATCTTTTGCATTGTAGGTTACCTGCCTGCATTGTAATAGCTCCAAAAAGTTGGTGATACTATCAGTTTCAATTCTTTGTTCTCATACTTTGAGTTTGTTTCAAACAAAGAAACCACATAAAAAGTTCACCAAACACTACATTTTGAACTTGTGTAGGCCACATCAGCTCCTATTAAAGTCTAGTCCACACACACACACTTCATAAAATTAGTGTTTCTTGTACCTGTAACCAGCTGTTCAGGAATAAGCACACTAAGGCCCCCCTTTGTACTTTTTTGCCTATCTTAAGCAGTCTTGCAAGATGAAGAAGGCAGGGAGTAAGGCGCGGTGGCGTGGGCGTGGGCGTGGAGTTTCAGCAGGGAGAGGACGTGGGGATTCTGCAGGGAGAGGACGTGGGGATTCTACAGGTAGAGGACGTGGGGATTCTGGGCCTGCTGCGGGCACCAGTGGATCAGCATCCCCCAGTTTTTGCAGGCAACAGTCCTTTATGCGCAGCTTTGTAGGACCTCAACGTACCCCACTGCTGCGGGAGGAACAAATTGAAGCCGTTGTCGGATGGATGGCAGCTAACGCATCGACTTCAATTACTTCCGCATCCTCTCAGGGTCAGAGCACCGAAGAGCAACCATCTGTCTCTTCACCACCTGCCAAAGTGCCCAGGCAGTCAGAGAGACATGGACAGGAGCCATCACAGTCTCTACTTCTGTTCTCGGAATCTGTTGGCTTGGAAAGAGGGGGCCAGCCAAGCAGCATTCCTGAATGTGAAGAAGAGGGAGTATGCAGTGATGCGCAACTTCTTTGTCCCTCTGAATCTGAAGAGGCGAGTGGGCCAGTGCCTATGGTCAGCACACCTCAGTACGCATCAGATGATGACGAGACTCAGTTGCCACTTTCTGGTGCGTACGGTGCTGGCGAGACAACCCCGGAGAAGCAGCTGTTTGAAGAGGGGAGGGAAGATGATGAGGTCCTTGACCCATCATGGCGTGAGCAACAGGAAGGTGGTGGGAGCAGCTCGGAGGAAGAGATTCCCCTACCGGCCAAAACAGGAGGCAGAGGGAGGGGGAAGACTTGGTTGCCTGTACCCTCCACTTCGGCACCCGTTAGGAGCATTCCTCCTTCCAAAGGCAAACCGGGCGCTCACAAGAGTTGCAGTGCGTGGTCCTTTTTTGACACAGTTGCAGATGACATTTGCTTTGTCAAATGCAAGCTGTGTCATCAGAGAGTCAAAAGAGGGAGAAATGTCAGCAACCTCAATACCACAAATATGTGGAAACATGTGCGCACCAAGCACGAGTTGGAGTTGCAGAGACACCCTGAAGACGTAGGCCAACGTACAGCACCACCTACCACCTCTTCAGTTCGTGTTGGGCCCTCTTCCTCCAGCTCACACACTGCTGGTTCGGCTTCCTCACAGGATCGCCAAGGAAGAACCTCTGCCACTGTTGTCCGGAGACCCTGTCAGATTCCACCCATAACAGCACGTTCCCATCCATCACAGCCATCGGTAGCACAGGCATGGGATAAAAGGCGCCCTTACTCGGCAAACCATCCCCGAGCACAGTCTCTGAATGCTGGCATTGCTAAACTTCTGGCAGTTGAAATGCTGTCATTCAGGCTGGTGGACACTGACACCTTCCGGGACTTAATGGCATTGGCAGTCCCCCAATACAACGTGCCCAGCCGCTTTTATTTCAGCAGGCGAGCCGTCCCTGCCCTGCAGAAACATGTTGAGGGCAAAATAAAACATGCGCTACTAAACGCCGTTAGTAGCAAGGTCCACCTGACCACCGATGCGTGGACCAGTAACCATGGACAGGGACGATACCTTTCCCTCACTGCCCACTGGGTCAATGTTGTGGAGCTGGGTACGGATCTGGAGAGTGGCGCTGTACGTGTTCTTCCAACGCCACGGATTGCAGGACTCCAGTCTGTACACATAGACTCCTCCTCCTACTCAAGTTCCTCAGAAACAGCAGAGCAGGAGCCTGTTACGACCGATATGAGCACAGCCGTGGCCAAACGTCAACAGGCTGTACTCAAATTAATTTCTTTGGGGAATCGAAGCCACACAGCGCAGGAGCTCTGGAATGCTATCAAGCTGGAGAGCGATGTGTGGTTTGGGCCAGCGAATCTCCAGCCGGGCTTGGTAGTGTGTGACAATGGCCGAAATCTGGTGGCAGCTCTTGGCCTAGGCAACCTCACACACATCCCATGTCTGGCACATGTTCTTAACTTGGTCGTGCAGAGCTTTCTGAGGGACTATCCGGATCTTGCTGCACTGTTGCACAAGGTCCGCATAGAGTGCGCTCACTTGCGACGTTCCAGCACGGCAAGATCGCGCCTCGCTGCTCTGCAGCGACGATTTGGCCTTCCGGAACATCGCATCATATGTGACCTACCCACCCGGTGGAATTCAACGTTACATATGTTGGAGCGGTTGTGTGAGCAGCAGGCAGCAGTCATGGAGTACCAGCTGCATCAGGCGCAAACAAGTCGCACTGTGCGCCGTTCACACTTCAGCACCATTGAGTGGGCCTCTATGAAGGACATCTGCCTCGTTTTGCGTGCCTTCGATGAATCCACGCGGATGGCGAGTGCAGACGATGCACTAGTCAGCATGACTGTCCCCCTTATCTGCCTGCTTCAACAAACACTGCAAGCACTAAGGGATGAGGTTTCAGAAGAGGTGGAGGATGAGGAGTCCCAAATGCCATCTGCTTCTGGACAGTCTGCGCTACGTGTTTCCTCACAAAGGCCTAGGCAGGGGACACTTTGTGAGGAGGATGAGGAGGAGTCGATGGAGGAGGAAGACATCTCTCCAGAGGAGGGAGGTACACAAACCTCTACTCAGTATGTACAGCGAGGGTGGGGTGATGCAGAGCAGGTCGAGGTCACGCCTCAAACAGGGGACAGCGGTTCTTTGGCAGTTGGGAGTCTGCAGCACATGGTTGATTTCATGCTGCAGTGCCTGAGAAACGACCGCCGCATCGCCCACATTCTCGTCTCGGCTGATTATTGGGTGTACACCCTCCTAGATCCTCGCTACCGGGACAGCGTACAAAGGCTCATACCAACGTTGAACCGGGAGCGTAAAATGCGGGAGTACGAAGAGTCACTGGTGCAGTCCATAATGTTTTCCATTCCACCCGACAGCATTGTTGCTAGTGCTTTACAAAGCAGCTCTGTGCGTCGAGGCAGTGGAGGAAACTCTGCACAAAGAGGGAGCAGAGGCAGTGCCGCAGCACAAGGCAAGACCACTATGGCCCAAATGTGGCAAAGTTTTGTGTGTCCACCACAATTGTCTACACCATCAGCGACGCCTCGAGTCAGCAGGAGGCAACGCTTCCGTCAGATGGTGTCAGACTACATGTCTTGCCCTGTCGCTGTACTCCCAGATGGCTCTTCCCCCTTCAAGTTTTGGGTCTCTAAGCTGGATACATGGCCAGAGCTTAGCCAGTATGCATTGGAGGTGCTGGCTTGCCCTGCTGCCAGTGTATTATCGGAACGTGTCTTTAGTGCCGCAGGTGGTGTACTAACAGACCGTCGCACGCGACTATCTTCCGATAATGTTGACCGGCTGACTTTTCTGAAAATGAACAAGGCCTGGATCTCCAAAGACTTTGCCATTCCTCTTACAGACTAAATTAGTGGTTGGCAACTGTATCCAGGTCTGCTGGTGTGTTCATTTTTCTACCACCTGAACTATAATCCCTGTGCTTCAACACAGCCAGTTGTCGCTCAGATGTGTCGTCTGCACAGAGAAACACACTAGCTCCTGTGTTACTGGGGTTCAGTAATGCCAGCTGATCCCCTGCTGTGTGGACGGCAGAGTCACCAGCTCCATCAACATTCAAACCACTACTGATTTTTAACCGTGCCCAACTTAGGTCTCTGGCTCCACTGTCTCTACTATTTCCCCTGACCTCCAACCCCGCCATCTACATCTCTGAAGTGGCGTCAGCACAATCTACACTTGTTCCTGTGTTCCTGTGGCTCAGTCCCATCAGTTTATCCCCTGATGTGTGTCCGGCAAGGTCTCCTGCTCTGTCCACATTCCCATAACCAGTAGTGGGAATGAGGACAGAGCTGGCGAACTTGCCGGACAAACATCAGGGGATCAACTGATGGGACTGAGCACCAGTAACACAGGAACAAGTGTAGATTGTGCTGACGCCACTTCAGAGATGTAGCTGGCGGGGTTGGAGGCCAGGGTAAATAGTAGAGACAGTGGAGCCAGAGGCCTAAGTGGAGCATGGTTAGAATCAGTAGTAGTCCACAACCTCCATAAAAACCGATGCCCATTGGCCTCTGCATGCGGCATGCGTAATCCTGGGCTCCAACAGCGTCAGTTGGTGTTCAGAAGTGTCGTCTCCACAGAGCCAAACACATTCGTTCAAGTGTTAGTGGGGTTCAGCACTGCCAGCTGTTCCCCTGCTGTGGAGATGGCAAGTCTCCTGCTGCATTCACCTGCCAAAATCCAGTAGGCCCCAGCCTGCTCCTCGCCTAATCCTGGGCTCCAACAGCGTCAGTTGGTGTTCAGAAGTGTCGTCTCCACAGAGCCAAACACATTCGTTCAAGTGTTAGTGGGGTTCAGCACTGCCAGCTGTTCCCCTGCTGTGGAGATGGCAAGTCTCCTGCTGCATTCACCTGCCAAAATCCAGTAGGCCCCAGCCTGCTCCTCGCCTAATCCTGGGCTCCAACAGCGTCAGTTGGTGTTCAGAAGTGTCGTCTCCACAGAGCCAAACACATTCGTTCAAGTGTTAGTGGGGTTCAGCACTGCCAGCTGTTCCCCTGCTGTGGAGATGGCAAGTCTCCTGCTGCATTCACCTGCCAAAATCCAGTAGGCCCCAGCCTGCTCCTCGCCTAATCCTGGGCTCCAACAACGTCAGTTGGTGTTCAGAAGTGTCGTCTCCACAGAGCCAAACACATTCGTTCAAGTGTTAGTGGGGTTCAGCACTGCCAGCTGTTCCCCTGCTGTGGAGATGGCAAGTCTCCTGCTGCATTCACCTGCCAAAATCCAGTAGGCCCCAGCCTGCTCCTCGCCTAATCCTGGGCTCCAACAGCGTCAGTTGGTGTTCAGAAGTGTCGTCTCCACAGAGCCAAACACATTCGTTCAAGTGTTAGTGGGGTTCAGCACTGCCAGCTGTTCCCCTGCTGTGGAGATGGCAAGTCTCCTGCTGCATTCACCTGCCAAAATCCAGTAGGCCCCAGCCTGCTCCTCGCCTAATCCTGGGCTCCAACAACGTCAGTTGGTGTTCAGAAGTGTCGTCTCCACAGAGCCAAACACATTCGTTCAAGTGTTAGTGGGGTTCAGCACTGCCAGCTGTTCCCCTGCTGTGGAGATGGCAAGTCTCCTGCTGCATTCACCTGCCAAAATCCAGTAGGCCCCAGCCTGCTCCTCGCCTAATCCTGGGCTCCAACAACGTCAGTTGGTGTTCAGAAGTGTCGTCTCCACAGAGCCAAACACATTCGTTCAAGTGTTAGTGGGGTTCAGCACTGCCAGCTGTTCCCCTGCTGTGGAGATGGCAAGTCTCCTGCTGCATTCACCTGCCAAAATCCAGTAGGCCCCAGCCTGCTCCTCGCCTAATCCTGGGCTCCAACAACGTCAGTTGGTGTTCAGAAGTGTCGTCTCCACAGAGCCAAACACATTCGTTCAAGTGTTAGTGGGGTTCAGCACTGCCAGCTGTTCCCCTGCTGTGGAGATGGCAAGTCTCCTGCTGCATTCACCTGCCAAAATCCAGTAGGCCCCAGCCTGCTCCTCGCCTAATCCTGGGCTCCAACAGCGTCAGTTGGTGTTCAGAAGTGTCGTCTCCACAGAGCCAAACACATTCGTTCAAGTGTTAGTGGGGTTCAGCACTGCCAGCTGTTCCCCTGCTGTGGAGATGGCAAGTCTCCTGCTGCATTCACCTGCCAAAATCCAGTAGGCCCCAGCCTGCTCCTCGCCTAATCCTGGGCTCCAACAACGTCAGTTGGTGTTCAGAAGTGTCGTCTCCACAGAGCCAAACACATTCGTTCAAGTGTTAGTGGGGTTCAGCACTGCCAGCTGTTCCCCTGCTGTGGAGATGGCAAGTCTCCTGCTGCATTCACCTGCCAAAATCCAGTAGGCCCCAGCCTGCTCCTCGCCTAATCCTGGGCTCCAACAGCGTCAGTTGGTGTTCAGAAGTGTCGTCTCCACAGAGCCAAACACATTCGTTCAAGTGTTAGTGGGGTTCAGCACTGCCAGCTGTTCCCCTGCTGTGGAGATGGCAAGTCTCCTGCTGCATTCACCTGCCAAAATCCAGTAGGCCCCAGCCTGCTCCTCGCCTAATCCTGGGCTCCAACAACGTCAGTTGGTGTTCAGAAGTGTCGTCTCCACAGAGCCAAACACATTCGTTCAAGTGTTAGTGGGGTTCAGCACTGCCAGCTGTTCCCCTGCTGTGGAGATGGCAAGTCTCCTGCTGCATTCACCTGCCAAAATCCAGTAGGCCCCAGCCTGCTCCTCGCCTAATCCTGGGCTCCAACAGCGTCAGTTGGTGTTCAGAAGTGTCGTCTCCACAGAGCCAAACACATTCGTTCAAGTGTTAGTGGGGTTCAGCACTGCCAGCTGTTCCCCTGCTGTGGAGATGGCAAGTCTCCTGCTGCATTCACCTGCCAAAATCCAGTAGGCCCCAGCCTGCTCCTCGCCTAATCCTGGGCTCCAACAACGTCAGTTGGTGTTCAGAAGTGTCGTCTCCACAGAGCCAAACACATTCGTTCAAGTGTTAGTGGGGTTCAGCACTGCCAGCTGTTCCCCTGCTGTGGAGATGGCAAGTCTCCTGCTGCATTCACCTGCCAAAATCCAGTAGGCCCCAGCCTGCTCCTCGCCTAATCCTGGGCTCCAACAGCGTCAGTTGGTGTTCAGAAGTGTCGTCTCCACAGAGCCAAACACATTCGTTCAAGTGTTAGTGGGGTTCAGCACTGCCAGCTGTTCCCCTGCTGTGGAGATGGCAAGTCTCCTGCTGCATTCACCTGCCAAAATCCAGTAGGCCCCAGCCTGCTCCTCGCCTAATCCTGGGCTCCAACAGCGTCAGTTGGTGTTCAGAAGTGTCGTCTCCACAGAGCCAAACACATTCGTTCAAGTGTTAGTGGGGTTCAGCACTGCCAGCTGTTCCCCTGCTGTGGAGATGGCAGTCTCTCCTGCTGTCTCCGCATTACAAAGACAGTAGGCCTCTGCCTACACCCTCCTATTTCCTGGGCTTCAACACAGCCAGTTGTAGTTCGGAAGTGCCGTCCACACGGAAAGAGATACTTGCTCCCGTGTCTCAGTGGGGTTCAGTAACGTCAGCTGATCCCCTGCTGTGTGGATGGCAGTCTCTCCTGCTGTAAACTCATTCAAAATACAGTAGGCCTCTGCCTACACCCTCCTATTTCCTGGGCTTCAACACAGCCAGTTGTAGTTCGGAAGTGCCGTCCACACGGAAAGAGATACTTGCTCCCGTGTCTCAGTGGGGTTCAGTAACGTCAGCTGATCCCCTGCTGTGTGGATGGCAGTCTCTCCTGCTGTCACCTCATTCAAAATTCAGTAGGCCTCTGCCTACACCCTCCTATTTCCTGGGCTTCAACACAGCCAGTTGTAGTTCGGAAGTGCCGTCCACACGGAAAGAGATACTTGCTCCCGTGTCTCAGTGGGGTTCAGTAACGTCAGCTGATCCCCTGCTGTGTGGATGGCAGTCTCTCCTGCTGTCACCTCATTCAAAATTCAGTAGGCCTCTGCCTACACCCTCCTATTTCCTGGGCTTCAACACAGCCAGTTGTAGTTCGGAAGTGCCGTCCACACGGAAAGAGATACTTGCTCCCGTGTCTCAGTGGGGTTCAGTAATGTCAGCTGATCCCCTGCTGTGTGGATGGCAGTCTCTCCTGCTGTCACCTCATTCAAAATACAGTAGGCCTCTGCCTACACCCTCCTATTTCCTGGGCTTCAACACAGCCAGTTGTAGTTCGGAAGTGCCGTCCACACGGAAAGAGACACTTGCTCCCGTGTCTCAGTGGGGTTCAGTAACGTCAGCTGATCCCCTGCTGTGTGGATGGCAGTCTCTCCTGCTGTAAACTCATTCAAAATACAGTAGGCCTCTGCCTACACCCTCCTATTTCCTGGGCTTCAACACAGCCAGTTGTAGTTCGGAAGTGCCGTCCACACGGAAAGAGATACTTGCTCCCGTGTCTCAGTGGGGTTCAGTAACGTCAGCTGATCCCCTGCTGTGTGGATGGCAGTCTCTCCTGCTGTAAACTCATTCAAAATACAGTAGGCCTCTGCCTACACCCTCCTATTTCCTGGGCTTCAACACAGCCAGTTGTAGTTCGGAAGTGCCGTCCACACGGAAAGAGACACTTGCTCCCGTGTCTCAGTGGGGTTCAGTAATGTCAGCTGATCCCCTGCTGTGTGGATGGCAAAGTCTCCTGCTGCCTACACAGTCGTACCACTACTGATTTTTAACCGTGCTCCAATTAGGCCTGTGGCTACACTGTCTCTCGTATTTCCCCTGTCCTCCAACCCCGCCAGTTACAGCTCCGAAGTGGCGTCTGCACAATCCACACTTGTTCCTGTGTTACAGGTGTTCAGTCCGGTCAGTTAATCCCCTGATGTGTGTCCGGCAATGTCGCCTGCTCTGTCCACATTCCCATTATCGGAATGTGGACAGAGCAGGCGACATTGCCGGACACACATCAGGGGATTAACTGACCGGACTGAACACCTGTAACACAGGAACAAGTGTGGATTGTGCAGACGCCACTTCGGAGCTGTCACTGGCGGGGTTGGAGGACAGGGGAAATACGAAAATCAGTGAAGCCACAGGCCTAAGTGGAGCTTGGTTCAAATTAGTAGTCTACAACCGATCTTAAAATTTCTTCAATGCAGCCTAAGCCTGCTCCGTGCTTGTCCCTGGGCTTCAACACAGCCAGTTGTTGCTCGGAAGTGCCGTCTTCACAGAGTAAAACACTAGCTCCTGTGTTTGTGGGGTTCAGTAACGTCAGCTGTTCCCCTGCTGTTTTGATGGCAATCTGTCCTGCTGCCTCCCAATTGACAGCACATCAGGCCTCAGCCTGCTAAGTGCTTGTCCTGGGCTCCAACATCGCCAGTTGCTGCTCATAACTGACTTTGGCACGGGTACTCCCTCCTGCCCAGCTTGGTTCCAGCCCTGCCTGCTGTTTCCGGGAAGTGTCAATGTCAGTTTGCCACCCCAAGTTGCCATGTCGTGTTGCGGTTGGGTTAGCCGAGGCTAGGGTGCCAGCAGTTTAGGTGCTTCCTATGTGGACTGCGGGTTCTGGTAAGAAAGGTTTGTTCCATAGTGCCAGTAGGACAAGCACCCCCTGTAGGACTGTGTGATTCGGTAACTGCGGCCAGCTTGCGGCATGCCAACTTTGCTTTTCAGGGGTAACTTCTGATACCCCTCCGGGTTCCAGCACCGTCAGCTGGTTCTCATCAGAGCCTTTGGCCTAGGTGCCTCCATCTCGGTATCCGAGTTCCGGCAACGTCTGCTGGTCCTTGGTAGTGCTTTGTAGCACAGGTACCTCCTGCTTAGTAACCGGGTTCCAGCACCGTCAGCTGGTCCTCGGTTGTGCCATTGGCTCTTATTCCTTCTGCTGCCCCTCCGGGTGCCAGCACTGTCAGCTGGTCCTCGCTATTTCCATTTGCTCTTGCAGCTTATGCTACCCCTCCGGGTTCCAGCACCGTCAGCTGGTTCTCGTCAGAGCCTTTGGCCTAGGTGCCTCCATCTCGGTATCCGAGTTCCGGCAACGTCTGCTGGTCCTTGGTAGTGCTTTGTAGCACAGGTACCTCCTGCTTAGTAACCGGGTTCCAGCACCGTCAGCTG
This sequence comes from Dendrobates tinctorius, assembly GCF_039654945.1. Taxonomy (NCBI): domain Eukaryota; kingdom Metazoa; phylum Chordata; class Amphibia; order Anura; family Dendrobatidae; genus Dendrobates; species Dendrobates tinctorius. Next base: position 5,363,990 of record NW_027361793.1, read on the forward strand.
GTCCTCGGTTGTGCCATTGGCTCTTATTCCTTCTGCTGCCCCTCCGGGTGCCAGCACTGTCAGCTGGTCCTCGCTATTTCCATTTGCTCTTGCAGCTTATGCTACCCCTCCGGGTTCCAGCACCGTCAGCTGGTTCTCGTCAGAGCCTTTGGCCTAGGTGCCTCCATCTCGGTATCCGAGTTCCGGCAACGTCTGCTGGTCCTTGGTAGTGCTTTGTAGCACAGGTACCTCCTGCTTAGTAACCGGGTTCCAGCACCGTCAGCTGGTCCTCGGTTGTGCCATTGGCTCTTATTCCTTCTGCTGCCCCTCCGGGTGCCAGCACTGTCAGCTGGTCCTCGCTATTTCCATTTGCTCTTGCAGCTTATGCTACCCCTCCGGGTTCCAGCACCGTCAGCTGGTTCTCGTCAGAGCCTTTGGCCTAGGTGCCTCCATCTCGGTATCCGAGTTCCGGCAACGTCTGCTGGTCCTTGGTAGTGCTTTGTAGCACAGGTACCTCCTGCTTAGTAACCGGGTTCCAGCACCGTCAGCTGGTCCTCGGTAGTGCCATTGGCTCTTGTTCCTTCTGCTGCCCCTCCGGGTGCCAGTACCGTCAGCTGGTTCAAGAGGACAAAGAACAGGAAGACAACCACCAAGATGCAGAACAACAAGAGAGAGAAGACAAAGAAGCATAAAAAAAACAAAGCAGAAGAACATTAAGCATAAGACTAATACTCTGAGCAAATGATATTATCTTATTTATAAGCAGAAGAAGACTAAGCAGTGTATGGGGGTGAGTCCGTTCCTCCTCGTGGTGCCCCTGGAAAAGGCCTGCTTCTGCAGGCCAAACTGAATGCGGACAAATCCTGTTGTAAATCTTTTGTGACAGGCAGAACGGAAGGTGTAAACTTCTAACTTTTCTAGATAACAACTACAGGAATGCCTGACACAAACAAGAATATGATGAAGAAGAATAGGAAGAAGATGAAGAAGCTGAATATGTAGAATAATAATTGTTGAATAAGAAGAATATGAAGAATGTAAGAAAAGGAAGAAGAAGAAGAAGAAGAAGAAGAAGAAGAATGTAAAAAAAGGAAGTAGAAGAAGAAGAAGAAGAATTTAAAAAAAGGAATAAGAAGAAGAATGTAAAAAAAGGAAGTAGAAGAAGAAGAAGAAGAATGTAAAAAAAGGAAGTAGAAGAAGAAGAAGAAGAATGTAAAAAAAGGAAGTAGAAGAAGAAGAAGAAGAATGTAAAAAAAGGAAGTAGAAGAAGAAGAAGAAGAATGTAAAAAAAGGAATAAGAAGAAGAATGTAAAAAAAGGAAGTAGAAGAAGAAGAAGAAGAATGTAAAAAAAGGAAGTAGAAGAAGAAGAAGAAGAATGTAAAAAAAGGAAGTAGAAGAAGAAGAAGAAGAAGAATGTAAAAAAAGGAAGTAGAAGAAGAAGACATACATGTCTGGCAAAATATAAATGAGGCTAACATAGTCAATATCTTTGTAACTCCTAACATCTTTAAAAAAAAAAGTTTAATTCCTGCTATTCCATTTGATTGGGCTAAACCTCTATGGCTTTAATGTCTCCTCCACCTCCCACAATACATTCTACATTATTCTTAGTTGTTTTTCTTCATGTAGAATTAACCTACAAGGAAAGAAAGGGTTTTTTTTAATTCCGATATTTTGGCCCCATTGACTTGCATTGGTTCCCGGTATCGGAATCGGCGATACCGATACTTTTTTTAAAGATCGGCCGATCCATTCCGATCCGATATTTTCAAGTATCGGCTGGTATCGCTCAACTCTAGTCATCATCCCTCATCATTTTGGCAATGCGGGGGTCCCTTTTTAGGATCCGCAAGTCATAATCGCACATGTGGGCCAATGTTCCAGGTGTCAATGATACACTGTCCATGGTGGGTGGAGGAGCAGTTTCTGGCAAATCCACATCCCTACAGTCACACACAAACACTGTCCCTGACCTTGGAATGCCAACATTTTCTCTTGCCCCCTGAGAAACATCCTCCTTCCCAAAATAATCATCCCCCTCATCCTCATCTTCCTCCTCTTCCTCTTCTTCCTCCACCTCGCCCAGGACAGTTCCCTGACCAGACAATGCCTACCTGTCATCAAGGCTTCCCTCCTCCTCCTCCTCCACTGCAGACGCCTGATCCTTAATGTGCGTCAAACTTTGCATGAGCAGACACATAACTGGGATGCTCATGCTTATGATGGCGTCGTCTGCACTTACCAGCCATGTGCATTCCTCAAAACACTGAAGGACTTTACAGAGGTCTTTCAGCTTTGACTACTGCACCCCCGACAATTCCATGTCTTCCCTCAAACTGCCTGCCCGTGTATCCTCCCACAAATGCATTACAGTCTGCCTCTGTTCGCACAGCCTCTCAACCATGTGCAGGGTGGAGATCCACCTTGTTGCAACGTCTATGATTAGGCGGTGCTTGGGGAGGTGGAGCAATCGCTGCAGCTTCTACATACAACTGGAGTGTACGGCCGAGTGACGGATGTGCGAGCACAGTCTTCGCATCTTATGGAGCAGGGATGTTAACTCTGGATAATTATTAAGGAAGCACTGCACCACCAGGTGCAAAGTGTGAACCAGGCAAGGTATGTGTGTGAGTTTTGCATGGGCTATGGCTGCCACAAAATTACGGCCGTTATCACTGGCTACCTTGCCTGCCTCAAGATGTAGACTGCCCAGCCATGACTCAGTTTTTCGCTGCAAGTAGTCTGCCAGTACCTCCGCGGTGTGTGTGTTGTCGCCCAAAGACATCATCTTTAACACAGCCTGCTGACACTTACCACTAGCTGTTCGATAGTGGGACACCTTGTGTGCAACACTGCCAGCTGCAGATGTAGTGCTTGTGCGACTGCGCTCTGTGGACGAGCTTTCGCTGATAGACAAGGAGGAGGAGGAGCAAAAGCCTACAGCCAACTGTTTCCTATACCATGGGCTAGGCAGCACTGTTCCACTGCCGCTTTCCCCAGTGGAGCCTGCATCCACCACAATAACCCAGTGCACAGTGATGGACACGTAATGGCCCTGGCCATCCCTACCGGTTCATGCATCCGTTGTGAGTGCACCTTTCCACTCACTGACTGTTTTAGTGCATGGACAATGCGGTCTTTCACATGCCGGTGGAGGGCAGGGATGGCTTTTCAAGAAAAGAAGTGCCAACTGGGTAGGTCATAGCGTGGAACAGCGTAGGCCATGAGGTCGCGGAAAGCTTCGCTTTTAACCAAACGGTAGGGCATCATCTCTAATGGGACTAGTTTGGCAATGTAGGTATTCAAACACAGTGTACGCTGATGAGAGGATGAGTACTTTCTTGTCCTACTCAGAGTGTCTGGTAGGGTGAGCTGGACTGGAGAGCTGCATATGAGGGAAGTAGCGGTGGACCGGATGGAGTGAGAGGGTGTTGGTGATGGTATTGGTGGTGATGGCCTAGATTCAGTGTTGTGTTGCAAAACCATTGTGATTCCCTGAGAGCTTTGGCCTTGCGACGACACCTCCACAGTTAGTGCTGGTGGTGTGCTTAATGGTGGCGGTGGTCTTACAGTGGGGGTAGTGATGGAGCATTGTTGGCTACCTTCAGTCGGAGCAGGTGCACATGTGCTACCTGAGGTTTTGTAGTCCGTCCACGCTTGCAAGTGCATGTTGATTAAATGTCTAAGCATACAACTGATATTCTAATTTCTGAGTTGTTTACCTCGGCTAAAGGTCCTTCCGCACTTCTTACAGGTAACCTTTGCATCATCAGTAGGATTTTGGACAAAGAAGTGCCGCACTGCACTCTTCCTACTATGGTAAACATTTTCTGGCCTTGCACGCTGTGCTAAGTTGACCGTCTGGTCAAGCTGTCCTGCAGAATGACGCAGGCTCAACACCTCCTGCCTTTGCTGCTATTGTGCTTTTGCCAGAACCAGCCGATGCACCACCACCATCAGTACCATCTGGGCCCCCCTGCTCGCGTCCACGGCCTCTTCCACCATACTTCCTTATGTTTGGGAAAATGTACCAAAAATAACAGCAGAGAGATGGTACTGTATGTGGAGCGTCCAGCTGTGTAAAGTGTATTAAACAAATTAAATCAACATATATATTATGTTAGTCACAGACGCTCTCACAGTATGTATTGGACCGTAATCCAACAAGCAGATATACGGAACTGTATCAGAAGTGTACAGCTGTATACGATTTTTGAGCAACTAACAATCTCCGTATATGTATTTACGAAGTGTCAAACACACACGCTGACTAGGTATAAAAGTGACTGTAATGCGACCGGCAGATTTACAATACTGTTGGAGAATCGGACAGCTCTATACGATGTGTGTAAGGAAAATTGTCAAGCTCCGTGTGTCTGTATACGGACTGACACACGCTGTCTCTGCCTAGTTTACACCGTAATCAAACAGCAGATATACGAAACTGTTTGAAAAACGGACAAGACTCTAAGGTGTAGGTCTGGAAAAACTCCTCGTTTTTTTTCAGTCACACACAGGTAGCTTCTATTTGTCTGTGCTAGAAGGCAGTACACGGTAGTGTGTGAGGAGCGTACACCGCTGTACGATGTGTGTATGTAAAATTGTCAAGCTCCGTGTATTTGTATATGGACTGACACACGCTGTCTCTGTCTAGTTTACACCGTAATCAAACAGCAGATATACGAAACTGTTTGAAAAACGGACACGACTCTAAGGTGTAGGTCTGGAAAAACTCCTCGGCTTTTTTTTTCCAGAGTCACACACAGGTAGCTTCTAATTGTCCGTGCTAGAAGGCGGTACACGGCAGTGTGTGAGAAGCGTACACCACTGTACGGTGTGTGTATGTAAAATTGTCAAGCTCCGTGTATTTGTATACGGACTGACACACGCTGTCTCTGTCTAGTTTTGACTGTAATCAAACAGCAGATATACAAAACTGTTTGAAAAACGGACACAACTCTAAGCTGTAGGTCTGGAAAAATGGACAAACTCCTCGGCTTTTTCTTCCAGAGTCACACCCAGATAGCTTCTATTTGTCCGTGATACCAGCCGGTACACAGTAGTGTGTGAGGAGCGTCAGGGCCGCACCTATAGTGAGGCGATTTGCACCAGCTGCTCAAGCGGCAGGCAGCAGGGGGCTGCATTATGCGCTCCTCTACCCGCAGCACCTACAATTTAGCCTCTGCACGCTGATACTGCGGTCGTGCAAGAGGTTGTAATTGATGAGGTCACAGGAGGGAAGGTGTCAGGGCCCCCTGATCATGTGACCCATGACTCTTCCCCTCCTGTGACCTCATCACAGGTGCTGTGCACATCAATCCTTGGTTTATGCAGGACTGCTGTCTGTCATCGTGAGTGAGCTACTTGTGTGTGTGAGCTGTGATACATGCGTGTGTGAGCTGTGTGTGAGTTGTGTGATACATGTGTGTGATGCGTGTGAGCTGTGTGAGCGTGAGCTGTGTGATACGTGTGTGTAAGTTACTTGTGTGAGCGTGAGCTGTGTGAGCTACTTGTGTGTGAGCTGTGATACAGAGTGTGTGATATGTGTGAGCTGTGTGTGTGTGTGATACGTGTGAGCTGTGTGTGTGTGATACATGTGAGCTGTGTGAGAGCTGGGTGTCTGATACGTGTGAGCTGTGTATGATACGTGTGAGCTGGGTGTGTGATACGTGTGAGCTGTGTGTGATACGTGTGAGCTGTGTGTGTGCGATACGAGTGAGCTGTGCGTGTGTGTGCGATACATGTGAGCTGTGTGTGCGATACGTGTGAGGTGTGAGCTGTGTGTGTGATACGTGTGAGCTGTGTGTGATATGTGTGAGCTGTGTGTGTGCGATACGTATGAGCTGTGTGTGTGCGATACGTGTGAGCTGTGTGTGCGATACGTGTGAGCTGTGTGTGATACATGTGAGCTGTGTGTGATACGTGTGAGCTGTGTGTGTGTGATACGTGTAAGCTGTGTGTGTGATACATGTGAGCTGTGTGTGAGCTACTTGTGTGAGCTGTGTGGTACGTGTGTGTGTGTGTGTGTGTGTGAGCCAAAGCAAAAGTTGGCACAACCTGCCAGTGTTCTAAGATTTGGGTGAGGACATTCACTGTATGTGGGCTAGTGAATTTTTTTTTGTGTCAGGGCTGCTTTTTGGTCTCAGCCCAGCCCTGTGTAAGGAGCAGAGCCGTTTGTGTGCGAGGTGTACAGAGCGGAGCCGTGTGTGCGAGGTGTAAGGAGCAGAGCCGCGTGTGTACGAGGTGTACGTAGCGGAGCCATGCGTGTGTACAGAGCGGAGCCGTGCGTGTGTATGAGGTGTACGGAGTGGAGCCGTGCGTGTGTACGAGGAGTACGGAGCGGAGCTGTGCGTGTGTACGAGGTGTACGGAGCGGAGCCGTGCGTGTGTACGAGGTGTACGGAGCGGAGCCGTGCGTGTGTATGAGGTGCACGGAGCGGAGCCGTACGTGTGTACGAGGTGCACGGAGCGGAGCCGCATGTGTACGAGGTGCACGGAGCGGAGCCGCACGTGTACGAGGTGTATGGAGCGGAGCCGCACGTGTACGAGGTGCACGGAGCGGAGCCGTACGTGTACGGAGCAGAGATGTGTACGGAGCTGAGCAGCGCGTGTGCGAGGTGTAAGGAGCAGAGTCGCACATGTGTGAGGTGTACGGAGCCACGTGTGTGCGAGGTGTATGGAGCGGAACTGCGAGTGTACACGGTGTATGGAGCAAAGCCGCATGTGTACAAGGTTTATGGAGTGGAGCCATTTGTGTACAAGGTTTACAGAGCGTGGCCACGTGTGTACAAGGTGTACGGAGCAGAGCCGCATGTGTACGAGGTTTACGGAGTGGAGCCATGTGTGTACTGAGTGGAGCCGTGTGTGTGCGAGGTGTACAGAGCGGAGCTCTGTGTGTGCGAGGCATAAAAAGCGGAACCGTGTGTTTTGATGTGTGCAGAGCCATATGTGTACAAGGTGTATGGTGGGGAGCATTCATATCTCCCAGCGGGACAGTCCCGATTTTGAGAGAGATTCTGTCCCACTGCCCCGGCTGGGAGCTTACTTTTCCCGCGGACACAGGAGTACACGGCGGACCCCCACGGAGTACTTTAAAATTCACACGTGACGTTCTACTGGAAGTGATGTGCTAGAAACTGAACTGAAATTAGGTAATTTTGGGAGGAGATTGTGACGGAACCATGGAGGCACTTCAGGGAATGTTTCAGATCCATCACCGTGTCCTCCTCCAACAGCGCTGACAGCAGGATCGCCTTGGACTTGGGGTTGCCGGCCATGTAAGCGGATCATGATATGTCCTGCATCGGGAGGCTCAGGTGGGCACTACAGTGGGAGCCGGGCTGCTATAGTATCTTTATAGAATCTTTCTCTCTCTGTTTCTTTATCTCTCTAATCTTTCTTTTTTTCTCTCTCTTGGTTCTTTCTTTCTCTCTCTGTTTCTTTCCTTCTTTCTTCTTTCTTTCTTTCTTTCTTTCTTTTCCCTCTTTCTTTCTCTCTTGTCTTTCTTTCTTTCCCCTCTTTCTCTCTTTGTTCTTTCTTTCTTTCTCTGTTTTTTTTCTCTCTGTTCTTTCTTTCTTTTCCTCAGTACCAATCAGTGTTCCCACAGTACCAGTAGAATAAGAGGGGTAGGAAACTAGGTGGCACTGGTCATATTGAGCCTCTCATACTTTTTACTGGTGTATAATCATATGCCCTGCACACCCCCATAAAGTGGGCCAGCCCCAGACAACAGAGTACAAACAAATCACTATTACTATCAGTCCAAGTGGACAATTATATACGTAAAGTTAATGATGTCCCTGTGCCAAGCAGTGCGGAGGATCAGAATACACTGAGGAGACCAGAGCAGCGGGGTTTGGGGAGAAGAATTATATGGGGCCCATTATATTGTATGAAGTAATATATGGTGCCCATTATACTGTATGAAGTAATATATGGGGCCCATTATACTGTATGAAGTAATATATGGTGCCCATTATACTATATGAAGTAATATATGGTGCCCATTATACTGTATGAAGTAATATATGGTGCCCATTGTACTGTATGAAGTAATATATGGTGCCCATTATACTGTAGGAAGTAATATATGGTGCCCATTATACTGTAGGAAGTAATATATGGTGCCCATTATACTGTATGCAGTAATATATGGGGCCCAATATACTGTATGAAGTAATATATGGTGCCCATTATACTGTATGAAGTAATATGTGGTGCCCATTGTACTGTATGAAGTAATATATGCAGCCCATTATACTGTAGGCAGTAATATATGGTGCCCATTATGCTGTATGAAGTAATATATGGTGCCCATTATACTGTATGGAGCATTATATGGGGCCCATTATACTGTATGGAGCATTATATGGGGCTCATTATACTGTACGAAGTAATATATGGGGCCCATTATACTGTATGACGCATTATATGGGGCCCATTATACTGTACAAAGTAATATATGGGGCCCATTATGCTGTATGGAGCATTATGTGGGGATAGGGGATGACTTTCTGTTTGTTGTGGATCTGACCGCTGGGACCCCCATGATCCTGGGAAACATAGCTTTGAAGAGCACCATGTAAATGGAGCTGTGGTCACTCATACACACTGTGGTGCCATTCACATGTGGCTCTTCAAATAACTCCTTAAAGAGAGTGATGAGGGGACAACAAAGTATAGCAAAAATTCACTGATCGGGGTGAGGAGTGTTATAGTTTGTGGACTGGTGGGCTTTGTGTGGCAGGGCTGCCTTTTTGTCCCAGTCTGGCCCTGTGCCAGGCCTACCATTGCCATTAATGACCCTTGTTCTGGATACTTCTGTGTTGTTCTTCTATGTGCGTGTGATGCCGCTGACATCCTTGTGTTTGGACACCTTTTTTTTCTATTTATCTAAATCAAAATGTCCAGTACTGTTCTCAGTTTTACAGGATAAATATGAGAATTTACTTTGTGTGTGCGCGGGGGGCGTCATTTTGCTGTTCGCCTCAGGCAGCAGAGAGGCTAGGTTCACCCCTGAGGAGCGTACACCACTAGACGGTGTCTGTATGGAAAATTGTCAAGCTCCATGTATTTGTATACGGACTGACACACGCTGTCTCTGTCTAATTTTGACTGTAATCAAACAGCAGATATATGAAACTGTTTGAAAAATGGACACAACTCTAAGGTGTAGGTCTGGAAAAACGGACAAACTCCTCAGCTTTTTCTTCCAGAGTCACACCCAGATAGCTTCTATTTGTCCATGATACCAGCCGGTACATAGTAGTGTGTGAGGAGCGTACACCGCTAGACGGTGTGTGAAAAAATGAATGCTCAGTAACTCACCAGGACAAATTTGTAGTGCTTTGAAAAAAGCAGTTTGAACAGCAGTGTGCACACAGCAATGCAGCTAGCAGGTAGCCTTAAAAGGCAACCTAATCACCACCAGCGCTGCTGCACACAACAAAAATCCTCCCCTTTCACTGCACAATATCTGTACAGTGAAAAGCGATATCAGCAGAAGCAATTTTTTTTTCTTCTTCCCTGCCTAACGCTCTCCCTGTTCAGAATCAGCAGCAGCACCTCTCCCTATTCTAAGATCGGCAAAAGCAAGATGGCGGTCGGCGGTCACAGCCTTTTATACCCACTGTGACGCCACACAAAGCCAGCCAATCACTTCAATGCCCTTCGATAAGATGGTGCTGGCCGCTGCGCACGTCATCGCGTTGCCCACAGTGTGCATCCTCCATCATTGGGTGAGAAAAGGCACTGAAAGCATCATTTGAAACGCAACTTTGGAGCGCTGATCGGCGACCTCATGGCCGACCTCACGCTAGGGTCGGGTTTCGATCGGCGAAACCCGACTTTAGCGAAAGTCGGTGATTTTTGAATCTGACAGACCTGTTTCACTCAACTCTACTGTAGATCAATCCGCAACAAAAATGGTGCGTGTGAACAGTCTCTTAATGGATTTTCTGAGAATGTAAAAATAATCAACATGAAATGATAAATCCCCTGCGGCTCCAGCACGGATGCTTCGGGGTCTCCATCAGTCTCAGCACTGGGCTGCAGTGGTCTTGTGGCTCCGGGTTTCTCCGCCAGTCTCAGCACTGAGCTGCAGTGGTGTTGTGGTTCCAGGGGTCTCTGTCAGTCTTAGCACTAGGCTGCAGGGGTCTTGTATTATAGCAGCAAAGTGAATAATAATCATCAGGGACCCGGAACCATCGTCCACAGAGCCAGAGGGGATTTAGCAGAGTAGTTTGGGGGATATGTAGGACTTTTTTTAAAATCACTTTTTATTCTGCTGATTGTGAGGTAGGATATAACATATAAGCAATGTTATATAACAGCATCCTGTGTGATACAATAAATGTAATGGATGCTGATAGTACTGGACAATTGAAGGATCAGTCGCTGTAACATATAAAGCAAGGATGTGGAAACCACAAAAATACAACCAAAAGATCCAAATTAGCAGAAAAATTGATTCTTTAATTAAGGAATATACACAGAATGGGAAAAATGGGGAACATGTGCAAAAAGGAAAGCAAAGTGCAGCAGTGCTAGAGGACACGTGACCTAACATAGTAACATAGTAACATAGTAACATAGTTTTGAAGGCTGAAGGAAGACCTTATGTCCATCTAGTTCAGCCTATTTTTAGTGCAGCTGTTCTGCATTGTTGATCCTGGGGAAGGCAAAAAACCCACAGAGTAGAAGCCAATTTTCTCCATAGGGAAAAAAATTCCTTCCCCTAAGCTGGTTCAACCATCTACCTATAATATTCTGTTATTCGTAACCTTCTATACTGTTACTCACAAGAAAAGCATCCATTCCTTTCTTAAATTCATTCAGTGAGTTGGCCATCACCACTTCCTCAGGAAGAGAATTCCAGAGCCTCACTGCTCTTACCGTGAAGAACCCTCTTCTATGCTGGTGCAGAAATTGTCTTTCCTCCAAACGAAGAGAATGCCCCCTTGTTCTTGTCACAGTCCTTGGTACAAACAGTTCATTGGAGAGATCTCTGTATTGCCCTCTGATATACTTGTACATATATATTAGGTCTCCCCTAAGTCTTCTCTTTTCTAGAGTAAATAGACCTAATTTTGATAACCTTTCTGGGTATTGTAGTGAACCAACTCTATTTATCATTTTAGTAGCCCGCCTTTGAACCCTTTCAAGTTCAGTAATGTCTTTCTTGAGCACCGGCGTCCAAAATTGCACACAATACTCTGTGTGGCCTGACGAGTGATTTGTACACAGGGAGAATTATGTTTTCATCCTGCGTCCCCAGACCTCTTCTAATGCATCCCATGCCCCTATTTGATTTGGTGGCAGCTGCCTGACACTGGGCACTCCAATTTAGCTTCTTATTGACTAAGATGCCAAAGTCTTTTTCCATGTCTGATTTCCCCAGCAGATTCCCATTTAGTAAGTAATTGTAGCATCTGTTTCTCCTTCCCATGTGCATAACCTTACACTTATCTGTGTTAAACCTCATTTGCCATTTTTCAGCCCAATTCTCCAATTTACTCAAATCTGTCTGTAGTTGCAAACTGTCCTCCTTTGTGTTAACTACCTTACATAGTTTTGTATCATCTGCAAATACTGATATTTTACTGTGTAAGCCATCCACTAGATCATTAATAAATATATTAAATAGTAGGGGGCCCTTTACAGAACCCTGTGGTACCCCACTAGTAACCCTGGCCCAATCTGAGTATGCACCATTAATAACCACTCTTTGTTTTCTATCACTAAGCCAGCTACCTACCCATCTACACACATTTTCCCCTAGCCCAAGCTTTCTCATCTTTCTTACCAATCTTTTATGTGGGACAGTGTCAAATGCTTTAGAAAAGTCGAGATAAATGACATCCAATGATTTTCCTTGGTCCATTTGAGAGCTTACATCCTCATAGAAGCTGATCAGGTTAGTTTGACAGGAGCGATCCTTCATAAATCCATGTTGATATGGAGTTAAACATCTATTTACATTCAGATATTCCATAATGGTATCCCTTAGAAACCCTTCAAAAATTTTACCCACAACAGATGTTAAGCTTACCGGCCTATAGTTTCCAGGTTCCCTTTTACACCCCTTTTTGAATATTGGTACCACATTTGCTTGCCGCCAATCAAAAGGAACAGACCCCGTTTCTATAGAGTCTTTAAATATAAGAGGGGGATGAATGGAAAACTGTGTTCCTCACGTCCGAGGGACTGTTTGAAAATTTAAGTCAAATATAGAGTCACTGCACACGTGGATTATTGCAAAAGTGGGTAATCTTTATTTCTATTGGACGGTGAAGAAGCGACAATTTTTGACGTTTCGGCCTCACAACGGCTTTTATCATATAGTCGCTGAAAAAATAAAATATATACAATAAAAATCACAAACAGATATATGCAATAAAAATAACATGTAGGATAAATCATAGAATAAGTATCTCGTAGAGGAATATCTTTAAGTTATGTGCCAAAAGATCATTAGGGAGTATGGAGACATTTTTAGACAAAAAATAGAGAGAAAAGAAAGCATGGCGGCAGACAGAGTATCACTCTATAGGTAAATATTGAATACCCTCAACAGCCTCCCCCGGTCTCAATTTAAAAGAGTCACTAGAATTGTATCAGATCCCACTACCAGAGACTCAAGACTGCGGGAGATGTCTACAAAATTCAAAGCAAGACACTATCCATCCACACTTTTAGCCTCCGAGATGACGAAGGCACTCACTAATCCTGGCGACACTACTCATACCGCATCAAAACCACCGAGACTTCCATTTGTCCATGGCCACCATCCCTCCATGCGAAGAATTCACAACTTAATCCATAAGCATTGGTCTTTACTCACCAAGGCTTATCCTAGAATTGAGATCTTTAAATCTCCACCCCTAATGTGTCTAAGAAGGCCCCAAAACATCAGGGACAAATTGGTTAAGGCTGATTTAGGATCTACTAGTCAGATTACTCAACGTACACTTACAGGACATAAGAGAACAGGCACCTTCCCTTGTCTTAGCTGCATGAGTTGCTCCAACATCATTAAAGGAAACGAAATTATCAAATGTCCCTGTGGCTTACTGTACATGGGGGAAACCACCCAAGCTATCAGAGATCGTATCTCTAGTCACAAGTCGACCATCAGGTGCGAAAAAACATGGCTTCCACTCCCTGCCCACTATAAGGAAGCCCGGCATAATGTATCCCAATTGAGGTACCAGATCATAGAAAAAGTTCCCAGGCCCAAGAGGGGGGGCAACCATGTTCGCTTATTAAAACAAAGAGAAACCTACTGGATCTACACACTTGACACTTTACATCCCAAGGGTCTCAACCGCGAAATTGATTGGTTAATCTAATAACCTTTTTTTCTTTTTAGACCAATTGATCGTTTTCCTATATGGGTCCCTTTTGACATCTTCCATGGCGGTAAGACATATCAACCACATTTTTCCTTTTTTATTTTTATTTTTATTATTTTTATTTTTTTTTTCATCCCACCTCCCCCCCCTTTTTTTCCCCCTATTATTTATTTTTTCCTTGTTTTATTTTATTTTCATTTTTATTTTTATTTTTATATTTATTTTTATTTATTTTTCATTTTCATTTAATTTTTTTTCCTTTTTTTCTTTTCAATTTTTTCCTTCATTTTTTTCCTTCATTTCCACATTATTTCCACCTTCTTTATTAATTAGTCATATTTTTTCTTTTTCCTTTTTTCTCTTTTTCATTTTTTAGCATGATTTGAGTTTATTCATTTAGGTTCAACTACCTCCTTTTCTCTTCCTTCCCCCTTTTTTTTCCCCTCTTTTCCTTTTTTCCTTCTCTTTTTTTCCCCCTTTTTTCCCCCTTTTTTCCCCCTCTTCTTTTATATTTTTTCTTTATTTCCCTTCTTTTCAGTTTGGACTCCTACAATAGAGTATTGTCATTTTTATTAAATCTGTATAATAGATTGCTGTAAGTATTGCCATTTATTTATATCTTTCACATTTAACCATGATGTGCCTGACTATTGATGTACATGTATTTTTATCTGCTCCACATGGAGCCTGCATTTCCTTTAGTCAACTCTGCCCATAGCGACATCTGCTCCCGCCCCTTGGCGCCTTTCCTGTGTTTAAGTTTCTCATCAAGCGCTACTGCGCAGGCGTGGGTTACCCGCGCCATTTTCTTGGTGGTTATCCCCTTATGGGCGACATGTTCCACACCTTACAGCGCAGGCGCCGGCGTCTGACGTCACTTCCGGTCAGATGACCGGCCCTGCCACCATTAAAGAGCGCAGATACAGACACAGCGCTCATTCACTGCACAGGCACGGCGATGCCTGCATCCACCACTGCCACCAATGATTGTGAGTAACATGGAAAAGACTCTTTTAACCACGCTGCACCACCAATGGATTTCCCTATTTACATATCACTATGTGTATGTTTTTACTTTTAAGGCGATGTACTTTGGGCACACAATTGTGGATCCTCTAGAATCACTTATCTTAAAGGTATCCAATTTTTTCCTTATGATTACATATGTATCTCTGTTCTCATTATAACATATTTATTACTATGCCTTTTTGGTGCATACCTATAAAAGATTTTTTCTTTTAAGGCAATTAGCTTTGGGTACATTCACACAGTTGTGGATCCCCTTGAACCAGGACCACTTGCTACAAAGGTATTCAAATTTTCCCGTTGATTCCATTTCTCTCATTATATGACCAGCCATTTAGATTGCTATATCAGTTCACCATAGATTTATATCACATATCATATATCTACATGATTAGTACATAAATTTCCATTACAATTGGTTACACTATAAACAAAATATTTCTGGCTACATAGGAATCTATATGTGTGACCTTAGTAGTGCAAGGTATACTATACATACTATACATACTATATGATTTTTTTTTTTTATTAAGACTTCTCTATAATAACTTCTTTACTCTGTAATATGGAGACCACATGTCTTTTGACATTGCAATCAATATACTCTATTGTTGGTTCCCATCTAATTATATTCTCATTCAACCTCCAGTTACAGGACAATCCATTGACTCTAAAACATTGTCCAACAGTGTAATTATCTAACCGGTGACTACAATCTCTCTTCTTTAAGGGGTATGATTTCAATGTTTACTTATAGAGTGATACTCTGTCTGCCGCCATGCTTTCCTTTCTCTCTATTTTTTGTCTAAAAATATCTCCATACTCCCTAATGATCTTTTGGCACATACCTTAAAGATATTCCTCTACGAGATACTTATTCTATGATTTATCCTACATGTTATTTTTATTGTATATACAGTGGGGCAAAAAAGTATTTAGTCAGTCAGCAATAGTGCAAGTTCCACCACTTAAAAAGATGAGAGGCGTCTGTAATTTACATCATAGGTAGACCTCAACTATGGGAGACAAACTGAGAAAAAAAAATCCAGAAAATCACATTGTCTGTTTTTTTTTCATTTTATTTGCATATCATGGTGGAAAATAAGTATTTGGTCAGAAACAAAATTTCATCTCAATACTTTGTGATATATCCTTTGTTGGCAATGACAGAGGTCAAACGTTTTCTGTAAGTCTTCACAAGGTTGCCACACACTGTTGTTGGTATGTTGGCCCATTCCTCCATGCAGATCTCCTCTAGAGCAGTGATGTTTTTGGCTTTTCGCTTGGCAACACGGACTTTCAACTCCCTCCAAAGGTTTTCTATAGGGTTGAGATCTGGAGACTGGCTAGGCCACTCCAGGACCTTGAAATGCTTCTTACGAAGCCACTCCTTCGTTGCCCTGGCGGTGTGCTTTGGATCATTGTCATGTTGAAAGACCCAGCCACGTTTCATCTTCAATGCCCTTGCTGATGGAAGGAGGTTTGCACTCAAAATCTCACGATACATGGCCCCATTCATTCTTTCATGTACCCGGATCAGTCGTCCTGGCCCCTTTGCAGAGAAACAGCCCCAAAGCATGATGTTTCCACCACCATGCTTTACAGTAGGTATGGTGTTTGATGGATGCAACTCAGTATTCTTTTTCCTCCAAACACGACAAGTTGTGTTTCTACCAAACAGTTCCAGTTTGGTTTCATTAGACCATAGGACATTCTCCCAAAACTCCTCTGGATCATCCAAATGCTCTCTAGCAAACTTCAGACGGGCCCGGACATGTACAGGCTTAAGCAGTGGGACACGTCTGGCACTGCAGGACCTGAGTCCATGGTGGTGTAGTGTGTTACTTATGGTAGGCCTTGTTACATTGGTCCCAGCTCCCTGCAGTTCATTCACTAGGTCCCCCCGCATGGTTCTGGGATTTTTGCTCACCGTTCTTGTGATCATTCTGACCCCACGGGGTGGGATTTTGCGTGGAGCACCAGATCGAGGGAGATTATCAGTGGTCTTGTATGTCTTCCATTTTCTAATTATTGCTCCCACAGTTGATTTCTTCACTCCAAGCTTGTTGGCTATTGCAGATTCAGTCTTCCCAGCCTGGTGCAGGGCTACAATTTTGTTTCTGGTGTCCTTTGACAGCTCTTTGGTCTTCACCATAGTGGAGTTTGGAGTCAGACTGTTTGAGGGTGTGCACAGGTGTCTTTTTATACTGATAACAAGTTTAAACAGGTGCCATTACTACAGGTAATGAGTGGAGGAAAGAGGAGACTCTTAAAGAAGAAGTTACAGGTCTGTGAGAGCCAGAAATCTTGATTGCTTGTTTCTGACCAAATACTTATTTTCCACCATAATATGCAAATAAAATGAAAAAAAAACAGACAATGTGATTTTCTGGATTTTTTTTTCTCAGTTTGTCTCCCATAGTTGAGGTCTACCTATGATGTAAATTACAGACGCCTCTCATCTTTTTAAGTGGTGGAACTTGCACTATTGCTGACTGACTAAATACTTTTTTGCCCCACTGTATCTGTTTGTGATTTTTATTGTATATATTTTATTTTTTCAGCGACTATATGATAAAGGTCGTTGTGAGGCTGAAACGTCAAAAATTGTCGCTTCTTCACCGTCCAATAGAAATAAAGATTACCCACTTTTGCAATAATCCACGTGTGCAGTGACTCTATATTTGACTTATGCCAGTGGGACTACCAGTTCCCTTCTCACTAGCACCGTACATCCACACTTCTTAGTCGAGTGCTAACCATCTATATTACCTGCCATGTTTGAAAATTTAGTCATGCCATTTGGTCTTACCAATGCCCCCGCCATATTTCAGAATTTCATCAACGTGGTATTCTCGGATCTCATTGGTCGTTTTGTCGTTATCTACTTAGATGATATTTTGATATTCTCCTCCGACAGGCATTCTCATCTGGAACATGTACGAACTGTTCTCCAAAGACTGAGAGAAAATCATCTGTATGCCAAATTGGAGAAATGTGTATTTTGTGAGCAAGAATTGTCTTTTTTGGGATTAATTGTATCCTGTGAGGGTTTTCGCATGGACCCCAAGAAGGTGCAAGCCATTGCGGATTGTGTGCAACCCCAAGATCTTAAGGGTCTTCAGCGCTTCTTGGGGTTCGCCAATTATTACCGCAAATTTATCCGGGGGTTTTCGCAGGTGGTCAAACCTCTCACGGATCTAACACATGCAAAGGTGCAGATGTGAGAAATTGGTCCTTGCTCGCAAAAGAGGCCTTTGCGACGCTGAAAAAATGTTTTATGTCTGCTCCTGTGTTGGTACAGTCAGATCCGTCCAAACCATTTGTGGTGGAGGTGGATGCCTCCGAGGTGGGGGTGGGGGCAGTGTTGTCCCAAGGGCCTGCCACTCTAACCAACCTCAGGCCATGTGCTTTCTTTTCCAGGAAGTTCTCTGCTGCTGACAGAAATTATGATGTAGGCAATAGAGAGCTTCTTGCAGTCAAGTTGGCGTTTGAGGAGTGGAGGCACTTTTTGGAGGGGGCCAGTCACCCAGTTACTGTGATCACTGATCACAAAAATTTGTCATATATTGAGTCTGCTAAAAGATTAACACCCAGACAGGCCCGTTAGTCACTTTTTTTTTCTCGTTTCCAGTTTACTATTACATTCCGTCCAGGGTCAAAGAATGTCAAGGCTGACGCCTTATCTCGTAGTTTTCACCCTGTGTCTGCCCCTGAGCCACCGTCCTCCATTCTGCACCCTGGGGTGGTGTTAGCAGGGATCTCGTCTGAATTGGAACGGGAAATTGAGGGGGCCCAGTCGCTGGCTCCTGCGGCCAAGCAAGGGGGCAAGTTGTTTGTCCCAGAGCAACTTCGCCTTAAACTCTTGCAAAAGTTCCACAAATCCAAGTTGTGTGCTCACCCTGGTATATCAGCCACGCGACTGGCGGTGGCTAGGATCTTCTGGTGGCCTACCCTTGGTACTGATATAAAGAAATTAATTTCTGGTTGTGGGGTCTGCGCTCGTTCTAAAAGCTCCCATAGCTGACCGGCAGGGGAGCTGATGCCCTTGGAAGTTCCCGAAAGACCGTGGACCCATCTGTCCATGGATTTTATTACCAATCTTCCCTCTTCCAGGGGTAATACGGTGGTATGGGTAGTGGTGGACAGATTTTCAAAGCAGGCTCATTTTGTTCCCCTGTCCTTATTACCTTCTGCTGAGACCTTATCCAGATTGTTTGTGCAGCATGTGGTTCGCTTGCAAGGGGTACCCCTGAATGTGGTGTCTGATCGTGGTGTGCACTTTGTGGCTAAGTTTTGGCGTGCTTTCTGCAAAAAATTAGGGATATCTCTGTCCTTTTCGTCCGCATACTATCCTGAGAGTAATGGTCAGACGGAATGCACTAATCAGTCTCTGGAACAGATCCTCAGATGTCTGACTTCTGCTAGACAGAATGACTGGTGTGATATACTGCCATTGGCTGAATTTGCCTTCAATAGTCGGGTGAGTCAATCCACTGGTATGTCCCCTTTCTTGATCAACTATGGGTTCAGTCCTCATTTTGGTGAGTTTTCTCGTCTGGATTCGGGGTGTCCCGGGGCTGAGGACTCTGTTCAGAGGTTAAAAGATACATGGGCAGAAGTCCAGCGGCGTATATCTAGGTCTCAAGGCAGGTATAAGTTTTTCGCGGACAGGAAACGAACACCTGGTCCCATGTTTCAGGTTGGAGAGAAAGTTTGGCTCTCCACGTGAAACATTAAGTTAAAGATTCCGTCAGCCAAGTTGGGCCCCAAATTCATTGGCCCATTCAAGATTGTGGAAAAAATCAACCCAGTAGTGTACAGGCTGTGCCTTCCACCCTCTTTCAAGATCCCTAACGTCTTCCATAGATCTCCACTGAAGCCTTCTGAAGCAGTCTGAGGAGAATCCGAGTCCGCTGCTCCTCCGGTTTCGGTTGAGGGACATGTGGAATATGAGATTGGTCACATCGTAGACTCTAGGTTGGTACGGCGGTCAGTACAGTACCTAGTTCATTGGAAGGGGTATGGGCCGGAGGACAGGTCATGGGTGCCGGCCAGGTTGATGCATGTGGATCTCCTGGTTCGGGCTTTTCATGCTAGGTACCCGGGCAAGCCTGGGGGTCCAGAGGCCCCCCGTTGAGAGGGGGTACTGTCATGATACCAGTGCTGGGTGACTGGCACTTCTGGGGTTAATGTTTTGATCTCGGTGCAAACTCTTACCTGCACACCTGGGACCTATTATGGTGGCCTCTCATTGGTTCTGGGAAAGCTTCTTATAGCCTCAGGAAGCTCCCATCCCCCGTCAGTTATACTTTCGCCCTTGGCATTGTGTGGTGACCCCTGAGTGTGTTTGTGCTGTGTTCTGTTTGCTTGATTCTCTGTGTACGACTCGGTCTGTTCTCTGGATATTGCTTTGGATTCTGCTTCGTACCTTCTATGTCTGTTTGGTTTTGACTTCTGCTTGGCCCTGACTATCTGTTCTGTCTCATCCCTGGTACTTTACTGATATCCGTTTTGCTTGACTCTGAGTATTTCTATATAGTGTCCTGCCATTTCTGAAAGCAGGACGCTAAGCCCCGCCCCCTTGCAGTCACATGACCGTAGGTCCTGTGACTGCTTGCTAAACTTCAGCGTCCACAGGTCCTGTGTATCTGTACTTTCCGGCTGTACCTGACCCTGGGCCCCCCTACAGTGCGGGTGAGTCCCTGCTCAGCGGAGGCTGCACACCAGCGCTGACAGGATCCTGACAAACACCCTGTATGCTTCCTTGCTCTATCGCATCATGCTCAGTCTGCAATGCCACCTCTTTGATTGTGAGAAGAGTGTTTCAGAAGACAGAGAAGCGGGATGGTGACCATCTTGGTGGACTCCTCAAAGTTTTGTAGGATGGTACATATGATTAACTCAAATGACCCAAAATAAAAGTGAAAAAACTCAAATCAATTATACACACAAGAGAAAGGTAAGTGAATATAACACCACCAGGAGTATAGATCACAAAATAGTATT
The DNA here is from genome assembly GCF_039654945.1 of Dendrobates tinctorius. NCBI lineage: Eukaryota > Metazoa > Chordata > Amphibia > Anura > Dendrobatidae > Dendrobates > Dendrobates tinctorius. The sequence goes on from NW_027361793.1 coordinate 5,384,356, forward strand.
TATTAATGTAAAGTACCAATAAAATACATCTTCGGAACTGCAAAGTGCCACAAATTCAGAGAACGGTTATCTCCATATAATAGCCATTATGAAAAGTGCCATAATAGACATAGCCACATAATATTCAAAATATGCCACTTTTGCAAACAGCAAAAAAAATTATATTAATTAAAGGACCCAGGACATGCAAAATCTAGTCTTTAGACAATTAACATGAAAGGATTACAATAAAACAATATATCATAAAGTGCATCAGTGCAAAAATTAACATTGTTTCATAGCCTCCCATGAATGCTGCTAGTCTGCTGTGAAAAGCCCCTATGAACCGCCATGTCAGTAATGAAAATACTTGCATAAATGGGCAATAATGGGGCATCACGGATTGAGTTTCTCTCCATTATTGCCCATTTATGTAAGTATTTTCATGGGAACGTGGCTGCTCAAATATTTGGGCATCGCCACATGTGATATAGAAGGTTTGCCTTCATATCCCTTTAATTGCCTTTAATACTTCAATTGCCTTTTGCCTATTATTGCTAGAATTATTCTTATGACACAGCAGACTATTAGTCTCTGTTTCAAGGAGACTATACTTGTTATCATATATTGTTATGGAAATATATATGTATATGTATTTCATATAGATCTCACTTGCCTGCTATAGGATATATACTCCATATACTGCTATATACTCATGTATTCTTATATAGCCATAATGCACACAGATACATATTTACAGTTTGAACTCTATAACTAGTTGGTGGAAATAGCCTGCTACCCCCCCTCCCCATGAGAGAGTCTGGGGAGGTGATGTCATCTCATGATAGCATAGTCTTGTGACATTTGTCTCAGACACACAGAAGAGGAAGTTAAGGCCAGATGGTCCAGCCGATATTGGAGACTTGCTGACGAGTGCAAGACTCCAGACAGTAAATCACGTGGTGTCTAAGTAACCCCAGATCGGACACCCATATATGTTCATGTATTTAAACTGACCAATTTGATAAGAAGTAAAGCCTTTATGTTAATGAATAACCACTCCTTCTGTACGAACTGATAAAAGACCATGAATGTGAATAAAGTTGCCAGAGTTTTGCTGGAAGGTATTGCAGCTAACCAGGTGTGGCGTCTTTCCTTCCTTGAGCGCTCAATAAGACTCTGTCTAATTAGGACTGGCCACAGTACACACAGGGGTAAATCTACCCAAATCAAAAATATTTCCACATCAACTGGTGCCCAACGTGGACTATCCACACACAAGACAATCACACAATGGCACAGTTCCTCCTCTGATGAACATGAAGAGGAGATTATGCTGCATAGTACTAGGGGAAACTCACAGACACCAAGAAGGCCAGGGCAGATAGAGCCAAAACTCTTACACTACGTGCCCTTCACCCCTAGTCAGGTGTTTAGTATTCTAAAAAACCTGCCAGACCTAGATATGGACTCCATGCAATTCTACTGACGAATGCAGCAGAGCCAGCAGACATATGCTGCAACCTGGAGTGATCTCTGGTACATAATGGAGGTAAAAGCAGGTGAAACACTCTGGCCAATCATGAAGGAACACTTCAAGCTTCCATCAGAATTAGATGTGCATTCCTGGGAATCAGGATCAAAGCTAATTGAACAGCTTAGAGAGTGGGCCAACGCCAGACAAGCACTCAGCCTGCATAACATGAGACAAGCTGCGACAGAGTCTGTAGACAAGTTTCATGGAAGAGTGAGGCAAGTATTCCAAATCTTAGTCAAGAGACTACTGATAGTGGCCAGGCCTGAGTACAGGACAATAGCAGTAGATGTCCTGCTTGCAGTAGCCAGAAGTATTGAGTCCCTCCCAGGCGTGCGGAGGACAGGCCCTCCTGTGGTGGCCACTGACATGGAAGAGCAACCACCCTGCAGAGACAGAAGACCTGTCAGGTGTTTCAACTGTGGCAACTTTGGCCATATCCGGAACCAGTGCACAGCAACCCGGCAACCCAGGTCATCCCGCAGAGGACTAGGCCAAGAAAGAAACACAGAAGACAATGAAGAACCCTGTCCATAGGACAGAGGCAAACCAGGTCCGCCAGTCCCCAATACCTCAAATCACTGGGGGCTGTCATATCTTTCCTTGTAGTTACTGGTGCAGTCAGAAGTGAAAATCCGTGACCCCACCAGCCCACCAGAGCACTGTGTCTCATATGGGGATCAAAGGTCAAGACAGACGTTCCCCATCTTGCAGGCCCCTAAGCATGTGGACACAGACAGGACACTCCATCCTGTTCCAGTTTATGGTGTAGACCTGCCCACCACACCTGATGAGAGCAGACCTACTGCAGGAACTGAAAGTGACCAAAGTGTCCCATGAAGATGTCACCTTGACTAAACCTGACCTCTTCTTCACCCGAGACCCAAGAAGAATCAATCATGCCCATGCTGGTGGCCCTACAAGAGCCTCGCTCGAACAACTGGTGCAAGCCTACCCAAGGAGGTGCTGGACATAGCACGCAGAAGCCTATGGACCAAGGGAGACTTCAAGTTGCGCCAGTACGGGTGTCACTCAAGTCTGGAACCCCGGACGCTCAGAAGGCCCAGCATCCGCTGCTCATCACCCAGAGCTAAACTGCCTCTGACCAACTGGAGGTCTGAGTGGAACTGCTGTTCAAGAAATGGCCTAAGAACTTTGGCATGGGTCAGAAAAACTCTCAACCCAGAGAGACCACACCCACTTCATGAAATGGCTGCACTGCTTCCGGCTCCAGCGCCAGAGAATCATCTTGGACAAGATTCTGAAGGTGCTCCCTGAAGTTAATTCAGGCCCTGGACCAGAAGACAGCCACTCAGCTCCTCAAACTGATTAACAAATGCAGACCTGAGATCAAGCTGGGTGATAGGAACTGCTGCTGGCTGGTAAAGAAGACACCCCAGCAAAAAGACCCCCTGTGAGAGCAAGAAAGCTCAGCTGGATGTCATCTCTGATGAGGACGACCCCAGCAAATGGCATGTTTTCCTGCTGGCCCTGTGCCAGAAGATGGGAGTCACTCACGGCACTGTGAAGACCAAGGCCAGATTGAGCTGCCTCACCCACGGTAATCATCATGCAGTCCCAGCTTTTCTTGATCAAGAGGAAGACTGTGGAAGGAGAACCAGACTGGATTGAATGGTGCATAACCTGAGGGCTGTGAGCGAAGCAACCGTGTTTGAAACGCCAGTTGTGCCAGGTCTGCACACAAACCTGCCAGCCACAGCAACGGTGCTCACGGTGATGGATCTGCCTGAAGCTCCCCTCAATGTTTCCCCTCACCTGGACGACCAGTTCCTGAAAACACACAAGGGGGGTGCAGAACAAATGGACAGTGATGCCCAAGAGGGCCCAGAACAGCCTTTCACAGCTCGCCTGAGCATTGTCCTCCATCCCCGTCAACTGGATTGCGGAGCATGCAGAAGTCATCGACATCGCTACCTGCACAGCGCTTTACATGTCTCCTCTACTCTGCCTGACAGAGCAGCAATGTAAGTTCTGCAAAACAGAGTCCAGTGGTGTCAAAAGCAAGTTCCTGAAGACACCGAATCGCCCACCAGACAAAACACTTGACAGATGACAGGAGGACCTCGGAGGAGAAGATGGCTCCCTTAACAACTCTGAAGATGCAGGCCTTCCTTAGTCTAGTCTCGTACTGCAGAATTTAGATCCCTGGTGCTCCAGGCTTAATGTAGCCTCTGTACAATTGCATCAACGCATTGAAACCTTCATGTCGTACAGGAAACTGAAAGACTTCATAGTCTCTACGCCGGCTCTAGGCCTCCCTGACTTCGAGAAGCCATCCCGTCCTGACCGAACGGAAATAGAAGGACAAGGATGGGGAAGGTCATGCTACTGGCCAGTCCTAAAACAGACCCGCTGAGGAAAACCAGAGGCCTCTAGACTACCTCTCAGCCGGCCTGGATCCAGTTGCAAGGGGGGGCCTTCCTGCATGAAAACAATATCTGCAGCACACGCCCTCCTGACAAGGCTGCTCGCCACCACTCTTCAGTGCCCTCAGCCGTTACCTGTCTCTACTCCCACTCCCAAGGGGGGATGCGGATACGGACCCTCAGATGAAAAATCTGCAAGATACCGTAGATGATGAAGGAAGATTCCACACGGGATGTGCAGTGACCAGCAATCAAGACATCCTATGGTCCAGAAGTTTGTCAGCCAAGAGCCCAAGAAGCGGAGCTGATAGAGCTGACGAAAGGCCTGCCAGAGTGCAAAGAACAAAACTTCCAGGTACTCGCATGACATGGCACCCGACTTCGGACCCATCTGGGCTGCAAGAAACTTCATCACAGCAAGCGGATCGACCGTGAAGCACCATGGAGCCATCAGAGACCTGCTGGACGCTCTTCAACTACTAAAAGTGGTGGCAGTGCTGAAGGTCAAGGCACATGGAAAACTGAACACAGTAGAGACACGGGGCATCAACAGCAGACGTGGCAGCCAAAGAAGCAGCCAGAGGAAGGCAATAAGGAAAATGGGAGAGGTCGTAGAGCCGGACGGCTACTACAAGATGACTGAAGACGAGAAAACCTGACAAAGTGACTTCCCGAAACCTGTACAAGAAGTAGCAGGATCAGACTCGGAAGGAGGAGAAGGAAAGCTAGATGCTGAAGGGCAAAAGCACTGGGCTCCAAGAACCCTGTCTACCTCAAAACGTCTACCTCAAAACGTCTACCTCAAAACAGACCCAGCCTACCTCAAAGTGTGTACCCTACGGTGGTTCAATGGGCACATGGCCCCCACACAGAATTGAAGACACAGATGAATGACCTGATTGGACTCAACTCACACCTCAACAGCGAAGATTCCCAGCAGCTGTTTGGTCTCCGACAAATTTAACATCGGACAAGCGGAAAAGTTCCCCCATATCATCTGGCCTGAAAACTTCCCAGTAAAGAACCAGTTGGCGAAGACTACTGCAAGGAAGCTACTCTCAAAAATAGTGTGCAGATATAGGGGTTCCAGAAGCAATAGCAAGTGATCAGGGACCGACATACACAGCAAACCTGACACAAGAGATCTGATCAGCAGTAGGGTCAGACTTAGGCCTACACATACACTACCCACCATCCCACACCATAGACTAGGTGGGACACTTAAGAGCAGCATGCTAAAAATTTGCCCAAGAGACAGACAAACCCTGGCATTAGACACTCCCATAGGCTCAGGAAAAAGCTGTCACCAATATGAAACTTTATTTGGGTCAAAACCCAGTTTAGGGGTATTCTTTACTTAGCAGTTGACTATGCAATATGATACTTTGTCTGCATGTGTAGTTGAATTTATCAAGAATCTTGCTAATGTCCATTCTCGAGTTTCTCTCCTTCATTGCCAGGTCCAGATTCGGTGCCTGGTATGCACGCCCTGAAGTCAGAAGACTGCTGAGTGTTGGTGAAAAAAGTCCGTAAAGAGAAGCACTCAATCCCAGATCCAATGGCCCTTCTCCAAGTGCTGACGCCACCAACCTGGTGGGAAAACCCCCTCCTGGATGCACGCACCGCATTGCAGGAAAAAGCCATCAAACCAGAGGACACACCTGAGCTGGAATGATGCTGTGGATGACCTACCTGACAGAATAAATTACCGACCTGACAGAGAATACACATGCACTGACTGCATAGACTGCTAACTAAGAGACTTTGATTACATTACACCAAACCCCCTTTAGGGACAGATCTCCTGACCGCCCATTTGAGAAAGTCTGTACAGAGGAGGATGTATGCACTAGGCATATGTCAGTCAACTGGCAGCATAAAAGAGTTGCAGCGATTTGGGCCAGGAGCAGGATTTTAGGGCAAGTGATATCTAAGGGGGGATTGTTATGGAACTATATATGTATATGTATTTCATATAGATCTCACTTGCCTGTTATAGGCTATATACTCCATATACTGCTATATACTCATGTACTCTTATATAGCCATAATGCACACAGATACATATTTACAGTTTGAACTCTATAACTAGTTGGTGGAAATAACCTGCCACCCCCCCTCCCCATGAGAGAGTCTGGGGAGGTGATGTCATCTCATGATAGCATTGTCTTGTGACATTTGTCTCAGACACACAGAAGAGGAAGTTAAGGCCAGATGGTCCAGCCGATATTGGAGACTTGCTGACGAGTGCAAGACTCCGGACAGTAAATCACGTGGTGTCTAAGTAAGCCCAGGTCGGACACCCATATATGTTCATGTATTTAAACTGACCAATTAGATAAGAAGTAAAGCCTCTATGTTAATGAATAACCACTCCTTCTGCACGAACTGATAAAAGACCATGAATGTGAATAAAGTTGCCAGAGTTTTGCTGGTAGGTATTGCCGCTAACCAGGTGTGGCGTCTTTCCTTCCTTGAGCGCTCAATAAGACTCTGTCTAATTAGGACATGCCACAGTACACACAGGGATTAATCTACCCAAATCAAAAATATTTCCACATCAATATGTTCTCACTAGTCAGCCACAACGTGTTCTGTGTACATTGTAAAAATTGTATGACCCTGAGGTGATGGTGGGGGATACTAGAGGCACATAGAATTACATATTGTTGTAAATGGTATAAAATATTGCCTTGTGTTTCATTACGTCAGATAAAGTGATTTGCCTACGGCCCGTGTGTGTGCAGTCTCTTTGTCTCCAAGCGCTTGTAAATTAAGGGCGTAAACTCCTAATGTGGCCTAACTGGTGGTCTAGCATACCTGACTCAGGGTCAGAACGAAAAGCAGCTATGACAATTTGACGCCCAATGGGGAATGTGGAAACCAGCCTATTCGGAATCAGTATGTGGAAGCTTCCTGGGAGGTTGGACATGCAAAATCCGGCTGAAGCAGGTGAGAACATTTATTCTTACATTATTTTGCATTTGCAACCTCTCTAAGGATCTCTACATATCTCTGGGTAAGGCTGTACAACACGGCTCAAAAGAACCTACATCACCAGTGAGCAGTGAGTATGTCCCTATGAGAGTTGAATAACAGAGTAATAAGATAATAATTGTCATCTGTATTATCTGTCAATCTGTTCTGGCAATTTACTAATATACTAGCTGGTTGTGTACTGGCGTACTGTGTAGCACAGAGGCTTGGATAGACTCCGTGCTTTGTTGATTTTGGATTGGCAGTAAATCATATGAGGCTGTATTTTGTATAGGGCTGTGGGTTTTGGTTGTTTTGGTTTTTGTTTTTTGTTGATTCTTGTTTAAGAAGTTGGCTTTGGTGTTCTCAGAGTGTCAGTGGACACTGCTGTAGTTTAAGGTGTTAATTCCAAAGTGCAAAATAGGCAGGCTGTGTGAATCCTTGAATGTATGTCTATGAGAACCTCTGAATGAGATGAGAGCGGAGTGATTGAAATAAGGGATTTTTGTTATCTTCTCTTTGTACAAATAAATGACCAATGAAAAGTGAAAGAAAAAAAATATATAAAAAAAAATCCCTGAATGAGCACGCATGAATGAAATAGCACCATTCTTTGAAGATTGCACAGGAGTTCTAGGGGTACTAAGTCAAGGGGCAGAGCCCTACAGAATTTTTTTCATGGTCTCCTAATATTGTTACCTTTCCAGTTCTTGTGGAAGGTCCAGGACGGGTACGTTACAGATATTTCAATCTACATCTGAGACTGAATGAACTGAGTAATGATATAGCTTGTGTTATATGTGGCATTACATTGTAAAGTTTCCTGGGCGCATTTGGCCAGAAAAGGGCAAGTCTCGGTTGCACACATTATACAGTTACCTGCTCTTACAGTAAAATCCCGTGATTTAGAGGGTTTTGTAGAAATTGATTTTGAATAAGTCTAAAGAACTACTGCATTCTGTTACTGTGAAGGACACTACTTTTCTAAAATTCTGATGGGAGGGGGGAATGAAAGGGCTGCGCGGCTCTCCTCTCCTCTCCTCTCGTCTTTTCTCTGCTGAGTGACTAATAGGAGGATTCACAGAGCTGCGCTCAAGATTCCCTGTGTTTCTGTCCTTGATGTGATGCTCCCTAGGAGATTTGTGCATTTTAAAGCAACAGTACTTAATTGAAGTGGAATGAAATTTTGTAAGTTGAAGTTGGAAGTTGAAAGTAAAATATGGTGCCTAATTTAGAAGGAAATTGTAAGTGATTGTTTGGTCATTAATGTGTTTGACCCTGCGTCTAGTTGTGTGAATGATTTATAGCAAATTGAGGATCAGCAGAAGGAGGTAGCCAACTGCACGGCTGATAAAGTAGGTTTGAGGCCTATCAGATCTGGGCCTTCTTACTTTAGTCAGCGGGTTTTTTTGCTGTGCGTGAGAGGTGAAGGCAAGGAGTCTTCTGGATACACCTTGGCAGGCTTGCGCTGACTTGCTACGTGTGGCCACCCGTAGATAAGGTCAGGCACACTAGAGAGGGCATTTCAGAATAAAGATGAGCTGTCTAAGTTGAAGCTGCCTTCCCACGTTCCATGGAACTGGACTGGAAGGAAAAAGGCCTATTCCTATTCTACCCAGCTGATCTAACGGGTGAGAGGCAGAGAGCCTTCTCGTTACATCCTGTAGGTCTAACGGGTGAGAGGCAAGGAGCCTTCCCGCTACACCTTGGCAGGCTTGCTCTGACTTGCTACGTGTGGCTGCCCGTAGATAATGTCAGGCACACTAGAGGGGCATTTCAGAATAAAGGTGAGCTGTCGGGAGAAAAAAGTTGAAGCCATGGGCAACTTTTTTCTGTGTGCAGTCAGGGCCTCCCAATGGGATTCCACCGCTATGCAGATTGTAAAAGACAGAGAAGAAAGGAAGCAGTAAAACAGGTGGAACCAATATTGAAAAAGGCAAAAATGCCAGCGTGTGAATGTTTGGATGCAAAAAAAGGCACAGACAAGGGAAGAAAATAGCAAGTGAATAAATGATGTTTGAGAATGTGCAGCAGTATGGAAGCAAGGTGTATTATGAATGCTTTGATTGACAAAGTTTAACCAGAGACCCAGACAAAACAGATGGACTTGTAAACACTGTGGTCAGACTCAGACAAACCCAGACTGACTAGCTACTAGTGTGACCTGTGCTACCGACCTAAGCGAGTTGCGCTAAAACCTGTCCAGATAATATCATAAGAAGCTGACATAATAGTGAGGTTAGTGGGTAGCGGGATCATTGACCTTTGAGGAGTAAACTGACAGTAGACACCAGACGACCAACCCCATCAGGACCTAGAAGGGTGGCTAGAGTAAGAAAGATGCAGGTGTATTATCCCTGGAGCCCCTCTGACCAGCTAGCTTTGCTGAAACAGCTGCCTGACCGTGAAAACCAACCATTCCCATTTTACAGACACATAAAGGAAATACAGCAGACATATAAGTGTACCTGGGCAGACCTAGAGAGGTTGGTGAGTTTAAACACAGGTGACGCACTAGGACATATAATTAAGACACATACAGATGTGGCAAAGAATCAGGCTTGGGGCATGGATGATAAATCTGCATGGTCTGGGGAGATGTACTGTGAATCACTAAAACAATGGGCTACAGTGGAACAATCAGAGCAGTCCGTACTCCTGACTAATGTGACACAGCAAAAAGGAGAGAGTGTAGAGATGTACTTTGGACGGTTACAACTGAAATGGGCAGACATGGGGTACATTTGCATAAACCCACTTGATGTTAGAATACTGGTGAATGCATTTATTGACGGTATGAACAAAGACTTACGAGACGCAGTACAGACAGCCAGACCTGAATGGAGATATGTAGATCCGAAAGACCTCCTTAAGGTAGCTAAAGTAGTTGAACGGACAAGGACGATAAGACAACCTGTCAGGCTGGAGTCACACATAGCGACTCACCAGCGATCCTGACAACGATATCAATGTGTCAGGATCACTGGTGAATCGCTATGTGATCGCTGGTGAGCTGTCAAACAGACAGCTTCACCTGCGATCAGCACAGCGACGCCGAGCTCCCAGCGTCGCTGTGCACGTTAGTAACCAGCGCGCTGATGCAGGAAGCTGGTAACTAACGTACACATTGGGTATCTAAGGGACGTTCGTCCCTAGATACCCGATGTGTACGTTAGTTACCAGCTCCCTGCATCAGCGCGCTGGTAACTAACGTACACATCAGGTATCTAAGGGACGCGCGTCCCTTGAATACCCGATGTGTACATTAGTTACCAGCAGATCGCTGGTCTCCCGCCTGTCACACACAGCGATGCGTGGTGGCCAGCGGGAGACCAGCGACAAAAAAAAGTCCTGGCCTTTCCTGCAGCGATCAGCGATACCGGCAGGGGGGCCGGTCGCTGATCGCTGTCACACACAGCGATCTCGCTGGTGAGATCGCTGTTGTGTCACAAAAATTGTGACTCAGCAGCGATCTCGCTAGCGAGATCGCTATGTGTGACGGGGCCTTCATGTACGCTGGAGCACAAGGAAAACAGTGGAGACGTAATAGGGGACCAAGGGACCTAGAAACAGTGAGGTGCTGGAATTGTGGTACTTACAAAACTTATTGTTAGTGACAATACCCCTATGAATTTACTGTCATGATTAAATTGAAAGAAGGAACCCCTCTTCCTTGTTTAAAGCAATACCCCTTGAGCCTAGCCAAATCAATGGCCCCTAGTAGAGATATTAAAGAGTATGTTAAGGCAGGGGTTCTGGTGCAAAGATCTTCCCCCTGCAACACCCCTTTGTATCCCATTGAGAAAAAAGGACCGAAGGGTTCCCCTGACACTTATAGAATGGTTCATGACTTAAGGGCTATTAATGATGTTACAGAAAGTGTGACCTCAATTGTCCACACTTATAGAATGGTTCATGACTTAAGGGCTATTAATGATGTTACAGAAAGTGTGACCTCAATTGTCCCTAACCCACACACAATACTGTCACAGATCCCAGCAACGCCAAGATGTTTCACAGTAATTGATTTGGCAGATGCATTTTTTTCTCTGTACCCCTGCATCCTGACTTTCAGTATCTTTTTTTTTCTTTTACTCATAAAGGTAAACAATATTGTTGGGAGGTCCTCCCACAAGGGGGAAATGAATCCCCTGCCATGTATTCAGCAGTGATGGCAGGGATCCTTGAGTAGTGGCAATCACCTCATCTGCAGAGTGTACTATTATAGCATGTGGATGACCTCTTGCTGTTCTGCCTGGACCAGAGGTCCTGCAGGGAAGCTACAGGTTTCCTTGCTATGTTTTTTAGCAGAAAAGGGCTGCAAGGTCTCATGTGACAAATTACAGTATTGCAAACAAAAGGTGAAATTTTTGGGACATTGTATTGCCGAAGGTACGAGACACCTGACTGAAGACAGAAAACAGGCAATTCAAAATCTCCCTCTACCCAGGTCATATCAGCATCTACGCACTTTCCTAGGCTTGGTGACCTACTGTAGGCCTTGGATAAGGTCTGCTTCACAAATGATGCAACCACTTTATGACTGCTTGTCATCAGACCCCTATGATCTCACTCAAGAAGCAATTGATTCCTTCCATTCTCTCAAACTGTTCATTGTGTCAGCCCCGGCCTTAGGCATTCCAAGCTATGACCTGCTATTTTTCTTGTTTTGCCCAGAGCAGGGAGGACATGCTACCGCAGTACTGACACAACAACATGGAGGGAAACAGAGACCAATAGCTTACACAATTAGACCCAGTGATCAGAGGCGGGGCGGGGAGTCAGCTGAATAGCTCATGGTTATGGCCCTATCTGGAGAAGCAGAGCGTTTCTTACATCACCCGGTAAGCCCATTAAGAATGCAGAGCTGGTGAAACAATTGAATGAGGCATTGATGTTACATGTCCAGGTTGGCATTGACAAGGTAAAAGCACACACAAAAGGTGACTCTGTGGAGGTAGAGGGCAACAGAAGGGTGGACGAGGCTGCTAAAGTAGCAGCAAGGCGGCCTAGGGAGCAGTGGACGGTGGCGGGGAGTCAGAATATTCCAGCCACACTGAGCCTAGATGTCCTGAAATCTCTCCAGCAACAGGCTGCCCAAACAGAGAAGGTACACTGGGGGATACTGGGAGCTGAGCTGAACTCAAATGGAGTATGGGAGAATAAGGATAAATTTTTCCTACCGAAGTCCCTGTTCCCAATCATGGCGCAAGCAACACATGGCCCCACTCACGCCTCAAAAAGTCACATGTGTGCCATGGTAGATACCTTCTGGATCGCTCCTGGTTTCAGTTATGCAACCGCGAAACTTGTACAATCATGCCTCATCTGTGCACAGCACAACCCAAGTAAAACAGTTAAAGTCCCTAAGAAAAGCGACACCTAGGCCTCTCTACCCGTTTCAGAGACTGCAGATTGACAACATACAGCTACCAAGGTAGGAGTGTATGCAAATATCCTAGTATGTGTACATCTCTTCTCTTGTTGGCCGGAAGCCTATCTGGTAAATTGTGAAAATGCTAAAACGACTGCAGACAAACTGAGGAAAGAACTGATCTGCAGGTATGGTGTCCCAGAAACCACAGAAACTGATAGGGGTACACACTTCATGGGAGAAATAATGAGGGAAGTCATGCAGGCTCTGGGTGTACAGCAAGCATTTCATACACCATATAGGCCACAAAGTAGTGAGAAAGTGGAAATGGGACACTTAAACTGAAAATTCAAAAGGCCATGGCAGACACAGGAAAGAGCTGGGTAGAGTGCTTGCCTCTTGCACTCTTTCCAGTCAAACACACTCCAAATAGAAAGACAGGTTGGTCTCCTTTTGAAGTCCTGTTTGGTAGTGCACCAAAGACTGGTCTGTACTTCCCACAGGTGCTACAAATGCAACACAGTTCTATGACAGCCTATGTCCAGGCCTTGCAGGAAAGACTTAATGTGGTGCATAAACATGTGTTTTCATCCATTCCAGATCCTAATGTCAGTGCAGATGTGCATCAGCTGAATCCAGGTGATTGGGTGGTTATACGCAATCACGTGAGAAGGAGCCTGGACCCACGATTTGACGGCCCCTTCCAAGTCCAGCTGACCATATCCACCTCAGTAAAACTTGAGGGAAAGCCCACCTGGATCCACGCCAGTCACTGCAAGAAAGTCCTTTCAACAGTAGAATGACTATTCTCCTCATCACCTTGCTGGCAGTAACAGGGTTACTGCACTCTACAGAGACACAGGATAAACTCATAAATGCTGACTGGGACAGCAAACTTATTCGGCATCATGCTCTTCTTATAAAGGACATGGAAGGACAGAAACTGAAAGACTGTTGGATCTGTACACACAGCCCAGTATCTGCAAGGACTATGCCGTACTTAGCCTTACCTCTGGAGCCATGGAAGGTATTTACCCCACACTGCATACACAATGAGACTTGGACTCAATCTAGGTTTTGAGGAAAAGATGTGCCCTGTGATATATCTGCTTCATTGGCTATAATCGGATGGGCCGCTAATCCCTGGTTTCAGTTTAATATAACGCGGCCTAAGGTATAAATGTGGTGGCGGGAATATGATTCAGACACCAGAAATATGGTCGCCAGGAGCAGGACTAAAATCCCTCACTCAGACCCCATTCACAATGATGGACTGTGGTTCAGTCTTCAACGCACTGGAGCAAATACCTGTGGTGAGGACAATAATTGCTTCCGCATATACACTCATGATCAAACACAGGTTAATGAGACGTGTACCAGGATGGTGTTGAAGGCTTTAAAGCATCTACGAGTAAAATAATAAGGAAAGAAAGGGGTAAATGTACATCTGGTATAAGTGGAAAACAAATGAATAATACTTGGTGTTCCCATAAGCCCTTTCTTGGATTTTTGGCACTGTACAGATTTGTATGCAAATTTTGCTGTTTTGCTTATTGTTTTATGTAGCCGTAAAAGCGCTAATATGTGTATTACTTAAGCTACTGAATAATGTATGTGTGAAAAAAAATATCTAAGGCTGAACATTCTGTAGTGTATCATAGTCCCCAGATGGGGAAAGTGAGTGTCCACACTGAGGGTGGATGGGTGAAGCAGGTAGGAAGCCCCCTTATGAATACTAGACCCATAAAACAGTAGCTCCTTTGTGGACATCAGCTGACCCAGTGGAAAAGGTTATACCATTTACAAAAGGGGGAAATTGATATAGAAGGTTTCCCTTCATATCCCTTTAATTGCCTTTAATACTTCAATTACCTTTTTCCTATTATTGCTAGAATTATTCTTATGACACAGCAGACTATTAGGCTAAGTTCACATGTAGCGGAACTCTCGCGGAAATTACCGTGAGAGTTCCCGAATTCCATTCCGCGGGAAAATCGCATTTTAAATTCCCGCGATTTTCCCGCGGAAAAACTAGTATTTTGCAAGCGTAATTAGCTTGCAAAATGCTAGTGTTTACCAAGTGATCTGTAGCATCGCTTGGAGAACTGATTGACAGGTTGGTCACACTTGTCAAACATAGTGTTTGACAAGTGTGACCAACTTTTTACTACTGAGGCCGCCTATGCAGCATCAGTAGTAAAAGATAAAATGTAAAAAATAATAAAAAATGGTGTTATTCTTACCTTCCGACGTCCCGCGCAGCCTTCCCGCCTGTCTCCACGCTCTCGTTCCCAGGAATCCTTTGCGAAAATGCCCGCGATGACGTACGTTCTAGCGGGATCGCGACGTCTCGCAGTAATTCGCGATGACGTCGCGCAAATGACCGCGAGACTGCGATCCCGCGAGAACGGACGTCATCGCGGGCATTTTCGCAAAGGATTACTGGGAACGGGAGCGTGGAAAGAGGCTGGAAGGCTGCGCAGGACGTCGGAAGGTGAGAATAACAATATTTTTTATTTTACATTCTATTTTTTACAGGGATTTGGTACCCAAAGCCCTGAGGACAGTCTACTAACCTACGGACTGTGGGTACCATCCGCAATTGTTCTGCTTACTTTTCGCATGGTGTGCACAGCCACATGCGGAAAGTAAGCAGAACAATGCATTCCTATGGGTGCGGGATGGCCGCGATTTTGCAAAATTAATGAGCATGCTGCGTCTTTTACCGCGAAGCGATTCCACCATGGTAAAAACCGCAGCATTAGCACAGCATTGCGGAATCCCATAGGAATGCATGGGATGCTTATTTTTCATGTTTTCACGGCAAAATCGCGCGGTTAAAACCACCGCGGAAATGCGAAAAATAGCCATGTGTGAACTCAGCCTTAGTCTTAGTTTCAAGGAGACTATACTTGTTATCATATATGTTCTCAATAGTCAGCCACAATGTTCTGGGTACATTGTAAACATGGTATTACCCTGAGGTGATGGTGGGGGCTACATGAGCATCATAGAATTACATACTGTTGTAATTGGTACAAAATATTGCCTTGTGTTACGTCAGATAAAGTGATTTGCTCACTGCCCATGTGTGTGCAGTCTCTTTGTCTCCAAGCGCTTGTAAATTAAGGGCGTAAACTTGTGATGTGGCCTCTAGAGTTGAGCGACTTTTGTTTTTTTATGGTCGAGTTTCGTTTCGTGAAACCCGACTTTTCCAAAAGTCGGGTCGAGCAAGATCGGCTGATTATAGGGAAAAGTCGGGGTCGTCCCGAAACACGAAACCCAATGTAAGTCAATGGGGAATAAAAGTCGGCAGTGAGAGGAGGACAGGAAACACACCTGCAGTGCTCATTTGAATGCCAAAAGCATCAATTCTTCTTACTTAAGCTGGTCAACCTTAATTAACTTCATAATACAAGTTACGCACTGAAAAATGGGGGTTATTTGGCTAAAGTTGTGGGGGGGTAGGGCTGGCTCCAGGTTTTCATGTGCCCTGGGCGAAAGAGCGCCCCTTTAACACATAATACCACAACTCATCATGCTCCGATACGGCAGAGAAATAGCGGTATAGTACAATGAAAAATACTTCACTTTTTACATCTCATGACGAGGCCCATCTATTTCTCCATACAGAATCATTGGTCCCATATAATGTTTGAAACAGTATATGATGAGCTCCACATAATGCTACAGTATATGTTGGTCCCCATGGATGAAGCTCCACTGTCTTATGGGCCCAAATAATGCTCCAAACATAATGGGCCCCATTTCTAATGCTCTAGTGTATAATGGGCCCTGTAAATGCTGCTCCAGTGTCTGATGTCCACCTTTGGAATGTTCCAGTGTATGGTGGGCCCCATCTATCATTCTCCAGAGTATAGGGCTCCCCAAAAATTGCTGTCCCAACATTGAAAACAATCAAATAAGTCTCCTCGCTAGGGAATCCCTGTACTAGTTTGGACTCCTCGTCGTCCCCATTTTCCATCTCACTGCACAGTATTTCAACCTTGCAAGTGCTGTGATCCTGAGCAAGCAGGGGGGGCCCACTCGTTGGTGATGGCACTGGCACAGGGCCCCTGATAGTACGGTGGTGTGTCTGATGGCGGGTGGGCCGAACCTGCACTTTCATCTGCAGCTTCCTCTTTGTCACCGTGTAAGATGGAACTGTATATGGGAAGGGTAACCTGAGTTTCATCAGGGTCAGATTCAGGCCGGGTAGCATGCGAGGGGAATGTAGTGGTCTGGGTCAATGTACCAGCAGATTCATCGAGCAGTGGCTGGGCATCAGTGCACTTGTGTCGCCCCCAGGAGTACGGTCGCCACAGTGGCATTACCTTCCTCCTAGGGAGTGTGATGTCATGCTTGGGAGCAACGAAGGATCTCTCTAGCAGGTTTGCTGATTGGGCGGTGTTATTCCCACGAGTCATGACCCTCCAAACAGCGTTCATGAAGGCAAAGTGTTTGTTTTACATGGGCAGTATGGTTGCAAAGCTGAACCTTAAAGGAATGTCCAGAAGGGCACCACCAGGAGTAGAGCCTACGGCGTAATTTGACTCAACACGGGCAACCTCAACCATGCCAGCTACAGAACAGATGCACACATTGCAAGCTTAATTCCGTTAATGAACGAGACTCCGTCATGCCCCGCGGTCCGAGTCTGGCTTACTAGAGGGACACGTGAGGCTCTGGCACATGAGATTGGCCAATAACTGGTGTGTCATGCCCTTACATGTCCATGGCTGCATGTGCGCTACACTGAAAAGGCCAGCGTTTGTCGCTTACAGGTGCAGATAACCCGCTGAACAACGTTAGTGATGGGGATCACTGATTACAATTATTACTCGCGAACGATGATTTCCCAGTAAGTGCAGGTCAACCGCAGTTCCGGAATTAGGCCTAACCGTCATTCCTGAAAAAATGAAAAACTTACCTGTGTAAACCACAGGTGCTGTAGCTTGCTTAACAACTCGCCAGCCGTTCTCATGCCCAGTATGGGTTACACGTGATTGCACAAAGGTGAGAAAGGGTACCGTATCCCCGGATAACATGTATGGATAGCGTACACATTCAAAAGATATGTCTACACATCAGGAGGCAGGCTCAGACGGTGTAAGGCCCAGTATGGCTTGCAAGTGATTGCACAAAGGTGAGAAAGGGTACCGTATCCCCGGATAACATGTATGGATAGCGTACACATTCAAAAGATATGTCTATACATCAGGAGGCAGGCTCAGACGGTGTAAGGCCCAGTATGGCTTGCAAGTGATTGCACAAAGGTGAGAAAGGGTACCGTATCCCCGGATAACATGTATGGATAGCGTACACATTCAAAAGATATGTCTATACATCAGGAGGCAGGCTCAGACAGTGTAAGGCCCAGTATGGCTTGCAAGTGATTGCACAAAGGTGAGAAAGGGTACCGTATCCCCGGATAACATGTATGGATAGCGTACACATTCAAAAGATATGTCTATACATCAGGAGGCAGGCTCAGACGGTGTAAGGCCCAGTATGGCTTGCAAGTGATTGCACAAAGGTGAGAAAGGGTACCGTATCCCCGGATAACATGTATGGATAGCGTACACATTCAAAAGATATGTCTATACATCAGGAGGCAGGCTCAGACAGTGTAAGGCCCAGTATGGCTTGCAAGTGATTGTACAAAGGTGAGAAAGGGTACCGTATCCCCGGATAACATGTATGGATAGCGTACACATTCAAAAGATATGTCTATACATCAGGAGGCAGGCTCAGACGGTGTAAGGCCCAGTATGGCTTGCAAGTGATTACACAAAGGTGAGAAAGGGTACCGTATCCCCGGATAACATGTATGGATAGAGTACACATTCAAAAGATATGTCTATACATCAGGAGGCAGGCTCAGACAGTGTAAGGCCCAGTATGGCTTGCAAGTGATTGCACAAAGGTGAGAAAGGGTACCGTATCCCCGGATAACATGTATGGATAGCGTACACATTCAAAAGATATGTCTATACATCAGGAGGCAGGCTCAGACGGTGTAAGGCCCAGTATGGCTTGCAAGTGATTGCACAAAGGTGAGAAAGGCTACTGTATCCCCGGATAACATGTATGGATAGCGTACTCATTCAAAAGATATGTCTATACATCAGGAGGCAGGCTCAGACGGTGTCAGGCACAGTATGGATTTGACGGCCCAGACTACACAGCGGAGGAGCAGGGAGAGGTAAAGATTGCAAATGCTGGGGCCCTGCCCAAGCAAGGGGGGCCCACTCATGGGCGTCGGTACTGGCACTGGGCCCCTCATAGTACGGCGGTGTGTCTGACGGCGGGTGTGCACCACCACCGTCAGAGACACTTGATTGCACTATGAGGGACCCTGTGCCAGTGCCCGCGCCCAAGAGTCGGCCTACCCACCTGTCCAGGGCAACGGCACTCGCACGGTGTCGTGCGCTAGGTGGTGACCCCGGCCGGGGGAGGCAGCACAGTTAGGGAGTTTTAGAAAGTGGCATATGTTGATGTTGGACATTCAGCTGATGCAAAAGGCGAAATACGTCAAGTCCCAGGAAGAGGTGGACCAAAGCAAGCCATTTTTCTGTCACCCTATGTGTCATCAGGGGAAGGTGGGACAAAATCCTTGGAAACCCATGCATGGTTCATTTTAATGAAGGTTAGATCATCCACATTTTGGGTTGACAGACGGGTCCTTTTTTCTGTCAGGATTGATCCAGCTGCACTGAAGACTCTTTCCGATAGCACACTTGCAGCTGGGCAAGCGTTCTCCTGTAAGGCATATTGTGCCAATTCAGGCCAGGTGTCCAGTTTAGCAGCCCAATAGTCAAAGGGGAGTGACCTGTGTGGGAGAACATCGATATGGGAGGAAAAGTAGTTTGTAACCATAGTTGACAACTGCTGTCTCCTGTCACTTTCCATCGATGCTGTATTACCAGTTGTGTGAGCGGTATTTGAAAAATCAGTCCACAACATTGTCATGAAACCCCTGTCTCCAACGCCACTTCTGCTGTGTGCACCATGAACACCTCTGCCAAGCTGCCCCCGGCCCGTACGGCTCGTGTGAGAACCATCACCGCTGCTGTGTGCTGGGAATGCCTCAAGCAACCGATTTACCAGAGTTGCTTGTTTATTAGCCAATATTAGGTCAAGGTTCTCCTGTGGCATGATGTTTTGTAATTTGCCTTTATAGCGTGGATCCAGGATGCTGGCCAACCAGTAGTCGTCATCGTTCATCATTTTGGCAATGCGGGGGTCCCTTTTTAGGATCCGCAAGGCATAATCTGACATGTGGGCCAATGTTCCCGGTGTCAATGATGCACTGCGAGTGCTGGTTGGAGGAGCACTTTCTGGCGAATCCACATCCCTCCAGTCACGCACAAACCCTGTACCAGACCTTGCCACGCCAACATTTTCACTTGCCCCACGAGATGCATCCTCCTCCCCTAAGTAATCATCCCCATCATCATCCTCCTCCTCTTCTTCTTCCTCCAACTCGTCCAGGAGAGGTCCCTGAGCAGACAATGGCTGAATGTCATCAAGGATTCCCTCCACCTCTTCCTCCTCATCAACATTGGCTGCAGACGCCTGCTCCTTAAGGTGCGTCAAAGTTTGCATGAGCAGACGCATAAGTGGGATGCTCATGCTTAGGATGGCGTCGTCTGCGCTTACCAGCCGTGTGCATTCCTCAAAACACTGAAGGACTTTATAGAGGTCTTTCAGCTTCGACCACTGCACACCTGTCAACTCCATGTCTGCTCTCAAAGTGCCTGGCCGTGTATCCTCCCACAAATGCATTATGGCCTGCCTCTGCTCGCACAGCCGCTCCACCATGTGCAGGGTGGAGTTCCACCTTGTTGCAATGTCGATAATGAGGCGGTGGTTGGGAAGGTGGAGCATTCGCTGAAGCTTCTGCATACGAACGGAGTGTACAGGCGACCGGCGGATGTGCGCGCACAGTCTTCGCACATTATGGAGCAGGGCTGTTATCTCCGGATAATTTTTGAGGAAGCACTGCACCACCAGGTTCAAGGTGTGAGCCAAGCAAGGTATGTGGCTGAGTTTTGAAAGGGCTATGGCTGCCACAAAATTACGGCCGTTATCACTAACTACCTTGCCTGCCTCAAGATGTACACTGCCCAGCCATGACTCAGTTTGTCGCTTCAAGTACTCGGCCAGCACCTCGGCGGTGTGTCTGTCGCCCAAACACATCATCTGCAACACAGCCTGCTGACGCTTTCCACTAGCTGCTCGAAAGGGGGACACCTCGTGTGCAACAGTGGCAGCTGCAGATGGAGTGCTCGTACGACTGCGCTCTGTGGACGAGCTTTCGCTTCTGGAGGAGGAGGAGGGTGGAACACCTACAGCCAACTGTTTCCTATACCGTGGGCTAGGCAGCACTGTCCCACCACCGCTGTCCCCTGTGGACCCTGCATCCACCACATTAACCCAGTGCGCAGTGATGGACACGTAACGGCCCTGGCCATGCCGACTGGACCATGCATCAGTTGTGAGGTGCACCTTTCCACTCACTGACTGCTTGAGTGCATGGACAATGCGGTCTTTCACATGATGGTGGAGGGCTGGGATGGCTTTGCGAGAGAAGAAGTGGCGACTGGGTAGGTCATGGCGTGGTACTGCATAGGCCATGAGTTCGCGGAAAGCTGCGCTTTCCACCAACCGATAGGGCATCATCTCAAACGAGATTAGTTTGGCAATGTGGGCGTTCAAACCCAGTGTACGCGGATGAGAGACTGAGTACTTTCTTGACCTACTCATAGTGTCTGGGAGGGTGAGCTGGACTTGAGAGCTGCATATGGTGGAAGTAGCGGTGGACAGGGCGGACTGAGAGAGGGTTGATGATGGTGATGGAGTTGGTGTTCTTTCTGATGGAATAGATTCAGTATTTCGTTGATATAACAGTGGGATTCCCTGACTGCTGTGGCCTTGCAACGACACCTCAACATTTGCTGCTGTGCTAACAGGTGGGCTTACAGTGGGGGAAACAATGTAGCGTTACTGACTACCTTCTTTGTGATCAGTTGCACATGTGGCACTTGAGGTTTGGTGTTGTGTCCACGCTTGCAAGTGCATGCTGGTTAAATGTCTAAGCATGCAACTGGTATTCAAATTTTTCAGATTTTTCCCTCGGGTAAAGGTCTTTGCGCACTTCTTACAGATAACCTTGGCCTGATCATGAGGATTTTGTTCAAAAAACTGCCACACTGCACTCTTCCTACTTTGGCAGACATTTTGCGGCCTAGCACGCTGTGATGTTTTGACCCTCTGGACAAGCTGTCCAGCAACTCTTTTGATTTTTGGAACCTGTCTTTGGAGTGCTCCGGGCCTGCCAGATAACAGCTGTTGCGATGTTGATGTCTGCTGTGGATGCTCCTCATCTGAGCTATGGGAAGCAGCACCCTCTTCCCCCAATGGATGCCAATCTGGGTCAACAACTGGGTCATCCATGACCTCCTCTTCAATGTCATGTGCACCTTCCTCTGTGTCACCGTGTATGGTGGTATAGTGTGCGGGAAGGGGCACCTGAGTCTCATCAGGGTCAGAATCTGGCTCTGTACACTGCGAGGACAATGTAGTGCTCTGAGTGAATGTACCAGCAGAATCATCTATCAGCGGCTATGCATCAGTGCACTCCATGTCAGATTCATCTTGGCCTGGGTAATTCACCATTTCACTTGATAATCCAGGCATGGTATGTGAAAACAGCTCCATGGAGTAATCAGTAGTATGGCCTGCGTCATCCTTCAATCTTGGTTGTGGTGAAGGACACAAGGAAAGATGTGGTTCATGAACATGAGCCTCCAATGACGACTCAGTGCTTTTACTTTTTACAACTTCAGAAGAGGAGGCGATAGAGCTGGAGGCTCAGTCAGCAATGTAAGACAAAACTTTTTCCTAATGCTCTGGCGTTAAAAGCGGTTTGCCAACTCCTAGAAAACTAAGCCTTCGAAGCCTTATGGAGCCAGACGATGATGCAGGCTCAACACCTCCTGCATTCGGTCCTATTTTGCTTTTACCACTACCATCAGATCCACCACCAACACCATCATTACCAGCTGCCAACCCCAGCCCAATTCCACGGCCTCTTCCACCAGCCTTCCTCATTTTTTGTAGAAATGTAGACAAAATCCTACAAACTATATAGTAATGTAAAACAAGGTACAAGGTGTCTATAGGACAGGGGAGATTTAGATTTTCTGCAGACACTTGTGGACACTGGACACTTGGATTGTGTGAGGCCCACTGAATATCACAGTGCTATGTCACAGGCTCGATGCAGTAGGGGTGAAAAAAGTGACTACAGGATAAGGGAGATTTTGAATTTCTGCAGACACTTGTGGACACTGGACACTTGGATTGTGTGAGGCCCACTGAATATCACAGTGCTATGTCACAGGCTCGATGGCACAGGTGTGAAAAAAGTGACTACAGGATAAGGGAGATTTTGAATTTCTGCAGACACTTGTGGACACTGGACACTTGGATTGTGTGAGGCCCACTGAATATCACAGCGCTATGTCACAGGCTCGATGGCACAGGTGTGAAAAAAGTGACTACAGGATAAGGGAGATTTTGAATTTCTGCAGACACTTGTGGACACTGGACACTTGGATTGTGTGAGGCCCACTGAATATCACAGCGCTATGTCACAGGCTCGATGGCACAGGTGTGAAAAAAGTGACTACAGGATAAGGGAGATTTTGAATTTCTGCAGACACTTGTGGACACTGGACACTTGGATTGTGTGAGGCCCACTGAATATCACAGTGCTATGTCACAGGCTCGATGGCACAGGTGTGAAAAAAGTGACTACAGGATAAGGGAGATTTTGAATTTCTGCAGACACTTGTGGACACTGGACACTTGGATTGTGTGAGGCCCACTGAATATCACAGTGCTATGTCACAGGCTCGATGGCACAGGTGTGAAAAAAGTGACTACAGGATAAGGGAGATTTTGAATTTCTGGGAGATTTTGAATTTCTGCAGACACTTGTGGACACTGGACACTTGGATTGTGTGAGGCCCACTGAATATCACAACGCTATGTCACAGGCTCGATGGCACAGGTGTGAAAAAAGTGACTACAGGATAAGGAAGATTTTGAATTTCTGCAGACACCTGTGGACACTGGACACTTGGATTGTGTGAGGCCCACTGAATATCACAGCGCTATGTCACAGGCTCGATGCAGCAGGTGTGAAAAAAGTGACTACAGGATAAGGGAGATTTTGAATTTCTGCAGACACTTGTGGACACTGGACACTTGGATTGTGTGAGGCCCACTGAATATCACAGTGCTATGTCACAGGCTCGATGGCACAGGTGTGAAAAAAGTGACTACAGGATAAGGGAGATTTTGAATTTCTGCAGACACTTGTGGACACTGGACACTTGGATTGTGTGAGGCCCACTGAATATCACAGTGCTATGTCACAGGCTCGATGGCACAGGTGTGAAAAAAGTGACTACAGGATAAGGGAGATTTTGAATTTCTGGGAGATTTTGAATTTCTGCAGACACTTGTGGACACTGGACACTTGGATTGTGTGAGGCCCACTGAATATCACAACGCTATGTCACAGGCTCGATGGCACAGGTGTGAAAAAAGTGACTACAGGATAAGGAAGATTTTGAATTTCTGCAGACACCTGTGGACACTGGACACTTGGATTGTGTGAGGCCCACTGAATATCACAGCGCTATGTCACAGGCTCGATGCAGCAGGTGTGAAAAAAGTGACTACAGGATAAGGGAGATTTTGAATTTCTGCAGACACTTGTGGACACTGGACACTTGGATTGTGTGAGGCCCACTGAATATCACAGTGCTATGTCACAGGCTCGATGGCACAGGTGTGAAAAAAGTGACTACAGGATAAGGGAGATTTTGAATTTCTGCAGACACTTGTGGACACTGGACACTTGGATTGTGTGAGGCCCACTGAATATCACAGTGCTATGTCACAGGCTCGATGGCACAGGTGTGAAAAAAGTGACTACAGGATAAGGGAGATTTTGAATTTCTGGGAGATTTTGAATTTCTGCAGACACTTGTGGACACTGGACACTTGGATTGTGTGAGGCCCACTGAATATCACAACGCTATGTCACAGGCTCGATGGCACAGGTGTGAAAAAAGTGACTACAGGATAAGGAAGATTTTGAATTTCTGCAGACACCTGTGGACACTGGACACTTGGATTGTGTGAGGCCCACTGAATATCACAGCGCTATGTCACAGGCTCGATGCAGCAGGTGTGAAAAAAGTGACTACAGGATAAGGGAGATTTTGAATTTCTGCAGACACTTGTGGACACTGGACACTTGGATTGTGTGAGGCCCACTGAATATCACAGTGCTATGTCACAGGCTCGATGGCACAGGTGTGAAAAAAGTGACTACAGGATAAGGGAGATTTTGAATTTCTGCAGACACTTGTGGACACTGGACACTTGGATTGTGTGAGGCCCACTGAATATCACAGTGCTATGTCACAGGCTCGATGGCACAGGTGTGAAAAAAGTGACTACAGGATAAGGGAGATTTTGAATTTCTGGGAGATTTTGAATTTCTGCAGACACTTGTGGACACTGGACACTTGGATTGTGTGAGGCCCACTGAATATCACAGCGCTATGTCACAGGCTCGATTGCACAGGTGTGAAAAAAGTGACTACAGGATAAGGGAGATTTTAAATTTCTGCAGACACTTGTGGACACTGGACACTTGGATTGTGTGAGGCCCACTGAATATCACAGCGCTATGTCACAGGCTCGATGGCACAGGTGTGAAAAAAGTGACTACAGGATAAGGGAGATTTAGATTTTCTGCAGACACCTGTGGACACTGGACACTTGGATTGTGTGAGGCCCACTGAATATCACAGCGCTATGTCACAGGCTCGATGCAGCAGGTGTGAAAAAAGTGACTACAGGATAAGGGAGATTTTGAATTTCTGCAGACACTTGTGGACACTGGACACTTGGATTGTGTGAGGCCCACTGAATATCACAGTGCTATGTCACAGGCTCGATGGCACAGGTGTGAAAAAAGTGACTACAGGATAAGGGAGATTTTGAATTTCTGCAGACACTTGTGGACACTGGACACTTGGATTGTGTGAGGCCCACTGAATATCACAGCGCTATGTCACAGGCTCGATGGCACAGGTGTGAAAAAAGTGACTACGGGATAAGGGAGATTTTGAATTTCTGCAGACACTTGTGGACACTGGACACTTGGATTGTGTGAGGCCCACTGAATATCACAGTGCTATGTCACAGGCTCGATGGCACAGGTGTGAAAAAAGTGACTACAGGATAAGGGAGATTTTGAATTTCTGGGAGATTTTGAATTTCTGCAGACACTTGTGGACACTGGACACTTGGATTGTGTGAGGCCCACTGAATATCACAGCGCTATGTCACAGGCTCGATGGCACAGGTGTGAAAAAAGTGACTACAGGATAAGGGAGATTTTGAATTTCTGCAGACACTTGTGGACACTGGACACTTGAATTGTGTGAGGCCCACTGAATATCACAGCGCTATGTCACAGACTCGATGGCACAGGTGTGAAAAAAGTGACTACAGGATAAGGGAGATTTTGAATTTCTGGGAGATTTTGAATTTCTGCAGACACTTGTGGACACTGGACACTTGGATTGTGTGAGGCCCACTGAATATCACAGCGCTATGTCACAGGCTCGATGGCACAGGTGTGAAAAAAGTGACTACAGGATAAGGTAGATTTTGAATTTCTGCAGACACTTGTGGACACTGGACACTTGGATTGTGTGAGGCCCACTGAATATCACAGCGCTATGTCACAGGCTCGATGGCACAGGTGTGAAAAAAGTGACTACAGGATAAGGGAGATTTTGAATTTCTGCAGACACTTGTGGACACTGGACACTTGGATTGTGTGAGGCCCACTGAATATCACAGTGCTATGTCACAGGCTCGATGGCACAGGTGTGAAAAAAGTGACTACAGGATAAGGGAGATTTTGAATTTCTGGGAGATTTTGAATTTCTGCAGACACTTGTGGACACTGGACACTTGGATTGTGTGAGTCCCACTGAATATCACAGCGCTATGTCACAGGCTCGATGGCACAGGTGTGAAAAAAGTGACTACAGGATAAGGGAGATTTTTAATTTCTGCAGACACTTGTGGACACTGGACACTTTTGGATTGTGTGAGGCCCAATGAATATCAGAGCGCTATGTCACAGGCTCGATGCAGCAGGTGTGAAAAAAGTGACTACAGGATAAGGGAGATTTTGAATTTCTGCAGACACTTGTGGACACTGGACACTTTTGGATTGTGTGAGGCCCACTGAATATCAGAGCGCTATGTCACAGGCTCGATGGCACAGGTGTGAAAAAAGTGAATTGTAGAATTGGGCAGAATAGGAATCTCCCTAGAGTGTAGGTCTGTAAGAACGGAACAAGTCCTCCACTTATCCTTCCACAGTGACACACAGATAGCTTCACTGTGGCTGTGATAACAGCCATTACACGGTACTGTGTGAGGAGCGTACACCGCTGTATGGTGTGAATAAATGCACGATCAGTACCTTAGCAGGACAAAAAAAAAATTGGGATTGCTTTTAAAAAAGCAGTTTGCAGAGCAGTGGGGAAACAGCAATGCAGCTGTCAGTAAGCCTTAGAAGGCAGCCTAAAAACCAACACCGCTGATCCACCACAATATAGCCTCCCCTTGCACTGCACACACAGTGACTGGTGTGTTGCACAGGCAAAATCGCTAGCAGCAGAAGCAGATTTTTTGTCTTCTTCCCTGCCTAACGCTCTCCCTACAGAATCAGCAACCTCTCCCTATGCTAAGATCGGCAGAAGTAAGATGGCGGTCGGCGTGCACGCCCTTTTATAACCCCTGTGACGCCCACCAAAGCAAGCCAATCACTTGCATGCCCTTCTGAAAGATGGTGGCGACCCCTGTCTATGTCATCACGTTGCCCACAGTGTCCGTGGATCCTGATTGGCTGAAAAAGAGTGCTAAACAAACTTTTGAAACGCGACTTTGGCGCGTAAGTCGCCGACCTCGTGGCCGACCTCATCCTAGGGTCGGGTTTCGTTTCATGAAACCCGACTTTGCCAAAAGTTGGCGACTTTTGAAATTGTTCGACCCGTTTCGCTCAACTCTAGTGGCCTCACTGGTGATCTAGCATACCTGAGTCTGGGTCAGAACGAAAAGCAGCTACGACACATGCGATCTCATCTTGCCCCACTTCAAGTGGACTAGGCGAGAGGCCCGAATCTATAAACGAAAAAGTGAACAGCTCTTTGGAGTGTCCAAGTGTGGGATCAGTTGTTTCGGGGCACTCAGCATGGCGAGAGGAAGGAGGATCAGGGTGAGGAATATGCGGTCCAGACTCACGGCTACTCAGACTTGACCGTGTGGAAGACAGGGTGCTGGTGGTGGTTGAAAAGGTCCTGGAAGCATTATCTGCTATCCAACCAAAACCTTTTGACACTGCTCTGGTTTCAATAGTGCTGTTCTGCGGTCCCCTATGAATTTGGACAGAAAGGTCATGCGAGAAGATGTCGGTGTTTGTTGTGGCACAATTTCAGTTTGCCCACGTCCTTGGCCTCGGCCTCTGCATGCACCATCACCATCATGTCCACATCCTCATCCCTTGCCATGTGCCTAGCCCATTTTAATTGGACTACGATATTTTCCACATTCACTACAAATGGCTGAATTGAGAGTGAACTAGTATGTGATTCGTCTGCGGGAAAACCACACTTTAAAATATCTGGAATGTAGGTAAAAATGTATTTTTGTTATCAAACTGGTGTCAATAACTAGGATAAGACACAGCAAATACAGTGGCATGGAGATCTGAAATGCAACAATTTGTAGCCCACAGATAGATCAGGCATCTGACGGCGATACCACACTGTTCAATATGTGTCTTGTATTTCTGTTAGAATCTATTTTGTTTTGACCATCCTCCATCTTGTTGTGGTTTTCTGGCTGCTGGTCTTTTTCCCCTAGTGCTGGGTTTGTCTGAGGTCAGGTGATTGTATCACCCTTTATTACCCAGCATCTGCCTCCCAGTCCTTGCTGGAGTGTTTAAAGTCTGTTCACAGAATTTTAGGTTTTGCTAATCATTATAGAAAATTCATAAAGAATTTTTCTGTTATCGCTAAACATATAACTGACCTCACCAAGAAGGGTTCTAATACTGTCCAATGGTCCACGGAGACGGTAAAGACATTTGAGCATCCCAAGGAGAAGTTTAGCTCTGCTCCTGTTTTGATACAGACAGATGAGACCAAGCCATTTCTGGTAGAGGCTGATGCCTCATCAGTAGGGGTGGGGGCAGTTCTGTCCCAGGAGGGAGAGGATGGGGTGCATCCCTGTGCTTTCTTTTCTAAAAAGAGACTGAGCTCAACTATGATGTTGGGAACCGAGAATTGCTGGCTATTAAACTCGTGTTTGAGCATTGGCGACATTTTTTGGAGGGGGCTAGACATCCGATACAGGTTTTTACTGATCATAAGAATCTGATATATCTGGGTGCTGCTAAATGTTTGAATGCCCGTCAAGCTAGGTGGGCACTGTTTTTTGCCTGGTTCCATTTCTCTGTAACATATATCCCTGTACAAAGAACGTTAAAGTGGATGCTTTGTCTCGCAGTTTCTCTCCAGCAGTTAATACTGAAAAGGAGGAATGTATTTTGCCGAGAGGTGATGTTGTGGCAGCATTGGGTTCTTAATTGGAGAATAGCATCCTTGAGGCCCAGAACGCTGCACCAACAAGCACTCCGTATGGTAAATTAATTGTGCCTAGAGTCTTGAGGAGACCTTTGTTTGCAGAATGTCATGAGTCTTGGTTGGTGGGTCATCCAGGGATTTCGGAAGCTAGAAAGTCAATGGGTCGAAATTTCTGGTGGCCAGGGTGGCAAAGAGAAATCATCAAGTGGGTGCGTCAGTGTACTGTGTGCGCTAGGTCGAAGGTCTCACATGCCCCAGTTGCAGGGTTGCTGTGCCCTTTGGAGGTTCCTAGTTCGCCATGGACGCATCTTACTATGGACTTTATCACTGATCTGCTCGTCACTGAGGGTTTTTCTGTCATCTGGGTTGTTGTGGACCGGTTAAGTAAGATGTGTCATCTGGTCCCGTTCCATAAATTACCCTGAGCCAAGACTCTAGCTAAGGCATTTGTGAAAGAGATTGTCAGGCTCCATGGTGTTCCCACGGACATTGTTTCTGATAGAGGACCACTGTGGCTCGCTTTTGGCGTGCATTTTGCGACAGATTAAAGGTTCATTTGTCATTTTCATCAGGTTATCATCTGGAGTCCAATGGACAGACCGAAAGGAAGAACCAGGACGTCAAGCAGTATTTGAGATTTTTTGTAGCAGACAATCAGGAGATGTGGTCGGAATATCTACCACTAGCTGAGTTTGCTCTTAATAATCATACATTTCCTCGGCAGGGCGTTCTCCTATTTTTGCTGTACAGGGAGGCATCCATCTTTCCGTCCATTTTCAAAGATTGGGGCGGCTGTGCCTGAGGAGGAGAGTTTTTCTGGAAATTTGGAAAGGTTTTGGACCTGTGTACCCCATAATATGAAAGCGGTGAATAGGAGGTCAAAGAAATATATTGACAAGAAAAGAAGGGAGACGCTGGTTGCAGTTGGGAAAATGGTCTGGTTGTCCTCTAGGAATCTGCGTTTTAAGATCCCTTCTAAAAAACTGGGGTCTAAGTTTGTAGGACCCTTCAAAGTGGTTCAGGTTGTCAACTTGGCAGCGGTGAGATTATACATCCCCTCGTCCTGGAGAGTTTTTCATGTATCTTTACTAAAAAAGGTTGATACGCCAGATATGGAGGCAATGCCGACTGTGCCTTCAGTTGATGAGGACGGCGAGTTTGAGATTTCATGCATTTTAGATTCCAGGTGGCACAGAGGAAGGTTGCAGTATCTTGTGTCCTGGAAGGGTTTCGGTCCCGAGAATAATTCCTGGGTGAAAGCTGAGGACGTCTCGGCCTCAAGGCTGATTAAAGCTTTTCACAGGAGATTTCCGAATAAGGCTCAGCCTGTAGAGGATCAGGAGGATCCTCATAAAAGGGGAGGTACTGTTAGATTCTATTTAGTTTTGACTATCTGCCATCTTGTTGTGGTTTTCTGGCTGCTGGTCTTTTTCCCCTGGTGCTGGGTTTGTCTGAGGTCAAGTAATTGTATCACCCTTTATTACCCAGCACCTGCCTCCCAGTCCTTGCTGGACAACAGTGTTAAGCTGCTAGAGTTCTGGCTAGGAACTTTGATGGCATTCTGTGTTTGATGTCGTGCAGTTGTGGGATCTCTAGTTCGGCCTGCTTGGTTTCTGCAGCTTCTTCTATTTTCCTACTAGGAGGATACCTGTTTTTGTTCCCAGTCCCGAGTTCATTTCAGGGATACCCTTCCCCCTACTTTTAGGTCTTCGTTTGAGTTTAGCCTAGGAAACGTTGGTGGGTCTATTCACAAGGAATAGGTTGCACACTCCATCGTAGGGCTTCAGCCTAGTCCTAGTGGAGGGTCAGCTTCTCCCACTTCTGTCCTAGTCCTGAGTTGCAGATCCGTAACAATTTCTTTATTTTTTACCACAAAATAGTGTATAGAACTAGGGTAACAGAAAGCAAATACAGTGGAATGGAGGCCTGAAAAGCCACATTTTGTCATCCACAGATAGATCAGGCATCTGACGGAGATACCACACTGTTCGGTATGTGGCCTGTACGTTTTTATTTTTTACCCCAAAATAGTGTATAGAACTAGGGTAACAGACAGCAAATACAGTGAAATGAAGGCCTGAAATGTTACAATTTGTAACCCACAGATAGATCAGGCGTCCAACGGAGACATCACACTGTTGAATATGTGGCCTTTATTTTTTTATTTTTAACCCCAAAATAGTGTATAGAACTAGGGTAACAGAAAGCAAATATAGTGTAGTGGAGGCCTGAAATGCCATAATTTGTAGCCCACAGATAGATCAGGCATCAGACGGAGATACCACACTGTTCAATATGTGGCCTGTATTTTTTTTATTTTTTTACCCAAAAATAGTGTATAGAACTAGGGTAACAGACAGCAAATACAGTGTAATGGAGGCCTGAAATGCCACAATTTGTAGCACACAGATAGATAAGACATCTGACGGAGATAGCCCACTTTCAAATATCTGGCCTGTATTTTTTTTTTTTGACCCAGCTAAATTGTGTCAACAAGTAGGCTAAGACACAACTAAAAAATTCTATGGAGGCCTGAAATGGCACAATTTTGAGCACAATGATATGTGATCCGTGTGATGGACAAAACCTAGTGTAAAATATCTGCCCTGTGGCTAAATATTTTTTTTGCAGCTAAGCATTTTTTGGCCAGCAAAATGGTGTCAAGAAATTATAAATGACACACCAAAAAAATTTAACAGTACCACAAAAATGTCGGAAATTTCTGAGCACTCAGATGTGATGGCTGGGACGGGCAAACCTGTTTAAAAAAGCTGGATTTTCACGCTGTACTATGAAAAGGATATGGCTGTATTCTGTAGTGTCAACAAGCAACTGGAGAAAAAAAGTGGGCTCTCGATTGCTTTGCAATAAAATAATAAGGATTAAGAGACAAAAAAATATTTCCTGCCCACTGAGACCTGGGGCTAGGTATATACTGTCAATATATGTAATAGGCAGCAGCAGCAGACAGTAATGTAATGAACCCTCTTGATGTATGCCACATACATTGCCTGCCTGCCACTGATATCTATATACCCACATACAGTGCCTGCAGTGCCTGCATGCCTTGCACTGATATGTATATGTGCACATACACTAGCTGCCTACATAGCACTGCAAACTATATACCCCATAATTAGTCCTTAGAAGGACTGTTCATTTAGCTGGATTTGTGTGTTCTATTATGGTATACCCACACTGATTTATAAATCCCCAAATCTGACCCTACACTAGCTGATTCCATAGGTGACTGTGACGAGCATGGTGACATCAGGTCTCTTATACACCTGATGACGCTGTGCGGCCAGCCCATCACTGTAATGCCATAACCAAGATGGCTGCGGCATTACAGTGCATGGCAGACAATCACTGCATGTTGATTGGTACTCTACAGAGCGCCAAACATGCAGGGCAGGGACCCGAGTTCCCGCTGAATAATCCCGGAAATGCTCGGCGCTTGCCAAGTACCGCGAGTACAGCGATGCTCGGGCGAGTACCGAGCATTAACGAGTATGCTCGCTCATCACTAATTCAGATCCTTTGCTCAGACACAATATTTTAGTCACATGCTGTCTATTTCCTTGTGATCCTCCTTGAAATGGTTCTACTCTTTCATTTGAGTCTAGCTGGGTTTAATTAAACTGATAGGACTTTACTTCTAAAGGCACACACCTGTCTATATAAGACCTCACAGCTCACAGTGCATGTCAGACCAAATGAGATTGATGAGGTCAAAGGAACTGGCCAAAGAGCTCAGAGACAGAATTGTGGCAAGGCATATATCTGGCCAAGGTTACAAAAGAATTTCTGGAGTACTCAAGGTTCCTAAGAGCACAGTGGCCTCCATAATCCTTAAATGGAAGAAGTCTTCCTAGACCTGGCAGTCCAGCCAAACTGAGCAAACGTGGGAGAAGTGCCTTGGTGAGAGAGGTAAAGAAGAAACCCAAGATCACTGTGGCTGAGCTTCAGAGATGCAGTAAGGAGATAGGAGAAAGTTCCACAAAGTAAACTATCACTCAAGCCCTCCACCAGTAGGGTCTTTATGGCTGAGTGGCCAGACGGAAACTTCTCCTCAGTGCAAGACATATGAAAGCCCGTATAGAGTTTGCTAAAAACACATGAAAAACTCCCAGACCATGAAAAATAAGATTATCTGGTCTGATGAGACGAAGATAGAACTCTTTGGTGATAATTCTAAGCCGTATGTGTGGAGAAAACCAGGCACTGCTCATCACCTGCCCAATACAATACCAACAGTGAAACATGGTGGTGGCAGCATCATGCTATGGGGGTGTTTTTCAGCTGCAGGGACAGGATGACTGGTTGCAATTGAAGGAAACATGAATGCGGCCAAGTACAGAGATATCCTGGGTGAAAAACTCTTCCAGAGTGCTCGGGACCTCAGATTTGGCCGAAGGTTCACTGTTGTGAGTTCATTCTCCCCTCTGTCACTGAGGCCTTGTGAACTCCCTATTCTAGTGAAGGAAGGTAGTGAGCCTGATTATCAGGCACCTGGGACTAATGAAGACGATTGGCTGAGTGGAGTCACTGACTGGATTTAAGGCAGCCTACGCCCTTTCTGCCCTGCGGGTGATTTCTCTGTGGACTCTTGGACACCAGTCTGATTCCTGCTCTCCTAAAGCTAAGTTTTCTGTTTTGCCTTTTTGCATTTAAGATTTGTTTTTGTTTTTCTTGCTTTCTGGATTCTGCCACTCTCTGCTGGAGTGTGCAGTGTTCCGTTAGCTCTGTCTTCTGAAAGTACCTGAGTGCTGATTTAGTTTTTGAAGCTTAGTTGCTTCAGGGCCATTTTCATATCAGCTTGTTGGCTCTTGTCTCTGATAGGGTTTTGGCAGATTGCAGACAGCAGCCTTCCTATCCGTTCCTATCTAGGTAGTTTTTGGGCCCCGTCTTTGCTCAGCCTGTCTTTCTGTCTGTGTATGTGTTTTCATCTTGCTTCACTGTCATTATATGTGGGGGGCTGCCTTTTGCTTTGGGGTCTGCTCTGGGGCAGTTAGATTTCCCCTTTCCTTCTTTAGGCCTATGTATCTCTCCGGCTGTGATCGAGGGGTCTAGGTCATCGTAGGAACCCCCCACGGCTACTGCTAGTTGTGTTGATAGGTTCAGGGGTCTGCAATCTGATAGTTGCCAACTTCTCTGGTTTTCTGGACTTAGCTAGCATTTCTGTTTTGCCTCCTACGGTGACTCAATCATAACAGTTCACCTTCCAACAAGACAATGACCCTAAACACACAGCTAAAATAACAAAGGAGTGGCTTCAGAACAACTCTGTGACCATTCTTTACTGGCCCAGCCAGAGCCCTGACCTAAACCCAATTGAGTATCTCTAGAGAGACCTGAAAATGTCTGTCCACCAACATTCACCATCCAACCTGACGGAACTGGAGAGGATCTGCAAGGAAGAATGGCAGAGGATCCCCAAATCCAGGTGTGAAAAACTTGCTGCATTATTCCCAAGAATACTCATGGCTGTACTAGCTCAAAAGGGCGCATCTACTCAATACTGAGCAAAAGGTCTGAATGCTTATGACCATATTGATATTTCAGTCTTTCTTTTTTAATAAATTTGTAAAAATTTCTACATTTTCTACATTTTCCTTTTCCATCAGGATGGGGTGTAGAGTGCACATTAATGAGAAAAAATGAACTTTTTTGAATTTCCTAAATGGCTGCAATGAAACAAAGAGTGAAAAATTTAAAGGGGGCTGAATACTTTCCGTACCCACTGTATATATATATATATATATAAATATATAAATATATAAATAAATATATATTAACTCATCCACTGGGATCGCTTTAGTTGTATGTATCAAATACCCACTGGCTTGCATGATAAAATTGTAATACAACTAATTCAAGAGGTGGAGACATCAGAAGGCGATTATTGGATGAGGAAGCCTTCTGCATCTTCCACCTAGATTCATGTCATCCAAATGGACTAACTATGCATCGCAAGCTTATGTTTCATCTTTAACCAATGCCAGACACCTGGTTATATGCTGTTCATACATGTAATTTTACGAACACCTCTTTTTCTGTTTTTATGTATTTTTCCTATTGTTATACACATTGTTGTTACACTTGTGGTTATATTACTGCATCATATGATTTTGTACTGCAATTTCTTTGGCTATCGTCCATATAAAGGAATTTGCAGTTGGCATTTGTGCAGCTTTGATAAAGAACACAGGTTGTGCATTTGAAACGCGTTGCTATGTTTTTCCTGCTAATGGAATCCTTTTAATATTCTAATAAATCTTTTTGCAATTTGAAGAAGCAGGAACACCTTTTCCTTTTTTCGCTCTCTACTTCACCAGGAAAAGTGGCATTAATTGACCCAGCATTTGTGCTATAAATAAATAATTTTAAAAAAAAATTGAAGAGGGTTCCCTTGTATTTTTGATAACCAGCAAGGCAAAACTGACAGCTGCGAGTTGCAACCCTTAGCTGTCAGCTTTAACAAGGCTATATATCAAGAATACTGGTGTCCCATGTCAATTTTTTTTCAATTATTTTTTATAGCCAAGTCATGGAGCAATTAATGTCACTTTTCCGGGTGAAGAGGAGAATAAAATAGGAAAAGAGATTGTAGCTTCTTTGTTTTTTTTTATTTAATTATTTAAATAAATTATAAAAAGAAACGGTATGGTGTCCTCCCCATTTTTGACAACCATCCAAGAGAAAGCTGACAGCATGGGGCTGGTTAAGGGCCATGGATATTCTCCCCCAGCCTAAAAATAGCAGCCCACACCTGTCCCAGAAAAGACACAACTCTCAGTGTGTCACCCGCTGCCGGGTAGAGCAGTTTCATCACCTAATGTTATTGCTCTACAAGTGATCTGAATCGTAGTGTCACAGTATGGATTACAGCAGATAGGTGAAGGATATGGTTATTTATTATTTTTTCTATTTTCCAGGTGACATGTGCATCGGGGATTAGGTGTTAAGGTGAGTATATGTTTTATAATTTTTTATTTCTTACAGAAGACAAGGGCTTCAGGGATTAGGTATAAAGTGAGCATATACTGTGTTTTTTATTTTTATTTCATTATTTATTTCTTTAACTTTTTTTTACTTTGAGCACAGGCACCATCTGATGACTATGCCCACTAGCTGCCATCTGCTCCAGCTGTTATCAGCGACAGCAGGCATAGGCTGATGGGAGTAGTAGTCTCTTATCAGCTGGCGCCTGCTGACCTGTGGTAAACTTTTTATCATGGGTCACAATCACAGTTGCGGGGTCATGCTGACATCTGATAGTGTGACCCCACAGTGCTCTGACCAATGATAACGATCTTACCGGCAGTAACATTACCAACGATCAGAACCACCGTGTGCACACCCCTAGTGGACTCTCGATCATTTACCAAATTATAAGGCAAATGCTTTGGAATCCAAACAAAAATCTGAATGTGCAACATCAGTGACTTTGACATTGGCCAATTTTTTCCGACAAGTTCGCTCATCTCTAATAAGGAGGACGAGAAGACCCAGGAAAGCTTCTTTCTCAATGGCTTCTTTCTCACTGGTCCAGAACAGAAAGTATGGCTACATAAAAAAGTGCAGGAGCAGATTCCTGGCCAATAAGGGTGTAGTGGGCACACAGTGCGGAGTATAGAGTTATCGAGGCAGGGTTGGACATACCGCTTTTGCAGCCTGCACCAGGGCACAAAGGTGGAGGGGAGCCCTGGAGGGTGGTTAACACTGAGGGCAATCTGGCCTGTTTATCTGTCAATGAGGCTCGGGGGTCCCCTGGCCAGATGGCCCTCATGTGCAGCAGGCAGGGAGAAAATGGCAGTGGAGCGGAGCTGCAGAGATCCATTCTGCTTCCTGCCCATGCTTTCTGTCTGACACAGCATCGCGGCTGGATGATGTCAGCATTCAGAGCGTGGCTGTGTCAGAGAGAAAGCTGATGGTGATGTAGATGCTGCTGGGAATGTGCGGAGAGGTGAGCGGTGGTGAGCATGACCCCACAACTGTGATTGTGACCCATGATAAAAAGTTTACCACAGGTCAGCAGGTGCCAGCTGTGTGTCTGTCTATGTTTGTGTCTGTATGTGGTGCGTATCTGTGTGTGGGTCTGTGTGTGTGTCTGTGTGTGTATGTAGGTGGTGAAGAGGGCAATGATGGGGTGATGGAGATGGCAATGATGGGGTGGAGGGGAAGAAAGCAATGATAGAGGTAGTTGAAAGGGAAATTATGGAAGTGGTGGGGGAGGATGCAATGATGAAGGTGGTGGAGAGGGTAATGATGGGATGGTGGGGGAGAAGACAATGATGGAGGTGATGGAGAGGACAATGATGGAGGTGGTAGGGGAGAATGCAATGATAGAGGTGGTGGAAAGGGCAATGATGGGGGTGGTGAGGAGAAGGCAATGATGGAGGGGGTGGAAAGGGCAATGATTGGTGTGGTGGGGGAGAAGGCAATGATGAGGATGGTGGGGGAGAAAGCAATGATAGAGGTGGTGGAAAGGGCAATGATGGAGGGTGGTGGCAGAGAAGGCAATGATGGAGGTGATGGAGAAGGCAATGATGGAATGGTGGGGGAGAAGGTAATGATGATGGTGATGGAGAGCACAAAGATGGGGTGGGTGGGAGAACAGTGATGGGCATGGTGGAGAGGGTAATGAAGGAGGTGGTGAGGAGGGCAATGATTGGGGTGGTGGAAAGGGCAATGATGGAGGTGGTGGAGAGAGCAAAGCTGGGGTGGTGGAGAGGGCAATGATTGAGGTGGGGACAATGCTATGATGGAGGTGATGGAGAGGGCAATGATGGAGGTGGTACAGGGAACGAGAACAATGAGGGGAGTGGGGGATTGGGATGGGAGGAAGGGGGAATTATAATGGACTTACTAACACGGGGAGGAGAGGAAGACATCAGATATGGATGTAAAATGAATTGGGTGGTAGAGGAGGGTGCTAAGCCCCTGATAGCCTCCTCCACCATCTCACAATTCATTGTGATGCTATGGGGACATAAAATTTAATGGGGATTGAGAGAGGAGGCAATAAGGTGCATAGGACCCTTTAAAATGACTTGAAAGGTGTGAGAAGATGCTGTCAGGGACTTGTAATGAATTGGGAGGTGGCAGAGGATGTTCAGTACCTGATAATATCTTCTACCACAGGACAGGGACTAAGGCTATGTGCACAAGTTCAGGATTTGTGGGAGAACATTATGCTGCATATCCTAATGTTTTGGGAGGAAGAAAGTTGCGTAAAATACATTTAATTTTTTCCCACATTTTTGCCATGATTTTGTTACGCATTTTCCCCATTAGTAGGGGTAGAATATGCTGCAAGAATTGACATTATGCAGATTTTAATCTGCTGCAAATCTGCAAGGAAAAAATATTCAACGTGTGCATGAGACTTCAGGGTTCTCATTCACTTTGCGTGTGCTGTAAAACCTTGCATATATTCTGTGTGCACATAGCCGAACAGTTAATTGGGGAGAGTCACAGATTGAATAATTTGTATTATTGGGAGTCAGAGATTAAAGTTAATGGGGGACACAGTACCTGCTGGTATGTACAGTGCTATCTCAGTGCTATTCTTGTTATTTTTGTTATTCACAGTGTCCTCTTTTATTACATAGTCCGTTCTCTTGTTAGATATAGAATGACTGCTGATGGAGCAGTTGTTGACCAGACGACCAGTCCATCAGCTCCTCCATTAGAAAAGAAACTTTCCCGTGCTCCATCAGCCGTCATTGCATTATACATCTAACAAGACAGGATGGTATGTAATAAAGACAGGGCTCTATATAATCCGATATGTAAGGGACGGTGCTGTACATAACAAGAAATTGCACTGTGTAATAAGAGATGGCAATAAACATAATAAAGAAGTCTATGTAATATGTATACATGTGTGTGTGGCTACATATACTGTATATACAGCTCTGGCAAAAATTGAGAGACCACTGCACAGTTTTATAAAAATCAGCTTCTCCACATGTCTGACAGCCATTCTGTGGCACCCCAGAGTCCGGTTGCCAAAAAGACATTGTCTCCCTCTAAGGGGTGATGTCATGCCTGGAGGCACGAGGGGGGTCCCCATGCCAGGTAACTGTCACGTCGCCGTCAGACTCGGGGCTGGCTGTTCCGCCCTCAGCCACTAGGAGGCGACGGACTGTCACGCCGCCCTCGGGCTCGGGGCCTGCTGTCCAGGCCTCGGCCACCAGGAGACGCCGGACTGACATGTCATCGTCGATCTCGGGGCCTGCTGTTCCGCCCTCAACCACTAGGAGGCGCCGTGGCTCGCGCCAGAGTGAGGGCGGCAACAATGAAAGGGCTTCTGCGCAGGCATCTACTGGACGCAGACTCCGCTCCTCTGTCAGTCATGAAGGGGCTGGTGCATCATCATCAGGTCTGGTCCTGGGGGCGGTCCTGATGACATCACCAGCCCGGGAGCCTGTGAGGGACGACCTGATCCCTCAAATACCTTGGGACTGGGCTTGCAAGCCGCCAGATATATTCTTGGTTCCCCTACGTGTTACTTGTGATTGCCTATCGTTAACTCCGACCTCAGCCTGAACTTCTGACTACTCTGTTGCCTGCCGTTTTTGTACCTTGCATTTCTCCCGATTACTGACGCTGACCTTGGCCTGGATTCCTGACCCCCTCTACTGCCTGACGATTTTGTACCTCCGCTACTCTCCCGGTTTTTGACCTCTGCCTGGACTCTCGACTCTGCCTCTGCCTGCCGTTTCTGTACCTCCACTGCTCACCTGGTTTCCAACTCCATTTTTGGCTCCCTTCCTGCTTTTCTATTGCGACCATTCTGCTCTGGCACTCTGCTCCTGTTCAGACAGCGCTTCCTGGGCTCTGCAGTAAATCCAGATCCCTGTATAGGGGTAAAGGGTGTCGGTGCTACTCGGGGCGCTGCCTGTCTGCAGCCCAGACTTGCAGACGGACGCGACATTATATCCGGCCCAAATAAAACTGTCTCTTGTGTGTGTATATATATATATATATATATATATATCACACCTATATAAAGACAGTTTCTCTTAATTTTTTTTTTTCTTTCCTCTCTTGCCTGAGCTGATTGTTGGCCTAAAACACCTGTTACTAAGCCTCAGTATACAGCCTGGAGGATCAGTCTCACCTTCCTGCTCGAGCATGCTGCAGTTAGGAGTCTCCAGGGACAAAGCTGAACATCAGAGATCCGTACCCCGGGAACATCAGCCTCTGAGCAGCTCTGGCTAGAGTTGCTCAGAGGCTCAGGTATTGCCCGCAGATGCGGCCAAAGTTTTACTACCTATTTCGTTGTATTTTGGTCAGGATTCTCTGTGTTTAAAAGCCTATGTCGATAGCGGGTCTGAAGGGAATTTTATGGACTCTTTTGCTGCTAAAAAACTTGGTGTCCCACTACTGAAACTTAATATTCCAATTAAAACCACGGCTATTAATGGCACATCCATTATTCAGGAGGGGGTTAAATTTGTTACTGCTAAGATAACTATGTCAGTAGGAGCACTACATACTGAGCTTATTTCCTTTTTTGTGTTGGACAATCTATCTTCTGCAGTCATTTTGGGGATGCCGTGGCTACGTCAGCATAACCCTGTCATTGACTGGCACCTGGGTGATGTGGTGCGCTGGAGTTCGCAATGCCAGGATAATTGCATGTCTGTAGCAGTAAATCAAACCAAGCTAAAAAAAACACCCCTTCATACCGTTTGCTCTCAGGGATTATGGAGATGTCTTTTTTTCCATTATAGAGTCTGAGAAACTACCACCCCACAGAGAGTATGATTGTCCTATAAACCTAATTCCAGATGCCCGTCTTCCAAAAGGGAGAATATTTAATCTCTCTGGTCCAGAGCGTCAGGCCATGAATGAGTACATAGCGGATAGCTTAAGAAAGGGGTTCATTAGACCACCTATTTCACCAGTTGGAGCTGGGTTCTTCTTTGTAGAGAAGAAAGATGGTGGTCTCAGACCCTGCATTGACTACCGGGAATTAAACGCAATCACTATAAAGAACCAGTACCCGCTTCCACTCATCCCTGATCTTTTTAATCGGCTAATTGGAGCCCGTTGGTTTACTAAACTTGACCTCTGGGGGGCATACAATCTAATCCGCATAAGAGACGGCGATGAGTGGAAGACAGCGTTTAATACACCTCTTGGTCACTTTGAGTACCTAGTAATGCCTTTCCGACTCAGTAATGCTCCTGCAGTGTTTCAGCACTTTGTTAACGATATTTTCAGGGACATCTGTGGTGTGTATGTCGTTGTGTACTTGGATGACATTTTGATTTACTCCACTGACCCTGTGACACATGCTCAACACGTCCGTTCAGTACTGCAGAGACTGCGGGAGAACTCCTTGTTTGCTAAGTTGGAGAAATGTGTCTTTTTCGCTGAGGAGGTACAATTTTTGGGGTACATGGTCTCAGGCAAGGGGTTCCGCATGGATCCTGCCAAGATCCAACCTATTAAGGCGTGGGTGCAACCCAAATCGCTGAAAGCACTGCAGCGGTTTTTGGGATTTGCCAATTACTACCGTAAGTTTATCAGGAGTTTCTCTGAGATTGCCAAGCCACTCACGGATCTAACCCGGAAGGGGGCGGACGTGGCCAACTGGAATCCCGAGGCCATTCAAGCATTTTCTACGTTAAAAGAGTGCTTTGTGGCCAACCCGGTTTTAGTACAACCTGACTTAGACCGCCCATTTATTGTGGAGGTGGATGCCTCCGAAGTCGGAGTGGGAGCAGTGCTATCACAAGGCACTGCAGCCCTCACTCAGCTGCGCCCATGTGCTTTTTTTTCCCAAAAGTTCCCTGCCACAGAGAAGAACTATGATATTGGTAATCGGGAATTACTAGCAATCAAATGGGCCTTCGAGGAATGGCGTCACTTTCTCGAAGACGCCAAACACAAGGTCATCATCATTACAGACCACAAAAACCTGACCTACCTGGAGTCAGCTAAAAGACTGAATTCCAGGCAGGCCAGGTGGGCCTTGTTCTTTTCAAGGTTCGATTTTTTTTTTTTTTAATCACCTTTCGCCCTGGTACGAAAAATGTGAGGGCCGATGCCCTCTCTCGCAGTTTTTGCCCCACACAAGCCGAAGACTGTGAACCTGTTCCAATATTAGCCAATGGGATCGTCGTGTCAGCAGTTTCCTTGGACCTTCTGGAGGAGATCCGTAGGTCTCCGGAACGAGCTGCTGACACTACACCCCCCAAAAATTGTTCGTTCCGAATACCTTTCGCCTTCAAGTTCTTAAAGAGTCACATGACTCTGTTCTGGCAGGCCATCCTGGGCTCAATAATACCACCAGGTTGGTAACTAGGAACTTTTGGTGGCCGACGGTGGTCAAGGACTGTAAGAACTATGTTTCAGCATGTGAAGTCTGTGCCCGCGCCAAATCCCCCCATAATCGCCCTGCTGGCTGGCTTCAGTCCTTGCCCACCCCTGTGAGTCCATGGACCCACATCTCCATGGACTTCATTACAGACCTGCCGACCTCAGATGGGAAAACATGTATCTGGGTGGTGGTACACAGGTTCAGCAAACAGTGCCATTTTATTCCCCTGTCTGGCTTACCTAACTCCGAAACCTTGAGAAAATTGTTCCTTGTGCACATTGTACGTCTTCATGGTGTTCCGTCAAATATTGTGTCCGACAGAGGTACCCAGTTCGTCTCAAAATTCTGGAGGGCGTTCTGTAAACGCATCGGTGTTGAGTTATCCTTCTCCTCGGCCTACCACCCCGAAACCAATGGGCAAACTGAACGTGCTAATCAAGCTCTGGAGCAATACCTCCGTTGTTACGTGTCAGGACACCAGTCCGATTGGGTAGAACATCTGCCATTGGCTGAGTTTGCCTTAAATAATCGCTACCAGGACTCCATTAAAACTACCCCTTTTTTTTGTAACCTTGGATTGCATCCACGCTTTGGGTCGTTCTCGGCTAGGATGTCGGAGCTCCCTGGGGTAGAGAAAAACATACATCGCTTGAAAACAATATGGTCTGAAGTAAATACAAATTTGAAAGGGGCTCAGGTTAGGCAGGCTTCAGCTGCAAACAAACGGCGGTCCAAGGGGCCACACTTGGGGGTTGGGGACAAGGTTTGGCTTTCTACTAAAAACATCAAACTGAAAGAAGCGTCTGCCAAACTGGGTCCCAGATTTATCGGCCCATATGAAATTATAGAAGTGGTTAACCCAGTAGCCTTCCGTTTGAAACTTCCGCAGTCATTTAAATTACCTAACGTGTTCCACAAGTCTCTCCTCAAACTGTATCACTCCCCAATTCACCCTGACCAGTCCCCTGCTCCTCCTGTTTCGGTCGGAGGGTCCTTGGAGTATGAAGTCCAGGGTATCCTTGACTCCCGCCTTGTGAGAGACCCCATACAGTATCTTGTACACTGGAAGGGCTATGGCCCGGAGGAGAGGTCCTGGGTCCCCGCAAGGAACATCCATGCCAAGGCATTAATTAGGAGATTTCATCTCCTTCACCCTGACAAACCGTGTTTTGAGGGTCCGGAGGCCCCTCCTGGAGAGGGGGGTACTGTCACGTCGCCGTCAGACTCGGGGCCGGCTGTTTCGCCCTCAGCCACTAGGAGGCGACGGACTGTCATGCCGCCCTCGGGCTCGGGGCCTGCTGTCCAGGCCTCGGCCACCAGGAGACGCCGGACTGACATGTCGTCGTCGATCTCGGGGCCTGCTGTTCCGCCCTCAACCACTAGGAGGCGCCGTGGCTCGTGCCGGAGTGAGGGTGGCAACAATGAAAAGGCTTCTGCGCAGGCATCTACTGGACGCAGACTCCGCTCCGCTGTCAGTCATGAAGGGGCTGGTGCATCATCATCAGGTCTGGTCCTGGGGGCGGTCCTGATGACATCACCAGCCCGGGAGCCTGTGAGGGACGACCTGATCCCTCAAATACCTTGGGACTGGGCTTGCAAGCCGCCGGATATATTCTTGGTTCCCCTACGTGTTACTTGTGATTGCCTATCGTTAACTCCGACCTCAGCCTGAACTTCTGACTACTGTTGCCTGCCGTTTTTGTACCTTGCATTTCTCCCGATTACTGACGCTGACCTTGGCCTGGAT
Organism: Dendrobates tinctorius; assembly: GCF_039654945.1. Taxonomy (NCBI): domain Eukaryota; kingdom Metazoa; phylum Chordata; class Amphibia; order Anura; family Dendrobatidae; genus Dendrobates; species Dendrobates tinctorius. The sequence goes on from NW_027361793.1 coordinate 5,428,452, forward strand.
TCCTGACCCCCTCTACTGCCTGACGATTTTGTACCTCCGCTACTCTCCCAGTTTTTGACCTCTGCCTGGACTCTCGACTCTGCCTCTGCCTGCCGTTTCTGTACCTCCACTGCTCACCTGGTTTCCAACTCCATTTTTGGCTCCCTTCCTGCTTTTCTATTGCGACCATTCTGCTCTGGCACTCTGCTCCTGTTCAGACAGCGCTTCCTGGGCACTGCAGTAAATCCAGATCCCTGTATAGGGGTAAAGGGTGTCGGTGCTACTCGGGGCGCTGCCTGTCTGCAGCCCAGACTTGCAGACGGACGCGACAGTAACACAGTGAATATAACAATTCCTGCTGCAGGCCAAAAAGGGGAGCTTCCTTATAAATTCTGGCCAGCAGGTGGGGTTAGTGAGTCAGTAAAAAGATAGCAGAGAGTAAATAAGAGAGTTGTCATGGAAACAAGAGCAGTTGGAGCTCATGACAAGACAGATGGAGTTGGTCTGTGAAGAGGGAAGGGACAGGAGCAGAGACAAGGGCTCTGGGGAACTAAAATTGTGTATAGCTGACCCCAGAGCAAAGCACTGGTAAAAAAAGGGACACCAGAGTCCTTGACTGGGCAGGAGCTGTACGCCCTGACAGCCGAATCTGGAGTGCAGGGGACTGCAAGTTCCTTGGCCATACTGAAGACCTGAAGGCATGGCAGCAGACCAAGAGCCCGGGGCTGACAGTGCACAAGAAAGTGCCCGTGATATAGGCTCACACTGTCAGCCATACAGGTTAGCAATCATCATGCAGGAGAGGGCCATAGCTTAGCTACAAGCAGCAGGGACCCAAAAACAGAGGGGAGAAGGAGGGTCCCCAACCCCACCTGGCAGGGTGGATACCCTGAATACCTTCAGGCAAACCAGACTCAATCCATCATCTGTATGTGGTACCCCATATTGCATTTACGTTCAAGTAAAAGGTAAAGAAAGCTGCACCGGACAGTGTCCTTCACTTTTCCTCTGCTTCCCAACGTTCACCACCATCTGAACAATCAAATATATTTACCCTGGGGCGTGGCTCTACCTGTGGGGAGCTAAACCATCTTTGCTGCGTCACCATCAGCCCCAGTGGAACAAAACCGCAGCATCGTCCACCCATTGCCGAACACCACGAGTGGTGTCACGATTAAACTCCACATAACTCTTCTCTATTTTTCTTACTGGATGCCCAGGGCCACGGACCGGGTCACTGCCACCGTGACACATCCCCCTTTAAAGAACTTGACCAGCCTGGTACCAAGTAACCTAAGGCCCTGTGGCGACGCTCCAACTGGTGTCACGAACAGGATTATCGAGTCTAGCAATGCTGGGTACTAGTTTGGAGCTCGGCAAAGCTGAGTACTAGGAGCCCGGCAAAGCTGGGTTCTGTGTGCCAGAGACTTTATCAAATTGTGTGCTAGAGACTTTAATGAGATTTAAAAACACTGCCAAAACTGCGTCACACAGTGCATGCGAGCAGAGAGGGGCGTGTCCTCATGGGTGGAGCCAGAAGGATAGCACGACGCGAAGCCCTGCCCGCGCTCTGACGTCAGTAGGCAAAGAGAAGCTGGAGCTGCGCTCTATTGTGAGTAAGTGAAAAGAAGGAAGATCCGATTAGGAGACTAGGAGGAGCTCAATCCAGCCCATCAGAGAGCAGCTGTTGACAACAGTAAAGGTAAACGGAGCTTGGCTGATGTTCACTGAGGGAGGAAGAAAATGCCCAACTCGGGTGGAGATTCAGCGGCGATCGCAGCCGCAGCCTCCATAATGCAGCTATCAATGCCATATATACCAGGAGCAGCCTAGTTACTGCAGTACTCAGGGGAGCCGCACACCCTGAGCAATTTTAAGGAAAGACTATGCAGTTTGTTCAAAGTGTACCCGGTGTCTGAGAGTCAAAAAGTCAGCATCCTCATTGGCCAGTTAACTGGTGCGGCCCAGAGGGAAGTAAAGTCCTGGCTGGACACTGATAAAGGAACTGTCAAACAAATCTTGGCCTGACTGAAGGACACTTTTGACACCCGCAGTGCAGCAGAGATAAAAATGAGATTCTTTGGGTGCATGCAGAGGATGCAGGACAGTATACGGGACTATGCTCTTAACCTTCAGGAGGCACTATGGGCCATAAAGCAGGTTGTCCTTGAGAGCATACAAGATGAAGATAAATTACTAACGGAGCAGTTTATAGAGAGACTCCAATCTAACAATCAAAGAACACAGCTGCGCATAATGGCCCTACAAAATCCTGAATTGGACTTTGCACACTTTAAGGAAAGAGTCATCCGGGTGCTGTGTGAACCAAATCCTAGTGGCACAGAGCCCTCTATGCATCCAGCAATTACATACCTTCAGAAGGCAGCATCCTTTCCCCAGAACCCTATTGAGACCAACACGCCGGCCCAAGATGACTCAGCTGCAGACCTACATCTCCAGGTCAAGGAGCTAACCAAAAGTGTGGCTGCACTCACAAAAATTGTGCAGTCTATACAAGTGGCTCCAAAGAAGAAGATCCAGCTGGCTTCCAGTTCAGATGATGTCCCATGGCTACAGCAGAGGAGAATCCCACCGACCAGAGGGAGAGATAGCGATCGTTACAACGTGGACAAACAGCCCATCTGTTGCCGCTGCAACAAGGTGGGACACATAGCAAGATTTTGTTATTTAAACAAGAAACTCCTGGGGCAAAGGGCCAACCCTCAGGAGTAAAATGACCAGGCCCACCAAGTTAGCGAGACAATTACGTAGGAGGACAGCCAGTCCTGCCCATCATGATTGATGGCTTCCCGATGAACGTTTTACTGGACACCAGCTCCCAGGTGACAACAATGCCATATGTCCTCTTTAAGCAGTACTGGGCTGATTCAGACATTACTCACATCCCAGATAAAGACCTTGCCATCCTTGCCAGCAATGGTCAGCTCTTGCCTCAGATGGGATATAAAGAGGTGACCATCAAGATTGGCTGAGTAGAATTGCAGTCGCAAGGTTTGATTATAGTTGATATTGACAAACGAGAATGCCATCCTATGATCACTTTAGGCACTAATGTAATTGAAAATTGTCTTGGAGAAATTATTGTTTGGTTACAACAGGTAGCCGAGACCGCCAGCTCCAGTCAGCAACGGGTCCTGCAAAAGAAGATCAGAGCGCTGAGGCAGAGACAACAGATAGAGCTGTTAACTGGAGAAGTCAGCAGTATCAGAGTAAATGATCCTTTCTCCATTGCAGTACCTCCCAGAAGTGAAATATTAATTTGGTGTCGGGCAGCAATGGGCCTCAGGGGTCAAGATTACCAAGGCCTGGTAGAACCCATGTTACTCTGATAGTAGGCCCACTATCCTGACAGCCAGAGGGATAGTTGATGTCCGCAAGGGGAGAGTACCAATACGTATCTTAAATTGTGGGGAGAGAGAGGTCCATTTACCCCGGTATGACACCCTTGCTAAGCTGTTCACTGTTAGTAACAATGCAATAGAGGCAGCAGAACCCTTGCTTCCGTTCGACAAGGTGGAAGACAATGGCTCTGAAGGGCAGCAGGAGGATTGATGTCAGCAGCTACTCATAGGCACTGACTCCACCCCTTCACACCAAAAGCATGGGGCTTACCGGGTGGCTCGAGAATTTGGACGGGTCTTCAGCAAACATCCTCTAGACTTTGGGCAGGCAAAAGGGGTCCAACACCATATCCCCACCGGAGATCATCCACCCATTAAAGAGAGGTACCGGCCTGTACCCCTAGCACACTATCAATGTGCCAAGGGTATGTTACGGGAGATGTAGGAGGCTGGGGTAATCAGAGATAGTTGTAGCCCTTGGGCAGCTCTATTCGTCGTTGTTAAAAAGAAAGATGGTACTATGAGAATGTGTGTAGATTACAGGCGGATTAACAGCATTACAGATAAGGACGCTTACTCATTAGCTAGAATTGAGGAATCATTAGCTGCACTGAGAACCGCTAACTATTTCTCTACCTTAGATCTCACCAGTGGGTATTAGCAGGTTCCAGTGGCAGATGTAGACAAAGAGAAGACAACGTTTACCACACCAATGGGCCTCTGCGTGTTTAACTACATGCCATTCGGGCTCAGCAATGCGCCAGGAACATTTCAGCGGTTAATGGAATGCTGCCTTGGACATAAAAACTTTGAAACCATTCTGCTGTACTTGGATGACATCATCGTCTTCTCCAAAACCTACGAAGACCATTTGAAGCACTTAGCCGAGGTATTCGAAGCCCTGTTCAACTTTGGCTTGAAAGTAAAGCTGTCCAAATGTCATCTTTTGAAGCCCAAGGTGCAGTATCTAGGCCATATGGTAAGTGCACCAGATCCTGACAAAGTCACCGTTATACTGGACTGGCAAAGACCCAGCAACATTCATAAAATAAGGCAGTTTCTTGGGTTAGTAGGCTACTACCGAAGATTTATCAAGGACTTCACCAAAATAGTTGCACCCCTGCAAGATCTTCTAGTGGGCCAATCCAAGAAGGCCAAGAACAAAAGTCTTCCGTTCAAGTGGAACAAAAGGATAGAAGAGTCCTTCATCAGGTTCAAATTGGCCCTCATGGGAGATGAGGTCCTGGCCTACCCTGACTATGACCAGCCATTTGTACTTTACACTGACGCCAGCAATGTGGGATTGGGAGCAGTGCTGTCACAATTGTAGAAAGGCAGAGATAGAGTGATTGCCTATGCCAGCAGGAAGCTTTGTCCCACTGAGAGGAACCCCGATAACTACAATTCCTTTAAACTGGAGTTCCTCGACATAGTCTGGGCGGTAATGGAGCACTTCAAGCACTACTTGGCTTCAGCAAAGTTCACCATCTACAAGGACAATAATCCTCTAACCCACCTTGAAACGGCAAAGCTTGGGGCACTTGAGCAGCGATGGATGGCCCGGCTGTCCAACTACGAGTTTACCATCAAGTACCGAGCGGGACATAAGAACGCTAATGCTGATGCACTGTCCAGGATGCCCAATTCACCAGATGGGGGAGAAGATCCAGAAGAACTCGTAGAAATCGAGTTACCAGCCTTCCACGGTCCAGTTGCAGCCCAGCACTCCCAATGGGTGAGGAATAAGCACTATATCATATGAGAGGCAACGTTTGAACCCATTACCCCTTTATGAGTGGGCAGAGATGCAAGATTTTGACCCAGCTGTTCACCTAGTAAAGTAGTTGCTGACACAAGCTGATTCACACCCTGGTCCAGATAACCCACAGGAAGCACAGCAGTTATGGAAGGAGAGAAGCAAGCTGTTCATCTATGAGGGTAAGCTGTGTCGGAGAAACATCAACTCGTGCACACACGAACTGGTCTTGCAGGTGGTAGTCCCGAAGCGGGATGCACCAATGGTCTTGGAGGCATACCATGATGACACTTCGGTGGAAGAAGTTGGAGGTCCTACTTCGTGAAAAATTCTACTGGGTTGGCGTGAGGAGAACCATTGAGAAGTGGAGCCGAGAATGTGGCCCATGCAACCTGCACAGGAAAGACCGTAACAGCCAGTGAGCCCCATTACAGCCAATCATCATGAAGCAGCCATTTGAACTGGTAGCCTTGGATCACGTGAAGTTAACTCCGAGTAGGAATGGCTACACCTACTCTCTGACCATCGTTGACCATTACTCAAAGTTTTTGGTAGTAGTGCCTGTCAAAGACCAAACAGCGAAGACAGCAGCCAAGGCATTTCAACAACACTTTTGTCGACCGCACGGATACCCTAAACAAGTGCTCACCGACCAAGGTCCAGCGTTTGAAGCAGAAGTGTTCCAGGAGTTCTGTAACATGTACGGTAGCAAGAAAATCAGGATGACGCCGTACCATCCACAGACAAATGGCATGTATGAGAAGATGAACCAGGTGGTAATTGACTTATTGAAGACCTTACCTCTGGAAGAATGAAACCAGTGGCCAGAGAAGTTGCCAGATCTGGTAGATCTATATAATCATATACCGGTAAACTCCACCAATTGCACTCTTGCCTACCTGATGAGGGCAAGACCTGGCAAGTTACCCATTGATCTCAACATGGGAGTCTTAACACCTGAGACGGCATCCCCAGATGCAGACTGGGATACGGAGCGGCAGCAACAATACCGCAAAGTGCAAGAATGTGTGGAGAAAAGTTTGTCCCAGGCAAGACAGAGGCAGCAAAGGAATTACAATCAACACGCCCCTGCAGTTCCCTTGACAGCAGGAGAACAAGTACTCAGAAGAAAGAGACGAGTTCACAAACTAGATGACCACTGGGAGGCAGAGCCATACACTGTTATACGTTCAGACTTTAATAACACCAAGGTATGCCTCATCAGCAAGGATGGAGGAGAAACCTCAGAGGCAGTCTCAAGCGATCATCTGAAAGTGTGCCCCGATCAACTGAAAGACAAAGAGGAAGTCCAAAACATCCCACAACACACAGTAGAAGTGGAAGAGAAGATCCATACAATCCTTGGGGAATTTCCTCGGTCGTGGACACAAGTGAATCAGGCTATCATAGTACCAGTCCTAACTTTTCAACAGTCTACAGCACCGGATGAAGCAGAGACTGTTAATGAAACACTCTAGTAACAGATGCCACATCTGCAGTGGAATGTGGAAATCTGTCCTCTGGTAGCGGCAAATCTGTCAGTCTCATGGTGAGTCTAGGAGGCAGGAGAAGGCAGTCCAGAATACCAATACTACAGATGTCCACTTATAGCATAGTGACTAGTGCATTCGCTGCACCAGCAGCAGACATTAGAGAACAGGTCAGGTCATCGGAGATACCTGTACTGCGTAGATCCACTCGTAGTACCAGAGGTCAGATCCCTGTCCGTTATAGAGAATACATAATGTAAATAAGTTAATAAGAATGTATAGTTGTAACCGATAAGCATGAGAAGCCTACAGAGACTTACTGTATGAACTTTTTAAGTATTCGTAATAACCAGTTGAAGGACAATTGGGCCACAGGACAATGTGTAGTTAGAACTTTATTTGTAAATAGTTACCCCAACTTGGCCTTGAAAATAAGCTGCTGGTGTGGCCGAAAAACTAGGCCCATCTACAGAGTGCCCTGCAGCCACGCCTAGGGATGACACACAAAGTGGCTTAAGGTGGTTCCCACCAACCAAATCCCAGGTACAAGGGCAAAGACAATTCCTGGATGACAGCGTAAGGAGTGGTCGCTGCAGTAACTGTGTTATTGTTTCTTTTTAGGTTTTGATAATTCTTACAATTTTCAGACTTTGTAGATTTTCTTTTGTTGTTGTTAACAGTTCTTGTTATGTTACCTCAGTCCGGGAGTACTGAATTTCACTGGGGGGGGATGTGGCACCCCAGAGTCCGGTTGCCACAGTGACATTGCCTCCCTCTAAGGCTGGTTTCACATTTGCGTTTTTTAGCGCTGGAAAAAAACGCATACCTGCGCATGCGTTTTTTCCCCTATATTTAACATGGGTGCGCATACCTGCGCGCTGGTAAGCGCATGTATGCGATTTTCATGCGCTGCGTTTTTTTGGGGTGTGCGTTTGTATTTTCCAGACGCAGCATGTTGCATTTTTTGGCCCTGCAAAAAAGCGCATGCGCACGTTTTGCGCTAAAAATGGCCATTATAGCCTATGGATGCGCATATGTGCGCACTGGCATGCTCATGTATGTGTTTTTTTGCATATGCGTTTTTTTTTTTAACCATGGAATTTAGGGGTTTTGGTTAGAGTTAGGGTTAGTTAAGGGGGTTTAGGGTTAGGGTTAGGGTTAGGGTCAGGGTCAGGGTTAGGGTTGGGGTTTGGGTCAGGGTTAGGGTTAAGTATAGTTTGGTTAAGGATTAGGGTCAGGATTAGGGTTAAGTATGGTTTTGTTAAGGGTTAGGGTCAGGGTTAGGGTTAGGGTTAGGGTTAGGGTTAGGGTTAGGGTCAGGGTTAGGGTTAGGGTCAGGGTTAGGGTTAAGTATGGTTTTGTTAAGGATTAGGGTCAGGGTTAGGGTCAGGATTAGGGTTAAGTATGGTTTTGGTTAGGGTCAGGGTTAGGGTTAGGGTTAGGGTCAGGGTTAGGGTCAGGATTAGGGTTAAGTATGGTTTGGTTAAGGGTTAGGGTCAGGGTTAGGGTTAGGGTCAGGGTTAGGGTTAAGTATGGTTTGGTTAAGGGTTAGGGTCAGGGTTAGGGTTAGGGTCAGGGTTAGGGTTAGGGTCAGGGTTAGGGTTAGGGTTAGGGTTAGTTAGGGTTTAGGGTTTGGGTTAGGGTTAAGTATGATTTGGTTAAGGGTTAGGGTCAGGGTTAGGGTTAGGGTTAGGGTCAGGGTTAGGGTTAGTAAAGTCATGGTTTGGGTAGTGTGAGGGGCCACCTAAAAATGTTGGAAAAAAACGCAAACGCGGTAAAAACGCACTAAAAACGCATACAAACGCATAAAAACGCTGCGTTTTTTTCATGCATGCTCATAAAAATGCTTGAAAAAAACGCAGCAGTTGTATGCTTATGTATGCGTTTTTTCAATGCGTTTTTTTGCGGGAAAAACGCGCTGCAAAAAAAAGCAAGTGTGAAACTAGCCTAAGGGGTGATGTCATGCCTGGAGGCAGGAGGGGGGTCCCTATGCCAGGTAACATAGTGTACATGACAATTCCTGCTGCAGATCAATAAGGGGAACTTCCTTATAAATTCTGGCCAGCAGGTGGGGTTAGAGAGTCAGTAAGAAGACAGCTGTGAGAGTAAACAAGAGAGTTGTCATGGAATCAAGAGCAGTTGGAGGTTATGGCAAGACAGTTGGAGTTGGTCTGTGGAGAGGGAAGGGACAAGAGCAGAGACAAGGGCTCTGGGGAACTAAAATTGCATATAGCTGACCCCAGAGCGAAGCACTGATAAAAAAGGGACACCAGAGTCCTTGGCATTGCAGGAGCTGTACGCTCTGACAGCCGAATCTGGAGTGCAAGGGACCAAAATTTCCTTGGCCATACTGAAGATCTGAAGGCCCGGCAGCAGACCAAGAGCCCGGGGCTGACAGTGAACAAGACAGTGCCCGTGATATAGGCTCACGCTGTCAGCCATACAGGTTAGCAATCATCACGCAGGAGAGGGCTGTAGCTTAGCTACAAGCAGCAGGGACACGAAAATAGAGCGCAGAAGGAAGGTTCCCAACCCCACCTGGCAGGGTGGATCCTCTGAATGAGTCCGGCTTGCCTGGAGGCAATCTATCATCTGTATGTGGTGCCCCAGATTGCAATTACATTCAAGTTAAAGGTAAAGAAAACTGCACCTCTCAGTGTCCTTCACTTTTCCTCTGCATCCCAACGTTCACCACCATCTGAACAATCAAACATATTTACCCTGGGGCCCCGCTCTACCCATGGGGAGCTGAACCATCTTTGCTGCGTCACCATCAGCCCCAGTGGAACAAAACCGCAGCGTCAGCCACCCATTGCCGAACACCACGGGTGGTGTCATGACCAAACACCACATAACTCTTCTCTATTTTTCTTACTAGATGCCCAGGGCCACGGAACATTGGCCCAGGGCCAAACATGATCGCGGTGTACCGGGGGTTAAAGGGAAGCATCTGCAGGGAGGGGGCTCCCTCCGTGCTTCCCTGAGCCCCCCACAGCAGCGCAATGTGCAGCGCTGCTGCGGGGGACTCCTTTCTGCAGGCCTCCGAATCCAAGATGGCGACGGGGACCTTCGGGGGCCTGTAGGGAGCAGACTTCCTCACTGCCTGCAAAGCGCAGGAATGAGGAAGTCTGGAGAACTGCCTGTGACAGATCGCTGATCTGTCACAGTGATCTGTGATGTGACAGATCAGCGATGGGACTATTTAATAAAGTAAAAAAAAAAAAAGTGTTAAAATAATTTTAAAAAAATCGCCAAATAAATTAGAAAAAAAAAAAAAATATTCCCCCAAATAAATCCATTTATTGGAAATAAAAAAAAAACAATAAAAGTACACATATTAGGTATCGCCGCGTCCGTAACGACCCGCCCTATAAAACTGTCCCATTAGTTAACCCCTTTAGCGAACCCCTTAAAAAATAAAAATAAAAAACGAAGCAAAAAATAATGATTTATTATCAAACCGCCAAACAAAAACTGTAATAACGCGCGATCAAAAAGACGCATATGAATATCCATGGTACCCCTGAAAACGTCATCTTGTCCCGCAAAAAACGAGCCACCACACAGCATCATCAGCAAAAAAATAAAAAAGTTATAGCTCACAGAATAAAGCGATGCAAAAATAATTATTTTTTATATAAAATAGTTTTCATTGCATAAAACCGACAAAACATAAAAAAAACGACCTAAATGAGGTATTGCTGTAACCGTACTGACCCAAAGAATAAAACCGCTTTATCAATTTTAACGCATGCGGAACGCTGTAAACGCACCCCCCCAAAAGAAATTCATGAAACGCTGGTTTTTGTTCATTCTGCGTCTCAAAAATCGGAATAAAAAGCGATCAAAAAATGTCATGTGCCTGAAAATGGTACCAACAAAAACGTAATCTCGTCCCGCAAAAAATAAGATCTCACATGACTCGGTGGGTCAAAATACGGAAAAATTATAGCTCTCAATATGTGGTGATGCAAAAACTATTTTTACAATAAAAAGTGTCTTTTAGCGTGCGACAGCTGCCAAATATAAAAACCGCCATAAATAGTAAATCAAACCCCCCGTTATCACCCCCTTAGTTAGGGAAAAATAATAAAATTTAAAAAATGTATTTATTTCCATTTTTCCGTTAGGGCTAGGGTAAGGGTAGGGCTAGGGTTAGGGCTAGGGTTAGGGCTCAGACTAGAGTTAGGGGTGTGTTGGGGTTCGGGTTGGAGTTAGAATTGGGGGTTTCCACTGTTTGGGCACATCAGGGGCTCTCCAAATGCAACATGGCGTCTGATCTCAATTCCAGCCAATTCTGAGTTGAAAAAGTCAAATGGTGCTCCTTCCCTTCCAAGCTCTGCTATGCGCCCAAACAGTGTTTTACCCCCACATGTAGGGTATCAGCCTACTCAGGACAAATTGCAAAACAATTTTTGGAGTCCAATTTCTCCTGTTACCCTTAGGAAAATAAAAAATTGGGGGCAAAAATATCATTTTTGTGGAAAAAAATTATTTTTTTATTTTCACGTCCGAGCGTTATAAACTTCTGTGAAGCACTTGGGGGTTCAAAGTGCTCACGACACATCTAGATAAGTTCCGTGGGGGGTCTAATGTCCAAAATGGGGTTACTTGTGGGGGTTTCCACTGTTTCAATAGTTTAGGTACATCAGGGGCTCTCCAAACGCACATGACACCCGCAGACCATTCCATCAAAGTCTGCATTCCATAACATCACTACTTCCCTTCCGAGCCCCGACGTGTGTCCATACAGTAGTTTTCTCCCACATATGGGGTATCAGCATACTCAGGACAAATTGGACAACAATTTTTGGGGTCCAATTTCTCCTGGTACCCTTGGGAAAATAAAAAAATGGTGACTAAAATATCATGTTTGTGGAAAAAATACGAATTTTTTATTTTCACGCCCGGGCGTTATAAACTTCTGTGACGCACTGGGGGGTTCAAAGTGCTCACCACACATCTAGATAAGTTCCTTGGGAGGTCTAGTTTTCAAAATGGGGTCATTTGTGGGGGGTTTCCACTGTTTAGGTACATTAGGGGCTCTCCAAAGGCAACATGACACCCGCAGACCATTCCATCAAAGTCTACATTCCAAAACGTCACTACTTCTCTTCCGAGCCCCGACGTGTGCCCATACAGTAGTTTTCTCCCACATATGGGGTATCAGCATACTCAGGACAAATTGGACAACAACTTTTGGGGTCCAATTTCTCCTGGTACCCTTGGGAAAATAAAAAAATGGTGACTAAAATATCATGTTTGTGGAAAAAATACGAATTTTTTATTTTCACGCCCGGGCGTTATAAACTTCTGTGAAGCACTGAGGGGTTCAAAGTTCTCACCACACATCTAGATAAGTTCCTTAGGGTGTCTAGTTTCCAAAATGGTGTCATTTGTGAGGGGTTTCGACTGTTTTGGTACATCAGGGGTTTTCCAATCGCGACATGATGTCCGATCTCAATTCCAGCCAAAAACGTCAAATGGCGCTGCTTCCCTTCCGAGCTCTGCCATGCACCCAAATAGTGGTTTACCCCCACATGTCGGTTATCAGCGCACTCAGGACAAATTACACAATAACTTTTAGGGTCCTGTTACCCTTGGGAAAATAAAAATTGGGGTGAAAAGATCATTTTTGTGGAAGAAATATGATTTTTTAATTGTACCGCTGTACGTTATAAACTTCTGTAAAGCCCTTGTGGGTTCAAAGTTCTCACCACATATCTAGATAAGTTCCTTGGGGGGTCTAGTTTCCAAAATGGGGTCACTTGTAAGGGGTTTCCACTGTTTAGGTACATCAGGGACTCTCCAAACGTGACATGGCGTCCGATCTGAATTCCAGCCAATTTTGCATTGAAAAAGTGAAACGGCGCTCCTTCCATTCTGAGCTCTGCCATGCGCCAAAACAGTCGTTCCCCCCACATATCAGGTATCAGTGTACTCAGGACAAATTGCACAATAACTTTTGCAGTCCAATTTCTCCTGATACCCTTGGTAAAATAAAAAAAATTGAACCTGAAGTATTTTTTTGGTGAAAAAAAGTTAGATGTTCATTTTTTTTAAAATATTCAAAAAAATTCCTGGGACGCACCTAAAGGGTTAATAAACTTCTTGAATGTGGTTTTGAGCACCCTAAGGGGTGCAGTTTTTAGAATGGTGTCACTTTTGGGTATTTTCTATCATATAGACCCCTCAAAGTGGCTTCAAATGTGATGTGGTCCTAAATATAAAATGGTGTTGTAAAAATGAGAAATCGCTGGTCAAATTTTAACCCTTATAACTTCCTAACAAAAAAAAATTTTGGTTCCAAAATTGTGCTGATGTAAAGTAAACATGTGGGAAAAGTTAGTTATCAAGTTTTTTGTGTGCCATATCTCTGTGATTTAAGGGCATAAAAATTCAAAGTTGGAAAATTGCAAAATGTTCTAAATTTTAGCCAAATTTCCGTTTTTCTCACAAATAAACGCAAGTTATAGGAATGAAATTTTACCACCAACATGAAGTACAATATGTCACGAGAAAACAATGTCAGAATCACCGGGATCCATGGAAGCGTTCCAGAGTTATTACCTCATAAAAGTACAGTGGTCAGAATTGTAAAAATTGGCCCGGTCATGAACGTGCAAACCACCCTTGGGGTGAAGGGGTTAAAGAACCTGACCGGCCCGGTACCGAGTAATCTAAGGCCCTGGGAGGGCGCTCTAATTCCATTCCAGTGTCAGTTGAATTCCATCCAGAGGTCACTTCATTCTACTTAATGTGCTTCTGATTAGATGATCAATTGAACCAAACCTTATTTTACAAAGGAAAGTATAAAAAAAGCCTGCTGTGGTGTTCACAATCCTCTTGCAAGAGGATAAGGATAAGCTGGATGGCAAAACAAGTGCTTGTAATATCCCAAAAGTAATAGGAATGAAAAAATACCTTTTAACCATGCCAAAAGTGTTGAAAAGAAATGTCTTAAGTGGGGAAAAGAAGGGCTCAATCCTGGGTTTGCTAGCAGAGGAATACAGTGAGCGTCATGTTGCTTCCATCCTTAAAATTTCTAAGACGGCAGTCCATTACTTGCTGGTCAAGCTGACCTTGCTGGTCAAGCAGCAGACAATGGGGACAGCAGATATTGGGGACACACAGCTAGATGAATCAATGTGTGGATGAAGGACCACCACATCAAAACCCTGCTATGGCCAACCCAATCTCCAGACCTGAACCACATTGAAAACCTCTGGAATGTAATCAAGAGGAAGATGGTTAGTCACAAACCATCAAACAAAGAAGAACTACTTAAATTTTGTACCAGGAGTGGCATAAGGTCACCCAAAAGCAGTGTGAAAGACTGGTGGAAAGCATGCCAAGACGCATGAAAGCTGGGGTTAAAAATCATGGCTATTCCACATAATATTGATTTCTGAACTCTTCCTGAGTTAAAACATTAGTATTGTTGTTTCTAAATGATTATGAACTTGTTTTCCTAGCATTATATGAGGTCTGCAAGCACTGCATTTTTTGTGTTTTTGAGCATTTCTCATTTTCTGAAAATAAATACAAAATTTAGTGCTTGGAAATCTGAAGACATGTTGTCAGTAGTTTATAGAATAAAAGAGCAATTTACTTTTTACTCAAAAATATATCTATAAAGAGAAAAATCAGACAAACTGAAAATTTTGCAGTGGTCCCTTAATTTTTGCCAGAGCTGTATATATACAGGGTGGGCCATTTATATCGATACACCTGGGTGGGCCATTTATAAAGTTGGATCCAAAATGGCTGATTTCAAAATGGCCGCGATGGTCACTACCCATCCTGAAAAGTTTTCCCCTCCCATATACTAATGTGCCACAAACAGGAAGTTGATATCACCAACCATTTCCATTTAATTTAGGTGTATCCATATACATGGCCCACCCATATGTATCCATATAAATGGCCATCCTGTATATATATATATATATATATATATATATATATATATATATATATATATATATATAGTTTGGTTGCCATAAAAGGAGGGGCCTCAGACACATTTCTTGCCCAGGCACCCCAAGCTGTCAGTGCCGCCCCTGTAGGGAGCTAGCACTAGCTGTGACATTAGAAATAAAAGTACAAGAGACTGCCTAGCCAGGCACGGCAGCATATAAACCACCAGCATAGAGAAGTCAAAAGTAGAAACAAAAAAACATTTTGGGGTTCCTTTTCAATACCATCCAGTACAGATTAGGCCTCTTTCACACTTCAGTTTTTTGTGTCAGTTAAAATCCGCCAAAAAGGCGGACAAGCGGATCCGTTCTTAACTGATGTGAACGGGTGCAACAGGATCCGTTTTTTGACGGATCCGCAAAATGAGGAAATTTAAAGGAACCGCTGGCCGGGAAAAAGAGGGAGAGAGAGAGAGGGGTTTTTTTTGTCCGGCACCCAGACAGAATTTCGGGTTAAATCAGTGTCTGGAGGATCCGCCGGCCAAAAAAACATTGCAAGCTCCGTTTGGAAATCTTTCAGGATGTTGACGGACAGCAACATTACGGCGGATCCGCACAAAAACGGATGCAATGGACGGCAATCCGTCAAGATCCGCCAATAATGAAAGTCAATGTTGAAAAAAATAGATCCACAAAAAAAATTGCGGATCCGTTTTTTTCAAAACCTGGCGGATTTTGGCTGATTGTAAAAAATGGAAGTGTGAAAGAGGCCTTAGTCTATAAAAAATTTACTTTAGGGATCAGAAAATCCCATTAATGCAGCCAATAATAGATAAAGCAACCACTCTTCTAAATTACATTCCACATATATTTATAGGAAATCAGAGACATATAATGCAATAGTATAGCAGTATTATTTTCATTGATGCTATTAAAGGGAATCTAACAGCAGGTTTTTATTATGTAATTTGATGACAGCGTAAGGTAGGGGTTGAAAACACAGAATTCAACAATGTGCCACATGTCAAGCTGTGTGCTGTTGCTTACTTACTCTGAAGGTTTTATCACCTGGTGATTAACATACATTCATTGGTTGGTGATTGGACTCTTGTACGACTCTGCACCCCCATGATAAGCAGCTCACTGTCTATAGACAATATACATACAGAGCCTGGTGTTGGGGTTTTAGCTTTCTCAGGCCTGGTACATGCTAAATCTAAGAACTCTGATTGTGCCACACCTCCTGCACCCAGTAGACTAAGTGATACATCATTGGAATCAGAGTCTATTTTCCTTCAATACACTACTCTCACATGAGGTAGCAAAAGCTTGCTGACAGATTATCTTTAAATGTCTTTGAACAAAATGTAGCTTGCACAGAGTTGTAAATAGATAGAGATGAGCCTGGAAGAAATCATTAACATAAAGAAAGGATATAACATTTCTCACTATCAAGACCATTAATATGAGGCATTCAGGAAGGACTAGTAAAACATTTCTATCATGCGTATGCCCATATTAATAGGTCATACAGTATATGTCCCAGAGCGTGACAGATTCCCTTTAAGGAGTGACAATAAAACATTCCAAACCAACAAGAAATTGCAGTTTAGAGAGAAAAAAATGTTAAGAATATAATGACTTGTATATAAGGCAAAATTTAAAAAGGATTTAAAAAAATGTAATTTAAGTAAACCAAAATTAATTTTTTCAATTAAAAATAGGAAATCTCAGTGTAGTTTATGAAGGAAGCAAGTATTGTCAAAAATAAGGGACTGAAAGAGACTCAGCTACACCCTGTGTTAGAGTTAAAGGAGGGTCACATACACATTGGGATAAATTGTCACATATTGGTACTCCTAGACTCATAAAGGCTATGCACTTTTGAGGGTTATATACCAAGGAAATGTACTCAAACCAGAGAATAATCTATGGGTGAGTAATATAATACCAAAAAGGGTATGGGCACACATTGAGTAACATTTCTGCACTGTGTCTGCATCTCTTGGCAGGAAAAATATAGCTGCCAAAACGCTAGTTTGTGCCTGCATTTTTTATTGATTTGAGTGATGTCAGTGGTGAAAAACACAATGCAAAAACAGAGAGCTGACATGCAGCAGATTATTTTCTCCACCAACGAAATGTACTCCAGACCTTGGAATAGTCTATGGATGAGCAATATAATACAGATGCATTTTTGAACAACTTTTTTTTGTGGCTTATATAGCAACAAAATGTACCCTAGAAGATGTAATACTCTATTGGTGAACAATAAAATACCAACAAAATGTAGTCCAGACCACGGAATAGTCTATAGGTGAGCAATATAATTGAGATACAATTTTGAACAATTTTTTTGAGGTTTCTATAGCAACTTAAGGTACCCAAGAAGATGTAATACCTTATGAGTGAGCAATATGATAACAATACAATTGGAAAGGTTTTTTATGGGTTATACAGCAATGAAATGCACCCAGGAATATGTAATACCCTATGGATGAGCAACATAACACCATAAAATTTTGAACATTTTTTCTGAGGCTTAAATAGCAATGAAATGTACCCAAGAAGATGTTATACTCTAAGGATGAGAAATATAATACCGACTAAATTTTAAATTTTGAACTTTAAAGTTTTTTTGAGGGTTATATACCAAAGAAATGTACACCAGACCATAGAAATGCCTATGGGTGAGCAATATAACAATATAATTTTGAACAAGTTTTTTGAGGATTCTATACTAATAAATTATACCCAAGAATGTGTAGTACTGTAGGGCACAGAAATGTAACCCAGCAAAAATTTTTAAACTTTTTTGAGTCATATTTATCACAAAAATGTACCCCAGAATACAGGATAGTGTATGAGTGAGAAATGTAAACAAACAAGCAAAATTTTCAAACGCTTTTTTTGTACTGTTATATAGCACAAAAATGTGACAGAAAGCACGTAATACTGTATGGATGAGTAATCTAATCTTGAAATATTTTTCCATGCTTTTTGTTAGTTTGAAATACCACTGTAATGCAACAATAACTGTGTTATACTGTATGAATGAATCATTAAATCCATAAAAAAAGTTGAACAAAAATATTTTAAAAGTGTAGTTGATGTACTTATACAGTTATAAAGGCTTTGCATAAAGCACAAAACCAGACAGGAATTATGAGGCGGGTCATCCTTAGACACCTGAAAGGCAGGAATGGGTGGGCATCATTAAAATATTGAACATTATAAACATTTTATGTGCTGCTGTTATTTGGTGATGTGGAAAAGTGTGAGTTAATGCAGGCTTTGTTCATTTTTATGAGAGTGGGCCTGTTTGCATTCTCTGTTGGCAGGCAAAAGCTCCTGTCTGTTATGACCCCCGTGGCACTAAAAACCTACTCAGACAAGATGCAAGTGGCAGGGCAGTACAAAGAAGGACAGACCATGCAAGGTGTCCAGCTTTGAAACCCAATAGTTGAAAGTCACAGAGGAATTAGGTAGTATGCTGGTTTGGTCAACTAGATATTGCTTTACCATCTTTAAAAACTTCCCTCCTTGTCATCAGGCCCTCCATGCTGGACTGGTGTCATGAAATTGGCTCAGTCCTTTGACAGTGTACCCCTGCCCCTGCTGTGTTTCTCTCTGGCCTCTACTCCTTGGTTGGGCAAGGAAGTTTTCCTTCTGCCACCAGCGTTGTCTGATGGGAATTTTTTCAACAAATTTTCCAACAATGGCCCTCTGGCATAGCACCATCTTAGAAGACATCTACACCTCAGGAAGAAGAGATGCAAAGTTCTCCTTGTAACGTGGGACTAGCAAGGTGAACAACCAGTACTCTTTTTTGGCCAAGATGAATGTAATAATAATAATAATAAATTTTATTTCTATAGCGCCGACATATTCCGGAGCACTTTACATTTCAGAGGGGATTTGTACAGACAATAGACATTACAGCATAACAATATTCACATAGATTATAACAAATACCAAGAGGAATGAGGGCCCTGCTCGCAAGCTTACAGTCTATGAGGAAAGAGGTAGACACGAAAGGTGCGTGGTAACAGTTGCCCCCATTGTATGGACCAGCCATAATGTTAAGTGTGTAACAGTACAAACACAGAGGGCTAATGGATGCATAAAGCATGTGGGAACATGATGTGGGAACCTGGTTATGGTAAAACTTCTGGCTGTGCCACACAGGGATAGATTAGGTTAATGTGTTGAGGCGATAGGCCAGTCTGAATAAATGCATTTTCAGGGCACGCTTAAAATTGTGGGGATTGGGACTAATCGTATTGACCTAGGAAGTGCATTGAAAAGAATTGGCACAGCACGTGTAAAGTCTTGGAGACAGGAGTGAGAGGTTCTGATTATTGAGTATGCTAACCTCAGGTCATCAACAGAACGGAGGGCACGGGTAGGGTGGTAGACTGAAACAAGGGAGGAGATGTAGGGTGGTGCTGAGCCATGGAGGGCTTTGTGGATGATGGTAATAAGTTTATACTGAATCCTTGAGTGGATGGGTAGCCAGTGTAATGACTGGCACAAGGTAGAGGCATCGGTGTAACGATTGGTGCGGAATACGATCCTGGCTGCAGCATTCAAGACAGATTGGAGAGGGGAGAGTTAGTAAGAGAGAGACCGATTAGAAGAGAGTTACAATAGTTGAGACGAGAATGAATAAGAGAAACAGTAAGAGTTTTTGCAGAGTCAAAAGTAAGAAAAGGTCGAATTCTAGAAATGTTTTTGAGGTGCAGATGACAAGAGCGAGCCAGTGATCAAATGTGGGGGGCAAAGGAAAGCTCGGAGTCAAGTATGACCCCAAGACAGCGGGCATGTTGCTGGGGAGTAATAGTGAAACCACACACAGAAATGGCAATGTTGGGTATAGGTACATTAGTAGAGGGAGGAAACACAAGGAGTTCAGTCTTTGACAGGTTCAGTTTCAGATATAGTGAGGACATGATGTTAGACACAGCGTTTAGACAATCGCCGGTGTTTTCTAGAAAGGCTGGCATGATGTCAAGAGAAGAAGTGTATAATTGGGTGTCATCAGCATAGAGATGGTACTGGAAACCAAATCTACTGATTGTTTGACCAATAGGGGCAGTGTACAAGGACAAGAGGAGGGGGACTAGAACCGATCCTTGCGGAACCCCAACAGTAAGGGGAAGGTGAGAGAAGGAGGAACTGGCAAAAGATACAGTAAAGGAGCGGTCAGAGAGATAGGAGGGAACCAGGAGACAACGGTGTCCTTGAGGCCAATGGAACAGAGCATAGTGAGGAGGAGCTGATGATCCACAGTGTCGAATGCTGCAGAGATCCAAGAGAATTAGCATGGAGTAATGACCATTTGATTTAGCTGTTAGTAGATCATTAGAGACTTTAGTGAGGGCAGTTTCAGTAGAGAGTAAAAGCGGAAACCGGATTGGAGAGGGTCGAGAAGAGAGTTATCAAAGAGATAGCGGATAAGACGGGAGTGGACCAGGCGTTCCAGAAGTTTAGAGATGAAGGGAAGATTAGAGACAGGTCTATAGTTAGCGGCACAGTTTTGGTCGAGAGATGGTTTTTTAAGTAGTGGATGTATGATGGCATGCTTAAATGAGGAGGGAAAGATACCAGAAGAGAGAGAGGTTAAATATTTTAGTTAGGTGAGGGGTGACAGCAGGGGAAAGGGACTGAAGGAGATGTGACAGAAATGGGTCACTGGTGCAAGTGGTTGGGCGAGAAGATGAAAGGAGCCTGCTTACTTCTTCTTCTGTTACTGGTTCAAAATCAGAGAGTGAGCTAGATGCAGTGGGGGAGGGACGACGGTGATTGGGAGATAATTTCCTGTCGATTCTGGTCAAATTTTTCTTTGAAGTAAATGGCCAGATCATCAGCTCGGAGCTCCGTGGTTGGGGCCTGTACTCTTTGCTTGAGTAGAGAATGAAAAGTGTCAAAGAGACGTTTCGGGTTATTGGACAGTGAGGTGATGAGGGTGTTGAAACAGGTTTGTTTGGAGAGGTGAAAGGCAGTGTTGTATGTTCTAAGCATAAACTTATAATGGATGAAATCTTTGTGTAGATTGGATTTTCTCTACAGTCGTTCGGCACACCTGGAGCGCCGCTGCAGGAAACGTGTTTGCAGGGTATGCCAGGGTTGTCGCCGTCTGTGTTATGGTGTTCTATTTTTAGGGGGTGCAAATTCATCCAGGGCACTTTGAAGTGTTTCATTGTAATTCTTCAATGCAGAATCAGGACATGAGAGGGAGGAGATAGGGGCCAATGAAGACTGCAAGTTCTTCATAAGTTTCTGGGTGTTAATGGCCTGTATGTTTCTATAAATATGGACAGTGGAGGTGACCTGAGCAGCCTGGCAGTTCTTGATAGAGAATGAAAGAAGATTGTGGTCAGAGAGCGGGAGAGGGGAGTTTGCAAAATCATCCACTGTACAAAGCCAAGAGAAGACCAAGTTGAGGGAGTTTCCGTCCTCATGCATTGGAGAATTAGTAAGCTGCGAAAGGCCAAACGAGGAGGTTAGAGATAAAAGGTGAGTAGCAGATGGGGAGAGGGGAAGAGCAATGGGGATGTTGAAATCTCCCATGATGAGGGTAGGAATGTCACAGGAGAGAAAATGTGGAAGCCAAGTGGCAAAATGATCCAAGAACTGATGGGAGGGGCCGGGAGGACAATACACCACCACCACTCGCATGGAGAAGTGGGTGTAGAGTCTGACAGCATGGACCTCAAAAGAAAGAAAGACTAGTGAGGGTAGGTGAGGGATAACCTGAAAGGTACATTTTGGTGATAAGTGCAGACCAACGCCTCCACCTGCTCTATTGTCTGATCTTGAGGTGTGAGAGAAGTGTAGTCCCCCGTATGAAAGAGCAGCAGCGGTAGTGTCTGACTGCTGGATCCAGGTTTCAGTAAGAGCCAGGAGGTTAAAAGAATTAGAAAGGAAAAAGTCATGAGTGAAGGAGAGTTTGTTACACACTGAGTGAGAATTCCAAAAGGGCACAATTAAGAGAGACAGATGGCATGCAGGGAATATTAATAAGATTAGAGGGGTTTCTGAGTGTAGCAGTTGGGGGGTTTGACTTTCTATAACATGTGGGACCAGGGTTGGGAGCAATGTCTCCTGCGACTAGGAGAAAGAGGATAGAAAGAGTGAGCAGATGGTTAAGTGATTTGTGAGAGCGTCTCTTATGTTGAATGGTGGGACTGACTGGATCTGTGCAATTTAACAATGTGAAAGGAGTGTGAGTGCTATACATAGGAGAGGAAAGGAGCGAGGGGCCGATATGGATGGAGTGTATAGAGTTAATGCCAGGGCGGTGGATGTGTGTGAATGCAGCGGCCAGGATATAAATTACAGAAATGCATATAGTATATATTTGTTGTACTCCAAATGTACAGGGAGTAGATGTATATAAATGTCTTATGTTATGATTGAGTCACCGAGGAGGAAAGAACAAAACACAAGCTCAGCCCAGAAAATCAGAGAGGTTGGAAACTAGCGGATTGCAGACCCCTGATCCTATCACACAACTAGCAGTAGCCGTGGAGTGTGCCTACAGTGATCCTAGACACCTCGACACAGCCGGAGATCTAAATAAGCCTAAAGAGAGAAAAGGGAAAAACTGACTGCCCCAGAGCAGACCCCAAAGCAATAGGTAGCCTCCAACATATAATGACGGTGAAGCAAGATGAAAACACTAACACAGATAAAAAGATAGGTTGAGCAAACAATGGGGCCCAAGCTAACTAAAAAGGACAGGACAGAAAAGCTGCTGTCTGCAATCCGAGAAAACCCTGCTAAAAATAATACCAACATCAACTGATAAGCAAAAAGGACCCTGAAGTCACTAGACTTCAAACACTATATCAGCACTCAGAATATTCTGGAAGCAGAGCAAAAGAGAACACTGATCAAGGAAAAAGAATCCAGCACACCCCCTGGCCGGGGATGGCTAAACTCAAAAAACAAGGTAAACAAAACCAAAACTAATAAGTTCAATAGCAGAGCAAAAACTTATCTTTGGGAAGCAGGAATCAGACTGGTCTCCAAGAATCCAGCAGAGAAATCAACAGCGACTCAGAAGGGCGTCGGCTGCCTTATATCCAGTCTGTAGTTCCCGTTACCCAGTCACAATCCACCTGATCAGATGTTTGGTTTCTTTCATCCAAATCAGCCTCACTACCTTCCTTCACCAGAAGAGGAAGATCCTCGGACACAAAAGATGAATGAACAGATGAGCTCACAACAGTACCTCCCCCTTGAGGAGGGGTCACCGAACCCTCATCCAAGCCACCAGGCCCATCAGGATGAGCCCGATGAAAAGCACGCACTAATCTTTCGGCATGAATATCAGAGGCAGAGACCCAGGAATTATCCTCCTGACCATAACCCTTCCACTTAACCAAATACTGGAGTCTCCGTCTAGCCAGACGGGAATCCAGTATCTTCTCTACCTCATATTCCATGTTACCTTCAACCAACACAGGGTCAGGAGGTGCCGCCATAGGAACCACTGGTTCAACAAACCTCTTCAACAAGGACTTATGAAACACATTATAAATCTTAAATGTGACAGGAAGAGCCAACCGAAAAGAGACCAGATTAATAATCTCCAAAATCTTGTAAGGTCCAATAAATCTAGGTTTAAACTTTGGAGAAGCCACTTTCATAGAGATATTCTTTGACAACCAGACCATATCACCCACCTTAAACCGGGGACCAATGGTCCTATGCCGGTTAGAAAACCACTGGGCCTTTTCCTGGGAAAGAGACAACTTATCCACCACTTGGTCCCAAATCTGCTGCATTCTTTCCACCACAGTGTCAACCCCTGGACAGGCAGACTCCACCTGCCCTGAAGAAAATCGAGGATGAAACCCAAAGTTACAGAAAAAGGGTGACATCAAAGTGGCAGAACTAGCTCTATTATTTAAAGCAAATTCGGATGGGATGGGGGCAGTGCTCTAGAATCACTGCGTTGAGAAACACGTGATGGTGTCTCCGCAGTGACGGATGTTGATCTCCATGAGTTCATTCATCCTCCTCTTCATAGTCTTTTTACTAGGCATTGCTCCTACCAGCCAGTTTCCTACTCCACACTGATGAGGGGCAATACCCCGAAACAGCTGTATGTGGATGGATACCATGTTTTGGCATAGGTGGTTTCCTTCATTGGAGACTGCCCTTCCCATGGTTGTTCCTTCCCGGGCAAAGACCTGGCTGGTCATTGCTTGCGTTGAGAAACACGTGATGGTGTCTCCGCGGCTTCTGTTTTGCATGTTTTACATATTTCCCATAAGGGATGGGGGCAGTGCTCTACAATCACTGCGTTGAGAAACACGTGATTGTGTCTCCGCAGTGTCGGATGTTGATCTCCATGAGTTCATTCATCCTCCTCTTCAAGGGTAAACATGAGACCCAATCATCCTGATCAGCAGATATAAAACATCTCAAATAAGCCTCCAAAGTCTGGTTTGTTCTCTCCGTCTGCCCATTGGTCTGAGGGTGAAATGCAGAGGAGAAGGACAACTGAATTTCCAACTTGGAACAAAAGGTCCTCCAGAATCTAGAGACAAACTGAACTCCTCTGTCCGATACAATGTTCTCAGGAATCCCGTGCAAGCGAACCACCTGTTGCAAAAAAAAGGGCACCAACTTTAAGGAAGATGGCAACTTAGGGAGTGGTACAAGATGTACCATCTTAGAGAATCTATCACAAATCACCAAGATAACAGTCATCCTCTGAGAGACCGGCAGATCAGAAATAAAATCCATTGAAATATGGGTCCATGGCCTCCTGGGCACTGGCAAAGGCATCAACAACCCACTAGAACGAGAACAAGGCTTAGATCGGGAGCAAGTCCCACAGGACTGCACAAAATTTCTGACATCACGAGACAAGGCAGGCCACCAAAAAGACCGACTCACCAAATCTCTAGTACCAAAAATACCTGGATGACCAGCCAACGCGGAGCAATGAACCTCAGACATCACTTTCCTCCTCCACTGGTCAGGAACATATAACCTACCACTGGGACAACACTCAGGCTTATCCTCCTGAAACTTCTCCAGAGCATGTCTCAAATCAGGCGAGATGGCAGAAAGAACCACCCCCTCACCTAAGATGGTAGCAGGCTTGGTCACAATAGGAGAATCGGCCAAAAAACTCCTAGAGAGGGCATCAGCCTTAACGTTCTTAGTGCCCGGAAGAAAGGAGACCACAAAATCAAAACATGTGAAAAACAAGGCCCACCTGGCCTGTCTCGGATTCAAGCATTTAGCTGACTCAAGGTAGATCAAATTCTTGTGGTCAGTGAGGACCACAACTTGATGTCTAGCTCCCTCCAACCAATGTCTACACTCCTCAATTTCCCACTTCATGGCCAACAGTTCTCGATTCCCCACATCATAGTTGCGTTCCGAAGGAGAGAACTTTCGGGAAAAGAAGGCACAGGGGTTCATTTTAGATGTTAAAGGATTTTTTTGGGACAAAACAGCTCCTGCACCAGTCTCTGAAGCATCCACCTCCACCTGAAATGGAAGTGAGACATCGGGTTCTCGCAAAACCGCAGAAGAAGTGAACCTCCGCTTCAGCTCCTGAAAAGAAGAAACAGCCTCTGGAGACCAATTCAGCAAATCAGCGCCCTTCTTAGTCAAATCAGTCAATGGTTTCGCAATAACAGAAAAATTGGCTATAAACTTACGATAAAAATTAGCAAAACCTAAAAACTTCTGGAGAGCCTTCATAGAAATGGGCTGCACCCAATCATAAATGGCCTGTACCTTGGCCGGGTCCATTTCAATAGTTGACGGAGACAAAATAAATCCCAAAAATGAAATCCTCTGTACACCAAAAAGACATTTCGATCCCTTAACATACAGGGAGTTTTCCCTCAAAGACCGAACATGTTCCACATGAGAGTCCCAATCCCTGGAAAACATCAAAATATCATCCAAATAGATGATCAGAAACTTATCCACAAAGTCCCGGAAAATATCATTCATGAAGCACTGGAAGACAGAAGGGGCGTTAGTGAGCCCAAAAGGCATCACCAGGTACTCAAAATGTCCCTCCGGAGTATTAAACGCTGTCTTCCATTCATCCCCATGCTTAATGCAAATAAGATTATATGCCCCCCTGAGGTCAAGCTTGGTAAACCAGCAAGCACCTTCAACTCTAGAAAATAGGTCAGAAATCAGGGGTAACGGATACTGATATTTACCAGTAATTTTGTTAAGGGAGCGATAGTCAATACAGGGCCTTAATGAACCATCCTTCTTGGCCACAAAAAAAAACCCAGCACCCAAGGGTGAAGAGGATGGTCTAATATGACCATTCTCCAGCGACTCCTTAACATAAGAACGCATAGCCTCATGTTCGGGTACAGATAAATTTAAAAGTCGACCCTTGGGAAATTTACACCCCGGACTCAGCTCAATTGCACAGTCATAACTCCTATGAGGAGGCAAAGACGCAGACTTACTCTCACTAAACACATCATAAAAATCAGCCAAATAGTCAGGTACCTCATGCGACTGGGGAGAGGTGGAGAAAACAGGAGTGTCACTAAGAGCACACCGACAACCCCAACTCACCACAGACACAGATTTCCAATC
The DNA here is from genome assembly GCF_039654945.1 of Dendrobates tinctorius. Lineage (NCBI taxonomy): Eukaryota > Metazoa > Chordata > Amphibia > Anura > Dendrobatidae > Dendrobates > Dendrobates tinctorius. The sequence goes on from NW_027361793.1 coordinate 5,454,562, forward strand.
CAAAACTGGGTTATGGATTTGCAACCAGGGGAACCCCAGCACGATGGTATCATGCAAATTATGCAACACCAAAAATCTGCAATTTTCTTGATGGTCTGGGGCGACCCGCATTACCACCTGGGTCCAAAACTGAGGTTTATTCTTTGCCAAAGGAGTAGCATCAATACCCCTCAAAGGAATAGGCGTCCGCAGGGGTGTCATAGGGAAACCACAACGTTTAGCAAAATCCAATTCCATCAGGTTCAGAGCTGCTCCTGAATCCACAAAAGCCTTAGCGGAAAATGTGGACAGGGAGCAGATCAGAGTAATTGCCAGAAGAAACTTAGGTTGTACACCACCTACAGCAAATGTGTGTGCAAAACGTTTCTCTCGTTTAGGGCAGACAGAAATAATGTGAGAGGCATCTCCACAGAAAAAACATAGCTTATTATGTCTTCTAAACTCCTGATGTTGCGCCCTAGACAAAACTCTATCACATTGCATAGGTTCAGACATTTGTTCAACAGGTGGCAGTGTTTCCCGTTTAATTTTATGTTCACGTAAACGCCGATCAACCTGAATGGCTAATGACATAGAATCATCAAGACCAGAGGGAACAGGAAATCCCACCATAGTATCTTTTACAGTTTCTGACAAACCCTTCCGAAAGAGAGCTGCCAAGGCACCATCATTCCAAGTGGTGAGGACCGCCCACTTTCGGAATTTTTGACAGTACAGTTCTGCAGAATCTTGACCCTGGCTCAATGCCAACAGGGTCTTTTCAGCTTGATCAATAGCATTAGGTTCATCATACAGCAACCCCAAGGACTGAAAAAATGTGTCCACATTAGCTAGAATAGGATCATCTGGTACTAAAGAAAACGCCCAATCCTGGGGATCGCCGCGCAGCAAGGAGATGACAATTTTAACCTGCTGCGCAGAGCTCCCCGTTGAGTTAGGCTTCAAGGCAAGAAATAATTTACAATTATTCTTAAAATTCAAAAATTTAGACCGATCCCCAAAAAACATATCAGGAGTGGGGATTTTTGGTTCAGCAGCGTGTGAATGAGCAAAATAGGCGGAAATTCCTCGCACTTCAGCAGCAAGCTGCTCCACACGATCAGACAATTGCTTAAACTCCATCAGAAAAAAAAATCTTCCTCCTACGGCCTCAGAGAAAAAGAGGAAAAAATATACACAAAAAAAAAATTCTGACCCTTTTTTTTTAAACAATTCCTTCCTGCTTTTGAGTACCCTAGAATCTGCGGTATAGCTGGTGATTCTGTTATGATTGAGTCACCGAGGAGGAAAGAACAAAACACAAGCTCAGCCCAGAAAATCAGAGAGGTTGGAAACTAGCGGATTGCAGACCCCTGATCCTATCACACAACTAGCAGTAGCCGTGGAGTGTGCCTACGGTGATCCTAGACACCTCGTCACATCCGGAGATCTAAATAAGCCTAAAGAGAGAAAAGGGAAAAACTGACTGCCCCAGAGCAGACCCCAAAGCAATAGGCAGCCCCCAACATATAATGAAGGTGAAGCAAGATGAAAACACTAACACAGATAAAAAGATAGGTTGAGCAAAAGATGGGGCCCAAGCTAACTAAAAAGGACAGGACAGAAAAGCTGCTGTCTGCAATCCGAGAAAACCCTGCTAAAAATATTACCAACAACAACTTTTAAGCAAAAAGGACCCTGAAGTCACTAGACTTCAAACACTATATCAGCACTCAGAATATTCTGGAAGCAGAGCAAAAGAGAACACTGATCAAGGAAAAAGAATCCAGCACACCCCCGGCCGGGGATGGCTGAACTCAAAAAAACAAGGTAAACAAAACCAAAACTAATAAGTTCAATAGCAGAGCAAAAACTTATCTTTGGGAAGCAGGAATCAGACTGGTCTCCAATAATCCAGCAGAGAAATCACCAGCGACTCAGAAGGGCATCGGCTGCCTTATATCCAGTCTGTAGTTCCCGTTACCCAGTCACAATCCACCTGATCAGGTGTTTGGTTTCTTTCATCCAAATCAGCCTCGCTACCTTCCTTCACCAGAAGAGGAAGATCCTCGGACACAAAAGATGAATGAACAGATGAGCTCACAACAGTCTTACCTGTCTCCTGCCCTGTCTAACTGCCATGTTATAACTGCCAGTACTTTGATACATGTACTTCGATTACATGTGCATAAATGCCCCCTACATAAATGCTCCCCAAAGCTATGTCTGAATATATAGGAGGCTAAGGCTTAGATTTTTTTTTTTGTGCTCTCTCTTCTCGTTAATCAATCAAACTAAATTGAGACAGCAGGACCTAATAAAATGTTGTGGTCAGATAAACAGATGTCCAGCACTACATGGATCATAAATCACTTTGAAAATTTTCTTGACCTCACAACATAAGGGGACAAGCAGAGTAAGTTGAAAAAACTATGTACCAGATATAAGCTTGCATAGTTGAAAACACATATATAGCATTCAGGATTAACTGCTTGCTGACATTGAATGGAGTGGAGAAACACAGGTTGATTCAGAGCAGAGATTGAAAGAGCTGGTTACCAGGTATAAGCTTGCATAGTTGAAAACACATATATAGCATTCAGGATTAACTGCTTGCTGACATTGAATGGAGTGAATGGACATTGAATGGACATTGAATGTAACGCAATGGTCACGGGAAAGGCAGCGGTTCATAAAGTTGGCCATATGTACACTCTACATATCTTCCTCCTCTCTTCCCTCTTTTCCTCCTCATTCCCATTCTTAGTTCACCCTCGTAGGAGAGACTGTACAAAGTTTGTGTGGCTACCAGCCTCTGTTGCGCTATGCACAATCTCATGTTCCTCCCCTTCCTCTTCCTTATTGTCCACCTACTCTTTAATACCCAATATGTGCTGAGCAGAGGAGATGAGGCTGGGCTGGCTGCAATCCCTCTGTGCTTTGTCTTCCTCCATCTCTAGCTGCCCCACGTGCAAAGCTTCATGTTTGTGAGCAGCGACAGTTTAAGTAGGCACAGAAGCAGATAGTTGCGCTGACTATGGCATCGTCACATTTCACCATCTTTGTGGAGTCCTCAAAGTCTGGTAGAACTGCACAAATGTCAGACATATGTGGCACCCCTGAGGGTTCAGTCACCACAGAGGTACTGCACCTCCTCCTGAGATGTAGTATCCCGCTACCCAGGTAAGATGGTAACACCTGACCAGACTCCAGCACCTCCATCCAGCACAGACGCCTTAGAACAGCAGAGCAACCTTTATGGCAGCTGCTTTGGTTCATGAAGGGTGGTGGGTGGAGCTTAGATTACACTAGAGAGGAAAGCTGACTGGAAGTTAGGTCAGTTCCCCGCAGGGGGAAGCAGAGAGAAGACCTCTCTGCTGTTGGAATCCCCATAGAAGGGGAGAAAAACAGTTTCCCACTGGGGGAAGGAGGGAAAGGACTGAGTTGCAGCAGCCTCCTGTGAGCTGGAGCTACTGGCAAGGAAAGAGGAAGAAAGAAGAATCAGTTGTTCAGAAGGAAAATAGATAAGAACAGAATGTGAGGAGGAGAGAGACTGGGGACTAGGGCTAGTACAGAGCCCTTTCCTAAGTTCAATGCGCCAAGGCCAGGCGCCGGTATCTGAGGCTGTGTGTGATACTAATGATCCTACAGCAGAAACCAGAGGAATAGAAGATGTGACCACTTTATTCTCACCTAAGACTCGAAGACACAGCAGCAATGTGTGTGAGCTGGTACATGATTGTATGGAGTCCCCGAAGCAGGCTACATCTGCTTGTCATACGAGTTGAGTGGAGTTATAAGTAACATCAAGAAGGAGGAACTTGAGTGTAATTCAGAAATACAAGTACTTCAGATTAGTGGTAGAAAGGAGACGTTCAGAAAAGGCACACGAAAGGAAGTGCTGGAAGGGTGTATTCCATCTGCCTGGGAGTTGGCTGAGCTCCTGACCTGGAGGCTGTGGCACTGAAGCGGGCACCTGTCTGTGCCAGAAACATGAGTGAAAGAATTGGAACTGCACTCAGCTGTGTCATTGCCTCCTTCCTGCGCCAACCTACTCAGCACTGCTACATCTCTGTGCCTAACACTACACTATCTACCTCAACACCTACTACTACTGCCCTAGGACTACAGCTCTGCCTGTGGAGAGCTATTACATCTTTGCTGCACCCCACTATCTGTCCTAGAGGGTCTGCACCGCAGCGCTGGTCATCTCTGACCAGATACCACAGGTGGCATCAAAATTATCTACCCATAAACTTTATTCAGCTTCATTCCACCTATTTTACATGGACACTCAGGGCCACAGACTGGGTCACTGCCACCATGACACATCCCCTTACCGAGTAACCCCACACCTGCCCTGGGGGTGAACCACATACATGCCCACTCTTCAAGTGATGCAGTATGCCTACGGGCGTGTTGGAGATGCTATTCAACCACTGTCGTCTTCTGCTCACAAAGCCTTGCCAGCATATGTGGTTTAGAGTTCCAGGATGTGGTGAAATCGCACACCGGTCAGTGAACTGGAACTGTTACACTACTGCAACACTGCCACAATGGCGGCAGCAGTAGCCGACTTGCGGAAATGGGCGCTGATGCTGCATACCTTGACCAAATGCTCTGGCAAACCTTGGTATGTTTTCAGATACTGCTTAGGTGAGCACATGTGCCAAGCATGGTACATGTGTAAGCTTGCCAAGCTTCACAGACACCACAAGGTTACACCCATTATCACACACGACCATGACTGGTTGGAGGTTCAGCTGCAAAAAACACAGATCTGTCTGGTCTGTTATTCATTTGAGTTATTCTGCTGTGGCATGCGATTTGTGTTCCTAGAAAAATTAGCTTCAGCAGAGCCTGTTGCTGCTTCGCTGAGAGAATGCTGCAGAGTTTCCAACTTCCGGCTGATGTGGATGACATGCTGTGATACACCACATGAGAGATAGAGGAAGAGGATGATCACGAGGGGATGCAGGAAGTGCTTTAAGAGATCGAGAAAACTTTGATAGAAGTAGGGCCAGCAATTCTCGGTGTGCCTCAGCCTCCACAATGTTCACCCAGTGTGCCATCAGGGAAATATAGTATCCCTGGCCACAAGCACTTGACCTTGTGTTGGTCGTTAAGTGGACAATGCCAGTAAGTGCATTGGTAATGTCACGGGTGGTGTTCCTGGACATGTTTTGGACAAGACAGGGATGCCACACTAGGAGAAAAAGTGGCGGCTGGAGAACGAGTACCAAGGGATCGCTGTTGCCATGATTCAGAAAAAATCCTCTGTCTACTATCCTAAATAGCAACATTTCCATGGCAAGCAGCCTGGAAAAGTGCCCAATTGGACCTGTAGATGGGTGGCTGGGAACTTTATTTTTTCATTCCAAGGCTTGGGGTAGGGATAGCTGAACGCTGTGCTGGGACAATAATTTGGAAATGCCTGATGATGGTTAGTCAGAATGTGCAAGGATAGGTCCAGGGCAGAAGGCATCTGCATGAGTGTTTTGAACGGAGGATTGGGAAACACCTGGCACAGGGGAATAGGCAGTGTTGTCACTCGTTGGCACCAATTGTGGACCCAGGCATTCAACCCACCTAGTCCGGTGCTTAGATGTCATGTGTGCCTGATCATGCAGGTAGTGGATAGGTTCTTAATGGTCAGGCTCCTGCTGATCTTGGCATGGCGCAGGTGGCAAATGGTCATTTTGTTTGTCTCAGAACTCTCTTTAAAAAAGTCTTAGACTGGGGAACACCTAACTCTTTGATGGAGAAATTCTGGAGTGTCGGTGCTCTGTGGAACACTTGCCCGCCTTCTGCCTCTAGTCACCCCACTGCTTCTTTCTGTCTATTTCAGTGCTGCCAATCTCTCCCACCCAGCACTGCTGGCCTCATTCTGCATGCCAGATTCCCAGGTTGGGACCTCGTCATCCACCACCACAGCCTGGTCCTCCAGACTTTGTGACTTAACAACAACAAGACTTAGCAGAAACTGTGTCTTATCATCATCTTCGTCCTTATCCCAAATTTGCCATTCCCCATTATCATGGTCTTGTAGCCTTGGCTGCCCTAAGTTTTGTGCATCATTAAACAGCATGTCCTCCTGTCCCTCTTGGAGCGTGCAGGTTGAGAGGCCACAATCAAGAAATGTGGTAAAGAGCTGCTCAGAGTGCCTGAGTGTGGGATCACAAGTCTACTGGGACTCAAAATGGTGGGAGGAAAGAGGATCAGGGTGAGGATTAAGTGATCCAGATTTTAGGCTGGTGAGACTGGAGCTTGTGGAAAACTGTGTGGTGCTGCCAAGCCTGCTGAAGCATTATCTGCTACCCAACCCACCACCTGCTTGTACTGCTCTGGCTTCAGAAGTGGTGTACTGTGCCTCCATGCAACGTGGAACTGAAATGCTTGGTTACTCATTACTCAAGGCGAGCAAATCGTAATGGTTGGGTGCTTGACCAGAGTAACAAGTATAGTAGAAGTCATAGGGAAACTCAAGCATTCTTCTGAATGGGGTCTAAAAATTGCTGAAAACGATGGAAACAGCACTGAAATGATATGGGAATAACATAAGGAAGACCCTTGGAAGCATCTTTGGATCCCAGGTCACTGCTAAGAACAATGTTGTCAGAGTATTACATCACTTTTACAGAACAAAAATAAAACATAAAAAACGCAGTTAGAATGTATTTGACTGGAAAAATGTTAAGTAACATACTTTCCAGGATAATATGTATATATGGCAAAATAAATAAAAGAAAAAAGTTGTCACGAGTGTGTCAAACCAACCTGGGAAATCTGAGGGTGTGTGAATGAGCTCTAAATGGAAAATCTGCAATTCACAACACTTAAGCTGGTTTCACATTAGCGTCTGTTTGCGTAGCATTTCATCCACAGCAATCAGCATGTGGATGAAACGCACGTCGAGGTGGGCTCATCCCCGGGGGACTCCTTGCTACATGAGGTATTGCCCTAAGCACTTAACTCCCCTCTACCATTTAACCCTTATATGACTCATTTATGCATTATTTGCTCTTATCACTGCACTGAATCCATTGTCATACTGCCATTTAGTATTGCTGCACAGTTTTTTCATTGATTGCATTGGCACCTTATTTATTTATTTTTCATCCAATCTTTTATATATATATATTTATTATTGAGCATCATTTTGCACTGATATGCACTGCCACTTTGTGTATGCCTCATGTAAGATACTTTATCTTGTTTATCTTTACATGCTCTAGTATTTACTTTATTTTTATCTTTCTATTTTATCTTTATGTCCCCTGTGTTGTGCTCCCATTTGGCATTGATTTCTTGACCCCCTTGTCATATTTATTTATATTCACCTGAATAATAAAAATTTGCTATTATTGGACATTAGTTCGGTTTTTTCGTTGTTTGTTTATTCCAATTTTCCGAGTTGTCCCTCATTGTTTTCCATGTGTACACTGCCATGACATTACATGCGCAATGTACACATGAGTCTGTCTAATTATATTTAAATCAGGAAACATTAGAGGTCAATAATTACATGTACATGTTAACATCACAGGTACATTTAAACATACACTACCGTTCAAAAGTTTGGGGTCACCCAGACAATTTTGTGTTTTCCATGAAAACTCATACTTTTATTAATCAAATGAGTTGCCAAATGAATTTAAAATCTAGTCCAGACATTGACAAGGTTTGAAAAAAAGATTTTTATTTGAAACTAGCTGAAGAGCCTGGTCATAACCAACCAACCAACTGTGGTTAGTTATAACAAATTATAATGATTATATTGCACATAAAAACATTTCACATCATATATTCAACACTACAGATTTGCAACACAAATTAACTAAACGATTACCCAAGTATTGATAGTATTTTATTTTCAACTCATTCAAGAGCCTTTTGATAAACAACATGTTTGGTTTTTCCTTTCGGTGCAAAGATGAACAGATTTTTGGCAGTTCCTTCTCTTGAACAGATCACGTAAAGTTGACCATGAGAAAAGCATGGAGATTGCAAATCGATCCCTACTACTTTCAAGGACTGTCCCTGAGCATTGTTTATGGACATTGCAAATAGCAGTTGAACTGGAAACGGGAGACGTTTAAAATCAAAAAACAAATCAGATGGAATGAGTGGAATTCTTGGAAAGAAAATGTCCTCTCCTTTGTAACATCCTGTTTCAGAGGTGTGTATCTAACCCTATCCTGTGTGATAATGTCTGCTGAGCTGTGTACCTAATCCTCTCCTGTGTGATACTTTCTTCTGAGCTGGGTATCTAATCCTATCATGTGTTACTGACTGCTCAGCCATGTTTCTAATCCTATCATGTGTGATACTGACTGCTGAGCATTGTATCTAATCCTATCCTGTGTGATACCATCTGCAGAGTCGTGTATCTAACCTTATCCTGTGTGATACTGACTGCTAAGCCATGTACCTAATTCTATCACGTGTTTTACTGACTGCTCAGCCGTGTATCTAATCCTCTCCTGTCTGATACTGACTGCTGAGCTGTGTATATAATCCTATCCTGTGTAATACTGACTGCTGATCCGTGTATTTAATCCTATCCTGTGTGATACTGGGATCCCCCTGCAGTCTGTGTCAGAGGGTGGTCTGTGTTGGCACAGTAATAAATTGTTATTTCCAGCTTTACAGAAGGACGATAACACCATAGAAATGATAAGAATAATAGGCCTCAGTTACTACAACTGTCTACAAAGAAAACTGTTGCTGATAGCAACCAATCACAGCTTATTTTTCATCTTTTAAACAGCTCTGGGACAGCGTGGTAAGTTTTGAGTGGCGACTTTTGTGTTTTGACTTTTATGTGGCGAGGTTGGTGTTTGTGTGGTGAAATGTGTGCTGAGGGTGGTATATGTGTTGAAGCACATGGTAGTGTGTGGCGCATTTTGTGTGTGTGTTCACATCCCCGTGTGTGGTGACTATCCCATGTCAGGGCCCCACCTTAGCAACTGTACAGTATATACTCTTTGGTGCCATCGCTCTCATTCTTTAAGTCCCCCTTATTCACATCTGGCAGCTGTCAATTTGCCTCCAACACTTTTCCTTTCACTTTTTCCCCATTATGTAGATAAGGGCAAAATTGTTTGGTGAATTGGAATGCGCATGGTTAAAATTTCGCCTCACAGCATAGCCTATGACGCTCTCGGGGTCCAGACGTGTGACTGTGCAAAATTTTGTGGCTGTAGCTGCATCGGTGCAGATGCCAATCCCGGACATACACACATACATACAAACATACACACACACACACACACACATTGAGCTTTATATATTAGATAATAGTTTTCTCCTTCAAACTTAGCTTTCGTCAAAGAATGCTCCCTTTGCAGCAATTACAGCATTGCAGGCCTTTGGCATTCTAGCAGTTAATTTGCTGAGGTAATCTGGAGAAATTTCACCCCATGCTTCCATAAGCTCCTCCCACAAGTTGGTTTGGCTTGATGGGCACTTTTTGATTGCCATACGGTCAAGCTGCTCCCACAACAGATCAATTGGGTTGAGATCTGGTGACTACGCTGGCCACTCCATTACAGATAGGTTACTAGCTGCCTGCTTCTTCCCTAAATTGTTCTTGCATTATTTGGAGGTGTGCTTTGGGTCATTGTCCAGGTGTAGGATGAAATTGACTCCAATCAAGCGCTGTCCACAGGGTATGACATGACATTGCAATATAGTGATAGCCTTCCTTATTCAAAATCCCTTTTACCTTGTACAAATCTCCCACTTTACCAGCACCAAAGCAGCCCAAGACCATCACATTACATCAACCATGCTTGACAGATGACGTCAGGCACTCTTCCAGCATCTTTTCAGTTGTTCATTGTCTCACAAATGCTTTTTTTTGTGTGATCCAAACACCTCAAACTTGGATTTGTCTGTCCATATCACTTTTTTCCAATCTTCCTCTATCCAATGTTTGTGTTCTTTTGCCCTTATTAATCTTTTCCTTTTATTAGCCAATCTCAGATATGGCTTTTTCTTTGACACTCTGACCTGAAGGCCAACATCCCAGAGTCCCCTCTTCACTGTAGATGTTGACACTGGTGTTTTGCGTGTACTATTTAATGAAGCTGCCAGTTGAGGACATGTGAGGCGTCGATTTCTCAAACTACAGACTCTAATGTACTTGTCTTGTTGCTCAGTTGTGCAGCAGGGGTTACCATTTCTCTTTCTACTCTGGTTAAAGCCTGTTTGTGCTCTCCTCTGAAGGGAGTAGTACACACCGTTGTAAGAAATCTTAAGTTTCTTGGCAATTTCTCACATGGAATAGCCTTCATTTCTAAGAACAAGAATAGACTGACGAGTTTCACATGAAAGTTGTTTTTTTCTGGCCATTTTGAAAGTTTAATGGAACCAACAAATGCAATGATCCAGATTCTCAACTAGCTCAAAAGGTAGGTCAGGTTTATAGCTTCTCTAATCAGCCAAACTGTTTTCAGCTGTGCTAACATACTTGCACAAGGGTTTTCAAGGGTATTCTTACCGTCCATTAGCCTTCTTACACAGTTAGCAAACACAAAGTACCATAAGATCTCTGGAGTAATGGTTGTTGGAAATGGGCCTCTATACACCTATGAAGATATTGCATTACAAACCAGATGTTTGCAGCTTGAATAGTTATTTACCACATTAACAATGTATGTATGAGTGTATTTCTGAATCATTTAATGTTAGCTTCAGTGGAAAATATTGGAAAAATAAGGAAATTTCTAAGTGACCCTAAACTTTTGAACGGTAGTATAAAAGTTATGTAATATTTGACCTTACAGGTAAATAACAGGTAAAAAACATAACAGGTACATTTAACTTAGTGGCTTAAATCATTTCATCTTGCCAGGGCACACGTCCAATATCTGACACAAAGTAAGTGACAAACTTAGCCCTCATCTGGGCAACTTCCACTGTGGTTCTCAGAGGGTGAAATTGGTAATCATGCAATATAACAGGTTCCTCAGGTTGTAAGCTTGGTCGCTCTTTTACCATTATGTAGTTGTGCAGAACATATGCTTTCACAACCTCATCAATAGTGTCAATTTTTAGGTTAATGGATGTGCACAAAATATGCCATTTCAATGCCAGCAATCCAAATGCACACTCCACGGTTCTTCGAGCCCTTGTCAGTCTGTAGTTGAAAATATTTTTGGTGTGATTTAAATTTCTACTAGAGTATGGTTTACTTAGGATAGCACACATTTGGAAGGCCTCATCACCAACAACAACAAAAGGTATTGGCGGTCCATCAGTGTTGGGAAGAGGTTGTGGCGACGTAAAATTAAAATCATTCCCATACAGACGTTGGTCCATGTCTGAGTTTTTGAACGTCTGCGAGTCATTGCCTCGTCCGAAAGAGACAATGTCCACAGCAACAAATTTACAATCGGCATCCACAATAGCCATTAGAACTATAGAAAAATATTTTTTTATAATTGAAGTACTCTTTTTCACTTCCAGCTGGTTTTATAATCCTAATGCATTTGTTGTCCACAGCCCCCACACAAGTAAGAAAATTGCAAATTTCCTGGAATTTGGAAGCATTTTCAATCCAGAGTTCACTTGTGGGTTGGGGGAGGAGTTCTTGCTGCAGAATGCCAACTAAAGCACGACAAGTGTCTACAATAATCCCAGAAAGGGTGGAATTGGAAATGTAACGAGGACAATGTCTCTCCAGTAGCCAGGAATCTGCGGAAAAGAAAATGAAAAACAAAAATAAGTACACTGCTTAGGGTTAGGGAGAGTGTTAGGGATAGGATTAGGTATAGTGTAGGGTTAGGGTTCAACACTACACACCTCAGGGTGATAAAATGAATAGGTGGAAGACATAATAATGTGGAGGCCGGAAAGTAAATGACTAAACGGCCATAAATTATGATCAATAATATATATTGTATATCATGATCCACATATTAGGACTAACCAATGTAGAGGACACTGCACATTTAATAGAAACTACCCAAGGAGAAAAAGCAGTCAGGGTGACCAAGAGACGTTCCTCAGCAGGAATTGCTCACCGGAGCTGTGTGTCCTGCCTGGCTATGGATACTTGGACATGTAGCAGCAACTCATGGAAGCTCTGCTGCGACATCCTCATGTAGTCAAAAACTTCTCCGGGTTTTGCTGCAGCTCGGTGTACAAGGAGTGGTAGCCTCCACGGCTCTCACGGAGTTCAAGGATGGGGTGTTGCCAATAGCAACGATGTCTTCTCAGTCTTTCTCTTCTTCTGTGTTCTTGACAAGCAAAAGCAAAAACAAAGGCAGCAGCCAACTTCAATTGTAAATCCAGATCTTCTAGGAAGCTGTCCAGGTCAAGATCAATCTTGCAGGTAGATACAGCAACCAAAGATGAGGATTTCCTCAGTGCAGTGTGTGTATATACAGTATATAGAGATCCCATGAGACACTCCTACTGGGTGTCTGAGGTCAAGGAAAAGCTACTGGAAAAAATTGGAAATTTCTAACGCATGCGCATAAAAAACGCAAATGCATGCAAAAACATATGCATACGCATGTAAACGCTGTGGTTTTTTTTACGTCATGTGTAAGATGATGCAGATAAAAAGGCTGCGTAAACATGCATTTGCATGCATTTTTTTGTGTGTTTGGGGATGCGGATGATATGCTGTGGAATTAACCGCAAATGTGAACCTAGCCATAGTGATTTTCTGTTCACTGCCTATTGTGAATCACAGATCTTCCATTTAGCACTCTTCCATTCATCCTGGAAAAACCAGTGTCAGCGATATCAGTGTCATTGTGTCCATGTGTATGTGTCTGTCATACTTGTGGTATACGTGTGGCAGCCATGTGCCACCCATGTGCCGCATCAGTATCACACAGCTCACATCAGTGTTAGCAGGGGACAATGCTGGGAGTTGTATCCAGTTGATAACCGCGAGAGCAGGCGGCAGCTGATGGGAGCATTCATCAGCCACTACCTGCTCTAGAAACAAATATTTTTTTTTAAAAATGACATGGGATTCCCCTGTATTTTTGATAACCAGCCAGGCAAAACTCACAGCTGCTGGTTGCAACCCTCAGATGTCAGCTTCAGCAAGGCAGGTTATCAAGAATAGAGGGGTCCCAGCACCATATTTTTGATTATTCAAATAAATAATGTAAAAAAATGTCATGGGGTCTCCCCCCATTTTTGACAACCAGCCAAGTAAACGCAGACAGCTGGGGGCTGGTATTCCCACGCTAGTAAGGGGTCATGGATTTTGGCTCCCTCCAGGCTAAAAATAGCAGCCCGCAGTTGCCGAGAAAAGGCACATCTATTAGATGCGCCAATTCTCACACTTTGCCTGGCTCTTCCCACTTGCCCTGTGGCGGTGCCATGCGTGGTTCAAATTTGTGGGGTTGAAGTCACTTTGAGAAATTTCTCACGGTGAACTTACTCAGCAGAACTGTGGCAAACTCACAGTGCCGAGGTCACAGCAGTTAAGCCCAGCTGGGAGCGTAGCCTCAGACACACGGTAACCTCGATAAGGTCACCTCTGGTCACTGATGCTGAGCTCGCAGCAGCTCATTCCTCAGTAATTCTCAGCCTGGACGGTCGCACCTTAGCACCGTCGGTGTGATCCGGTCTGTGGCCCCAGGCGTTCAAAGGCAATTTGGTTTGTGTGGTATTTATGTGGTAAAAATGAAGATAAGGTTTATAGATGGTTAAATACGTGATGCAACCTGTGGTATTCTGGTTAGAGGTCACCAGCGCAGCGGTGTGGTTCTCTTGGGACTTTTGGTGTGACGCAGCTGAGGTGACAATGGCTCTCCACAGGTAGAGCAACAGTCCCAGGGCTGTTGAGTGTGATTTCAGGGGTGATGGTGACAAGCTGATGGGAGGATGTAGCAGTGCTGAGTGTTGGTTGTAGCAATGAGTCAAGGACTCAGTTGAATGCAGTTCCAAAGGGCTTTACTCACATTTCTGTTCTGCAGTACAGATGCCCGCTTCAGTGCTGAGTCCTCCAGGTTAGGGGTCCAGTAAACTCCCAGGTAGATGAGTACACCCCTCCAACACTCCCTTTCAGTATGTTCCTTCCTAGGCCGTCTCACTGTGCTGGTTACCTCTCCTTCCTCCCTTTCCAGCACCTTCACAGTGTCCCAGGCTAACTGCCGCGGATCCTGTCAGAATTCGTCACTCAGGTGGCTTCCTGATCCTATGTGGCTGCCTTTCTGGGAAGATAACTGTGGGAATCGCTGTGGCCCATACAGCAACCACAGCTGTCAGCTTGCTAGTTAAGTTCGTTGTTCACTTCGCTAGGCTAGGGGCTGAAACCCTTCTGCGACCTAATTTCTTCCCCCACCTGATGGCAATCAGCGTGGGACTCAAGAAATTCCACTCTTTCCTCCCGGGAGCTTTCCTCCCAAGCCAATCTATCCGGCAGCTCCTCCTGACAGGAGCTGCTCCAAGCGCATCCTTCAACCTGCGCACCCCTAAGGCCCATTCGCTGTTCCCATTGGCTGCTCTACATCACTCCACTTTCTAAACTCCTCCCCTTTTCCTACCTTCCCCACTAGCTCCCCACACCCTTTCCTAGCCAGTCTGGGATGAGGCCATCCTCCCGAAGGGTACACCCAGGTGCCCTGACTTGCTAGTGTGTGTGTGTCGAGTGCAGTGTTAAGAGTGTGGTGAGGTGCCCCCACCTTACCCGGTCGTGAGATACCACACCTCTGGATGAGATGCAGTACCTCTGTGGCGACTGGACCCGCAGGGGCAACCCTAATTTAACCAGGACCCGCAATCCTCTGTGTCGGTAGCACGTGTTCCGTTCCAGTGTCCGACTGATTCTGTTTGCACAAGCCTAAATGGCAACATTGCCAGGTCAAGCAATCTGGATATGTGGTAGTTTAGTATTGTAGCATGTAGATGGGTGGCTGCGTATTTACGAATGCATTCCAAAGACTTGGGTAGGACAACTGAGAGCTGCGCAGGGACAAGGACTTGGATGTGGTTGCTGATGGTGGATGCAAGTGTGCAACGACATGTGCAAGGTGAGAGGCATCTTCATGTACTTCATGGACAGGTGGTTGACATGCACGTAGAACAGGAAAAGAGGCAGTATGTCAGCCACATAAATTGTTTCTGGACCTTGGCGTTCTGCCCAAGTATTTGATTGCTTTGCTTGCATGTGCCTGAGCATGCTGGTGGTGGTCAGGATGGTAGTTGTGCTGCTCCTGCTGATGCTGGCATGGCAGATGTTTAAGATGCCTTTTTTGGGTTAACTGGGCTGTCTTTAAAAAAGCACCAGACTCGTGAACACCTAAACTTTGGCTTGGCAACTTCACCCATGTTGGTTGTCTTGGGAACAGTTGGCAACCTTGTGTCTCTGGCCACCCCACTGTCTCCATCACCTCGTCTTTCACTTCTGCACCCTGGTCCTCCTCCTTACTTGCTGACATAACAACACCAATTGTTGGCAATTGTGTCTCATCATCATCCGCTACCTCTTACGACAGTAATTACATTTTTTTAACTGTCGCTTTCTTGTGAGCATGGCTACATTCGATCTCTGCATGTCCCGCTTGAAATGGGCAGGGCGAGAGTCCAGAATCTATAAATGGAAATGTGAACAACTCTTCAGAGTGTCCAAGTGGCGGATCACTTGTCAATGGGCACTCGGCATGGTGAGAGGAAGGAAGATCAGGGTGAGGATTATGTGGTCCAGAATCACGGCTACTGACACTGGACAGTGTTGTAGACAGGGCGGTGCTTGCAATGTGACTGGAATCATCTGCTATGCATCCAACAATCTTTTCACACTGGTCTGGCTTCAAAAGTGGTGTTCCGCACCCCCTTACAAGAGGGAAAGGAAGCTAGATGGACATGTGTGTGTTTGTTATGCTCCTGCAGCATGCACTGTTTCACCTTGCCCACTGTCTGAGCCTCAGTGCTCACCATCAGCATCACATCTACTTCCCCGTCCCTTACCATGCGCTTTGCCCATTTCAAATTACGTATGATATATCCCTGTTGACAAAATATTGCAGAGAGTAATTAAGCTTAATTAAGGATGAAGGAAGACTTTAAGTCCATCTAGTTCAACCCATATCCTATCCTAACCTTCCCTAACATGTTGATCCAGAGGAAGGCAAAAAAAATTCATGTGGCAATCAGTAAGCTTCACATTGGGGAAAAAAAATTCCATCCCGACTCCACATATGGCAATCAGTCTAGCTCCCTGGATCAATCCAATATCAAGGAAACTAGTGTATATAACCTGTAATATTATACTTTTCAAGACAAGCATCCAGTCCCTTCTTAAATTTTAGTAGGGAATCACTCATTACAACATCATATGGCAGAGAGTTCCATAGTCTCACTGCTCTTACAGTAAAGAATCTGCATCTGTGATTATGCTTAAACCTTCTTTACTCCAGACGAAGATGATGCCGCCTTGTCCGCGCACAGGTCTAAGAGTAAAAAGATCATTAGCAAGGTCTTTGTACTGTCCCCTCATATATTTATACATTGTAATAAGATTACCCCTAAGCCTTTGATTCTCGAAACTAAATAACCCTAAGTGTAATAACCTGTCTTGGTATTGCAGACCCCCCAGTTCTCTAATAACCATGGTCTCTCTTCTCTGCACCAGCTCCAGTTCAGCTATGTCTTTCTTATACACCGGAGACCAGAACTGTACACAGTATTCTAAGTGTGGTCACACTAGTGACTTGTATAGAGGTAAAATTATGTTCTCCTCATGAGCATCTATGCCTCTTTTAATGCATCCCATTATTTTATTTGCCTTTGCAGCAGCTGCCTGACACTGTCCACTAAATGTGAGTTTGTCGTCCACCTATACACTCAGGTCTTTTTCACTAACAGTTTTGCCCAGTGTTTTACAATTAAGCACATCATTATACATCTTGTTTGTTCTACCCAAGTGCATGACCTTACGTTTATCTCCATTAAAGCTCATTTGCCATTTATCATTCCAAGCTTCTGGTTTATATAAATCCTCCTGTAATATAAAATTGTCCTCCTCTGTATTGATTACCCTGCAGAGTTTAGTGTCATCTGCCAATATTGAAATTCTACTCTCTATGCCCCCTACAAGGTCATTAAATATGATAAAAAGAAGTGGACCCAATACCGACCCCTGTGGTACCCCACTGCTAACCGTGACCCAGTCCAAGTGTGCTCCATTAATAACCACCCTTTGTTTCCTATCCCTGAGCCAGCTCTTAACCCACTTACATATATTTTCCCCTACAATTCCAGCAAAATTGCCCAATACAGCTGGACATATAATACTTCAGTATCAATATAGCAATGCGATTTTTTTTTTTAACAAATGATTTTTTTGGGAGGTTGAGGCCCAACTATAGCACAATAAATGATACTGCAGAAAAAATTGCAGTATTACAATGCCAGCAAATTATGACCACTGCATATGGATATGTAAGACTGCAGTATCAATATAGCAATGCAATTTACTTAACAAATTTTTTATGGTTTCGAGGTCTAACTGTAGCATGATAAATGCCATTTAACATATCACTTCTACAGATAATTGCAGTATTACAATGTCAGCAAAATTTGCCCAATTCAAATTGACGTATAAGACTACAGTATCATTATAGCAATGCAACATTTTAACAAACAATTTTTGGGGGGAGGTTTTAAGGCCCAACTGTAGCATGCTAAATGCTGTATAAAATTTCACTGGTTAAAAAAATTCCAGTACTACAATGCCAGCAAAATGTGCACACTTCAGATGGACATATAAGACTGCAGTGTCAATATAGCAAAGCAATTATTTTAACAAACAATTTTTGGGGGGGAGTGCTTTGAAGCACAATAATTGCTGCATAAAATTTCACAGCTCAAAAAAATTGCAGAATTATAATGCCAGCAAAATTTGCCAAATTCAGTTAGATGTAAAAGACTGCAGTATCAATATAGCAATGCTTTTGAGAACCAAACAAGTCTTGCTGTATGCCTCTTTCAGTTTTAGAGATTACACATATGTTCACATACCAAGTAACACTGTAGGGCTGAGAAATGGAAGTGTGCAAAATATTTAAAAGCTTTTTATTGCTTTTAGAGATCTCAGAAATGTTCTCAGACCATGTAACACTGCAATACTGAGAAATGGAAGCCTACAAAATTTTAAAAGCTTTTTATCAGTTTTAGAGATCACAGAAATGTTCACAGACCACTAAACACTGCAGGGCTGAGAATTGGAAGCATAAAAAAATGTAAAAGCTTTTGATTAATTTTACCCCTTCCCCTTTTCAGTTTTGCATTTTTGTTTTTTGCTCCCACTCTTCTCAGAGCCATAACTTTTTTATTTCTCTGACAATATAGCCATATGAAAGCTTAGCTTAGTTTTTATGGGATGAATTGTAATTTTGAAAGACACCATTGGTTTTACCATGTCGTGTACTAGAAAACGTGAAAATAAATTCCAAGTGCTGTGAAATTGAAAAAAGAGTGCAATCCCACACTTGTTTTTTGTTTGGCTTTTTTACTAGGTTCATTAAATGATAAAACTGACCTGCCATTATGATTCTCCATCCAGGTCACTACGAGCTCATAGACACCAAACATGGCTTGTTTCCTTATCTAAATGGTGAAAAAAAATTCCAAACTTTGTTAAAAAAAGAAAAAAATTGTGCATTTTCTAATATCCGTTGCATCTCCATTTTTCGTGATCTCGGGTTGGGTGAGGGCATATTTTTTGCGTGTTGAGCTGATGTTTTTAATGATACCATTTTGGTGCAGATACAATCTTTTGATCGCCCGTTATTGGATTTTAATGCAATGTCGCAGAGACCAAAGCAACTTAATTCTGGCATTTTGACTTTTTTTCTCGTTAAGCCGTTGAGACATCCGGTTAATTTTTTTTTTATTGATAGATTGGGCGATTTTGAATGTGGCAATACAAAATATGTGTATGTTTGATTTTTTTATTGTTTTATTTTGAATGCTGCGAAAGGGGGGTGATTTGAACTTTTACATTTTTTATTTTTTTATATTTTTAAAAACCTTTTTTTTTACTTTTGGCATGCTTTAATAGTCTCCATGGGAGACTAGAAGCTGGCACAACCCGATTGGCCCTACTACGTATAGGTGATGATCAGATCACTTTTATGTAGTAGAATTACTTACTTGCTATGACCGCCGACCACCGTGTGGAGCTCACAGCAAGCCATCAGTGACAATCATAGAGGTCTCCAGGAGACCTCAGGTTCTCATGCCAACCCACCGGTGACCCACAACCACGTGACGGGGGGTCACTGGGGGGTGGATTTCCAGAACAATGAACGAAAGCACGAATTGCATTTAACAGGTTAATAGCTGCAGGTCGATCGCGATTCCACCCGCAGCTACTCTAGGCACATGTCACCTGTTCAAAACAGCTAACATGTCCTGGGAAAGATGTGGGCTCACCGCCAGAGCCCACATCAAAGGGAGGGTGTCCATCGTGGGCGTACTATTATGCCAACTTCAGAAAGGGTTAAAGATCACATAAATGTTCACAGAGCAAGTAACACTGTATGGCTGAGAAATGGAAGCATACAAAATGTTTAAAAACTTTTTAGCAGTTTTAGAGATCACACAAATGAACTCACCACTACAGAATAGTGTATGGCTGATAAATGTAGCCCAGGAAAATGTTTAAACGATTTTTGGGATGTGTTATATAGCACAAAAAAGGACATCAAAGCATGAAATATTTGATGGATCAAAATATATTAAATTTTTTCAGCCCCCGCAAAAAAAGCTGAACTTCACATGCCTTATCCCTGTCTACAGACTGGATTCTGTCACTCTCCCTTTTCCTGTGTCTCTCTCTCCCTCTCGAGGCTAAATGCATATTGTATGTGATACAAACAGCAAAGCAAACAATTAGGCTTTAAAAGGGCTGTTGGCATGATGGCTCAGCTTCAGCATCAGTATCAACACTACAGGACTCTGATTCATTATACTGTGCATTTAGGCCTAGACAAGCACTCTCTCCCTCCGACACAAAGGGTCACAGAGTTGTGCAGTGGTGTCAGTGTGCCAAGTCGGGTTGTGCCAGTCCTTTTATAATCCCTGATGATGTCAGATGGCCAGCCAATACCAGGAATGCCACAAACAAGGAGGCTACGGCATTACAGTGACTCACAAGTAGAGTTGAGCGATACCAGCCGATACTTGAAAATATCGGATCGGAATGGATCGGCCGATCTTAAAAAAAAAAAGTATCGGTATCGCCGATTCCGATACCGGGAACCAATGCAAGTCAATGGGGCCAAAATATCGGAATTAAAAAAAACCCTTTCTTTCCTTGCAGGTTAATTCTACATGAAGAAAAACAACTAAGAATAATGTAGAATGTATTGTGGGAGGTGGAGGAGACATTAAAGCCATAGAGGTTTAGCCCAATCAAATGGAATAGCAGGAATTAAACTTTTTTTTTAAAGATGTTAGGAGTTACAAAGATATTGACTATGTTAGCCTCATTTATATTTTGCCAGACATGTATGTCTTCTTTCTTCTTTCTTCTTCTTCTTCTTCTACTTCCTTTTTTTACATTCTTCTTCTTCTTCTTCTACTTCCTTTTTTTACATTCTTCTTCTTCTTCTTCTACTTCCTTTTTTTACATTCTTCTTCTTCTTCTTCTACTTCCTTTTTTTA
Organism: Dendrobates tinctorius; assembly: GCF_039654945.1. NCBI lineage: Eukaryota > Metazoa > Chordata > Amphibia > Anura > Dendrobatidae > Dendrobates > Dendrobates tinctorius. Next base: position 5,475,184 of record NW_027361793.1, read on the forward strand.
CATTCTTCTTCTTCTTCTTCTTCTACTTCCTTTTTTTACATTCTTCTTCTTATTCCTTTTTTTACATTCTTCTTCTTCTTCTTCTACTTCCTTTTTTTACATTCTTCTTCTTCTTCTTCTTCTTCTTCTTCTTCTTCTTCTTCTAATTCCTTTTCTTACATTCTTCATATTCTTCTTATTCAACAATTATTATTCTACATATTCAGCTTCTTCATCTTCTTCCTATTCTTCTTCATCATATTCTTGTTTGTGTCAGGCATTCCTGTAGTTGTTATCTAGAAAAGTTAGAAGTTTACACCTTCCGTTCTGCCTGTCACAAAAGATTTACAACAGGATTTGTCCGCGTTCAGTTTGGCCTGCAGCAGCAGGCCTTTTCCAGGGGCACCACGAGGAGGAACGGACTCACCCCCATACACTGCTTAGTCTTCTTCTGCTTATAAATAAGATAATATCATTTGCTCAGAGTATTAGTCTTATGCTTAATGTTCTTCTGCTTTGTTTTTTTTATGCTTCTTTGTCTTCTCTCTCTTGTTGTTCTGCATCTTGGTGGTTGTCTTCCTGTTCTTTGTCCTCTTGAACCAGCTGACGGTACTGGCACCCGGAGGGGCAGCAGAAGGAACAAGAGCCAATGGCACTACCGAGGACCAGCTGACGGTGCTGGAACCCGGTTACTAAGCAGGAGGTACCTGTGCTACAAAGCACTACCAAGGACCATCAGACGTTGCCGGAACTCGGATACCGAGATGGAGGCACCTAGGCCAAAGGCTCTGACGAGAACCAGCTGACGGTGCTGGAACCCGGAGGGGTAGCAGAAGCTGCAAGAGCAAATGGAAATAGCGAGGACCAGCTGACAGTGCTGGCACCCGGAGGGGCAGCAGAAGGAATAAGAGCCAATGGCACAACCGAGGACCAGCTGACGGTGCTGGAACCCGGTTACTAAGCAGGAGGTACCTGTGCTACAAAGCACTACCAAGGACCAGCAGACGTTGCCGGAACTCGGATACCGAGATGGAGGCACCTAGGCCAAAGGCTCTGACGAGAACCAGCTGACGGTGCTGGAACCCGGAGGGGTAGCATAAGCTGCAAGAGCAAATGGAAATAGCGAGGACCAGCTGACAGTGCTGGCACCCGGAGGGGCAGCAGAAGGAATAAGAGCCAATGGCACAACCGAGGACCAGCTGACGGTGCTGGAACCCGGTTACTAAGCAGGAGGTACCTGTGCTACAAAGCACTACCAAGGACCAGCAGACGTTGCCGGAACTCGGATACCGAGATGGAGGCACCTAGGCCAAAGGCTCTGATGAGAACCAGCTGACGGTGCTGGAACCCGGAGGGGTATCAGAAGTTACCCCTGAAAAGCAAAGTTGGCATGCCGCAAGCTGGCCGCAGTTACCGAATCACACAGTCCTACAGGGGGTGCTTGTCCTACTGGCACTATGGAACAAACCTTTCTTACCAGAACCCGCAGTCCACATAGGAAGAACCTAAACTGCTGGCACCCTAGCCTCGGCTAACCCAACCGCAACACGACATGGCAACTTGGGGTGGCAAACTGACATTGACACTTCCCGGAAACAGCAGGCAGGGCTGGAACCAAGCTGGGCAGGAGGGAGTACCCGTGCCAAAGTCAGTTATGAGCAGCAACTGGCGATGTTGGAGCCCAGGACAAGCACTTAGCAGGCTGAGGCCTGATGTGCTGTCAATTGGGAGGCAGCAGGACAGATTGCCATCAAAACAGCAGGGGAACAGCTGACGTTACTGAACCCCACAAACACAGGAGCTAGTGTTTTACTCTGTGAAGACGGCACTTCCGAGCAACAACTGGCTGTGTTGAAGCCCAGGGACAAGCACGGAGCAGGCTGAGGCTGCATTGAAGAAATTTTAAGATCGGTTGTAGACTACTAATTTGAACCAAGCTCCACTTAGGCTTGTGGCTTCACTGATTTTCGTATTTCCCCTGTCCTCCAACCCCGCCAGTTACAGCTCCGAAGTGGCGTCTGCACAATCCACACTTGTTCCTGTGTTACAGGTGTTCAGTCCGGTCAGTTAATCCCCTGATGTGTGTCCGGCAATGTCGCCTGCTCTGTCCACATTCCCATTATGGGAATGTGGACAGAGCAGGCGACATTGCCGGACACACATCAGGGGATTAACTGACCGGACTGAACACCTGTAACACAGGAACAAGTGTGGATTGTGCAGACGCCACTTCGGAGCTGTAACTGGCAGGGTTGGAGGACAGGGGAAATACGAGAGACAGTGGAGCCACAGGCCTAATTGGAGCACGGTTAAAAATCAGTAGTGGTACGACTGTGTAGGCAGCAGGAGACTTTGCCATCCACACAGCAGGGGATCAGCTGACATTACTGAACCCCACTGAGACACGGGAGCAAGTATCTCTTTCCGTGTGGACGGCACTTCCGAACTACAACTGGCTGTGTTGAAGCCCAGGAAATAGGAGGGTGTAGGCAGAGGCCTACTGTATTTTGAATGAGGTGACAGCAGGAGAGACTGCCATCCACACAGCAGGGGATCAGCTGACGTTACTGAACCCCACTGAGACACGGGAGCAAGTATCTCTTTCCGTGTGGACGGCACTTCCGAACTACAACTGGCTGTGTTGAAGCCCAGGAAATAGGAGGGTGTAGGCAGAGGCCTACTGTATTTTGAATGAGTTTACAGCAGGAGAGACTGCCATCCACACAGCAGGGGATCAGCTGACGTTACTGAACCCCACTGAGACACGGGAGCAAGTATCTCTTTCCGTGTGGACGGCACTTCCGAACTACAACTGGCTGTGTTGAAGCCCAGGAAATAGGAGGGTGTAGGCAGAGGCCTACTGTATTTTGAATGAGGTGACAGCAGGAGAGACTGCCATCCACACAGCAGGGGATCAGCTGACGTTACTGAACCCCACTGAGACACGGGAGCAAGTATCTCTTTCCGTGTGGACGGCACTTCCGAACTACAACTGGCTGTGTTGAAGCCCAGGAAATAGGAGGGTGTAGGCAGAGGCCTACTGTATTTTGAATGAGGTGACAGCAGGAGAGACTGCCATCCACACAGCAGGGGATCAGCTGACGTTACTGAACCCCACTGAGACACGGGAGCAAGTATCTCTTTCCGTGTGGACGGCACTTCCGAACTACAACTGGCTGTGTTGAAGCCCAGGAAATAGGAGGGTATAGGCAGAGGCCTACTGTATTTTGAATGAGGTGACAGCAGAAGAGACTGCCATCCACACAGCAGGGGATCAGCTGACATTACTGAACCCCACTGAGACACGGGAGCAAGTATCTCTTTCCGTGTGGACGGCACTTCCGAACTACAACTGGCTGTGTTGAAGCCCAGGAAATAGGAGGGTGTAGGCAGAGGCCTACTGTCTTTGTAATGCGGAGACAGCAGGAGAGACTGCCATCTCCACAGCAGGGGATCAGCTGGCAATGATGAACCCCACTAACACTTGAACGAATGTGTTTGGCTCTGTGGAGACGACACTTCTGAACACCAACTGACGCTGTTGGAGCCCAGGATTAGGCGAGGAGCAGGCTGGGGCCTACTGGATTTTGGCAGGTGAAGGCAGCAGGAGAATTGCCATCTCCACAGCAGGGGAACAGCTGGCAGTGCTGAACCCCACTAACACTCTAACGAAGGTGTTTGGCTCTGTGGAGACGACACTTCTGAACACCAACTGACGCTGTTGGAGCCCAGGATTAGGCGAGGAGCAGGCTGGGGCCTACTGGATTTTGGCAGGTGAAGGCAGCAGGAGACTTGCCATCTCCACAGCAGGGGAACAGCTGGCAGTGCTGAACCCCACTAACACTCTAACGAAGGTGTTTGGCTCTGTGGAGACGACACTTCTGAACACCAACTGACGCTGTTGGAGCCCAGGATTAGGCGAGGAGCAGGCTGGGGCCTACTGGATTTTGGCAGGTGAAGGCAGCAGGAGACTTGCCATCTCCACAGCAGGGGAACAGCTGGCAGTGCTGAACCCCACTAACACTCTAACGAAGATGTTTGGCTCTGTGGAGACGACACTTCTGAACACCAAATGACGCTGTTGGAGCCCAGGATTAGGCGAGGAGCAGGCTGTGGCCTACTGGATTTTGGCAGGTGAAGGCAGCAGGAGACTTGCCATCTCCACAGCAGGGGAACAGCTGGCAGTGCTGAACCCCACTAACACTTGAACGAATGTGTTTGGCTCTGTGGAGACGACACTTCTGAACACCAACTGAAGCTGTTGGAGCCCAGGATTACGCATGCCGCATGCAGAGGCCAATGGGCAGCGGTTTTTATGGAGGTTGTGGACTACTACTGATTCTAACCATGCTCCACTTAGGCCTCTGGCTCCACTGTCTCTACTATTTACCCTGGCCTCCAACCCCGCCAGCTACATCTCTGAAGTGGCGTCAGCACAATCTACACTTGTTCCTGTGTTACTGGTGCTCAGTCCCGTCAGTTGATCCCCTGATGTTTGTCCGGCAAGTTCGCCAGCTCTGTCCTCATTCCCACTACTGGTTTATGGGAATGTGGACAGAGCAGGAGACCTTGCCGGACACACATCAGGGGATAAACTGATGGGACTGAGCCACAGGAACACAGGAACAAGTGTAGATTGTGCTGACGCCACTTCAGAGATGTAGATGGCGGGGTTGGAGGTCAGGGGAAATAGTAGAGACAGTGGAGCCAGAGACCTAAGTTGGGCACGGTTAAAAATCAGTAGTGGTTTGAATGTTGATGGAGCTGGTGACTTTGCCGTCCACACAGCAGGGGATCAGCTGGCATTACTGAACCCCACTAACACAGGAGCTAGTGTGTTTCTCTGTGCAGACGACACATCTGAGCGACAACTGGCTGTGTTGAAGCAAAGGGATTATAGTTCAGGTGGTAGAAAAATGAACACACCAGCAGACCTGGATACAGTTGCCAACCACTAATTTAGTCTGTAAGAGGAATGGCAAAGTCTTTGGAGATCCAGGCCTTGTTCATTTTCAGAAAAGTCAGCCGGTCAACATTATCGGAAGATAGTCGCGTGCGACGGTCTGTTAGTACACCACCTGCGGCACTAAAGACACGTTCCGATAATACACTGGCAGCAGGGCAAGCCAGCACCTCCAATGCATACTGGCTAAGCTCTGGCCATGTATCCAGCTTAGAGACCCAAAACTTGAAGGGGGAAGAGCCATCTGGGAGTACAGCGACAGGGCAAGACATGTAGTCTGACACCATCTGACGGAAGCGTTGCCTCCTGCTGACTCGAGGCGTCGCTGATGGTGTAGACAATTGTGGTGGACACACAAAACTTTGCCACATTTGGGCCATAGTGGTCTTGCCTTGTGCTGCGGTGCTGCCTCTGCTCCCTCTTTGTGCAGAGTTTCCTCCACTGCCTCGACGCACAGAGCTGCTTTGTAAAGCACTAGCAACAATGCTGTCGGGTGGAATGGAAAACATTATGGACTGCACCAGTGACTCTTCGTACTCCCGCATTTTACGCTCCCGGTTCAACGTTGGTATGAGCCTTTGTACGCTGTCCCGGTAGCGAGGATCTAGGAGGGTGTACACCCAATAATCAGCCGAGACGAGAATGTGGGCGATGCGGCGGTCGTTTCTCAGGCACTGCAGCATGAAATCAACCATGTGCTGCAGACTCCCAACTGCCAAAGAACCGCTGTCCCCTGTTTGAGGCGTGACCTCGGCCTGCTCTGCATCACCCCACCCTCGCTGTACATACTGAGTAGAGGTTTGTGTACCTCCCTCCTCTGGAGAGATGTCTTCCTCCTCCATCGACTCCTCCTCATCCTCCTCACAAAGTGTCCCCTGCCTAGGCCTTTGTGAGGAAACACGTAGCGCAGACTGTCCAGAAGCAGATGGCATTTGGGACTCCTCATCCTCCACCTCTTCTGAAACCTCATCCCTTAGTGCTTGCAGTGTTTGTTGAAGCAGGCAGATAAGGGGGACAGTCATGCTGACTAGTGCATCATCTGCACTCGCCATCCGCGTGGATTCATCGAAGGCACGCAAAACGAGGCAGATGTCCTTCATAGAGGCCCACTCAATGGTGCTGAAGTGTGAACGGCGCACAGTGCGACTTGTTTGCGCCTGATGCAGCTGGTACTCCATGACTGCTGCCTGCTGCTCACACAACCGCTCCAACATATGTAACGTTGAATTCCACCGGGTGGGTAGGTCACATATGATGCGATGTTCCGGAAGGCCAAATCGTCGCTGCAGAGCAGCGAGGCGCGATCTTGCCGTGCTGGAACGTCGCAAGTGAGCGCACTCTATGCGGACCTTGTGCAACAGTGCAGCAAGATCCGGATAGTCCCTCAGAAAGCTCTGCACGACCAAGTTAAGAACATGTGCCAGACATGGGATGTGTGTGAGGTTGCCTAGGCCAAGAGCTGCCACCAGATTTCGGCCATTGTCACACACTACCAAGCCCGGCTGGAGATTCGCTGGCCCAAACCACACATCGCTCTCCAGCTTGATATCATTCCAGAGCTCCTGCGCTGTGTGGCTTCGATTCCCCAAAGAAATTAATTTGAGTACAGCCTGTTGACGTTTGGCCACGGCTGTGCTCATATCGGTCGTAACAGGCTCCTGCTCTGCTGTTTCTGAGGAACTTGAGTAGGAGGAGGAGTCTGTGTACAGACTGGAGTCCTGCAATCCGTGGCGTTGGAAGAACACGTACAGCGCCACTCTCCAGATCCGTACCCGGCTCCACAACATTGACCCAGTGGGCAGTGAGGGAAAGGTATCGTCCCTGTCCATGATTACTGGTCCACGCATCGGTGGTCAGGTGGACCTTGCTACTAACGGCGTTTAGTAGCGCATGTTTTATTTTGCCCTCAACATGTTTCTGCAGGGCAGGGACGGCTCGCCTGCTGAAATAAAAGCGGCTGGGCACGTTGTATTGGGGGACTGCCAATGCCATTAAGTCCCGGAAGGTGTCAGTGTCCACCAGCCTGAATGACAGCATTTCAACTGCCAGAAGTTTGGCAATGCCAGCATTCAGAGACTGTGCTCGGGGATGGTTTGCCGAGTAAGGGCGCCTTTTATCCCATGCCTGTGCTACCGATGGCTGTGATGGATGGGAACGTGCTGCTATGGGTGTAATCTGACAGGGTCTCCGGACAACAATGGCAGAGGTTCTTCCTTGGCGATCCTGTGAGGAAGCCGAACCAGCAGTGTGTGAGCTGGAGGAAGAGGGCCCAACACGAACTGAAGAGGTGGTAGGTGGTGCTGTACGTTGGCCTACGTCTTCAGGGTGTCTCTGCAACTCCAACTCGTGCTTGGTGCGCACATGTTTCCACATATTTGTGGTATTGAGGTTGCTGACATTTCTCCCTCTTTTGACTCTCTGATGACAAAGCTTGCATTTGACAAAGCAAATGTCATCTGCAACTGTGTCAAAAAAGGACCACGCACTGCAACTCTTGTGAGCGCCCGGTTTGCCTTTGGAAGGAGGAATGCTCCTAACGGGTGCCGAAGTGGAGGGTACAGGCAACCAAGTCTTCCCCCTCCCTCTGCCTCCTGTTTTGGCCGGTAGGGGAATCTCTTCCTCCGAGCTGCTCCCACCACCTTCCTGTTGCTCACGCCATGATGGGTCAAGGACCTCATCATCTTCCCTCCCCTCTTCAAACAGCTGCTTCTCCGGGGTTGTCTCGCCTGCACCGTACGCACCAGAAAGTGGCAACTGAGTCTCGTCATCATCTGATGCGTACTGAGGTGTGCTGACCATAGGCACTGGCCCACTCGCCTCTTCAGATTCAGAGGGACAAAGAAGTTGCGCATCACTGCATACTCCCTCTTCTTCACATTCAGGAATGCTGCTTGGCTGGCCCCCTCTTTCCAAGCCAACAGATTCCGAGAACAGAAGTAGAGACTGTGATGGCTCCTGTCTATGTCTCTCTGACTGCCTGGGCACTTTGGCAGGTGGTGAAGAGACAGATGGTTGCTCTTCGGTGCTCTGACCCTGAGAGGATGCGGAAGTAATTGAAGTCGATGCGTTAGCTGCCATCCATCCGACAACGGCTTCAATTTGTTCCTCCCGCAGCAGTGGGGTACGTTGAGGTCCTACAAAGCTGCGCATAAAGGACTGTTGCCTGCTAAAACTGGGGGATGCTGATCCACTGGTGCCCGCAGCAGGCCCAGAATCCCCACGTCCTCTACCTGTAGAATCCCCACGTCCTCTCCCTGCAGAATCCCCACGTCCTCTCCCTGCTGAAACCCCACGCCCACGCGCCTTACTCCCTGCCTTCTTCATCTTGCAAGACTGCTTAAGATAGGCAAAAAAGTACAAAGGGGGGCCTTAGTGTGCTTATTCCTGAACAGCTGGTTACAGGTACAAGAAACACTAATTTTATGAAGTGTGTGTGTGTGTGGACTAGACTTTAATAGGAGCTGATGTGGCCTACACAAGTTCAAAATGTAGTGTTTTGTGAACTTTTTTTGTGGTTTCTTTGTTGGAAACAAACTCAAAGTATGTGAACAAAGAATTGAAACTGATAGTATCACCAACTTTTTGGAGCTATTACAATGCAGGCAGGTAACCTACAATGCAAAAGATGAGGCTCCAAAAAAATTGGGTAATACTAATCTGGCTGCGCCGGCAGGGCACAAGCCAGAAAAAAAGGCTCCTCTATCTACTCCTATATAGTGTTTGCAACCAACCAATGTTGATGGATACGGATGGATGCACACTAATAGGAGAAGAAAAAATGAGCTGCACTCAAAGACAAATATGTGTGAGGCAGTGACGCACGTTGAGCGTCCTACAACCAGACGTAGCTGCAGGACACTCTACTCAGCGTGAGCTGCACTCACACACAGTCAGAGGCCTCTCAGACAGCCGTCAACAGTGCAGCTAAGTGGGCACTGGCACTGACAGGCTGCAGAAAGGCTCCGCTGTGTACTCCTTTATAGTGTTTGCAACCACCGTAGATGGAGACGGATGGATGCACACTAATAGAAGAAAAAATGAGCTGCACTCAAATAAAAATATGTGTGAGGCACTGACGCACGCTGAGCGTCCTACAGCCAGACGTAGCTGCAGGACACACTACTCAGCGTGAGCTGCACTCACACACAGTCAGAGACCTCTCAGACAGCCGTGAACAGTGCAGCAAAGTGGACACTAGCACTGAAAGGCTGCAGAAAGGCTCCGCTGTCTACTACTAGTGTTTGCAACCAACGTATATGGATACGGATGGAAGCACACTAGATTGAAATTATGTAAAAAATGCAGCTCAAAAATTAAAAGATGTATGAGGCAGCAGTGATCACACTGGGTGGCCTACAGCCTGACGTGGCTGCAGGACCCACTCCACAGCGTGAGCTGCACTCACACAGCCCTTGCAGACAGCTGTGAACACTGCTGCTAGGGCAAAGAAGGCTACAGTGGTGGTTTATGTAGCCTGGGTAAAGCACTAGATGTTTGGTGGAATCGCTATTTCTAACTGTCCCTCACAGTCTTCTACAGCAGCCTGTCCCTAACTGAATTCACAGCAGAGTGACCAGAAATGGCGGCTGCGGTGGCTTTTATAGTGCATCATGACATCATTTCGGCAGCCAATCACAGCCATGCCAATAGTTAACATGCCTACATGCCTAACAGGATGTGCCCACACTTCGGAGGATTCCCATTGGCTTAATCAAAGCAAGCAGGCTCATAGCATGATGGGAACTTCCTATTCCGATTCCGATTCCGGAATCCGATATGACAAAAGTATCGGAACTAAGTATCGGAATTCCGATACCGCTAATATCGGCCGATACCCGATACTTGCGGTATCGGAATGCTCAACACTACTCACAAGCAATCCCCGCATACTTATTGGCTGTGTAACAGTCGCCAAAGATAGGGGGCAGTAATTCAAGTAGATCAAGCACCTCCCATTGCTCGCTGAGTTACAAGCACATTCAAGCACCATTAAACTTGAGTGAGTATCACCGAGCACGTTAGCTCATCCTTGGTAATAGAGCATTGTGCATAAATTCTTACATTGCCTTCTTTTTTCAAGCTGCAAGAAATGTTATCTTTTGTATACTGTTTTTACATACACAAACTCGCCACAAAATAAAAGATACGGTAACTCAATAAAAGAAAAACTGTTCAATATCCAAAATATGTTTGAAATAGATAAAAAAAAAATCGCATTTTTTATGTGTTGTGAGGTTATCTTGAGTATTAAAGAGCCAGATTCCAGAAGCAATTCATTTTAAACAGAAGAAAAGATCCATTATATTCCTGCTAATGTTGCTGTGTTTTTTTAGTGGGTGGGTTTATTGCCTGAAACTTATGTCAGCAATGTCCAGGTGAAACTCCTCCAAAGCAGTTCTATGTGCCAAAAGAATGTTGACTTTCCTGATCTGTTCACCAGTACAAGTACTAAGCCAACAAGTAGATAAAAATGCTTCACAGATATCATAGACAGTGAAACTCTTCACATGTTGTGGAACATAATTTAGAAATGTTGAATATGAATGGTAAAGTAAAACTGAACAAGATTTTTGTGCATTGATCTACAGAACGGAATGTCTATGCCTCTAGTTAAAATCTAAGGCCCTGATTCATCAATAATGACATTGATAAGTGGTCATGGTGGAGTCAAAGGTATCTGTTTCATTAAGAGGCATAATGAATCAGCCATGTCTTAAAAGTGGCATGTGACATCATTCTCCTGGAAACAAATATTACACCAAGGACTGGAGTAAAATATTTGCTGCAATGTATGCCAGAACTCTTCATGAATTCGCAACTCACCTCACCCTGTCCAGTCCCTGTTTTAGCTCTGCTTATTCTGACAGAGCTAGTCATAACTGAAAACGTCAATTATCACAAAGTTTTAATGCAACGCAAAATTTTGCAACTTTTCAAATTGTTTTAAGTCAGATTTATGTTATGAGCACTTTGATGAATCGGGGCCTATGCAATCAAAACCAAAGGAAAAAATGTGACAGTAATATCTGTAACGACACTGCATATATTCTTAAAGGGAACCTGTCACCCCCCAGGGTGTTTTTCAGTTAAAGAGCCACCTTCAGCAGCACTAAGGCTGCATTCTGTGAAGGTGGCTCTTCTGTTTCTGACCCCTAGTAACGCTGAAATATCGACTTTTATAACTAGCTCCTCATACCTGTAATGTGTCCCATAGGTATGGTGTGTCCCCCTGTATCAGCCGCCTACCATCTGTCCATCATGCCTGTCCTGTGTCTCGGCGCCGCCCACCATCTGTCCATCATGATGCCCCTGTGTGTCGCTGCCTCCTTCTGTTTTGAATGCAGGCGCCTGCGCTGTGACAAGAGTTCTCGGCCATGCGCAGTGTGCACTGCCTGAGAACCAACATCAGGCTATTGCGCCTGTGTTGTGGAGGCCCCAGATCCCGCCCCACAGTGTGTTATGATGTATTCACACTGCGGCGCCGAGGCACCGGACAGGCATGATGGACAGATCGTAGGCGGCTGATACAGGGGGACAGAACATACCTATGGGACACATTACAGGTATGAGGAGCTAGTTATAAAAGTCGATATTTCAGCATTACTAGGGGTCAGAAAAAGAAGAGCCACCTTCACAGAATGCAGCCTTAGTGCTGCTGAAGGTGGCTCTTTAACTGAAAAACTCCCTGGGGGGGGGTTGACAGGTTCCCTTTAATTAGGCCAGATGTATTTTTCTTTGGTGGGTTAAGAGACATAAGACATTATTCAAATGAGCCTGAACGTTGATTCTTGAATTGATTATTCTGTTGCTACCCTTGGAGGACAAGGATGCAGGGTCATTGGACAGTTGATACTTGCTAATTTGTTCATTACCCATTGTATAAGTCCATGTAGCCTGTTGACCTGCAAACAGTGAAGGACAAACTATGCAGATTTATTAAATACTCAAACAATGAGAGTTGACCTCATCCCATCTTCCTCCTGACCTGTGGATGATGGCCTGTAGGACAGATGTGGGTATAAAAAAGGACCTTCATCCTTCTGCAGAGAGACTCTACAGAACAGTGACCAGGACACCATGGCTCAAACCGGAGGGATACAGATTTAAAACATTTTGCAGGAAACCAGCTTAAGGAACACAGATCCAATCCATTGACCATCACTGAACCTATGGGGACTTTCAGAGAAGTCAGGTTGGGATTATCTGGTCACCTGGTTCCAGAGAGACATTCGGAGAAGCTATGTTGGGTCCATCCAGTCACCTGGCTTGATGGAAACGTTCAGAGAAGTCAGATTGGAACCATCAGGTCACCTAGCCCCATGGTAATGTTCAGAGAATCAGAACACCTAGACATGTACCTCAATGGACTGTCAGCTTCCTAAGCTTGTTGTTACCTAATCTTTGTGAGTGCTCACCAAAAGCGAGGTACCACTGGTGGGAGTAGTCGGAACTGGAAGCCCTGAAATTGCAGATGCTATAACCTCGGCTAGCCAGAGGAAGGGTGAGACTCGGATTTGCACCACCTTATGAACTTGCTGGAACTGTACTATATGTTATTGTCTGTTTGTTCAATAAAGTATTGGCACACTGTTTTACCCTCACCCTGTGTTGTCTGAGTAGTTTTCTGTCCACAGCTAAGGAGAGCAGGAGTTCATTGAGATAAAGGCAGCCAGGCCAGCGGACGAGACCCCTAACTGACCCTCATGTCTCCACAATAGCAGTTACTGGTTTACAGCACCATTATACTTCTGGGATATGTTTTTAGAAGAGAAAAAAGTACAACATGCAGAATTTTTTTAACAACTGACACATAAGGGAAAACAGGTACACCCTGTGAGTCTGTTTGAATCAGTTATTCAATGGAAATGCTTTAGACATGTATTCTATTTTACTACTTCTAAAAAGAGAACATATCCTCATATTATTTGTACAGTATCTTCCTGATTCTTATATACATACACATTTATGGCTGCTTCACATTTCTGTGCAAATTGGTCGGAACATGGACTGCAATGCACAGAATGGATTTGGCTCTCCAGACCTGAAAGTCACAGCCCCACAGATATACGTGAAGCTGTTATGCTCGGGTCAGGAGACTTGCGACCAGTCTGTGCATTGGGGTCCGTACTCTGACCGATTTGCATGGAAGTCTGAAGCAGTCATTAGGCAGGTTTCACATTTGCGTCTGTTTGCGCAGCGTTTCATCCACAGCAATCCGCATGTGTCATGTTTCCCTATCTTTAACATGGTGTACGCAGGGGCATGCATTTCCATCAGTTCGCATATGTCAGCGTATGCATGCGTTGTTTTTCGGTGTGCGATGGGGTCCAGCGAATGCAACATGTTGGATTTTTGGAAGCGGCAAAAATCTGTCAAATATGCTCATTCATGCGCATGCAGATGAGTGCGTCAAATAAGCGCATTACTGTCTATGTGAACACATGCGTGCGCAAGGACATGCACCCCAGTCCACCACCCCTGCTCAGTCCACCAACCCTGCCCACTACAGCACCCCTAATGCGGCCCAGTCCAGCACCATGCCAGAGGACTGCTACATAGCCCAGGACTCCCACTTGGCCCAGAAAAGCAAAGTCCAAAAAAAAATCTTGGCCTCAGGACCAAAACCAGGAGCCAAAAAAATCTTCCCACCTTGAACCCACCATCTCCACCCTCACCTACCAATTTGTCACTACCTTCACTTGTGTCTCTGTCTGTTCCTTTCAATTCCCATGATTCCACTTTGTCATCTATCCTCAATGTCTCCACTGCCATCCCTGATTCAATCCTTCAATTGGTTGCCCCTTCCCCTGTAGACCCTTCCCCTGTAACCCCATCCTTATTAACTACCACCCAATCCTCACAGCTCCACACACCCAAGGTCCTACCCATTTCACCCTCACGTAAACCCCAAAGAAAAAATAAATCATCCTGACCTTAACCCTTTTTTTGTTAAAAATGTTGTAAATAAAAGTTGTTGTATTTTGTTACCACTATACCTTGTTTTTATTTTAATCTTTCTGCGCCGCCGCCGACACAAACACACTTGTTTTCTGAGGTAAGTACAACACAAACACACTTTTTTTGGGAGGGAAGGTAGTTAATAATTAAATCAGGAAACATTAGAGGTCAATAATTACAAGTACATGTTAACAACACAGGTACATTTAAACATACACTACCGTTCAAAAGTTTGGGGTCACCCAGACAATTTTGTGTTTTCCATGAAAACTCATACTTTTATTAATCAAATGAGTTGCCAAATGAATTTAAAATCTAGTCCAGACATTGACAAAGTTTGAAAAACAGATTTTTATTTGAAATAATAATTTTCTCCTACAAACTTTGCTTTCGTTAGAGAATGCTCCCTTTGCAGTAGTTACACCATTAGCATTGCAGACCTTTGGCATTCTAGCAGTTAATTTGCTGAGGTAATCTGGAGAAATTTCACCCCATGCTTCCATAAGCCTCTCCCACAAGTTGGTTTGGCTTGATGGGCACTGTCATCCAACAGCGATGGAGCAACCTTGCAGGCTTCACAGGCTGGGGAAGAGGCAGCTGGTCCATCAGGTTTTCCCCTCTCCCAGCCCTCTCCCTCTGCTTTTGCTGGGTCTTCTTGTCAGTGACAGAGGGCCTGGGAGAGGTTAGGCATGCCTGAGTTTCTGCAATTAAGCGCTGTCTTCCAGGATGGGATTATGTTGATTGCTGACAGAGTGAAGAGTGGGTTCAAGGAAGTCAATAAACGCCTTGACCTCCTGGAAGGCGACCTTGAGAGACCGGCACAACATTTTTTCTCTGCAATTGAGCGAAGCGTGTCGGAAAACCTTATGCCTCAACTCCAGCTTAACGTCATGAAGGCCTGCCAGGTTGCTTACAGCCATGCATTACAGCAGCAGCAGCAGCAGTCCCAGCAGCAGTCACAATTCTACAATTAACAGGCCAGAGGATATTACCAGCAGTCAACCTACTTTCCAGCTCCCACAGCACCGAACTTTCCGCCACCGCCATCGCCTCCAGTTCACCGAGCGACCAGGCTGCCAAGTTCATCAACCATGCAGCCGGCTGCATCCACCATGCTCCAGAGTCCAGCACCCATGCAGCCAGGAGTATCAATGATGCTGCCCAGTTCACCACCCCTGCCCAGTCCACTACCCCTGCCCACTGCAGCACCCCTGCAGCCAGCAGTATCAACAATGCGGCCCAGTACAGCGCCATGCAAGATGACTGCTACAGAGCCCAGCACTCCCACTCAGCCAAGAAAAGCGAGGTCCAAAAAAAAAAATCTTGGCACCAGGACCAAAACCTGGAGACAAAAAACTATGTCCACATTGAACCCACTACTTCCACCCTCACCTACCAATTTGTCACTACCTTCCCTTGTGTCTCTGTCTGCTCCTTGCTGTTTGTCTATCAATTCCCATGATTCCACTTTGTCATCTATCCCCAATGTCTCCACTGCCAACCCTGATCCATTCTTTTAATTTTTGTTGCCCCTTCCTCTGTAGACCCTTCCCCTGTAACCCCTTCCTCATCAACTACCACCCAATCCTCACAGCTCCACACCCCCAAGGTTCTCCCCATTTCACCCTCGCGTAAACCCCAAAGAAAAAACAAATCACCCCAACCTTAACCATTTTTTTTTGTAAAAGTGTTGAAAATAAGTTGTGAAAGTGTTGAAAATAAAAGTTGTATTTTGTTAGCACTTAAACTCTTTATGCGCTGCCGCTGCCGACCCAAACACACTTTATTTTTGAGGGCAGGTAGATTATATTTAACTCAGCAAACACTAGTGGTAAATTTTTACATTACATGTACATTTTAACATCACAGGTACATTTAAACATAACAGGTATGTAATATTTTACATTACAGGTATGTTTTAAACATAACAGGTATAAAACATAACAAGTACATTTAATTTGGCGGGTTACATCATTTCGTCTTGCAATGCGACACGTCCATTATTTGAAACAAAGTAAGCGGCAAACTCAGCCCTCATTTGGGCAACCTCCACTGTGGTTATCAGAGGGTGAAACTGGTAATCATGCAATGTAACAGGTTCCTCAGATTGTAAGCTTGGTTTCTCTTTTACCATGATGTAGTTGTGCAGAACAACACATGATTTCACAACCTCAACAATAGTGTCAAGTTTTAGATTAATGGAAGTGCACAAAATGCGCCAATTCGATACCAGCAATTCAAATGCACACTCCACGGTTCTTCGTGCCCTTGTCAGTCTGTAGTTGAAATGGTTTTTTTTTTGTGATTTAAGTTTCGACTTGAGTATGGTTTAATGAGGTTGGCACACATTTGGAACACCTCATCACCAACAACAACAAAAGGCATTGGCGGTCCATCAGTGTTGGGAAGAGGTCGTGGTGGAAAATTAATATCATTCCCATACAGACGTTGGCCCATGTCTGAGTTTTTAAACGTCTGCGAGTCATTGCCTCATCCAAATGAGCCAATGTCCATGGCAACAAATCTACACTCGGCATCCGCAATAGTCATTAGAACAATGGAAAAATATTTTTTTATAATTGAAGTACTCTGTTCCACTTCCAGCTGGTTTCATAATCCTAATGTGTTTGCCGTCCACAGCCCCCACACAGTTAGGAAAATTAAAAACTTTCTGGAATGTGGAAGCATTTTCAATACAAAGTTCACTTGTGGGTTGGGGGAGGAATTCTTGCCGCAGAATGCCAACTAAAGCACAACAAGTGTCTACAATAATCCCACAAAGGGTAGATACTCCAATTCGGAATTGGAAATGTAACGATGACACTGTCTCTCCAGTAGCCAGGAATTTGCAGAAAAGAAAATGAAAAACAAAAATCAGTACACTGGTTAGGGATAGGGTAGGGTTAGGGTTATTTGTGACACAGTTTCTTTTTCAATACTACGCACCTCAGGGTGACCAAGAGACGTTCATCAGCAGGAATTGCTCAACAGAGCTGTGTGTGCAGCCTGGCGATGGATCCTTGGACACGTAGCAGAGAGTCATGGAAGCTCCATTGCAACACCCTCGTGTAGTCAAAAACTTCTCCGCGTTTTGCTGCAGCTCGGTGTACAAGGAGTGGTAGGCTCCACGGCTCTCTCGGAGTTCAAGGATGGGGTGTTGCCAATAGCGACGACGTCATCTCAATCTTTCTTTTCTTGTGTGTTCTGGACAAGCAAAAATCCAGATCTTGTAGGAAGCTGTCCACGTCAAGATCCATCTTGTAGCTAGATACAGCGGTCAAAGACGAGGATTTCCTCAGTGCAGTGTGTATGTATGTATGTGTATATATATATATATATATATATATATATGAACAACGACAAAGCAAAGTCCAGCAATATCGTGAGCAATCCAGGATGCTGTTAAAAATTTTTTTCTTTTTATTCATAAATCCATTAAAATGCAATGGTCCAAGCAGTTCAAAACAGCAATAATGCAGGAAAGTTGTGCAGATAGGACTACGCGTTTCAGCGGTAGAACCCGCCTTCTTCACGGTCCAGAATCTGTATGGATGGACTCCTACTTCCAGATCCGGGCACAACGGAGTTAACCAGGTCAGCTGAGGTTCCAGGTGGTTCACAGGAGTGAGCTGGTCTACATTGTTGGATTTATATATATATATATCCCATGAGACACACCCACTGGTTGTCTGATGTCAAGGAAAAAGCTACTGTAAAAAATTGGAAATTTCTAACGCATGCACATAAAAAACGCAAATGAATGCAAAAACAAATACACACGTATGCAAACGCTGAGTTTTTTTGGTGTCATCCATAAGATCATGCGGATAAAAATGCTGCGTTAACATGCACTTGGATGCGTTTTTGCATGCATTTTGGAATGCGGATGATACCCTGCGGACTCAAACACAAATGTGAACCTAGCCTTAGTTATATATGGAAAACAAGTAAGGATAAGTCCAGCTTAATGAACAGACAATCTTCATTTATTAAAATGTGAGGAAAAAAATGAATAACAGGTTAAAATCTTTGTAACATCTACACATTTCAGGTGCTCATAGCACCCTTAGTCATCAGGAGCCATGATATGAGCATTTGAAATGCGTAGATGTTACGAAGATTTTATAATGTTATTTGTTTTGTACTCACATATTAATAAATTAAAATTGTCGATGAAGCTGGAGTTATCCTTCTTTGTCTTACAAATGGCATTTGGCTTGAAACACTGTCCATGATTCAATTTGCGTCTAAATTCCACAATGGTGCGCTGGATGCTTTTTCTACTACTTAGTAACAGTAAATATACATTATCATAAATATGACATAGTCAACATTATTTTTCTTTTGTGCCATAAATTGCCAGTAGTTTTCTACTGGATGAGGTCCTGAATAGTGATGGGCGAGCACTGAAATGCTTGGGTGCTCGTTGTTCCGGTCGAGCAAATTGTAATACTCGGGTACTTGGACAGAACAACAAGCCCAATGTAAGTCTATGGGGGACCCGAGCATTTTTACTGCGATCTCCCCGGGGGTCCTTTTAAGGTCTACAAACGTTAGAAAATGATGGAAACACTGCTCAAATGACACAGGGACA
The DNA here is from genome assembly GCF_039654945.1 of Dendrobates tinctorius. NCBI lineage: Eukaryota > Metazoa > Chordata > Amphibia > Anura > Dendrobatidae > Dendrobates > Dendrobates tinctorius. Next base: position 5,493,678 of record NW_027361793.1, read on the forward strand.
TCATGGGGATCGCCCCTGGAAGCATTCCCAACTCCTAGTTCACAGCTTTAAACAATGTTTTCAGAGTTTCATGCCATTTTTACCAGTGCACCAAAAAACATGCCAAAATGAAACCAAAAAGAATTTTGCTGGGAAATATGTTAAGGTACATCCTATCCAGGTTAATGACTTGTATATAAGGCAAAATAAATAACCCCAAACCAAATATTCCTCCCTCACTTGGGCTATGTTCAGATGCTGCGTTTTTAAAGCGTTTTTGAACTTTAACCCCTTTCTGCCATGAGACGTACTATCCCGTCCATGTGCCCTGGGACTTAATTCCCAGGGACGGGATAGTACGTCATAGCGATCAGCGGCGCCCACGTGGTGAGTGCCGCTGATCGCGGCCGGGTGTCAGCTGATTATCACAGCTGACACCCGGCACAATGTGTCAGGGGCGGTCACGGACCGCCCCCGACACGTTAACCCCTTGTACACCGAGATCAAACACGATCACGGTGTACCGGGGGTTAAAGGGAAGCATCGTCAGGGAGGGGGCTCCCTCCGTGCTTCCCTGAGCCCCCCACAGCAGCGCAATGTGCAGCGCTGCTGCGGGGGGCTCTTTCCCTACAGGCCCCCGGATCCAAGATGGCGACGGGGACCTTCGGGGGCCTGTAGGGAGCAGACTTCCTCACTGCCTGCAAAGCGCAGGCATGAGGAAGTCTGCAGCAGTGCCTGTGACAGATCGCTGATCTGTCACAGTGATCTGTGATGTGACAGATCAGCGATCTGTCACAGGACAGTGATGTCCCACCTGGGACAATGTAATAAAGTTTAAAAAAAGTGTAAAAATAATTTTAAAAAAATCGCTAAATAAATTAATAAAAAAAAAAAATATTCCCCAATAAATTCATTTTTTGAAAATAAAAAAAAACAATAAAAGTACACATATTTGGTATCACCGCGTCCGTAACGACCCGCCCTATAAAACTGTCCCATTTGTTAACCCCTTTAGCGAACCCCTTAAAAAATAAAAATACATTATTTTTTGCTTCGTTTTGTATTATTATCATACCACCGAACAAAAAGTGCAATAACGCGCGATCAAAAAGACGCATATAAATATCCAAGGTACCGCTGAAAACGTCAGCTTGTCCCGCAAAAAACGAGCCACCATACAGCATCATCCGCAAAAAAATAAAAAAGTTATAGCTCACAGAATAAAGTAATGCAAAAATAATTATTTTTTATATAAAACAGTTTTCATTGCATAAAACCGCCAAAACAAAAAAAAAAGACCTAAATGAGGTATCGCTGTAACCGTACCGACCAAAGAATAAAACCGCTTTATCAATTTTACCGCACACGGAACGGTGTAAACGCACCCCCCCAAAAGAAATTCATGAAACACTGGTTTTTGTTCATTCTGCATCCCAAAAATCAGAATAAAAAGTGATCAAAAAATGTCACGTGCCCAAAAATGGTACCTATAAAAATGTCAACTCGTCCCGCAAAGAATAAGACCTCACATGACTTGGTGGGTCAAAATGCGGAAAAATTATAGCTCTCAATATGTGGTGATGCAAAAACTATTTTTACAATAAAAGGCGTCTTTTAGCGTGTGACAGCTGCCAAACATAAAAATGCCATAAATAGTAAATCAAACCCCCCCGTTATCACCCCCTTAGTTAGGGAAAAATAATAAAATAAAAAAATGTATTTATTTCCATTTTCCCATTAGGGTTAGGGCTAGGGTTAGGGTTAGGGTTGGGCTAGGGTTAGGGCTAGGGTTAGGGTTAGGGCTAGGGTTAGAGTTAGGGCTAGGGCTAGGGTAAGGGCTAGGGTTAGTGCTGAGATTAGGGTTAGGGGTGTGTTGGGGTTAGGGTTGGAGTTATAATTGGGTGGTTTCCACTGTTTGGGCACATCAGGGGCTCTCCAAATGCAGCATGGTGTCTGATCTCAATTCCAGCCAATTCTGCATTGAAAAAGTCAAATGGTGCTCCTTCCCTTCCAAGCTCTGCCATGCGCCCAAACAGTGTTTTACCCCCACATATAGGGTATCAGCATACTCAGGACAAATTGCAAAACAACTTTTGGGGTCAATTTTCTCCTGTTACCCTTAGGAAAATAAAAAAAATGGGGCAAAAATATCATTTTTGTGGAAAGAAAAGATTTTTTATTTTCACGTCCAGGGGTTATAAACTTCTGTGAAGCCCTTGGGGGTTCAAAGTGCTCACCAAACATCTAGATAAGTTCTGTGGGGGTTTATTTTCCACTGTTTAGGTACATCAGGGGCTCTCCAAAAGCAACATGACACCTGCAGACCATTCCATCAAAGTCTGCATTTCAAAACGTCACTACTTCCCTTCCGAGCCCCGACGTTTGCCCATACAGTAGTTTTCTCCCACATATGAGGTATCGGCGTACTCAGGACAAATTGGACAACAACTTTTGTGGCCCAATTTCTCCTTGTACCCTTGGGAAAATGAAAAAATTGGTGACTAAAAGATCATGTTTGTGGAAAAAATACGATTTTTTTATTTTCACGCACGGGCGTTATAAATTTCTGTGAAGCACTGGGGGTTCAAAGTGCTCACCACACATCTAGATAAGTTCCTTGGGGGGGTCTAGTTTCCAAAATGGTGTCATTTGTGGGGGGTTTCTACTGTTTTGGTACATCAGGGGCTTTCCAAACACGACATGGTGTCCGATCTCAATTCCTGCCAAAAAACGTCAAATGGCGCTGCTTCCCTTCCGAGCTCTGCCATGCGCCCAAATAGTGGTTTACCCCCAATGTGGGGTATCAGTGCACTCAGGACAAATTGCACAATATCTTTTAGGGTCCTGTTACCCTTGGAAAAATAAAAATTGGGGGTGAAAAGATCATTTTTGTGGAAAAAATATGATTTTTTTAATTGTACGGCTGTATGTTATAAACTTCTGTGAAGCCCTTGGGGGTTCAAAGTTCTCACCACACATCTAGATAAGTTCCTTGGGGGGTCTAGTTTCCAAAATGGTGTCATTTGTGGGGGGTTTCCACTATTGTGGTACATCAGGGGTTTTCCAATCGCGACATGGTGTCCGATCTTAATTCCAGCCAAAAACGTCAAATGGCGCTGCTTCCCTTCTCAGCCCTCCAATGCACCCAAATAGTCATTTACACCCACATATGGGGTATCAGCATACTCAGGACAAATTGCACAATAACTTTTAGGGTCCTGTTACCCTTGGAAAAATAAAAATTGGGGGTGAAAAGATCATTTTTGTGGAAAAAATATGATTTTTTAATTGTACCGCTGTACGTTATAAACTTCTGTGAAGCCCTTGTGGGTTCAAAGTTCTCACCACATATCTAGATAAGTTCCTTGGGGGGTCTAGTTTCCAAAATGGGGTCACTTGTGGGGGGTTTCCACTTTTTAGGTACATCAGGGGCTCTCCAAACGCGACATGGCGTCCGTTCTGAATTCCAGCCAATTTTGCATTGAAAAAGTCAAACGGCGCTCCTCCCTTCTGAGGTCTGCCATGCGCCGAAACAGTGGTTCCTCCCCACAAATTGCACAATAACTTTTGCAATCCAATTTCTCCTGTTACCCTTGGTAAAATAAAAAAAATTGAACCTGAAGTATTTTTTTGGGTGAAAAAAAGTTAAATGTTCATTTTTTTTAAATATTCAAAAAATTCCTGTGACGCACCTAAAGGGTTAATAAACTTCTTGAATGTGGTTTTGAGCACCTTAAGGGGTGCAGTTTTTAGAATGGTGTCACTTTTGGGTATTTTCTATCATATAGACCCCTCAAAGTGGCTTCAAATGTGATGTGGTCCGTAAAAATAAAATGGTGTTAAAAAATGAGAAATCGCTGGTCAATTTTTAACCCTTATAACTTCCTAACAAAAAAAAATTTTGGTTCCAAAATTGGGCTGATGTAAAGTAAACATGTGGGAAATGTTATTTACACTGTGTTCCAAATTATTATGCAAATTGGATTTAAGTGTCATAAAGATGTAATTTTTTGTTTATCAAATAAACTCATAGATGGTATTGTGTATCAGGTCTCTTTGGATCACTGAAATCAATCTCAAATGCCTGTGATAATTAGTTTACCAGGTGAGCTCAATTAATGGAAAGCTACTTAAGAATGATGTTCCACATTATTAAGCAGGGCACAGGTTTCAAGGAATTTAGGAAATAAAAAGGATCTCTCTGCTGCTGAAAAGCATCAAATAGTGCAATGCCTTGGTCAAGAGATGAAAACATTAGATATTTCCCAAAAACTTAAACGTGATCATTGTACTGTTAAGAGATTTGTGGTTGATTCTGAGCACAGACATGTTTGTGCTGATAAAGGCAGAATGAGGAAGGTTTCTGCCAGGCAAGTTCATTGGATTAAGAGAGTGGCTGCTAAAAAGCCATTACAAACCAGAAAACAGATATTTAAAGCTGCTGGTGCCTCTGGAGTCCCTCGAACTTCAAGGTGTAGGATCCTTCAAAGGCTTGCTGTGGTGCATAAATCTACTATTCGGCCACCCCTAAATAGTGTTCACAAGCAGAAATGGTTGCAGTGGGCCCAGACATACATGAAGACTAATTTTCAAACAGTCTTGTTTACTGATGAGTGTCGAGTAACCCTGGATGGTCCAGATGGATGGAGTAGTGGATGGTTGGTGGATGGCCACTATGTCCCAAAAAGGCTGCGACGTCAGCAAGGAGGTGGAGGAGTAATGTTTTGGGCCGGAATCATGGGGAAACAGCTGGTAGGGCCCTTTAAGGTTCCTGAAGGTGTGAAAATGACCTCTGCAAAATATATAGAGTTTCTGACTGACAGCTGTCTTCCATGGTATAAAAAGCAGAAACGTGCCTTCAGAAGCAAAATCATCTTCATGCATGACAATGCACCGTCTCATTGTCATGTCGGACGCTGTTCACACCACAGCATCCGGCAGGCAGAGGTAGTTCCACCTACAGCTACTATAGCCTCAGTGGCGCCGGTTTGATCTTCAGGCTCTCGGGGGTTAATTCTGCTGGAGACCAGGTTGGAAGGTTAGTCACGCCCACGGTCTTTAAATAGTCATACTGGCATATGGGCGTCGCCGATTATAGCTTGTGTTTCATACCAAGTGGTTCCGGTCTGGAGTGGAGGTGTTCAAGAGAGAGAGATTCATATCTGGTGTCGTATGATCCGTCGTTATCCTTTCTCCTTCCCATATTTGTGTTTAGTTGTGCCCTGTTCACATTACTGTTTATTCCTGTGTGTGTGCGGCGCAGTGCAGTTTAAGTTCTCCCTGTCTGTCATTATTTGTGTGGGAGGTTTGGTGGTGTGACTCCTCACTGGGTGGAGGGTGGAGGGTTAAGTGCAGGGCTGAGCAGGAGATAAGGAAAGGTCGGAGGCTCAGGCATTTGCACCTTCAGCAAAAACCCTGGGTTGAGGGTCAGACAGGGTTTCCCCTAGTAAAAGGGACACCACAGGGGCCCCGGGTATTACAGCCTTAGTAGAACTAAGCCCCTGTGACATTATAATCGGCCCACATTTTTTCAGGAGTCCATGGATCCATTAGATTCCATAACCCGCCAGTTGGCGGCGCTGTCCATACAGGTCTCCGAGTTGAAAGGGGCAGTTCAGCAGCAGGGCCTGGTAGTAGCAAAGGTGCAAACGGCATCTGCAGGTATCGGTGCAGAGCCGAAGTTTCCGCTGCCAGAACGATTTTCAGGCGATCGCAGCAAATTTGTCATATTTCGGGAGGCCTGCAAATTATACTTCCGCATGCGGCCAATATCCTCAGGTAATGAGGCCCAGCGAGTAGGGCTGGTGTTGTCATTACTGAGTGGTGACCCCCAAGCATGGGCATTTTCCTTACCAGCTGACTCTGCTACATTTCATTCGGTCGATAATGTTTTTTCTGCCCTCGGGCTCATTTACGATGACCCTGACCGACTGGCTCTAGCGGAATCTAAAATCCGCGCCCTCCGCCAGGGGGAGCGCTTGGCAGAAGACTATTGTTCGGAATTTCGCCGCTGGGCTGTAGACACGCAGTGGAATGACCCAGCACTGCGGAGCCAGTTTATTCATGGGGTATCAGGGAGGGTGAAACAAGCCCTCCTGATGTATGAGACTCCGGCATCATTGGAGTCTGCCATGAGTTTGGTGATACGTATTGATCGCCGTTTTCGTCAGGGGGCACAGGAGACGCTACCTCTGGGGGAAAACAGAGGTGCAGGTGTGGTTGAAGTAGATGAGTCCCCTGAACCTATGCAGATTGCTGGCGTGGCACAGGTTCAGCCTCGCGCTCCGGGATTCCGGAAGCCCGGAGCATGTTTCTACTGTGGTAAAGGAGGTCATTATGTTAACGTTTGCCCGGTACTACCTAAGAGGGTCACACCGGCGGAAAACTGTTAAGCTCAGAGGGTATGGAGGAGACCCAACTGAGCGTATGCATATCCTCCATGATGGTATCTCAATGTATGCTCCCTGCCAAGGTTATTATCGCCGGCAGAGAGCTACCTATATCAGTGTTTGTGGATAGCGGTTCCGCCACCAATCTCATAGATGAGGAGTTTGCACACACCGCCGGGTTTAAGATCGAAAAACTTCCTCACCCCATACAGGTGGTGACCATTAATGCTGTTCCCCTCCCTCAAGGGGAGATTACTGAGTTTGTGGCAGAGGTGAAACTCCACATTGGGGTCCTACATTCTGAGTCGGTTACATGTAGGGTCCTCCGTAATCTCCCAGCTCAAATGGTCCTGGGTTTTCCATGGCTGTCCAGGCACAACCCGGTAATTGATTGGAAAACTCAGGACATAGTACAATGGAGTGGTTTCTGCCAAGACAATTGCTTGGCCACATGTGTGTCCGCCGTGACGCCCAGCCTGCCGGAGGCTTTGCAGGATTTCGCGGATGTTTTCTCTGAGAAGGGTTGCTCAGAACTGCCTCCACATAGAGCCTATGACTGTGCTATTAGGTTAAAACCCGGGGCCAAATTACCTAAGGCCAGGATGTTTAATATTTCTGGTCCTGAGAGACAAGCTCTGAAAGACTACATCGCGGAGAGTCTGAGCAAAGGTCACATCCGGCCTTCGTCCTCGCCTGTAGCCGCGGGGTTTTTCTTCATAAAGAAGAAAGATGGGGGGTTACGCCCGTGTCTGGATTTCCGAGAGTTAAACCAGATTACTATCCGTGATCCCTACCCAATGCCGTTGATCCCGGATTTGTTCAACCAGGTAGCGGGGGCGAAATGGTTTTCCAAGCTGGACCTCAGGGGGGCGTATAACCTCATAAGGGTCCGTCAGGGGGATGAGTGGAAGACGGCGTTTAACACTCCTGAGGGTCATTTTGAGAGTCTGGTTATGCCGTTTGGGTTGACCACCGCGCCTGCCGTTTTCCAACATTTTATTAATGATGTATTTGCTCATGTCCTGGGGAGATTTGTGATTGTATACCTGGATGATATCCTCATTTATTCTAGCGATCGGGACACTCATTTGAAGCATGTTAGGCAGGTGTTACAGTTGCTCCGGGAGAACCAGCTCTATGCTAAGCTGGAAAAATGTTTATTTTTTGTCCAGGAGTTGCCCTTTTTGGGATATATTGTGTCCGCAGCCGGTTTTAAAATGGACACCGCTAAGGTGCAAGCAGTGTTGCAATGGGAGAGGCCGGAGAGTCTGAAAGCACTCCAGCGGTTCCTTGGGTTTGCGAATTATTATAGGAAATTTATAAAACACTTTTCGACTGTCGCCAAACCGCTCACGGACATGACAAAAAAGGGTGCCGATCTGGCGAACTGGCCTGAGGTGGCTATACGTGCATTTGAGCGTCTGAAGAATAGTTTTGCTTCAGCCCCCATTCTGGTGCAACCAGACGTGTCTAAACCTTTTGTGGTAGAGGTTGATGCGTCGGAGGTGGGAGTGGGGGCAGTACTGTCTCAAGGCTCGTCCTTGAGCGAGATGCATCCATGCGCCTACTTCTCCAAGAAGCTGTCGCCGGCCGAACGGAATTATGATATCGGCAACAGGGAGTTGTTGGCCATCAAACTGGCTTTTGAGGAATGGCGACACTTCTTGGAGGGGGCGGCTCACCAGGTCACAGTTATCACCGACCGTAAGAATCTGCTCTACCTGGAGTCGGCCAAGCGTCTGTCTCCTAGGCAGGCTCGCTGGGCATTGTTTTTTACTCGTTTCAATTTTCTTGTGACATACCGTCCCGGGGCTAAAAACACCAAGGCGGATGCTTTGTCTAGGTGTTTTCCGGGGGGAGAACCTCGGGAAGAGCCGGTACCCATCCTCCAGAAAGGGGTAGTGGTCTCGGCTCTCACGACTGAGGTAGAGGCGGAGATTGCCGAGGCCCAAGAGGAGGTACCACCAGGACTTCCCGCCAACAAATCATTTGTACCCCTGCATCTTCGGCCTAAGGTGTTGAAGGAACACCACGATTCGGTACTGGCTGGTCACCCAGGGGTGAAGGGCACCTTAGAGCTGGTATCGCGTCGTTTCTGGTGGCCCAAAATCCGGCAGGACGTGGTCTCGTATGTGGCAGCTTGCATCACGTGCGCTAGGGCTAAGTCACCCCGAACCCGTCCTGCTGGCACGCTACAGCCTCTGGGGGTACCCAATAGGCCATGGACAGAAATCTCCATGGATTTTATCACTGACTTGCCAGCCTCGGCAGGGAACACGGTCATCCTGGTGGTGGTTGACCGTTTTTCAAAGATGGCGCATTTTGTGGCGTTGTCCTCTTTGCCCAATGCTAAGACGTTGGCTCAGGTATTTGTGAAGGAGGTGGTCAGACTCCACGGAGTACCGTCTGACATAGTATCTGATAGGGGTACGCAATTTGTGGCGAGGTTTTGGAAAGCTTTTTGCTCTAGGTTGGGGATCAAGTTGTCACATTCATCGGCGTTTCATCCACAGTCTAATGGACAAACTGAGCGCATGAACCAAAATCTAGAACAGTATTTACGATGCTTTGTGTCCGACAACCAGGAGGAGTGGTCTACTTTCCTTCCTCTGGCCGAATTCGCATTAAATAATCACCGCCAAGAGTCATCAGGAGAGTCTCCATTCTTTTGTGTGTACGGTCAACATCCTCAGTTTTGTACCTTACGTCAGGGTGACTCCGGGGGTGTCCCGGAGGAGGATCAGCTAGGAGCCCAATTGTCATCAGTCTGGAGGCGGGTGAAACAGCGTTTGTTGAGCATGAGTGCCAGGTACAAACGGGTGGCTGACAGTAGACGCGTGCCAGGTCCGGACCTGTGTGTGGGTGAATGGGTGTGGTTAGCTACGAAGAACATAAAACTCAAAATCTCATCTTTAAAACTGGGTCCAAGGTTTATTGGGCCTTTTAGGATTTCTGCCATCATTAACCCAGTGGCTTATCGGTTGGAACTTCCTGCGGTGTACAGAATACATAACGTTTTTCACAGGGCTTTATTGAAAAAGGTGGTAGGCTTGGTGGACACGACGCCGATGCCACCTCCAGTCATGGTGGATGGCGAGTTAGAGTTCGAGGTCGCCAAGGTGGTGGACTCTCGAGTAGTACGCCGTACTCTTCAGTATTTGGTGCACTGGCGGGGGTATGGTCCAGAGGAGAGGTCTTGGGTTCCAGCCTCAGACATACATGCGGATCGGCTGGTCAGTTCTTTTCACCGTCGTCATCCGGACAAGCCGGGTCCTATGAGTCTTGAGGGCCCTGGGGTCCCTCGTAGAAGACGGGGTACTGTCATGTCGGACGCTGTTCACACCACAGCATCCGGCAGGCAGAGGTAGTTCCACTTCCAGCCACTATAGCCTCAGTGGCGCTGGTTTGATCTTCAGGCTCTCGGGGGTTAATTCTGCTGGAGACCAGGTTGGAAGGTTAGTCACGCCCACGGTCTTTAAATAGTCATACTGGCATATGGGCGTCGCCGATTATAGCTTGTGTTTCATACCAAGTGGTTCCGGTCTGGAGTGGAGGTGTTCAAGAGAGAGAGATTCATATCTGGTGTCGTATGATCCGTCGTTATCCTTTCTCCTTCCCATATTTGTGTTTAGTTGTGCCCTGTTCACATTACTGTTTATTCCTGTGTGTGTGCGGCGCAGTGCAGTTTAAGTTCTCCCTGTCTGTCATTATTTGTGTGGGAGCTTTGGTGGTGTGACTCCTCACTGGGTGGAGGGTGGAGGGTTAAGTGCAGGGCTGAGCAGGAGATAAGGAAAGGTCGGAGGCTCAGGCATTTGCACCTTCAGCAAAAACCCTGGGTTGAGGGTCAGACAGGGTTTCCCCTAGTAAAAGGGACACCACAGGGGCCCCGGGTATTACAGCCTTAGTAGAACTAAGCCCCCGTGACACTCATGCTGCAAAAATACCTCTGAGTCATTGACTGCTATGGGCATAAAAGGAGATAAACTCATGGTGTGGCCACCATCTTCCCCTGACCTCAACCCTATAGAGAACCTTTGGAGTATCATCAAGCAAAAGATCTATGAGGTTGGGTGGCAGCTCACATCAAAACAGCAGTTCTGGGATGCTATTCTGACTTCATGCAAAGAAATACAAGCAGAAACTCTCCAAAAACTCACAATTTCAATGGATGCAAGAATTGTGAATGTGATATCAAAGAAGGGTTCCTATGTTAACATGTAACTTGGCCTGTTAAGCTATTTAACTCCAAAATATCCTTTTTGTTCAGTGAATATGACCTGCTAATGCTGCAAATTCCACAAATGAGCATTTTCAGTTCTTTCAAACATATCAAATGTTTAGAAATTCTAATGTGCCTAATAATTTGGAACAGTGCAATTTGAGTTTTTATTCATTTTGGAGATTATACTGTTATTATTGGGAGGTTTCTTCAATAAAATTTGATTTATACTCTAACCGGTGATGACTTTTATTAGACTGACTGTCATTTGTACCGACTATTTAGGAAAATCAGAGAAAAATATCATAAATATCATTTGCATAATAATTTGGAACACAGTGTATTAAGTTTTTTGTGTGCTGTATCTCTGTGATTTAAGGGTATAAAAATTCAAATTTGGAAAATTGTGACATTTTCAAAATTTTCGTCAAATTTCCATTTATTGCACAAGCGCAAGTTCTATGAATGAAATTTTACCACTAACATGAAGTACAATATGTCATGAGAAAACAGTGTCAGAATCACTGGGATCCATGGAAGCGTTTCAGAGTTATAACCTCATAAAGGGACAGTGGTCAGAATTGTAAAAATTGGCCCGGTCATGAACTTGCAAACCACCCTTGGGGCTTAAGGGGTTAACATTGCTTTCAACCAAAACAAATGCATTCACTGGGAAATGTAATGGTAACATTTACCAACCCTAGCTGACCAAGTGGTGTGTGACACATAAGCAGACATATCTGGATTCATTTATGAAGGAGGGACTCTTAAAGTCACAGAGCGTATTTTTACAGGGACATCAGTCAGCATTAATCTGCTTAAAGAGCCATAATTAAACAGTGGGTCTCCTAAACTGTTATAGCCTATGTAGTGAGTGGATGGACTGCCAAGAATTACGACGCACCCTAAAAAATGTTGCACTGACTGCAAGGCCTGCCCTGCTACCAAGTCATATGCACCCCAATAAGCCTTTGAACCCACATACTGGATGGGCACAGGCAAATCCACTTCACATTATTCATTTTGTACTCCCATTGTTTTCTTATGGATTGACTGCAAGGCCTGCCCTGCTACCAAGTCATATGCACCCCAATAACCTCAATCCCCCCTTAGAAGAAACATGTAGGAGGGCCTATTAACAAAAAATATCCCATTAAAAAGGAGCGGGTCTCCTAGACTTGCAATGCCCATACACCCAGTGCATGGGCTGACAAACATTTCCCCATGGGGGTAAATTTTGACAAAATATACTATGGGCATCTTAGACACCCTTTCCAAAAATTGGACTGCCTGTAGCAGCACAGAACACGCTATACCCTGGTCATCTGCTGGTGGAGAATGAGGAGACATAATGATAAATCATACTTAAATCAAATAAATAAATAAAAAATGTGAATCCATCTATAAAAGAAAATAACAAAAGGGAGGATCGAATACAAGTTCATAGATATGAAGCCAGAATGTGTTCAACGAAAAATGTTTATTCCTAGCAACAGCTCAAGAGACAGGGAAATAAATAAAAATTTAATATAATAGGATTTCACTATTTTATAGTGGAGAGGTATACACTAGGTCATAAGAGGATGTTCCACAGATAGGAAAAATTGAAACTATAAGAATAAATAGGAATAATATACGTACATCTCATTTTTATGAGATTTCCCACTGGGGGAGTAACATTTGTTTTGGTTTCAAATTAGTAACGGGCATCATAAAAACAGCCTTGGCAAAAATTGAGTGACTTTTTCATCATGGAATATGTTCACCCTGGTGTTATACTGGTTGTGGATGATGAGGATGAGAACAAGGAGGAGCATAACACCAAACAGACCAAATCAGGAAGCGGATACCCATGTGTTATTGTGAAGAGGTGCATGAAAATACACCCCCCCAAAATAAAAAATTATTTGAGGTTATGTTTCACTGTGTTCATTCGGTGGTGTACAGAAGTCTTGCCCAATCCAGCCCTTGTTCATTTTTATAAGAGTTAGCCTGCTAGCATTGTCAGTTGACAGGCGGATGCGCTTATCTGTTATAATTCCACCAGCGGCACTAAAAACCCGCTCTGACAGAAAGCTAGCAGCAGGGCAGGCCAGGACCTCCAAGGCGTAGAGAACCAGTTCATGCCACGTGTCCAGCTTGGATCCCCAATAATTAAAAGGCACAGAGGAATCCCGGAGGACGTTTGTACGATCTGCAAAGTACTCCCTCACCATCTTCCCAAACATTGCACTTCTTGTGACACCACCCCTTGCCTCCGTGGTGGCATGATGGGATGGTCTGAGAAAACTGTCCCAGAACTTTGCCATTGTTCCCCTGCCTGAACTGGATTGTACTTCTGTCTCTGTCACTTGGACACCCTGGCTGTACAACAAACTCTGACGTCTGCTGCCATCGTTCTCGCATGGAATTTTTTCAGTGATTCCGCTACAAGGGCCCGATGGTATAGCAACTTTTTTGTACACCTGTCTGCATATGGAAGAAGAGATTGAAAGTTCTCCTTGTAGCGTGGGTCTAGAAGTGTCACCAACCAGTAATGAGTGTCACCAAAAATTTTTATGATGCAAGGATCACGGGAAATGCAGCACAAGATAAAGTCAGCCATGCATGCCAGACTGCTAACAGGCAAGACTTCCGTGTCCTCACCAACAGGACGACTGACCATACTGTCCTCCTCCTCCTCCTCTTTGTCCTCAGGCCATCACCGCTGAACAGACGGTATGACAGCTGTGCTTGTAGTACCGTTTATAGCGCAAGAAAGTAGCTCCTGTTCTTCCTCCTCCTCCTCATTGTCTACCAATCCACGTTGCGACGACATGAGGCTGGGCTGAGTGTAATCACCCTGTATGTTTCCTTGCTCCATGTCCTCGTACTCTGCCTGCAATGCATCATCTTTAATTGTGAGCAGAGAGGTTTTCAGAATGCTGAGAAGCAGGATGGTGACGCTAACTATGGCGTCACAGCCACTCACCATCTTGGTGCAGTCCCCAAAGTTCTGGAGGATGGTACATACTGTATGTCTAACATCCATGTCCACTCCTGAGGTCTTATGTGTGGAGTCGCAACTGAATATCGACGGCCTTGTTGATGCTGGTAGTCAACAATTGCCCTCTTCTGCTCACAAATCCAACATATGCAGTGTAGAGTTCCAACACATGGGGACATCACACACCAGTCGGTGAGCCGGAAGCTGCAAATGCTGCTGAAGCCCGGCAAGGGTGTGGCCTGTATTCCAATTACACCTGGGGCTAGCTATATACGGCTAATATATCCCACAGGTAGCAGCAGCACCAGAACACAGGAAGCAATGGACCCTCTTGATGTATGTAATTCTCTATATACACACATGCAGTGCCTGCAGGCCTTGAACTGATGTGTACACTGCGACGTACACTACCTTGCCTGCCTATAGCTGGAACCTATATACTCCGGAATTAGTCCTTAGAAGGACTGTTGGTTTAGCTGGATGTGAGTATTTAGGATGTGTAGGGATTCACTCTGGTAGATAATGGCAGGACTGCAGTAACGAGGCAACACACAGGCTTAAAGTCCAATTTCACTGGTTTAATGTCACATTGCAAACAGCAGATTAACAGAAAATAAGGAAAAACATAAATATACTCCAGGTTGGAGAACCACTGGTCCCAGACTCACCCCTTGCACGGGACGGGCTTAACTAAGCGGCTGCCAGGTCCGCGGCATCCGCCAGGTGCCATTCCAAGGGTTGTTGAGAGTCTTGCTGCTATAGTCCTGCAGCACGGGGATCCTGTATACAAGTTCAGGCTAAGGCCAGCCAAGTTCCTGTAATTTCCAGACACACTCACCATGTGCCAAACACCAATCTCCATTACATAGTCCATAACCCCTCCTATGGGCTGATCACATGACCATGACGTCATCGCAGGTCCTGTATTTAGGGAAAAACCCAGCCAAACATTCACCTGCTGAGAGAAATGTATCTCCCATCCAGTAAAACACTGTTTACTGTGCCACATACCTCCCTCCTATGTTCAATCCTAAGGGGGTGGACACATGACATACAGTGAACTCTGGACAGGGCATCTGCATTCCCCTGTAGTCTGCCTGCCCGATGTTCTACTGAAAATTTAAAATTTTGCAGGGACAGGAACCACCTCGTGACTCGAGCATTCCTCTCCTTAGCTTGACTCATCCACGTAAAAGGGGAATGATCTGTCACCAACCGAAATGTTCTCCCCAGCAAATAGTAGCGCAATAACTCCAGTGCCCACTTGATGGCCAAGCATTCTCTCTCCACAATACTGTACCTGTTTTCAGCTGGGGTAAGCTTCTGGCTTAAGAAACTAAGGGGATGCTCTTCCCTGTTAACCTCCTGAGACAGCATGGCCCCAAGCCCTATCTCAGAGGCATCCATCTGCACAACAAACTCTATTTTTAAATTTGGAGTGATCAGGACTGGTGTACCACACAGTACCCCTTTTAACTTTGTAAAGTCCTCCTCTAACTGATCATTCCAGTGGACCATCACAGATTTCCTCCCTTTTAAGCAGTCTGTTAAAGGCGCGGACAGGGTTGCAAAGTTGGGAATGAACCACCTGTAATATCCCATCAAACCTAAAAAGGCTTTTACCTGTTTTGCTGTGAGGGGACGGGGCCAGTTCTGGATTTCCTCCACTTTGTTTACTTGACGATTGAGAACTCCTCTCCCAATGACGTAACCCAAGTACCGAGCTTCCTCCAACCCTATGTAACACTTCTTTGGGTTGGCAGTTAGCCCTGCTTGTCGCAGAGAGTCTATCACTACCTGTACTTTTGTTAAGTGACTGTCCCAGTCGGTGCGATACACAATAATATCGTATAGCTAGGCTGAGGCATAGCGGCAATGGGAACGGAGAACAATATACGTTAATCGCTGGAACATTGCTGGTGCGCCATGCAACCCAAAGGGTAATACCTTATACTGGAACAGCCCCTCGGGTGTTACAAAAGCCGTTTTTTTCCTTCGCAGCCTCTGTTAGGGGTACCTGCCAATAACCTTTTGTGAGGTCCAGAGTTGTAAAATGCCATGCCTGCCCAAATCGCTCTATCAACTCGTCAACCCGAGGCATAGGGTAGGCGTCAAACTTTGAAATGTCATTAAGTTTTCTAAAATCATTACAGAATCTTAGAGACCCATCAGGCTTGGGTATTAGGACTATTGGGCTGGCCCACTCACTTTGGGACTCTTCTGTGACCCCTAACTGTAGCATAGTTTTTACCTCTTCCAAGATGGCTTGTCACCGAGCCTCAGGCACCCGATATGGCTTTAGTCGGACTTTGGCCTGTGGCTCCGTGACAATGTCATGTTGGATTAGGGAGGTGCATCCGGGGAGCTCCGAAAAACATCTGTATTTCAGCTAAAGAACTCCCGGACCTCCTAAACCTGTCTAGGAGACAAAGTGTCTGCAATTTTGACTGCGGGTTGGGCTTCTCCTGCCTCGCCCTGAGGTGATGGAGCCTTCTCCATCTGAAACGCAGGCAGCGGACTATTCCCACCAAAGTTTTCTCTATCTTTCCATGGTTTAAGCAAATTAAGATGGTAAACCTGTTCTGGCTTTCTCCGATCTGGCTGGTGTACCTTGTAGTCTACTGGCTCCACCTTTTCCATGATCTGGTAGGGTCCCTGCCACCTTGCAAGAAATTTGCTATCTACAGTAGGCACAAGTAGTAACACCCGATTCCCAGGGCTAAAGGTTCTTACCCGAGCCCCCCCGTTTATAGCCCCGACTCTGTGACTGTTGTGCTGCCTCCATATGTTCCCGGACTAAGGGTAGGACTGTCTCCATTCTTTCTTGCATTTTTGCAACATGTTCTATCACACTTTTGTTGGGGGTAGGTTGGTTCTCCCAGGCCTCTTTGGCTATATCAAGTAAGCACAGTAGATGTCTGCTGTGCAGTAGTTCAAAGGGCGAGAACCCCGTAGATGCCTGAGGCACCTCCCGCACTGCAAACAACAAATATGGCAATAAGAGATCCCAGTCCTTCCCATCTTTGGAAACTGCCTTTTTTAACATGTTCTTCAGCGACTTATTGAATCTTTCTACCAGACCATCTGTTTGGGGATGATAGACCGATGTGCGCAACTGTTTAACATTTAGCAAACGGCAGAGGTCCTTCATAATTTTTGACGTAAAGGGGGTTCCCTGGTCTGTTAAAATTTCTTAAGGAATTCCCACCCGCGAAAACATACCCACGAGTTCCTTTGCTATAAGCTCAGCTGATGTGTGGCACAGATGAATGGCCTCAGGATATCGGGTAGCATAATCTAGAACTACCAAGATGTGTTGGTGTCCCTTTGCCGACTTGCTGATTGGTAAAGGCACCAAGGGACTCCGAAAGTGAGACTGGGGACTGGTTACGTGGCACACTGGACAGGAATTACAGTACCGTTTAACTTCTTCATGGACCCCGAGCCAGTAGAACCGCGGCATAATTCGGTCTAGGGTTTTCTTTTGGCCCAAATGCCCCCCAAGTACATGTGCATGCGCCAAGTCCATTACCAGCCTACGATATGCCTGAGGTACCAGTAACTGTTCTACCATTTCCCCACGTATTTTCTCCACTCGGTACAACAAATCTTGGTTCACCTCAAAGCGTGGCAACACTGTAGCTGCCCCAGGTTGTTGGGGTTCCCCATTAACAAACAGTACATTTTCTCTGGCCCGGGCCAAAGTAGGGTCTCGGAGTTGCACCGTACCAAAATTGTCACCTGCTACATTCAAGTCTGACAACTCAGGTCCCGGTGGCAAGTCTTCCTCCTCTCCAGCCAATACTTCTATGGGAGAATTCTTCCCCTCCTCCACCGATATTACCCCTACCGCCAGCACTTCTTCCTCCGGGCCACCAGGTTTATGCCCTACCTCTGGAGAAAGTAACCTGGTTGCCTCTGGTGCCGGCAGTTGCTCCGTGGGTGGGACAACAGATGGCCACAGCACAGAAAATAAAGGAAAGTCTCTTCCTATTATCACTTCATAATGCAGATTAGTCACAACCCCCACCTCGTGGCACTGCCTTCCCGCTGGCGTGTTTATCACCACTAGTGCGGTGGGATAGTCTTTTAAGTCCCCATGTATACACAACACCCCTATTTTCCGACCCGTATACTCGCTGGTTTGTATCCAGCTGACTCGTACCAGGGTTACAAGACACCCTGAGTCCAATAGGGCCACAGCCGGGGTGCCTTCCACTTCAACCCGACACAAATGTTCCATATTGGGAGCTTTCGGGGTGCCCATTGCACACATCGGTTCGGCGGTACCCAAAGTTTGTGTCCATGGGCTCAGCCAGGTGGGGGCAATCAGCTCTCATATGATCTGGTTTCTGGCACCGCCAGCAGATTATGGTGCTCCTTACTTCCCCAGATAAGTCTTGAGTGGCTTTCCTGGGCTCCGCTCACCGAACCAGGGGTGGAGACTTAGGGAACCTTCCTGTTACCTTCCGGGGAGCCCCTCCCTGTAGCTCTTTGGTAGCCCCATACCTTTCTATGAGGTCTATCATCTGCATGGCATTAGTAGGGGATGCCTGTCCGACCCATGTCTGGAGGGAGGGGGGGCAAAGCCCTCCAAAACTTATCAGTCACTTTGCAGTCCAGCATGGCCGTGGGGGACAACACCTCAGGATGCAACCACTTTCATAACAGGTGCATCAGGTCGTAATGCTGAGACCGAGGGGGGTAAACTCCCATTGGTGTACCCGCTGGGCCCGAGCTAACAGATTTACCCCAAGACGTGCCAGTATCTCACCCTTGACGACCGTGTAGTCCTCCCTTTGCTCCGTGGGTAGGTCCTGATATGCTTTCAAAGGTCCTGGGGCCAGAAACGGAGCGATGATTTCTGCCCACTGGTCCTGGGGTAGCTTCTCTCAGCGACTCCTTCGAACATCTCCAGGTACGCCTCCACATCATCCGACTTCTCCATTTTGGGAACCGCTGTACGAACCGCTTTCCGGACATCTTGGATTCCCCAGTTAGTTCCTTTTGTCTGCGCTGTCGTGATATGCTGTATCAACAGCTGATTGGTTTCCTGCTGCTGCTGCTGCTGCATGGCCTCCTGCTGCTGCATAGCCTGCTGCTGCTGTGTAGCCTGCTGCTGCATAGCCTGCTGCTGCTGTTGCATGGCCTCTGTGAGCGTTTTTACCGTGGCCTCCATTTCTGGAAAGTTCCCCGCCTGTGTCTGTGCCACTCGTTTCACCCAGGAAATAGGCTAGGGTACAAATCAAAAATAAGAAAAACAGCCTGGCCTCACTGCATTTGCCCGCATTCAGTGCACCAATTGTAGGGATTCGCTCTGGTAGGTAATGGCAGGGCTGCAGTAACGAGGCAACACTCAGGCTTAAAGTCCAATTTCAGTGGTTTAATGTCACATTGCAAACAGCAGATTAACAGAAAATAAGGAAAAACATAAATATACTCCAGCTTGGAGAACCACTGGTTCCAGACTCACCCCTTGCACGGGACGGGCTTAACTAAGCAGCTGCCAGGTCCACGGCATCTGCCAGGTGCCATTCCCAGGGCTGTTGAGAGTCTTGCTGCTATAGTCCTGCAGCACGGGGATCCTGTATACAAGTTCAGGCTAAGTCCAGCCAAGTTCCTGTAATTTCCAGACACACTCACCATGTGCCAAACACCAACCTCCATTACATAGCCCATAACCCCTCCTACAAGTGAGGTAAACATCACATGGGCTGATCACATGACTATGACATCATCGCAGGTCCAGTCTTTAGGGAAAAACCCGGCCAAACATTTACTTGCTGGGAGAAATGTATCTCCCATCCCGTAAACCACCCTTTACTGTACCACAGATGATAGACCGCACACTAAGAAATCCCCAATTCTGACCCTATCAAGGTAGTCGCTCTCCCTACACTCTCTCACAACAGAGAAGAATGCGTCGAGCAGGGCGGCATCCGGTCTCTTATACCCCTGATGATGCTGTGCGGCCAGCCAATCACTGCACGACCACAACTAAGATGGCTGTGGCATTTCATAGCCTGGCAGACAATCACTGCAGCATGATTGGGTCTCCAAAGTCCGCCAAAACGCTGGGTGGAGACCCGAGTTCCCGCTGAGTAATCCTAGAAATGCTCGGTGCTCGCCGAGTACCGTGATACTCGGGCGAGTACTGAGTAGTGGCATGCACATTCACTCATCACTAGTCATGAAGTTGGGAGTCATTTGTAAACTGTAACAATTTGCAAACTAAAAATATATACTGTATATTGCAGAGCATATAAATTGAGTATCACTCATATACAGGATGCCCTCAATTTTAAACTGTATGAGGAACAGTGCATACAGTGTTTTAAATTATTGATGCAAATAGTAAAGGTGCCAATATTCTGCAAATGTAAGTAGAAAGTTAGTGGAACTATAATATCTAATAAGCAAAATGTTTTAGTCACTGTTCAAATGAAGTTCAGTCATGTATATAACACGGGAAATGGTAATTGTTTAATTTTTATTCAGAGGTATATTTACATTGTAACTAAAAATGATAAATCTTCAGATTACTTAATATTCAATTACTTGATGTCCTAAAACCTTATAAATGAATAACAGAAATCCAAAACATTGTTAATTTATACAAACAGCAAGGGACAAATTAGCAATAGTAAAGCTATTTTGTTACCCATTAGTGCTTTGTGTTTTATCTGTACAGAAATGATCATGCTGCCTTTCAAATGGACTCCCAGCAGATATTGACTTTTCCACCATTTACATTGTCATTGCCATTTTTTGCTATTTATATTTTAGTGCTATTGAAAGATTTTAAAAGAAACTACAATGAAATAAACCATAGGTTTCTACTACTTTGAGTCACTATTTTAGTAAAATAAATTTCTTATTCATATTGCTATATATTATATTTATCATATTTCCAAGAACTGTAGCACATAACTCCAAATTTGAGATTTCCTAAACTACATTCCCATAAGGAGTATTTGGTAAATTTTTGATATTGCAGATTTTTCCCAGCATTTCTGCAACCTAGTACATAAATTGCAGTTTTTTATTATGGTTTTTTTTTACATGTGCTTTTATCACATTGTATCACTGTCTCTTTTTGGTATGTCATGTTTTAAATTAAGCTGTTTGTTTTTGAATCTTACTCTTAGGGTCGCCACTAGGGCATTACTACCCTTACTGGTGTATGGGGTCCGGTGAGCAGAAGGAAAAGAAGGGGGCTGTCTGAGACACGCTGGCTGAGTGTCTGACCCTGTCTGGGCCCCTCCTCTTTTGCTTCTGCTCATGAGGCCCCAGGAAAGCATGAATCTTTATTTTCTAGCACAGCTACACACACATGTAGGATGTTTAAACACAACCCTGCATGTTGCGTGTCTGTAATTGGCTGAGAGCTCCTCCTCACCTCTTCCTGGAACTCTTTTTCGGCGCCAGTGACAGGAGAGGTTTCCCGTTGTGTGCAGAGCAGTGCACAGAGTCCATGGCAACAAGCAAGAAAGGGAACACATGGGTGAAGCCAGGTATGTAGGGGAATGAAACAGTGCTGAGGAGAGGGGTGACGGAAAAAGCTACCAAGGAGAGGGGAGAAACTGCTGAAAAGATGGATGATGAGATAAATTACTGAGGAGATGGGAGAAGCTGCTGAGGAGAGGGGTTAAACAGTACTAGGCAGAGGGGATGAGAGGGGAGTGAAGTAGCATTCCTGAGGAGAAGGGAGAAACCTGACAGCACTTTCCCCTGTAAGGATGCTATTCACACACAGGAGCCCTCTCCCTCCTGTAATGCTCCCACCAGCTCAGCAGTTGGGACAAGGGTAGTGTAGTGCTCTCTGCACCGGTGATTCCTAACTACATGACCCCCCTCTATTTCCTGTCCTCTATGATGAAGAAAAGAGTAAGTATATATGTGTATGTCACCTGTATATAGTGTGTTCAGGCTGTGTGTTGTAATGTTAATATATATGTGTATGTCACCTGTGTATAGTGTGCGTAGGTTGTGTATTGTAATGTATTGTAATACATGTTGTGACAGAGTCACTGGCACTTTATGTGAAGGGAGATATGAGTCACGAAGATTGCTTTCTTCTGTGACCTGAAACCCATAAGTTTCTCTCCAGCATGCTATGTGCTGAAGAGATTAGCCAGCCATTATAAGGAACTGGGTTTTCAGTGAGTAGGCGAGAAATGGGTGGGATGCCTGCTCACCATATCTCCACCTCAAGGATGTGGCTGGGAAGTTGAATGTTCAGCCACTGCTTTTTTTCTCTGTGTTGTGTGTTTGCAGATGAGAGTCTACAGATGTGGCTCCAGGAGAAGCTGAAGACATATGATGGTGTGAGCAGGCGAACTCCTCAGATATAAGGACTTGCTGTGATTTATCTTTTGCTTTGCCATTATGCCAGAAAGGCCGTGTTTATTTTGCTGAACACTATAGTTTATGCTGTCCCATAATAAACCAGCATGTGACTTACAAAAGAAGCATTCCTGTGTCTACTTCTGAAAACAGTTGACTGAGTCAACCCCTCACAATGTGTATGTCACCTGTTAATAGTGTGTGTAGGTCTTGTGTTGTAATGTAAGTATTGTGTGTATGTCACCTGTGTATATTGCGTAGGTAGGTCTTGTGTTGTACTGTGAGTATGTCACCTGTGTATAGTGTATGTGCAGACTGTGTGTTGTAATGTGAGTATATATATGTATATCACCTGTGTATAATGAGTGAGCAGGCTGTTTGTTGTTACAGTGGGGAAAAAGTATTTAGTCAGCCACCAATTGTGCAAGTTCTCCCACTTAAAAAGATGAGAGAGGTCTGTAATTGACATCATAGGTAGACCACAACTATTAGAGTCAAAATAAGAAAACAAATCCAGAAAATCACCTTGTCTGATATGACAAGATTTATTTTGCAAATTATGATGGAAAATAAGTATTTCGTCATTAACAAAAATACATCTCAATATTTTGTTATATATCCTTTGTTGGCAATAACAGAGGCCAAACGTTTACAGTAAGTCTTCACAAGGTTGGCACACACTGTTGTTGGTATGTTGGCCCATTCCTCCATGCAGAGCTCCTCTACAGCAGTGATGGTTTGGGCCTGTCGCTGGGCAACACCGACTATCTAATCCCTCTTGTTTTCTATAGGGTTGAGATCTGGAGACTGGCTAGGCCACTCTAGGACCTTCATATGCTTCTTATGAAGCCACTCCTTCATTGCCCTGGTGGTGTGCTTGGGATCATTATGATGCTGAAAGACCCATCCACGTTTCATCTTCAATGTCCTTGCTGATGGAAGGAGGTTTGCAATCAAAATCTCCCTATACATGGCCCCATTCATTCTTTCATGTACATGGATATTGCCACCCCCATGCTTCACAGTAGGTATGGTGTTCTTTGGGTGCAACTCAGCATTCTAACTCCTCCAAACACGACGAGATTTGTTTCTACCAAACAGTTCTAGTTTGCTTTCATCAGACAATATGACATTCTCCTAATACTCTTCTGGGTAATTCAAATGCTCTCTAGCAAACTTCAGACGGGAGAGGACATGTACTGGCATAAGCAGGGGGACACATCTGGCACTGCAGGATCTGGGTCCCTGACAGC
This sequence comes from Dendrobates tinctorius, assembly GCF_039654945.1. Taxonomy (NCBI): domain Eukaryota; kingdom Metazoa; phylum Chordata; class Amphibia; order Anura; family Dendrobatidae; genus Dendrobates; species Dendrobates tinctorius. Next base: position 5,516,850 of record NW_027361793.1, read on the forward strand.
ATAGTGTGTTATTGATGGTTTCCTTTGTTACGGTGGTCCCAGCTCTATGCAGGTCATTCACTAGGTCCCCCCGTGTGGTTCTGGGATTTTTTCTCACTGTTCTTGTGATCATTTTGACCTCACGGGGTGAGATCTTGCATGCAGCTCCAGATTGAGGGAGATTATCAGTGGTCTTGTATGTCTTCCATTTTCTTATTATTGCTCCAACAGTTGATTTCATCATACCAAGCTGCTTGTTTATTGCAGATTCAGTCTTCAAAGCCTTGTTCGGGGCTACAATATTGTTTCTGATGGCCTTCCACAGCGCTTTGGTCTTCACCATAGTGGAGTTTGGAGTGTGACTGTTTGAGGTTGTGGACAGGTGTTTTTTATACTGATAACAAGCTCAAACAGGTGGGATAACTACATGTAATGAGTGGAGGACAGAGGAGCCTCTTAAAGAAAAAGTTACAGGTCTGTGAGAGCCGGAAATCTTGCATGTTTTTAGGTGACCAAATACTTATTTTCCATCATAATTTGCCAAATAAATCTTGACAAAGTGATTTTCTGGATTTGTTCTCAATTTGACTCTCATATTTGTGGCCTACCTATGATGTCAATTACAGGCCTCTCTCATCTTTATAAGTGGCAGAACTTGTACAATGGGTGGCTGACTAAATACTTTTTTCCCCACTGTATGTAAGTATAGTGTGTATGTCATCTGCGTATAGTGTGAATGCATGCCGTGTGTTGTAATGGGAGTATTGTGTGTGTGCTCATGCAGATATCATGTATGCATAAGTATGTCCTCTTCTGAGTTACATGATGGGAATTCAGACTCTGCATCACGCTGGTATCACTGTGAGCCATAATTCTTTTTTATAATCTAAGTCTAAGAAACTTCGTTCTGACCCTCCATAGAATTACATTGTAAAAGTTATTTCCAGTTACAGGAAGATGGCAGTAGGTTAATATTAATACATTGACAGTACTCTCCATGCACATACAGGTTTAAACACTGCTCTCCCTAGTGTGTCCAGTGTAACTGAGTGGCACTGATGGCAGGGAGAAGGGGTGGAGCCCATGATGCCACTCTTCATAGGAGAATCAAATAGGAGAACTACTTGCAAGTGGCCACCTTAAATACCTTTTCTCATGATTTGATACACCTGGCTATGAAGTTCAAAGCTCAATGAGGTTACAAAACCAATTTAGTGCTTCCGGAAGTCAGTAAAAAGTAGTTAGGAGTGTTCAAATCAAGAAAATGATAAGGGTGCCCATACGTTTGCACCAGTCAAATTTTGTTTAAATACAGATTGCACATTTTCTGTTAGTACAATAAACCTCATTTGAATCCAGAAATATAACTGAGTCCATCAGTTATTAGATATATGAAACTGAAAAAGCTGTTGCAAAAACCAAAATTGTTATAAAGAAAAAAGGTTAACATTAATAGGGGTGCCCAAACTTTAACATATGACTGTAGCTATTTTATTTTTCCATGAATATTGCTGTATGAGGCTTTATTTTTGGGGGGCAAGTTGTACTTTTGAATGACATCATTAACCCCTTTACCCCCAAGGGTGGTTTGCATGTTAATGACAGGGCCATTTTTTACAGTTCAGACCACTGTCCTTTTATGAGGTAATAACTGGAACGCTTCAACGGATCTTGGAGATTCAGAGAATGTTTTCTCGTGACATATTGTACTTCACTTTAGTGGTAAAATTTCTTCACTGTAACTTGTGTTTATTTATGAAAAAAATGGAAATATGGTGAAAATTTTGAAAATTTTGCAAGTTTTAAAATGTTAATTTTTATGCCCTTAAAACAGAGAAATTTTTGGCCCAAAATAGTTACTAAATAACATTTCCCACATGTCTACTTTACATCAGCACAATTTTGGAAACAATTTTTTTTTTCTTAGGAAGTTATAAGGGTTAAAATTTGACCAGCGATTTCTCATTTTTACCACAAAATTTACAAAACCATTTTTAGGGACCACCTCGCATTCAAAGTCACTTTGAGGGGTCTATATGGCAGAAAATACCCAAAAGTGACACCATTCTAAAAACTGCACCCCTCAAGCTACTCAAAACTACATTCAAGAAGACTATTAACCCTTCAGGTGTTTCACAGGAGCAGAAGCAACGTGGAAGGAAAAAATGAACATTTAACTTTTTAGTCACAACAATTATCTTTTAGCAACAATTTTTTTATTTTCCCAAGGGTAACAGGAGAAATTGGACCCCAAACGTTGTTCTCCAATTTGTCCTGAGTGCGCTGATGCCCCATATGTGGGGGAGAACCACTGTTTGGGCGCATGGCAGGGCTTGGAAGGGAAAGAGTGCCGTTTGACTTTTTCAGCCTAAAATTGGCTGAAATTGAGATCTGACGCCATGTTACGTTTGGAGAGCCCATGATGTGCCTAAACAGTGGAAACCCCCCACAAGTGACCACATTTTGGAAAATATACCCCCTAAGGAACTTATCTAGATGTGTGGTGAGAATTTTGAACCTCCATGTGTTTCAGTAAAGTTTATAATGCCCGGGCATGAAAATAAAATATCCTATTTTTTGCCCACAAAAATGATCTTTTAGTCCCCAATTTTTTATTTTCCCAAGGGTAAAAGGAGAAATTGGACCCCAAAAGTTGTTGTCCAATTTTTCCTGAATATGCTGGTCCCACACATGTGGGAAAAAACTGTTTAGGCACATGTTGGGACTCGAAAGGGAAGTAGTGACGTTTTGGAATGTAGACTTTGGTGGAATGGTCTGCGAGCGTCATGTTCCGTTTGCAGAACCCCTGATGTGCCTAAACTGTAAAAGAAATTCACAAGTGACATCATTTTGGATACTAGACCCCCAAGGCACTTATTTAGATATGCCCCTTTGGAACTAAACTGTTTCCTGTAAAATAAATTAGTAGTGCATGGAGGTGTGGTACAATTTGAAACAATCCTTCATACACAGGCCAGGTTTTTCGGGGCAGGTGACGCACTGGTAAATGGTGTCCTTGCGTATTCCCCTTTTATACCACTCTCGGCACCTTTTTTGCGGCTTACCTTCTCTACTAGTTGGCGGGACCACCCGCAGAAAATGCTGAGTGAGCATCTTCAGATCCGGAAGTACTGGGGCCCGCTCCTTCCTGAGTGCCAAACATCAGGGCCTTAACAACTACCTCCTGGAACTGAAGGTACGACGTATCGGTGTGGCACGCACATCGTGACAGCAGGAATGTGTGCTGCCCCTGAGGGTCCAGTCACTACAGAGGTATTGAACCTAGAGGTGTGGTACCCCACGACCAGGTAAGGTGGGTGCACCCGACCAGACTCCAACACCCACAGCCCACACACACCAGTAGTGTAATAATAATATAATAATAAATTTTATTTCTATAGCGCCGACATATTCCGCAGCACTTTACATTTCGGAGGGGATTTGTACAGACAATAGACATTACAGCATAACAATAATCACATAGATTATAACAAATGCCAAGAGGACTGAGGGCCCTGCTCGCAAGCTTAAAATCTATGAGGAAAAAAAAATGGAGACACGAAAGGTGGGTGGTAACAGTTGCCCTGATTGTATGGACCAGCCATAATGTTAAGTGTGTAACAGTACAGACACAGAGGGCTAATGGATGCATAAAGCATGTGGGAACATGATGCGGGGAACCTGGTTATGGTAAAACTTTTGGCTGTGCCACACAGGGATAGATTAGGTTAATATGTTGAGGCGATAGGCCAGTCTGAATAAATGCGTTTTCAGGGCACGCTTAAAATTGTGGGGATTGGGGACTAATTGTATTGACCTGGGAAGTGCATTCCAAAGAATTGGCGCGGCACGTGTAAAGTCTTGGAGACGGGAGTGGGAGGTTCTGATTATTGAGGATGCTAACCTCAGGTCATCAGCAGAACGGAGGGCGCGGGTAGGGTGGTATACTGAAACAAGGGAGGAGATGTAGGGTGGTGCTGAGCCATGGAGGACTTTGTGGGTGAGGGTAATAAGTTTATACTGAATTCTGGAGTGGATGGGTAGCCAGTGTAATGACTGGCACAAGGTAGAGGCATCGGTGTAATGATTGGTGAGGAATATGATCCTGGCTGCAGCATTCAAGACAGATTGGAGAGGGTAGAGTTTGGTAAGTGTAGCAGAGCGCCCTTCATGGCTCCCTGCTTGGAACACGAAGAGTGCTAGGAGGTGGGCACAGCATAGTTTAGGAGGGAGAATCCTAGGCTGAAGTAGGTTGAGTCCCCTCACAGGGAGGGAAGGAGAAGGACGTGTCTGGAGCAGCTCCTGCCTTGAGTTGCCAGACGTTTTGGACAAACAGCAGATTCTTCAGAAGGAAGATCAGTTCTTCCAGGGACACAGTTGGAAAGTCATCCCGTTGGTCCCGTTCCACGCTGACGGCCGTCAGGTGGAGGAAGGAACCGGACTGGTCACAAAGGGAACAGCCCCTAGCCTAGATCGCATTCTTCAGGGTGCCACTAGCAAGACGATAGCTTTGGTTTCTTTATGGAACATTGCCCCTTCCACAGTTAGTCCGACCGGAAAGGCAGCTATATAGAGTCACGGGAATGGTGAGGTGTTGCCCGAACAGGATTCGCAGCTGCTGTCCTGGAACGCTAATTGTGAAGCGCTGGAGTGGAAGAAGGAGTTTAAGCAGCGGATAGTCTGGAGACCACCAGGGAAGGAACACACTGACAGGGAAAGCTGGGAAGGTGTACTAAATCTTATCTGGAAGTTGGCTGGACCCCTCACCTAGAGGACTCAGCACCGAAGCCGGCATCTGTGTGCGCACCAGACTGTGAGTAAAGCCTTTGGAACTACATGCCCTTGTGTCCTCCACTTTCTTCCTGTGTCTTCCGCCCGGCTCTGCTACATCCTCCACGCCACACTATCTCATCATCCACAACTCATCACCACCACCCTGGGACTACAGCCCTACCTGTAGAGGGCTTCAACAACTCAGCTGCGCCCCAACATCCGTCCCAGAGAAGCGACATTGCAGCACTGGTCAATCTGACCAGAAACCACAGGTGGCGTCACGAATCATCTCATAAACTCTATCCCCATTCAATTCTACTCCTTTTACATGACCGCATGAGGCCACGGACCGGGTCACAGCCAATGTGACATTTCCCATTGAAATCAACGGGTCCGGTGCCGAGTACCCCACGGCCTCTGGGGCACGTCAAATGCATTGAGCATTACCATTTGTATGATGTGCACGGCCAGCTTTTTGTTCCACACCCTGGCCTTTCTGAGAGCGTTTTACGGTTGGAGGAGTTGATTGGAGAGATCAACGACCCCCATGTTTTTGTTGTACCCCACTACACAGGTCCGTTTGCTGAGGGCGCTGCCATCACCGTATATGATGTTCAAGAGAAGGACATCCATCCTGTCCTTGTACTTGACCACCAGTAGGTGGCCGCTACATTGGGCTCTGCTCTCACCTTTTCTGAGCATCTGCCCAAGTAGCGCCTTCGGGAGTCCTTTCTGATTTTTGCGGACAGTACCGCAGGCTGCGATACCTCGCACAGAGAGGGATTTGTAGAGTGGGACGCTGGTATAAAAGTTATCAGTGTAGAGGTGATAACCTTTATCCAGCAGTGGGTGCACCAAATCCCACACAATTTTCCAACTCACTCCCAGGACAGGAGAACACTCAGCGGGTTCATTCTTGGTGTCCTTTCCTTCATACACTCTAAACCCGTGAGTGTACCCTGAGGTACTCTCACAAAGTTTGTAGAGTTTGATTCCATACCTGGCCCTCTTACTGGGCAGGTATTGACGGAATCCAAGCCTTCCCTTGAAATGAACCAAGGACTCATCCACGCAGATGTCCCTTTTGGGCACGTACACTTTGGTAAATTGTTTGTTGAAGTGTTCGCTGACTGGCCGAACTTTGAACAGATGGTCAAAGTTGGGGTCATCTCCTGCGGGACACTGTGCATTATCGATATAATGCAGAAATTTGTGGATGGCTTCAAAACGCCTCCGGACCATGACCATTCGGAACACTGGAGTGTTGTATAAAATATCAAAACTCCAATATTGCCAAATTTCCGGCTTCTTCAGTATCCCCATATGGAGGACCAGGCACCAAAACTGCATATTTCAACTGTATCCACAGGAGACCAGTTAGAATATGATGAACCGGGGTTTTGCGCCAAAATTTGACGAGCATGCAAATTAGTTAACAAAATCCTCAGAGGAAAAAGACTTTGAAAAGGTCTATTTCTGAGAGGCCAGTGGTGTCAAACTTGATTCCTGATTCTGCCACAAAATCAGGAATCAGTGGCTCGTAATTTTCGAGGGCTGAGGTCCATACAGGGTCTGGTGAATCAGCTTCAGGTATGGTGGGTGCTGCCTCATCTTCTGTCCTGGAGCATCTGTGTGGCGGTTCCGCAGGAACTGAGGAGGAAGATGAGGAGGGGGAAGAGGAAGAGGATGAAGAATTCGAAAAAATAAAGAAAAGTGGGATCCTCTCCCTCGCTATCAGTGTCGCAGGCAAGGAAAGAATATGCCTCCTCCATTGAATAGCGCTGTTGGGACGAACGTGATGAGCGGGAAAGGAAAAAGAAAAATCTAACAAAAGGAAATGGGGAGAAAAAAATACCTGTGAAAAGAAAAGTCTAAAACAGTGGGCCCTAGCTCTGATAAGTGAACGGCATCACTTATCAAAGTTCAGTGTTGGCGGTAGGGTGTGCGTACAGTTGTGGTGCAAGGGGGGGTGAAAAAAAGGAAATCAGCAGGCACAAGCTCTGATAAGTGAATTATGTCACTTATCAAAGCTTGGCGGCTGTGGGATGCGAATATGGAGTTGGCGCAAAGGGGGCTGCTAAATGTGCGCATGGAGGTGGTGCAAAGGGGGGTGGAGGAGGGTAAAAAGAGTGGAAGAGGGGATTGGGTTGGATGAAGAGAGATCGGACAGGGATCAGGGATTAGCACTTACGCTTGTAGTCAGGTGGCACAAAGGGGGGGTAAAAAAAGGAAATCAGCAGGCACAAGCTGTGATATGTGAACTATGTCACTTATCAAAGTTTGGCGGCTGTGAGATGCTAATACAGAGTTGGTGCAAATGGGGCTGAGGAAAAAAAAGCAAGCACGAGTGTTGATCGGTGAACTGCATCACCAATCAATGCTCGGCGGCTGCTAAATGTGCGCACAGAGGCGGCACAAAGTGGGGTGGAGGGGGTTAAAAAGAGGGGGTGGGGGAAGGGGGGATGGGGGATTGGGGGATGAAAGATTGGGGGTGATGATAGATTGGGGGTGAAGCTAGATTGGGCAGGGATCGGGGATCAGGCAACACTTACAGTTGTAGAGTTTTTCTTTCTTCTTTCTTCAGCAGGGATTGTGATGCTACAAGCTGCTGTGGCACCACAATACCCAGCACACCAGGAGATCTAGACATATGACCACTCTCTAGAGAATCCTCAGCTAGTGTGAGAACCCCTGCAGAGCTGTCATACAGGTCACAGGCAGGTCAGGGACAGGTCACAGAGCGATCACCGGTCGATGCTGTGACCTGTCATTGGAGGGATCGAAAGATTACATCAATCCTACCAATCCCTGCTCTGCCTGGTGACCATGGCAACCACCTAGAATCAGAGCTCACAGCTCCGATTCCAAGGCAGGTCATGGCCAGGTCATCAGCAGGGCACAGAGCGGTCACAGCGTGACCGCAGCTGTGCCCTGTGATTGGTGTGATTGACGATGACATCGATCTCGCCAATCAGCTCCTACAGGCCCTGCTGGGCCTGTACCAGGCTCCGGACTATGATCAGTGCTAATACAGCACCGATCCAGACTGGTACTGGCAGGGCACAGCAGCGCTATACCACCGCTGTGCCCTGCGATTGGCGCGATTGATGTGATTGGCGATCGCACCAATCCAGGGGGTTTTGCCGGTGCCTGGCATTGCCAGGCACCGGGCCTAGGATCGAGTACATCGGTACTCGATCCTAACCTAGGACCTCATTGTTCCAGCCACTCCAATTTGGCTGAATCAGTGAGAAGCGCTGTGATTGGCTGTTTTGATTTGAACAGCCAATCACAGCGCTCAGGAGGAAGGGAGGGCGGCGACAGACCCCGGGATGCCGAGTCCATCTACCATAAGGTAATTTTAAAACGATCACTGCGACTTACGTCGCGATGTCGCATTAAATACCATGACGTACTATCCCGTCCATGGGAATTAAGTCCCAGGTCACATGGATGGGATAGTACATCCAATGGCAGAAAGGGGTTAATTTTACCATATCGTGTACTGGAAAATGGGAAAAAAAATTCCAAGTGCAGTGAAATTGCAAAAAAGTGCAATCCCACAACTATGTTTTTTTTACCCTATTTGCTAAATGCTAAAACTGACCTTCTATTATTATTCTCCGGGTCATTATGAGCTCACAGATACTAAACATGTATGGTTCTTTTTTTATTTAAGTGGCAAAAAAATCCGAAGTTATTTTCAGAGACCCTTAGCGTCTCCATCTGGGGTTTGTTGAGGGCTTATTTTTGCCCGCAAAGCTGATGTTTGTATTGATACCATTTTGGGGTACAAACAATCTTTTGATCGCCTGTTATTGCATTTCATTGCAATGTTGCAGCAACCAAAAAAAGTAATTCTGCCATTTTGATTTTTTTCTTGTTACGCAGTTTACCAATCGGATTAATTTAGTTTATATTCTTATAGCCTGAAGGCAGCGATAACAAATACAGTCATATGTTAAAGTTTGGGCACCCATATTAATGTTAACCTTTTTTCTTTATAACAGCTATTTCAGTTTCATATATCTAATAACTGATGAACTCAGTTATATTTCTGGATTCAAATGAGGTTTATTGTACTAAGGCCTCTTTCACACTTCAGTTTTTTGTGTCAGTTAAAATCCGCCAAAAAGGCGGAAAAGCGGATCCGTTCCTAACTGATGTGAATGGATGCCACAGGATCCGTTTTATGACGGATCCGCAGACTGAAGAAATTTAAAGGAACCGCTGGCCGGGAAGGGGAGAGAAGAGAGAGAAGAGAGAGAGAGAGAGACCCTGACTTCCTTTCCCCGGGCATGCGCTGTGGAAAATGCGGATCCAACAACAAAAAAAACATTGCATGGTCCGTCCAGGCATGCCGGCGGACGCAAAAAATTTGGCGGATCCTCACAAAAACGGATCCAACGGATGGCCATCCGTCAAAATCCGCCAGTAATGCAAGTCAATGAGGAAAAAAACGGATCCGCAAAAAAAATGGCAGATCCGTTTTTTCAAAACCTGGTGGATTTTGACTGATGGTCAAAAACGGAAGTGTGAAAGAGGCCTAACAGAAAATGTGCAATCTGCATTTAAGCAAAATTTGACCGGTTGCAAAAGTATGGGCACCCTTATCATTTTCTTGATTTGAACACTCCTAACTACTTTTTACTGACTTCCTGAAGCACTAAATTGATTTTGTAACCTCATTGAGCTTTGAACTTCATAGCCAAGTGTATCAAATCATGAGAAAAGGTATTTAAGGTGGCCACTTGCAAGTAGTTCTCCTATTTGATTCTCCTATGAAGAGTGGCATCATGGGCTCCTCAAAACAACTCTCAAATGATCTGAAAACAAAGATTATTCAACATAGCTTTTCAGGGGAAGGATACAAAAAGTTGTCTCAGAGATTTAACCTGTCGGTTTCCACTGTGAGGAACATAGTAGGGAAATGGAAGAACACAGGTACAGTTCTTGTTAAGCCCAGAAGTGGCAGGCCAAGAAAAATATCAGAAAGGCAGAGAAGAAGAATGCTGAGAACAGTCAAGGACAATCCACAGACCACCTCCAAAGACCTGCAGCATGATCTTGCTGCAGATGGTGTCACTGTGCATCGGTCAACAATACAGCGCACTTTGCACAAGGAGAAGCTGTATGGGAGAGTGATGCGAAAGAAGCCGTTTCTGCAAGCACGCCACAAACAGAGTCACCTGAGGTATGCAAAAGCACATTTGGACAAGCCAGTTACATTTTGGAAGAAGGTCCTGTGGACTGATGAAACAAAGATTGAGTTGTTTAGTCATACAAAAAGGCGTTATGCATGGACGCTAAAAAACACAGCATTCCAAGAAAAACACTTGCTACCCACAGTAAAATTTAGTGGAGGTTCCATCATGCTTTGGGGCTGTGAGGCCAATGCCGGCACCGGGAATCTTGTTAAATTTGAGGGTCGCATGGATTCAACTCAGTATCAGCAGATTCTTGACAATAATGTGCAAGAATCAGTGACGAAGTTGAAGTTACGCAGGGGATGGATATTTCAGCAAGACAATGATCCAAAACACTGCTCCAAATCTACTCAAGCATTCATGCAGAGGAACAATTACAATATTCTGGAATGGCCATCCCAGTCCCCAGACCTGAATATCATTGAACATCTGTGGGATGATTTGAAGCGGGCTGTCCATGCTCGGCGACCATCAAACTTAACTGAACTGGAATTGTTTTGTAAACAGGAATGGTCACAAATACCTTCATCCAGGATCCAGGAACTCATTAATAGCTACAGGAAGCGACTAGAGGCTGTTATTTTTGCAAAAGGAGGATCTACGAAATATTAATGTCACTTTTATGTTGAGGTGCCAATACTTTTCTACCTGTCAAATTTTGTTAAAATGCAGATTGCACATTTTCTGTTCGTACAATAAACCTCATTTGAATCCAGAAATATAACTGAGTCCATCAGTTATTAGATATATGAAACTGAAATAGCTGTTGCAAAAACCAAAATTGTTAGAAAGAAAAAAGGTGCCCAAACTTTAACGTATGACTATGTGGTTTTTTTATTGTTTTATTTTGAATGGGGCAAGATAGGATTGATTTGAACTTTTATATTTTTTAAATTTTTTTATATTTTTTAAAAACTTTTTTCTAATTTTTACTTGCTTCAATAGTCTCCATGGGAAACTGGAAGCCGCGATCATCTGATCGCTTGTGGTATACATAGCAGGGCTTGAGCCCTTTATGTCTGCTATGTGTAGCAGGAATTATCTGCCATGGGCATCATAGCAGATCAGCAATTACAAGCAAGGCAGTCTTCTGCAGACCCCTGGTTGTCATGCCAACCCATCGTGCCTGGCGATCATGTGACAGTGGCGCCGATGGGCAGGGTTTGTCAGGTGCGATTATGTTAAATGTCGCTTTCAGAGATTGACGGCAGTATTTAGCATGTTAGCAGCTGCGGGTGTTAGGGGCATGTGATCGCTGACCAAATCAGCTGTCACGGGCTGGAAAAGATGCGGACTCAGCGCCGGAGCCCACATCAAAGGGGGATATGCGGCCTATGATGTACTTATATGTCATAGGTCATGAAGAGGTTAAATACTTTTTCTCAGGGGCATTAAGAAATTATGAGAGAAAAGTTAAATATTTCAATTGTCCGCACATGGGTCACATACTATACAAACATTAGTCTGCTGATCAAATGCTTTACAATTAAATCATGGAAAGGAATAATGATAATTATTTTTCAAAATATGTGGTTTTTCAACAGGTTTTTAATGCACAGCATTCTGCAGAAAAGTATAACAATAAATGTAGTATCTTAGCTATTACTTCAGCTTACATGGGTGCAAACAAGATTGACTGCACTGTACAGTGATGAAAGCTTTTCAGCATTTACTGACAGCAGCTGCATTAACACTTCCAGTCTTAATTATTGCTTTATCTACCTAATGAGTTTTTTCTTAAGGAGGAGGAATTGGAGGAGCGAGTGTGATTATGTGGTTGGGGATTATTTAATTAAAGAACAATAATGCCTCCAGCTGCATCCTGTTAATAATCTCCTGCTCTCAGTCCTCCTCCAGATTGCAGGATAGCAATGAGAAAAGGGTGACCAACAGTTATCAAGATATGTCTTTCCACTTTATGAGATCACTTGACAAGTGTCAGTCAAGTACTGACAGCTGACATTTACTGACATATTGAAGACGGACAGGAGAAACTTTTTATGAGTTTTGCTGTTCCATGTTTGCAAATGAAATTTTTACTTGCAAGTAATCGGTAGGTTTGCCACCAAAATGCATTTATATCTAGGAATGAGGCTAAAATGTAAAAGAATTTTTGCCCCAATTCATCAAGACTGGCATTATTCACCCTGATCATGGGGCGGGGCTGTGGTGGAGTACGAGGTACCTGATACACTGAGAGGTGCATGCTTCTTAATAACAGGAAGCACGATGTGGAGTGCACCTTCTTGTGTACCTCACTACAAATCTTAATTCAGTCAATGACTGGAGTAAAGGGCATGTCACACTAAGAGATATCGCTAGCAATATCGCTATAACTAGTGACGTTATAGCGATATTGCTAGCGATATCGTGGTGTCTGATACTTACCTCCGACCCGCTCCCCCGCTGGTTATCGCTGATCACGCGAGAACGTTCAGGACTGTTTCTCGTCGTCAGCTTCCTGCGGCGCTTCCTGCTGTGACGACGAGCGATGCGTGGAGCCGGACGGGAGGACGCAAGATCGCCTCGTCTGACAGGTAAGTAGCGACCTCCGTCCCCAGCGATGTCGCTGGTGAGATCTGCCTGTGTGGCAGCTCACTAGCGACCACTTAGCGATGTACCAGCGATCCTGACCGCGTCATATCGCTGGTCGGGATCGCTGGTATATCGCTAAGTGTGACAGTACCTTAAGATTTGTGGAGTAATATAATCAACTGGTCATCATGAATTTGACAAGCTGTGGTCATCATGTCCCCATCACTCCTTGGCTCGATCTTCTTTATCGGAACTGGACAAAAATGGTCTCTCATAGTAGAAAAAGTTTTGCGACTTTTCAAAGCTTTTTAATCCAGTTTTTAGAGTAAACGCTTTGATGAACTGGTGCCTTTGTTTATCGGTGAACTGCACATTACATTAGTTCACAACATGTTGCAAGACACTATTTTTACCGGCTTTGGAAATGGAAAGGGGACAATCAGTCAATGATCACTTTATGGTCATGCTGTTTTTTAGGTACTCATCTTTTTGAAGAGGAAAGCCCAACTGGCCTGCCCATGATCAATTTCAGATCTTTCTATTAGATCTTTTAGTTCTGAAAATATCAATAATATAGGTACTTGGCAGCCTCTGATCATCCTACAAGGAACCCAGAAGGACACAATTGTGGTGAAGTCAGAGAATAATACTTTCCTAGGCCAGCACACGTTATATTTTTGACTACAGTCATGGCCAAAAGTTTTGAGAATGACACAAATAGTAATTTTTACAAAGTCTACTGCTTCATATTTTCTAACGGCAATTTGCATATACTCCAGAATGTTATAAAGAGTGATCAGCTTAACAGCAATTACTTGCAAAGTCAATATTTGCCTAGAAAATGAACTTTATCCCCCAAAACACATTTCAACATCATTGCAGCCCTGCCTTAAAAGGACCAGCTAACATCGTTTCAGTGATTGCTCCATTAACACAGGTGTGGGTGTTGATGAGGACAGGGCTGGAGATTAATCTGTCATGACCTATATAAAATGACGTGAAATCATTATTTCCCTCTACTCCTCTTTGGTCAGACCTTATCTGGAATATTGTGTCCAGTTTTGGGCGCCACATTTTAAAAAAGACATCATCAAACTGGAGCAAGTTCAGAAAAGAGCGACCAGAATGGTGACCGGTCTGCAAACCCTGTCTTATGAGGAAAGGTTGCAGGATTTGGGAATGTTTAGTCTGCAAAAGAGAAGACTGAGAGGAGACTTAATAGCTGTCTACAAATATCTAAAGGGCTGTCACATTGTAGAAGGATCATCTTTATTCTCATTTGCACAAGGAAAGACTAGAAGCAATGGGATGAAACTGAATGGGAGGAGACACAGATTAGATATTAGAAAAAACTTTTTGACAGTTAGAGTGATCAATGAGTGGAACAGGCTGCCATGAGAAGTGGTGAGTTCTCTTCAATGGAAGTCTCCAAACAGAGGCTGGACAGACATCTGACTGGGATGGTTTAGCGAATCCTGCTTTGAGCAGGGGGTTGGACCAGATGGCCCAGGAGGTCCCTTCCAACTCTACATTTCTATGTTTCTATGATTCTAATCCAAGTAAAATGAACAAATTACAAATGTCCCATTGCCACTGGCGTCCGCCTCCATGTGCTTTGCCAGAAATGTAACTCCACTGACAGGAGTAGCATTTCAGGTAAAAGTTATGCCACAATGTTTGATAAATTTATATGACAGGCTTTGCCACAACCTTTTCTTGCCCATGATTCACCCACTTTAGTGAAGCTGGACAACTAGAGTGAAAATGCCAAAAGTCACAAATCTCACGTTGCGCAACATTTTTCTGACTTTTCAAGATATGGTGAAAACACTTTGAGGAATTGGAGCCAAATTACTTTCATTATGTATAAAGGGTAAGAGGTAAAAAAAATTATAAATTGAGTATCATGTACTGAACAGCAAAAAAAAGTTAACATGTAAGGGACATATAAAATCTGTAAAGAGAGGGGGGAAAAAAGAGAAAAACAATTCTACAGTTGTGACTGTATTTATTTATTATTTTACTCATTTATATAGTGCCATTAATTCCATAGCACTTTACAGACATTATCAGCACTGTCCCCGATGGGGCTCACAATCTAGAATCCCTATCAGTATGTCTTTGGAGTGTGGGAGGAAACCGGAGTACCCGGAGGAAACCCACGTAAACACGGGGGGAACATACAAACTCCTTGCAGATGTTCTCCTTGGTGGGATTTGAAGTCAGAAGCCCAGCGCTGCAAGGCTGCAGTGATAACCACTGAGCCACCATGCTGCCCTGGTACAATTATAAATATAGAAGATGACTTGTGGAATTGTTTTTTTCCTTCTAGTATTATTATTATTTTTCATAATTTTTCTATTTCTTTGTATTGCATTAGTAATTGATAAAATAAAAAGTGTTATGTTGTATGTGCTAAATTCAAGTGTAGGAGGAGGAGTCCCCGCTGTGTAACTGGGCCGGAACCAAGGGGACTGTCACCAAAGTTCCTAGGGAGACTGTTTCCGGGGGACATAATTGGGGGATGGAACACAGAGAGTTCTAGAAAGGTTGGGGGGTGGAGCCAGTATAAAAGGGGCTGAGGATGCCAGCAGAGGCAGTCGACAGAGCAGGAGAGAAGTAGCAAGGAAACTAGAAGGCGCCAGAGAGCCAGAGCAAGAAGAGGAGAGCAGCGACTGGAGAGACTGAAGGGAAACTCACCGCAGACAGAAGGGAGACGGCACCGAGCTGTCCAGCAAAGAGACACCATCCATCCGACCTCCTCACGGCCGCCACCGACCGACTCCAGCCCACGGCTGAGGCCTGTCCGCTGCCGCAGCCACCCCAGCTACAGCCCGCGGCTGCGGCCTATCTGCCACTGCCCACGGCCACCGCCACTCCACTCCAGCCTGTGGCTGTGGCCTGTCCACAGCCACCCATGGCCGCCACTGTCTGACTCCAACCCGTGGCTATGGCCTGTCTGGTGCCACCCACGGCCGCCACCGCTCCACTCCAGCCCACGGCTGTGCCCTGTCTGCGGTCATCCGCGGCTGCCACCGCCCGACTCCAGCCGGGCAGCGGCCTGTCCGCTGCCGCAGCGGGTGCCACCGCTCCACTCCAGCCCGCGGCTGCGATCCGTCCTGTTCGCCGCCACCTGCGTCCGCCGCTGCCCGTCCCCAGCTTGTTGCTGTGGCCTACACCTTCCAGTCCCAGAGCAATGCCGTCCCGCCTCCACCGGGAGGTGCAATGCAGAAGAACTTCAGAGGCCTGCTGTGCCCCCACTTCGCCTGGGTGTAGGAACGCCCAAAGCCTCCGCCAGATCCTTGTCGGCTGGGCCCAGCGGCTGAGACGCCGAAGCAGCACCGACCACCACTCTGCCGGACATCAGAGAGGATAAGTGACACGTTGTAGTTAATACTCAGGACCCGTAGTCGGCCATACCGTGGCCCTATAGTGAGCAGTCTTTGCCGGGTAGTCATGTTCGTGTTACCAGTGTATTCTTGTTTTGATCCCTGCGAGAATAAATGTTGTTAGCTTGTTTGGTTGCTCGAGATAGCCCTTATAGGCATATATATATAAAAAGTCGCATCTTAAGTTCATCCCGTCTCCCGTCTCATCACTGCATCCCGAATACCTGCGATTACTACACAAGTATCCCACATATTGGTGCTAATGAAAACTAGAAATTGTCCTGCAAAATATAAACCCTCACACAGCAATCTTGAATGAAAAAAAATACTATATATCTCAAAAATGGCAACAAAAAGTGATAAATCATAAATAATATATAAATTGAGCATATTCACAATTATATCCACACTCAGAGTAAAGAGAGCACAAATTGTATTACACAGTGAACTGTAAAAAATAATTAAATAAGAATACCAAAGCTGCTCCTTTTTGTTCATCATACTTCCCCCAAAATAGGAGAAAGAAGCATCAAAAAGTTGTGTGCACCACAAAATGGCACCAATAAAAACTAGAGTTCATGTCACAAAAATAAAGCCATAAAGCCTGTTCTCTGAATATGGTGACACAAAAACAAATGTTTGTATATTGAAAATGTAGAAAAAAAATAAAACAAACTATGTAAACTCATTATTGTTTTATTCATACCTACTACTGATCAGTTGGAATAAACGCATCATGTTACTTATGTTTAACAGTGAACACAGCTGTAAATGTAAACCATGAAAAAACGATGACAATTTCTTTTTTTGCACATGTACTATTAAGTTATGAAAAAAAACAAATGACGGTTTCACCACTTCAATAGCACCTATAGACATTACTCCTTAGTGACAGAGCCAATTTTGACCATAACGACCAAGCCAAATTTTTAATTCTGACCAGTATAAATTTATATGCTTGAACGTATTCTAGTGATTCTGAGATTGTTTTTTCGTGGATTTTTTTTGGTACTTTATGTTAGTGGTAAATATAGGTCATTACGTTTTGCGTTTATTTGTGAAAATAACCAAATTTTGGTAAGAATTTTGAAAAATTCACAATTTTAAAACTGTTACTTTTTATTCTTAAACCAGTTCGTCATGCTGCACAAAATAATTAATAATTGACAGTGCCCACATGTCCACTTTATATCTGCCTCATTTTTCAAATGTACCATATATACTCGAGTATAAGCCGACCCGAGTATAAGCCGATCCCCCTAATTTTGCCACAAAAAACTGGGAAAGCTTATTGACTCGAGTATAAGTCTATTGTGGAAAATGCAGCAGCTACTGGTAAATTTCAAAAATAAAAATAGATACAAATAAAGGCAAAATAAATTGAAAAATCAGTGCAATAAATGGTTTTGAATATCCATATTGAACCAGGAGCCCCATATAAAGCTCCACACAGTTCATGATGGCCCCATAAGATGCTCCATACAAAATACACCACATATAATGCTGCATAAAGGTTAATAATGGCCCCATAACATGTTCCATAGAATAATTTGCTCCATATGCTGCTCCATAAAGGTTATGGCCCATAAGATACTCCATAGATTATGCCCCATATGCTGCTCCATAAAGGTTATGGCCCCATAAGATACTCCATAGATTACGCCCCATATGCTGCTTCATAAAGGTTATGGCCTCATAAGATGCTCCATAGATTATACCCCATATGCTGCTCCATAGATTATGCCCCATATGCTGCTCCATAGATTATGCCCCATATGCTGCTCCATAGATTATGCCCTATAAGATGCTCCATAAATTATGCCCCCTATGCAGCCTGTTGTGAGTTCATTTTCTGGTCTACCAGTTGTGAGTTCTCCTTCCAGGCTCCCTCTGGTGGTAACAGGAGGTAGTGAGGCTGATTTAATCAGTAGAGATCTGCCACCTGATAATGAGGATGACGACTGGACCTCAGGAATCTCAGATTGGATTTAAGACAGCCGACGCCCTACTCTGGTGCCGGTGATTCCTTCTGCTTGTCAGGTCTTGGTTCTCAGCTCTGTTCCAGTCAGCTCAAGCTAAGTTTCTCTGCTAATGTTCACACTTGATTTTGTTGTTCTATTCAGTTTTTTGTGTGGTCAGCCAGCCCCGGCTGGGGCTGTGCTGAATTTCCACTCTTATTTATCTGTATTTGCCAATTTGCTTTTTGTCCCTTATTAGATTGGCCTCTTTTTGCTCTATCTCAGAATATTTCAGAGTGCTGATATAGTGGGAGAAGTCTAGTGAGGGTTAGTTTTGTTATCAGAAGTGTTGGACATTATTGGACATTATTGTGTAGGGTTTTGGGCAGATTGCAGACAGTGTCTTTCCTTTCCTCTCCTTTCAAGTTAGTTTGGGCCCCATCGTTTGCTCAGCCTATTTTCCTGCCTGTGTTTGTGTTTTCATCTTGTTTCACCGTCAATACATGTGTGGGGGCTGTCTATTCCTTTGGGGTCTGCTCTGGGGCAGATAGTTTTCCCCTTTTCTTGCTTTAGGCTTATTTAGTCCTCTGGCTGTGACGAGGCGTCTAGGTTCATCATAGGTACGCTCCACGGCTGCTGCTAGTTGTGTGGTTAGGATCAGGGATCTGCAATCTGCATAGTTACCAACCTCTCTGGTTTTTCTGGGCTTAGCATGTTTAGGTTTTTTCCTCCTCGGTGACCCATTCATAACAGTTGCCCCATAAGATGCTCCATAGATTATGCACCATATGCTGCTCCATAAAGGTTATGGCCCCATATGCTGCTGCAAATAAAAAAAAGACATACTCACCTCTCGCCGCTGGGGGTCAGGTGCCGGTATCCTGAGCAGGCAGGAACACTGGCATGCTATGGGGGCCAGGTGCAGGTGTGAGATATTCATCTGTCCCCATTTCACTGCCGCACACCGCTGTGTCTTCCGGGTCCTCTGTCAGTGACTGTTCAGGCAGAGGGCGCGCACTAACCACGTCATCGTGCCCTCTGACCTGAATGTCAAAGCCAGAGGATGCGGAGGACAAAGCGGAGTGTGGCGGTGGAACAGGGACAGGTGAATATTGCAAATACTGTACTTACCCCCTCCTTGAACGGTATCTGCAGCCCCTGCTTCTCCCACGGTCTTCGGCGCCGCAGCTCTTCCTTCCTTCAGCGGTCACATGGTACCGCTCATTAAAGTCATGAATATGCATATATTCATGACTTTAATGAGTGGTACCACGTGACCACTGAACACAGGTGCCAGAGACCTTGGGAGAAGCAGAGGCTGCAGAGACCACACCAGGAGTAGTAAGTATGATCTGACACCCGCGCTCCCCCTCCCCCGCCGACCGCCTGGCGTATATAACTCGAGTATAAGCCGAGAGGGGCACTTTCAGCCTTAAAAAATGGGCTGAACATCTCGGCTTATACTTGAGTATATACGGTAGTTTTATTTTATTAGGATGTCAGAAGGGTTAAGAGATTAGTAGCAATTTTGCATTTTTTTCAAGAAACTTACAAAACCTGTTTCTTTCTTAGACCTATTCAGATTTAAATGGACTTTGAGCGGCCTATATAATGGAAGCTCCCCAAAAGTGATACCATTTTAAAAATCGCACCCCTGCTTTTAGAAATTTTTTTAATCCTTCAGGTGCTACACAGGAATTAATTTCCTCTAAACTAATGCTTTAGAGCCAATGTTTTCACTTTAACAATATTTAGCACAAGAAATTTGTTATCCAGCACACTGATTGGGATATGTGGTCAGAAACCTCTGTTTTGGAAGGGCTCAGAAGGGAAGTAGAACAATTAGAATTTTGGAACACCAATTTGCATGTCGCATTTGCAGTGCCCCTAAAGCACCCAAACAGCAGAAAACCCCCACAAGTGACCCGATTTTTTAAACTACACCCCCTGAGGATTTTATCCACAGGTTTAGCAAGCATTTTGAACCTACAAGTACTGCACAGAACGACATAGGTCGTCATATTGAAAATGTTCATTGCTTTAACAAAAATGTTGCTTTAACCCCAAATATTACACATTTGCAAGAGGTAACATGAAAAAGTGGACCCCACAGTTTTTAGCTACTTTCATCTAATTGTGGCAATAACCTACATGTATTCAAAAATTATGTTTGAACATGCTCAGAAGGGAAGAATTGAAATTTTGTATTTAGAATGTAAATTTGGCTGGAATAGATTGCAGACACCATGTTTGCAGACACCCTGAGGTACCAAAACAGCAAAAGCCTCCACAAGTGACCCCATTTTGGAAACTAGACTGATCAAGGAATTCATCTAGAGCTGTGATGAGCATGTTGAACCAGTAGGTGCTTCATAGATCTTTTTAAAATGTGGATAAAAACAAAAATTACGTTTTTTCTTCTGCTAAAATTTGTAGTTTTCACAATGGAAATAGAAGAAAACAGCCCAAAAATCTTTTATCCAGTTTTTTTACAAATGCGATGATACCCCATACAGCTCTGGCAAAAATTAAGAGACCACTGCACAGTTTTCTAAAAATCAGCTTCTCTACATGTCTGACAGCCATTCCATTCCAGTTTCAGTTGAATTCCAACCAAAGTACACTTCATTCTACTTAATGTTCTTCTGATTAGGTGATCACCTGAACCAAATCTTATTTAATGAAGGAAACTATAAAAAAAAACCCTGCTGTGGAGTTCACAATTGTTTTGCAATAGGACAAGCTGGATGGCAAAACAAGTACTAGTAATATCCCAAAAGAAATTGGAATGAAAAAATAACTTTTAACCATGCCAAAGGAGTTGAAAAGAAAAGTCTTGAGTAAGGAAAATAAGGGCTCAATTCTGGCTTTACTAGCAGAGGGATACAGTGAGCATCATGTTGCCTCCATCCTTAACATTTCTAAGATGACAGTCCATTACAATAAGGTCAAGCAGCAAACATTGGGGACAACAAAGCTACAGACCGGCAAAGGGCAAAAATGACTCTCCACTGACCATAATGAATGTCATCTTATTCGAATGTCACTCAGCAACTGCAGGATGACATCAAGTGACCTACAAAAGGAATGGGAAATGGCAGCTGGGGTAAAGTGCACAGCAAAAATAGCTCGTAACAGGCTCCTAGAGGCAAGGCTCAAGTCATGTAAAAATGGAAAAATAGCCTTTCATCAATGAGAAGCAAAGGAGAGCCAGGCTGAAGATTGCCAAATACCATAAGGATTGGACCATAAAGGACTGGAGTAAGGTAATATTCTCTGATGAGTCTAATTTTCAGTTTTGCCCAACACCTGGTCATCTAATGGTTAGCCGAAGACCTGAAGAGGCATACAAGCCACAGCGTCTTGCACCCACTTTGAAATCTGGTGGAAGATTGGTGATGATCTGGGGATGCTTCAGCAAGGCTGGAATTGGGCAAGTTAATCTTTGCGAAGGATGTATGAATCAAGCCGCATACAAGGTTATCCTGGAAAAACAGTTTATTCCTTCTGCTCAGGCAGTGTTTCCCAACTCTGAGGACTGTTTTTTCCAGCAGGATAATGTGCCATGCCACACAGCCAGGTCAATATATGTGAGGATGAAGGACCGCCACATCAAATTCCTGTCAAGTCCAGCCCAATCTCCAGACCTGAACCCCATTGAAAACCTCTGGAATATAATCAAGAGGAAGATGGATAGTCACAAATCAACAAATAAAGAAGAACTGATTAAATTTTTGTACCAGGAGTGGCATAAGGTCACCCAAAAGCAGTGTGAAAGACTGGTGGAAAGCATAAAAATCATGGTTATTCCACAAAATATTGATTTCTGAACTCTTCCTGAGGTAAAACACTAAACAAGGCACTGATAATCCTCCGACCTTCCTTAGTGTGCATACGCAGGTAAAATCGTGGTGTATCGATGTTTGTATTGGCTGTGCGACTGGTGACTAGGAGTTGACGCGCAGTACATGCGCAGTAGCACCTTAGAGATGCCAGAAATTGTGTATATACTAGTCAAAAATCGATTATAGCAATGCACACCTGGATGAGTGATCTGATATTAACCCTTTCCCGGCCCTTGACGCCTACATAGGCGTCATGAAAATCTGTGCCAATACGACCCATGACGCCTACGTTGGCGTCATGGTATAAATCACGTTCCTGCGGGTCGGGTGACCGGGGTCACTGAAAGGTCACCTGACCAACAGATACAGGAGGCTTTGTGCTTCCCCCAGGGGGGATGGCTTAGCCTCCCCCTGGCTGTGATCGCTCTGATTGGCTGATGAAAGTGAAACAGCCAATCAGAGCAACAGTAATATTTCATCAATGAAACTTGATTAAATATTACAATCCAGCCATGGCCAATGCTGAAATAGTATCAGGCATGGTTGGAGACACCGATGAGACGCCCCCACCGATTGACGGGGTCGATCGGCCCCACCACCGACTGATGGCGGCGATCTGCCGCTGCCATCAGCATCTGCTCCCCCTCCCCTTCCTTCCACTCCCCCCGCCTTCCAATCACCCCCCTCCCCCCCTGTACCCTCCGAGTCCCGCTGTGGTTCCCAGTGTCCCGCCGCCATCGGTGATGGGCGCAGCCATCTTCCAGAATGGCGGGTGCATGAGCAGTGCGCCCGTTGAATCTGCCAAGCGGCAGATTCCATTCATTCATTTTGATGACTGTAATAGATCCTATCACAGTGATCAAAATAAAAAAATAGTAAATCACCCCCCTTTTTCACCCCACAGGTAGGGACAAATAATAAAATAAAATATTTTTATTTTAATTTTTCTATTGGGGTTAGAATTAGGTTAGGGTTAGAATTAGGGTTAGAGTTAGAATTAGGTTTAGGGTTAGGGTTAGGGTTGGAATTAGGGTTAAGATTAGGGTTAGGGGTGGGATAGCGATGTACCAGCGATCCCGACCAGCGATATGACGCGGTCAGGATCGCTGGTACATCGCTAAGTGGTCGCTAGTGAGCTGCCACACAGGCAGATCTCACCAGTGACAATCGCAGTGGTTGGGGGTCGCTACTTACCTGTCAGACGAGGCGATCCTGCGTCCTCCCGTCCGGCTCCACGCATCGCTCGTCGTCACAGCAGGAAGCGCCGCAGGAAGCTGATGATGAGAAACAGTCCTGAACGTTCTCGCGTGATCAGCGATAACCAGCGGGGGAGCGGGTCGGAGGTAAGTATCAGACACCGCGATATCGCTAGCAATATATCGCTATAACGTCACTAGTTATAGCGATATTGCTAGCGATATCTCTTAGTGTGACATGCCCTTTACTCCAGTCATTGACTGAATTAAGATTTGTAGTGAGGTACACAAGAAAGTGCACTCCACATCGTGCTTCCTGTTATTAAGAAGCATGCACCTCTCAGTGTATCAGGTACCTCGTACTCCACCACAGCACCGCCTCATGATCAGAGTGAATAATAATTACCTGTCACACTAGGCGATCCTGCGTCCTCCCGCCCGGCTCCATGCTCGTCGCTCGTCTCTCCACAGGAAGCGCAGCAGGAAGCTGACGACGAGAAACAGTCCAGGACGTTCTCGCGCGATCAGCAATAACCAGTGGGGGAGCGGGTCATAGGTAAGTATCAGACACAGCGATGTCGCTAGAAATATCGCTATAACGTCACAAGTTATAGCGATATTTCTAGCAATATCACTTAGTGTGACAGTACCTTAAGGGTTGGGATTAGGGTTAGGGGTGTGTTGGGGTTATGGTTATGGTTGAGATTAGGGTTGTGGTTGGGGGTGTGTTGGGGTTAGGGTTGAAGTTAGAATTGAAGGGTTTCCACTGTTTAGGCACATCAGGGGGTCTCTAAACGCGACATGGCGCCACCATTGATTCCATCCAATTTTGCTTTCAAAAAGTCAAACGGTGCTCCCTCCCTTTCAAGCCTCGATGTGTGCTCAAACAGTGGTTTACCCCTACACATGGAGTATCAGCGTACTCAGAAAAAATTGCACAACAACTTTGGGGGTCTAATTTCTCCTGTTACCCTTGGGAAAATAAAAAAAGGGGGCTAAATATTATTTTTGTGGAAAAAAAATATTTTTTATTTTCATGTCTCTGCGTTATAAACTTCTGTGAAGCACTTAGGGGTTCAAAGTGCTCACCAGACATCTAGATAAGTTCTTTGGGGGGTCTAGTTTCCAAAATGGGGTCACTTGTCGGGGTTTCTGTTGTTTAGGCACATCAGGGACGTAGCATCGCCGCAGACCATTCCATCAAAGTCTGCATTTCAAAACGTCACTACTTCCATTCCGAGCCCTGACATGTGCCCAAACAATGGTTCCTCCCACATATGGGGTACCACCGTACTAAGGACAAACTGGACAACAACTTTTGGGGTCCAATTTATCCTTGTTACCCTTGTAAAAAAAATTGCGGGCTAAAAATCATTTTTTTGAGGAAAAAAATATTTTTTTATTTTCACGGCTCTGCGTTATAAACTTCTGTGAAGCACTTGGGGGTTCAAAGTGCTCACCACACATGTAGATAAGTTCCTTGGGGGCCTAGTTTCCAAAATGGGGTCACTTGTGTTGATTTCCACAGTTTAGGCACATCAAAGTCTGCATTCCAAAATGGCGCTCATTCCCTTACGAGCCCTCTCATGCGCCCAAACAGTGGTTCCCCCCACATATGGGGTATCGGTGTACTAAGGACAACTTTTGTGGTCCAATTTCTCCTGCTAGCCTTCTGAAAATAAAAAAATAGCGGGCTAAAAAATCATTTTTGAGGAAAAAAAATGATTTTTTATTTTCACTGCTCTGCGTTATAATCTTCTGTGAAGCACTTGGGGGTTCAAAGTGCTCACCACACATATACATAAGTTCCTAAAGGGGTCTAGTTTCCAAAATAATGTCACTTGTGGGGTTTTTCACTGTTTAGACACACAGGGGTTCTCCAAACGCGACATGTTGTCAGGTAACGATTTGAGCTAATTTTCCATTCAAAAAGTCAAATGGCGCTCCTTACCTTCGGGGCCCTGCCAGCGCCCAAACAGTGGTTTATGACCACATATGAGGTATCGGTGTACTCAGGAGAAATTCCCCAACAAATTTTAGGATCCATTTTATCCTGTTGCCCATGTGAAAATGAAAAAACTGAGGCTAAAAGAAAATATTTGTGAAAAAAAGTACTTTTTTTTTACCGATCAATTTGTGAAGCACCTGGGGGTTCAAAGTGCTCACTATTAGAGATGAGCGACTTTGTCTTTTTTCGGGTCGAGTCAGGTTTTGTGAAACCAGACTTTCGCAAACGTCGGGTCGAACGAAATGGGCCGATTATCATGAAAAGTCGAAGGCCGACTGAAACACAAAACCCAATGCAAGTCAATGGGGAAGCTAAGTCGGCAGGGAGTGGAGGACAGGAAACACACCTACAGTGCCCTTTTGAAAGCCAAAAACATCAATTCTGATTACTGAAGCTTTTCAACCTTAATTTACTTCATAATACTAGTTACGCACTGAAAAATGGGGGTTATTTGGCTAAATTTGTGGGGGGGTAGGGCTGGCTCAAGGTTTTCGTGTGCCCTGGGCCAAAGAGCGCCCCTTTAACACATACCACAACTCATGATGCTCCAATACCGCAGAGAAATAGCAGCATAGTACAATGAAAAATACTTCACTTTTTACATCTCATGACTGATATCCATTTTAAATAGCTCCAAAAACGGACAGTATATTACTTTATACAGTATTATGGCCACCGCATAGTGCTCTATACAGAGTAATGAGGCCCATATATTTCTCCATACAGAATCATTGGTCCCATCTAATGTTTGAAACAGTATATGATGAGCTCCACATAATGCTACAGTATATGTTGGTCCCCATGGATGAAGTTCCACTGTTTTATGGGCCCAAATAATGCTCCATACATAATGGGCCCCATTTCTAATGCTCTAGTGTATAATTTGCCCTGTAAATGCTGCTCTAGTGTCTGATGTCCATCTTTGGAATGCTCCAGTGTATGGTGGGCCCCATATATCATTCTCCAGAGTATAGTGCTCCCCAAAAATTGCTGTCCCAACATTGAAAACAATTAAATAAGTCTCCTCGCTATGGAATCCCTGTACTAGTCTGGACTCCTCATCATCCCCATCGACCATCTCACTGCACTTGGCTGTTTAGGCAGAGGGCGTACAGACGTGATGTCATTGCGCTCTCTGATCAGACTATCACTGTCAGGCAATGCGGAGGACGTCATGGCGGTGGAGCAGGGAGAGGTAAGTATTTCAACTTTGCAAGTGCTGTGATCGTGAGCAAGCAGGGGGGGCCCACTCGTTGGGGTCGGCAGTGGCACAGGGCCCCTCTAATAGTACGGCGGTGTGTGGCGGTGTGTCCGACGGCGGGTGGGGGTGCCCTCCCGCCGGCAGAGACACGGGTGGGGGTGCCCTCCCACCGGCAGAGACACTTTTGCGTACTATGAGGGGCCCTGTGCCAGTGCCGTCGCCCATGAGTATGCCCCCCACCAGCTCAAGGAACCTGCACTTTCATCTGCACCTTCCTCTTTGTCACCGTGTAAGGTGGTATAGTATGTGGGAAGGGGAACCTGAGTTTCCTCTGGGTCAGATTCTGGCTGTGTAGAGTGTGAGGGGAATGTAGTGGTCTGGGTCAATGTACCAGCAGAATCATCTAGCAGTGGCTGGGCATCAGTGCACTTGTGGCGTCCCCAGGAGTACGGTCGCCACAGTGGCATTACCTTCCTCCTAGGGAGTGTGATGTCATGCTTGGGAGCCATGAAGGATCTCTCTAGCAGTTAAACCAACACACAACACATTTCCCACTCCACGCCAGCAGGGAGACCTCTGAACATGACTGCTGAGGAGCTGCTCTCTGTGGTCGGGAGGAGGTAAGGCTCACTCCTAGCTGGAGCGCATGGTCCGGATTCCAGTCTCCGAGTTTGTAGGGATACTGACGTTCCTGCAGCAGAATCTGGAGGAAGTAGCAGCTGTAAATGCTCTGTACCCAACTGAGGCTACGAGGCCCCAGCATCGACATGTGTGAGCCAGAAGGAAAAGGCTATGGCTGCCAGCCATACGAGAAAGTTCGAAAAGAGAGTCAACAGGGGGAACTTCATTGAACTCAGCACTGCGAGTACCTCAGATAAGCGCTAGAACGGAGGCCACACTACCTATCTGCAGAGAGAGAATTCCAAATTTGCTTCCAGGCTGACCAACTCCTTCTCCATCTCTACTCTGGGTCCTGGACAGCACCTACCAAGTACAGGTAAAGGAACTGTACGACTGTGTCTGTCATCTGTCTCCTGTGCCTGGCGCACGGCTCAGCTACATCCTGCACTGCACACCATCTCCCAACTCTTTCATCTGCCCTGCGACTACGGCCCTACCTGTGCAGGTCTTCTACATCTTAGCTGCACCACAACATCTGTCCCACAGAAGCGACACTGCAGCGCTGGTCAATCTAATCAGAAACCAGAGGTGGCGTCACTTATCATTCACGTATAAACGTAATTCACCCCTTTGCATGGACGCCCAGGGCCACGGAACAGGTCACCACCACCGTGACACATCCCTGTGAGACACCGGCCCGGTACCGATTAACCCCACTGCCATGGCTGGCCACCCACACTCCATGTCAGATTCATCTTGGACTGGGGAATTCACGATTTGACTTGATAACCCAGGCATGGTATGATAGAAAGAGCTACACGGACTAATGTGAAGTGTGGCCTGCTGCCTCATTCAGTTTGGGTGGGGGTGCAGGACACAAGGAAAGGGGTTCTTCCTGACCAGGAGCCAGCACTTGACCACTCAGTGCTTGCATTTTTTGAAACTTCAGAAGAGGCGGGCATATTTGATGGAGTCTGTTTCGGCAATGTAAGCCAAAAGCAGTTCCTCATGCTTCGCCTTTAAAAGCGGTTAACCTACTCCCAGAAAAGGTATCATTCCAGGCGTTCCGGAGCCAGACCATGATGCAGGCTCAACACCTCCTGCCTTAGCTGCTATTGTGCTTTTGCCACTACCAGCAGATGCACCACCACCATCATCACCAGCTGGCCCCCCCGCGCCCACGTCCGAGGCCTCTTCCACCAGACTTCAAAACTTTGCACAAAATAACATCAGATATATGGCACTGTATCAGAAATGTACAGCTCTATTCAGTCAAAGGATAACTGTCAATCTCCATATATATTCCATCAGTCACACAGAGACACTCACAGGCTCGGTATGGATTAGACAAGAATATAAAAAGTAGACAAAGTGTACAGTATCATCAGATAGCAGGTATATATAGCATAGTTTAAACATTAACAATGTACGTCTATATATCAGGAGTAGTGTTGAGCCACCACGCTAGTGTTTTGGTTCGTCACACAGGAGGCAAGTTCGTCGAATGTTCGTCAAACCCCATTGAAAACAATGGCAGGCAAACACAAACACATACAAACACATAGAAAACAATTACAAAACACCTTAAAAGGTGTGCGAAAGCAGAGAAAATGCTCAGAAGACAAAAATTACATATGGAAAAGGGCAACTACATTTAGAAAAGAGGTGGAAGAGTCAAAGGAGGAGGTGGAGGAGACACAGATATAGGCTTGTCATTCCCTTATGAAGTCAAGAAAGGCTGGAATAAAAATGTAAAATACCAACAAAAAAAAAAAATTCTGAAATCGAACACGATCATATACCGTCGGACTTCCCACCAATAAATTATGCCAACAGGCAATCGGACGGCGTTATTCCCACGAACCTCCAAACAGAGTCCATGAAGGCAAAGTGTTTGCTTTCCAGGGGCAGTATGATTGCTAAACAACCTTAAAGGAATGTCCAAAAGGGCACCACCAGGAGTGGAGCCTGCGGCTTAATTGGACTCCACCCGGGAAAGCACAACCATGCCACCTCAAGAAAAGATGCACATATTAAAAGCTTTGTCGATTGTGTGTGTGGTGTGGTATGTCCGTTTGTAGTTGTGCTAGCAATTTGTCAGCTTTATTCCATTAACGAATGAGACTCCGGCATGCCCCCGTGGTACGCGTCAAGCTTACTAGAGGGATACGCGAGGCTCTGGCACTATCATGGTCTATCATGGCGTTACATGTCCGGGGCTGCATGCACACTACACTGAAAGGACCAGCTTTTGTCGCTTACAGGTGCAGATAACCAGCAGAACACAGTTAGTGATGGGGATCTGTGATTCAAATTATTCCCCGTGAACGATGATTTCCCAATAAGTGTAGGTCAACCGCAATTCCTGATTTAGGCCTAACCGGTATTCCTGAAAAAATGCAAAAAATTACGTGTCCAAACCACAGTTGCTGTGGCTTGCTTAACAGCTCGGCAGCCGTTCTCAGGCCCAGTATGGATTCGACAAGATTCTAGAAAGTTGATAAAGGGTACAGTTTCACCGGGTAACATGTATATATGTAGCATAGCTTACACATTAAAAACCTATGTCTATATATCAGGAGGCAGGCTCACACGGTCTCAGGACCAGTATGGATTAGACGTGATTGGACAAAGGTGAGAAAGGGTACCGTATCACTGGATAACAGGTATGTATAGCATAGTTTACACATTAAAAACCTATGTCTATATATCAGGAGGCAGGCTCACACGGTCTCAGGCCCTGTATGGATTAGACGTGATTGGACAAAGGTGAGAAAGGGTACCGTATCACAGGATAACAGGTATATATAGCATAGTTTAAATATTTAAAATCTCCATGTTCTCAGTATGGATTAGACAACAATCTAAAAAGTAGAAAAAAGGAAATGTATTTGAAGCGTACACCAGTATACACTTTTGGTGGTATTTTTAAATCTTCATATATATTTCTGTCTCAGTAAGACAGTCCAGACTCTCCGCAATAGGAAATGAGATGTATGCAATTACTGACATAAATTCTAGTGATTGCAGAAATCTAGGAATTTCTATTCACGGGATAAACTTCCGTCACAATTCTCAGAGGCGATGCAGACCCTCAATTAATTAGTGTGTGGAGACAGCGAAAACCTTTCTTTGTGAAGAAAGTGTTGCTGTATCGCAGTACTGTTGATCCCATCGCGATTACTCATATCCATATAATTTTTATCACAGGGAGAGATGTAAACATGGTGCTCACTGCCTATCATGCTCTGTCACGTAACTTTGGAGTGCAAAAGACAGAAGCCACAGGCCGTAGGCGATTCATTTGGATTGGCATGAGAGGGAACATTTAAAAATGTGCGCTGGAATGTCACACGTCTGTGGGTAGGAAAACTGTGAAAGCTGATGAGAAACCACCACTGCATCTCATTGTGAGTCAACTTCCATAAGAAATGGAAACCATTGACCATCTGAAGCTAGATCCCGGCCAGCGGGACAGGGCATAGCGACGTCTTAACCATCATCTTCTATCAGTTCACCAAATTTGTAGTGGCAGTCCCAGTGAAGGATTTGACAGCCCAAACTACACAGCGGAGGAGCAGGGAGAGGTAAACATTGCAAATGCTGGGGCCCTGCCCAAGCAAGGGGGGCCCACTCGTGGGCGTCGGTACTGGCACTGGCCCCCTCATAGTACGGCGGTGTGTCTGACGGCGGGTGTGCACCACCACCGTCAGAGACACTTGATTGCACTATGAGGGACCCTGTGCCAGTGCCCGCGCCAAAGAGTCGGCCAACCCACGTGTCCAGGGCAACGGCACTCGCACAGTTGCGTGTGCTAGGTGGTGACCCTGGCCATGGGGGGAGGAGGCAGCCCAGTTAGGGAGGTTTACAAAATGGCATATGTTGATGTGGGACATTCACCTGCTGCTAAAGGCAAAATTTGTCAAGTTCCAGGAAGAGGCGGACCAAAGAAAGCCATTGATCATCTGAAGCTAGATCCCGGCCAGCGGGACAGGGCATAGCTACGTCTTAACCATCATCTTCTATCAGTTCACCAAATTTGTAGTGGCAGTCCCAGTGAAGGATTTCACAGCCCAGACTACACAGCGGAGGAGCAGGGAGAGGTAAACATTGCAAATGCTGGGGCCCTGCCCAAGCAAGGGGGGTCCACCCACTCGTGGGAGTGGGTACTGGCACTGGGCTCCTCATAGTACGGCAGTGTGTCTGATGGCGGGTGTGCACCCCCACCGTCAGAGACACTTGATTGCACTATGAGGGACCCTGTGCCAGTGCCCGCGCCAAAGAGTCGGCACACCCACGTGTCCAGGGCAACGGCACTCACACGGTTGCGTGTGCTAGGTGGTGACCCCGGCCATGGGGGGAGGAGGCAGCCCAGTTAGGGAGGTTTCCAAAATGGTATATGTTGATGTGGGACATTCACCTGCTGCTAAAGGCAAAATTGGTCAAGTCCCAGGAAGAGGCGGACCAAAGAAAGCCATTTTTCTGTCAATCTATGTGTCATCAGGGTAAGGTGTGACAAAATCATTGGAAACCCATGCATGGTTCATTTTAATGAAGGCTAGATCATCCACATTTTGGGTCAACAGACGGGTCCTTTTTTCTGTCAGGATTGATCCAGCAGCACTGAAGACTCTTTCCGATAGCACACTTGCAGCTGGGCAAGCGAGCTCCTGTAAGGAATATTGTGCCAATTCAGGCCAGGTGTCCAGTTTAGCTGCCCAATAGTCAAATGGGAATGACCTGTGAGGGAGAACATCGATATGGGAGGAAAAGTAGTTTGTTACCATAGTTGACAAGTGCTGTCTCCTGTCACTTTCAATTGATGCTGTATTACCAGTCGTGTGAGCGGGACTTGAAAAATCAGTCCACAGCATGGTCATGAAACCCCTGTCTCCAACGCCACTTCTGATGTGTGCACCACCAACACCTCTTCCAAGTTGCCCCCGGCCCCTACGGCTCGTGTGACAACCATCACCGCTGCTGTGTGCTGGGAATGCCTCAACCAACCGGTTTACCAGAGTTGCTTGTTTGTTAGCCAATATTAGGTCAAGGTTCTCCTGTGGCATGATGTTTTGGAATTTGCCTTTATAGCGTGGATCCAGGACGCTGGCCAACCAGTAGTCATCATCGTTCAGCATTTTGGCAATGCGGGGGTCCCTTTTTAGGATCTGCAAGGCATAATCTGACATGTGGGCCAATGTTCACGGTGTCAATGATGCACTGTGAGTGCTGGGTGGAGGAGCACTTTCAGGCAAATCCACATCCCTCCAGACACACCCAAAACCAGTACCAGACCTTGCCATGCCAACATTTTCTCTTGCCCCACAAGAAGCATCCTCCTCCCCTAAATAATCATCCCCATCATCACCCTCCTCCTCCTCTTCTTCCTCCACCTCGTCCACGACAGTTCCCTGAACAGACAATGGCTAACTGTCATCAAGGCTTCCCTCCTCCTCTTCTTCATCATCCTCGGCTGCAGACGCCTGCTCCTTGATGTGCGTCAAAATTTGCATGAGCAGACGCATAAGTTGGATGCTCATGCTTATAATGGAGTTGGTGCTCTTTCTGATGGCCTAGATTCAGTCTTTCATTGCAATAACAGTGTGATTTCCTGACTGATTTGCCCTTGCGACGACAACTCAACATTTGCTGCTGGTGGTGTGCTAACCGGTGGACTTACAGTGGGGGAAACAATGTAGCGTTGCTGACTACCTTCTTTGGGAGCAGTAGCACATGTGGTACGTGAGTTTTGGTAGTCCGTCCACGCTTGCAAGTGCATGGTGGTTAAATGTCTTAGCATGCAACTGGTATTCAAATTTCTCAGATTTTTCCCTCGGCTAAAGGTCTTTGCGTACTTCTTACAGATAACCTTTGCCTGATCATTAGGATTTTGTTCAAAAAAGTGCCACACTGCACTCTTCCTACTATGGAAGACATTTTGAGGCCTTGCACGCTGTGCTATTTTGACCGTCTGGCCAAGCTGTCCTGCAATTCTTTTGGTTTTTGTAACCCGTTTTTGGACTGCTCCGGACCTGCCAGATAACAGCTGTTGCGATGTCGATGCCCGCTGCGGATGCTCCTCCTCCTCTTCTGAGCTATTGGCAGCGGCACCCTCTACCCCCCAATGGATGCCAATCTGAGTCAACAACTGGGTCATCCATCACCTCCTCTTCAATGTCATGTGCACCTTCCTCTGTGTCATCGTGTATGGTGGTATAGTATGCGGGAAGGGGCACCTGAGTTTCATCTGGGTCAGATTCTGGCTCAGTACACTGCGAGGACAATGTAGTGCTCTGAGTGAGTGTACCAGCAGAATCATCTATCAGTGGCTGTGCATCAGTGCACTCCATGTCAGATTCATCTTTGCCTGGGTAATTCACGATTTGACTTGATAACCCAGGCATGGTATGTGAAAACAGCTCCATGGAGTAATCTGTAGTGTGGCCTGCCGCATCTTTCAATTTTGGTTGGGGTGAAGGACACAAGGAAAGGTGTGGTTCATGAACATGAGCCTCCAATGATGACTCAGTGCTTTTATTTTAAAACTTCAGAAGAGGAGGCGATAGAGCTGGAGGCTGAGTCAGCATTGTAAGCCAAAACTTTTTCTTGAAGCTCCGGCTTTAAAAGCGGTTTACCTACTCCCAGAAAAGGGAGCCTTCGAGGCCTTGTGGAGCCAGACGATGACGCAGGCTCAACACCTCCTGCATTAGATGCTATTTTGCTTTTGCCACTACCAGCAGATCCACCACCAACACCATCATTACCAGCTGCCAACCCCCGCCCACTTCCACGGACTCTTCCACCACACTTCCTCATTTTTGGGGAAAATGTACCCAAAAAACCACCAACTATATGGTACTGTAAAACAAGGTACAAGGTGTATATAGTAGGCGGGAGAATTTGAATCTCCCTAGACTTCAGGACACAGTTGGATTCTGTCAGGCCCTGTTTATATTACACCGCAATGTGACAGGCAGATTATGGATGGTGTAAGAAAGGTGGATAGAGGACTGTGGAGAATTGGAATCTCTGTAGACTTCAGGGCACAATTGGATTCTGTCAGGCCCTTTTTAATTTACAATGCAATGTGACAGGCAGATTATGGATGGTGTAAGAAAGGTGGATAGAGGACTGTGGAGAATTGGAATCTCTCGAGACTTCAGGACACAGTTGGATTCTGTCAGGCCCTTTTTATTTTACACCGCAATGTGACAGGCAGATTCTAGATGGTGTAAGAAAGGTGTATAGAGGACTGTGGAGAATTGGAATCTCTGTAGACTTCAGGACAAAATTAGATTCTGTCAGGCCCTGTTCATTTTACAACGCAATGTGACAGGCAGATTATGGATGGTGTAATAAAGGTGGATAGAGGACTGTGGAGTATTGGAATCTCTGTAGACTTCAGGACACAGTTGGATTCTGTCAGGCCCTGTTTATTTTACACCGCAATGTGACAGGCAGATTGTGGATGGTGTAATAAAGGTGGATAGAGGACTGTGGAGAATTGGAATCTCTGTAGACTTCAGGGCACAATTGGATTCTGTCAGGCCCTTTTTAATTTACAATGCAATGTGACAGGCAGATTCTGGGTGGTGTAAGAAAGGTGTATAGAGGACTGTGGAGAATTGGAATCTCTGTGTCACGGTCACGCGTGTCTGGATGCAGCGAGTACCACAAGGCGAACCCATGTGATGCACGTGACCCTGGATACACCACCTCCAGTGGGGCGAATTTAAATAATAAGCACGTGCAGCTGGATACACCGCCTCCAACTGGCGAATTTAGACATTACACATATATACAAGTCTGGAAACCCCGCCTCCAGTAAGGCGAATTTAAACAATAAGGGAAACCTGGGAAACATTAACAATGGTGGGCCCTGCGATAGGGAATAGGGAAGTGGAGACCTCCTGAGCTCCCCTGAGCCAGTGTCCCTGCACTCCTAACGTTCCCTATGCCGGTTCCGCATCGGGCGCGCAACAGGAACCTAAAAACCCTAGCTCACCCTGACCTAAACCCTCACTAGGGAATTGGCCGGTGCGGAAACTAAGCCCACCACTGCACTAAAAGACACATGAGGGAAAATGACAATACAGGGGAAACACCACTTAGCTTTGCTCTGTTGCGTACGCTCCTAGCAACAGAGCCCACCACCTGCGTGCATCTTCTCCTCCACCTGGATCCATCACCATAACTGGATCCTTCACCATAGTGAAGCCTTGAAGCAGAGTCCACCACCAATTTCAGCAGTCCAGTAACAGAGTCCCAATGATGAGTTCAGCTTCTGCCCAAAAAGTCAAGCATGCTTGAGTCCAGCTCTCAGCAACCAGGTCCAGCATGGTGATTGCAACTCTCACCATCGTCGCCACTCCACCAAGCCATGCAAACACCTCCTACCGACACCATAAACTGTGACTCCACCACGCCATGCCAGCCCTTCTTGCAGACCACCTAGCTGCCACTCGTCCCCTCTGGCTGGGCTGCGCAGGACTCATGTTCAGCTCCTTCCTCCCCCAGGCTTACTTGCCAGATGAACACACGATATCACCAACAGTCATTGAACCCACCTGGCTCCCTTTTATAGAGCCTAACACCAGATTTGTAATTGCGTGCACATTAACCCTAAAACTAAGGTGCGATACCACTCACCACCACCGGGGCAACTTAGAATGAAACACCACATGTAATAATTCTAATGGCCACCGGGGACAATCAACCCACTTTGGCACCTAGCCAAAGGAAAAAAAGTTCACTTTTCCATTTAATTTGTCAGATCCACCTTGGATCATGACACCCTGTAGACTTCAGGACAAAGTTGGATTCTGTCAGGCCCTGTTTATTTTACAACGAAATGTGACAGGCAGATTATGGATGGTGTAATAAAGGTGGATAGAGGACTGTGGAGAATTGGAATCTCTGTAGACTTCAGGACACAGTTGGATTCTGTCAGGCCCTGTTTATTTTACACCGCAATGTGACAGGCAGATTCTGGATGGTGTAATAAAGGTGGATAGAGGACTGTGGAGAATTGGAATCTCTCGAGACTTCAGGACACAGTTGGATTCTGT
This sequence comes from Dendrobates tinctorius, assembly GCF_039654945.1. NCBI lineage: Eukaryota > Metazoa > Chordata > Amphibia > Anura > Dendrobatidae > Dendrobates > Dendrobates tinctorius. The sequence continues at coordinate 5,552,630 of NW_027361793.1, forward strand.
CAGGCCATTTTTATTTTACACCGCAATGTGACAGGCAGATTCTGGATTTTGTAAGAAAGGTGTATAGAGGACTGTGGAGAATTGGAATCTCTGTAGACTTCAGGGCAAAGTTGGATTCTGTCAGGCCCTGTTTATTTTACAATGCAATGTGACAGGCAGATTCTGGATGGTGTAATAAAGGTGGATAGAGGACTGTGGAGAATTGGAATCTCTGTAGACTTCAGGACACAGTTGGATTCTGTCAGGCCCTGTTTATTTTACACCGCAATGTGACAGGCAGATTATGGATGGTGTAAGAAAGGTGGATAGAGGACTGTGGAGAATTGGAATCTCTCGAGACTTCAGGACACAGTTGGATTCTGTCAGGCCCTTTTTATTTTACACTGCAATGTGAAAGGCAGATTCTGGATGGTGTAATAAAGGTGGATAGAGGACTGTGGAGAATTGGAATCTCTGTAGACTTCAGGACACAGTTTTATTCTGTCAGGCCCTGTTTATTTTACACTGCAATGTAACAGGCAGATTCTGGATGTTGTAAGAAAGGTGGATAGAGGACTGTGGAGAATTGGAATCTCTCCACACTTCAGGACACAGTTGGATTCTGTCAGGCCCTGTGTCTATAACACCGCAATGTGACCGGCAGAAATTGCCTAGTGTATGACTAACTACAAGGTGTATGTAGAATTGGGCAGAATTGGAATCTCCCTAGATTGTAGGTCTGTAAGAACGGACAATCTCCTCGGCTTTTCCTTACAGAGTCACACACTTAGATAGCTTCAATTTGGCCATGATAACAGCCGTTACACGGTACTGAGAGAGGAGCATGCCCGTACACCGCTGTACGGTGTATGTAAAATTGTCAAGCTCCATATTTTTGGATACGGACTGACACACGCTGTCTCTCTCTAGACAAACTCCTCGACTTTTGCTTGCAAAGTCACACATGTAGATAGCTTCAATTTGGCCGTGATAACAGCCGTTACACGGTACTGTGTGAGGAGCGTACACCGCTGTACGGTGTGTGAAAAAATGAATGCTCACTACTTCACCAGGACAAAACAATACAATTTGGATTGCTTTTAAAAATGCAGCTTGAAAACCAGTGTGTACACAGCAATGCAGCTAGCCTTAAAAGGCAGGCTAATCACCACCAGCGCTGCTGCACAAAAACAAAAATCTTCACCTTTCACTGCACAGTAACTACAGTGAAAAGCACTAGCAGCAGAAGCAGTTTTTTTTTTCTTTTTGTCTTCCTAACGCTCTCCCTACAGAATCAGCAGCTGCAGCAGCTCTCCCTATTCTGATATCAGCATGAGTAACATGGCGGTCGGCGTCCCCGCCCTTTTATACCCCCTGTGACGCCACAGAAAGCAAGCCAATCACTTGCATGCCCTTCTCCAAGATGGTGGTGACCGCTGCCTATGTCATCACGTTGCCCACAGTGTCCGTTCTTCCTGATTGGCTGAAAAAGGGTGCTAAAGCATCTTTTGAAATGCGACTTTGGTGCTAAAGTCGCCGACCTCGTGGCCGACCTCACGCTAATATCGGGTTTTGTTTCATGAAACCCGACTTTGGCGAAAGTCGGCGACTTTTGAATTTTTTTCAACCCGTTTCGCTCAACTCTTCTCACTATGCATCTAAATAAGTTCCTTGGGGGTCTACTTTCCAAAATGTGGTCACTTGGGGGGAGCTCCAATGTTTAGGCACACAGAGGCTCTCCAAACGCGACATGGCAACCGCTAAATATTCCAGCACATTTTCCATTCAAAAAGTCAAATTTCGCTCCTTCCTTTCTGAGCCCTGCCGTGCTCCCAAACAGTGGTTTATGAACACAAATGAGTTATCGGTGTATTCAGGAGAAATTGCCCAACAAATTCTAGGATCCATTTTATCCTGTTGCCCATGTGAAAATGAAAAAATTGATGCTAAAAGAACATTTTTGTTAGAAAAATTAAAATGTCCATTTTTTCCTACCACGTGAAGCACCTGAAGAGTTAATAATCTTTTTGAATGTAGTTTTGAGTAGCTTGAAGGGTGCAGTTTTTAGAATGGTGTCACTTTTGGGTAGTTTCTGCTATATAGACCCCTCAAAGTGACTTCAAATGTGAGGTGGTCCCTAAAAAAATGGTTTTGTAAATTTTGTTGTAAAAATGAGAAATCGCTGGTCAATTTTAACCCTTATAACTTCCTAACAAAAAAAAAAATTGGTTTCCAAAATTGTGCTGATGTAAAGTAGACATGTGGGAAATGTTATTTATTAACTACTTTGTGTCACATAACTCTCTGGTTTAACAGAATAAAAATGAAAAATGTGAAAATTGTGAAATTTTCAAAATTTTCGCCAAATTTCCATTTTTTTCACAAATAAACACAAAAATTATCGACCTAAATGTGCCACTAACATGAAGCCCAATATGTCACGAAAAAACTATCTCAGAATCACTAGGATCCGTTATGCAAATTGCCTCTTCAGAAAGAAAGAGGACTTTTACTCTACAGCGCCACCTATTGGTAGTAGCGATCCTACAAGTCACAATCAACCCTTTAACGAGGGTTGATTTTAGGATCCGTTATGAGTTATTACCTCATAAAAGGACACTGGTCAGAATTGCAAAAAATGTCATTAAGGTCAAAATAGGCTGGGTCATGAAGGGGTTAATACAATCCACATGATATCACTTGATGATTTCATGATGATTTTAATGAGCAATATGCATTTTTGTAATACTGTCATTTAGCACTTGGTTGACAGGCACTTTTGTATAGACATATAAATAACACATGTTACATGAAAATGTGACAGCATTATGTTATTATGTGCTGAATATGATCATTGTACTAATTGTATCTTGTTAATCTGCATCTATATACTGTATATACACTTGTATGTACATGTTCTTTCACTGCTTGAGAAAGGCTTTTGGAAGTCGAAACGCCATGTGGGCCTAATAAAGTCCATCTTTACTCTTTAAAAGCCTTGGAGTGCTGCTTCCCATTTTTTATCTATATATATTTGGCAAGTATATGGATTAGTTGCCAGGAGGCCAGTGTACCCATCTAAGGCTAGTTTCACAGGGTCGCTGCTCAGCTCCGCCCCCGGCCGTGCCCCCTCTGGTCAGCTCCTCCTAGGATCGCATGATGCTGCATGCGATCAGCGTACCGTATATTTAGCATTGGGTACACTGACTGTGCGCTGGTCTGATTTTGCTGGTGCTGCGCCCTTTTGGCGCTGCGCCCAACGAACAAAAACGCGCTGTGTTGAATCCAACACTAAATATACGGTACGCTGATCGCATGCAGCGTCATGAGATCCTAGGAGGAGCTGACTGGAGGAGGCGCGGCCGGGGCAGAGCTAAGCGGCGGCCCTGCGCTGCGCCCAAGAATGCTAGGGTGAAACTAGCCTAACTGAATGCGCTGCTCCATTTTTCCCTAACTATGGATAGGTTATCAATATAGAAATCCTGTACAATCTCTTAAGTATTATAAAATAGGAGTATAAACATGTATGATGTAATTTTTTAATGGTGTCAACATTCATCTTCTTGCTATCAATAACCCATAATGCTGGGTGGGCCATTTATATGGATACACCTAAATAACATGGTAATAATTGGTGATATCAACTTCTTGTTTGTGGCACATTAGTATATGGGAGGGGGGAAACTTTTCAAGATGGGTGGTGACCATGGTGGCCATTTTGAAGTCAGCCATTTTGGATGCAACTTTATTTTTTCAATGGGAAGAGGGTCATGTGACACATCAAACATATTGAGAATTTCACAAGAAAAACAATGGTGTGCTTGGTTTTAACATAATTTTATTCTTTCATGAGTTATTTACAAGTTTATGACCACTTATGAAATGTGTTCAAAGTGCTGCCCATTGTGTTGGATTGTCAATGCAACCCTCTTCTCCCACTCTTGACACTCTAGCAACACTGCAGAAGAAATTCTAGTGTAAGGGGATCAGATTCCTTGTAGGAATGCTCGGACCTGACTCCCATAATGTGGTGGTGCAACATCTTGCTGGAAAAACTTAGGGAACGTGACATCTTCAGTGCATAAAGAGGGCAAAACATTATCATGTAGCAATTTCAGATATCCAGTGGCATTGAGGTTTCCATTGATGAAGAATGGCCCCACTATCTTTGTACCCCATATACCACACCATACCATCAATTATGGTGTCAGGTCTGAGCATTCCTACAGGAAGTTTCATGGAAAGTGAATTGGTCGTCGTGGGCCAGTTGAATGGCCACCAAGGTCTCCCGATCTGACCACCAAAGACTTTTATCTTTGGGGTCATCTGTTATGATTGAGTCACCGTAGGAGGCAAAAAACAGAAATGCTAGCTAAGTCCTGAAAACCAGAGAAGTTGGCAACTATCAGATTGCAGACCCCTGAACCTATCAACACAACTAGCAGTAGCCGTGGGGGGTTCCTACGATGACCTAGACCCCTCGATCACAGCCGGAGAGATACATAGGCCTAAAGAAGGAAAGGGTAAATCTAACTGCCCCAGAGCAGACCCCAAAGCAATAGGCAGCCCCCCACATATAATGAGGGTGAAGCAAGATGAAAACACTTACACAGACAGAAAGACAGGCTGAGCAAAGACGGGGCCCAAAAACTACCTAGATAGGAACGGATAGGAAGGCTGCTGTCTGCAATCTGCCAAAACCCTATCAGAGACAAAAGCCAACAAGCTGATATAAAAAATGGCCCTGAAGCAACTACGCTTCAAAAACTAAATCAGCACTCAGGTACTTTCAGAAGACAGAGCTCAAGGAACACTGCACACTCCAGCAGGGAGTGGCAGAATCCAAAAAGCAAGAAAAACAAAAACAAATCTTAGATGCAAAAAGGCAAAACAGAAAACTTAGCTTTAGGAGAGCAGGAATCAGACTGGTGTCCAAGAGTCCACAGAGAAATCACCCGCAGGGCAGAAAGGGCGTAGGCTGCCTTAAATCCAGTCAGTGACTCCACTCAGCCAATCGTCTTCATTAGTCCCAGGTGCCTGATAATCAGGCTCACTACCTTCCTTCACTAGAATAGGGAGTTCACCAGGCCTCAGTGACGGAGGGGAAAATGAACTCACAACAGTACCCCCCCCTTGAGGAGGGGTCACCGAACCCTCAACAGCGCTACCAGGGCGATCAGGGTGAGCCCGATGAAAGGCATGCACCAATCTTTTGGCATGAATATCAGAGGCAGAGACCCAGGAATTATCCTCCTGACCATAACCCTTCCACTTAACCAAATACTGGAGTCTCCGTCTAGCCAGACGGGAATCCAGTATTTTCTCTACCTCATATTCCAAGTTACCTTCAACCAATACAGGGTCCGGAGGTGCCACCTCAGGCACAACTGGCTCAACAAACCTCTTCAACAAGGACTTATGGAACACATTATGGATCTTAAATGTGACAGGAAGAGCCAAACGAAAAGAGACCGGATTAATAATCTCCAAAATCTTGTAAGGTCCAATAAATCTAGGCTTAAACTTAGGAGAAGCCACCTTCATAGCAATATTTTTTGATGATAACCACACCATATCACCAATCTTAAACTGGGGACCAATGGTCCTATGTCGATTGGAAAACCGCTGGGCCTTTTCCTGGGAGAGAGATAACTTATCCACCACTTGGTCCCAGATCTGGTGCATTCTCTCCACCACAGTGTCAACACCTGGGCAGGCAGAAGGCTCCACCTGCCCTGAAGAAAATCGAGGGTGAAAACCAAAGTTACAAAAAAAAGGTGACATCAAAGTGGCAGAACTAGCTCTATTATTCAAAGCAAATTCGGCCAAGGGCAAAAATGAAACCCAATCATCCTGATCAGCGGAAATAAAACATCTCAAATACGACTCCTAGGTCTGGTTTGTTCTCTCTGTCTGCCCATTGGTCTGAGGGTGAAAAGCAGAGGAGAAGGACAACTGAATTCCCAACTTGGAACAGAACGTCCTCCAAAATTTAGACACAAATTGAACTCCTCTGTCAGATACAATGTTCTCAGGAATCCCGTGCAAGCGAACCACCTGTTGCAAAAACAGAGGCACCAACTCAGAAGAAGATGGCAACTTAGGGAGTGGTACAAGATGAACCATCTTAGAGAACCTATCACAAATCACCCAAATAACAGTCATTCTTTGAGAGACCGGCATATCAGAAATGAAATCCATTGAAATATGGGTCCATGGCCTCCTGGGGACCGGCAAAGGCATCAACAACCCACTAGAGCAAGAACAAGATTTAGACCGGGAGCAAGTCCCACAGGACTGCACAAAATTCCTGACATCATGAGACAAGGTGGGCCACCGAAAAGAGCGACTCACCAGATCTCTAGTACCAAAAATACCTGGATGACCAGCCAATGCAGAGCAATGAACTTCAGACATCACTCTCTTCTTCCACTGGTCAGGAACATACAACTTTCCACTGGGGCAACGCTCAGGTTTGTCCTCCTGGAACTCTTGCAGAACAAGTCTCAAATCGGGCGAGATGGCAGAAAGAACTACCCCTTCGCCTAAGATGGTGGCAGGCTTGGTCACCACAGGAGAATCAGCAAAGAAACTCCTAGAGAGGGCGTCTGCCTTGACATTCTTAGTTCCAGGAAGGAAAGAGACCACAAAATCAAAACGTGTAAAAAACAAGGCCCACCTAGCCTGTCTAGGGTTCAAGCGTTTAGCCGACTCTAGGTAAATCAAATTTTTGTGGTCAGTGAGGACCACAACTTGATGTTTGGCTCCCTCCAACCAATGTCTCCACTCCTCAAATGCCCATTTCATGGCCAACAGTTCCCGATTCCCCACATCATAGTTACGTTCAGATGAAGAGAACTTACGGGAAAAGAAAGCACAGGGATTCATTTTAGATGTTACCGGATCCTTTTGGGACAACACTGCTCCTGCACCAATCTCAGAAGCATCCACCTCTACCTGGAACGGGAGTGAGACATCAGGTTGCCGCAGAACCGGGGCGGAGGTAAATCTACGCTTCAGCTCCTGAAAGGAAGCAACCGCCTCCGGAGACCAGTTCAACACATCCGCACCCTTCCTGGTCAGGTCAGTCAATGGTTTGGCAATACTAGAAAATTTTGCTATAAATTTCCGATAAAAATTAGCAAAACCCAAAAACTTCTGGAGGGCCTTCAAAGAAGTGGGCTGAACCCAATCATAAATGGCCTGTACCTTGGCCGAGTCCATTTCAATAGTTGACGGAGACAAAATAAATCCCAAAAAAGAAATTCTCTGTACTCCAAAAAGGCATTTTGATCCTTTGACATACAGAGAATTCTCTCTCAAGATCCGGAACACAGTCCGAATATGTTCCACATGAGAATCCCAATCCTTGGAGAAGATCAAAATATCATCCAGATAGATAATCAAAAAATTATCGACAAAGTCTCGGAAAATATCGTTCATGAAGCACTGGAAGACAGAAGGGGCATTAGTGAGCCCAAAAGGCATCACCAGGTACTCAAAATGTCCCTCTGGAGTATTAAACACCGTCTTCCATTTATCCCCCTGCTTAATGCGGATAAGATTATATGCCCCCCTGAGGTCAAGCTTGGTAAACCAGCAAGCACCTCTGACTCTAGAGAATAGATCCAAAATCAGGGGTAACGGATACTGATATTTAATAGTAATTTTATTGAGGGCACGATAATCAATACAAGGCCTTAAAGAACCATCCTTCTTGGCCACAAAAAAAAAAACGGCACCTAAGGGTGAAGAGGATGGTCTAATATTACCCTTCTCCAACGCCTCCTTAATATAGGACCGCATAGCCTCGTGCTCGGGTACAGATAAATTGAAGAGCCGACCCTTAGGAAATTTACACCCTGGGTTTAGTTCAATTGCACAGTCATAACTCCTATGAGGAGGCAAGGACGCAGACTCATTCTCACTAAATACATCATAGTAGTCCGCCAAATAGTCAGGAACCTCATGCGACTGAGGAGAGGTGGAAAAAACCGGAGCCTCACCAAAGGTACACCGGCAACCCCAACTCACCACAGACACAGACTTCCAATCCAAAACTGGATTATGAATCTGCAACCAGGGAAACCCCAGAACAACGGCATCATGCAGACCATGCAACACCAAAAATCTGCAATTTTCTTGGTGGTCTGGGGCGACCCGCATGACCAACTGGGTCCAAAACTGAGGTTTATTTTTAGCCAGAGGGGTAGCATCAATCCCCCTCAAAGGGATAGGCGTCTGCAGAGGTGTCAACGGAAATCCACAACGTTTAGCAAAATCCAAGTCCATTAGGTTTAGCGCTGCTCCCGAATCCACAAAAGCCTTGGCGGAAAATGTGGACAGGGAACAGATCAGAGTAATCGCCAAAAGAAACTTAGGCTGAACCCCACCAACAGAAAACGTGTGTGCAAAGCGTTTCTCACGTTTAGGACAATCAGAAATAACATGTGAGGCATCTCCACAGAAAAAACACAGCTTATTACGCCTTCTGAATTCCTGACGTTGCGCCTTAGACAAAACTCTATCACATTGCATAGGTTCAAACGTCTGTTCAACCGGTGGCAACACCTCTCGTGTAATCCTGCGTTCACGTAAACGCCGATCAACCTGAATGGCTAAAGACATAGAATCGTCCAGACCAGAGGGAACAGGAAATCCCACCATAGTATCTTTTACGGCTTCTGACAAACCCTTCCGAAAGAGAGCAGCCAAGGCACTATCATTCCAGGTAGTTAGGACCGCCCACTTTCGGAACTTTTGACAGTACAACTCTGCAGATTCTCGACCCTGGTTCAATGCTAACAGGGTCTTTTCAGCCTGATCAATAGCATTAGGTTCGTCGTACAGCAACCCCAAGGCTTGAAAAAATGCGTTCACATTAGTCAGAATAGGGTCATCTGGTTTCAAAGAAAACGCCCAATCCTGGGGATCGCCGCGCAGCAAAGAGATGACAATTTTAACCTGCTGCGCGGGGCTCCCTGACGAGTTAGGCTTCAAAGCAAAAAATAATTTACAATTATTTTTGAAACTCAAAAATTTAGATCGATCCCCAAAAAATACATCAGGTGTGGGGATCTTTGGTTCAACAGCATGTGAACGAGCAAGATAGGCGGAAATTCCTCGCACTTCAGCAGCGAGCTGCTCCACACGATCAGACACTTGCTTTATCTCCATTGAGAGAAAAAAAAAAAATTCCCCCTACGGCCTCAGAGAAAGAATATAGACACACCTTTTTTTTTTTTAAACACAATCCTTTCCTGCTATTGAGTACCCCAGGATCTGTGGTTTGGCGGGTGATTCTGTTATGATTGAGTCACCGTAGGAGGCAAAAAACAGAAATGCTAGCTACGTCCTGAAAACCAGAGAAGTTGGCAACTATCAGATTGCAGACCCCTGAACCTATCAACACAACTAGCAGTAGCCGTGGGGGGTTCCTACGATGACCTAGACCCCTCGATCACAGCCGGAGAGATACATAGGCCTAAAGAAGGAAAGGGTAAATCTAACTGCCCCAGAGCAGACCCCAAAGCAATAGGCAGCCCCCCACATTTAATGAGGGTGAAGCAAGATGAAAACACTTACACAGACAGAAAGACAGGCTGAGCAAAGACGGGGCCCAAAAACTACCTAGATAGGAACGGATAGGAAGGCTGCTGTCTGCAATCTGCCAAAACCCTATCAGAGACAAAAGCCAACAAGCTGATATAAAAAATGGCCCTGAAGCAACTACGCTTCAAAAACTAAATCAGCACTCAGGTACTTTCAGAAGACAGAGCTCAAGGAACACTGCACACTCCAGCAGGGAGTGGCAGAATCCAAAAAGCAAGAAAAACAAATCTTAGATGCAAAAAGGCAAAACAGAAAACTTAGCTTTAGGAGAGCAGGAATCAGACTGGTGTCCAAGAGTCCACAGAGAAATCACCCGCAGGGCAGAAAGGGCGTAGGCTGCCTTAAATCCAGTCAGTGACTCCACTCAGCCAATCGTCTTCATTAGTCCCAGGTGCCTGATAATCAGGCTCACTACCTTCCTTCACTAGAATAGGGAGTTCACCAGGCCTCAGTGACGGAGGGGAAAATGAACTCACAACAGTCATCTGAAGGTATTTGTCTATTCTGTTAAGATAGGAAATGTGCAGCATCTGAAACAATGGATACTGGAAGCCTGTGCTAGCATTTCTTCTGTGGTGTTGCTATCAGTGGGTCAAAAGTGTGAGAAGAGGGTTGCATTGACAATCCAACACAATGGGCAGCACATTGAGCACATTTTAGGCTAGTTTCACACTAGCGTATCTACAGGCAGCACACGGCGCCGCTAGGCCCTGCCCCCTGCCACGCCCCCTCCGGTCATCTCCTCCTACTATCGGACATCGCTGCATGCGATCTGCGCACCCTATCTTTAGCATAGGGTGCACAGACCGTGCGCTGGCCATGCGCTAGTAGGATTTTGCGTGCGCTGCGCCCTTTTGATGGTGCGCCAAGCATACGAAAATGCAACATGGTGCGTTCGGCGCACATCAGCGCATTGTCTAAAGGGCGCAGCACATGCAAAATCCTACTAGCGCACGGCCAGCACACGGTCTGCGCACCCTATGCTAAAAATAGGGTGCGCAGATCGCATGCAGCAATATGCGATAGTAGGAGATGACCGGAAGGGGCGAGGCAGGGGAATGTGCCACAAACAGGAAGTTGGTATCACCAACCATTCCCATTTTATTTAGGTGTATCCATATAAATGGCCCACCCTGTATAAAGGAAATTGTAATGCAGAATCAATACGCCAGTAAGCATATATGACTACGTAAGTAAGAATATCTGACTGGATATGTCAGCAACAAGAAATATATATTTCTAACGGTATGGCATCATGCAGGGCCATGACTAATCTAATGTATATGTTCTAAATGCTAGTAAAAGATGAAGTCACCTGGTATGATTTACCGCTGCACACTGTGATAAATCATTACCTTTTAGATACTATCATCTACCGATGCTTTAAACCTACAAGACATGTTTTTACCTTTCAGCTCTACAGACGCAATTAATAAGGCAGTTTTGTGTGACAAGAGACATTTTTCAATTTACTACTCTTGGAATTTCTCTGAGAGCATAGATGTGGCTGAACATTTCTTGACACTTAAAAGATACTATGCCTTTATTTGAAAGGGTTTTCATGTCAGATGAGGCTTGCAACCAATGAAGTATTTCATGAAGAGGATAAGTAAAACTGCCCCAGGGATTACAATACATTTTCCACTGCTCACAATTAGTTTTAATAGGATGGACGTTATTTTTTTTCAGCAGGCTGTTACACTCAGACTCTATAAGTTCTGCATTTAAGGCTTAGATGAACCTCATTATACAAGTAATACTGATTCCTCCCTTTACGTACAGAAAGCAAAACTCTTTTTCAATGTCATGCAACATTAAAATAGAAGAAGCGACACATGGATGACATATATTTGACAGTGTAATGACTTTGCACATCATCTCGATGTCTTAAAATCTGCATATCATTTGTTAATTAGCTAGTAATATGACAGAGAAGAACACTGCTGTCAAGTATTAGATATGTGAGTTTCCTAAAAATGGAAGATACTAAACAGCTTTTTTTTTTAGTATTAGTGTCTTTCAAGTAGGGAAAGCAGCACATTAAGTAATTAGTTAAATATGGCAGAGGTGCCATTAACCCTATCTTTTAACAAAGGTTTAAAATATATTCTATTTAATAAGATAGTGTGGAACTACAAATAAAGAAACAGCAAACTTACTAAGGGTATGTGTACGCTAAAAGTGAACCTAGCAGCTGATACATGCTGCCCAATACGTGGGCTGTATGTATCAGGCACTGGTTGTATGAACACAACCAGCCATCTTTGACTCTGAAATGATGCGATGTTTCAGAGAAAAACATACTTTAAAAGCTGCCGTGAAACGAGACCACTCTATAGACTAATGAAGCAGGTGGGTCCTCGGAGGCTTCTCACTGCCCACTGAAATGCAAGTGTAGGCAGTATAGTGCTGCGCACGAGTAAAGGCAAAGACCTGTCACTCAAGGGCAGCGAGCAGGGAGAAGTAGCTGGGGACCCGGTTTTTCGACTAGTCTATAGCTCGGTCCCCAGAGGCAGTTATTTCAGGTTTTGTTTGTTTAATGGCCAATGTGAACATATGCCTACATGTGGCATGCATACTGACTTATATTCCAGTTTATCTCTTTAGGTTTTTGTTTCAGGTTTTTGCGGTATATGCAGATCGGCAGTGGCGTCCATTTTCTTTGAGATGGACATTACGTTTATATAGCTCCCCATGGCTGGGTGTCTATTAGAGTATGTGCACACATTGTGGATTTGCTTTTGTAAAATTCTGCGCAGATTCTTCCTGTCTTGGAAGAAAACAGAGTTGGAAATTCACACGGTTTTTATGCGTTTTTGATGCAGATTTGATGCAGATTTTCATGCGTTTTTTTCATGCGGATTTGTATGCGTTTTTGTAAGCTAGTAACATAGTTAACAACATAGAAACATAGTTAGCAAGGCCAAAAAATACATTTGTCCATCCAATTCAGCCTATATTCCATCAAAATAAATCCCCATATCTACATCCTTCTAAAAAACCTAATCACTGTGAGATACAATATTGTTACGCTCCAGGAAGACATCCAGGCCTCTCTTGAACCCCTGGACTTAGTTCGCCATCACCACCTCCTTAGGCAAGGAATTCCAGATTCTCACTGCCCTAACTGTAAAGAATCCTCTTCTGTGTTGGTGGAAAAACTTTCACTCCTCCAGTGCAGAGAATGCCCCCTTATGACAATCACCTTCCTTGGTATAAACAGATCCTAGGTGAGATATTTCTATTGTCCACTTATATACTTATAAAGACTAAATAATCCTAATTTTGCTAATCTCTCTTGGTATTGTAGTACCCCCATCCCCTTTATTAATTTTGTTGCCCTCCTTTGTACTCGCTCTAGTTCCATTATATCCTTCCTGAGCACCGGTGCCCAAAACTGTACAGAGTACTCCATGTGCGGTCTAACCAGGGATTTGTACAGAGGCAGTATAATGCTCTCATCATGTGTATCCAGACTTCTTTTTATGCACCCCATGATCCTGTTTGCCTTGGCAGCCGCTGCCTGGCACTGGCTGCTCCAGGTAAGTTTATCATTAACTAGGATCCCCAAGTCCTTCTCCATGTCAGATTTACCCAGTGGTTTACCGTTCAGTGTGTAATGGTGATATTAATTCCTTCTTCCCATGTGTATAACCTTACATTTATCATTGTTAAACTGCATCTGCCACCTTTCGGCCCAAGTTTTCAACTTATCCAGATCCATCTGTAGCAGAATACTATCTTCTCTTGTATTGACTGCTTTACATAGTTTTGTATCATCTGCAAATATCGATATTTTACTGTGTAAACCTGCTACCAGATCGTTAATAAATATGTTGAAGAGAATAGGTCCCAATACCGACCCCAGCGGTACCCCACTGGTCACAGTGACCCAGTTAGAGAATATACCATTTATAACCACCCTCTGCTTTCTATCACTAAGCCAGTTACTTACCCATTTACATACATTTTTCCCCAGACCCAGCATTCTCATTTTGTGTACTAAACTCTTGTGTGGCATGGTATCAAACGCTTTGGAAAAATCAAGATATACCACACCCAATGACTCACCTTGGTCCAGTCTAAAGCTTACCTCTTCATAAATACTGATTAGATTGGTTTGACAGGAGCGATTCCTCATAAACCCATGCTGATATGGAGTTAAACAATTATTCTCATTGAGATAATCCAGAATAACATCCCTCAGAAAGCCTTCAAATATTTTACTAACAATAGAGGTTAGACTTACTGGCCTATAATTTCCAGGTTCACTTTTAGGGCCCTTTTTGAATATTGGTACCACATTTGCTATGTGCCAGTCCTGTGGAACAGACCCCGTATATAGGGTCCCTAAATATAAGAAATAATGGTTTGTCTATTACATTACTTAGTTCTCTTAGTATTCTTGAGTATGTCATCCGGACCCAGAGATTTATCTATTTTAGTCTTATTTAGCCGGTTTCGCACCTCTTCTTGGAGTGACCCTTAATATAGGGTTTTCTTTGTCTCTCGACATTTCACCTGGCATTTTATTTTCCACCGTGAATCCTGTGGAGAAGAAGGTGTTTAATATATTAGCTTTTTCCTCGTCATCTACAACCATTCTTTCCTCACAATTTTTTAAAGGGCCTATACTTTTACTTTTGATTCTTTTACTATTGATATAGTTGAAGAACAGTTTGGGATTAACTTTACTCTCCTTAGCAATGTGCTTGTCTGTTTCCTTTTTGGCAGCTTTAGTTAGTTTTTTAGATAAAATATTTTTCTCCCTATAGTTTTTTAGAGCTTCAACGATGTCATCCTGCTTTAGTAATTGAAATGCTTTCTTTTTACTGTTACTTGCCCCTCTTACTTCTTTGTTTAGCCACATTGGGTTTTTTCTATTTCTTGTCCTTGTATTCCCAAAAGGTATAAACTGCATACAGTGCCTATTTAGGATGTTCTTAAAAATTTCCCATTTATTATCTGTATTCTTAGTTTTGAGAACATTGTCCCAGTTAACCAGATTAAAGGGAATCTGTCACCCCATTTTTGGCCTATAAGCTGCAGCCACCGCCATCAGGGGCTTATCTACAGCATTCTGTAATGCTGTAGATAAACCCCCGATGTAACCTGAAAGAGAAGAAAAACAAGTTAGATTTCCTTTAAGGGCATCTCTAAGCTGGTCAAACTTTGCCTTCCTAAAGTTCAGTGTTTTAGTGACTCCCTGACAAGTCATCCTAGCGAAAGACAAGTGAAACTGTACAATATTGTGGTCACTATTTCCTAGATGCCCGACGATCTGCAGATTTGTTATTCTGTCAGATCTATTAGATAGTATTAGGTCTAAAAGTGCTGATCCTCTGGTTGGATTCTGCACCAATTGTGAAAGATAATTTTTCTTGGTTATTATCAGAAACCTGTTGCCTTTATGGGTCTCACAGATCTCTGTTTCCGAGTTAATATCCTGGTAGTTAAAGTCCCCCATAACAAGGACCTCATTATGAGTTGCAGCTTCATCTATCTGCCTTAGTAGTAGACTTTCCATGATTTGTGTTATATTTGGGGGTTTGTAACAGATCTCAATGAGAATTTTGTTACTAATTTTCCCCTCCATGTATTTTGACCCATATGGACTTGACATCCTCATTCCCTTCACTAATATGCTCCCTTAAAGTGGACTTTAGACAAGACTTTACATAAAGACAAACCCCATCCTCCTCTCCGATTTTTACGATCATCTCTAAACAGACTGTAACCCTGTAAGTTAACTACCCAGTCATAGCTTTCCTCTAACCATGTCTCAGTCATTCCCACTATGTCATAGTTACCTGCAGATATTTCTGCTTCTAGTTCTTCCATCTTGTTTGTCAGGCTTCTGGCATTTGAGAGCATGCAGTTTAGAGGATTTTGTTTTGTTCCAATCTCCTCCCTGTGGATTGTTTTAAAAATTTTCTTATCTCTCTTCTGAGTATGTTGTCTTGGATCTTCTTTGCCGCACCTCATATCCTTCATCAGTATATTTTCTGGCTTCATGCTCCAGTCTAATGTTTTTATTCCCATCCTCTTTTCTTCTTGTTTAACGCCCTCCTGATGAGTGTAACGAGTCTTCTGGCGAATGTGTGTGTAGGGTCGGTGGCGGGCCGAGCTGGGGGGGTGATAGGGGGTGGTCCCACTTCTTACCGCGCAGAGATGACACAGAGACACGATGGAGGCAGATTCTGGGTGCAACAGGTCCAAGTTTATTCACACTTGCCGTTCGACTGACGGCACACCTCGCGGCCCTCCGTTTCCAGAGCCGCTTCTCACACCGTACACTAGGGACGTGTCTGCACACACCGTCCCCTCCTTTACTGTCGACGCTCCTGACAGGTCCGTCACTGTGGCCGCCTTAGGCCCGTAAACCAACAGCGCTTCTACTGCTCAGTCGTCGTGTTACATACGGTGTCCTTCACCCAGAGCCTCGTCTCTGCTGCGGTCCTTTCCTGTCAGGACCACCCCCCTTGACGTTTCCTCTCCTCAGTCCCCTTGGTCGGATTCTCCTCAGAGCGCACAGACTGGCGCAGTCATCCTGTCACCTGAGCTCCCCCTGGGGACTGGAACTTTCTGGAACCCTCCCTCAGTATTTATAACTCCCCCGGTTCCTTGAAACTGTCACTCTAATTGTCACCACGCCCCCCATGACCAACGGTTTCTAAAGCCCTAAGCTGCTGTAAAGTCCTTTGCTCACACTCCTCCCTGCCATCTAATGTCCACCCAAGGTACTGCACGTCCACTACACTTTCCTAGCTGTTTCCCCACTATAATAACTGACACCTACCTACACTGTGCATACCTATCTTTCTCCATTCTGACACGTCCGTCCGTACGTCAGGTCACCTTCCCTACATGTGTTTCCCAGGTTTGTTGAGGTGTAGTCCTTGTCTGGCGAAGAGTCCGTCGTACAGGTAATTCACATCATCATCCAGGAATCCGAATCCTTGTTCTCTGCACCATCGTCCAGTTGTTCACATCAAGGATCCTGTTCCATCTCCTGGTGCCATGCCCATCTACTGGAAGGATAGAAGAAAAAACTACATGTGCATCCAGTTCTTTTACTTTCTTCCCCAAACTCTTCAAAATCCTTGGAGATTGTCAGTAAGTTCTTCCTTGCCGTTTCATTGGTGCCAACATGGATCAGAAGAAATGGGTGGACGTCCTTGGAACTGATGAGCTTTTGTATCCTATCAGTCACATCCTTGATCTTCGCACCTGGGAGTCAGCATATTTCTTTTACGGTTATATCCGGTCTGCAGATGGCTGCATCTGTGCCTCTCAGTAGTGAGTCTCCCACCACTACCACTCTTCTTCGCTTCTTGGCTGTACTTTTTGTTGTCACTTCTGGGTGTTGCTGTGTGCCCTTTTCTTCTTTGCTTGATGGTAGTGCCTCATCCTTAGGTGTGCCATCTTCGTCCTCCACAAGGCCTTGTATCGGTTTCTCAGTTGTGTGGTTGGTGATGCCTCCATGGTCTTCATGCTTCTTTTGGTCACATGCTTCCTCTCGTCTGCTTTTGGAGATTCTCTGACACTTTCTTCACCTTTTGTGTCCAGTAGAGATGCTTCTGTTCTGTCTAGGAAGTCTTCATTTTCTTTGATGAGTTTCAAAGTAGCAATTCTTTCTTCCAAACCCCGCGGGTGAAGTTGGATTCTTCTGGTCGATCTGTGAACATGTAGCACATGTTGCAGCTCACCATGTAGGTTGTCACACCTGCATTGTTGCTCCTAGATCCTGCTGACTTGCTGTGTGTCTTCCTTCTTGTGTAATCTGCTGTGTTTTTTTACTTGTGTAATCTACTCAATCAGCCAAGCTTTCTTGCAATAATGTCCAAAAAGCAAAACCGGCATGTGGTTTGGCGATGCCTTTCAAGCAACTGCTCCAGGCTGTACCCAACGATCTTCTTGCTGAGCTAAATATATACAGTCATATGTTAAAGTTTGGGCACCCCTATTAATATTAACCTTTTTTCTTTATAACAATTTTGGTTTTTGCAACAGCTATTTCAGTTTCATATATCTAATAACTGATGGACTCATTTATATTTCTGGATTCAAAGAACTGTAGTTCTGAGTAAAATAGTTTTGTCTCCCATATTTGCCAAAGTTCTGTTGCTGGGAAGATCAAAAGTCATAGGAGTTTCATCCATATTTCCAATATCTCCCAGGTCATAGTTATGGATCCTTCTTTGTTTTATGATGAATGAATGGAATGACATGCTTTTTTGGTTGCCTTAAATACCCTGCACGTGCATAGTTGTAACTGCCAGAGAAAGGTCTGTACCCAGGACCGAAACGTTGCCACATGGGCTATTAAAGAGCACTTTGTAAACTTTGGACATGGTGTGCTGCCTCATCTCTTTTTGAAATTATAGATAGCTAGATAGATAGATAGATAGATAGATAGATATAGATTATTTAACAAAAAAAAGGAATTGTGATGTCTTTCCTTGTCTAACCTCTTCTTTTTCATTGTCCATTGAGGACCATAATATCATTACATACCTTGTTCAAATATAATGTTTACACACACAAAACAAATATAAGTGAATATAATATATATCTATATATATATAAATATATATATATATGTGTGTATGTATGTATATACTGTATATGTGTCAGCCAGATACCCTCATTAATAAAATGGTACATAAAGAGTTAAATAAAAGACACACACACACACACACACATGCACACAATTTGCGTGAAACGCAATATCTGTTTATTTAAAAAAAAATTTTTAAAAAAATTGCGTGGGCTCCCACTTAATTTTCATAACCAACAGAGGGAAAGCTGATGGCTGAGGGCTAACATTAATATTCAGGGAAGGAGCCAATATCCATAAAGGTTCCCAGGCTATTAATATCAGTTCACAGATGTTTGGTTAGACTTTAATGGCTAGTTTACAGGGGAACCCCAGAAAAAAAATTGACATGAGATCCCCCTATAAAATCGAACCAGCAAAGGCTGGGCAGACAGCTGCAGGCTGATATTAATATCTTGGGAAGGGGCCATGTATATTGACACCCCCAGGCTAAAAATATCAGCTCTCAGATGCCTCAGAAATGGCGCATTTTATAAATGAGCCAATTCTGGCACTTAGCCTCACTCTTCCCACTTGCCCTGTAGTGATGGCAAGTGGAGTAATATTTGTAGGTTGATGTCATCTTTGCATTGTCCGGTGACATCAAGCCCACAGTTTAGTAATGAAGAAGAGTCAATAAGACTGTCATGATCCAGGCTGGGTTTTGAGTCCTGTCTCACTCTTTCCCAATCTGGTCATGTCAGGGGTTAACTTTTCTGTGCCTCATTCTGGTGTCAGGTCAGCTATTTCTCTCCACAGCATCCTGCAGGTGGTGTCAGTTATATTTTCTGCCTACAGCGTGAATAGCTGATTCTGGTGATACTCTGATTTGTCCTCCTGTGTTTTGCTGTCTTTGCCCATGTCTGTTCCTTCCTCTCTTCCTGCCCCAATTCAGTGTTTCCCTTAGTGTTTGGATTTCCCGGTATTTGACTCGGCATTTGCTCTGACCTGATTCTGTCTCTTACTTCTGGTACTTCAGCTTCTGACTGGCATTGACCCTCTGGTGCGGCTCTGACTCAGTGTTTGTTAAATCCCTTAGTTACTCTCTGGTATTGACCCAGCTTGTTTGACTATTCTGCTGCCACCTGGTGGTAGCGTTGCTGCAGTGCTCTGCTCTGTGCTGTATTGCAGCCCTCACTCCACTCTGCTGCCATCTAGTGGAGTGTGAATTTCATTGAAGAGCAGCAGTGTGACATTATAACTGACCACTGACAGTTTTTTTGAGTTTTTTTTTCTCTTTCCTTTTTGCTCCTCTCTATATGGATCTGCTTACCACCCTGGAGGAAGAGATGCCTAATCTGACTCAAATGATGCAGGACTTGTCTGTGGAACACAGAGCTCTGGCCACTTCCCATAATCAACTTCAGAGGGAACTTTCTGGGACAGTTAAGTCTTTTCTGAGTTCTATGACACAATCAGCCTGTAAGCACCCGGACCCAATAGATGTCTTGCTACACTCTCTTGAACCTACGGTCATGCTCTCAGATACTTTCTCTGGGGAAAAGTGGAAATTCTGTACATTCAGAGCGAGTTGTAAGCTGCTTTTCTCCCTGAGACCCTGATCCTCTGGTGATGAGAGCCAACGGGTGGGGATAATCATTTCCTTACTCCAGGGGGGTCTTCAAACATGGGCTTTTTCTTAACCTGCTACTGCCGCTGAATGTGTGTCTGTGGATAGGTTCTTTAAGGCTTTAGGACTGATATTTGACAAACCGCACTTTGTCAGGGTGGCAGAGGACACAATCATGGGTCTCTCCCAGGGTAAACTCACTGCCAAATGGTATCGCTCAGAGTTTAGACGGTGGTCTACCGAAGTGATCTTGAATGAATCGGCACTAAGTTCAGGAGGGGACTGTTGTATACTCTTAAAGATGCTCTGGATCTCCATCCGCCACCCAGCTCCTTGGAGGAGGCTATGACTCAGGCCATTCATATGGATCGGAGGTTGTGGGAGAGAGGTGTAATGCAGTGAGAGGTTCCTTTACATTCGGATAACTCTGATGTGCCACCATATACAGAACCTATGGAGGTGGGGGCCACCATCCTCAAGGAAATGAAGAGGAGGCAATGACGGGAAGGGAGATTATGTTTTTATTGTGGAAATCCTGGACATTGAAAAAGGACTGCCCTTCTTGACCACCGACTAAAAATTTGCAGAGTCTGGGTGATTGTCATAGAGGTCACCCAGACTCTCAGGTACCATTTTCCTCATTTAAAAAAATGTTGTTGGAGGTGGAACTTTGTTGGGGGAATTGTTACACACCCACTTCAGCTTTCATGGACTGTGGGTCATCCATGAACTTCATTGACTCATGCTTCGTGAGATAGGGACAGTTAGGCTTGAAACACCAATTCATATCATTGCCATTGATAAAACACCGCTGGTTAAAAATATTGTTAAACTTGTATCAGAAGTTTCTCCTCAAGGTGGGTTCCTTGCACCAGGAGTGCATTTCATGTTATGTTCCGAATAATCTTCAGGAGGGACTGGTGTTGGGGGTCCCCTGGTTACAGTTGCACAATCCTGTTATTAACTGGGAATCTTGGGATATTGTGAAATTGGGTCCTAATTGTTCTAAGAATTGTCTTTCTGCTGTACTAGTGTTGTCCGTTAATCTGGAGGGTATTCCGGAGTACCTGAAAGATTTTAAGGAAGTATTTTCAGAAAAAGAGGCCAAGGTCTTGCCACCACATCGCCCCATGATTGTACTATTAATCTCATTCTGGGTGCTAAATTGCCCAAGGCCCGTATGTAAAATCTTTCCAGCCTGGAACATACAGCTATTGTCATGATCGAGATCGGGTTTTGAGTCTTGTTTTCCCTTTTTCCCGGTCTGGTCATGTCAAGAGTTTACCTTTCCCAGCCTCAATCTGGGCTCAGGTTGGCTATTTATCACTGCTGCTCCCTGCAGGCGATGTCAGTTATAGTTTTTGCCTAGGACTGCTGTAGCTGACTCCCATTGCTGTGATTTGTCCTACTACGGTTGCAATCGGAACCCATGTCTCTGTTTTCCCCTATTCCCATCTTGACTCTGTTTCCCTTTAGTGTGCTGACTCCCTGGTTTTGACTTGGCTTGTATCCTGACCTGCTTCGGTATTTTGTCCTTTGGCTTATCCGCTCCTGACCGTTACTGATCCCCTGGCTTGTCTCTGACCGTGAGTTTGCTTATTTCTTTGGTACTGCTCTACAGTCTAGGATCTAACCCAGCTTGTTTGACTATTCTGCTGCCACTAGTGTATGTCAGAAAATTTGGGGCATTAAAACATAACCTTTAATGAACAAATTTAAAACCATCAAAAAAGTGCAAAACATGCAAAAAGTGCTAGTGCCAAGAAAAAGTGCAAGTAAAAATCTCAATGGTATATACCCGCCATATATGACAATTAAAACACTAGAGAAATCTCATCTTATATAATCAGCTTTTATCTCTCATTATTGTCTAGTAATACCCTTATATCAACAATAATAATGATCCCAATTCCAAATGGATCACATACAGATGAATGATGTGATATAACTATCCAGTGACTGTTAGGGTCCTGTCACACCAAACGATGCACCAGTGATCCCGTCAACGATACCAACTGGTCAGGATCACTGGTGCATTGCTACATGATCGCTGGTGAGCTGCCAAACAGGCAGACACACCAGCGATCAGGACCAGCGAGGATGCTGGTATCCAAAGTAAATATCGGGTGACTAAGCACGCGCGTCGCTTAGTTACCCGCTGTGTACCATGGTTACCAGCGTGCTCGCGCTGAGAGCTGGTATCCAAGGTAAATATTGGGTATCTAAGTGGGCACGGCACTTAGTTACCTGCTGTTTACCTTGGATACCAGCTCCCAGCACTAGCACGCTGGTATCCAAGGTACACAGCAGGTAACTAAGCGACACACATGCTTAATTACTCCGTATTTACCTTGGATACCAGCTCCCAGCGTCTGCTTACAACGCTGGGAGCTCGCTGATCGCTGGTCTCCCGCTGCCACATGCAGCGATGCGTGCTGGCCAGCGGGAGACCAACAATCAAAAAATGGCTCAGGATGATCCTGCACGATCAGCGATACCCACCGGGGGGCGGTCGCTGATACGTGTCACACACAGCGAGATCGCTGGAGAGATCGCTGATGCGTCACAAAATCAGCGATCTCGCTATGTGTGATGGGCCCTTGCTGTAGCTGTTTTCGTTCTGACCCAGAGTCAGATATGCTAGATCACCAGTGAAGCCAAATTAGGAGTTTATGCGCTTAATTTACAAGCGCTTGGAGACAAAAGAGACTGCACACGAGGCGCGGGCAAATCACTTTATCTGACGTAATGAAACACAAGGCACTCTTTTATACCATTTACAACAATATGTAATTCTATGTAGCTCATGTAGCCCCCACCGCTTCCCCAGGGTCATACCTTGTTTACAATGTACCCAGGACACGTTGTGGCTGACTATTGAGAACATATATGATAAGAAGCATATTTTCATTGAAGAGGAGACAGGCAAACCTGCAGTGTCATAAGAATAAATGAAAGGCAAAAGGCAAATGAAGAATTAAAGGCAGTTAAAGGCATTTAAAGGCAAACCATTAACCCTTCTATATCACCCTTAAGTTTATCAGTTATTCAGTTCCCATGCGGTATTAGTATAAGAAATGCCTTATATTCTTCCTACCTTCTTCAAAACTGAATTTGCTCTCATTTGAATATATAAAATGGTGGTGTACCAAGGCAACGATTGCAATATATTCATACAACACGGGACCTTTTACTCAAATCCCTGTCTTTACCACACATGGTTTAACTCACTGAGTACAGAATTAATGCATCCATACCTTTTCCATAAAAGTTCAATTCAGGCATGCGTTTTTTGCGTTCTCATAGTGAGTACCGTGAAGTAAATCAAAATTATACTCATCTGAGAACCGGAATATCTGCCGACTCCTACAGTCGAGTTTTAGGAGCTCAAAACCTCAGTAGCATGTATACTCCATTGCCACATCAAAATGATACCCCTTCTAAAAATAGTGCCTCTTTCAAATTCAGAATCCCCAGATCATTATCCCCTACATGCAACATCAGCACATCCAGAGAACAATCTAACTGCACAAAGCATTGAAAATCATTCACCACCTTTTGCCAATTCATCCCTTGAAACCTGCATACATGTGCCAAATTGACTCCAATTCCTTAAGAAGCTTAAATGAAACTGGCCTACAAATGTCCATCTGTTAGCGCGGGTGGTCAGGAGCGGGAACTCCGAGAGTGGACCCTCTGGACCGTGGCACCGAGGGGCCCCGGGCGAGCTGCCAGGTGGAACCGACCCCTATACAGGGACCGTTAGGAGCAGGCCCAGGGGTTCGAGTACCACGGTAGCCGGTACCGAGAGGGGCGGCTCAGGATGGACCGGAGTAAGACTGAGACTGGAGTTGGACGGCAGGAGCACTGAAGACAGGACTGGAGTAGGACGGCAGGAACACAAGGCAGGGCTGGAGTAGGACGACAGGAACACTGAAGGCAGGACTGGAGTAGGTCGGCAGGAACACAAGGCAGGACTGGAGTAGGACGACAGGAACACTGAAGGCAGGAGTGGAGTAGGTCGGCAGGAACACAAGGCAGGACTGGAGAAGGTCGGCAGGAACACAAGGCAGGACTGGAGTAGGTCGGCAGGAACACAGGTAGCGGGACTGAGAAGCTGCTGTGAGGAGCAGCCGAGACAGGAACTGCAGCAGCAGTGTGTGCACGAAGGAGCGAGGCCAGAGTGTCAGGAAACACAACGATCAGGCGCCTCCCTCAGGGGGAAGCGGCCTGATATGGCCCCGTCTGGTCAGCCATTGGTCCACAGGTGCTTCCGGGTTAGGGCACAGCCGGAGCATAAGAAGCAGGAAGGAGGCGCGGCCGCGGCCTATGGTGCATGCGCATAGCATGCAGGGAAGGCATCGGTCGCGGACCTGTCTCAGGTGACCGCCGCGGCCGTCGGGTGGAGAGAGGCTGCGGCGTGGGAGCGGAGGGCGACTGCGGCATGGGAGCGGAGGTCGGGTGAGTATGGCGGAGCGGTGTAACAGTACCCCCTCCCCTAAGCCGCCCCCCCGGAGGTTAACAAGAAACCTCTTGAGGATACGGGGAGCATTAATATTCTCCCGAGGCTCCCAGGATCTCTCCTCAGGACCAAAGCCCTTCCAATCAACGAGAAAGAAAGTCCTACCTCTAACCCTTTTCACAGCGAGGATGTCCTGTACTTCAAAAATGTTGTCGGCCCCCACCGGCTGAGGACCAAGATCAAGCGAGGAGTGGAAACGATTCAGCACCACAGGCTTCAGGAGAGAGACGTGAAAGGTGTTCGGGATCCGGAGCGAAGCAGGCAACCTCAATTTGTAGGCAACTTCGTTAATACGTCCCAGAATTTCAAACGGACCAATGTAGCGTGGACCCAACTTGTAAGAGGGCAGTTTTAGTCGGACGAATTTGGAGGAGAGCCAGACCTTGTCGCCAACACGATACGGAGGAGAATCCAACCTCTTTTTGTCAGCATAGTTCTTCATCTGATCAGCGGATCTCTTGAGTTATGTGTTGGTCTCAGCCCAAATCTTAGAAAATTCCGAGGACAAGGCATTGGCCGCGGGTACCTCAGAGGCAGGGGTTATCGGAAGAGGAACACCAGGATGTCTGTCAAAAACAATGAAAAACGGAGACTTGGCCGAAGACTCACAGCATGGTTGTTATAAGCGAACTCTGCCCAGGGGAGTAAGTTGACCCAATCGTTCTGGTGGGCGTTAGAGAAGTGGCGTAAGTATCCCGTAAGCGTCTGGTTGGTACGCTCTACTTGTCCGTTGGACTGTGGATGGTAGGCCGAGGAGAAGTCGAGGGAAACGTTCATGAGCTTACAAAGCGAACGCCAGAACTTGGAGGTAAACTGAACCCCTCGGTCAGACACAATGCGTCGAGGTAGACCATGAAGCCTGAAGACTTGATGAATGAAGATTTTGGCCAGCTCTGGCGCTGAGGGAAGGCCCGGCAGAGGGATGAAGTGAGCCATCTTGGAAAAACGATCCACCACCACCAGGATGACTGTGCAGCCCGCAGAGCAGGGTAGATCGGTGATGAAATCCATGGCGATGTTCTCCCAAGGAACCGTAGGGACAGGCAACGGAAGCAACAAGCCGGACGGAGATCTCCGTGGCACCTTGTTTTTTGCACAGGATGGACAAGAAGCCACAAAGTCGAGTACATCTTGGCAAAGTGAGGGCCACCAGTAGTGACGTTTGATAAGGTCAAGAGTCTTCTTAGTTCCGGCATGGCCGGCCAGTTTGGAGGAGTGCCCCCATAGAAGAACCTTTTGCTTGAGATTCTCTGGCACAAGTGTCTTGCCAGGCGGAGGAGTAAGCCAGTTCACTGGAGCCACGGTGATGATCCTAGTGGGATCAATGATATCTGACGGTTCCTCCGTGGATTCGTGTGGTTGGAAGACCCTGGACAGGGCGTCGGCTTTGGAATTCTTGTTGCCGGGACGGAATCGGAGCTCGAAATCAAATCGGGCAAAAAATAAAGACCATCTGGCCTGGCGAGGGTTTAGTCTCTGGGCAGACTGGAGATAGGCCAGATTCTTGTGGTCCGAGAAGATGACAAAAGGATGTACAGCTCCTTCCAGGAGGTGGCGCCATTCCTCCAAGGCCAACTTGATAGCCAAAAGTTCCCGGTCACCGATCGAGTAGTTACACTCGGATGGAGAAAAGGCCTTCGAAAAGAAGCCACAAGGGTGCAGGCGACCGGAGACGGTTCTCTGGGACAACACCGCCCCGGCACCAGTTGAGGAAGCGTCCACCTCGAGTACAAAAGGTCGATCGCTCTCAGGGCGATGCAGGACCGGAGCCGTGGAGAAAGCCCGTTTTAGGGTCAGAAAGGCCTGCTCTGCCTCAGGAGACCAATCCTTGGAAGTAGACCCTTTACGGGTGAGCACAGAAATGGGTCTTGTGATCGCGGAGAAGTGGGAGACAAATTGCCGGTAATAGTTGGCGAACCCGAGGAATCGTTGTATCGCCTTTAATCCGATGGGGCGAGGCCATTTGAGGATGGCAGACAACTTCTCGGGGTCCATCCTTAGACCAGCGTCGGAGATAATGTATCCCAGAAATGGCAGAGAGGTCTGTTCGAAGAGACATTTCTCGATCTTTGCATACAGACGGTTCTCCCGAAGCCGCTGAAGCACCAGGCGGACACTCTTTCTGTGGGACGAGAGGTCCGGCGAGAAGACGAGGATGTCGTCTAAGTACACGACCACACAGGAGTACAAGAGATCCCAGAAGATCTCGTTGACGAACTCTTGAAAGACTGCAGGAGCATTGCAAAGACCGAAGGGCATAACCAGGTACTCGTAATGGCCATCTCGAGTGTTGAAAGCGGTCTTCCACTCGTCACCTGCACGGATACGGACCAGATTGTAGGCTCCTCTGAGGTCCAGCTTGGTAAAGACCCGAGCCCCTCTGAGACGGTCAAACAGTTCTGGAATGAGTGGAAGAGGGTACCTGTTCTTGATGGTAATCTCATTCAAGCCCATATAGTCGATGCATGGCCAAAGAGTCCCGTCCTTCTTTTTGACGAAGAAGAACCCGGCTCCTGCGGGCGAAGAGGATTTCCGTATAAAGCCTTTGGCGAGGTTCTCTCGGATGTACTCAGACATGGCGGTGGTCTCCACGGGAGACAGAGGGTAGATTCTGCCCCTTGGGGGGGTTGAACCAGAAACAAGTTCAATTGGGCAGTCAAACGGCCGGTGTGGAGGGAGGACCTCCGCTTCCTTCTTATCAAAAACATCGGCGTAGGAGCTGTAAGCTGGAGGAAGACCCGGGAGGTCTGGAGGTGACCGTGGAGCGGCCGCCAGGCGGACAGGAATCAGACAGCGAGCTTGGCACGGGTGCCCCCAGCGGAGTATCTCCCCAGAAGACCAGTCGAGAACAGGCTGATGAGTCCTTAACCATGGAAGACCGCGTAGAATGGCGTGAGAGAGCTTAGGTAAAATGTAAAAGGCTATCTTCTCTCGATGTAAGGCTCCGATTTGCAATTCCACCTCTTCAGTGACTAAGGTGACGGACACCTGTAGCGGTTTGCCATCCACGGTGGCAATCTGAATTGGGTTAGGTAGAGTGACTACAGGAATTCGGTATTTGTCTACCTCCTCCGGCCGAATGAAGTTACCCGCTGAGCCCGAATCCACGTAGGCCACCTCGGAACCACGCCTCCCTCCTGAAACCAAAAGCACAGAAATCGTAAGGGGTTGAGAGGAATCATCATCATCACCTAGGAAGGCCTCTCTTACCTGACCTAGGTGGAGTCGTTTCCCTGTCTCTTAGGACCGGTGCGGATATAGTGTGACGAATGACCGCAATAGAGGCACAGACCTTGTGCCCGTCTCTCTCTCTGACGTAACTTGGCCAACCTGAGATGATCTATCTGCATGGGCTCACCCAAAGAGAGGGAAGAAGATCCGACTGAACGTGAGCTGGCCGACTGAGTGAAAGGAGAAACTGACCTGGAGGAGCGCCTGTCTCTCACTGACTCCCGAGCGCGCTCCAGGAAGCGCAGGTCAATGCGGGTAGCCAGCGAGATAAGGTCCTCTAAGGTGGACGGGGTATCTCGACCTGCGAGTTCATCCTTTATTTTACTAGAAAGACCGCGCCAGAATGCCCCCACCAAAGCTGCGTTATTCCAGCCGAGCTCGGAGGAAATAGTGCGAAAGCGAATAGCGTACTGTCCGACCGTGAGAGAGCCCTGGTGTAAGTTAAAGAGTGACTCAGTGAGAGAGGCTAACCGGCCCGGCTCATCGAAAACCTTACGAAACGTATCCAGGAAAACCGGGAGACTCGAAACGACCGGGTCGTCACGTTTCCAGAGCGGGTTTACCCAAGAAAGGGCCTCTCCCTCCAGATGGGACATGATGAAGGCCACTTTGGCCCGGTCCGAGGGGTATTGCTGCGGCAGCCATTCAAAGTGGAGACTACACTGATTTAAGAACCCCCTACAGAGCTTGGGATCCCCAGTGAAACGAGGCGGCTTGGCGAGGCGGGGCGTCGGAGGAGCAGTAGACGCAGGGGGAGGTGTCAGCACTGCAGCGGCAGCCTGGAGGGCCGACAAGCGACTATCAAAGGAGGCCATGTAGGACAAAATGTGGGTTTGAGTATCTTGCTGCTGACCCAGCTCCTGTTGGAGACTGGCCAGCTGAGTGGCATTTCCAGGATCGGCCACCTGTAAGGCCGACAAACGGGTGTCCATCGACTTCATGATTGACATAATGCGCCCCTGATTCTCCCGTAGGAATAGCAACTCTTTCTGGGTAGCAGCCGTAGTACCGGCGGAGTCCATGGCCTGATCGTACTGTTAGCGCGGGTGGTCAGGAGCGGGAACTCCGAGAGTGGACCCTCTGGACCGTGGCACCGAGGGGCCCCGGGCGAGCTGCCAGGTGGAACCGACCCCTATACATGGACCGTTAGGAGCAGGCCCAGGGGTTCGAGTACCACGGTAGCCGATACCGAGAGGGGCGGCTCAGGATGGACCGGAGTAAGACTGAGACTGGAGTTGGACGGCAGGAGCACTGAAGACAGGACTGGAGTAGGACGGCAGGAACACAAGGCAGGGCTGGAGTAGGACGACAGGAACACTGAAGGCAGGACTGGAGTAGGTCGGCAGGAACACAAGGCAGGACTGGAGTAGGACGACAGGAACACTGAAGGCAGGAGTGGAGTAGGTCGGCAGGAACACAAGGCAGGACTGGAGAAGGTCGGCAGGAACACAAGGCAGGACTGGAGTAGGTCGGCAGGAACACAGGTAGCGGGACTGAGAAGCTGCTGTGAGGAGCAGCCGAGACAGGAACTGCAGCAGCAGTGTGTGCACGAAGGAGCGAGGCCAGAGTGTCAGGAAACACAACCATCAGGCGCCTCCCTCAGGGGGAAGCGGCCTGATATGGCCCCGTCTGGTCAGCCATTGGTCCACAGGTGCTTCCGGGTTAGGGCACAGCCGGAGCATAAGAAGCAGGAAGGAGGCGCGGCCGCGGCCTATGGTGCATGCGCATAGCATGCAGGGAAGGCATCGGTCGCGGACCTGTCTCAGGTGACCGCCGCGGCCGTCGGGTGGAGAGAGGCTGCGGCGTGGGAGCGGAGGGCGACTGCGGCGTGGGAGCGGAGGTCGGGTGAGTATGGCGGAGCGGTGTAACACCATCTTAGGCCTCTTTCACACATCAGGTTTTCGCCGTCAGGCGCGATCTGGCGCTTTTGACAGAAACCGGATCCGGCGAAATGCAATGCCGGATCCGGTTTCCCCCCCATTGACTTGCATTTGCGCCGGATCGCGCCGGATGGCCATGCGTTTCATCCGGTTTTCGCCGGATCCGGCAATGTGTCGCGATCCGGCGTCTGGAAAAAACGGCTACTGTAACGTTTTTTGTCTCCGGCGAAAAAGCCGGACACGCCGGATCCGGCGTGTCCGGCTTTTTCACACAATGAAAGCCTATGAGCGCCGCAATGCGCCGGATCCGGTTTTTTGGTCTGAGCATGCTCAGTAGCTCTGCCCACAGGAGATATATAAAAGCAAGACAATGGGACCCTCAGCCACACCCAACATGCCACCCAAGCCAAGAACCAGGAGCAGGAGAAGGCAGCAGACATCTGCAGCAGCAGCACCATCAGCACCACCCCAAATGGAGCAGCAAATGGAACATGCTGAGGAGGGGAGTCCAGCAGCAGATGAGAGACGGTAATTATCAAATCCCCCATTCCTCCAAACTAGGGCCATGGAATATCAAGATATTCATTGGCCCTTTGTTTCTCTTTATTCAACAGCCGCCAAAGAGATGCAGCAGCAGCAGCAGCAGCAGCAGAAATGGCATCACTGGCAGCAGCAACAGCAGCAGCAATACCCACAGCCATGGAGTCTGGCCATCAACAGGACAGCACATCTTCTTCTGGGAGCCCTCCCTCGCATCGTCAGCGTTTGACGGTAAGTTTTTATTTCCAAAATCCATCATCTCTGTAATATATGTCTATTCATTGCCTTTTATTTCAAAACAGGAATCACAAGATGAAGAGGAGCTCCCAGAAGAAGAAGGAAGGGGTGGACAGACACCTGGAGTGGGCTCACAATTGGTAAGTTTTTTGCATCAAACGCAGAAACACAACATCACACTACA
This sequence comes from Dendrobates tinctorius, assembly GCF_039654945.1. Lineage (NCBI taxonomy): Eukaryota > Metazoa > Chordata > Amphibia > Anura > Dendrobatidae > Dendrobates > Dendrobates tinctorius. The sequence goes on from NW_027361793.1 coordinate 5,582,984, forward strand.
CACAACACATAGAAAACAATGTTCTGCAGACCACACACAGCAAACAAATGCCTACATCCAAAGACATAACATTTTTTGTTTTCTTCTCTAGTCTTCCCAATCTGGTGCTCGGCCAAGAGGTCCTCGCAGTGCCTCCCAGGGTCGTCGGCGACAGCAACGCGGCGGTCACCAGCGTGTAAGTATAAATATTTTTGCTTTGTTTTTTTGCACTTTTTATTTCATTTCTTTTGTGGAGGCTAATGTTATTTTTGTCTTTTTCTTTAACAGCCTTCACAGCGTGCTCCCGACTCTGACGGTGAGGATGGAGGACTCGATGTGGACCACCTCATCGATCTCGTCAGACAAAGGGAGCCGCTCTGGAATATGGCTGACCGCCGCCACGCTGACCTTATCATTACCCGACGACTCTGGGAGGAAATCTGTTCGCTCCTTGTGGGCCGCTGGGAGGACCTCGATGTTCGGGCCCAGATTAAAGAGCGTAAGTATATACAGTACCGGTTGCTTGATGTAAACCAGTGTTTCCTGAACTCCAGTCCTCGTGGTCCCCACGGATCATGTGTTCAGGATTTCTATTTACTATGGAAATCCTGAAAACATGACCCCTGGGGACCATGAGGACTGGAGTTTGTGAAACACTGATGTTGTATACTAACCACTCCTTTCTCGTTTCAGGGAACAGAATTGTGAATCGGTGGCGGGCTGTGAGGGATCGTTTCAAGAAGGAGTTCAATAAAGAGATGCGGGCCCCGAGTGGATCTGGAGGACGCAGGAGCAAGTACGCACAAGCCCTGTCGTTCCTCCGGGAAACAATGCTCACCAGAAGGTAAATATTACACACCACATGTGAAAAAAAATGTTAGATGTAACTTTTTTTTTTCAGCCAGGGCCATACCATGTCAGTATTTTAATTGTTTTTTTTTCTCTTTATTCCACTGCACGGTGAGCAGCACTCGGGAGCCTGCACGATTGGACCCTTCTGAGGCGATCCCTGAGGAGACCGGCACCGAGGGACACTTCGACCGCCCCGGTACATCTGCACCTTCCCAGCCTTCCCACACATTCGACCCATCTGTCCCATCCACCAGCACAGGAGCATCGTGGCCGCCTACATTACATGAAGCTGCTGGTGAGGAGATCGCTTTCCCTTTACCCCACCCTTCTGCCCCTGCCACCTCTAGTACACCTGCGGGTACTGGGCGGCAGCTGCAGAGGGGTCAGGAAAAGAGTTATGCGCAAGAGTTCTTGCATCTGAATGCATCTTTCCAGAACTGTCTAAAAGTCTTGTCAGAGCAAATCTCCGCAGGCTTTCAGCAGATCAACTCCAGCATTCTGGAGGTGAAGACACTTCTGCAAACCATGCATTCAGAAGCAAGATCTTCGCCAAACCACACCTTTTTCAGGTCTGTTGTGGAGCGCATGGCAACACTATCTCCTACCCAGCAGATGCATGTAATGCATTCGTGCCACGGTGCTCTACAGCAGGTTACCTCCCAACCTCCACCTCCCACCACTGTAGTTCCTCCACCTGCACCCCCTCCAGCCACTTTCCATCCTCCCCCTCCTATTACATCTGCACCCCCTCCAGCCACTTTCCATCCTCCCCCTCCTATTACATCTGCACCCCCTCCAGCCACTTTCCATCCTCCCCCTCCTATTACATACCAGCAACCTCACCAGTACCAGCAACCTCCCCAGTACCAGACATCTCCCCACTTCCAGCAACCTGCCCCCGTACCAAACTCCTTCCCCGTACCAAACTCCTTCCCCGTACCAAACTCCTTCCCCATACAACTTTCCATCAACATCATCTGCTCCTACAGTCCCTGCCCAACCCTCCACTCCACCGCCCACCACCTCTTCTGCCTCCAACATGTCCACCCATTCTGTAGCTTTTTCCACACCTTCACCTCTAACTGTTCCTTCCCCACCACGATCCCAGTCCTCTCTCCACACACCCAGTGTCGAAGTGTCCCGCAGCCCCTCCAGCAGTATTTCCACCCCACACTACACAGATTTATGATGTGTTTTGTAATAAAAATGCCCATTGGGTTTAAAACCTTTATTAAAAAAGTTTTTTGCACTTTAAAAACATTTTACAAAAAAAAAAAATTTTAAATAAAAGTTAAATTATCGTTTCACAATGGTTGTCTGTCTTTTCTTTCTGCGGTGAACTATGTTTAAAAAAAAGGTTAAATACAGGGTATTTCAAAGGTAAAAAGGTATTCAAAACCAGGTATATAACTGTGGGTAAATTTTAGCTTTTTGCCACAGTTGTGTTCCTGGTTGTGTTTGAAGCAAAGTATTTCACCTAAAAAGTTGTGTTTATTGTTGGTGATTTCCTAACAATGTACACAACTTTTGTTAAAAGGTGAAATACTTTGCATAAAACACAACCAGGTACACACCTGTGGCCTAAAGCTAAAAATAGTAGACCATGACAAGATAGCCAACTTTGGTTGGCAAAGGTATATACTGTTGGTCCAGAAGGTACACAAGTTTGGTTAGGGCACAAATCTTTCACACTCTGTCATCCTGCCAGTGTACTCTGCCTTGAGGGGCCACAAGGGTCAATTTTAAAAACCGGATCCGGCGTAATCCGTCGAAAAACGGATAGAAAAACGGATGAACCGGATGAGACGGATCCGGTTTTGTCTGTCAAGAACAAGACGGATCCGGCAGAAAACCGGATCCGGCACATCAGGTTTTACAAAACATTTGCCGGATCCGGCATTCCGGCACGACGCCGGATCGCTCCTGACGCCGAAAACCTGATGTGTGAAAGTAGCCTTAGTGAACCCTTTCCTAAAACCCTTCAGTGCCTTACGCACAAAAAAATGCTCCGATAGCCATGCACTGTCTGCCATGGATGCTCTAATCAATAGCTCATCGCTCAAATACCCGTTCCACGAGCTCCACTGGACTCTGCATCTGGCGCCAGCATTCAAAAACAATCCCACTGCAAATAAGAGAGAGAATCAGCAATTGAATTCTTGACCCCTGGAACATGAACCACCACCACCCATGCATTGAGGCAAAGGCACCTCAAGACAAATTACCTCCCCACCGGGGAAGAAGATCTAAATAGTTTATTGATTGTCATTACCACTGACATCAGAATGAAAGCATATCTTCCTATTCTTGAATTGCCCACCTCAAATTGACAACACTACTACAATAGGAAAGAACTCTAATAGCATCAGCTTCTTTGTAAAGCCTGCCTCAATCCAGGCCCTCAGCCATTCTCCTATGCACCATTGACCCTTGCAATAGGCTCAGAAACTTGTATAGCTCGCCGTCTCAGTAAACAATTCACAGTCAAAATTCTCTACCAACTTGGGATCATAAGTAACCGGCCATTAGACTTCTCCCGAAAACCCTTCCATACTGACAAATCCTCCCTGTCCTCCTTCGTTAGATGAATAGAATGCTTAAGGAATGATACCCCTTCTGTTGCTAATGCCAGGCAATGTGAAAAAACCCGTCCCATAGGAATAATATGGCATGCAAAATTAAGCTTCCATAGCAATGACTGAAGCTCCCTCAACTGGATTTTTTAAAGCTTGCCCGCCTTACGGACCTCTGTCCGTAAAGCCACTTTTTTTCTTATGGTAACCTACACTCCATTTTCATGGTGTCGATGATGATACCCAAAAAAATTAAAACAGCTACAGGGTCCTTCCGTCTTCTCTTGTGCTAGTGAAACTCTAAAATGACCAGCTACAGTGCTGTGCAAATTAATTGGGACAAAGCATTTTTTTAAGTAAAATCCTAAGTTGGTTACTAGTCAGAGATTCAAACCAGTTTTAACTGCTTTGAACAGGTGTGAGTGCCTGTTCAAAGCCGTTAAAACTGGTTTGAATCACTGACTATTAACCAACTTACGATTTTACTAAAAAAAATGCTTTGTCCCAATTAATTTGCACAGCACTGTACCTGTAGTGAAACCTCCACCAGGGGGAGCTGGTGAGAGAAGAGAGGTTATACACTAAGCGTAGTAACAATAAGCAACCACACAGGTGTCACAGATAATGAGAGAATGGTCAGACGAATCGAGTCTGAAACTATCAGCAGCAGACATACCAGAAGTAGCAGCCATAAACGTAGTCAAAATACCAAGCCAAGGGTCAAAAAGCAAAACATGAGTGCAGGGTCCAAAAACGTGGGACGGAAGACGTGGTCAGGGTACAAGCCGGGTAATCAAAAGCCAGACAGAGAACGTAGCAGTAGAGACCAATACCAAGAGACAGGGTCAGAGATCAGTCCGGGTCATACACATAGATACAAGTCAAAGGCAGGAGGAGCACCAAGGTACAGGGGTCAGAGGCTTTAAACTGGAAACTAGAGCTATCACTAACACTGGTCAGCAGGCTGTGACAGACTGAAATAGCCCAGCTAGCTCCAGAACGAGGAGATTAACCCCCGCATGACCAGTCCAGAGAGAGGACAGCAGAAAATAAACTCTGGACTGGACCATGACAGTACCCCCCTCTCATTGGGGGGGGCCACAGGACTCCCAGGCATCCCTGGATGACGAGCGTGAAAGGCCCGGACCAACCGATCTGCATAGACCAAACGCGCCGGCACCCATAACCGGTCCTAAGGACCGTACCCTTTCCAATGGACCAAGTACTGAAGTGAATGGCGAAGCATACGAGAATCCACTACCTGTTCCACCTCGTATTCGGTCTGGCCATCTACCACAACAGGTGGCGGGTGTGAGGGAGACTCACCATAGGAGGGCGCCCATGGCTTCAGAAGCAACTTATGGAACACATTGGGGATCTGCAACGACGGAGGCAAATGCAGGCAAAAGGCCACAGGATTAATCACCTCTAAAATTTCATACGGACCAAAAAACTTGGGACCCAACTTAGCAAAGGGAATTCTCAGCCTTATATTTTTGGTGGATAACCATACCTTATCCCCCACCAGATAAGCAGGCCCCACAGAATGTAGTTTATCCGCAAAAAATGTATATTTGCCCTGAGCCTCCCCAATGTTTCTCTGAACCTCCCTCCAGACCTCCCCCAACCACAGAAAGGCCGAATGAGCCCCTGGACACCCGAAACCCAGCTGGGAAAACTCACCAAAATGAGGGTGAAACCCATAGTTGCTGAAGAATGGAGAAGTACCAGTGGACTGATTGACATGATTATTGAAAGCGAATTCCTGTATCGCAGAGCACCAATCATCCTGTCTAGATGTGACAAGATACCGTAAAATCTGCTCCAAAGACTGATTGGTCCTTTCACTCTGACCGCTGCTCACGGGATGGTAGGCCGATGAGAAGGTCAGACTGAAGCCCAGCCATTTCAAAAAAGCACTCCAGAATTTTGCCATGAATTGCACCCCTCTATCAGACACCACACTGACAGGCACACCATGCAACCAGATCACATACTCAATGAATAGTTTAGATAGAGTCTCAGCATTAGGAAGGCCCGTTAATGGTACAAAATGTGCTTGTTTACTAAACCTATCAACAACTACCCAGATCAAGGTTTTGCCATTAGAGGGGGGGAGATCGGTGATAAAAATCCATGGACAGATGAGTCCACAGTCTATCTGGAATGGGCAGTGGCACCAATTTCCCGGCCGGCTGGTTGTGGGAGGTTTTTGCACGGGCACAAGTTTCATAGGAGGGCACAAACCCAGTGACATCAGAAGTTAACAAGGGCCACCAGAACAGCTTAGTGATGGCTTTACGAGTGTTTGAGATTCCAGGATGCCCACTCAGAGCCAAGTCGTGGAACTCCCAAAGCACCCTTAACCGATACTGGACAGGAGCAAAGAGCTTATTTTCAGGTATGGACGACGGAGCAAGAGATTGTGCGTCACAAATCTCCTGTTCCAATCTCGGGGACACCACAGCCACCACCACCCCACGCTGAAGAATGGAGGAAGGATGCTCAGGAGGTGATACTGGATCTAGGCTGCGAGACAAGGCATCCACCTTCACATTCTTGAACCCTGGTCTGAAAGTGATGGAAAACTGAAATCCTGAAAAAATAAGTGACCACCTTGCCTGTCTCGAAGTTAAACATCTCAATGTAAGACAGGTTCTTGTGATCTGTAATGACGGTGATACAATGGACAGCCAGCCCCCTCCAAAAAATGCCTCCATTTCTCAAATGCCAATTTAATGGCCAACAACTCCCGGTTACCCACATCATAATTCTTCTCAACAGAGGAAATGTTAAAGGTCTTGTCAGGTGAGAAAAGTCTCCAGGTGTGGACCCTCTGGATCGTGGCACCGAGGGGCCCCGGGCGAGCTGCCAGGTGGAGCCAACCCCTATACAGGGATCGTTAGGAGCAGGCCCAGGGGTTCGGGTACCACGATAGCTGGTACCGAGAGCGGTGGCTCAGAATGCACTGGAGAAAGACCACGGAAGTACAGAGGGGTTGCAGGACTAGACCATGGACAGCAGAACGGAGCAGCACCACGGAAGACAGGACAGGAGTAGGACTGCGGGTCTGGACCATGGACAGCAGGGCAGATCAAGGACACAAAAGACAGGACCTGAGTAAGAATGCAGGACTGGACCACAGACAGCAGGACGGGGCAGGGACACGGAGGACAGGACTGGAGTAAGATTGCAGGACTGGACCACGGACAGCAGGACGGAGCAGGGACATGGAGAACAAGACCAGAGAAGGACTGCAGGTCTGGACCACGGACAGCAGGGCAGATCGAGGACACAAAAGACAAGACCATAGTAGGAATGCAGGACTGGACCACAGACAGCAGGACGGAGCAGGAACAGGGAGGACAGGAGTAGGGCTGCAGGACTGGACCACAGACAGCAGGGTGAGTGGCGGCATGACAGGAAAAAATTTTTGAAAAAAAGACACAAGGTGTTAAGTTAGTTAATGTGGTCGGCCCCTGGGACAACACAGCCCCCCCTCCCACCTTAGAGGTGTCCACCTCTATGATAAATGGTTTAGACAAATCAGGTTGAACCAGTACCAGGGCAGTCATGAAATGGTTTTTTAATGAAGAAAGCGCCACCACAGCTGGAGCTGACCAGTTTTTGAGATCAGCCCCCTTTCGAGTGAGATCAGTGAGGGGTTTGACCACTTGAGTAAACCCCTTGATGAATTTCCTATAGTAATTGGCCAAACCCACACATCGTTGAAATCTCTGGGTTACATCCAATCCACAGTGACCTGTACCTTCCTAGGGTCCATACGAAACCCCTCAGCGGACAAAATGACCCCTAGAATGGACAATTCTTGAGTAAACAATGAACACTTCTTCCTTTTGGCAAAGAGTGAATTCTCCCTGAGCCTCTGGAGAACCACACAAAGCTGACCCATGTGACTTTGTCTATCAGAAGAATATATGAGTATATCATCAAGATAAACTACCACAAAGCGTCCAATAAAGTCAGAAAAAACATGGCTAATGAAATTCTGGAATACTGCTGGTGCGTTAGTCAAACCGAATGGCATGACCAAATTTTCAAACAGACCCTCAGAGGTGAGAAATGCAGTTGTCCACTCATCCCCCTCCCACATACGGATGAGATTGCATGCTCCCCTGAGGTCCAAATCAGGTATCAGTGAGAGAGGATAACTGTTTCTTATGGTCATCTTATTGAGTTCTCAAAAATCGAGGCATGGGCGTAAACCATCATCCTTTTTTTTTTACAAAAAAGAACCCCGCTGCCACGGGAGAGACATATGGCTGAATATGCCCTTTACGGAGGCTTTCAGAGATATACTCCTTCATAGCAGCCCACTCAGGGCCGGACAGATTGTAAAGATGGGATTTGGGCAATTTGGCACCAGGAAAAAGATCAACGGCACAATCGAATGGGCGGTGTGGTGGTAGAACCTCAGCCTCCTTTTCGGAGAACACATCCTCAAAGTCCTTCAGGTACCCCAGAATACAGAATACCCTCCAGACTGACGAATGACATAAACACAGTAGCAAGACAATTTTCAGAACAACTAGGTTCCCATTTAACAATATCCCGGTCAATAACCGAGTTATGCCGTTGCAACCAGGGAAACCCTAACACCAGGACAGCAGGGAGGTTATCAAAAAAAAAGCATGATATGTGCTTCTGATGTAGGGCCCCCACCCTGAGGGTGAATTCTTTAGAAATGAAATGGAGACCATCCTTAGTGAGAGGTGTAGAGTCAATAGCCACAATTTTTAAGGGAGTCTCCAACCTAACTGTCCCTAATCTACAGCGCGCCACCAACTTAGAGTCAATCAGGTTCAGGGATGAACCACAGTCTACAAAAGCTGAAGTATGGAAAAAACCGTTCTCAACACCAAGTTCTACCGAAAAGGTACATGAGCATCTGGGTGACATCCACGATGATCACCCAGACTCAGCCGCTTGTTAGTCGGTGGACAGGAAAGGCAGTCCTTTTTCCAATGTCCGGGATCTCCGTATTAAAAACACAACTTTCCATCACGTCGCCGTTTCCTCTCTTTCTCCTGGAGGTCGGTGGCTCCCACCTCCATAGGTTCAGACGGAAGCAAAACATCAGGGTTAGCAGGGAACAACTGAATCCCTCACTATGTAATACCTCTCTCCTGCAGCCTCCGATCGATACGGATAGCCTGGGTCATAGCCTCCTCCAATGAGCTGGGAGGTGGATGGAGAGCCAGAGTGTCCTTCAAGCAATCCGACAGTCCCTTCCTGAACAGATCTCTCAGTGCGGACCTCAGTGGACCATCGACGGAACTCGGAGCTGTACCATTCCGCTGAGTGTTTCCCCTGAACCAGACCCATAATATTGTCCTCTGCCACCCTAACACAGTCCGGTTCATCATAGATAAGTCCTAGGGCCTCAAAGAACCTATCTACCGACATCCATTCAGGGGCAGTAGGGGGCAGCGAGAAAGCCCAAGATTGGGGACCCTCCCTAAGTAAGGAGATAATAATCCCTACCCGCTGAGTCTCATCCCCAGACTATCGAGGTCTAAGAGAAAACCAAAATTTTCAACTCTCCCTGAATATGCAAAATTTATTTTTTTCACCAGAAAACGTGTCAGGAAGTTTAACTGAGGGTTCAGGAGAATGCAATACAACATCTACAGCAGTGGTCCCCAACCTTTTTTGCACCAGGGACCGGTTTGAAGCAAGACCATTCTTCCATGGCCTGGCAAGGCGGGGATGGAGGTGTGGCAGGGGCGGGGCTTTGGTCATAAGGGGGCGGGGCTATGGACGCGGTTGTAGTGTAGCAGTGCATACTTGTAATTAAATAACATTTATAAATGTGACTCAACTCACCATAGGTTTTGAATGAGTGCTCCATCACCCCATTCTTGCCTGCTCCATCACCCCATCACTACCTTCTCCCCATCACTGCCATCTCTCCATCATTGCCTTCACCCCATCACTCCCTTCTCCCCATCACTGCCATCTCTCCATCATTGCCTTCACCCCATCACTGCCATCTTTCAATCATTGCCTTCACCCCATCACTCCCTTCTCCCCATCACTCCCTTCTCCCCATCACTCCCTTCTCCCCACCATTGCCTTCACCCCATCACTCCCTTCTCCCCATCATTGCCTTCACCCCATCACTGACGTCTCTCCATCACTCCCATCACTGACGTCTCTCCATCACTCCCATCACTGACGTCTCTCCATCACTCCCATCAATGCCTTCTCTCCATCACCCCCATCATGGCCTTCTCCCATTACCCCCTCATGGCCTTCTCCCATTACCCCCTCATGGCCTTCTCCCATCACCCCAGGCATCATGGCCTTCTCCCATTACCCCCTCATGGCCTTCTCTCCCCATCACGGTCTTCTCCTCCAGGGCCAGGCTCCACCTACACAAACACACACACACACAGACATACATGTACACACACACACATTATATATACACACACACAGACAGACATACATACACACACACATTATATATACACACACCACCTCTCTCCTCTCACCTGTCCGCAGCATCGCCCGCGCTTCCTCGCTCTGACACAGCAGCAGCCGCGCTCCTCTCTGTGTCAGTCAGAGACAGGAAGCGCGGACGGCGGGCAGGAAGCTGGACGGGTCCTTGCAGCTCCGCTCCTGCAATTCCCTCTTGCAGGCAGCGGAGCTGCTTGATCGCTCCCTGCCCGCCGCTACACGCAGTTTAAGAATTGCTGCGCGCCGCCCCTGCCCCTGCTACGCCACTGACCGCCCCTGGCTCCCCTTGTGTCCGCCGACCGGCAAGGGCACTGCAGCGGCCCGGTGCTTGGCCGCGGACCTGCGGTTGGGGACCCCTGATCTACAGAGTCACCAGGTAGACTAACAATATGAGAGGTGTTTCCCTGCACGGTCTTAAGGCTGGAGTGACACACAACCATTAAAAAATCGGTCCGATTTTAACGGTACGAAATCGCACAAACATTTCTTGTCCAGGGATCCGTCTGTCATCCCATTTTCCGGCGATAAACCGATTTTATTCGCATCTAAGCATCAAATTGACATCCAATGCCAATGCCTGATGCTCTTTCTTGTTGACCTGGAGAAGTCTTGCAATTTAATCACAAGTCACACGTGTGGTGCATTTTCAATGCGGTTTTTAATCGCATCCATAGACTTGCATTGGCGAGTCCGATCAGAAAATCGGTGACAATCGCAGCATGCTGCGATTGTCTCGGTCCGAGGAATGGATCCGATAAAAAAATGCATGATGGGAGCAGCATCATAGAATAACATTGGGACGAATGCAATGCGATTTTTTATCGCATTGCATTCGTCCGATTTAATCGCTAGTGTGACTTCGGCCTAATAGTCTCAGTCAGTTCTTTCTGTAAGTGAGTATGAGACGTGACAAGGGACCGATGTTCCATAGAAAAATCCTGCACCATCTGCATCAAACTGGACACTTGATCTGCCAAGTTATGCAGCGGATCCATGACCAGAGGAAAAAAAAAGTCCAAAATCCCATTTAAATGCATAGGTTAGTGATAATGTAGTGAAACCTCCACCAGGGGGAGCTGGTGAGGGAAGAGAGGTTACACACTAAGCGTAGCAACACTGAGCAACCGCACAGGTGTTACAGCAGATATAGCAGAAGTAGCAGCAATAGACATAGTCAAAATACCAAGTCGAGGGTCAAAAAGCCAAACAGAGAACGTAGCAGCAGAGACAAATACCAAGAGATGGGGTCAGAGATCAGTCCTGGTCATGCAAGTGGATACAAGTCAAAGGCAGGAGGAGCACCAAAGTACAAGGGTCAGAGGCTCTAAACTGGAAACTAGAGCTATCACTAACACTGGTCATCAGGCTGAAATAGCCCAGCTAGCTCCAGAACGAGACCAAGGAGATTAACCCCCTCATGACCAGTCCAGAGAGAGGACAGCAGAAAATAAACTCTGGACTGGACCATGACACTACCTATTCCATAGATCTCCACAATGATTGTGAAATCATGGAACCCGACAGCCTGATAAATAAAAAATCATCGAGGTAGTGAATGATTTAAGTTATCCTGGATACATCACATACAACCCACTCCAAAAATGAATACAATGCTTCATATTAAGCACAAGAAATGGAGCAACCCATGGAGAGACACCTATCCACAAAATAAATGCCCTCCCCAAAACAACCCAACAAGTGAAAACTATCTGGCTGCACTGGCAACAAACAAAAAGCTGACTTAAACTCGGTTTTAGCCATCAACGCCCCTTTACTGTACCCCATGATCCAACTGACTGCTGCATCAAAGCATGTATAAACCACGGAGAAAAGCTCCAGCTCTATTCCCTCACTGAATAATAACCCTTTTGGGAACGATAAGTGCTGAATGAGACAGAATTTATTTAGCTCCTTTTTTGGTACCACCTCTAAAGGAGAAACCACCAAATTATGCAAGGGGAGGATATCAAAGGGACCTGCCATTCATCTGCATGATACTTTGAGCATAATTTTCATATTAACTACCGTGGGGTGCTGACTAGCCAGCAACAAATTCTTTAAATTAAAAGGAACGGCTTATGGCGGGGAGGGAATTTTAAAAATAAAACTAAAACCTTCCTGCAAAAATACTGCATTATCCTCTTTGCGATACCTATTTAGATAAGGGACCATTGTGGGAAGACTTGCTGGACTCACCTCCTTTTGCAGATTTCTCCTCACATCTAGATTTCCCTTTTTTGAAACAACGAGACAACCAATGTGACGAACCACACATCCTGAACACTGTGTGAGGTGCCAAGGGGAGAGGTACTAGAAAACAGGTATATTTCTCCCCATTTCATTTCATATGTCTCCCTGTACTGATGATGAAGCCAGTTTATTTCACTGTAATCCAGTCCTGGTTTCCTTAGTGATCAGCATGGAAAGGACTGGTAGTTCCCCCTCCACTTATTCAATCCAGGTTTTGGTCTCCTGACTGGTCCAGCTGATATAATCAGAAGGAGCTCTCAGTTGATCTCGTCTGCTGAGCTGGGAGCTGACACAGTAAGATAACATGGACTTGTTTGCTGTTATATAGGTTTATTTTGTAGTTAGCCTGCTACTGTTACTTAGTGGCCAGACGGCCTTAGATGTTTTATTTCATGTTTGGCATGTGTAACATTGAATAACAAGTGTGCACAATAAATATGCCGTGTCCATATTCATGTGGAAATTGCTAGTCTTCATAGCCACACGCTTGTGCCAAAGCAAAGATCCCAGCTGAGCTATCTATCCCCACAAATGTTGTTTCAAATGCGGGCACTTGTGGCTGCTGGACTGTGACTGCAGAGAAAATGCTGTGTATGTCCTGGCTGAAAGCTTCTGCGCTTTTGAAGAGCCAAGAGTCCAGTAATATGGAGGAACTAGTGAAGCAGTTATTGCAAGCAAATGTGCAGCAACAGCAGACTAATACTTGCTTCCAAAAGGCTCTGGAGCAGCAACACCAGATGCAGCAAGAGCAGTTGGAGGCAATAAAACAGGCCTTGGTTCGGCAACCCCGAGATGAGGGAGACCGTGCACAAAGCGCTGCTAGTGCGCAGAAAGCCGTACAGAAGACTTTGCTTAAAATGACCGCAGACGATGATGTGGAAGCATACCTCACCGTGTTTGAACGTATTGCAGAACGTGAGCACTTACCACTGGACAGATGGGCTGAGGTAGTTGCTCCATTTCTAAGCGGAGATCCACAAAAGGCCTATTACGATCTGAGTGGAGCGGATTCTATGGACTATATCAAACTCAAAGGCGAAATCCTGGCAAGGCTGGGAGTAAACACGTATGTACGCACACAGAGGGTGCATTTATGGAATTTTGTGGAGCATCAGCCAGCCCGCTCACAAATGCATGATCTCATCCATCTAGTAAAATGGCTGCAACCAGAGGCTTTGACGTCCGTGCAGATGGTGGAGCGTGTTGTTCTAGACAAGTACCTGCGGTCCTTACCCGCTAAGATCCAGAGGTGGGTTGGATAGGGTGACCCAACTACCGCTGACCAGTTGGTGAATATGGTCAAACGCTACAATGCTTCTGAAAGCCTACTCCAAGGGACGTTAGCACCCCACTGGCTCCCCAAGAAATCGCTGGAGAGTCCTGCGAAACCTACTTCATCTTCAAAAGAAGAGAACGTCACAATGAAGGATAGCAGACCTACAAAGGACTATGGAGGTGGTACGGGCTCACATCAAGCCAGCAGACCTCGTCTGGGATCTCCATCGAGGAGACAAGGGCCTATACAATGTTGGCGATGTCGCGGGCTTGGCCATGTAACAGCTAACTGCCCAATGACTACAGAGCCAATGGACTGTAACGCTACGAGGCGTCTTTTGTTATATGTGCAGTCAGTCTGTGTGGCGGAGACCCTCATGGGAAATGAACAACACGTGTGCCACGTCGAGGTTGACGGTTATAGTGTGAATGCTGTCTTGGATTCCGGCAGTCAAGTAACTTTGGTACATGCCAGTTTGGTGGACTCTAGCGCCCTAACGAACTTAACCGTGGGCATTAGTTGCATCCATGGGGATACTAAGAACTACCCCACTGCCTGGGTTACTCTTGCCACGCCAGTAGGGACCAAAAGACATCAGGCGGCAGTCATAAAGTCTATGGGACATAGTGTAATCCTGGGGAGAGACTTTCCCTTATTTTGGGACTTGTGGAACTTCAAAAGTGGCATGAACCCTCTAGTTGAAGACGGTACTCCGGAGCTAGCCCCTGAACCATTGCAGCAAGACGACAGAGAACCCATCTCAGAGGAAGTACTAGAATCTGCGGACTCTCCTCTGGCTGTGTATGCAGGCGAGGCAGACCAGCTAGAGGATGTTTTAGAAATGCCTGATCTTGAGGTGGCCCGTGGTAAGTTCTGGACCGCTCAGCACCAGGATCCTACTCTAGCAAGGGCGTGGGAAAACATAAAAGTCTCCCAGGGGCTCAAAATGAGTTCCCATACGTGGCGGTGCAGCAGGATATGTTGTATCACATAGACAAGGTGCGAGGGGTGGTGGTAGAACAACTAGTGGTACCTAAGTCCTTTCGCCAGGTAGTTTTGGAGTTGGCACATAAACATCCCTTGGGAGGACACCTGGTGGTAGAAAAGACAAAATACCGTATTCTGCAACGTTTCTTTTGGCCGGGTCTAGTGGGAGACGTGACCCAGTACTGTCGGTCATGTCCTACGTGTCAATTGACCGCACCTATGTCACATTTTAGAAGCCCCTTAGTGCCCTTACCAATAATAGAGGTGCCCTTCGAGAGGATAGCAATGGATATAGTCGGTCCATTAGTTAAATCTGCCAGGGATCATCAGTACATTTTGGTAGTATTGGATTACGCCACGCGTTATCCCGAAGCAGTGCCCTTGCGGAATGCCAATGCGAAATCAATTTCAAAAGAGCTGGTTAATATGTTTTCCCGCACCGGCATTCTGAAAGAGATACTTACGGATCAAGGGACCCCCTTTATGTCTCGTATACTTAAGGATTTATGTAAACTACTAAAAATCTCCCATTTGCGTACCTCAGTATATCACCCTCAGACTGACGGTTTGGTGGAGCGCTTTAACAAAACCTTAAAGGGAATGTTGAAAATAAGGACGGGAGAGATTGGGATGCCCTACTACCATACCTCCTGTTCGCTATACGTGAGGTACCCCAATCCTCCACAGGCTTTTCACCTTTTGAGTTGGTTTATGGGCGGTGTCCTAGAGACCTGTTAGATATTGCCAAGGAGACTTGGGAACAAGAGGTGACTCCTTATCGCAGTGTAATTGAACACATAACACTTATGCAGGACCGAATTGCAGCAGTTATGCCAATAGTTAAAGAGTGTTTAGAGCGCGCACAACATGCCCAAAGCACGGTATACAACCGAGCGGCAAAAACACGAGTCTTTCAACCCGGAGACAGGGTGTTGGTATTGGTGCCTGCCGTAGAGAATAAATTTCTTGCGAAATGGCAGGGACCATACGAAGTGCTGGAACGAATAGGTGAAGTAAATTATAAAATACATCAACCAGACAAGAGAAAGCCCGAACAAATATATCACATAAACTTGCTTAAGGCCTGGCGGGACAGGGAGAGTCTGGTGGCAGGAGCTGCCCTTGAGGATGGGCCTCGAGGGGCACCACCTTCTAAGGTGAAGGACCCCCAGGTAGCTCCGCCAGAAGTGGGTATTGCAGACACGCTATCCGAAAGCCAAAAACGAGAGACCAGGGAGTTCATACAGAGGAACGCAGATATTTTCTCGGAACTTCCTGGCCGGACTCACCTAATTAAACATGACATTGTTACTGATCCACAGGCGCGGGTACGGCTAAAACCATATCGAATTCCGGAGGCTCGGAGACAAGCTATTGCCCGGGAAGTGAAGAAGATGTTAGAGCTCGGGGTCATTGAGGAGTCCCGGAGTGATTGGGCTAGCCCTATCGTACTGGTGCCCAAACCCGATGGGACAATCTGATTTTGTAACGATTTTCAGAAAGTAAACGAAGTATCGAAATTCGATGCCTACCCGATGCCAAGAGTCGATGAACTGATAGAGAGACTGGGTTCGGCCAGGTACATAACCACTATTGACTTAACAAAAGGTTATTGGCAGATTCCCCTCACGGAATCAGCCAAAGAGAAAACTGCCTTTGTTACGCCCCAGGGATTATTCCAGTACCGGGATATGCCATTTGGGTTGCATGGTGCCACAGCCACCTTCCAACGTCTAATGGATATTGTCCTAAAACCCCATGGCCAGTATGCATCCGCGTACTTGGACGACATGATTATCTTTAGCGATGACTGGGACACGCATTTGTCAAAAGTACAAGCCGTCTTAGACTCCCTAAAAACAGCTGGGTTGACTACCAATCCCAAGAAATGTACGTTGGGATTGGAAGAGGCTCGCTATCTCGGATATAGCATAGGGAGAGGCGTCGTGAAGCCTCAAGCCAATAAAGTGGACGCTATTCAAAATTGGCCACGACCGGTAACCAAAAAACAGGTTGGAGCTTTTTTAGGGATCGTTGGTAGGCGGTTCATCAAACATTTTGCGACCATCGCAGCTCCTCTCACAGATCTTACTAAGGGGTCGAAATCTGTCACAATAAAGTGGAACGCAGAAGCAGAGGAGGCCTTTGTGACCAACCAGTGTTGGTTGCACCAGACTTTAAACGGGAGTTTATTGTCCAAATGGACGCCTCTGGGGTGGACCTCGGCGCGGTTTTGTCTCAAGAAGTAAATGGCGAGGAACACCCAGTGGCCTATCTAAGCAGAAAGCTTACGAGAGCAGAAAAGAACTACAGTGTAGTTGAGCGGGAAGCCCTGGCTGTGAAATGGGCCCTGTGCACCTTGCGCTATTATTTACTAGGTCGCCAGTTTAGACTAGTGACGGACCATTCGCCCCTAACGTGGATGTCCCGGGCAAAAGAAGGCAATGCGCGGGTGACACGCTGGTTCTTAGCATTACAAGTGTTTAAATTTACCGTCGAGCACAGGGCGG
Source organism: Dendrobates tinctorius (assembly GCF_039654945.1). Taxonomy (NCBI): domain Eukaryota; kingdom Metazoa; phylum Chordata; class Amphibia; order Anura; family Dendrobatidae; genus Dendrobates; species Dendrobates tinctorius. Next base: position 5,599,894 of record NW_027361793.1, read on the forward strand.
GCACAGCGCACAGAAATGCAGATGCGTTGTCTAGAACGCACTGCTTGGTGACTCGTCATGTCCGACCCCACGGGCTCGAACAGAGGAGGGGTTGTGTGAGGTGCCAAGGGGAGAGGTACTAGAAAACAGGTATATTTCTCCCCGTTTCATTTCATATGTCTCCCTGTACTGATGATGAAGCCAGTTTATTTCACTGTAATCCAGTCCCGGTTTCCTTAGTGATCAGCATGGAAAGGACTGGTAGTTCCCCCTCCACTTATTCAATCCAGGTTTTGGTCTCCTGACTGGTCCAGCTGATACAATCAGGAGGAGCTGGGAGCTCTCAGTCGATCTCGTCTGCTGAGCTGGGAGCTGACACAGTAAGATTACATGGACTTGTTTGCTGTTATATAGGTTTATTTTGTAGTTAGCCTGCTACTGTTAGTTAGTGGCCAGACGGCCTTAGATGTTTTATTTCATGTTTGTCATGTGTAACATTGAATAACAAGTGTGCACAATAAATATGCCGTGTCCATATTCATAGCCACACGCTTGTGCCAAAGCAAAGATCCCAGCTGAGCTATCTATCCCCACAACTGGTTCAGCTTCCTCCGAACTTTCACTGGTCCTCATTGAATTGCCATCGTTTTCCTTGAGTTGCTTCGCAGGCCCGGTTTGGGACATGCACCCTTCTGCAATACGTTTACTGGATCTCCTGGACCCCCTTGAAAGGACTGACCATAACCTCGTTCAACCAGAAACCTATATCATTCTGATCCCACCGTATGCTTGGCTTGATTGCTTTTCTTTGCCAAAACTACTCATCGTACCTTTACCAGGTTTGCCCTCCGTAGCCTTGCCTATAGTATACATGTAGCAAAAAAAGTCTGGTGCAATGCTTTGGGGCCTTCTCACCTATCACACTAGCTAGTATGGCAAAAGCTTGAAGCCAATTAAGAAAAGTCTTATTAATAAGCCATAGTGAAGAAAGCGGATAGGCACTGTATGACCTGTAGAAGCGCTATGTAGAGCGAAACGATCGTCGTCTGTTTTCTGCTCCACTGTTTTATCTGCCAGCTATTGGTATGATGATGCCACAATAAAGGATTATTTTGCACAGTCCGGTCAGTGTCTATCCGTTTTCTTCACGATGGATATACAGAACTTTTTTCATTGGAAGTGGCACTCGTAATCCCTGGTGTGTGTGCAGCTTCATTATCCCGAGGTTATACAGCTGTGCCAGATTCCTGTTTCTTCTCTATGGTACGTCTTATGAATAAGTCACCACCTCCACTTTTCTTCCTCTTATTTTTGCTCTCCTCTTTCTTACTCCAATTCAAATTACATTTTTCCAATGGAAGGAGGGAAATATTTCCACATACTCATCCTTCCAGATGTTTTCCTTCATGTCCTTTTTGATATGGACTCCAAGGGGACCTTCAAAACAGACGTAAACTTCCCTTTTTGCCCTATCAGGGACCTGGCTAAAATCCTGCCCTGGGAAAAACTACATTAGGTGAGGACGTACATAACATGGAATCATACTCACCAGGCTGTGTCGGTGCATGGAACCCACCAGCCGAAAAACTGGAATTCGGAAGATGGCTCTCAGGGTAACCAGATCTTCATCGGCATCTCAGTCAGGGACCGCCTGGCATGCCGCCCTGCTCAGACCCAGCACTATGACCAGAGAGCGAACAGCAGCCTTGCCGACATCTGGGATTCAGAACCAGAAGGCATCATCTGTGAAGACTCTCGAGCCCAGGGTCGGGGGTGCTGAAGTTGCAGGATCTCTTGCTGTCCAAGCAGTCCCTCCAACAGAGGCATCACCGGGGTGGACCACCGCCATCTTAGGTTATAAATAAGAAATATCACTTTGAAATGCGTCAAAAAGAACCCTGAATCTTTTTCTTGGGACTTTTTCCTTGGATGATATAACTGCTCGTTTGATGATATAGATTTTCCTTTGAAAAATGTTTTTATTGATGGAATAAACTTTACATTTTTCATTTTTTCTGAAGTGCTGAAGTTATCTTGCTGTATTCCTCCCACACGGAGACCTGCGGCTTCAAGCAGGAAACTGGTCAGGTGGGCCCTGACGAAGAGGATCCCCAGAGAGGCTCCCACTGCACCGCCAAGGCCTAGGAGCTGCATCAGGGTAAAGTCTCTCAGATGATCTCACCCTTTGTGCACGCTGGGCCGATGGAACTGAAGCCTCAACACCAGCAGCCTGACACCCCAAGACCTCCTGCATCTGAGCCTTGACAGCTACTTCTTCCACGCCGCCTGCAGCAGCCTTCAGCTGCTCAAGGATGTCACGGATCACTGCCATTCAGTCAGACTAAGGAGACCAGGTATGGAAGACATAAGACTTTTGCTCTTGGTGCCTCATGCCGATTGATAGCCCCCATTCTCAAACAAGATTTAGGCCTGCTCTATTGTCAATATCACCCACCCTTCTAATATCAACCTGTCTAAACTTTTGACCCCTCAGATCCAGTGCTTAACCTTTATTAATTTAATCCTTGTTTGCCCTACAAAGCTGTCACGCTGCTGCTGCTATGCAGGTAGATGCAAGCTCCACTAGATGGCAATAGAGTGGAGAGAGGACTGAATACAGCAAGAGAGGACCGGCAGCGCAGCAGCGAGGCTACCAAAAGGTGGCAGCGAAATAGTAAAACAAGCAGGGTTGATATTAGTCTGTAGCACAGAGTCTGAAACAAGCCGAAAGGGTCAATACCGGTCAGAAGCAGATATGCCAAAGACAAGAGACAAACAGCAGGTCAGGGTCCAAGCCAAGTCAAATACCAGGGAGTCAAAACACGAAAGGGGAACACAGAGTCAGATCGGGAAGAGGGGAAAAAACAGACACGGGTACAGTCAGCAAAAGCAGCAGGACAACTCAGGGCAAGCAGAGTCAGCTACACATGCCATAGGCAGAAACTATAACTGACAGTGCTTGCAGGATGCAGTGGATAGAAATAGCCGGCCAGAAGCCAGAACGAGGCACAGAAAAGTTAACCCTTGACATGGTCAGACCGGGAAAGAGAGACAGGATACAAAACCCGGCCTGGATCATGAAAAAAGCTAAGTCATGGGTCACTGGGGCCAAATTTTGATTGCAAAAATAGGAGGCATACCAAACCATACTTCAGTGGCATGTCAAAGGTTCAACAGAACACAGCAAACTCAAATCTCTTGCTGCAAGGTATAATACATATGTGTTGATGCATAAATAATAGAATAATAATAAAGTATAAATTAAGGTATAATTAAACATGGACATTTTGTAGCTCATATTATCAATTGAACAGCTTTTAGTATTTTTTGTTTCTGAGATACCCTGTTTGTTGGATAGGAGAAGAGATATGGTTTAGACTAGAGTATACTTACCTCTGTACTCACTATGCCACAGTGACACCCATTTTGGAAGTAAGAAAAACAGTACACTAATCTGTGCAAATGAGGCAGCAGAAGGCAAAAGAAGGACACCAGGGAGGGTGACTATACATGAGAAGTGTAGCTTACGTGGCAGATTGGATTTTCATTTAGAAAAAGGCTCAAATTAAATAATGAGCAAGCTGAAAATTAAAAGGTCACTTTTAGAACCATTTTTAATCAAGTATAAAAGATTCAAAAGGAATGTTGAAATTGGCCTCCAGATTTTATTAAAACATTGCACCTGAAAGAGATCAGAATATTAACCCCTTCACGACCTTTGACGCCACGTAGGCGTCATGAAAAGTCGTTGCAAAATGACCTATGACGCCTATGCGGCGTCATGAAAAGATCTCCCTCCTGCGGGTCGGGTGAGCGGGTTCAATGAAAGTTCACCCGACCCGCCGGTACAGGAGGACCTAGACTTGACCCCAGGGGGGGTGGCTTCGCCCCCCCGGGGATACGATCACTCCCAGTGACCTTTTTGTCACCCCCCTCGCATCTGATTGGAGCTAGCGTCCATGTGACGCTAGCCCTCCAATCAGATGTGGAGGGGCGGGATAAAATCATGGCTGCCTCGTTCCTCAACTTCATCCTGTCCGTGGAAGCTGAGGAACGAGGTGCCAGACTGCCGCCCTGACCTGCGATCGCCGCCGCCGCCGCTGTCACCGCTGTCATCGCCGCTGCCGCTGCCACCACTGCCTTCCGGTAGTATAACTTCCCCTCCACCGCCTAATTCCAGCCCTTCCCACCTCCGCTCACTCACCCCTGCCCCCTGATCCTCCCCCCAGCACCCCCGATCTCCCCCCAGCACCCCCAATCTCCCCCAGCACCCCCGATCTCCCACAGCACTCCCGATCATCCACCTGCTGTTACCTCTGCGCTCCTCAGCCGCCTACTGCCTCCTGTGACTGTGCCGCAGTAATCACCCCCAATTAACCCCTGCCTCCCTGATTAACCCCTGCCCCCATGATTAACCCCTGCCCCCCTGATTAACCCCTGCTGCTGCAGGTTCTTTTATTTCTTTATCTCCTCCGCCACCTCCTGCCCCCCGGTGCCTGACAGCCCCCCTCTGCCCCTGGTGATCCCCCAGCACCCCTGATCATCCCCCAGCACCCTTGATCCTCCCCCAGCACCCCCGATCTCCCCCAGCACCCCCCAATCTCCCCCAGCACTCCCAATCATCCACCTGCTGTTACCTCTTCTGCGCTCCTCAGCCGCCTACTGCCTCCTGTGACTGAGAGCCCCAGTAATCACCCTCATTAACCCCTGCCCCCCAATTAACCCCTGCCCCCCTGATTAACCCCTGCTGCTGCAGGTTCTTTTATTTCTTTATCTCCTCCGCCACCTTCTGCCCCCCCGGTGCCTGACAGCCCCCCTCTGCCCCTGGTGATCCCCCAGCACCCTTGATCCTCCCCCAGCACCCTTGATCCTCCCCCAGCACCCCCGATCTCCCCCAGCACCCCCGATCATCCACCTGCTGATCCACATCTGCGAGCTCCTCAGCCGCCTACTGCCTCCTGTGTCTGAGAGCCCCCTCCTGTGTCCCAGTGATCACCCTCATTAACCTCTGCCCCCCCTGATTAACCCCTGCCCCCCCTGATTAACCCCTGATTATCCCCTGCTGCAGGTTTATTTCCTTATCTCCTCAGCCACCTCCTGCCCCCCGATGCCTGACAGCCCCCCTCTGCCCCGATCACCCCCCAGCACCCCTGATCACCCCCCAGCACCCCTGATCACCCCCACTGTTGCTGCCGCCGCTGGTTCCGTCTCCACCTAATTCTCCTCAGCGCCCTCCTGCGCCTGACAGCCCCTTTCTGCCCCCGCGCACCTGACAGTCCCCTCCTGCCCCCTGCGCGCCTGACAGTCCCCTCCTGCCCCCCGCGCGCCTAACAGTCCCCTCCTGACAGCCCATTCTCCAGTAAAAAGTTTCACCAAACACTCGCACATACACACGCACACGCACACTATAATAAAGGATTTTTACACACGCACACACACCACACGCACAATGTCCCGCTCATCCCAGTCCCAAAGGGTCTACTCAGTTGAGGAGGCATATGAAATTATTGCCTCTGATACTGATAGTGAGAGAGATGACCCCACCTTTCTCTATTCCTCCCACGCTTCCTCTTCCAGCGACACAGACTTGCCACCACCGAGATGTCGCAGGACGAGAAATCGTCCGGAGCCCAGGGAGGAAGAGTCGGAGGCCTTAGAGGAAGAGTTGGGTATCTTGGAGGAAGTCTCACAACCAAGTGTGAGTTTCCCCCAACCTAGTGCTAGTGACGCCCAACCTAGCACTAGTGCTCCCTCCTGGACCCCCGTCCCTGAAAATTTTGCTCCACGGATTCCTGATTTTGTTCCTCAATCAGGAATCCAGTTTGAGACTGCCAACTTCAGGGAAATAGACTTTTTCAAAGTCTTTTTCTCGGAGTCAATCGTCAGTCTCATGGTGGAGCAAACAAACTTGTATGCCCAACAATTTTTGGCCGAACACCCAATTTCTTCATTCTCTACTTGGAGTCCTGTGGACTCTGTAGAAATGATTAAATATTGGGGACTGGTCCTTCACATGGGGATTGTGAAGAAACCAGAAATTCGCCAATACTGGAGTACTGATATTTTATATCAAACTCCAGTATTTGGCATGGTGATGACTCGGAAACGGTTTGAGGCTATTCATAAATTTCTTCATTTCAGGGACAACACTGAAATCCTTCCCCGCGATGACCCGAATTTTGATAGACTGTTCAAAATTCGGCCAGTCGTCGAACACTTCAACAACAAGTTTGCTGAAGTGTACATTCCCGAAAGGGAAATTTGTGTGGATGAATCCCTCATCCACTTCAAAGGGAGGCTTCAGTTCCGTCAGTACCTGCCCAGCAAAAGGGCAAGGTACGGGATGAAACTCTACAAGCTGTGTGAGAGTACCTCAGGGTACACTCTCAGCTTTAGAGTTTACCAAGGAAAGGACAATAGGATCCAGACCCCAGAATGTCCACTTGCTTTGGGGGTGAGTGGGAAAATAGTGTGGGATTTGGTCCACCCTCTGCTTGATAAAGGTTACCATCTGTACGTTGATAACTTTTATACAAGCATCACACTATTTCAATCCCTCTCTGCCAGAGCTACCGTCGCTTGCGGTACCGTGCGCAGAAACCAGAGGGGTCTCCCTTTGCCGCTAATTGAGCAGCCTCTCCGAAAGGGTGAGACTCGAGCCCAATGTAGCGGCAACATGCTTGTGGTCAAGTTCAAAGACAAAAGAGATGTCTTTGTCTTGACCACAATCCATGGTCCCGGCACCACGGCCACAACCATTCGAGGTACCCCAGTACCGGTCCACAAACTGGACTGTGTCCTGGCGTACAACCATCACATGGGGGGGGGGGTTGATCTTTCTGATCAAGTCCTCCAGCCCTATAGTGCCATGCGGAAAACGAAGGTGTGGTACAAAAAACTGGCTGTGTACCTCGTACAAATGGCACTGTATAACGCATGCGTGCTATCACGATGTGCAGGCCAGAACCACTCCTTCCTTGATTTCCAGGAGGCGGTGATAAAGGCCATGATTTTTGGAGAGGAGGACGGAGCGCGCCCCAGCACCCCTGGAACTCAAGTTTCCCGTATGGTACCAGGGCAACATTTTCCCCGTGAGGAGAGAAAAAAAAAACGGTGCCGGGTATGCTATAAAAGGGGGACAAGAAGGGAAACTCGTTTCCAATGTGAAACGTGTCCCGACAAACCTGGACTGTGTTTGAATGAATGCTTCAGAATTCATCACACGTCCATGGACTAAACACATCCTGACACTCCACTACAGAACTCACCCACACCAGCCTGACATACACAACACCACACACACCAACCTGACGTACACCACACCACACACACCAACCTGATGTAGTATCAGGTTGGTATGTGTGGTGTAGTGTACGTCAGGTTGGTGTGTGTGTGTGGCATTGTGTACTTCAGGTTGGTGTGTGTGGTGTATACTATACCACACACAGCAACCTGACGTACACTACACTACACCACACCACACACCAACCTGACGTACACTACGCCACACACACCAACCTGATGTAGTATCAGGTTGGTATGTGTGGCGTAGTGTACGTCAGGTTGGTGTGTGTGTGTGGCGTAGTGTACATCAGGTTGGTGTGTGTGTGTGGTGTGTACTACACCACACACACCAACCTGACGTACACAACACCACACACCAACCTGACGTACACTACGCCACACACACCAACCTGATGTAGTGTCAGGTTGTTGTGTGTGGCGTAGTGTACGTCAGGTTGGTGTGTGTGTGTGGCATAGTGTACATCAGGTTGGTGTGTGTGTGTGGTGTATACTATACCACACACACCAACCTGACGTACACCACACCACACACCAACCTGACGTACACTACGCCACACACACCAACCTGATGTAGTGTCAGGTTGGTATGTGTGGCGTAGTGTACGTCAGGTTGGTGTGTGTGTGGCGTAGTGTACGTCAGGTTGGTGTGTGTGTGTGTGTGTGTGGTGTGTACTACACCACACACACCAACCTGACGTACACTACGCCACACACCAACCTGACGTACACTACGCCACACACACCAACCTGATGTAGTGTCAGGTTGGTGTGTGTGGCGAAGTGTACGTCAGGTTGGTGTGTGTGGCGTAGTGTACGTCAGGTTGGTGTGTGTGTGGTGTATAATATAACACACACAACAACCTGACGTACACTACACTACACCACACACCAACCTGACGCACACTACGCCACACACACCAACCTGATGTAGTGTCAGGTTGGTTTGTGTGGCGAAGTGTACGTCAGGTTGGTGTGTGTGTGTGGCGTAGTGTACGTCAGGTTGGTGGGTGTGTGGTGCATACCCTACCACACACACCAACCTGACGTACACTACATACTTTCCATAAGCGACCTGGTGTCCGCTAATGATTGGAGCTAACTTTCCATTCAAAAAGTCAAATGGCGCTCCTTCCCTTCAGGGCCCTGCCGTGCGCCCAAACAGTGGTTTATGACTACATATGAGGTATCAGTGTACTCAGGAGCAATTGCCCAACACATTTTAGAATCCACTTTATCCTGTTGCCCATGAAAAAATGAAAAAGTGTAGGCAAAAAGAAATTTTTTGTAAAAAAAAAAAGTACTTTTTCATTTTTACAGATCGATTTGTGAAGTACCTGCGGGTTCAAAGTTCTCACTATGTATCTAGATAAGTTTGTTGGGGTGTCTAGTTTCCAAAATGGGGTCACTTGTGGGGGTACTCCAATGTTTAGGCACACAGGGGCAGTCCAAACACGACATGGTGTCCGTTAACTATTGGAGCTAATTTTCCATTCCAAAAGTCAAATGGCGCTCCTTCCCTCCAGGGCCCTGCCGTGCGCCCAAACAGTGGTTTATGACTACATATGAGGTATCAGTGTACTCAGGAGAAATTGCCCAACAAATTTTAGGACCCATTTAATCCTGTTGCCCATGAAAAAATGAAAAAATGTAGGCAAAAAGAATTTTTTTGTGAAAAAAAAAAGTACTTTTTCATTTTTACAGATCAATTTGTGAATTACCTGGGGGTTCAAAGTGCTCACTATGCATCTAGATAAGTTCGTTGGGGTGTCTAGTTTCCAAAATGGGGTCACTTGTGGGGGTACTCCAATGTTTAGGCACACAGGGGCAGTCCAAACACGACATGGTGTCCGCTAACTATTGGAGCTAATTTTCCATTCCAAAAGTCAAATGGCGCTCCTTCCCTCCAGGGCCCTGCCGTGCGCCCAAACAGTGGTTTATGACTACATATGAGGTATCAGTGTACTCAGGAGAAATTGCCCAACAAATTTTAGGATCCATTTCATAGAATGGTATAGTTGGAAGGGACCTCCTGGGCCATCTGGTCCAACTTTAATCCAAGTTCGTTGGGGTGTCTAGTTTCCAAAATGGGGTCACTTGTGGGGGTAATCCAATGTTTAGGCACACAGGGGCAGTCCAAACACGACATGGTGTCCGCTAACTATTGGAGCTAATTTTCCATTCCAAAAGTCAAATGGCGCTCCTTCCCTCCAGGGCCCTGCCGTGCGCCCAAACAGTGGTTTATGACCACATATGAGGTATCCGTGTACTCAGGAGAAATTGCCCAACAAATTTTAAGACCCATTTAATCCTGTTGCCCAAGAAAAAATGAAAAAATGTAGGCAAAAAGAATTTTTTTGTGAAAAAAAAAAGTACTTTTTCATTTTTACAGATCAATTTGTGAATTACCTGGGGGTTCAAAGTGCTCACTATGCATCTAGATAAGTTCGTTGGGGTGTCTAGTTTCCAAAATGGGGTCACTTGTGGGGGTACTCCAATGTTTAGGCACACAGGGGCAGTCCAAACACGACATGGTGTCCGCTAACTATTGGAGCTAATTTTCCATTCCAAAAGTCAAATGGCGCTCCTTCCCTCCAGGGCCCTGCCGTGCGCCCAAACAGTGGTTTATGACTACATATGAGGTATCAGTGTACTCAGGAGTAATTGCCCAACAAATTTTAGGATCCATTTTATCCTGCTGCCCATGAAAAAATCAAAAAATGTAGGCAAAAAGAAATTTTTTGTGAAAAAAAAAGTACTTTTTCATTTTTACAGATCAATTCGTGAAGTGCCTGGGGGTTCAAAGTGCTCACTATGCATCTAGATAAGTTCGTTGGGGTGTCTAGTTTCCAAAATGGGGTCACTTGTGGGGGTACTCCAATGTTTAGGCACACAGGGGCAGTCCAAACACGACATGGTGTCTGCTAACTGTTGGAGCTAATTTTCCATTCCAAAAGTCAAATGGCGCTCCTTCCCTTCAGGGCCCTGCCGTGCGCCCAAACAGTGGTTTATGACTACATATGAGGTATCAGTGTACTCAGGAGTAATTGCCCAACAAATTTTAGGATCCATTTTATCCTGCTGCCCATGAAAAAATGAAAAAATGTAGGCAAAAAGAAATTTTTTGTGAAAAAAAAAAGTACTTTTTCATTTTTACAGATCAATTCGTGAAGTACCTGGGGGTTCAAAGTGCTCACTATGCATCTAGATAAGTTCGTTGGGGTGTCTAGTTTCCAAAATGGGGTCACTTGTGGGGGTACTCCAATGTTTAGGCACACAGGGGCAGTCCAAACACGACATGGTGTCTGCTAACTGTTGGAGCTAATTTTCCATTCCAAAAGTCAAATGGCGCTCCTTCCCTTCAGGGCCCTGCCGTGCGCCCAAACAGTGGTTTATGACTACATATGAGGTATCCGTGTACTCAGGAGAAATTGCTCAACAAATTTTAGGATCCATTTTATCCTGTTGCCCAGGTGAAAATGAAAACATTGATGCTAAAAAAAAAATTTTGTTGGAAAAATTAAAATGTCCTTTTTTTCCTTCCACGTTGCTTTAGTTCCTGTGAAGCACCTGAAGGGTTAATAATCTTCTTAAATGTAGTTTTGAGTAGCTTGAGGGGTGCAGTTTTTAGAATGGTATCACTTTTGGGTATTTTCTGCCATATAGACCCCTCAAAGTGACTTTAAATGTGAGGTGGTCCCTAAAAAAAATGGTTTTGTAAATTTTGTTGTAAAAATGAGAAATCACTGGTTAACTTTTAACCCTTATAACTTCCTAACAAAAAAAAATGTTGTTTCCAAAATTGTGCTGATGTAAAGTAGACATGTTGGAAATGTTATTTATTAACTAGTTTGTGTCACATAACTCTCTGGTTTAACAGAATAAAAATTAAAAAATTGAAAATTGCAAAATTTTCAAAATTTTCGCTAAATTTCCACTTTTTTTCACAAATAAACGCAAAAATTTTCAACCTAAATTTACCACTAACATGAAGCCCAATATGTCACGAAAAAACAATCTCAGAATCGCTAAGATGCGTTGAAGCGTTCCTGAGTTATTACCTCATAAAGGGACACTGATCAGAAATGCAAAAAATGGCCAGGTCATTAAGGTCAAAATAGGCTGGGTCATGAAGGGGTTAATAGAGTACACTTCTGGTATTACACTTCTGGAAGTGTCGTCACTTATAGCAGCCACTTCCGGTATTTAGAGCACCTTCATGCCTCACTGGACGCTTTACCACGGGGTGACCCAGCCCCCCTGCCAGCGCTGCGTGCACGCCTGACTATGTGCCCCCAGGGTCTTTCTCCCTTTGTCCCAAGACCTTGATCTCTCCCCCCCCCCTCCAAAAAGGAGAATATTGCTACTTATCATGGCTGCCTTCCATGGACTTTCCATGCTCACATATATCTCCATATCTCTATTCTGATGAAGGTCTGAGTTGTAGACCGAAACGTCATATAATTTTGGGAGAATCTGTTGTACAAATAAATTTATTCTGCATATACTTCTTTTGAATGCCGAAATTTCTTATACTATATGAAAGAGATCAGAAGGAGGGATTGAATGTTGAACTTATGAAAAAGAGTTGAAGACTGATTAAAGGCTTCACAGTGTATACATTGTAGTATTGTTTTCTCTTCATGTAAATATTCTCTATCTGTGTTCTTCTACCATGTTTTGAATGCACAGGCTTGAAATTTTTCTTCAGCATGATGGCGAAATGGCAGATTGGTAAAAAAATAACAACAGTTTTGTTCATCAATGATAAGATGCTGCCACATGAGGAATTCTATAGCGGCCTTAGAAAAAATCTGTCAAAAACAGGACATATAAATCAGCCAAAAGGAGCAGATGGAAAAGGTCTGAAAGCCAAGAAATAATAAGTATGGACAGCCTGTTGCATTTTTTCAAACACTGTGTAAAGTAAAAAAAAAAAATTGGCTACAGTATAAAGTGGGATAAAACAAAATGTAAAGTGAATGAACAAAAGAGAAATGTAAATCAAATCAATATTTGGTGTGAACAACTTTTCGCCTTAAAAAATCAGCATCCAAGCCTCAATTCGTCTAGGTCCACTAGGCATACAGTTTTTGAAATAATAACTTTACAGTTTCTTAAGATTTTACAGTGGGGAAAATAAGTATTTGATATACTGTTGATTTCCAAGTTTTCCCACTTACAAAGAATGGAGAGGTCTGAAATTTTTATCGTAGGTACACTTCAACTGTGAGAGCCAGAATCTAAAAATAAAAAACAGAATTTCACATTGTATGATCTTATTGCTTGTAATAAGTATTTGATCACCTTCCAACTAGTGATGAGCGAACGTGCTCGCCACTAGAGTTGAGCGACTTTAGTCGGATCGGGTTTCATGAAACAAAATTTGTTTCAGATGAAACTGGTCCGACTAGGGCAAAAAAAGTCGGAGTTTCGTCCGAAACCCGACCCCAATGCAAGTCAATGGGGAATAAAAGTCGGCATTGAGTGGATGAATGTCATCCGCTCAATACCGACTTTTATTCCCCATTGACTTGCATTGGGGTCGGGTTTCGGACGAAACTCCGACTTTTTTAGCCCTAGTCGGACCAGTTTTATCTGAAACAAATTTTGTTTCATGAAACCCAATCCGACTAAAGTCGCTCAACTCTACTCACCACTACTCATTACTCGCCCGAGTATCATTGTACTCGGAGCACTCGGCGAGCACCAAGCATTTCTGGGATTATTTGGTGGGAGCTTGGATCTCCGGCCTGCATTTTTGGCGGTCTTTAGAGCACCAATCAACATGCAGGGATTGTCTGCCATGCACTGTGATGCCGCAGCCATCTTTGTTGTGATATTACAGTGATTGGCTGGCCGTACAGCATCATCAGGTCTATAAGAGACCTGAAGCCGCCCTGTTTGACGCATTTAGCTCTGGATTCAGACAGTGTAGGGAGAGCTGCTGCAGAGATAGGGTCAGATTTGTGCTTTTATTAGTTAGTGTTGGTCCACCATTGTTCAATCCACATATCCAGCTAAACCAACAGACCTTCTAAGGACTAATTACGGGGATATAAATTGCAATGCTAGGTAGACAGGGGAGTCTATGAGCGCATATCCACATCAGTGTAAGGCATGCAGGCACTGTATGTGAGTATATACAGTAGATCTCACTGCATATATAAAAAGGGCCCACTACTGTCTGTTGCTGCCTATTATATATACTGTATATATGTAGCTGTAAGTAACCTTGGCTAGGAATATTTTTTTTTTTTGCATCTGAATCCTGCTAATTTTACTACAAAGCAATTCAGAGCCCCATTTTTCTACATTTATTTGCTTGTTCACACTGCAGACTACAGCCAGATCATTTTAATACAACAGAGTGAAAATCCAGCAATTTAAAACGGCTGTCCGTCCCAGGCCTCACACCTGAGTGTGCAGTAAATTCTGGCCTTTTTTGTGGTACTGTAGTATTTTTTGGAGTGTCTTACAACATTTTTGAACACCATTTTGCTGACCAAAAAATACTTAGCTTGCCAAAAAATATTTAGCAACAGTTCATATATTTATCACAGGATTTTGTACGCCACACACATCGCATATATCATTGCGCTAAATATTTTACAATTTTAGTACTCCAGCAATTTTCTTTAGTGTCATAGCCTACTTATTGCCACAATTTTGGTGGGCCAAAAAAAATCCAGGCCACATATTTAACAGTGTTCTATCTCCGTCAGATGCCACAGCTATCTGTGGTCTGCAAATTGTGACATTAACCACCTATATTCCACTGTTTTTGTTGTCTGTTACCCTAGATCTATACAGTATTTTGGGGTAAAAAAATTAAAAAAACTCCAAGCCACATGCTGAACAGTCTATTATCTCCGTCAGACGCCTGATCTATCTGTGCTCTACAAATAGTTGCTTTTCAGGCCTACATTCCCCTTTTTTCTTTCTGCTACCTTAGGTCTATACGTTATTTTGGGGTAAAAAATAAAAAAATACCGGCTACATATTGAACAGTCTAGTATCGCTGTCCGATGCCTCATCTATTTGTGGCCTACAAATTGTGCCATTTCAGGCCTACATTCGACTGTATTTGCTGTCTGCTACCCTAGCGCTAAACACTATTTGGGGGTAAAAAATTAAAAAATACAGGCCACATATTGAACAGTCTGATATCTCCATCAGACGCCTGGTCTATCTCTGCTCTACAAATAGTTGCTTTTCAGGCCTACATTCCCCATTTTAGCTGTCTGCTACCCTAGGTCTATACACTATTTTGGGGTAAAAAATAAAAAGAATGGGGGATCCAAGATGGCAGCCGTTGATGTACCTATATATAGTCTGACCAATTTATAAAAGCAGCTGACCTCCCTATCACTTGGCTCATGAGGACCATGTGGCCCTAACACTACATGGCCACTAGATGGACTAAAACCCACCCCATATAAACATCAATACTGCCTGGTTTAAATACACTGGCCATAATAAGCCCAAGAGAAAGCCCTATAATAATTGGCAATGCCAAACCATGCAGGAACCAGACAACATCCACCCCACAATGGGAGATAAGAAACTGCAATAAGAACCAGACAATAGGGTGCCCCGCCCAGGACCATACCCCACACGTATCGCCGCAACCAGTACGGCTTCGTCAGGGGAAGTGCACACATCTTTAATGAATAGGGAGTGCTTGGCCCTTTGATGTTGATTAGGTCAAAGAATGTTGATCTAGCCAAGGATCAATTACTTTGATCATCCAAGAAAGCATACAGTGTTACAGCTTTGTCTCTATGGCCTTTTGGGTATACTCTGATGAGGCATATCTTTGAACAGGACCTACTATCTATTGTCCCTTTACAGACTTCAGTACATTGTGAAGTGAGCTCTGGCATAGCTGCATTAGTGTTCCTTTCCTCCCCGCCATGCTCAATGTCAGCTGGCGTGTTTTGAGTACTCCATGGAGCTGGGCCAGGGTGTAGAGCAGTGTTATGATCTGTGGTGTCACATTCTGTGCATTTTACACTGACCTTGCAATCCTTGGCGAGATGAGTTGTGGATGAGCAGCACTTGTAGCAGATACCGTTCTCTTTCAGGAAGCTTCTGCGATCTGGCATAGGTTTTCCTCTGAAGGCTCTGCATTTCAGGAAAGGATGAGGCTTCTGATGGAGCGGGCACTGCTTGTCAGTGTCCTGCACCTTTGTGTCTGATTGGGAGCAGCCAGCAGACCTGTAATTGGAACCTGGAGAAGAAATATAAGTCTTGGGCACCACCTCAGATGTTGTGCGTGGATTTGCAGCTGGTGATGGTGTGGCATGTGACATTGCAAAGTCAAAGCTGGGATTGTTTCTAATTCTCGCTTGTTGGTGTATAAAGTCTACAAAAATGGAGAAGGGAGAGGATGGAACACTGTGTTTGTATTTGTACGTGGAACCATGTGTGAGCCATCTCTCCTGTAGATTGTAGAGCAACTTTTGGACTATAGGGTTAACACCTCTGGCTGTGTCAAGGAATGTAAGTCCCTGTAGGTCATCTTTGCATTTGGCAACTTGGACTTCCTTTAGCAGGTCACTTAGTTCTTTAAGTTTCTGGAGACCTTTTTTAGAAATTTTAGGAAAGTCATTGATTCTTTTGAACAAGGCTATTACTTTTATACTCATCTGGCCTCTTCCAGATCTCTTTGAGGCCAGTCTCAGGGGGGGTTTATATGGATCCTTACTGCGTGTTTGACTGACTCTTCTCCCAGGTATTTGACTAAGAGGTCTATCTCTTCACTGTGTTGTAGCCCCAAGTCTCTAGTGACATTTTGGAAGGAAGCTTTCCAAGCTCAACCTTCAGCTTGGTCAGTGAATTTCATGAGTCCCTTGGCAACCAGTTCACGTCATGTGAATAACTTAGCAAATTCTGTTGTGAACTGGTTGTCACCAGAGTATACTGGTGATGGGTCACCCTGATAGTGATGTGAGGTGCGTTCGTACCTGTTAGTATATTCTGGGTGGCGCCAGTTGGTGTCATATTGCTTCGGTCTGACGTATGATGTGTCAGTAAGGTGATTCACGTTGGTTACCTAGTGAGAGGCAAGGTAATCATTAGCAGAGTTGTTTTGCTCCACGTTTTCATGTTTGTATCTGTCCTGGAGCTGAGCCTCATGATGACTCTCGCTCTCTTCACTGGAGATGTCGTGTTCTTGTTCCGATGCCTGTTCTGGGTTATAGTTTGGATCAGGAAGTTCATTAACATACTGGGATGTGTGTTGTGGTGAATCTTGCAGTGGAAACGCCAGACTTGATGTACTACTTCGGCTATGCAGCTCAGGGTTTTACGCGGCTTCTAGCGATTCTGCTTCGAGGGCTGTGGCAGCTTCTCTCTTTGCTGCTAGGCTTTCTAAGGCAGCATCCACGCGTGCCTTCTCTAACTGTGACCTTCTCTCTTGATCTGTGAGAAAATGGAAAATGGTCTTAGGAGCGCAGGAAAGAGACTCAGGCAAGAGATGGGTTTAAACCACAACGTGTTTCTACGGAGGATCGGTCTTCATCAGGTGGAAGTTGCACCTGATGAAGATGGGTCCTCCATCGAAACGCGTTGTGGTTTAAACCTATCTCTTGTCTGAGTCTCTTTCCTGTGCTCCTAAGACCGTTTTCCATTTTCTCATTGCTACTATCCTCCATTTGAGGTTTTCGGCTGGAGATGCGGTGGAGAACTGACCTCCTTTTCTGCCCCTGGGTTGCTTCCTAAGCGCTCCTTTTTGACCGCTTATCACTGACTCTTCTTCTCTCTTGATCGGCTCTCTAATCATCTATGCATGCTTTCTCTAATTTAAGTTGCATCTCTTGGTCAGCAAAGCTTGCTCTCATTTTGGCGGCTTCAGCATTTGCGTGGGCAATGGCAACCGTGCTGCTGATGGATGTTGTCTTTGAGGAGATGGAAGTGACAGATTTTGTCCTGTGTGATTTGTGGGACATGGTGTCTTGGGGGAATGCTTGGCTGTGCAGAGATTGCTGCAGCTGTATTAATTCTCTGTGTAGCTGGTGACTTGAATCCCACTAGCTGGATGGTTGCCGTTTCACTAGTTCCTACTAGCTGGATGGCTGCCTTTTCACTGAATCCCACTAGCTGGATGGCTGCCATTTCACTGTTCTGTCCTCACTAAATGAAGCAGATTCATTGCAGCTATACAGACAGCTAAACCGCTATACAGGGGTCCAATAAGGAGACTGTGCTTTTATTGAACTTGATAGTATATTGGCGTAGTGAAACTGTAAACAATCATAATACATACAATAAGTACAGGGTACAACAGATATACACATTATACGTATTATACATAGTGCATGAAGGTTAAAAGCTAGAACTGACCAGGGAGCAGGATTGACTAAACCAGGCTAATATTAGGACAGGAATTAACTATAAAGAGCATAAACACATACCAGCAATGCAATCGCAAGGGGACAGCAATGAATGAGCTCTTTCTTGGACACAGGCTGAAGTAAAATGGAGAGAGATGGAGGCTGAGCTAACCATAATGCATTGCAAAAGAAGGGAGGAGATTCAGACATAGAAAATGGAAAGAAAAACAAAAAATAGGACTGTGAACATGACTCTGGCCACTAGAGGTAGCCAAAACACTGCAGACAAATAAAGCTTGTTAAACTCTTAACTATACAAATTTCCTATATGAAACTACAAATTATGCAAACAAACAATCAGATAACAATTAGATGTCGGAGACAGAACACCGACCATGGACAAAACCCGTTTGAGATGAGGTGAGAACATCTGGGAGCATAGACTGAAGTCTATTAGCCATGATTTTGGAAAGCAATTTAAAATCGACATTAAGGAGGGAGATTGGACTATATGAGGCAGGGAGAAGAGGGTCCCTGCCTGGCTTTAGCAACAAAGATAAACAAGCCTCGTTGAATCGGTCAGACATAGAACCCTAATCAAGTATATGAATAACCCCTTAATGACCGCCAATACGCCTTTTAACAGCCGTAGTTAAGGATACTTAAACCACAGCGCTGGTAATTAATGGTGCTGTGGAAAAAGTGTATAGCACCCCCCAGAGTCTTATTTTCTTCGGGGTATTGGCTGCCGAGGGTAGCCAAGACCCCAGAGAACATGATTCGGGTTGGTTTTTACCGATCCCGCTTTTGCGATGACTGTTATCAACCGCATAATCCGCGATTTTGCATTTACTTTTCCTCTGATGTGATCGCACAACTGAAGAGAGAGAAATAGGGTCCCCGATCCCCCCTGGTACCTCCTGGTGATCCTTGCGCCCTCCTGCATCCTCCGCTGGGCGCCGCCATCTTCTTCCAGGAAGAAAATGGCAGGCGCAAGCGCAGGGCACCCACCAAATCTGCCAGCAGGCAGATTCCATTCATTAATTCAATGTACATTTTGATCACTCAGATAAACCCTATCACAGTAATCAAAATTTTAAAAAATAGTAAATAACCCCCCCTTTATCACCCCCTTAGTTAGGGAAATATAATGAAATAAAGAAAATATATTTATTTTCATTTTTCCATTAGGGTTACGGTTAGGGTTGGAATTAGGGTTAGAGTTAGAATTAGGGTTAGGGTTGGAATTAGGGTTAGGGTTGGAATTAGGAATAGGGATGGAATTAGGGTTAGGATTAGGGTTAGGGTTGGGGTTGGGATTAGGGTTAGGATTGGAATTAGGGTTAGGAGTGTGTTGGGGTCAGCGCTGGAGCTAGAATTGAGGGGTTTTCACTATTTAGGCACATCAGGGGGTCTCCAAATGCGACATGGCGCCACCATTGATTCTAGCTAATTTTGCGCTCAAAAAGTCAAATGGTGCTCCCTCCCTTCCGAGCCCAGACGTGTGCCCAAGCAGTAGTTTACCCCAACATATGGTGCATCAGCGTACTCAGGACAAATTGCACACCGACTTTAGGGGTCTAATTTCTCCTGTTAACCTTGGGAAAATAAAAAAATTGGGGGGCTAAAAAAATCACTTTTGTGAAAAAAAAATGATTTTTTAATTTCATGGCTCTGCTTTATAAACTTCTGTGAAGCACTTGGGGGTTCAAAGTGCACACCACACATCTATATAAGCTCCTTGGGGGGTCTAGTTTCCAAAATGTGTTCACTTGTGGGGGGTTTCTACTGTTTAGGCACATCAGTGGCTCTGCAAACGCAACATGGTGTCCAATCTCAATTCCAGGCAATTCTGCATTGAAAAAGTAAAAACGGCGCTCCTTCCATTCCAAGCCCTGCCATGTGCCCAAACAGTGGTTTACCCCCCACATATGGGGTATTGGCATATTCAGGAGAAATTGCACAGAAAATGTTGTGGTTCATTTTCTCTTTTTACACTTGTGAAAATAAAAAAATTGGTTCTGAATTAAAATGTTTGTAAAAATTGTTAAATGTTAATTTTTGCTTTCAACATTGCTTCAGTTCCTGTGAAGCACGTAAAGGGTTAATAAACTTCTTGAATGTGGTTTTGAGTTCCTTGAGGGGTGCAGTTTTTAGAGTGGTGTCACTTTTGGGTATTTTCTGTCATATTAACCTCTCAAAGTGACTTCAAATGTGATGTGGTCCCTAAAAAAAAAATTGTTTTGTAAATTTTGTTGTAAAAATGAGAAATCGCTGGTCAACTTTTAACCCTTATAGCTTCCTAGCAAAAAAAAGTTGGTTTCAAAATTGTGCTGATGTAAAGTAAACATATGGGAAATTAAGCACTCTCATGAAGTACAAAATGTCACGAGAAAAACAATCTTAGAAATCATTGGAATCTGTTAAAGCGTACCAGAGTTATAGCCTCATAAAGTGACAGTGGTCAGAATTGTAAAAATTGGCCTGGTCATTAAGCTGCAAAATGGCTCTGTCACTAAGGGGTCACTCTTTTGAGAGTGGTTAGGTGGGGAGTAAGTAAAGGTAGTAGCATTTTATAGAATTCCACCGAAAAACCATCCAGGCCAGGTGATTTGAGCAACTTTTAGCGCCTAAAAAAAAGGCCTGGTTTACTACCCCACCGAAAATATCAATTGTGTTGATGAGCTAACTGATTGTGTGCCTGTTCATGCAGAAGGGTGTTCAAGTTTTATTTAGCTGTGAGCCTCTCTGAGGGAGGGTTGTGTAACTTAAAATCCCTATATGCTTGAGTAAGCCGGTCGAGGAGAGGCTGCAGGGAGGACAACAATTTTTTTTTGAGACACAAAAGAGATAATATATCCCTTAAGCACCGTCTTAGCAATGGCCCAGAATAAGTCGATATCTTCCAAGTGTTCCAAGTTATCCTCCATGAAGGTCTCCCACCAACCAATTAAAGAAGTTCTGAATTTATCTGAAGTGTAGAGATATGAGGGAAAATGCCAATGAAAAGATACGGTTCTATTAGTGGGGACTTCTAAAGTAAGTACAACCGGAGAGTGGCCCGAGATAACCGATGGGAGGATATCAACTGTTTTTAAGAAGGAAAGAAGAGAGGCAGAGAACAACCAATAATTAATACGAGTATGAACATCATGTGCTCTAGAGTAAAAGGTGCATTCTCTCTCCTTAGGGTGGCAGCATCTCCAAGCATCAACTAAAGCAAGCCTATCTAATAGGGTAGAAATCACTCCAGATGAAGAATGAGACACAGGCATAGGTGTAGATCTATCAAGGAAGGTGTCATGAAGGCTATTTAAATCTCCACTCAATAATATATTGGTGGGATGCCAGCCATGGACCACTTGCACTAGTTTAGCAAAAAAAGGGATTGGCAGTGTTTGGTGCATAAACATTGATGAGACAGTATTCCCGCTGTTCAATAAGGAATCTGACTAGTAAATATCGTCCTGCATTTATCTCTCACCACATCTTGTATAGAGTATTCTAGATTTTTATGAAACTTAATGGCCACCCCACGCTTCTTCCTTGAAAATGAAGCCTCCAAACACTCCACATAATGTCTATTACAGAGCGCTGGGTGACCTCTGCAAAGCCAGTGGGTTTCTTGTAGAAAAACGATATGCGGGCGTAAGCAGGTAATATGGTCTAACACCTTCCTGTGCTTTACTGGAGAGTTTAGACCAGCATCATTCCAAGATAAAAGTTTGAGAGAGTCAATATTAATATGAGAAATGCCATCATTAAATGTAGCCATGTTAGCCTATCTCACATGGAGGCCAGAAAATAGAAACAGTAAGAAAAAACATATGGGCAAAGGTCTGTCCCAGCAAGAAAACCTTAATACCCAAATTAACCAAAAAGACTATGTACAGAGTGTGCCCAAAGAAGTAAACCCAACCCTCCACCCCCGATCCCCAAACAAACTTATAAACAACATATATGCCAAAATATTAAACATCAGATTAAATTGTCCCTACTAGTAGCATCCCCTTGAAAGGAATTTTACACAATAAAAATGAACATTGTGCGAGCTAGGAAGCAAAAAAAAAACTTAGGTAATAATTGTACAATAAGATCATATCATCACCCAGATCCCAATACTTAGAGAACATAAAACATATGACCAAAAATCAAAGTCAAGTAGCCAGAGAAAGTGCCCAGGAGGATCGCTCCACCTTCCTCAAGGCTGCATCAGGATCATCAAAAAGCACTGGCTTTCCATAATGCACTACCCGAAGGGGTACAGGGTATGGAAGAGCAAAATGTATGCTCCTGTCATGTAACATTTTACAAACTGGTGAAAAAGCAAGGCACCTGGCCGCTATCAAGGCAGAGAAATCCTGAAATATAAGAAGGGAATGACACTCATACTTCAACGAGGAGGCAGATCGAAATGCCCGAAGCAAATGCATTTTGTCCTGATAATTAAACAGTTTAAAAATAACACAAGGATCGGGTGGGCTTTTAGATCGGAACGTTCAGGTCCAGTCCTGTGAGCTCGTTCCACTACCATGGAGCCAGATAGGTCAGGCAAGTTGAGTGCCCTTTGGAGCCAAGAGGAAGTAAAGTGATAGAGGTCTTTCACTGACTCATGGACATCAATGATCTGAAGATTATTTTGACGACTCTAATTCTCCAAGTCATCAAGTTTTTCCTGGAGCTGCTCTATTGCATGGTCTCTGTTCTTTATTTGAGCAGTGTAGGATTGTACCATATCCTCTAAGTTAGAAATCCGCTGCTCTGACGCTGAAATTTTATTGGTGTGAGCAGTTAACTGAGATGTAATTGTCTCCAGCGAGGATTGAAAAGACTGAAGTCTGGCGTCAATCGCCTGCATGAGTTTCATTGTGATGGAAGCGGCAATAACTTGCAAGGATTCCTCAGACATGGCAGCAGCAGGGTCCGATGTTTTAGGAAGAGATTTAGCAACCTGTACTCTGGTTTTAACTGATTTAGAACTACCATGGTTCACAAATTTATCCATGGGAGATGACGAGAAATGTATAGTCACAAGGTATGCATGTAACAGAAGAGGGGGATAATACAGTAGGGATTTGGCTGAAACAACTTACATGGCAGTAAGTAGAGTTAAGTGACAAATAGGCACCAATATGTCCCAAATAGGGCTGGGGTCAACCACAATACGGAAGATGAGCTCATATAAAAGTGCAATAATCTCTGCGTAGCGTTGACAACCGGAAACAGCAGGTAGCAAGTTCACATCAGAAATTGAAGGTTAAGTTGACATAGGCTTGTGGACCATCAGATGGCGCTGAAGGTGTGCAGGATATTATATATGAATCACTGAGTGAGTTGAGCCTTGTCTTAATTTAAATAGGAGATTGTCTGAATCTTATATAAGGCTGAAACTGGTTGTGGGTATAACAATAGTGACAGTCATTGCATACCAAACCCAAACTTTACATTAATACCCCCTTTAAATAGGTTTCACAACGTGATAGATAAGTGGGTGGGCTGTGTGCTCCCCACAAGTCAATCTTCCCCGGTTAGGGATCCGCCACCGGGCTTCTCCCCTCACCTCCTCACCATATCTTAATAGTCCTCCACTTTCCCAGCTCCCCAGGCAGCTCCCGCTCTCCAACTGCGGCACCAATAAGTAGCAAGGCGGACCTCCTCAGAGGAATCCACAGGCACCTCCGCCTACAGCCTGCCAGCAATCGACGGAGGCAAGCGCCAGAGAACCCCGTCTTCGGCTGCTGAGCAACGATGGGACCTGCACCTCCAAACGTCCAGATGGAGATGGTGACAGGGATACAGGCAAGGGACAGGGCCCGTGAACATGGAGGCCACCCTCGGGAACAGCGCCCCCGCTCCTCCCACAGTTCCAGAGTCGCCTAGAGCAGTTGTCGGAGTGCACCCTCCGTCTGGGTAAGGTTTTCTTCGATGGTGGTCTTCTTACAGCGGGAGTCTCCTGAGTGCAATCCAGTTTTGCAAATCAGTCAGGCCCTCTCCCCGGGGTGTATGTCCGTGATCTCTCCTCCACCAGACAGAGCTCAGCCAGTTTCAGGTGGAAGGGTGTGGGGTGAGATGTGAAATATCGGTAGGTCCCAGAGAGTCCTTACAGGCTCTGGTGTGCCTTGGTCTCACAGGGGTTCCCGGGCTCTAAAGTCCAGCAAAAATGGGATAAAATCATTCTGCAGGTACCCTCTGTGTGCCCAGATGGTATATGGCTCCAATGGTGTGGTCCAATGTGGCCTCCAGGGGCCGGATGGTGCAGATTGTTTCAGTGGGTGCAGGAGCTCCTCAGCACACGTCCTGCAGCCCTGGTGCGCCTTGGTCTCACAGGGGTTCCCGGGCTCTAAAGTCCAGCAAAAATGGGATAAAATCATTCTGCAGGTACCCTCTGTGTGCCCAGATGGTATATGGCTCCAATGGTGTGGTCCAATGTGGCCTCCAGGGGCCGAATGTTGCAGATTGTTTCAGTGGGTGCAGGAGCTCATCAGCACACATGACAGGCATCCCATAAAAACATGACAGGCATCCCAAACATACATGATACTTGAATATGACACATAGTAGACATATGTAAGTATGTCTACTATGTGTCATATTCAAGTATCATGTATGTTTGGGATGCCTGTCATGTTTTTATCATGATTTTAATGTGTAACTCTTTGTATCATTAAAACATTTTCTAGTTTCACTATAATTGGTTCAGTGTGCGCTCTGTTGCAGTGGTACTTTTCTCTTAATTCTCACTGCTCATTTTCTACTGCTGCGGCACCTGGCCCTTATATGACATTATGCACAGTTTAGTGCGACCAGAATTGTTAATTGTGTCTGTCGCGGTATTCGACTCCTTTGGACCTGCTCCTAACGGTCCCTGTATAAGGGTCGGCACCACCTTCCCAGCTCGCCCCAGGGATCCCGGTACCGTGATCCAGAGGGTCCACTCTTGCTACTCGTTACAGCATAATCAGGCCATGGACCCCGCTGGTGCCTCGGCAGCCACCCAAAAAGAATTACTCTTTTAGCGAGAGAACCAAGCCCGGATTATGGCTTTTATGAAGTCCATATACACTCAGTTATCCGCCATTCAAACCTCCGATCCAGGGAGCGTCCCTCTGATGGTGGGACTCCAGCAGGAGCTCGCGCAGCAGCGTGATACACAGTCCCATATTCTTAATTACATAGCATGTTGATGACAGTCTGCAGTCCCTGCAGTCTTCTGCAGCAGCCTCTGTTCCGCCCTGAGAGTCTAGGAATAAAGCCTCCAGAGAAGGCGAAACATAGGACAGGACCTGACTTACTCAGCAGCAAGGAGCTAACTGAGTTAACACATTGCACAGGTAAAGTGTACTGAGTGGAGCAGAGCTAAATACCAGAGTCCTCTTGGTAATTAGTTAGTGTAATGCATAATGATTTGACCTGTCTCTTTAAGAAAGGAAATCTTGTGACTGGGAGGAGATAGACAGGAAGTGGGTTGGGAGAGTTTCAGTTTCATTTTAGCCTGAGAGGAAAAACATTATGCTGCATGCTGGAGGAAGAAGGAGAAGGATAAAATATAGTTAAAGTGTTCTCTCTTGAATTCCTTATACAATGTGGACATTACAGTCAAGGATACATTAAACAGGTGCACCCTGATTCTATAAAAACCAGAGAGTTCTGGCGCTGCCCCCCTATGCACATTGCCAGGAGACAAACAGAGCAGACAGGAGACAAGAGGTACAGAGCATGGAGTAAGCAGCAGATAGAAATCACAGCATGACCTGAAGCAGTGAGGAAGTTGGTGTGCGGGGGATGGATGGCGATGCAGTGATGCCAGCAGGGTTGTTAAACCATGAGGATTTAAAGAGTGCTTTTAAGACAGTATCAGGATCAACTTCAGCTGGAGAATTTTAAGCAACACTGGAGGAGGAGGAGTTTGTGTTTCTTCGACATTAACTTTCCTTCTTTGCTGGGATGTCACTTGATCTTAAAAGTATGGGCTGTTCTGATGTTATCACACTACCATTCAAAGGAAGAATGCATTTCATTGATTGTCCAGCTAGGTATCTGTTGTTGCATTTTTTATAGGCACCAACTGCATCTTCCTTTATTACAAACACAACCTCTGCAACTCCATAAATCTGTTAGGGACGGCGGAACGCACTAAATATAAAATAATGTAAAGTGCGCTCACCACACGGGGTCCTCCGTACAGAAGGTGTAAACACTGCTGCTAGATAATGGTGGACAAACAATATGGCGGTATAACGCACGCGGGTTGAACGCCACCCAGGTGCGCTGAGTGATCTCTATTAATTCACAGTGGCGCCTATGTGTTAAACACTAAAGGCTGAGCCTGTTAACGCCACAGGTCTCAGAGAAGTGCACGCACGGTATATGGTCACAGAAGCTGGGCCCTAGGCAGAGGGTCAGCGTCCGTCTAGACCTACCGTGCGTGCGGCGTCGCTACTGCGGACGCCCAGGGGAGCTGCAGACTGCAGCGCGGCAACAGACACTGCCACCTATCGACAATGCCCGGTAGCAGGCGCACTGTTGGACACTAGCACTGTTGATGATGCTGCTGTGGCTTGTAGCTTGCCACTGGCTGGCGCTAACTCTAACCCTAAGTCCCTGTACACATTCATATTATCAGAGGAAGGGGATCTTAGTGAGTCATTCACAGGTTCATGCTTCCATCATCATTCACACAGTTAGCAACTAGAGACTATACTAGCACATGGCAGAGCGGCCATGCAAACCTTTTATAGCCGGGACCTTCCGGAAGCTTCCAGATCCCTGTGATGGATCAATCGGCTCACGAGAAGGACCTGTGCATGTGACTCCCGATCTCCAATGGGAGATCATCTCGTGAGCATGCTCAGCAGAGTGACGGAGGGACTTAGCCTCTGGAGTGGCTTGTTGCTGAGCAGCCTGCGATGCTATTGCTGACCCAGAGGTGGCAGCAACAGCCAAACCCACAGAGCAGGTCTGGGCAGGGCATCTGGGATGCTGGAATTGCTGAGCAATCTCACCTACAGTCGAGAGACAATGGGAGACCGCAGAATGTGAGGCTCTGGATTCCTGCTGAACTGCTGCAGGAACCCGACGCCTAACAAAATCAGCAAGCAGGTGAGCTTGAAGGCACCACATACACAGAAAAGCTCCACGATATCTTCCTCTGTGACTCTTGGATGCAAATTATTAATGATCATTTTTGGGCCTGCTAAAGACAGACTCTTTATGAGTGGGCCCTACTAATGAACTGGCCTCCTTTGTGACAAGTGTCCATGACACGTTGGCTATAGCCTTTGTGTACAATAAAGGTGGCTAAGTGTTGTGCTGAGTAGACATGGGAGCTGTCTATGCATCAGTCTGTACGACTTTAGTAAGAGGTAAAGTTTGCCCAAGAGAAAATAAATTTCCAGACTTTCACGGCCTTTATTGCACATTGTTTGCAGCTGTGATCTTCATCTTCTTGGTGGGATGTAGTACAATTCCAAGTCGTCATCAATACCATCATTGTAGATATCTTGTAGAGAGGAAATCTGATGTTTTCCGGGGTCGTGGTTATCTACGTTTATTGGCATTCCTTTAACAGTGTTTGTTACACTAGAACAAATAATTTTTTGGCTGTGACATTTGCATATTATTGGTAATATGTATGGGTGAAAATGAAGAACCTTGTGCCACGGGTGTGTTGATAGTTACAGCCGGTGCACTCTTCTTTAAACTTAGTTTTCCATCAGTTTGTTTGGTTTTCCTCCAACACTGATCTGTTTTCTCTAATTCAGCATCTCACAAGCATGTTGCAATTTGCCCTTTATAAGGACACTTGTGTCTTTGGCAAAATGTTTCTTACAGGCATCTTTTATGCCGAGCTTCAGACACGCATCTGTTACACCAATCTTCTGATGGGCATGAAACACATTCTGTTATTTGGTGGTGGCTAAATGACTAATCATTGTAGGCTGTATCCTGAATCTCATACCTCCCATAGCCATCGCTGTTATTAATCCTATATGGTAATAAAAAAATAATATTGGAAACTTTTGTTTCATGTGACCATCTAGTACGTGGCTTCAAAGGCTTATGGAGGTGTATGTAACTTTGGTGCAGGGAAGGCCTTACATTCAATGCATAAGCAAACAGTTTCATGTGGCCCTCAAGTACGTCTGCTGAAAGGGTTTTTTGAATGCATGTAAATTTGGTGCAGGGCAGGCCTTGCATTCAATGCATAAGCCAAAGTTATGGGAGACACATTTTCTTTTAATGGGAACAATTTTGTCACGTGGACCTCAAGTACGTATGCTGAAAAGGCTATTGGGGTGCATGTAACATTGGTACAGGGCAGGACTTGCATTCAATGCATAAGCAAAACGTATGGGAGACACATTTTCTTTTAATGGGAACAATTTTGTCATGTGGACCTCAAGTACGTATGCTGAAAGAGCTATTGGGGTGCATGTAAATTTGGTGGAGGGCAGGCCTTGCATTCAACGCATAAGCAAACAGTATGGGAGACACACTTTCTTCTAATGGGAACAATTCTGTCATGAGGCCCTCAAGTACATTTGCTGAAAGGGTTATTGGGGTGCAAGTAACATTGGTGCAGGGCAGGCCTTGCATTCAATGCATAAGCAAACAGTATGGGAGGCACACTTTCTTCTAATGGGAACAATTTTGTCATGAGTCCCTCAAGTACATCTTCTGAAAGGGTTATGGGGTGCATGTAACTTTGGTGCATGGCAGGCCTTGCATTCAATGCTACATTTTTTCAGGAGGCCTTCCTATACGTCTCGTGAAAGGGGAATTGGGGTGCGTCCTAATTTTTGGCAGCCCAGCCACTCACTGCATAGGCAGTAACAGTATAGGAGACCCTCTGTTTAATAATGGCCCTTTAAGAATATTAATGGCGCCTGATGCCCCTCGAAAAATAGGCTCTGTGACTTTGAGTCCCTCCTTCATAAATGAAACAAGATGTGTCTGCTTATGTGTCACATACCACATGTCCAGCTAGGGTTGTTAAATGTTGTAATGACATTTCTCAGTGAATGCATTTGTATTGGTTGAAAGCAATACTAAAGTTGAAAAACATCAAAAATGCTGCGTGTGAACACAGCCCAAGTGGCGGAGGAACATTTTTGTTTGGGGTTAATTATTTTACCTTATATACAAGACATTACCCTGGAAAGGATGTTCCTTAACATATTTCCAGGCAAAATCCATTTTGGTTTAGTTTTTGCATGTTTTTTGGTGCGCCTGTAAAAATGGTGCGAAACTATGACAACACTGTTTACCACTGTGACCTAGGAGTCAGAAATGCTTCCAGGGGAATTTGCCATGATGTTTCCATGTCATTTGAGCACTGTTTTCATCATTTTCAGATGTTTTTAGACCTTAAAAGGACCCTAGGGCGGGATCGTGGTAAAAATGCTTGGGTTTCTCATAGGTCTAAGAGGTAAGGTTTCTCCTTGTGGAGAGTGACATACCAGCTCTGGCTTGTCAAGGTAAGGAGGCTTATTCGCTGTGCAATGCTCCTCTGGGAAAATAATATGCAAATTGCCTTTTCAGAGAAAAAGGACTTGAACTCTATAGCGCCACCTGTTGGTAGTAGTGATCCTACAAGTCACAATCAAACCTTTAATGAGTCTTGTAATATGACTTAGGATAAAAGCCAAATCAGAATCTCAATTTGCAGACACGATGTTACGAGCTATTGACTCTCGTCAGTGCAAAGTATGAGAACTGATTTGGCTAAATCTAAGGAAGAAGCAGCAGGGCGAAACACGCGTCGGGGCTCAGGGGACAGTGGCTGGATTACATATAGCACATTATAAGGTATCTATATTATGTCTTCATTGATTTAAAAACTCCTTACTGGTGGTTGTTATTAATATATTGGTCATTCCACTTGTACATTGTATAGTGGAGTGTTGTGAGTTCATTTTTCCCTTCATCATTGAGGTCAGATGAACTCCCTCCTCTGGTGAAGGAAGGTAGTGAGACTGATTACCAAACACCTGGGCAGCTAGATGATAACTGGGTGGCTGGAATTGAGGACTGGATATAAGGCTGCCGACGCCCTTCTTCCTGGCTGGTGATTTTCCTGCTGGATTCTTGGAGACCAGTCTGATTCCTGCGTCTCAAAGCTAAGTTTTTCTGCTCTGCTTTGTACTCTTCAGTTTTGTTTTTGTTTTGCCTTGTTTTTTGGGAGTTCTGCCATCCCCGGCGGGGGGTGAGCTGAATTCCATTTTTGTCTCTGATCTGTTGATCTTTTGCTCTGTCTTCAGAATATACCTGAGTGCTGATATAGTCTTTTGAAGCCTAGCGACTTCAGGGCCAGTTTTTCCTATCAGTCGGTTGGCTCATTTTGATAGGGTTTTTGCGGATGGCAGACAGCAGCTTTCCTATCCTGTCCTATGTAGTTAGCTTGGGCCCAATCATTTGCTCAACCTATCTTTCTATCTGTGTTAGTGTTTTCATCTTGCTTCACCGTCATTATATGTTGGGGGCTGCCTATTGCTTTGGGGTCTGCTCTGGGGGAGTTTAGTCTTTCCCCTTTCTGTCTTTAGGCTATGTAGCTCTCCGGCTGTGATCGAGGGGTCTAGGACACCGTAGGAACCCCCCACGGCTACTGCTAGTTGTTGTGGATAGGTTCAGGGGTCTGCAATCCGATAGCTGCCAACCTCTCTGGTTTTTCTGGACTTAGCTGGTATTTTGTTTTTTCCTCCTTCGGTGACTCATCATAACAGTGGATTATGGGGGCTAATGCTGTGGATTTTACCTAGCACTGATTAATTATACCTCCTTTGTTGCCATTATGGATATAATACTATAATCTGATATATAGGCTTTACTTTATACTCCCTTACAAGGTGTAAATAGATTTTTTAATGCTGGGAATAGCATATAAGATTTAATGTATGATGTCATATGCCTTGCCTTATTATATTGAGGAATTATGAGAGATTATATGTGGAATAATGCATGTTGATTTCCTGAGGGTGGTCCACTGTCTAAATAAGGATAATATAATTTATAATAGATGCTAATTTTAGCACTAGTGAAAATATTTATTTTACATATGGATATATGGTGTTGTGCTATGGATTGATATGGGACATACCCTCAGACTATCAACACATTTCTTTAAATGTGCAATATATCAGTAAAATAATGCTGTAGTCCCCTCTTTGGGGTATTTTTGTAATTGTGGGTATGTGGCCCTTTTAATTTATATGATTTTGCTAATAAAAACTATTTTCATATAATTTAGTGGTTCGCTTCTTTATGGTGAGCTTACTTTGTGGCCATGATAGTGTGTCTTCTGTCTTGTTTTGAAGTGCCATTTTTTATAATTGGACACGTTGTTGAAATATTAAATCTAAGGGGTAAGGTTTCTCCTTGTGGAGAGTAACATGCCAGCTCTGGCTTGTCAAGGTACTACTACCAACAGGTGGCGCTATAGAATTCAAGACGTTTTTCTCTGAAGAGGCAATTTGCATATTATTTTCCCAGAGGAGCATTGCACGGTGAATAAGCCTCCTTACCTTGACAAGCCAGAGCTGGCATGTCACTCTCCACAGCGAGAAACCTTACCCCTTAGACCTCAGTCCAGAGCCTCTCACCTAGCCAACTCAGTTATCATACTTTGCACTGACGAGAGCCAATAGCTCGAAACACCGTGTCTGCAAATTATGATTCTGATTTGGCTTTTATCCTAAGTCATATTACAAGACTCGTTAAAGGGTTGATTGTGACTTGTAGGATCGCTACTACCAACAGGTGGCGCTATAGAGTTCAAGTCCTTTTTCTCTGAAGAGGCAATTTGCATATGGGTTTCTCATAGACATTGCGCTCGTTGTTCTGTATTTTTGTTTAACAGGAAAATTGTGTCAATAAGTAGGCTAAGTGCTCACCCATTTTAGTGCTCGCCCATCACTACTGCCAACCAGCAAGATTTCTGGCTCTCATGGACCTGTTTTACTTTAAGAAGACCTCCTACTCTGTGATCTGTATTAATTGCACATGTTTGAACTTGTTACCTGTATAAAAGACACCTGTCCAGACACACAATCATACGTCAACCTCTCAACCATGACCAAGACCAAAGGGCTGTCTAAGGACATCAGGGACAAAATTGTAGTCTGCACAAGGATGCATAAGACAATAGGCAAACACCTTGGTGATAAAGCAACAGCTGTTGGTGCAACTATTAGAAAATGGAAGAAATACAAGATGACTGTCAATCTTCCTGAGTCTGGTGCTCCATGCAGTATCTCGCCTCGTGGGGGTAAGGATGATTTTGAGAAAGGTCAAGAATTAGCCCATAACTACATGGGAGGACCTGGTCAGTTACCTGAAGAGAGCTTGGACCACAGTCTCAAACATTACCGTTAGTAACCATCATGGATTGAATTCCTGCAGGCACGCATGGTCCCCCTGCTCACACCAGCACATGTCCACGCTGATTTGAAGTTCACCAATGACCATCTGGATGATCCAGAGGAGGCAGGGGAGAAAGTCCTGTGGTCAGGAGAAATCACCAGCAAGAAACTAGGGAGTCGGCAGCCTTAAATCCAATCAGAAATTCCTGATGTCAATCACAGTCCTCTTCCTCAGGTGGCCGGTCTCTGCCATTTAGATCAGCTTCATTACCTCCCTTCACCAACAGAGGGAGTCCAGATAGAGAACTCACTACTCCTCTGTCAGCACAGCCAGCTCCATAACCCTCACCAGAAGCCAGAAGCAAACCCGAAAATGAGTTCACAACACCTAAGCATCCAGGCCATTGACTTTGTCCCACTCAGCCAGGGGGATGATCCAAGTCATAGATGATATACACCAGTGTATAGGGACTCATCATGAAGAGTCCCTGTCATGCTATGTCTTGGAGGGAATGCCAACTCCCATCGTTTTAGGCCTCTATTGGTTGAAGACACACGGCCAGGTTATAGATTGGCGGTCCAGGGAAGTAGTCAGCTGGAGTCAGTCGTGTAGGGTCAGCTGCCCGGGAGCTATGATCTCTGCCATCCTTCTAAAGCCTACTTCTTCTTCTTTGGTGGGGGCAGCAGAGGTACTGCCAGGGAGTAGGGGCAAGATTCAACCCTCACCACATGTTAACTCTGAGTGTCAAAGTCCTCTTGGGAGGAGGGGTCATTGGAGGGTGGTGGTTACCTCTGTGCATAGATGGGGTGTGAGTGTGGTGACTGTGATGACACGGGGATGCCTCTGTTGTCGGTTCCTCAAAGAGTACACCATCGACAGGGTGGGCCATTTATATGGATACACCTAAATAACATGGGAATGGCTGGTGATATCAACTTCCTGTTTGTGGCACATTAGTATATGGGAGGGGGGAAACTTTTCAAGATGGGTGATGGTGATCATGGCGGCCATTTTGAAGTCAGACATTTTGGATCCAACTTTATTTCTTCCAATGGGAAGAGGGTCATGTGACACATAAAGCTTATTGAGAATTTCATAAGAGAAACAATGGTGTGCTTAGTTTTAACGTAACTTTTTTCTTTCATGAGTTATTTACAAGTTTATGACCACTTATAAAATGTGTTCAGAGTGCTGCTCATTGTGTTGGATTGTAAATGCAACCCTTTTCTCCCACTCTTTACACACTGATAGCAATACCGCAGAAGAAATGCTAGTCTAAGGGGTCAGATTCCTTGTAGGAATGCTTGGACCTGACACCCATAATGTGGTGGTGCACAATCTTGCTGGAAATACTCAGGGAATGTGCCATCTTCAGTGCAAAAAAGGGCAACACATCATCATGTAGCAATTTCAGATATCCAGTGGCATTGAGGTTTTGCATTGATGAAGAATGGCCCCACTATCTTTTTACCCCATATATCACACCATACCATCAATTATGAGTGTCAGGTCCGAGCATTCCTACATGAATAGTTTCCTGGAAAGTGGATTTGTCTCCCGATCTGACCACCTTAGACATTTACCTTTGGGGTCATCTGAAGGCAATTGTCTATGCTGTGAAGATACAAGATTTGCAGCATCTGAAACAATGGATACTGGAAGCCTGTGTTAGCATTTCTTTTGCGGTGTTGCTATCAGTGTCTCAAGAGTGGGAGAAGAGGGTTACATTGACAATCCAACATAATAAGCAGCACTTTGAACACGTTTTATAAGTGGCCATTAACTTGTAAATAGCTCATGAAGGAATAAAGTTACGTTAAAAATAAAGCACACCATTGATTTTCTTGTGAAATTCTCAATAAGTTTGATGTGTCACATGACCCTCTTCCCATTAAAAAAATAAAGTTGGATCCAAAATGGCTGACTTCAAAATGGCCACCATGGTCATCACCCATCTTGAAAAGTTTCCCCCTCCCATATACTAATAAACTACAAACAGGAAGTTGATATCACCAACCATTCCCATTTTATTTAGGTGTATCCATATAAATGGCCCACCCTGTAGTGAAAAACGTATGCGTGGCAATATACTTTCAGGTCTGGACCTGTGTGAGGATGAGTATGTGTGGGTGTCCACCAAAACCATCTGGTGGAAGGGTGCTACTGGGGTCTGGAGTCCCATGTTTATCAGGCTGCATCGGGTGTCGGTCATACTCAGCCCGAGGACTTTCCAGATGGCGTTACCCCCAGTCTTGCAAGTACACAACTCATTCCCCAGGTCGGCACTCTGGAGATTTGTTGCACCTCCAGAGCCTATGCTATTGTCACCTCCAACAGGCTGCATTTGCCATAAATCTGAGGGTCAGGTGACTGGCGAGGTGAACCCTGGTGGATCGATGCATCCTTACCGTTGGTTGTTTTCTGGTGAGGTCTGGTGTTGAGGGTCCAGAGGCCCCTCATTGAAAGGGGGGTGCTGTCACGATCCATTTTTGGATCTGTGGCAGATCTGGCTTCTCAGATTAAATTTTTTTTCCTTTCACGCCATCGGGGCTTGATGTCAGTGTTTTCCCCACTGACGTCCGGGTTTAAATGCATTGCTGATGTGGGTTGTGACCACTTCCACCATCCTTCAAGAGGTCACCTGATGCATCAGCTTACTGTCGGTGTAAGAGGATTCTACAGTGACCAAACTGGAAGAAGACCTCGCTGGGTGCAGTGGTGCTTTGCTGAGTTCGTTGATCTGGTGACTTTATCCTGCCGTACGGTTCTTTGCAGCAGAGAAAGCTAAGTTGTGTTTTTGTTACCTTGTCCCTTAGGTGTCTGTCACTTTCCCTTTGTGTTTATTATCTGCAAAGGTGAGGCTAGTGCTCCTTGTCGGACAGTGCACTAGCCAGGGCAGATGTCGGTGACAAATAAGGCCGAGGTATCCTGACGTTGGCAGGGGGAAGGACCTGCATAGGGTGTTAGGTGAGATCAGGGACAGGCTAAGGTTGGCGCTCAGGAGGTGACCGTCCCTGATTCCCTATTGTCAGGGCCTCCCTCTACCCTATTCCCTCTCCCCTAATATTGTGTTTGTGCCGTTTGGTGACCAACCAACTGTTGGATCATGTCACACTGGGTCAGTTACTTCATGACAAATGCTTCCAGTCACTTTGCCACCACCACCACCACCCTGTCTTCCACACAGTCTAGTCTGAGCAGTCTGAGTAGCCGTGATTCTGGACCGCATATTCCTCACCTTGATCCTCCTTCCTCCCACCATGCCAAGCACCCGGAAAAAACTGATCCCACACTTGGACACTCCGAAAAACTGTTCACTTTTCCATTTAGAGATTTAGACACGAAGGCAACGGTGGGAATGTGTCACAAGAGGTGGACGATGATGAGACACAATTGCCCAAAAGTCAGGAGGAGGACCAGGGTGTGGAATTGGAAGACGAGGTGGTGGATGATATAGTAACTGACCCCACCTGGCAGGAGGACATGCAGAGTGAGGACAGCAGCATACAGGGGGAGGGAGGCATCGCACCCCAACAGGCTGGAAAAAGCATTGTGTTAGCCGCAGACAGAAGACAGGCAACCTTTTCTCATAGCACCAACACGACGTAAGATGCCAGTACAAGTGTTAGGTCTTCCCGAGTCTGGTTGTTTTAGAAAGACTCTGCCATAAACTCCAAACAAGCCATTTGCACCACCTGCCAGGCCCGCATCAGCAGTGGTAGAAAAACTACCAGCCTGACCACCACCAGCAAGGTCAGGCATAAGACAGAAAAGCATCCGACTTTTTGGGCCGAATTCCAGGGTCCAGGAACAGTGTCTGCGGGTCGGGTGACACCAGTGCTTCTTCCGTTGTTGTGCGTGCAAGCCAATCCCCTGTCCATGGTGCCTGGGAAGATGCCTCCTTCCCTGCACCTGTCACTGCACATTCAACTAGCACTATCATCAAGCACGTCCACATCCTTGTCCCAGCGCAGAGTTCAGTTGTCCATACCATAGTCCTTGGAACACAAGCGGAAATGCTCTGCCAACGCCCCACAGTCCACACTACTAAATTCACACATTTGTCATCTGCTTGTGCTCAAAATGTTGTCTTTAAGGCTCGTGGAGATGGAAGCTTTCCATAACCTGATGGCAGCGACCATCCCAAGGTACTCGATCCCCAGCCACCACTATTTCTCCCGGTGTGCCGTCCCCACATTACACAAGCATGTGTCCGACAACATTAGCCGTGCTCTCAACAATGCAGTTACTGGGAAAATCAATCTAACCAAGGACACGTGGACAAGTGCTTCTGGACTTAGCTGTGTCTGCCTGTTGTTCCTCAGCTGTGCTCGCCTCAGTCTTGCCCGCCTCTCTGAGCCTCAGCCCGACTAGCTAGCCAGTGCCCCAGCCATGCTCTCTGTGCTTCCTTGCACTTACGCTGTTCTTGCACTGTGCATTGCGGGCCCTCCTGGCATGTGCAGGCCCTAGCCTGCTCCTTGGCATACCTCCCTGTGCTTCTCTAAAGCACGCGCAGGTCCTGCCATGAACCCTGGCGTGCCTCCCAGCATGCACAGGCCCTAGCCTGAACTCTGGCATGCCCTTTAGCATGCACAGGCCGTAGCCTGAACCCTGGCGTGCCTCCTAGCATGCACAGGCCATAGCCTGTACCCTGGCATGCCCTCTAGTATGCACAGGCCCTAGCCTGAACCCTGGCGTGCCTCCTAGCATGCGCCCTGCCTTGTACCCTGCCTTGGACCCTGGTGTGCCCCCTAGCACGCACCCTGCCTTGAACCCTGCCCTGGACCCTGGTGTGTCTCCTAGCATGCATCCTGCCTGGAACCCTGCCTTGGATCTTGGCGTGTCTCCTAACATGCACCATGTCTTGAACTCTAGCCCTTGACGGGAACCTGGCGTGCCACCTAGCATGTATCGTGCTTTAGACCTTGGCGTGTCCACGCACACACCTTGCTATGTATCACTTTGTCCTTGTTATCTCATCCTGAACCCAATTAAACCCTGAGACCATGCTTTATTAAAGAAACCCTGTGACTATGCTTTGTCTTGTCTTTTACCCTACACGTTTCCCTGTTGCCAGACACTCGCACTTGTGTCTTCCTTGAGCCAGCCGTCTGGTGCCAACAGTCGTGGTGACTCACCCCCTTGGTCTTGCCCCTGACACTCCCTGTATAGGGTGTGGTTCCTCACAAGGTCAGCTCACCCTAGGTGGGTGGGTGCCACGACCCAGAGGGTCCACTCTAGAAATCGACTCAGCAGAAGCTGACTCTGTCACAGACACAACTGCAATCCAGCAGAGGCAGAGGAATATTGGAAATGTTCTGGGAGAGTTTTCTCAGACCATCCCATCGCAGTGGCCCTGAGGTACTGCGGGGTACTGTCACAAGGAGTGCAAAGTTTTGGAAAATGGTGAGGGAGTACCTTGCTGATCGTACCAACCAACATCCTCCGTGATTCCTCTATGCATTATAGTTATTGGGTATCCAAGCTGGACACATGGCATGAACTGGCTCTCTACGCCTTGGAGGTCCTGGCCTGCCCTGTCGCTAGTGTTTTGTCAGAGCGGGTTTTTAGTGCCGCTGGTGGAATTATAACTGAAAATGCTGACAGGCTGACTCTTATAAAAATGAACAAGGGCTGGATTGGGCCAGACTTCTCTACACCACCGCAGGATAACAGCAAAATATAACCTCAAATACAGTATTTTTTTGGGAGGTATATTCCCATGCACCTCTTCACACCCACACATGGGTATATGCTTCCTAATTTTGGCTATTTGCTGTTATCCTCCTCCTTCTCCTCAGCTTCATTATCCACCACCACTAGATCACAAGGCTGTTTATGATGCCCGTACAAAAAATGTTTACACAGTATGTTGAGGTGTACTCCCCAGGGGGAATTGTTTGGCAGCCCATACACTTAAGGCCCTGCCTAACATTGCGAGATCGCTTTTTCAATCTCTGCTCTGAATCAACCTGTGTTTCTCCACTCCATTCATTGTCAGTGAGCAGTTAATCCTGAATGCTGTATATGTGTTTTCAACTATGCAAGCTTATATCTGGTAACCAGCTCTTTCAATCTCTGCTCTGAATCAACCTGTGTTTCTCCACTCCATTAATTGTCAGCAAGCAGTTAATCCTGAATGCTACATATGTGTTTTCAGCTATGCAAGCTTATATCTGGTATATAGTTTTTCAACTTACTCTGCTTGTCCCCTTATGCTGTGAAGTCAAGAAAATTTTCAAAGTGCTTTATGATCCATGTAGTCCTGGATATCTGTTTATTTGACCACAACATTTTATTGGGTCCTGCTGTCTCAATTTAGTTTGATTGATTAACGAGAAGAGAGAGAGCACAAAAAAAATCTAAGCATTAGCCTCCTATATATTCAGACATAGCTTGGGGAAGGCATTTATGCACATGTAATCTAAGTACATGTATCAAAGTACTGGCAGTTATAAAATGGCAGTAAGACAGGGCAGGAGACAGATAAGACATTTATATACATTTGCTCCCTGTACAATTGGAGTACAACAAATATATACCATATGCATTTGTGTAATTTATATCCTGGCGGCTGCATTCACACACATCCACCGTCCTGGCACTAACTCTATGTCAGGATTCGTACCGGGGTCTAGTCTGTGTTCCACAGCAAGTCTCGCTGCCTTACTTGCTGTGCCACACAACCATTCATAATATACAGTTTCTGATCAACTAGTTCTTTTTCATTCATTGTTCTTCCTCCGTTCTGGTGATTGGCTGCTTCACTGTTTCCTGTGCTTATGTCCCGCCTTTTTCCTATTTAGCACTCCTCAGGGCTCTCACTCCCTGCCGGTGATTCTTCTGTGGTACGGA
This sequence comes from Dendrobates tinctorius, assembly GCF_039654945.1. NCBI lineage: Eukaryota > Metazoa > Chordata > Amphibia > Anura > Dendrobatidae > Dendrobates > Dendrobates tinctorius. Next base: position 5,638,725 of record NW_027361793.1, read on the forward strand.
TTCCTGTCTTCCCTACAGCGCTGTCCGGTACAACCTCTGACGGCCTCCCGGTCTCTCTCTCGTTGAGTACCTCTGGGACTCCAGCTTTCCGCGTTGGTCTTTGCTGAAATCTTAGTATTTTTTGTGTTAGCTTGGGGTTTTCGTGGTGCTACCCTTCAGGTTCATTCACTCTTTAGTTTCACTCTAGGAGTCCTCCTTGCTGCTGCTTGTCTCCCTTAGGTGTTCCTGCACTCATTCCACCCTCGGTTTACCCTCACTGTAGCTCCCTGCACTTACGCCGAGGTAGGGACCGCCGCCCAGTTGTCGCCCACCAGCTAGGGTGGGACCGGCAAGTAGGTAGGGTCAGTGGTGGGTGGAGCTCAGTGGCACCCTCTTCCCCCCCGTGTGGTGGAATCATAACACTCTATAAAATCCATCCATATCGGCCCCTCGCTCCTTTCCTCTCCTATGTATAGCACTTACGCTCTTTTCACATTGTTAAATTGCACAGATCCAGTCAGTCCCACCATTCAACATAAGAGACGCTCTCACAAATCACTTAACCATCTGCTCACTCTTTCTATTCTCCTTCTCCTAGTCGCAGGAGACATTGCTCCCAACCCTGGTCCCCCATGTTATAGAAAGTCAAACCCCCCCAACTGCTACACTCAGAAACCCCTCTAATCTTATTAATATTCCCTGCATGCCATCTGTCTCTCTTAATTGTGCACTTTGGAATTCTCGCTCACTGTGTAACAAACTCTCCTTCACTCATGACTTTTTCCTTTCTAATTCTCTTAACCTCCTGGATCTTACTGAAACCTGGATCCAGCAGTCAGACACTACTGCTGCTGCTGCTCTTTCATACGGGGGACTACATTTCTCTCATACCCCAAGATCAGACAATAGAGCTGGTGAAGGCGTTGGTCTGCTCCTATCACCAAAATGTACCTTTCAGGTTATCCCTCAACTACCCTCACTAGTCTTCCCTTCTTTTGAGGTCCATGCCGTCAGACTCTACACCCCCTTCTCCATGCGAGTGGCGGTGGTGTATCATCCTCCCGGCCCCTCCCATCAGTTCCTTGATCATTTTGCCACTTGGCTTCTACATTTTCACTCCTGTGACATCCCTACCCTCATCATGGGAGATTTCAACATCCCCATTGCTCTTACCCTCTCCCCATCTGCTACTCACCTTTTATCTCTAACCTCCTCGTTTGGCCTTTTGCAGCTTACTAATTCTCCAGCGCATGAAGACGGAAACTTCCTCGACTTGGTCTTCTCTCGGTTTTGTACAGTGGATGATTTTGCACTCCCCTCTCCCGCTCTCTGACCACAATCTTCTTTCATTCTCTATCAAGAACTGCCAGGCTGCTCAGGTCACCCCCACTGTCCATATTTATAGAAATATACAGGCCATTAACACCCAGAAACTTATGAAGAACTTGCAGTCTTCATTGGCCCATATCTCCTCCCTCTCATGTCCTGATTCTGCATTGAAGCATTCCAATGAAACACTTCAAAGTGCCCTGGATGAATTTGCACCCCCTATAAATAGAACACCACAACACAGATGGCGACAACCCTGGCACACCCTGCAAACACGTTTCCTGCAGCGGTGCTCCAGGTGCACCGAATGTCTGTGGAGAAAATCCAATCTACACGAAAATCTCATCCCTTATAAGTTTATGCTTAGAACATACAACACTGCCCTTCACCTCTCCAAAAAAACCTATTTCAACACCCTCATCACCTCACTGTCCAATAACCCGAAACGTCTCTTTGATACTTTTCATTCTCTATTCAACCCAAGAGTGCAGGCCCCAACCACGGAGCTCAGAGCTGACGATCTGGCCAATTACTTCAAAGAAAAAATTGACCAGATTCGACAGGAAATTATCTCCCAATCACCTCATACCATGCACTGTCCTCCCTCCTCCACTGCATCTAGCTCACTCTCTGATTTTGAACCAGTCACAGAAGAAGAAGTAAGCAGGCACTTTGCATCTTCTCGCCCAACCACTTGCACCAGTGACCCATTTCCATCATATCTCCTCCAGTCCCTTTCCCCTGCTGTCACCCCTCACCTAACTAAAATATTTAACCTCTGTATCTCTTCTGGTATCTTTCCCTCCTCATTTAAGCATGGATCCAGCAGTCAGACACTACCGCTGCTGCTGCTCTTTCATACGGGGGACTACATTTCTCTCATACCCCAAGATCAGACAATAGAGCTGGTGGAGGCGTTGGTCTGCTCCTATCACCAAAATGTACCTTTCAGGTTATCCCTCATCTACCCTCACTAGTCTTCCCCTCTTTTGAGGTCCATGCCGTCAGACTCTACAACCCCTTCTCCATGCGAGTGGCGGTGGTGTATCGTCCTCCCGGCCCCTCCCATCAGTTCCTTGATCATTTTGCCACTTGGCTTCTACATTTTCTCTCCTGTGACATCCCTACCCTCATCATGGGAGATTTCAACATCCCCATTGCTCTTACCCTCTCCCCATCTGCTACTCACCTTTTATCTCTAACCTCGTTTGGCCTTTTGCAGCTTACTAATTCTCCAACGCATGAAGACGGAAACTCCCTCGACTTGGTCTTCTCTCGGTTTTGTACAGTGGATGATTTTGCAAACTCCCCTCTCCCGCTCTCTGACCACAATCTTCTTTCATTCTCTATCAAGAACTGCTAGACTGCTCAGGTCACCCCCACTGTCCATATTTATAGAAATATACAGGCCATTAACACCCAGAAACTTATGAAGAACTTGCCGTCTTCATTGGCCCATATCTCCTCCCTCTCATGTCCTGATTCTGCATTGAAGCATTCCAATGAAACACTTCAAAGTGCCCTGGATGAATTTGCACCCCCTATAAATAGAACACCACAACACAGATGGCGACAACCCTGGCACACCCTGCAAACACGTTTTCTGCAGCGGTGCTCCAGGTGCACCGAATGTCTGTGGAGAAAGTCCAATCTACACGAAAATCTCATCCATTATAAGTTTATGCTTAGAACATACAACACTGACCTTCACCTCTCCAAACAAACCTATTTCAACACCCTCATCACCTCACTGTCCAATAACCCGAAACGTCTCTTTGACTCTTTTCATTCTCTATTCAACCCAAGAGTGCAGGCCCCAACCACGGAGCTCAGAGCTGACGATCTGACCAATTACTTCAAAGAAAAAATTGACCAGATTCGACAGGAAATTATCTCCCAATCACCTCATACCATGCACTGTCCTCCCTCCCCCACTGCATCTAGCTCACTCTCTGATTTTGAACCAGTCACAAAAGAAGAAGTAAGCAGGCTCCTTGCATCTTCTCGCCCAACCACTTGCACCAGTGACCCATTTCCATCACATCTCCTCCAGTCCCTTTCCCCTGCTGTCACCCCTCACCTAACTAAAATATTTAACCTCTGTATCTCTTCTGGTATCTTTCCCTCCTCATTTAAGCATGCCATCATACATCCACTACTTAAAAAACCATCCTTCGACCAAAACTGGGCCGCTAACTATAGACCTGTCTCTAATCTTCTCTTCATCTCTAAACTCCTGGAATGCCTGGTCCTCTCCGGTCTTATCCGCTATCTCTTTGATAACTCTCTTCTCGACCCTCTCCAATCTGGTTTCCGCTCTTTACACTCTACTGAAACGGCCCTCACTAAAGTCTCTAATGATCTACTAACAGCTATATCAAATGGTCATTACTCCATGCTAATTCTCTTGGATCTCTCTGCAGCATTCGACACTGTGGATCATCAGGTCCACCTCACTATGCTCCATTCCATTGGCCTCAAGGACACCGTTCTCTCCTGGTTCTCCTCCTATCTCTCTGACCTCTCCTTTACTGTATCTTTTGCCGGTTCCTCCTCCTCTCACCTTCCCCTAACTGTTGGGTTTCCCAAGGATCGGTTCTAGGCCCCCTAATCTTCTCCTTGTACACTGCCCCTATTGGTCAAACAATCAGCAACATGCCCGCTGTCTTGGGGTCATACTTGACTCTGAGCTTTCCTTTGCCCCCCACATTTGATCACTGGCTCGCTCTTGTCATCTGCACCTCAAAAACATTTCTAGAATTCGACCTTTTCTTACTTTTGACTCTGCAAAAACTCTTACTGTTTCTCTTATTCATTCTCGTCTCGACTATTGTAACTCTCTTCTAATCGGTCTCCCTCTTACCAAACTCTCCCCTCTCCAATCTGTCTTGAATGCTGCAGCCAGGATCATATTCCTCACCAATTGTTACACCGATGCCTCTACCTTATGACAGTCATTACACTTGCTACCCATCCACTCCAGAATTCAGTATAAACTTATTACCCTCACCCACAAAGCCCTCCATGGCTCAGCACCACCCTTCATTTCCTCCCTTGTTTCAGTATACCTTCCCCACCCGCGCCCTCCATTCTGCTGATGACCTGAGGTTAGCATCCTCAATAATCAGAACCTCCCATTCCCGTCTCCAAGACTTTACATGTGCTGTGCCAATTCTTTGGAATGCACTTCCCAGGTCAATACGATTAGTCCCCAATCCCCACAATTTTAAGCGTGCCCTGAAAACGCATTTATTCAGACTGGCCTATTGCCTCAACACATTAACCTAATCTATCCCTGTGTGGCACAGCCAAAAGTTTTATCATAACCAGGTTCCCCGCATCATGTTCCCACATGCTTTATGCATCCATTAGCCCTCTGTGTCTGTACTGTTACACACTTAACATTATAGCTGGTCCATACAATCAGGGCAACCGTTACCACCCACCTTTCGTGTCTACCTCTTTGCTCATAGACTGTAAGCTTGCGAGCAGGGCCCTCATTCCTCTTGGTATTTGTTATAATCTATGTGATTATTGTTATGCTGTAATGTCTATCGTCTGTACAAATCCCCTCTGAAATGTAAAGTGCTGCGGAATATGTCAGCGCTATAGAAATAAAATTTATTATTATTATTATTATTATTATATAGTACACTACAAGAGTCAAAAAAACATATAATAATCAAATCAAATGCTACAAGCAAAAATGGAATCAAATGAATAAAAACACAATGAAAATACTTAAATTGGTGCACAAGAGATTGGGAGGTCACCGGAAGTCATCATTAGTGCATCCGTAGCATGTTATTTTGTAAGTACTTACTGTCTTGACCAGGGTTTGCCATTACACCGTAAAAGATTTTTCAGTACATGATTCTTTTTGTGTCATAATTTTAGGCACTCATAAATGGACTAAACAAGAGCAGTCTTGGTATGTTCCTCTTTTTCCTTTTTTACTTCCCCTACTCCCCATCCTCGCCTCTTATTTTCCCATCCTGACCTCCCAATCACTTGTGCACCAATTTAAGTCTTTTCATTGTGATTTTATTCATTTGATTCCATTTTTGCTTGTAGCATTTGATTTGATTATTGTATGTGTGGCGTCACAGGGGCTATAAAAGGGCGTGAACGCCGACCACCATCTTATGCCGATCTTAGCATAGGGAGAGCTGCTGCTGCTGATTCTGTAGGGAGAGCGTTAGGCAGGGAAGAAGAACAAAAAAACTGCTTCTGCTGTTAGAGATTTCCACTTACAACACAACACCTTGTGTGCAGTGACAGGGGAGGCTCTATTTTTGCGCATCAGCTCTGTTGGTTATTAGGCTGCGTTATAAGGCTCCCTGATAGCTGCATTGCTGTTTGTAGTTTTGTAGTGCTGTAGTTTTCTTTTTAGTTATCCCAGAGATTTTTTGTCCTCTCAATCTACTCGGAGCCACAAGGTTTCTAATATTGGGTGGTCTCCTAAAAGTAACACCTGGGGTTTTTGACCCCATCTTAAAAACCATTTTACCAAAAACACCAGGTGTTACTTTTAGGAGAAAACTACAGCACTACCAGGAATTTATAGATGTGGGAAAAAGAAATATTTGTGTTGTAGGGGCATTGGTCATAAAAAAACCCTCTTTAACTCAACATTAACGGGTGAAATTTTTACAGTTAAAGCCAATCTCACTTGTGAATCAAGTTTTATTATATATTTAATACAATGTATTTGTGGAAAACAATATGTGGGACGAACTACTCAATATTTTCGAAAAAGGATAAGCTCCCACAGGCACAATGTGAGGATTGGCTATATGAAACATGGACTTTCTAGACATTGTGCCCTACATCATAAAAATGACTTTTCTCTCCTAACATTTTTTCCCATTGACCATATACCAGAAAATGCTCCGAATAGATTGCTACAACTTAGTAGAAAAGAAATATATTGGATTTATCGACTTGATACTATTAATCCAAAAGGTCTAAATGAAATATGCGATATTTTTATATAAGTCTTATTTTGAGGAATGTTTTTCATTTTTTATTTATCACTTTGGTTTTATATTTTTTATCTGCATATTTGCACACTGGGAATTGTGGCAATATGCGCTTAGTTCTTTCATAGATCTGCTGTGAGAATGGCAACATATACAAAAAAATCTGTCTTTTTTTTTTTTTAAGAAGACGGCCTGCCTTCATTCCTATTTAGTAGCCGCTCTGCCCGTTTTTTTTTATCGGGACAGAGCGGTATACACACTTGAACCCATTAGATATGGGTTCAGTGTGTTGCATACTTCTAACTTACCTATTAGATTGTGTTAATGTAGGAGACTAGTTTGCCTTTTTTGGCGACTATTGCTCTCCACACTTATGTAGGGAATATACAGTGGTTACTGTCACCATGATAGCCCATCTTTTTGACTGAAAGGAGGGACTAATTATTCTCTCCCTAAATATATTATAAAGTATGGCCGCTTATATATAAAGAGGAAAGAAATTATCACTATTATTGGTGAAAGGATACTTTTTGCACTCTTTATTTATACTAGTTATATCAAATGAGTAATTACTCTTTACTACTTTTCACCACTGGTAACTGATCATTTATGATAGCTAAGGCTAGTTTCACACTTGCTTTTTTTTGCAGCGCGTTTTTCCCGCAAAAAAACGCATTGAAAAAACGCATACATAAGCATACAACTGCTGCGTTTTTTTCAAGCATTTTTATGAGCATGCATGAAAAAAACGCAGCGTTTTTATGCGTTTGTATGTGTTTTTAGCGCGTTTTTACCGCGTTTGCGTTTTTTTCCAACATTTTTAGGTGGCCCCTCACACTACCCAAACCATGACTTTACTAACCCTAACCCTGACCCTAACCCTAACCCTAACCCTGACCCTAACCCTAACCCTAACCCTGACCCTAACCCTTAACCAAATCATACTTAACCCTAACCCAAACCCTAAACCCTAACTAACCCTAACCCTAACCCTAACCCTGACCCTAACCCTAACCCTAACCCTAACCCTGAACCTAACCCTAACCCTAACCCTGACCCTAACCCTTAACAAAACCATACTTAACCCTAACCCTGACCCTAACCCTAACCCTGACCCTAACCCTTAACCAAACCATACTTAACCCTAATCCTGACCCTAACCCTGACCCTAACCCTAACCCTAACCCTAACCCTGACCCTAACCCTTAACAAAACCATACTTAACCCTAATCCTGACCCTAACCCTGACCCTAATCCTTAACAAAACCATACTTAACCCTAACCCTGACCCTAACCCTAACCCTGACCCTAACCCTAACCCTAACCCTAACCCTGACCCTAACCCTTAACAAAACCATACTTAACCCTAATCCTGACCCTAACCCTGACCCTAATCCTTAACAAAACCATACTTAACCCTAATCCTGACCCTAACCCTGACCCTAACCCTAACCCTAACCCTAACCCTGACCCTAACCCTAACCCTAACCCTAACCCTGACCCTAACCCTTAACAAAACCATACTTAACCCTAATCCTGACCCTAACCCTGACCCTAATCCTTAACAAAACCATACTTAACCCTAATCCTGACCCTAACCCTGACCCTAACCCTAACCCTAACCCTAACCCTGACCCTAACCCTTAACAAAACCATACTTAACCCTAATCCTGACCCTAACCCTGACCCTAATCCTTAACAAAACCATACTTAACCCTAATCCTGACCCTAACCCTGACCCTAACCCTAACCCTAACCCTAACCCTAACCCTAACCCTGACCCTAACCCTTAACAAAACCATACTTAACCCTAATCCTGACCCTAACCATGACCCTAATCCTTAACAAAACCATACTTAACCCTAACCCTGACCCAAACCCCAACCCTAACCCTGACCCTGACCATAACCCTAACCCTAAACCCCCTTAACTAACCCTAACTCTAACCCAAACCCCTAAATTCCATGGTTTAAAAAAAAAAACGCATATGCAAAAAAACGCATACATGAGCATGCCAGTGCGCACATATGCGCATCCATAGGCTATAATGGCCATTTTTAGCGCAAAACGTGCGCATATGTGCGCATGCGCTTTTTTGCAGGGCCAAAAAATGCAACATGCTGCATCTGGAAAATCCCAACGCACACCCCAAAAAAACGCAGCGCATGAAAATCGCATACATGCGCTTACCAGCGCGCAGGTATGCGCACCCATGTTAAATATAGGGGAAAAAACGCATGCGCAGGTGTGCGTTTTTTTCCAGCGCTAAAAAACGCAAATGTGAAACCAGCCTTAGTGGTGAAATCGTCAGACATTTGTCTTAAACTCACCACGATAAAATTGGTTCTCATCCTCTTTTTTTTTCCTTTTTCTTTTCTTTTTTTTTTTGTGTGTTTTATATTTCATATATTTCTTTTTATTTTATTATAGAAGTCTATGTTATCATATTGATTGTCTGAATGGGATACACAATATTATCACTATCTGGAATATATGTTTTTTGATATATATGTTATTTTGCCTGTTTTTGTTTTTCTTCTTAAATATCTTTATGTGCAACATGTGTGGGTTGACGCCCTTTTCTTTCAACGGGGGGCCATGTCCACACAGCATATAAAGCTATCACTTGTATAGACGGATTACAACTCTGTACTGTAACCTGAAGAAAAGGTGCAGTTTGTCTCCTCGAAACGCGTCGTTTTTCTAGTACATTTAATAAAGAACTTGAAATATTTACATGGATTTCTGAAGAATTCCTGTCACTGTAGCAGCGCGGTTGCTCAGAAGTGCTTTTCTTGATCCTCACCAATCCTATAGACACCCTCCACCTTGTCATACACCATCCAATTTCAGCCTGTTACTTTGAGGTGTAATCTCTCCTGTGCCTGAGACAATAGTTCTGCGTCCTCAAATCTATAGTGAGATTCAAATTCTCACCAATACTATATACACCTTCTACCTTGTCATACACCATCCAATTTCAGCCTGCTACATTGAGGTGTAATCTCTCCTGTGCCTGAGACAATAGTTCAGCATCCTCAAATCTCTAGTGAGATCCAAATTCTCACCAATCCTATAGACACCCTTCGCCTTGTTATACACCATCCAATTTCAGTCTGGTACATTGAGGTGTAATCTCTCCTGTGCCTGAGACAATAGTTCTGCGTCCTCAAATCTATAGTGAGATTCAAATTCTCACCAATACTATAGACACCCTCCACCTTGTCATACACCATCCAATTTCAGCCTGTTACATTGGGGTATAATTTCTACTGGGCCTGAGACAATAGTTCAGCGTCCTCAAATCTATAGTGAGATTCAAATTCTCACCAATACTATAGACATCCTCCACCTTGTCATACACTATCCAATTTCAGCCTGTTACATTGAGGTGTAATCTCTCCTGTGCCTGAGACAATTGTTCAGCATCATCAAATCTCTAGTGAGATCCAAATTCTCACCAATCCTATAGACACCCTCCACCTTGTCATACACCATCCAATTTCAGCCTGTTACATTGAGGTGTAATCTCTCCTGTGCCTGAGACAATAGTTCTGCGTCCTCAAATCTATAGTGAGATTCAAATTCTCACCAATACTATAGACATCCTCCACCTTGTCATACACCATCCAATTTCAGCCTGTTACATTGAGGTGTAATCTCTCCTGTGCCTGAGACAATAGTTCTGCATCCTCAAATCTATAGTGAAATTCAAATTCTCACTAATCCTATAGACACCCTCCACCTTGTCATACACTATCCAATTTCAGCCTGTTACATTGAGGTGTAATCTCTCCTGTGCCTGAGACAATAGTTCAGCGTCCTCAAATCTCTAGTGAGATCCAAATTCTCACCAATCCTATAGACACCCTTCACCTTGTCATACACCATCCAATTTCAGTCTGTTACATTGAGGTGTAATCTCTCCTGTGCCTGAGACAATAGTTCTGCGTCCTCAAATCTATAGTGAGATTCATATTCTCATCAATACTATAGACACCCTCCACCTTGTCATTCACCATCCAATTTCAGCCTGTTACATTGAGGTGTAATCTCTCCTGTGCCTGAGACAATAGTTCAGCGTCCTCAAATCTATAGTGAGATTCAAATTCTCACCAATAGTAGATACACCTTCTACTTTGTTTTACAGTACCATATAGCTGGTGGTATTTTGGGTACACTTTCACAAAAATGAGGAAGTATGGTGGAAGATGCCATGGAAGTGGGCGTGGGTTGCCAGCTGGTCCTGATGGTGGTGGTGGTGGTGTTGCATCTGTTGGTAGTGTCAAAAGCACAATAGCACCTAAGGCAGGAGTGTTGTGAGCTCATTTTAGGGTTTGCCTCTGGCTTCTGGTGAGGGTTATGGAGCTGGCTGTGCTGACAGAGGAGTAGTGAGTTCTCTATCTGGACTCCCTCTGTTGGTGAAGGGAGGTAATGAAGCTGATCTAAATGGCAGAGACCGGCCACCTGAGGAAGAGGACTGTGATTGGACATCAGGAATTTCTGATTGGATTTAAGGCAGCCGACTCCCTAGTTTCTTGCTGATGATTTCTCCTGATTGTGGCTTCTGGTTTCCAGTTTGGTTCCTGCCTTCTTAAAGCTAAGTTTTCTCTGCTATTGTTCATATGAGTTTTCGTCTGGTTTACTTAGTTTTTGTGTTCTGCCTGCCCTGGCTGGGACTGGGTTGAATCCCCATTTTGTCTCTGATCAGTTGATCTCTTTTGCTCTGTCTTCAGAATATACCTCAGTGCTTAAATAGGGAATTGAAGTCTAGCAACTTCAGGGCCTTTTTCTATCAGACGTGTTGGACATTTTTTTGGCAGGGTTTTTGCGTGATTGCAGACAGCAGCTTTTCTTTCCTGTCCTTTCTAGTTAGTGAGGGCCCCATCGTTTGCTCAGCCTAACTTTCTATCTGTGTTTGTGTTTTCATCTTGTTTCACCAACAATACATGTTGGGGGCTGTCTATTGCTTTGGGGTCTGCTCTGGGGCAGTTGAGATTTTCCCTTTCTTTCTTTAGGCTTATTTAGTTCTCCGGCCATGACGAGGCATCTAGGACCACCGTAGGCACTCTCCACGGCTACTGCTAGTTGTGTGTATAGGATCAGGGGTCTGCAATCCTCTTGTTACCAACCTCTCCGGTTTTCTGGGCTTAGCTTGCTTTTTGTTTTTTCCTCCTCGGTGACTCATTCATAACACAGGAGGTGTTGAGCCTGCGTCATCGTCTGGCTCCACAAGGCCTCAAAGGCTCTCTTTTCTGGGAGTATGTAAACCACTTTTAAAGCCGGAGCTTCAGGATCAAGCTTTGGCTTACATTGCTGACACAGCCTCCAGCTCTCTCGCCTCCTCTTCTGAAGTTTCAAAAAATAAAGCACTGAGACGACAGTGGAGGCTCCTGGTCAGAAACAACACCTTTCCTTGTGTCCTTCACCCCTACCAAAAGTGAAGGATGTGGCAGGCCACACTACCGATTACTCCATGGAGCTCTTTTCACATACCATGCCTGGATTAGCAAATCAAATCGTGAATTCCCCAGTCCAAGATGAATCTGACATGGAGTGCACTGATGCACAGCCACTGCTAGATATTTCTGCTGGTACATTCACTCAGAGCACTACATTGTACTCGCAGTGTACTGAGGCAGAATCAGACCCTGAAGAAACTCAGGTGCCCCTTCCCGCATACTATGCCACCTTACATGGTGACACAGAGGAAGGTGCACATGAAATTGAAGAGGAGGTGGTGGATGGCCCAGTTGTTGACCCATATTGGCATCTATTGGGGGAAGAGGGTGCCGCTGCCAATAGCTCAGAAGAGGAGGAGGAGGAGGATCCGCAGTAGGCAACGACATCGCAACAGCTGTTATCTGGCAGGACCGTAGCAGTCCAAAAACATGTTACAAAAAACAAAAGAGTTACAGGACAGCTTGGCCAGATGGTCAAATTAGCACAGCGTGCAAGGTCTCAAAATGTCTTCCATAGTAGGAAGAGTGCAGTGTGGCACTTTTTTGAACAAAATCCTAATGATCAGGCAAAAGTTATCTGTACGTAGTGCGCAAAGACCTTTAGCCGAGGGAAAAATCTGAGAAATTTGAATACCAGTTGCATGCTTTGACATTTAACCACCATGCACTTGCAAGCATGGACGGACTACCAAACCTCACGTACCACATGTGCACCTGCTCCGAATGAAGGTAGTCAGCAATGCTACATCACTTCCCCCACTGTAAGCCCACCGGTTAGCACACCACCAGCAGCAAATGTCGAGGTGTCGTTGCAAGGGCAAAGCAGTCATGGAATCACAATGTTATTGCTACGAAAGACTGAATCTAGGCCATCAGCAACACCACCAACACCATCACCATCACCAACCCTCTCTCAGTCCACCATGTCCACTGCTAGTTCCACCATATGCAGCTCTCAAGTCCAGCTCACTCTACCAAAGACTCTGAGTAGGACAAGAAAGTACTCATCCTCTCATCCGCATACACTGACTTTGAACGCCCACATTGCCAAACTAATCTCGTTAGAGATGATGCCCTGCTCCATAAGGTGCGAAGACTGTGCTCGCACATCCGACGGTCGCCCATATACTCCAGTCGTATGCAGAAGCTGCAGCGATTGCTCCACCTTCGCAAGCACCGCCTATTTATCGACATTGCACAAGGTGGAACTCCACCCTGCACATGGTTCAGAGGCTGTGTGAACAGAGGCAGGCTGTAATTCATTTGTGGGAGGATACACGGTCAGGAAGTTTGCGGGCAGACATGGAGTTGTCTGGTGTGCAGTGGTCAAAGCTGAAAGACCTCTGTAAAGTCCTTCAGTGTTTCGAGGAATGCACACGGCTGGTAAGCGCAGACGACGCCATCAAAAGCATGAGCATCCCACTTATGCGTTTGCTCATGCAAACTTTGACGCACATTAAGGAGCAGGCATCTGCAGCCGAGGAGGAAGAGGAGGAGGGAAGCCTTGATGACAGTCATCCATTGTCTGCTCAGGGAAGTCTCGTGGATGAGGTGGAGGAAGAAGAGGAAGAGGAGGAGGAGGAGGATGGGGATGATTATTTTGGGGAGGAGGATGCTTCTCAGGGGGCAAGAAAACATGTTGGCATGGATGTGGATGTGGATTTGCCAGAAAGTGCTCCTCCACCCAGCACTCGCAGTGCATCATTGACACCTGGAACATTGGCCCACATGTGTGATTATGCCTTGCAGATCCTAAAAAGGGACCCCCGCATTGCCAAAATGATGAACGATGACGACTACTGGTTGGCCAGCATCCTGGATCCACGCTATAAAGGCAAATTCCAAAACATCATGCCACAGGACAACCTAGAGCTAATATTGGCTAACAAACAAGCAACTCTGGTAAACCGTTTGTTTGAGGCATTCCCAGCACACAGTGATGGTGATGTTTTTCCAACGAGCCGTAGGGGGAAACATGGAAGAGGTGTTCATGGTGCACACAGCTGAAGTGGCGTTGGACACAGGGGTTTCATGACCATGTTGTGGACTGATTTTTCAAGTACCGCTCACACGACTGGTAATACTGCATCGATCGAAAGTGACAGGAGACAGCAGTTGTCAACTATGGTAACAAACTACTTCTCCCATATCGATGTTCTCCCTCACCGGTCATTCCCCTTTGACTATTGGGCCAGTAAACTTGACACCTGGCCTGAATTGGCACAATATGCCTTACAGGAGCTCGCTTGCCCTGCTGCTAGTATGTTATCTGAACGAGTCTTCAGTGCTGCTGGATCAATCCTGACAGAAAAAAGGACCTGTCTGTCGACCCAAAATGTTGATGATCTAACCTTCATTAAAATTAACCATGCATGGGTTTCAAAGGATTTCGTCCCACCCTCCCCTGCTGACACGTACTGTATATTATACTTTAAATGGCTTTTTGCAACTTAGAAAAATGGTGGTCAGCGGCCACCAGTTTGGTAAATACACGCAGAACGAATTTAAAAAAAAAAAAACATTTATGCGAATGCAAATTTTTGTAAAATTTGAGCAGAATATATTCACTCATGATTACTATGAACACTTCTCTTTTTTAAAACATTCTAAGTTTACATCTATTCCACACCTTCCTAAAACTTTTGCACAGTTGTGTAACTCTTCAATATTACAGCATCAGAGAGCTTATTTAATATGCCTATGAAAGATAGATAATACTAATGTGTTACTTTTGTGCATATGCAATAAGTGTAATCATGGTATATACATATAATATATCACAATTGGATTTTATAATTTTAATAGGATCTGATCTGCAATACCTGTCTGGCGACACTAAGCAGTTTTGCTTGGTACACTGTTTAGATCCAGCCACCTGCAGAACTGGCAATAGCCGATAATGAATACTGACACCAGGGTCTCGACTTATCATGACATATTACCTCTACTGATCGGCTATTACCATCTCCATCACTGGCCAGAGCTAAACAGTGTACCAAGCAGAGCACCAACGCTAAACTGCACAGTTTAGTGGCCACAACCATGCAGCTATATATATTTTTTTTTATTATGCTTTCCTTATATATCCGCATGATGTTCTGCAGCTCTTTACAGACATCTTCACTGTCCTCATTAGAACTCAAAATCTAAATTTCCTATCAGTATGTCTTCGGAGTGTAGGAGGAAATCCGAGAATCCGGAGGAAACCCAAGCAAACACGGGGAGAACATACAAATTCCATTCAGATGTTGTCCACGGTGGGATGGAAAGCCAAACACCAGCAATGCAAAGCAACAATGCAAATCACTGAGCCATGGTACAGGCAAACTAAAGTAAACAGAGTATATCAACAGTATAAATAGGAATCTAAACATAAATGCTGTTATTTTCTTTTGAAAAGCTGATAAATGTAGCATTTACTAAGTTACTAAATAACTTATGTACCCTATCATAACCAATGATAAACTGGTAAACCTTCATCAAGTTCTAAAAAATATGATGCATATTCTTATAACCGCAAATATAGACGTACTTTGTGGCCTGAGACATAATTATAAAATCAAATGTGAGCCAAATACACAAAGATTAACTGCACAATAGTTTATACTTCATAAATCAATGGAACACATTCTATAATGATAAATCATGCTTCACCATCTAACAGTCTGACAAATCTGAATATGATGGATGTCAGATGAACACTTGCTGCCTAAACCTATAGTGTCAGCAATAAAGTATAGTAGAGGAAAAATCATTTAGTTTGTGCTAGACCCTAAGTTCCTTGAACAGCAAATTCTAATACTACAGAATAAAGTGACATTTGATATGGGCATTCCACTTTAGAGTAGACCCGTTCTTGTTTCAGCATGACCATTCCACTGTGCACAACGCAAGAGTAAATCAATGTGTTGGGTCTTTTTTTTATTTGAAATGTAAAAGGTTAAATTTCTAGCTTAAAGTCTTAATATAAACCCAATTTTTGGTGCATTGTGATGATGACTGCAAGTTAAGACTTACACTGACAAACAAAAGGGTGATAATCTTTTGAACTATGTTTCGTTAGTTTCAGGCTCCATACCTCACCATCCACTACTGCTTGGAACGTGAGGCTGCCATCGTTTTATAGACAATCATCTTGGCTATCTCATACATAAATTTAACTTGAATCTATTTTGCATATGATAAATTATGCACATTATTGTCATGTCACTGCATTGTTACTGTTTTGCTCCTAAAAATTTAAATTTTTATTTTTATTATTTTGTTAGTGTTTTGTAAATCCACCTTTGGCTTTCAACACTGCCTGAATCCTTCTGGGCATGCTCTGGATCAGATTCAAGCATGTCTCAACTGAAATCTTATCCCATGTCTCTTCCACATGTCCCAAAGTTGTTGAATACTGGTCGACTCATTTGGGTATGTATGCAAATTTTTCTTCAACTCTACCCACAAGTGTTCAATTGGGTTGAGGCCTGCGGACTGTGGGGGCCAATCCTGCACCTCAACTTCATTTTCATTGAACTATTTATTTGCCTATCTCGACGTATGCTTGGTTCATTGTCCTACTGGAACACTACAATACAGTATGTTGTGTTGCTATCAGTGTGTCAAGAGTGGGAGAAGAGGGTTGCTGTCATGATCCAAGGTGGATCTGACAAGTAAATGGACAAAGTGAACTTTTTTTCCTTTGGCTTGGTGCCAAAGTGGGTTGATTGCCCCCGGTGGCCATTAGAATTATTACACGTGGTGTCGTTCATTCTAAGTTGTCCCGGTGGTGGTGAGCGGTAGTGCACTTTAGTTTCTTTGGTTTAATGTGCACTTAATTATAAAACAGGTGTGATGCTCTATAAATGAGTGTCAGGTGTGTTTGTTCACTGTTGGTGATATTGTGAGTTAGTCATTCTCAAGGAAGCCTGGATGAAAGAAGGAGCTGAATGAGAGTCCCGGGCAGCCCAGCCAGAGGGGTTGAGTCAGATATGGAGTCTGCATGGAGGGCTGGCATGGCGTGGTGGAGTCGCAGTTTATGGTGTCAGCAGGAGGTGCTTGCATGGCTTGGTGGAGTGGCAACGATGGTGAGAGTTGCACTCAGCATGCTGGACTTGGTTGCTGAAAACTGGATTCAATCATGCTGGACTTTTTGGCAGAAGCTGGACTCATCTTTGGGACTCTGTTTACTGGGCAGCTACAACTGGTCGTCGACTCTGCTCCAAGGCTGCACTATGGTGATGGATCCGGTTATGGTGATGGATCCGGGTGGAGGAGAAGATGCACGCAGGTGGTGGGCCCTGTTGCTAGGAGCGTACGCAACAGAGCAAAGCTAAGTGGTGTTCCCCCTGTATTGTCATTTTCCCTTGTGTGTGTGTTTAGTGCAGTGGTGGGATTAGTTTCCACACCGACCAATTCCCTAGTGAGGGTTTAGGGTCAGGGCGAGTCAGGGTTTTAAGGTTCCTGTGCATCGCCCCGTGCAGAACCGGCATAGGGAACGTTAGGAGTGCAGGGACTCTGGCTCAGGGGCGTGCAGGAGGTCTCCACGTCCCTATTCCTTATTGCAGGGCCCACCATTGTTAATGTTACCCAGGCTCCCCTTTATTATTTAAATTCGCCATACTGCAGGTGGGGTTTCCAGACTATTGTATAAATACGTGTAATACCTAAATTCGCCAGTTGGAGGCGGTGTATCCAGATGCACGTCTTATTATTTAAATTCGCCCAACTGGTGGCGGTGTATCCAGGGTCACGTGTGTCATATGGGTTCGCCTTGCGGTACTCGCTGCATCCAGACACACGTGATCGTGACATTATCACAAACCTATTTTTTTTTTTTTCTGGTGAGCCTTGGCCATGTGGAGACCGCTGAGTTATTGCTGCCGGGCCTCACTGAGGTTAGAGAGGAGCGGCATGGTGTGTTAGAGCCGCTGCAGCAGTAGTTATCAGGGTCTGGGGCCTTCCCTTTGGCTTCACCAGAAAATCAAATGGCGGCTGCGGTCTGGCAAAAAGCCCCTAGAGTCGCTGCTGGGAAGCGGGACTTGCTCATGCATGCGGAGGTACCCAGGCAGGTGGGAGGAGTTGGTGCCCCATGGAGCTGCCTGGTATTCCCCGAGGTGAAGGGGGTATGTCCCTGTAGTGAGCAGACTGGTGTTGTAGTCCGCGGGGCTGACGCCAAATCTTTTATACCACCGAAGAGGCCGCCCCCTCCTGGTTGTTTGGAGGAAGGCGACCAGTGAGTGTATATTTCCTCCATATTCCTGTCCCCTTCTCCTCCAGGTGTGAGCGGCAGGTGTGCTGCGGGGGAGTAGGGACAAATCTCACCCCTCGCCATTAACCAACCCTGGGAGGCGCAGACCTCATGGTGAAAGGGTTGGAGGGTTGTGTCCCTTCATGAATAGCGGGGGTGTGAGTGTGGTGACGCAGGGGGACGCCTCTGTTGTCGAGTCCAGAATGAGTTCACCTAAATATGACAAACGAATGTGTGGCAATAAACGTTCAGGTCCGGACCTGTGTGTGAACGAGCATGTATGGGTGGCCACCAAAAAACATCTTGTGGAAGTGTGTTGTGGAGTCTGATCAGCTCATAGCAAACATACACATACATAAACTCATTCCCCAGGTCGGCGCTGTGGAGATAAGTGGTGCCTCCAGAACATGTATTGCCAATAACAGCAGTGCGCTTGTCATAAACCTGTAGTTTCAGGGGGTGGTGGGGTGAACCCAGGATCTGGGCATCCCCGCTGTAGGTGTTTTCCTGATGAGGAGTGGTCTTGAGGGTCCTGAGGCCCCTCATTAAGGAGGGGGTACTGTCATGATCCAAGGTGGATCTGACAAGTAAATGGACAAAGTGATCTTTTTTCCCTTTAGGCTTGGTGCCAAAGTGGGTTGATTGCCCCCGGTGGCCATTAGAATTATTACACGTGTCATTCATTCTAAGTTTCCCCGGTGGTGGTGAGCGGTAGTGCACATTAGTTTCTTTGGTTTAATGTGCACTTAATTATAAAACAGGTGTGATGCTCTATAAATGAGTGTCAGGTGTGTTTGTTCACTGTTGGTGATATTGTGAGTTAGTCATTCTCAAGGAAGCCTGGATGAAAGAAGCAGCTGAATGAGAGTCCTGGGCAGCCCAGCCAGAGGGGTTGAGTCAGATATGGAGTCTGCATGGAGGGCTGGCATGGCGTGGTGGAGTCGCAGTTTATGGTGTCAGCAGGAGGTGCTTGCATGGCTTGGTGGAGTGGCGACGATGGTGAGAGTTGCACACAGCATGCTGGACTCGGTTGCTGAAAACTGGATTCAATCATGCTGGACTTTTTGGCAGAAGCTGGACTCATCTTTGGGACTCTGTTTACTGGGCAGCTACAACTGGTGGTCGACTCTGCTCCAAGGCTGCACTATGGTGATGGATCCGGTTATGGTGATGGATCCGGGTGGAGGAGAAGATGCACGCAGGTGGTGGGCTCTGTTGCTAGGAGCGTATGCAACAAAGCAAAGCTAAGTGGTGTTCCCCCTGTATTGTCATTTTCCCTTGTGTGTGTTTAGTGCAGTGGTGGGATTAGTTTCCGCACCGACCAATTCCCTAGTGAGGGTTTAGGTTCAGGGCGAGTCAAGGTTTCAAGGTTCCTGTGCATCGCCCGATGCGGAACCGGCATAGGGAACATTAGGAGTGCAGGGTCTCTGGCTCAGGGGAGTGCAGGAGGTCTCCACGTCCTTATTCCCTATCGCAGGGCCCACCATTGTTAATGTTACCCAGGTTCCCCTTTATTATTTAAATTCTCCTTACTGGAGGCGGGTTTTCCAGACTATTGTATAAATACGTGTAATACATAAATTCGCCAGTTGGAGGCGGTGTATCTAGCTGCACGCCTTATTATTTAAATTAGCCCAACTGGAGACGGTGTATCCAAGGTCACGTGTATCATATGGGTTCGCCTTGCGAGACTCGCTGTGTCCAGACACACGTGACCGTGACAGTTGCATTGACAATCCAATGCATTGGGCAGCACTTTGAACACATTTTATGTGGTCATAAACTTGTAAATAACTCATTAAAGAATAAAGTTACGTTAACACCAAGCACACCATTGTTTTTCTTGTGAAATTCTAAATAAGTTTTATGTGTCACATGACCCTCATCCCATTGGGAAAAAAAGTTGGATCCAAAATTGCCAACTTCAAAATGGCCGCCATGGTCACCACCCATCCTGAAAAGTTTCCCCCCTCCCATATACTAATGTGCCATAAACATGAAGTTGATATCACCAACCATTTCCGTTTTATTTAGGTGTATCCATATAAATTACCCACCCTGTAAATATATATATATATATATATACACTGTGTATATATATATATATATATATATATATATATAATATATATATATATAAAGCTCAAAGTGTGTATGTATGTATGTATGTATGTGTGTATGTATGTGTGTATGTCCAGGCTAGGCATCAGCACCGTCGCAGCTACAGCCACAAAACTTGGCACAGTCACACATCTGGACCCCGAGAGCGTCCTAAGCTGTGTTGTGAGGTGAAATTTTAACCCCGCACATTTCAATTCACCAAACAATTTTGCCCCTATCTACATACTGGGGAAACAGTGTGTGCGTATCAAGCCCCGCCCCTCATTATGATGTCACAATGGTTGCCATGGCGACGCTGATGTCATCATAGGTTGCAAGCCCCGCTGTTGTGAGTTCATTTTCCCCTTCACCATTGAGGTCTGATGAACTCCCTCTTCTGGTGAAGGAAGGTAGTGAGGCTGATTACCAAGCACCTGGGCAGGATGATGATGACTGGGTGATGGGAATTACTGACTGGATATATGGCAGCCGATGCCCTTCTGCCTTGCTGGTGATCTCTCTGAGGGATTCTAGGAGACCAGTCTGATTCCTGCTCCTCAAAAGCTATGTTTTCTGCTCTACTTTTTGCATTTGTGTTTTGGTTTTGTTTTGCTTTGTTTTCCTTGACTTCTGCCATTCCCTGCTGGGGTGAGCTGAATTCCTTTTGCTCTGTCTTCAGAAAATACCTGAGTACTGATATAGTCTTTTTGAAGCCTAGCGTCTTCAGGGCTTTTTTCCCTATCAGCTGTTGGCTCTTGTTTTTGATAGGGTTTTGGTGGATTACAGACAGCAGCTTTTCTATCCTGTCCTATCTAGTTAGCTGGGGCCCCATCATTTGCTCAGCCTATCTTTCTATCTGTGTGAGTGTTTTTTCATCTTGCTTCACCGTCATTATATGTTGGGGGCTGCCTATTGCTTTGGGGTCAGCTCTGGGGCAGTTTAGATTTCCCTTTCTGTCTTTAGGCTATCACAGACAACTGGCAAATACAGTCATAAGGTCAAACACCAAGCAACTTTATTGGTATATAAAAATTGTACAGACAAACATGCACATAGAAGGGCCAGAAGATGAAAAAATGGCTGTAACAACCTCATACAAAAAAGTCCAAGGTAGGTATGTCACAAGGGAGTATCAATGAAGAGCAGAATATTATAAATATCTCAATCACTCATATTATTGTGGCAAATAGAAATAGATACAAGGTACCCATTCAGGCAAAATTGCCATGACCAAAGCAAGGTCACATCCATCTAACCGGTTAATACCACTGTTAACACATCAAGACATGAAAATATGCAAGTACCTTGTAAACAGGAAAGCGACCCTCCTGGACAGACCTACCAACCCCAACGCGCGTTTTGGCGTGCCTTCATCAGGGGGAATAAGCAATAAGTTCTAGGTCTGGACTTTAAATATATTTCATACCGGAAACATCATTGCGGCCGCGCGGCCCCCCGGTGACGTCACGTCCGCCGGATCGCGTTCGCGCGGGCAGCCGAGAGCCGGAGTCACGTGGGGCCCCATGTGACATGGAAGTCAGCGCACCGCCGAGCCGCGGGCCGGCCGACGCAATGAAAGCAGGGCGCACGCGCACCTCAATGGAACGAATAGGACGCACCATTACAAGTGTTGGCAACAAAATGGGCACAGTGATTAAAATATGTAATAAGGACGTACCTAACAGAAAATTATACAGAAATATAGTGAGTATCGCTGATAAGTAATTTATCAACATAACAAAGAAAAAATGGTTTCATAGAAATAACACCATATAGTAGACAGATACCATAGATCCATATAATAGAAACCCATACAAGCATAATCACCATACATTCGCGGGTAGATACAGCAATATACATAAGAGCGTTAACATTAATATAGAAGTATGTACACATATAGGATGTCATCAGGAAGATGGAAATGCTAATACAATTGTATCTAAACGATCCCATATAAATGCATATAGAGAAAAGTACATATCAAGCATAATGGCCATGCCAATATTCTAGCGCACATGTGAATCATTACATTAGAGGCTCAGGCACAGCATGACAAATACAATATCAATCTATCTAAGCAAAAATACAGGCCACAAGATATATATATATATATATATATATATACATCTCCACAGGTGAGAAAAAAACAACAAGATGGCAGACAACACCAGCACATACACTATATACATATAGCGACAATTGTGGATTAAATCCAGAGGTAAATACGCGTCCATGTAAATCATCGGATACAGATAGCCATCATCAATAACACAAATCACTAAAAAAGAGAGACAAAAACATAATTAAAACCAATTAAAAACAATGTATGCGGAAGCAAAACCAAGCACAGTGAACCAGTAGCTAGAGAAATGGCGAAAAGCTGAGATTCTCATTTAATCCGTATGGCTGAACAGTATTAAGGGTCCAGATCCATCTACACTCCAGTTGGCCCAATTGTTTGGACAAATTACCACCCCTGATATTAACCCCTTCACCCCCATGGGTGGTTTGCACGTTCATGACCGGGCCAATTTTTACAATTCTGACCACTGTCCCTTTATGAGGTCATAACTCTGGAACGCTTCTATGGATCCCGGTGATTCTGACATTGTTTTCTCGTGACATATTGTACTTCATGTTAGTGGTAAAATTTCATTCAAATAACTTGCATTTATTTGTGAAAAAAATGGAAATTTGGCAAAAATTTTGAAAATTTCGCAATTTTCCAAATTTGAATTTTTATGCCCTTAAATCACAGAGATACGGCACACAAAAAACTTGATAACTAACATTTCCCACATGTTTATTTTACATCAGCACAATTTTGGAACCAAAATTTTTTTTTGTTAGGAAGTTATAAGGGTTAAAAGTTGACCAGCGATTTCTCATTTTTACAACACCATTTTATTTTTAGGACCACATCACATTTGAAGCCACTTTGAGGGGTCTATATGATAGAAAATACCCAAAAGTGACACCATTCTAAAAACTGCACCCCTTAAGGTGCTCAAAACCACATTCAAGAAGTTTACTAACCCTTTAGGTGCGTCACAGGAATTTTTTTGAATATTTAAAAAAAAAATGAACATCTAACTTTTTTTCACAAAAAAAATACTTCAAGTTCAATTTTTTTTATTTTACCAAGGGTAACAGGAGAAATTGGACTGCAAAAGTTATTGTGCAATTTGTCCTGAGTACGCTGATACCTGATTTGTGGGGGGGAACGACAGTTTCGGCGCATGGCAGAGCTCAGAATGGAAGGAGCGCCGTTTGACTTTTTCAATGCAAAATTGGCTGGAATTCAGATCGGACGCCATGTCACGTTTGGAGAGTCCCGATGTACCTAAACAGTGGAAACCCCCTACAAGTGACCCCATTTTGGAAACTAGACCCCCCAAGGAACTTATCTAGATATGTGGTGAGAACTTTGAACCCACAAGGGCTTTACAGAAGTTTCTAACGTACAGCGGTACAATTAAAAAATCATATTTTTTCCACAAAAATTATCTTTTCACCCCAATTTTTATTTTCCCAAGGGTAACAGGACCCTAAAAGTTATTGTGCAATTTGTCCTGAGTATGCTGATACCCCACATGTGGGGGTAAACCACTATTTGGGCGCATGGCAGAGCTCGGAAGGGAAGCAGCATCATTTGATGTTTTTGGCTGGAATTGAGATCGGATATCATGTCGCGATTGGAAAACCCCTGATGTACCAAAACAGTGGAAACCCCCACAAATGACACCATTTTGGAAACTAGACCCCCTAAGGAACTTATCTAGATGTGTGGTGAGAACTTTGAACCCCCAAGGGCTTCACAGAAGTTTATAACATAAAGCCGTACAATTAAAAAATCATATTTTTTCCACAAAATTGATCTTTTCACCCTCAATTCTTATTTTTCCAAGGGTAACAGCACCCTAAAAGTTATTGTGCAATTTGTCCTGAGTACGCTGATACCCCACATGTGGGGGTAAACCACTATTTGGGCGCATGGCAGAGCTCGGAAGGGAAGCAGCGCCATTTGAAGTTTTTGGCTGGAATTGAGATCGGACATCATGTCGCGATTGGAAAACCCCTGATGTACCTAAACAGTGGAAACCTCCCACAAATGACACCATTTTGGAAACTAGACCCCCTAAGGAACTTATCTAGATGTGTGGTGAGAACTTTGAGCCCCCAAGGGCTTCACAGAAGTTTATAACATAAAGCCGTACAATTAAAAAATCATATTTTTTCCACAAAAATGATCTTTTCACCCTCAATTCTTATTTTTCCAAGGGTAACAGCACCCTAAAAGTTATTGTGCAATTTGTCGTGAGTACGCTGATACCCCACATGTGGGGGTAAACCACTATTTGGGCGCATGGCAGAGCTCGGAAGGGAAGCAGCGCCATTTGACGTTTTTGGCTGGAATTGAGATCGGACACCATGTCGCGATTGGAAAACCCCTGATGTACCTAAACAGTGGAAACCCCCCACGAATGACACCATTTTGGAAACTAGACCCCCCAAGGAACTTATCTAGTTGTGTGGTGAGCACTTTGAACCCCCCAGTGCTTCACAGAAGTTTATAATGCCAGGGCATGAAAATAAAAAAATCGTATTTTTTCCACAAACATGATCAATTATTCCCCAATTTTTTTATTTTCCCAAGGGTAACAGGAGAAATTGAACCCCAAAAGTGGTTGTCCAATTTGTCCTGAGTACGCTGACACCCCATATGTGGGAGAAAACTACTGTATGGACACACTTCAGGGCTCGGAAGGGAAGTAGTGACGTTTTGGAATGCAGACATTGATGGAATGGTCTGTGGGTGTCATGTTGCCTTTGGAGAGCCCCTAATGTACCTAAACAGTGGAAACACCCAGAAATGACCCCATTTTGGAAACGAGAACCCCTAAGGAACTTATCTAGATGTGTGGTGAGCACATTGAACCCCCAAGGGCTTCACAGAAGTTTATAATGCCCGGGCATGAAAATAAAAAAATCGTATTTTTTCCACAAACATGATCAATTAGTCCCCAATTTTTTCATTTTCCCAAGGGTAACAGGAGAAATTGGACCGCAAAAGTTGTTGTCCAATTTGTCCTGAGTACGCTGACACCCCATATGTGGGAGAAAACTACTGTATGGACACACGTCGGGGCTCGGAAGGGAATCAGTGCCATTTTGGAATGCAGACTTTGATGGAATGGTCTGCGGGTGTCATGTGCGTTTGGAGAGCCCCTGATGTACCTAAACTATTGAAACTCCGAACAAGTGACCCCATTTTGGACACTAGACCCCCCCACGGAACTTATCTAGATGTGTGGTGAGCACTTTGAACCCCCAAGTGCTTCACAGAAGTTTATAACGCTCGGACGTGAAAATAAAAAAATCATTTTTTTCCACATAAATAATATTTTTGCCCCCAATTTTTTATTTTCCTAAGGGTAACAGGAGAAATTGGACCCCAAAAATTGTTTTGCAATGTGTCCTGAGTAGGCTGATACCCTACATGTGGGGGTAAAACACTGTTTGGGCGCATGGCAGAGCTTGGAAGGGAAGGAGCACCATATGACTTTTTCAACTCAGAATTGGCTGGAATTGAGATCAGACGCAATGTTGCATTTGGAGAGCCCCTGATGTGCCCAAACAGTGGAAACCCCCAATTCTAACTCCAACCCGAACCCCAACACACCCCTAACCCTAATCTCAGCCCTAACCCAAGCTCTAACCCTAGCCCTAACCCTAACCCTAGCCCTAACCCTAACCCTAGCCCTAACCCTAACCCTAGCCCTAACCCTAACCCTAGCCCTAGCCCTAACCCTAGCCCTAACCCTAGCCCTAATGGAAAAATGGAAATAAATACATTTTTTTAATTTTATTATTTTTCCCTAACTAAGGGGGTGATAATGGGGGGTTTGATTTACTATTTATGGCGGTTTTTATTTTTGCCAGCTGTCGCACGCTAAAAGACGCTTTTTATTGTAAAAATAGTTTTTGCATCACCACATATTGAGAGCTATAATTTTTCCGTATTTTGACCCACCGAGTCATGTGAGGTCTTATTTTTTGCGGGACGAGTTGACGTTTTTATTGGTACCATTTTCGGGCACGTGACATTTTTTGATCGCTTTTTATTCCGATTTTTGGGACGCAGAATGAACAAAAACCAGCGTTTCATGAATTTCTTTTGGGGGAGTGCGTTTACACCGTTCCGCGTGCGGTAAAATTGATAAAGCGGTTTTATTCTTCAGGTCAGTACAGTTACAGCGATACCTCATTTAGGTCGTTTTTTTATGTTTTGTTGGTTTTATGCAATGAAAACTATTTTATATAAAAAATAATTATTTTTGCATCGCTTTATTCTGCGAGCTATAACTTTTTTATTTTTTTGCTGATGATGCTGTGTGGTGGCTCGTTTTTTGCGGGACAAGATGACGTTTTCAGCGGTACCATGGATATTTATATGCGTTTTTTTGATCGCGCGTTATTACACTTTTTGTTTGGCGGTATGATAATAAATCATTATTTTTTGCTTCGTTTTTTATTTTTATTTTTTAAGGGGTTCGCTAAAGGGGTTAACTAATGGGACAGTTTTATAGGGTGAGTCGTTACGGATGCGGCGATACCTAATATGTGTACTTTTATTGTTTTGGGGTTTTTTTATTTTCAAAAAATGAATTTATTGGGGAATATTTTTTTTTTTTTTACTAATTTATTTGGCGATTTTTTTAAAATTATTTTTACACTTTTTTTAATTTTTGTTTTACTTTATTACATAGGCCCAGGTGGGACATCACTGTCCTGTGACAGATCGCTGATCTGTCACATCACAGATCACTGTGACAGATCAGCAATCTGTCACAGGCAGTGCACAAGGCTTCCTCATGCCTGCGCTTTGCAGGCACTGAGGAAGCCAGCTTCCTCCAGTCCCCCGAAGGCCCCATCGCCATCTTGGATCCGGGGGCCTGGAGGAAGGAGTCCCCCGCGGCAGCGCTGCACATTGCGCTGCCGTGGGGGGCTCATGGAAGCACGGAGGGAGCCCCCTCCCTGCCGATGCTTCCCTTTAACTCCCGGTACACCGCGATCATGTTTGATCGTGATGTGCAAGGGGATAACGTGTCGGGGCGGTCCGTGACCGCCCCTGACACATAGTGCTGGGTGTCAGCTGTGATAATCAGCTGACACCCGGCCGCGATCAGCGGCGCTCACCACGTGGGCGCCGCTGATCGCGCTAGACGTACTATCCCGTCCATGGGCATAGGGGCCCGGGTCCCATGGACGGGATAGTACGTCTGATGTCAGGAAGGGGTTAATCTCCAACATATCAATGCCGCGAACTCTTAAAAGAGAGCTGTTGCATTGATGAAATAACTTAAAATGTTTAGGGATAGTTTTAAGGGTGGTTGTCTCATCATGTCCGTCGGCAGCTTGAATGCCCAGAACATGTTCTCTAATCCGGACTTTAAGCTGTCTTGTCGTCATCCCAAC
The DNA here is from genome assembly GCF_039654945.1 of Dendrobates tinctorius. Taxonomy (NCBI): domain Eukaryota; kingdom Metazoa; phylum Chordata; class Amphibia; order Anura; family Dendrobatidae; genus Dendrobates; species Dendrobates tinctorius. Next base: position 5,666,291 of record NW_027361793.1, read on the forward strand.
GTAGATTAATCCACAAGGGCAAGTGGCAAAGTACACCACATACCTTGTGGTGCAGGTGATTCGTTTCCTAATACTATAGTTTTTTGTACCAGCCGAATTGTAGAAATCATCACACCTGTCCACGTTGGGGCATGCCACACAACGGCCACAAGGAGAACAACCACCCGTGGTCGAACCAACACCCAAAAACGTCTGTGGCTGTAAGCCCGTGTGGTGACTTTTAGTTAGGAGATCGCATAAATTCCTAGCATGCCTAAACGTGATTAATGGTCGTTTAGGTAAAAACTTACCAATTACAGAATCTACTTGTAAAATAGGCCATGCCTTAGTTAATGCTGATCTAACACGATCCGAATATGGATGGAACGTGGTAATAAACCTACATTGATTCATAGTATCGGATTCCTTGGCCTCTTTCTTATATAGTAGAAAATTCCATTTAGAGTGCTTAGCCCTATGATAGGCCTTCTTAACAGTCCGCCTACTGTACCCACGTTCAAGAAACCGTAATTTCAGTTCCTCCGCCCACCTCTCAAAATCTACATCCGATGAGCACAACCGTCTCAAACGGAGAAATTGTCCCACCGGTATGGAAGTAACCATATGTCGCGGATGACACGAAGATGCGTGCAGTAATGTATTGGTGGAAGTGGGCTTTCGGAAAATGTCAGTGTTTACATTGCCACTGTTATCCTTGGAAATCGTGACATCCAGAAAATTAATTCTAGTACTGTCCCACTCACATGTCAAAGAAATATTCAAGTCACTGCTGTTGAGGCACTCAATGAATTGGGCAAGGTTGATGGCCGTGCCCTGCCAAACGAACAGGATGTCATCGATATACCGCGTCCAAAAGGGGACGCGATCTATCGACGGCACCCTGCCAGAAAGGAAGAGGTCCCTCTCCCACAGCCCCAGGAACAGATTGGCATAGGCCGGCGCAAAGGCCATGCCCATGGCTGTCCCCTGGAGCTGTAGGAAAAAGGACCCCTTGAACACAAAAAAATTGTGTGTGAGGGCGAATTCCAGCAGTTCCAGCAGGAGTCCCCGCAAGGCAATTGATAGATTTGAAGTTTGCAGAAAAAATCGAACTGCCGCTATACCATCTTTATGTTTGATGTTAGTATACAGGGACTCCACATCTGCTGAAACCAACAGGGATTCACCCTCAAGGCAAAGGCCATCGACCTTGCACAAAAGTTCACCTGTATCTCTCAAATAAGAGGGGAGAGCTGTAACGAGGGGCTGAAGGTGGAAATCAATCTAACGATTGACATGCTCCAAGTAGTTACCCCTCCCTGACACAATAGGTCGACCTGGTGGTGACCTCCGATCCTTATGGATCTTTGGCAATAAATAAAAGGTGGCCACAGTAGGCTCACTAACCAGTAGTGCCGAAGCCAGCTCCTTGGTGATAATGTCGTCCTGTGTAGCCTTTTTTATGATAATCTCCAATTGGCTGGAATAAGTACTTGAAGGATTATACGTCAATTTCTTATAGCATATGCTATTGTTTAACTGACGATAAACTTCCCTCTCGTATAACTTAGTAGGCCACAGGACTACATTACCACCTTTGTCAGCCGGCTTCAGCACCACATCCGGGAGACTCTGGAAGTGTCTCAGTCTGACACGCTCCTCCCTAGTCAGGTTGTCTATTTTAGAGAATCTGGGGATCTGCATGAGTTCCCGGGTCACCACCTGGACAAAAAGATCAACACTCGAGCACGAGGCCAGGGGGGGAACTTCGTGGATCGGGGACGTATAGATGGAGGGATCTTACCTCCCTCGTGGATGTGTTCCACCACCAGCTCCTCTAAGGCTCTTAAGGCCTTCTGTTCCTCCTCTGTAGGGAAAAGTATATTAGTGTCATCATTAAAGAAATGCCTCTTCAGCAGTAATGACCTAGCAAAAAGATTAAGATCTTTGGCAGTGGTAAATGCATCAAATTCTGGAGTAGGTGAAAAAGAAAAGCCCCTGCCCAAAAGAGATAAATCAGAGGGGGATAGTACATAGTGACTTAGATTAATTACCTTATTATCTCTTTTGTCCAGGTCAATTTGATGAGTATGCTGTCTCCTATACGGATGATATGAGTGGTCCCATAGACGTAATGTACCGGAGGAGGCCGATGCATCCGATTGTCCACTGACCGACGAAAGTGAGGTATTGGAGGATGTACGAGGTAGATGGATTTTTCTCCATAGATAAACCTTACCATTCTGGTAATCCTTAATATCCCTATTATACTTGGAGAATTGATTCTCCTGAATCTTTTTAACAAGACTATCAATGGATTTCTCCAAATCAAGATCAAATTGTTGTAATTTCTCTTTGGGGCAATCGGTTCTCAGACCCGCTTGTAGCTCATCAATAAGTCTATCCAGCTCACCAATACTGGAGTTATTAAAATTAACCAATAGCTGCATAAGAGTAAAGGAGCAGCTGTTACAAGCTTCTTCCCATTTCTTAATAAATACGTCATCATCTACAGGGAGCGTAGGTGTAACACGAACCCTCAAGCCCCTAGGAATCATCTTATTAAGAATGTATTTTTCCAAAAATATTTTGTTCCACCATATCTTGGATCATTTTATTACTGAGTTCTTAACCATCATCAGCTTATCGTCACACTCAGAGACGCCAGTAAACTGTGCACCAGCCCCACCAGCACCGAAGGTCTGATCCAATTGGTTGAGCCATATTTTCTCTTTGGCTCGATAGTCCATTTCATCAGCAAGACCACCTGTGCATAACACAGCAAAATATAGATATGAGAATAGTCCAATGAACATAGTGGATGGAAAAAATGAAAAAATTTTTTTATATAATGGACACAGCCGCAGTCTCACATATCCACCACAATGAGGACCAAAAGAAGACCAACTGCATTGTGAACTCACAGACAACTGGCAAATACAGTCATAAGGTCAAACACCAAGTAAAAGCAACTTTATTGGTATATAAAAAATTGTACAGACAAACATGCACATAGAAGGGCCGGAAGATGAAAAATGGCTGTAACAACCTCATACCAAAAAGCCCAAGGTAGGTATGTCACAAGAGAGTATCAATGAAGAGCAGAATATTATAAATATCTCAATAACTCATAGTATTGTGGCAAATAGAAATAGATACAAGGTACCCATTCAGGCAAAATTGCCATGACCAAAGCAAGGTCACATCCATCTAACCGGTTAATACCACTGTTAACACATCAAGACATGAAAATATGCAAGTACCTTGTAAACAGGAAAGCGACCCTCCTGGACAGACCTACCAACCCCAACGCGCGTTTCGGCGTGCCTTCATCAGGGGGAATAGACTATAAGTTCTAGGTCTGGACTTTAAATATATTTCATACCGGAAACATCATTGCGGCCGCGCAGCCCTCCGGTGACGTCACGTCCGCCGGATCGCGCTCGCGCGGGCAGCCGAGAGCCGGAGTCACGTGGGGCCCCACGTGACCCGGAAGTCAGCGCACCGCCAAGCCGCGGGCCGGCCGATGCAACGAAAGCAGGGCGCACGCGCACCTCAATGGAACGAATAGGACGCACCATTACAAGTGTTGGCAACAAAATGGGCACAGTGATTAAAATATGTAATAAGGACGTACCTAACAGAAAATTATACAGAAATATAGTGAGTATCGCCGATAAGTAATTTATCAACATAACAAAGAAAAAAATGGTTTCATAGAAATAACACCATCTTCCGGCCCTTCTATGTGCATGTTTGTCTGTACAATATTTTATATACCAATAAAGTTGCTTTTACTTGGTGTTTGACCTTATGACTGTATTTGCCAGTTGTCTGTGAGTTCACAATGCAGTTGGTCTTCTTTTGGTCCTCATTGTGGTGGATATGTGAGACTGCGGCTGTGTCCATTATATAAAAAAAAAATTTCATTTTTTCCATCCACTATGTTCATTGGACTATTCTCATGTCTTTAGGCTATGTAGTTCTCTGGCTGTGATTGAGGGGTCTAGGGCACCGTAGGAACCCCCCACGGCTACTGCTAGTTGTTGTTGATAGGTTCAGGGGTCTGTAATCCGATAGCTGCCAACTTCTCTGGTTTTCTGGACTTATCTAGTATTTCTGTTTTTGCCTCCTACGGTGACTCATTCATAACAGAATCACCAGCCATACCACAGATCCTAGGGTACTCAATAGCAGGAAAGAATTGTAAAAAAAAAAAAAGTGTGTATATTTTTTACTCTATATCTCTGAGGCCATAGGGGGAATTTTTTTTTCTCTCAATGGAGATATAACAATTGTCTGATCGTGTGGAGCAGCTCGCTGCGGAAGTGCAGGGAAATTCCGCCTACCTTGCTCATTTACATGCTGCTGAACCAAAGATCCCTACTCCTGATGTGTTTTTTGGGGATCGGTCTAAATTTTTGAATTTCAAATAATTGTAAATTATTTTTTGCCTTGAAGCCTAACTCGTCAGGGAGCTCCGCGCAGCAGGTTAAAATTGTCATCTCTTTGCTGCGTGGCGATCCCCAGGATTGGGCGTTTTCTTTGAAACCAGATGATCCTATTCTGACTAATGTGAACGCATTTTTTAAAGCCTTGGGGTTGTTGTATGACGAACCAAATGCTATTGATCAGGCTGAAAAGACCCTGTTGGCATTGAGCCAGGGTCAAGATTCTGCAGAATTGTACAGTCAAAAATTCCGAAAGTGGGCGGTCCTTACTTCCTGGAATGATAATGCCTTGGCAGCTCTCTTTCGGAAGGGTTTGTCAGAAGCCATAAAAGATACTATGGTGGGATTTCCTGTTCCCTCTGGTCTTGACAATTCTATGTCATTAGCCATTCAGGTTGATCGGCGTTTATGTGAACGCAGGACTGCACGAGAGGTGTTGCCACCTGTTGAACAAATGTCTGAACCTATGCAATGTGATAGAGTTTTGTCCAGGGAGCAATGTCAGGAGTTCAGAAGGCGTAATAAGCTGTGTTTTTTTGTGGAGATGCCTCGCATATTATTTCTGTCTGTCCTAAACGAGAGAAACGTTTTGCACACACGTTTTCTGTGGGTGGTGTTCAACCTAAGTTTCTTCTGGCAATTACTCTGATCTGCTCCCTGTCCACATTTTCCGCCAAGGCTTTTGTGGATTCGGGAGCAGCCCTGAACCTAATAGACTTGGATTTTGCTAAACGTTGTGGATTTCCTATGACACCTCTGCGGACGCCTATCCCTTTGAGGGGGATTGATGCTACTCCTTTGGCTAAAAATAAACCTCAGTTTTGGACCCAGGTGGTAATGCAGGTCGCCCCAGACCATCAAGAAAATTGCAGATTTTTGGTGTTGCATAATTTGCATGATACCATTGTTCTGGGGTTTCCCTGGTTGCAAATTCATAATCCAGTTTTGGATTGGAAATCTGTGTCTGTGGTGAGTTGGGGTTGTCGGTGTGCCCTTAGTGAGGCTCCGGTTTTTTCCACCTCTCCTCAGTCGCATGATGTTCCTGACTATTTGGCGGATTTTTATGATGTATTTAGTGAGAATGAGTCTGCGTCTTTGCCTCCTCATAGGAGTTATGACTGTGCAATTGAACTGAGCCCGGGGTGTAAATATCCCAAGGGCCGGCTCTTCAATTTATCTGTACCCGAGCACGAGGCTATGCGATCCTATATTAAGGAGGCGTTGGAGAAGGGTCATATTAGACCATCCTCTTCACCCTTAGGTGCTGGGTTTTTTTTCATAGCCAAAAAGGATGGTTCATTAAGGCCTTGTATTGATTATCGTGCCCTCAACAAAATTACTATTAAATATCAGTATTCGTTACCCCTGATTTCGGATCTATTCTCCAGAGTTAAAGGTGCTTGCTGGTTTACCAAGCTTGACCTCAGGGGGGCGTATAATCTTATCCGCATTAAGCATGGGGATGAATGGAAGACGGCATTTAATACTCCGGAGGGACATTTTGAGTACCTGGTGATGCCTTTTTGGCTCACTAATGCCCCTTCTGTCTTCCAGTGCTTCATGAACGATATTTTCCGAGACTTTGTGGATAAATTTTTGATGATCTATCTGGATGATATTTTGATCTTCTCCAAGGATTGGGATTCTCATGTGGAACATGTTCGGACTGTGTTCCGGATCTTGAGGGAGAATTCCCTGTATGTCAAAGGATCAAAATGCCTTTTTGGGGTACAGAGGATTTCTTTTTTGGGATTTATTTTGTCTCCGTCAACTACTGAAATGGACCCGGCCAAGGTACAGGCCATTTATGATTGGGTTCAGCCCACTTCTTTGAAGGCCCTCCAGAAGTTTTTGGGTTTTGCTAATTTTTATCGGAAATTTATAGCAAAATTTTCTAGTATTGCCAAGCCATTGACTGATCTGACTAGGAAGGGTGCTGATGTGTTGAATTGGTCTCCGGAGGCTGTTTCTTCCTTTCAGGAGCTGAAGCGAAGATTCACTTCTGCCCCGGTTTTGCGGCAACCTGATGTCTCACTCCCATTCCAGGTAGAGGTGGACGCTTCTGAGATTGGTGCAGGAGCTGTTTTGTCCCAAAAGGATCCTGTAACATCTAAAATGAATCCCTGTGCTTTCTTTTCCCGAAAGTTATCTCCATCTGAACGTAACTATGATGTGGGGAATCGGGAACTGTTAGCCATGAAATGGGCATTTGAGGAGTGGAGACATTGGTTGGAGGGAGCTAAACATCAAGTTGTGGTCCTCACTGACCACAAGAATTTGATTTACCTGGAGTCGGCTAAACGCTTGAACCCTAGACAGGCTAAGTGGGCCTTGTTTTTTACACGTTTTGATTTTGTGGTCTCTTTTCTTCCTGGCACTAAGAATGTCAAGGCTGACGCTCTCTCTAGGAGCTTCTTTGCTGATTCTCCTGTGGTGACCAAGCCTGCTACCATCTTAGGCGAAGGGATAGTTCTTTCTGCCATCTCGCCCGATTTGAGACGTGCTCTGGAAGAGTTCCAGGAGGACAAACCTGAGCGTTGTCCCAGTGGAAAGTTGTATGTTCCTGACCAGTGGAAGAAGAGAGTGATGTCTGAAGTTCATTGCTCTGCATTGGCTGGTCATCCAGGTATTTTTGGTACTAGAGATCTGGTGAGTCGGTCTTTTTGGTGGCCCGCCTTGTCTCGTGATGTCAGGAATTTTGTGCAGTCCTGTGGGACTTGCTCCCGGTCTAAACCTTGTTCTCGCTCTAGTGGGTTGTTGATGCCTTTGCCGGTTCCCAGGAGGCCATGGACCCATATTTCAATGGATTTTATCTCTGATATGCCTGTCTCTCAGAGAATGACTGTTATTTGGGTGATTTATGTTAGGCCCTCTAAGATGGTTCATCTTGTACCACTCCCTAAGTTGCCATCTTCCTCTGAGTTAGTGCCCCTGTTTTTGCAACAGGTCGTTCGCTTGCACGGGATTCCTGAGAACATTGTATCTGACAGAGGAGTTCAGTTTGTGTCTAGATTTTGGAGGACTTTCTGTTCCAAGCTGGGAATTCAGTTGTCCTTCTCCTCTGCTTTTCACCCTCAGACCAATGGGCAGACGGAGAGAACAAACCAGACCTTGGAGTCGTATTTGAGATGTTTAATTTCCGCTGATCAGGATGATTGGGTTTCATTTTTGCCCTTGTCCGAATTTGCTTTAAATAATAGAGCTAGTTCTGCCACTTTGATGTCACCTTTTTTTTGTAACTTTGGGTTTCATCCTCGATTTTCTTCAGGGCAGGTGGCACCTTCTGCCTGCTCAGGGGTTGACACTGTGGTGGAGAAAATGCACCAGATCTGGGACCAAGTGGTGGATAAGTTATTTCTCTCCCAGGAAAAGGCCCAGCGGTTTTCCAACCGACATAGGACCATTGGTCCCCAGTTTAAGGTTGGTGATATGGTTTGGTTATCATCAAAAAATATCGCTATGAAGGTGGCTTCTCCTAAGTTTAAGCCTAGATTTATTGGACCTTACAAGATTTTGGAGATTATTAATCCGGTCTCTTTTCGTTTGGCTCTTCCTGTTACATTTAAAATCCATAATGTGTTTCATAAGTCCTTGTTGAAGAGGTTTGTTGAACCAGTAGTTCCTGGGGTGGCACCTCCGTACCCTGTATTGGTTGAAGGTAACATGGAATATGAGGTAGAGAAGATACTGGATTCCTGTCTGGCTAGACGGCGACTCCAGTAATTGGTTAAGTGGAAGGGTTATGGTCAGGAGGATAATTCCTGGGTCTCTGCCTCTGATATTCATGCCAAAAGATTGGTGCGTGCCTTTCATCGGGCTCACCCTGATCGCCCTGGTGGCGTGGATGAGGGTTCGGAGACCCCTCCTCAAGGGGGAGGTACTGTTGTGAGTTCATTTTCCCCTTCACCATTGAGGTCTGATGAACTCCCTCTTCTGGTGAAGGAAGGTAGTGAGGCTGATTACCAAGCACCTGGGCAGGATGATGATGACTGGGTGACGGGAATTACTGACTGGATTTAAGGCAGCCGACGCCCTTCTGCCTTGCTGGTGATCTCTCTGAGGGATTCTAGGAGACCAGTCTGATTCCTGCTCCTCAAAAGTTACATTTTCTGCTCTACTTTTTGCATTTGTGTTTTGGTTTTGTTTTGCTTTGTTTTCCTTGATTTCTGCCATTCCCTGCTGGGATGAGCTGAATTCCTTTTTGCTCTGTCTTCAGAAAATACCTGAGTACTGATATAGTCTTTTTGAAGCCTAGCATCTTCAGGGCTTTTTTCCCTATCAGCTGTTGGCTCTTGTTTTTGATAGGGTTTTGGCGGATTACAGACAGCAGCTTTTCTATCCTGTCCTATCTAGTTAGCTTGGGCCCCATCATTTGGTCAGCCTATCTTTCTATCTGTGTGAGTGTTTTTTCATCTTGCTTCACCGTCATTATATGTTGGGGGCTGCCTATTGCTTTGTGGTCAGCTCTGGGGCAGTTTAGATTTCCCTTTCTGTCTTTAGGCTATGTAGTTCTCCGGCTGTGATCGAGGGGTCTAGGGCACCGTAGGAACCCCCACGGCTACTGCTAGTTGTTGTTGATAGGTTCAGGGGTCTGTAATCCGATAGCTGCCAACTTCTCTGGTTTTCTGGACTTAGCTAGTATTTCTGTTTTTGCCTCCTACGGTGACTCATTCATAACACCCTGCCGCTCATTATGATGTCATAATGGTTGACTATGGAATGGAGGATGTGTGATGGGTATATGGGCACTGGACTATGGGATGGAGGATATGTATGACGGGTATAAGGGGCATGGGACTATGGGATGGAGGATGTGTGATGGGTATATGGGCACTGGACTATGGGATGGAGGATATGTATGACGGGTATATGGGCACGGGCCTATGGGATGGTGGATATGTATGACGGGTATATGGGCACGGGACTATGGGATGGAGGATGTGTGATGGGTATATGGGCACTGAACTATGGGATGGAGGATATGTATGACGGGTATATGGGCACGGGACTATGGGATGGAGGATGTGTGATGGGTATATGGGCACTGGACAATGGGATGGAGGATATGTATGACGGGTATATGGGCATGGGACTATGGGTTGGCGGATATGTATGATGGGTATATGGGCACTCGACTATGGGATGGCGAATATGTATGATGGGTATATGGGCATGGGACTATGGGATGGAGGATGTGTGATGGGTATATGGGCATGGGACTATGGGATGGAGGATGTGTGATGGGTATTTGGGCACTCGACTATGGGATGGAGGATGTGTGATAGGTATATGGGCACGGGACTATGGGATGGATGATAATTATAATTTGTTATAACTAACCACAGTTAGTTACTATGCCCGGACAGCGCCGGGCTCTTCAGCTAGTATATATATATATATATATATACACCCATTCTATGTGTATACATGTTTTCTATCTTTTGCATTCTATCATGTCAGTGTGATTTTACTGTATAGCCGCATATGAACTGCCGGCTTTTCAAAGGACACCGATGCGTAAATATCGGACAGTATTCGCATGATGTGAGTGCTGTCCGATTTTTATCTCGCACCCATTGACTTGAATTGGTGAGTCTCGTCCGAGAATTGCAGCAATACATGCTGCTATTTTTTTCTCAGGGCTCATACTCACTTGCGAGAGACTCGCACGATTCTCGTGCGAGTCTCTTGCATGAAAACCAGGCACTGCCACCGGCACTGGGACCGGAGCGTGCGGCTGCATAGAAATACATGTAGTTGCAGCTCCGGTCCTGAGTGTCAGCAGCAGTGCCGGGTTTTCATGCGAGAGACTTGCACGAGAATCGTGCAAGTCTCTCACAAGTGAGTATTAGCCCTCAGTCCGATTTAGGTTGAGAAAAAACTCACAAATGAGATGTCACCAATTGAATAACAACGGTCCGAGTGCAATCCGATTTTTTATTGGATTGCACTCATCCATATTTCTTGCAAGTGAGTATGAGCCCTGATTGTTGGACTATGTAAGTCTCCTGCAGCTTAGTAGATATGAAACCACAAGTAGAGGCTGCCATAAATCATTATTTTCTATGGTTTTTAGTACAGTTAAATTCTTTTTCTTTCATGACATGTTCTGTTCTTGACCTTGTTATACACAAGACGGACATATTACTGTTTTATCATTGCCGTTACTTATATTTACCAGATCCAACTTTTCCAGAATGCTAACTTTTTCTTGTATGACATTGCTTCTTATTGGTTTGGCATAATGAGCATTTTCCTGTAGTTTAGTACAGCTGTAAACAGAAAAAAATTAAATAGCCAACCAGTCAAAAAGCAGAATATTGAAAAGGTCAGGATGCTGCAGTGAATATGCTTTAAGACAGCCAGAAGCTGTAATTCACTTTCTTGGAAAGCCTTTAAAATTCTAATATTTCACTGCATGACAAAAATGGTAATGAGAATAGAAAATGGCAGAATTTTTACCCATCCTGATAGCATAATAATGGCCAAGAAACTTGATAAAGTAAAAGCTATGAAGTCTAAAAGTGACAGACAAAATTTGATGTTTTGTTAATACTTTGTGAAGGAAAGGAAAATCCCAGTTGAAATGGTAGTTGATTGCAAAGCTTTCTAGTTTCAGGTGTATAAGGCTGGGTTCACACACAGCAATCATGCTGCCGCTTTTAACCACAACAGCACTGCAGTCTTTTTACTGTTTCCTTGCATAATAATTTCTTACTGCAGGGAAAAAGCCATTTCCTCTGTAAAACCCTTCGGCCATTAAGATCGGCCAACATACTAAGAAAAGAACTATGCAATTGCTTTGTGATCAAAGAAATCTTTATTATAAATAATAAAAGGAAACATGAAAAACACTCAAGTTCTGCAAACATTTTAAAAAACTTTGTTATCAAGTTACTGCCAAGGTGCACCCATAATAAGACCATCACCTAAAATACAAAACCAAATAGAGGTAAGTATTTATACTTATGTGATAACTTGGAATACCCAAAAGTCAAGATAATACTGTACAATTCAATGAATGAACCTTGTTATAATTTGGACAAAAATATATACAATCATGGATCAAAGTGTTGGCACCCTTGAAATTGATCAAGAAAATGAAATATTTCTTCCACAAAAATTATTCCAATTACACATGTTTTTTTATAAACATGTTTATTTGCCTTGTGTGTTGAAACAATTCAAAAAACATAGAAAAAAGGCAAATTGGACATAATATCACATAAAACTCCAAAAATAGGCCAGACAAAATTTGTGGCACCATTAACGTAATATTTGGTTGCACACTAAACCATCTCAGACACATGTCTGTTCAGCCTCTGTTTGAAGATTTCCATTGAATGAGAACTCAGCACCTCTCGTGGCAGCCTGTTTCACTCATTGTTCACTGTCACACCTGTCGCGCCACCCCTCACACCTGCCGCACCACCCCCCATACTCACCTGTCCCGGCATGCTCCCGAAGTGAGCGCGCATCACCCGGCCTCCTCTCTTCCGGTTTCGTGGCCGGCTTTTGGGTCCCGTCGGGTGCGCATGCGCACCTCGCATCCTAGACTCGGCGACGCACACGCACTTCCTCCAGCCTGACTGCAGTCGCTCCATCCCTCCACTCTATGACCCAGGAGGACCCTGACCCGGAAGTCCTGCAGCGTGCTCCCTTTATCAGGTAGCCTCTCCCCCTGCTCTGTGCCTGACTATCAATTGTGTCCCATGCTTGATTCAGGCCCCATGCCTCCCTGCGTCCTCCTGCTGCCTGCCTGCCCTGTCATGCGCCCTGCACCACCATACCCTCTGAACTCTCCTCTTGACCTCTTTGTGTTCTCTCCTAGTGCCCATCCGTCCCAGCCTGTACCTGTCTCCTCCTGTGTCGCCAGTTCCTCCTGAGTGTTCCTCCTCAGTCGAATTCCTTCGGATCTGCATCAGTCTCCCCTGTGGTCGCCAGTCTCTGCTACCTGTCGCTCAGTCTGTTTCCCACTTGTGTCTCCTACTGCCTGTCCACAGGTATCAGCTTCCACAGCGATAGTCTCCGCTGGGCCTGCCACTGATGCTCCCTGTATAGGGGGTGGTCCACCAGGCCAGCTCACCTGAGGGAGGTTCGTTGTCGCGGTTCTGCAAGTTCACTCAAGGAGTTCCACAAGTCTCACACTGACCCTCACTTTCAAAAACTTTTTTCTAATCTGTATCTTCTCCTGTGGGTAGATGGTTATTGTCTTAACATTATAGTGTAGCCTGATGATTGCTTGGCAGTCTTCAGGCTCTGCAAGCAGAAAATAAGCAGTGAATTGTCATACTTATGTAGGCTAGGAACTACAGCTGTTTATGAGCACATGAAGTGACATCAGCTGCTCGTTTTGAAAAAGCAAACCAGCCAGCAATTAGAGCAAGCTTCAAGCTATCCTCCTCCCCCTTTTTCTCATTGTTAAGGAAATATATAATCATAAGGGAAACTATAATATCAGTAAAATAACTTCTATGTGTCCACAGAAGAAAGGGAATTATCACTGACTCCAAACCTAGCAACAGTTACAGATAAATCCACCAAACGCCTTTCTCCAATAACCAGCAGCAACAACCTCCAGCCAAGCAGGAAAGGCTTTCTCTGACAATGAGTGCTAGCCATGACCCAGATTATTTATGAGATGGGAGTGGCTAACAGTGCACAGCTGAAAGCCGTAGATCTAGGAGCTCTCAACACAGCAAAGTGACCCCCTGCCCTGGCCAAAGAAATTTACACCGTTTAATAAGAAGGTGAAGTGCTTCTAATCCATGCAAGAGTAGGAGAAATCAGATGCTGCGGTCTTCTGGCTCCCCTTTGTCGTAGTAAACCCGTGACAAATAGCCTAGGAAGTTGCCATGGATATTGGCCCCCTCCCAAACTAATAACATCAGCTGTCAGCTGCCCCAGAAATGGTGCATCCATAAGATGGACTAAATCTGGCACCTAGCCTCACTCTTCCCAATTGCCCTAGTACAGTGGCAAGTGAGGTGATAGTTGGGGGGTTGATGTCGCCTTTGTATTGTCAGGTGACATCAAGCCCGGAGGTTGGTAATAGAGAGGCGTCTATAAGACACCCCCATTACTAACCCCATAGTCATATTGCATAAAAAAAACACACACCCAGAATAAAGTCCTTTAAATTAAAGAATGATACAGACTCCTTTAACGAATCTAAATTAAACCAAGCTCACGTTATCGCCCACTCCACATAAGCCAATGTCTCCTGTAACAAAATTAAAATAATAAACAACAATATTCCTCACCTCTCTGCAGAGAACTTAATCAATATTTGTCCGGCGAAGGGTCTAGTTCTGCTACATCTAGATGGCAGGCTGCATTGTTGCATGATGCAACTGTATAGCCTGCCATCCAGCAGAGACACTGAGCAGCAACTTTTATAAAATGTCGACCATGAGCGGAGTCCCCTTCTGATTGGTTTCCCTGCTGTGGGCTCTAGGAAACTGGCTGCTGAAGGCAGTGCATACGCAGATTGAGAACTTGGGAGATCAAATCTTGGAAGACAGAGTGTGGTACTGGACGGCATACTGGCTTATGGACAATTCTCCCTGATGCAGTCTGAGAAGGGATGATCCAGTGGATGAAGCATGACCAGGTTCATCAAGGACCTTTCGGAAGGTCATCAGAAAAGCCTGTAAGTCCATGGTCACGGAATCATCTCTCCAACAAGGGGTTAATCCATGCTAGGGCTTCTCCTGCAAGGTGGGACATCAGGAATCCCACTTTATCCAGATAAGACTGGAACGGATGGGTCAAAAGTTCATAGTGCAACGTGCACTGGATCAAGAATCTGTGACACCCCAGAGTCCGGTTGTCACAGTGACATTACCTCCCTCTAATGGGTAAAGTCATGCTTGGAGGCAGAAAAGGGACCCCCATGCCAGGCAGCATAGATTAAAAATCACAATTCCTGCTGCAGGTCAGAAAAGGGAGCTGCCTTATAAATTCTGGCCAGCAGAGGGGGTTGGTGAGTCAGCTAGAAATCAGCTGAGGGAGTGGTCATGGAAGCGAAGCAGCTGTGAGCTGTGAGGAGAAAATGATAATGACAGTAAAATGTGAGGACGTGAGGTAAAAGGATCTTTCTGGAAGATCCTGTCACTTCAAGACAGGGAGCTGATCGGTGAGGAGCTCAATAGGAAGAGCTGATCTGTGAAGAGGGAAAGGACAAGAGCAGAGACTGAGAGACTCTAGGGAAGCTAAAATACTGCATAAAGCAGACCCCTGAGTGAAGCGCTAATAAAGAGAAAAGTTACATCAGAGTCCTAGGCTGACAGGAACTGTACGCCCTGATAGCCGAATCTGAAAGTACAGGGGATTGTAAATTCCTGTGCACATTGAACACCTGAGGGCACATCAGCGGATAAGGAGCCCGGGGCCGACAGTGAAGAGAACGGTACCCGTGGAATAGGCTCCCGCTGACAGCCATACAGGTTAGTGAAACCATCATGAATAGAGGGTCGCAGAATAGTTATATACATTGGAGACCCACACACAAAGCGCAGGAAGGAAGGTCCTAAATCCCCACCTGGCAAGGTGGATCCCCTGAATGCCTCCAGGTGAACCGGACTCATTCCATTACCTGTATGTGGTAATCTGGACTGCAACCTATTACCAGTAAGAGGTAAAGAAACTGCACCTCTCTGTGTCTTTCTCTCATTTATCTGCACCCCAACGTTTACAGCCACTTTGACTATTTATTTAACATCTTTACCCTGGGACTACAGCCCTACCTGTGGAGGGCTACAACATCATAGCTGCGCCTAACATCCATTCCAGAGAAGCAACACCGCAGCGCTGGTCACCTCTGACCAGATTACCACAGGTGGCATCACGTATTTCACCATCTAATAACTTTATTTTCATTTTTACCACATAAAAATCACACAACTTTCCCCTATTCCATTTACTGGACTCCTCTGGGCCATGGACCGGGTCGCCAGCGCCGTGACACCGTCCCCCATGGAAGTCGAAGGGCCCGGTACCGAGTACCCCCAGGCCCCGCGGGGCGCTCCAACTGGCGTCACGAACAGGATTTAGCGAGCCTAGCAAAGCTGGATAAAAAGGAGCCTGGCAAAACTGGGTACTGTGCGCCATAGACTTTATTAAATTGTGTGCTAAAGACTTTAATGAGCTTTCAAATAACTGCCAAAACTGTGTCATACAGTGTGTGCGAGCAGAGAGGGACATGCAATTGTGGACAGAGCCAGAAATGAAGCACGACGCGAAGCCCCCTGCCCGTGCTTTGACGTTAGTGAGCAAGTGAAAAAGCAGGAAGAAAATGCTCAACGCAGGTGAAGATTCAGCAGTGGTCGCAGCTGCAGCCCCCATAATGCCGCTATCAATGCCATATATACCAGGAGCGGCCTGGTTACCACAGTACTCAGGGGAGTCGCACACCCTGAGCGATTTTAATGAAAGACTATGTAGTTTGTTCAAAGTGTACCCCCTGTCAGAGAGCCAAAAAGTCAATATCCTCATTGGCCAGTTAACTGGTGCGGCTCAGAGGGAAGTAAAGCCCTGACCGGACACTGATAAAAGAACTGTCAAACAAATCTTAGCCAGACTGAAAGACACTTTTGATACCCGTACTGCAACAGAGATAAAAATGAGATTTTTTAGGTGCAAATAGAGAGTGCAGGACAGTATACGGGACTATGCCCTTAATCTTCAGGAGGCACTACAGGCTGTAAAGCAGGTTGATCCTGAGAGTGTGCAAGATGAAGATAGATTATTAACAGAGCAGTTCATAGAGGGACTCCAGTCTAACAACCAAAGGACACAGCTGCGCATAATGGCCCTACAAAATCCTGAATTGGACTTTGCACACTTTAAGGATAGAGCCATCAGAGTGCTGCGTGAACCGAACCCTAGCAGCACAGAGCCCTTTCAGCATCCTGCAATTACATACCAGCAGGAGGCAGCATCCTTTCCAAAGACCTCTATTGAGACTGACAAGCCGCCCTAAGATGCTGATTCTGCTGCAGACTTATGTCTCCAAGTCAAGTAACTAACCAAAAGTGTGGCTACACTCACAAAAACTGTGCAGTCCCTGCAAGTGATTCCAAAGAAGAAGATCCAGCTGGCCTCCAGTCCAGAAGACGTCCCATGGCGACAGCAGAAGAGGATCCCGCCGACCAGAGGGATAGACTTCGATCGTTATGATGAGGACGGACAGCCCATCTGTCGCTGCTGCAACAAGGCAGGACACCTAGCAAGATACTGTCATTTAAACAAGCAACCCCTGGGGCAAAGGGCCAACCCCCAAGAGTAAGAAGACCAGGCCCACCAAATTGGCGAGACAAGTACGTAAGAGAACGACAGTCTTGCCTGTCGCGATTGACGGTTTTCCGATGAACGCTTTACTGGATACCGGCTCCCAGGTGACAACAATACCATATGTTCTTTTTAAGCAGTACTGGGCAGATTCAGACATTACTCATAGCCCAGATAAAGACCTTACTATTTTTGCCAGCAATGGTCATCCCTTGCCTCAGATGGGATATAAAGAGGTGACCATCAAGATTGACAGATTAGAATTGCAATCGCAAGGTTTGATAATAGTTGATATTGACAAACGAGAGCCATCCTATGATCACTTTAGGCACTAATGTAATTGAAAACTGTCTTGGAGAAATTATTGCTTTGTTACAACAGGTAGCCGAGACCGCCAGCTCCAGTCAGCAATGGGTCCTGCAAAAGGAGATCAGAGCCCTGATGCAGAGACAACAGGTAATGCTGTCTGGTGGAGAAGTCAGCAGTGTCAGAGTAAGCGATCCTTTCCCCATTGCAGTACCTCCCAGAAGTGAAATGTTAATTTGGTGTCAGGCAGCAATAGGCCTCAGGGGTCAAGATTACCAAGCCTTGGTAGAATCAATGTATTCTGATAGTAGGCCCACTATCCTGACAGCCAGAGGGGTAGTTGATGTCCACAAGGGGAGAGTACCAATACGCATCTTAAATTGTGGGGAGAGAGAGGTCCAGTTACCCCGGTATGCCACCCTTGCTAAATTGTTCACCGTCAGTAACAATGCAATAGAGACACTAGAACCCTTTCTTCCGTCTGACAAGGTGGAAGAGAATGGCTCTGCAGGGCAACAGGAGGATTGGTGTCAGCAGCTACACGTAGGCACTGACTCCACCCCTTCACACCAAAAACATGGGGCTTACCGGGTGGCTCGAGAATTTGAACGGGTCTTCAGCAAGCATCCTCTAGATTTTGGGCAGGCAAAAGGGGTTCAACATCATATCCCCACCGGAGATCATCTACCCATTAAAGAGAGACACCGGCCTGTACCCCCAGCACACTACCAATGTGCCAAGAGTATGTTACGAGAGATGAAGGAGGCTGGTGTAATCAGAGATCGTTGTAGCCCCTGGGCAGCTCCATTAGTCCTCGTTAAAAAGAAAGATGGTACTATGAGAATGTGTGTAGACTACAGGCGGATTAACAGCATTACACATAAAGACGCGTACCCATTGCCTAGAATTGAGGAATTACTAGCTGCACTGAGAACTGCTAATTATTTCTCTACCTTAGATCTCACCAGTGGGTATTGGCAGGTTCCTGTGGCAGAGGCAGACAAAGAGAAGACAGCGTTTACAACACCAATGGGCCTCTGCGAGTTTAACTACATGTTGTTCGGGCTCAGCAATGCACCAGGAACATTTCAGCGGTTAATGGAATGCTGCCTTGGACATAAAAACTTTGAAACCGTTCTGCTGTACCTGGATGACATCATCGTCTCCTCCAAAACCTACGAAAGACCATTTGAAGCACCTAGCCGAGGTACTCGAAGCCCTGTCAAACTTTGGCCTGAAAATAAAACCGTCCAAATGTCACCTTTTGAAACCCAACGTGCAGTACCTAGGCCATGTGGTGAGAGCGGAAGGTGTGGTACCCGATCCTGACAAAGTCACCATTTTCCGGGACTGGAAAAGACCCAGCACTATCCATGAAGTGAGGCAATTTCTTGGGTTAGTAGGCTACTACCGAAGATTTATCAAGGACTTAGAATCATAGAATCATAGAGTTGGAAGGGACCTCCTGGGCCATCTGGTCCAACCCCCTGCTCAAAGCAGGATTCGCTAAATCATCCCAGTCAGATGTCTGTCCAGCCTCTGTTTGAAGACTTCCATTGAAGGAGAACTCACCACTTCTCATGGCAGCCTGTTCCACTCATTGATCACTCTAACTGTCAAAAAGTTTTTTCTAATATCTAATCTGTGTCTCCTCCCATTCAGTTTCATCCCATTGCTTCTAGTCTTTCCTTGTGCAAATGAGAATAAAGTTGATCCTTCTGCAATGTGACAGCCCTTTAGATATTTGTAGACAGCTATTAAGTGTCTTCTCAGTCTTCTCTTTTGCAAACTAAACATTCCCAAATCCTGCAACCTTTCCTCATAAGACAGGGTTTGCAGACCGGTCACCATTCTGGTCGCTCTTTTCTGAACTTGCTCCAGTTTGTTGATGTCTTTTTTAAAATGTGGTGCCCAAAAATGGACACAATATTCCAGATGAGGTCTGACCAAAGAGGAGTAAAGGGAAATAATGACTTCACGTGATCTAGACTGTATGCTTCTGTTAATACATCCTAGAATTGCATTTGCCTTTTTTGCTGCTGCATCACACTCATATTTGACTCATATTCAGTCTGTGATCTATTAGTATACCCAAGTCTTTTTCACATGTGCTGTCACTTAGCCCTATTCCTCCCATTCTGTATATGCTTTTTTCATTTTTGTTGCCCAGATGTAGTACTTTGCATTTCTCCCTGTTAAAAACCATTCTGTTAGTTGCTGCCCACTTCTCCAGTTTATTTATATCTTTTTGAATCCTCTCTCTCTCTTCTCTAGTATTAGCTATCCCTCCTAGCTTTGTGTCATCAGAGAATTTAATCAGTTTACCCTCAATTCCTTCATCTAAATCATTGATAAAGATGTTGAACAATACAGGGCCCAGGACAGAGCCCTGTGGTACCCCACTTGAGACATTCTTCCAACTGGATGTGCAGCCATTTACGACCACTCTTTGGGTCCGATCACTAAGCCAGTTATGAATCCACCTAACAGTTGCCTTGTCCATTCCATACTTAGTCATTTTTTAGTCATCTTCACCAAGATAGCAGCACCGCTGCAAGATCTTCTAGTGGGCCAATCCAAGAAGGCCAAGAACAAAAATTTTCCGTTTGAGTGGAACAAAAGGATAGAAGAGTCCTTCACCAAGTTGAAATTGGCCCTCACAGGAGAAGAGGTCCTGGCCTACCCTGACTATGACCAACATAATAATAATAAATTTTATTTCTATAGCGCCGACATATTCCGCAGCACTTTACATTCCAGAGGGGATTTGACCAGACAATAGACATTACAGCATAACAATAGTCACATAGATTATAACAAATACCAAGAGGAATGAAGGCCCTGCTCGCAAGCTTACAGTCTATGAGGAAAGAGGTAGACACGAAAGGTGGGTGGTAACAGTTACCCTGATTGTATGGACCAGCCTTAATGTTAAGTGTGTAACAGTACAGACACAGACGGCTTATGGATGCATAAAGCAAGTGGGAACGTGATGCTGGGAACCTGGTTATGGTAAAACTTTTGGCTGTGCCACACAGGGATAGATTAGGTTAATGTGTTGAGATGTTTGGCCAGTCTGAATAAATGCATTTTCAGGGCACGCTTAAAATTGTGGGGATTGGGGACTAATCGTATTGACCTGGGAAGTGCATTCCAAAGAATTGGCGCAGCACGTGTAAAGTCTTGGAGACGGGAGTGGGAGGTTCTGATTATTGAGGATGCTAACCTCAGGTCATCAGCAGAATGGAGGGTGCGGGTAGGGTGGCATACTGAAACAAGGGAGGAGATGTAGGGTGGTGCTGAGCCATGGAGGGCTTTGTGGGTGAGGGTAATAAGTTTATACTGAATTCTGGAGAGGATGGGTAGCCAGTGTAATGACTGGCACAAGGTAGAGGCATCGGTGTAACGATTGGTGAGGAATATGATCCTGGCTGCAGCATTCAAGACAGATTGGAGAGGGGAGAGTTTAGTAAGAGGGAGACCGATTAGAAGAGAGTTACAATAGTCGAGACGAGAATGAATAAGAGAAACAGTAAGAGTTTTTGCAGAGTAAAAAGTAAGAAAAGGTCGAATTCTAGAAATGTTTTTGAGGTGCAGATGACAAGAGCGAGCCAGTGATCGAATGTGGGGGGCAAAGGAAAGCTTGGAATCAAGTATGACCCCAAGACAGCGGGCATGTTGCTGGGGAGTAATAGTGGAACCACACACAGAAATGGCAATGTTGGGTATAGGTACATTAGTAGAGGGAGGAAACACAAGGAGTTCAGTCTTTGACAGGTTCCGTTTCGGATATAGTGAGGACATGATGTTAGTCACAGCGTTTAGACAATCGTCGGTGTTTTCTAGAAAGGCTGGCGTGATATCAGGAGAAGAAGCGTATAATTGGGTGTCATCAGCATAGAGATGGTACTGGAAACCAAATCTATTGATTGTTTGACCAATAGGGGCAGTGTACAAGGAGAAGAGGAGGGGGCCTAGAACCGATCCTTGAGGAACCCCAACAGTAAGGGGAAGATGAGAGGAGGAGGAACTGGCAAAAGATACAGTAAAGGAGCAGTCAGAGAAATAGGAGGAGAACCAGGAGAGAACAGTGTCCTTGAGGCCAATGGAACGGAGCATAGTGAGGAGGAGCTAATGATCCAGTGTCGAATGCTGCAGAGAGATCCAAGAGAATTAGCATGGAGTAATGACCATTTGATTTAGCTGTTAGTAGATCATTAGAGACTTTAGTGAGGGCAGTTTCAGTAGAGTGTAAAGAGCG
Source organism: Dendrobates tinctorius (assembly GCF_039654945.1). Lineage (NCBI taxonomy): Eukaryota > Metazoa > Chordata > Amphibia > Anura > Dendrobatidae > Dendrobates > Dendrobates tinctorius. Next base: position 5,687,579 of record NW_027361793.1, read on the forward strand.
GAAACCGGATTGGAGAGGATCGAGAAGAGAGTTATCAAAGAGATAGCGGATAAGATGGGAGTGGACCAAGCGTTCCAGGAGTTTAGAGATGAAGGGAAGATTAGAGACAGGTCTATAGTTAGCGGCCCAGTTTTGGTCGAGGGATGGTTTTTGAAGTAGTGGATGTATGATGGCATGCTTAAATGAGGAAGGAAAGATACCGGAAGAGAGACAGAGGTTAAATATTTTAGTTAGGTGAGGGCTGACAGCAGGGGAATGGGACTGGAGGAGATGTGACGGAAATGGGTCACTGATGCAAGTGGTTGGGCGAGAAGATGCAAGGAGCCTGCTTACTTCTTCTTCTGTGACTGGTTCAAAATCAGAGAATGAAATAGATGCAGTGGGGGAGGGCGGACAGTGCATGGTATGAGGTGATTGGGAGATAATTTCCTGTCGAATCTGGATAATTTTTTCTTTGAAGTAATTGGCTAGATCATCAGCTCGGAGCTCCGTGGTTGGGGTCTGTACTCTTGGGTTGAGTAGAGAATGAAAAGTGTCAAAGAGACGTTTTGGGTTATTGGACAGTGAGGTGATGAGGGTGTTGAAATAGGCTTGTTTGGAGAGGTGAAGGGCAGTGTTGTATGTTCTAAGCATAAACTTATAATGGATGAAATCTTCGTGTAGATTGGATTTTCTCCACAGCCGTTCGGCGCACCTGGAGCACCGCTGCAGGAAACATGTTTGCAGGGTGTGCCAGTTGTCGCCATCTGTGTTGTGGTGTTCTATTTATAGGGGGTGCAAATTCATTCAGGGCACTTTGAAGTGTTTCATTGTAATGCTTCAATGCAGAATCAGGACATGAGAGGGAGGAGATAGGGGCCAATGAAGACTGCAAGTTCTTCTTAAGTTTCTGGGTGTTAATGGCCTGTATGTTTCTATAAATATGGACAGTGGGGGTGACCTGAGCAGCCTGCAAATTCTTGATAGAGAATGAAAGAAGATTGTGGTCAGAGAGCGGGAGAGGGGAGTTTGCAAAATCATCCACTGCACAAAGCCAAGAGAAGACCAAGTCGAAGGAGTTTCCGTCTTCATGCGTTGGAGAATTAGTAAGCTGCGAAAGGCCAAACGAGGAGGTTAGAGATAAAAGGTGAGTAGCAGATGGGGAGAGGGGAAGAGCAATGGGGATGTTGAAATCTCCCATGATGAGGGTAGGGATTGGACAGGAGAGAAAATGTGGAAGCCAAGTGGCAAAATGATCGAGGAACTGATGGGAGGGGCCGGGAGGATGATACACCTCCGCCACTCGCATGGAGAAGGGGGTGTAGAGTCTGATGGCATGGACCTCAAAGGAAGGGAAGACTAGTGAGGATAGCTGAGGGATAACCTGAAAGGTCCATTTTGGTGACCAACCCTTTGTACTCTACACTGACGCAAGCAACTTGGGATTGGGAGCAGTGTTTCACAAGTGCAGAAAAGCAAAGAGAGAGTGATTGCCTACGCCAGTAGGAAGCTTCGTCCCACTGAGAGGAACCCCGACAACTACAGTTCTTTTAAGCTGGAGTTCCTCACCATAGTCTGGGCGGTAACAGAGCGCTTCAAGCACTACTTAGCTTCCGCAAAGTTCAACATCTACACGGACAATAATCCGCTATCCCACCTTGAAACGGCAAAGCTCGGGGCACTTGAGCAGAGATGGATGGCCCGGCTGTCCAACTACGAGTTCACCATCAAGTCCCGAGCAGGACATAAGAACGCTAATGCGGATGCGCTGTCCAGGATGCCCAATTCACCAGACCGGGGAGAAGATCCAAAAGAACTCGAAGAAATCAAGTTACCAGCCTTCCACCGTCCAATTGCAGCCCAGCGCTCTCAAGGAGTGAGGAATAAGTGCTTTGTCGTACGACAGGTAACGTTGAACCCATTACCCCATCATGAGTGGGCAGAGACATAGTGATCCAGCTGTTCGCCTAGTAAAGGAGTGGCTGGCACAAGCTGATGCACACCCTGGTCCAGATGATCCACAGGAAGCACAACAGCTAAGGAAGGAGAGAGGCAAGCTGTTTATCTACGAGAGTAAACTGTGTCAGAGGAACATCAACTCGCGCACACACAAACTGGTCTGGCAGGTGGTAGTCCCGAAGAGGGATGCACCAATGGTCTTGGAGGCGTACCACAATGGAGCAGGACACTTCAGTTGGAAGAAGTTGGAGGTCCTCCTTCGTGAAAGATTCTACTGGGTTGGCATGAGGAGTTCCATTGAGAAGTGGTGCCGAGAATGTGGCCCATGCAAACTGCGCAGAAAAGACCGTAGCAGCCAGCGAGCCCCATTACAGCGGATCATCACAAAACAGCCGCTTGAACTGGTTGCCTTGGATTATGTGAAGTTAACTCCGAGTAGGAATGGCTACACTTATGCTTTGACCATCGTGGACCATTACTCAAGGTTCTTGGTAGTCGTACCTGTTAAAGACCAAACAACGAAGACAGCAGCCAAGGCGTTTCAGCAATACTTTTGTCGACCGCACGGATACCCTGAACAAGTGCTCGCCGACCAAGGTCCAGCCTTTGAGGCAGAAGTGTTTCAGGAGTTCTGTAACATGTACGGTTGCAAGAAAATCAGAACAACGCCGTACCATCCACAGACAAATGGCATGTGTGAGAAATTGAACCAAGTGGTCATTAACTTATTGAAGACCTTACTTCTGGAAGAACGAAACCAGTGGATGTTGCCAGATCTGGTAGATCTATATAATCATATACCGGTAAATTCTGCAAATTGCACTCCGGCCTACCTGATTAGAGCAAGACCTGGCAAGTTACCCATTGATTTGGACATGGGAGTCTTAACGCCAGAGACAACATCACCAGATGCATACTGGAATACAGAGCGGCAACAACAATACCGCAAAGTACAAGAATGTGTGGAGAAAAGTTTGTCCCAAGCAAGACAGAGATAGTAAAGAAATTACAACCAACATGCCCCTGCAGTTTCCTTGACATCTGGAGAACAAGTACTTAAAAGAAAGAGACGTGTTCCCAAACTAGATGACCAGTGGGAAGCAGAGCCATACACCATGATACCTTCAGACTTTAATACCACCAAAGTATGTATCATCAGCAAAGATGGAGGAGAAACCTTCGAAGCAGTCTCAAGAGATCATCTAAAGATGTGCCCTGATCAATTGAAGGACAAGAAAGAAGTCCAAGACACTCCACAACCCATAGTAGAGGTGGAAGAAAAGATTCAAACCATACTTGGAGAATTTCCTCGGTCGTGGACACAAGTAAATCAGGCAATAGTAGTACCAGTACTAACCTTTCATCAGCCTACTGCACCAGATGAAGAAGAGACTCTAAATGAAATGGCTCCAGTAACAGATACCACATCTGCAGAGGAATGCGGAAATCTGTCCCTTGCTTACAGCGAATCTGACAATCTCATGGTGAGTCTAGGAGTAGAGAGAAGGCAGTCTAGAATACCTATCTTACACAAGTCTACTTATAGCATAGTGACTAGTGCACCAACAGTAGACATCAGAGATCAGGTCAGGTCATCAAAAATACCTATACTGCATAGATCCACTCGTAGTACTAGAAGTCAAATCCCTGCCCGTTACAGAGATTACGTAATGTAAATAAAGTAATAAGAATGTATAGTAGTAACCGTTAAGCATGAGAGCCTATAGAGACTTAAGGGGGTTTTACACATAGCGATATCGCTAGCAATATCGCTAAAACGTCACTGATTTATTTTGTGATACTTACCTCCGACCGGCTCCCCCGCTGTCCATCGCTGATCGCGCGAGAATGTCAGGCTCCATTTCTCGTCGGGCGCTTCCTGCTGGGCTTCCTGCTGTGTGAGACAAGCGACGCTGGACGCGGGCGGGAAGACGTCTGAATCGCTGTGTGTGAAAGGTGAGTATCGTGCGCTGCGTCGCTGCTGCATCGCTGTGAGATCTTTCTGTGTGAAAGCTCACTAGCGATCATTTAGCGATGCACCAGCGATCCTGACCGGGTCGGATCGCTGGTCGGATCGCTGGTACATCGCTAAATGTAAAAGGGCCTTAACTGTAAGAACCTTTTTTAAAGTATTAACAATAACCAGTTAAAGGACAATTGGGCCATAGGACTATGTGTGGTCAGAAATGTATTTGTAAATAGTTACTCAAAAAAGGCCTTGGAAACAAGCCGCCGGCATGGCCGAAAAACAGGCCCATCTACAGAGTGCCCTGTAGCCATGCCCAGGGATGACACGCAAAGTGAGTTAAGGAGGTTCCCACCATCCAAACTCCAGGTCCAAGCACAAAGTCAATTCCTGGACAGCAGCGTAAGGATGGTCGCTGCAGTAACTGTGCTATTGTATTCTTTTTCTTGTCTGGTTTTTGATAATTTTTACATTTTTAAGACTTTGTAGATTTGCATTAATTGTTGTTGTTAACAATTCTTGTTATATTTTCCTCAGTCCAGGAGTACTGAACTTAACTGGGGGGGAATGTGACACCCCAGAGTCCGGTTGTCACAGTGACATTACCTCCCTCTAATGGGTAAAGTCATGCTTGGAGGCAGAAAAGGGACCCCCATGCCAGGCAGCATAGATTAAAAATCACAATTCCTGCTGCAGGTCAGAAAAGGGAGCTGCCTTATAAATTCTGGCCAGCAGAGGGGGTTGGTGAGTCAGCTAGAAATCAGCTGAGGGAGTGGTTATGGAAACGAAGCAGCTGTGAGCTGTGAGGAGAAAATTATAATAACAGTAAAACGTGAGGACGTGAGGTTAAAGGATCTTTCTGGAAGATCCTGTCAGTTCAAGACAGGGAGCTGATCGGTGAGGAGCTCAAAAGGAAGAGCTGATCTTTGAAGAGGGAAAGGACAAGAGCAGAGACTGAGAGACTCTAGGGAAGCTAAAATACTGCATATATCAGACCCCTGAGTGAAGCGCTAATAAAGAGAAAAGGGACATCAGAGTCCTAGGCTGACAGGAACTGTACACCCTGATAGCCGAATCTGAAAGTACAGGGGATTGTAAATTCCTGTGCACATTGAACACCTGAGGGCATGTCAGCGGATAAGGAGCCCGGGGCCGACGGTGAAGAGAACGGTACCCGTGGAATAGGCTCACGCTGACAGCCGTACAGGTTAGTGAAACCATCACGAATAGAGGGTCGCAGCATAGTTATATACAGCGGAGACCCACACACAAAGCGCAGAAAGGAAGGTCCTAAATCCCCACCTGGCAAGGTGGATCCCCTGAATGCCACCAGGCGAGCCGGACTCATTCCATCACCTGTATGTGGTACTCCGGACTGCAACCTATTACCAGTAAAAGGTAAAGAAACTGCACCTCTCTGTGTCTTTCTCTCATTTATCTGCACCCCAACGTTTACAGCCACTTTTACTATTTATTTAACATCTTTGCCCTGGGACTACAGCCCTACCTGTGGAAGCTACAACATCATAGCTGCGCCCAACATCCATCCCAGAGAACCAACACCGCAGCGCTGGTCACCTCTGACCAGATTACCACAGGTGGCGTCACGTATTTCACCATCTAATAACTTTATTTTCATTTTTACCACATAAATACCACACAACTTTCCCTTATTCCATTTACTGGATGCCAATGGGCCACGGACCAGGTTGCCGCTGCCGTGACACAGTCCACCATGGAAGTCGATGGGCCCGGTACCGAGTACCCCATGCCCTGCGGGGCGCTCCAAATCCACGGCACTGCTTAGGGTCTCTATTAAATTGTAGTGGAGCCAAGAAAAGAAGATTAACTCGAGAACCGTAGGTTGCCGGCAGAGTAGACTCATCCGTGGGCAGAGCATCCTACCTAGTATTCATGGTCCTTAGATAAGACAAAAAAATTTCTTGCTGATCTCACTGAGCTCCTGAAGATGGCGTCAGACTTGAACTGCAGGTAGCCGCCAAGTACCACTTGTCACATGGACCCGTCCTGTGTGACGCGACCAGCAGGCCGGTAACTAGAAGAACAGGACGCGGCACGTGATACTGTCCTGTGTGACACGGCTCGCAGGCCGGTAACTAAAACAACCAAGACAAGGGGTAGGGAAACAGTTACAACGGTGGGCCTTGCGATAGGGAAAGGAGACGTGGAGACCTCCTGCACTCCCCTGAGTCAATGTCCCTACCGCTCCTAACGTTCCCTATGCCGGTTCCGCACCGGGCGCCGATCAGGAACCTGTCACCCTAGCACACCCTAAACCTATCCCTTGCTAGGGAGCTGGGTCGCGCAGGCACTGGCCTCACCGCTGTACTAATACACACTAAGGAAAAACACAAACAGGGAAACACCACTTAGCTTTACTCTGTTGCACTTGCTCCTGGCAACAGAGTCCACCACCAGCATGCAGCTCTCCTCCTGAATTGCTGCCACCAAGCTCTGTCAGAGCTACAATGAAATCCCCTATGATTCCTTCCACACCAGGGCTAAGACAGAGCTGCAAGAAATGCTCTCCAGCTCCCTCCTCCACCAAGGATGGTTGAAATGAACACTATCACCAACAATGATTGCAACACCTGTGACTCTTTTATAGCAGAGCCAGCAATCACACCTGCATTATAATCATGTGCACTTAACTAAAGAAACTAGAGTGCAATGACGCTGTCCACCACCGGGGGCAAACTTAGAACAAACGACAACAAAGTGCAATAATCCTAATGGCCACCGGGGGCAAAAAACAACCTTAAGCACAGCTTAGGAAAGAAAAAGGTTACCTGTGCTTTATATCAGTCCTGATCCAGCATGGATCATGACTAGTGTTGAGCATTCCGATACTGCAAATATCGGGTATCGGACGATATTCGCTGTATCAGAATTCCGATACCGAGTACCGATATTTTTTCAATATCGGATACCAGATTCGGAAGTCCCCATAATGCAATGAGCCACTGTTGTGGCTGTGATTGGCTGCTGAAATGATGTCATCATATCATGATGCGCGGTCTTTGCGCATCATGATGCACGGTCTGTGCCGACTGCGGGGGGTCTGTGCCGACTGTCCGGGGTCTTTGCCGGCTGCCGGTGGTCTGTATGGGCCTCTCGGGGGCCTGTGCCGGCTGCCGGTGGTCTGTACGGGCCTCTCGGGGGTCTGTGCCGGCTGCCGGTGGTCTGTACGGGCATCTCGGGGGCCTGTGCCGGCGGTCTTTACGGGCCTCTCGGGGGTCTGTACAGGCGGGTCGGGGGCCTGTGCCGACTGCCAGTGGCCTGTACGGGCCTCTCGGGGGCCTGTGCCGGCTGTCGGTGGTCTGTGCCGGCTGCCGGTGGTCTGTACGGGCCTCTCGGGGGCCTGTGCCGGCTGTCGGTGGTCTGTGCCACCTGCCGGTGGTCTGTGCGGGCCTGCCGGGGGTCTTGTGTGTGTGCAGGCATCGTCCGATGGGACTACAAGTTCCATCGGGTGATGCCTGTTACAATTACAGTGATTGACACATTAGCCAATGTTGGGACAGTAGTAGTCCCATCATCCGGCTAATGTGTTGAATGTTAAAAAAAAAAAAAAAAAAAAATACTACATACATACTACATATATACTACATTCATACAACATACATACAAACTACATACATACTTCATATATACTACATTCATGCAACATACATATATACTACATACATGCTACATATATACTACATTCATACAACATACATACATACTACATACATGCTACATATATACTACATTCATACAACATACATATATACTACATACTACATACATGCTACATATATACTACATTCATACAACATTCATACATACTACATACATACTACATATATACTACATTCATACAGCATACATACATACTACATGCATGCTACATATATACTACATTCATACAACATACATACATACTACATGCATGCTTCATATATACTACATTCATACAACATACATACATAGTACATACTACATACATACAGCATGCTACAGACATACAACATACATACATACTACATACTGCATACATACTACATACATACTGCATACAATACATTCATACAATACATACATAGACATACAGTACATATAACATAGAGAACATACTCACCATCACTTGTCACTTTGATCCCCGAAGCCAGTGTCATCTATGAAAAAATATGAAAATAACAAACAAGCCATATACTCCCTGATCCGCAGAAATCCATGAGGGTCCCACGCCGATCTCCCGTGGAGAACAGCAGCATCAGCTGATGCGACCGCTCTCTAGGGGCTTCAATAATCCAATGACGGGAGGTAGGTATCCTTCCGCACTGTATTCCTCCGCCGTGTCCCACGCCACGGGAGATCGGCGTGGGACACGCGTGGATTTCTTCAGATCAGGGAGTATATTGCTTGTTTGTTATTTTCATATTTTTCCACAGATGACACTGGCTTCAGGGATCAAAGTGACAAGTGATGGTATGTACTCTGTTATATGTACTGTATGTCTATATGTATGTATTGTATGAATGTGTTGTATGCAGTATGTATGTAGTATGTATGCAGTATGTAGTATGTATGTTGTATGTCTGTAGCATGTTGTATGTATGTATGTAGTATGTATGTACTATGTATGTATGTTGTATGAATGTAGTATATATGAAGCATGTATGTAGTATGTAGTATGTATGTATGTTATATGAATGTAGTATATATGTAGCATGTATGTAGTATGTACGTATGTTGTATGAATGTAGTATATATGTAGCATGTATGTAGTATGTAGTGCTGTGAGTTCATTTTCCCCTTCACCGTCGATGTCTGATGAACTCCCTCTTCTGGTGAAGGAAGGTAGTGAGGCTGATTACTAAACACCTGATCTGGTAGATGATGACTGGTTAACAGGACCTTCTGACTGGATATAAGGCAGCCGACGCCCTTCTGAGTCGCTGGTGATTTCTCTGCTGGATTCTTGGAGACCAGTCTGATTCCTGCTTCCCAAAGTTTTTGCTCTGCTATTGAACTTATTAGTTTTGTTTTGTTTACCTTGTTTTTTGGAGTTCAGCCATCTCCAGTCGGGGGTGTGCTGAGTTCCATTTTTGTCTCTGATCAGTTTGCCTCTTTGCTCTGTCTTCAGAATTTACCTGAGTGCTGATATAGTCTTTTTGAAGTCCTAGCGACTTCAGGGCCTGTTTTTCCTATCAGACGGTTGTGACATTTTTTGGTAGGGTTTTTTACGGATTGCAGACAGCAGCTTTTCTATCCTGTCCTTTTTAGTTAGCTTGGGCCCCATCGTTTGCTCAACCTATCTTTCTATCTGTGTTAGTGTTTTCATCTTGCTTCACCGTCATTATATGTTGGGGGCTGCCTATTGCTTTGGGGTCTGCTCTGGGGCAGTTTAGATTTCCCCTTTCTTTCTTTAGGCCTATTTAGTTCTCCGGCTGTGATCGAGGGTTCTAGGGCATCGTAGGAACCCCCCACGGCTACTGTTAGTTGTTGTGGATAGGATCAGGGGTCTGCAATCCGATAGCTACCAACCTCTCCGGTTTTCTGGACTTAGCTTGTATTTTTGTTTTTTCCTCCTTCGGTGACTCATTCATAACAATGTAGTATGTATGTAAGCTGTATGAATGTAGTATATATGTAGTATGTATGTAGTATGTAGTATGTATGTTGTATGAATGTAGCATGTATGTAGTATGTATGTTGTATGAATGTAGTATATATGTAGCATGTATGTAGTATGTATTTATGTTGTATGAATGTAGTATATATGTAGCATGTATGTAGTATGTATGCATGTTGTATGAATGTAGTATATATGTAGCATGTATGTAGTATGTATGTATATTGTATGAATGTAGTATATATGTAGCATGTATGTAGTATGTAGTATCTATGTATGTTGTATGAATGTAGTATATATGTAGCATGTATGTAGTATGTATGTATGTTGTATGAATGTAGTATATATGTAGCATGTATGTAGTATGTATGTATGTTGTATGAATGTAGTATATATGTAGCATGTATGTAGTATGTATGTGTGACGAACAGCCCACCGCCGTTCGTCCACTTACGGGCGACTAACGGGGGTCCCGCTGCCACCAAAATGCGACGGAGAGCGGACCCTGTGTCACCACTATGTCACAATCCCACCACTGACACCGGTGTATCAGCGGACGGAGGGACGTGACACAATGCCGGCACACAGCTATCACAGGCGCAGTGGGGCTTATCTTAGTTATCCCACCACTGGCACCATGTGACCAAAAATATCCAGCAAGCTAATCTCGCTCTACAATTTGCCGCAGGGGGAGGTTAATTTGGATGCCCCACCACTGCTATCAATCTTCCAAGTACTGCGGGGATTTATGTATATCCCACTTTCTCAGTTCCACTTTGGAACTCGCAGCTCTCCGGCACCCCCCTTACCCTCAGGTCAGTCAGGGAACTGCACCTAGGATAATTAGTCGCCGGACGGACTGCCTGTTGTGAACCGGCAATTGGGCTTCTGCAGTAAGGGAATTATCAATGCTGTGGCCGCAGCCCCTTATTCAGCAATATAAGACCCTTCTGTACTGCCAGCAAGCCGCAATAGCCGTACACAACGCGCTGCCACCAGTCACGGTTACTTAATTCACAGTGTTAAATTAAGAGGGTCCGTGGCAAACCCCTTGAATTAGTAGCGATTATCTATCAAAGGCGTATAGTTCGATTCTTAGAGCATGGAGACAGGCTAAGTATTAAATCATTTATTTTCCGAAAGAGGACAGTGATTACAGATAAAAGTTGATATAAAATTGAGACATTAATTATGTACAGTACAGATATAAAATAAAGGGATTAAAAACAGAGGTACACTCACGGTTGTTCATGACTCGTTAGGCAAAACCATGTGGCTTTAAGGGGGGTGGAGGCGGAGCTGCACGTCTCCACTCATCTGGGTTCTGCTCAGCACGAGGATTGGAGCTCTTCTGAGCTGGTTTTGCCAGGGAATGCCTTATAGACTTTCCTATGTGACATCACGGAGAGGTGCGTTCTGGGTTGATCCCACCTCTCTCATCCAAGTTATGTTTTGGCTACAAAACTTAGATTAGCTATAACTTTATGGGAGAAGCTGGTATGGACTCATCAGTGGTATGATGTTTCCCAGCGTAATGAGCCCATCAAGAAAACATCAAACATCTATGCGACATGACCGTCCATTTGGGAACAAATCATATCTCATGTTCTGGACAGGGTAGAACTTCGAAAGATACGCGGTATCGAAGCTGGGACCGCTCAGGTTACAAAAATATGATTTTCATATCTCTACTTGGTATGGTTTTCGCAGGGCAGGCTCTCAAAGGTTTACTTCTAACTCCTGATTTCAAACAAAGAGTTTTTCCCGCACTTTTTTCTCTTTCAGCTGAGACTGAGAGAAGCCAAATGGTATGGCAGGAAGTTGATTTATAACACCTGGGGGGAAGGGAAGCTGCTGCAGTGTGCAATGTAACTGAGACACTGGCAGGCAGCTTCTTACAAAATGGAGGATTTTTAGCACATTGCAACAGAAAACATATCTTGCAGACATTGTACATCACACCTCCCCCTTAAGAGGGCGCTAAGGAGGCATTACCTCTCGGTAATCGGCCATGCGCACCTCAGCGGGTTCGCCCCGGCGGGACAACCCATCGGCATTGCCGTTTTCACTGCCCTTCCTGTGTTTTACAGTAAAGTCGTACTGTTGAAGGGCAAGGCTCCAGCGGAGCAACCTTCCATTGGTTCCGGACACTGTGTGCAACCAGCTCAGAGGGTTGTGGTCAGTTACCACCGTGAAGGCGCGCCCATACAGGTAGGGCTGCAAACGCTGCAGTGCCCACACCATGGCCAGACACTCCTTCTCGATGGTCGAGTATGCCACTTCCCTTGGCAAAAGTTTCCGGCTCAGATACAACACGGGGTGCTCTCGGTTCCCAGAATCGACCTGGCTAAGCACAGCACCAAGGCCAAACTCGCTGGCGTCGGTCTGTACCAGAAACGGGCGACTGCTGTCGACTGCTCTCAACACTGGAGAGTTGCACAGGGCTGCATTCAAAGCTTGGAAAGCCGCCTCACAGTCATCTGTCCAGTTGACTGTTTGGGGTAGCCTCTGCTTGGTGAGGTCAGTCAAGGGTTTGGCAAGGGCGCTATAGTCCTGTACGAACCGCCTATAGTACCCTGCAGTGCCCAAGAAGGACTTCACCTGTTTCTTGGTCCTGGGCGTGGGCCAGGACACGATTGCGTCCACTTTTTCTGGCTCCGGACTCATGGAACCCCCGCCTACCCGGTGCCCCAGGTAGTGGACCTTGTTCATGCCTATCTGGCACTTCCCCGGCTTGATGGTCAGGCCTGCCTGGTGAAGACGCTTGAGCACCTCCTGGAGGTGCTGAAGGTGTTCCTCCCAGGTGGAACTGAAGACGGCAATATCGTCTAAGTATGCCACTGCGTACTCCTCCAGTCCCCGAAGCAGGTGATTGACCATCTGCTGGAAAGTGGCAGGGGCATTCTTCATGCCGAAGGACATGACCGTGGACTCGTACAGTCCAAAGGGGGTGATAAAGGCGGATTTCTCCTGCGCCTCAGGGCTCAGGGGAATCTGCCAGTATCCCCGACTCAAATCCATGATGGATATGTAGTTGGCGTTTGTCAACCGCTCGAGCAGATCCTCGATGCGCGGCATCGGGTGGGCATCAGAGGTTGTGATGGCGTTGAGCCCCCTGTAGTCCACGCAGAACCGGGTGGTTCGATCCTTTTTAGGCACGAGGACTACAGGTGAAGCCCACGCGCTTTTTGACCGTCGAATCACCCCCAGCCTTAACATCTCACCGATCTCTTGGCGCATGACTTGTTGCACCGTGTCAGAGATCCGATAAGGTGTTCGCCGTAATGGGGCGTGATTCCCAGTGTCCACCTCATGAACCGCTAACTCCGTCCTCCCCGGTTGGTTGGTGAACACGGGCCGGAAGAGTTCCAGGGTGGCCATCAACTGCAACCGCTGGGACACGGTGAGCGAAACACTTATCTCCATGTCCTCAATGGACCCATTGGCCTTGGCCTGGGCCAGCATGTCCAGGAGGGGATCTTCCTCCCCACCCTCTGGCAGATTGCAGACCGGTAGGACGCAAGCTTCACGTTCGTAGTGCGCCTTCAGCATGTTGACGTGAAAGGCCTTGCGCCTACCCTGAGCATGGTCAAGCGTGACCACGTAGGTGACCGGGTTGAGCTGTTGGTGGACGACGTACGGGCCTTCCCAGGCTGCCTGAAGCTTATACGTTGGTACAGGGACCAGCGCCCACACCTTTTGACCCACCTGGTAGGTCCGCTCCCGGGCGTTCTGGTCGTACCAGCGCTTCTGGTCAGCCTGAGCCTGCGTCATGTTGTCATGCACCAACTGCGTCAAGGTCTGCATCTTGTCACGGAAGCGCATGACATAATCCACGATGGACACTTCTGTGGGGTTTGGCTCATCTTCCCAGGATTCTCTTATCAACCCAAGGGGTCCCCGGACTCGCCTGCCATACAGGAGCTCGAAGGGGGAGAACCCGGTCGAGGCCTGCGGAACTTCTCTGTAAGCGAACAGCAGGTGTGGGAGGTACCGCTCCCAGTCACGCCCTTGGGTCTCAACCAGTATGCGGAGCATCTGTTTGAGGGTACCGTTGAAGCGTTCACACAAACCATTAGTCTGTGGGTGATACGGACTCGATACCAGGTGCGTCACCTGCATTTTCTCACAGAGAGCCTCCATTAGGCGAGACATGAATTGGGGCCCTTGATCGGTAAGCATCTCCCTGGGAAATCCTACCCTTGAAAAGATGGTCACCAGTGCGTCAGCCACCTTATCTGCCCTGGTTGAAGACAGAGCTACTGCCTCTGGGTACCGGGTAGCGTAGTCTACCATGGTGAGAATGTATCGCTTTCCGGAGCTGCTGGGGACGGACAGCGGTCCTACAATGTCCACCGCAATTCTCTGGAAAGGCTCCTCTATCACCGGCAAAGGAATAAGGGGAGCCTTAAGAGCAGGCCCCTCCTTACCCACTTTTTGACAGGTGGCGCAGGAGCGGCAGTAGTGTGTTACATCTGTCCCCATCTTGGGCCAATAGAAGTGTTGAGACAGCCGTGCCTTTGTTTTGCTGATCCCCAAGTGTCCAGCGAGTGGAATCTCATGGGCAATCCGCAACAACTCAGTTCTGAACTGATAGGGGACGACCAGCTGTCTTTCCCTCAACCACTCCTTTTTAGGATCTCCGGGTACTGTCTCCCGGTACAACCTTCCTCGTTCCCAGAACACGTTCTCCTTATCAGACTCGGAGGTGGGCGTCTTGGCGAGACCTCTCAATTTCTCCAGGCTGGCATCTGAGTGCAGAGCAGCCTGGAACTCCATGCTGGAGGCTGCCAGAAGTGACGTCAGGGTCCCCTCTTTACTGGGACCCTCTGGAACCGGCTCTGGGTTCACCTCTGGTTCAGTCTCTCCTGTAGCAGCAGAGGGTCCAGAAGACAGTGCGTTACCTGCGATCTGGGCACTCTGACTGCGTGTGACAGCTGCTATGTATGCTGTCTCCCTGGGGATTTCTACAGACCCACCAGCCGGTGCTGCCCTGGGCTCTACCTCCCCATCCACCCCCAACACTCCAGGAGCAGTGCTACTTATGGGCCAGTTACCTTCCTCGGTGGCACTGGTCAGCTGCATGGCATTACCTTCCTCATGGTCCCCATGCACCTCCACATTTCCTTGAGCACCGTTTCTTACTCCTGCCAGGGGTTCCTCAGCTGTCTCACTTCGCAGAGTGACGGGGCTGAGCACTTCGGTACCTGTGGACACATCTACCGCTTCAAAGAAAGGGTTAACGGGTTCAGTCGGCACAGATACATCAACATCATCATCATCCTTCCTAGGAGAAGAATGGTTATCAGTTTGCTTTGGCACATTCACATCAGCATCAGCATCATACCTGGGGAAAGAATGGTTGTTAGTTGCATCATTACTCATCAAGGCATTAGCAGGTAACACATTCAGTTTCCCATCATCAACATCATCAGGGTTAACGTTACCCTTATTATCAGTTTGGGGAAGGGTGTCAGGGACATAGTATGCAACCATCCTCCCCAAGTCAGTCCCCAATAAAACATCAGTGGGCAAATTTTCAGACACTCCCACCTCCCTCAACCCGCTCCCAGCACCCCAATCAAGAAAAACCCGGGCCACTGGCAAGGGACAACGGGTGCCTCCAATCCCGGTGACAGTCAGGGTTTTCCCCTCAACAAACTCTTCAGGGGCCGCCAGTCCAGGACGGATGAGGGTTCGTTCAGCCCCGGTGTCCTTGAGGCCTGTAGCAAGACGGGCCCCCACCTGAACAGGTTGAACGTTGTCGTCAGCCCTCCCAACCACACCTCCCACCAAAAGAACAGAGACGTTGGGCCCAGGGGCCTTGGCTGGGGGGTTCTTCGGCCTATTCGGACAGGCGTAAAAGAAGTGACCAGGCCGCTGGCAGTGGTGACACAGGCGACTGTCAGTAGCCGGCCTGTTGTTGGCAACAGGGACAGGGCCTCCGGAGGGACGGCTAGCTGGGGCACTGGGGTTGGTTGCAGGCTTACCCCCTTTCCAGCTGGTGGCGACTGGCCTCCGCGTCTCGGGCTTCCGGTTGGCCTTGTAGTTGTCGGCGATCTGCGCCGCTTTGTCCGCATTCGTTGGTTCGCGGTCCAGGATGAACTGTCGGACCTCAGCTGGGCAGAGATGCAGGAACTGGTCTTTGATCATCAGGTCCCGTAGCTGCTCAAAGGATTCAATGGACAGTCCATGGATCCACTGGTCAAAGTGGGTCCTGAGTCCTTGCACCACATCACTGTAGCTATCGTGTGGGCCACGTTGGAGGTGCCGGAACTTCTTTCGGTATACCTCAGGTGTCAGCCGGTATTTGGCGATCAGCGCCTGCTTTAAGGCGTCATAGTCGTCATCGGCTTCTGGCGGAAGAGAAGCAAATGCCTCCAGGGCTTTGTCTTTTAGCCCTGGGGTCAAGCACCTTGCCCATTGGTCTCTAGGCAGCTGGTACTGTCTGCAGGCTTTCTCAAAGGCTCGCAGAAATGTGTCCAAGTCCCCGTCCTTTTCCATCACGGGAAAATGCTCTGGCTGGGGTTTAGGAGTCTGGACGCTGCTGGGCTCACAGCTTCGGGCTGTGGGGGCATTCCCACCCCGCTGGAGTACCTCCAGTTCATGGGCCCTCTGCGCCTGGCGCTCGGCTCTCTCAGCCTCAGCTTGGCGCTCAGCTCTCCGCCTGGGCTTGACGCTCACGTTCGGCTCTCTCAGCCTCCCGCTCGGCTCGCTGCTCTGCTCTCTCTCGAGCTTGCTGGATCAGCGCCAGACATCCATCACGGTCTTCGGCAGGGAGCGCGTCCAAGGCCGCTTGCAGGTAGGGGTCCAGCGTGCTCTGGTTCAATGTGGGGTCCGCGCTCATGAGTGGAGCCTCTGCTGCAGCCCCATTGTTACTCGAGCCCGCTTCTGCATTCGCTGGGCTCTGGTCGTTTTCCCGTTGCACCAGAGCCACGATCATTTGGGCTTTGTTTTTGTTCGTGGCCTCAAGGCCTTGGTACGTGCATAACCCAGCAAGAACTTCCTTTGTCTGCTGTTTGTACCAAGGTTCTCCTTTTGCCGCCATGGTTGCCAAATAAAAGATAGAAAAGAAAAATGGAGAAAAAGGGAGGGAATACTTGCAAGTACACACTAATGTCTCAGGACTAGTAACCACTGAGTCTGTTCTCCAAAACCTATGATGCAGGATTCCCGCAGGAACCGTGCAGGTCTTTAGTGAGAGGAATGATTGCTCAAACCAAATCACTAATGCTCTAGGATTATCCCACCGCTCTGCCACCAATATGTGACGAACAGCCCACCGCCGTTCGTCCACTTACGGGCGACTAACGGGGGTCCCGCTGCCACCAAAATGCGATGGACAGTGGACCCTGTGTCACCACTATGTCACAATCCCACCACTGACACCGGTGTATCAGCGGACGGAGGGATGTGACACAATGCCGGCACACGGCTATCACAGGCACAGTGGGGCTTATCTTAGTTATCCCACCACTGGCACCATGTGACCAAAAATATCCAGCAAGCTAATCTCGCTCTACAATTTGCCGCAGGGGGAGGTTAATTTGGATGCCCCACCACTGCTATCAATCTTCCAAGTACTGCGGGGATTTATGTATATCCCACTTTCTCAGTTCCACTTTGGAACTCGCAGCTCTCCGGCGCCCCCCTTACCCTCAGGTCAGTCAGGAAACTGCACTTAGGATAATTAGTCGCCGGACGGACTGCCTGTTATGAACCGGCAATTGGGCTTCTGCAGTAAGGGAATTATCAATGCTGTGGCCGCAGCCCCTTATTCAGCAATATAAGACCCTTCTGTACTGCCAGCAAGCCGCAATAGCCTTACACAACGCGCTGCCACCAGTCACGGTTACTTAATTCAGAGTGTTAAATTAAGAGGGTCCGTGGCAAACCCCTTGAATTAGTAGCGATTATCTATCAAAGGCGTATAGTTCGATTCTTAGAGCATGGAGACAGGCTAAGTATTAAATCATTTATTTTCCGAAAGAGGACAGTGATTACAGATAAAAGTTGCTATAAAATTGAGACATTAATTATGTACAGTACAGATATAAAATAAAGGGATTAAAAACAGAGGTACACTCACGGTTGTTCATGACTCGTTAGGCAAAACCATGTGGCTTTAAGGGGGGTGGAGGCGGAGCTGCACGTCTCCACTCATCTGGGTTCTGCTCAGTTTTGCCAGGGAATGCCTTATAGACTTTCCTATGTGACATCACGGAGAGGTGCATTCTGGGTTGATCCCACCTCTCTCATCCAAGTTATGTTTTGGCTACAAAACTTAGATTAGCTATAACTTTATGGGAGAAGCTGGTATGGACTCATCAGTGGTATAATGTTTCCCAGCGTAATGAGCCCATCAAGAAAACATCAAACATCTATGCGACATGACCGTCCATTTGGGAACAAATCATATCTCATGTTCTGGACAGGGTAGAATGGGCCAACATACCAACAACAGTGTGTGGCAACCTTGTGAAGACTTACAGAAAACGTTTGACCTCTGTCATTGCCAACAAAGGATATATCACAAAGTATTGAGATGAAATTTTGTTTCTGACCAAATACTTATTTTCCACCATAATATGCAAATAAAATGAAAAAAAAACAGACAATGTGATTTTCTGGATTTTTTTTTCTCAGTTTGTCTCCCATAGTTGAGGTCTACCTATGATGTAAATTACAGACGCCTCTCATCTTTTTAAGTGGTGGAACTTGCACTATTGCTGACTGACTAAATACTTTTTTGCCCCACTGTATGTAGTATGTATATGTATGTATTTTTGCACATTTGTCATTCTGTGCTTTTTGTTTGTGTATGTAGTATGTATGTAGTATGTTTTTTTTTTTTATATATTCAACACATTAGCCGGATGATGGGACTACTTCTGTCCCATCATTGGCTAATGTGTCAATCACTGTCATTGTAGCAGGCATCGCCTGATGGGACTTGTAGTCCCATCAGACGATGCCTGCACACACACAAGACCCCCGGCAGGCCCGCACAGACCACCGGCAGACGGCACAGGCCCCCGGTAGCCGGCACAGACCACCGACAGCTGGCACAGGCCCCCGAGAGGCCCGTACAGACCACCGGCAGCTGGCACAGGCCCCCGGCAGCCGGCAGAGACCACCGACAGCCGGCTTGGTATTTTGACTACGTGTATTGCTGCTCCTTCTGGTACGTCTGCTCCTGCTAGTTTCTGACTCAGTTCGTCTGACTATTCTCTCTCGTTACCTGTGGCACCTGTGCTGTTGCTCAGGGTTGCTGCTCTTAGTGTGTAACCTCTCTTCCCTCACCAGCTCCCCCTCGTGGAGGTTTCACTACATTATCACTAACCAATACATTTAAATGGGATTTTGCACTTTTTTTTCTTTGGTCATGGATCTGCTGCATAACTTGGCAGATCAAGTGTCCAGTTTGACGCAGATGGCGCAGGACTTTTCTGTGAATCATTAGTCCCTTGTCATGTCTCATACCCACTTACAGAAAGAACTGACTGAGACTATTAAGACCATGCAGGGAAACACCTCTCATATTGTTTGTCCACCAGGTGACTCTGTAGATGTTATTTTGCACTCTCCTGAACCCTCAGTTAAACTTCCTGACACATTTTCTGGCGAAAAAGATAAATTTCACATATTCAAGGAGAGTTGTAAATTATGGTTTTCTCTTAGACCCCGATCGTCTGGGGATGAGACTCAGCGGGTGGGGATTGTTTTCTCCTTACTTAGGGAGGGTCCCCAATCCTGGGCTTTTTCTTTGCCCCCTACTGCCCCTGAACGGATGTCGGTAGATAGGTTCTTTCAGGCCCTAGGACTTATCTATGACAAACCGGACCGTGTTAGGGTGGCAGAGGACACTATTTTGGGTCTGGGGCAAGGGAAGCACTCAGCCGAATGGTACAGCTCCGAATTCCGTCGATGGTCCCCTGAGGTATCCTGGGACGACTCCGCACTGAGATGTCTGTTCAGGAAGGGACTGTCGGATTGCTTGAAGGACACTCTGGCTCTCCATCCACCTCCCAGCTCATTGGAGGAGGCTATGACTCAGGCTATCCGTATGGATTGGAGACTGCGGGAGAAAGGTGTTACTCAGCGAGGGTTTCCGTTTTTCCCTGCTAACCCTGATGTTTTGCTTCCATCTGAACCTATGGAGGTGGTAGCCACCAATCCCCAGGAGAAAGAGAGGAAACAGCGACGTGATGGAAAATTGTGTTTTTACTGCGGAGATCCCGAACTTTGGAAAAAAGACTGCCCCTCCTGTCCTCCGACTAACAAGCGGCTGAGTCTGTGTGATAATCGTGGAGGTCACCCAGACTCTCAGGCACCTTTTTCTTCTTTTTCAAAGATACTGCTAAAGGTGGAACTTGGTGTTGAGAGCGGCTTTTTCCATACTTCGGCTTTTGTAGACTGTGAACCTGAACCTGATTGACTCTAAGCTGGTGGCTCGCTGTAGATTAGGGACAGTTAGGTTGGGGACTCCCTTAAAAATTGTGGCTATTGTCTCTACACCTCTCACAAAGGATGGTCTCCATTTCATTTATAAAGAATTCACCCTCAGGGTGGGGGCCCTACACCAGGAGCGCATGTCTTGCTTTGTTTTGGATAACCTCCCTGCTGGCCTGGTGTTAGGGTTTCCCAGGTTACAACAGCATAACCCGGTTATTGACTGGGGGTCCTGGGATATTGTTAAATGGGGACCTGGTTGTTCTGAAAATTGTCTTGCTACTGTGTCTATGTCATCTGTCAGTCTGGAGGGTATTCCGGAGTACCTGAAGGATTTTGAGGATGTGTTCTTCGAAAAGGAGGCTGAGGTTCTACCACCACACCGCTCATTCGATTGTGCCGTGGATCTTGTTCCCGGTGCCAAATTGCCCAAAGCCCGGCTGTACAATCTCTCCGGCCCTGAGCGGGCTGCTATGAAGGAGTATATCTCTGAGAGTCTCCGTAAAGGGCATATACGGCCATCTGTCTCTCCCATGGCAGCGGGGTTCTTTTTGGTGAAAAAAAAGGATGGTGGTTTACGCCCATGCCTTGATTTTCGAGAACTGAATAAAATAACCATAAGAAACGCTTATCCTCTCCCACTGATACCTGATTTGTACAATCAATTGTCGGGGGCCAGGTGGTTCTCTAAGTTGGACCTCAGGGGAGCATACAATCTCATCCGTATGCAGGAGGGGGATGAATGAAAAACTGCATTTCTCACCTCTGAGGGTCTGTTTGAAAATTTGGTTATGCCCTTCGGTTTGACTACCGCACCAGCGGTATTCCAGAATTTCATTAACCATGTTTTTTCTGATTTTATTGGACGCTTTGTAGTTGTTTATCTTGATGATATACTCGTATATTCTTCTGATAGACAAAGTCATATGGGTCATCTTCATGCGGTTCTCCAGAGGCTCAGGGAGAACTCACTCTTTGCCAAATTGGAGAAATGTTCATTTTTTACTCAAGAATTGTCCTTTATAGGGGTCATCCTGTCTGCTGAGGGGTTTCGTATGGACCCTAGGAAGGTTCAAGCCATTGTGGATTGGGTGCAACCCAGAGATCTCAAGGGTCTTCAGCGATTTCTGGGGTTCACCAATTATTATAGAAAATTCATCAAGGGGTTCTCTCAAGTGGTCAAACCCCTCACTGATCTCACCCAAAAGGGGCGGATCTCAAAAACTGGTCAGCTCCAGCTGTGGCGGTGTTTTCTTTGTTAAAAGAACTTTTCATGACTGCTCTGGTACTGGTGCAACCTGACTTGTCTAAGCCATTCATCATAGAAGTGGATGCCTCTGAGGTGTGAGTGGGGGCTGTGTTGTCCCAGGGGCCCACCACATTATCTAACTTAAGACCCTGTGCCTTCTTTTCTTAAAAAAATTTCCTTTGCTGAAAGGAATTATGATGTGGGTAACTGAGAGTTGTTGGCCATTAAATTGGCTTTTAAAGAATGGAGGCATTTTTTGGAGAGGACTGTCCATCGTATTACTGTCATTACCGATCACAAGAACCTGTCTTACATCGAATCCGCCAAATGTTTGACTCCGAGACAGGCAAGGTGGTCACTTTTTTTTCCCGATTTCAGTTTTCCATCACTTTCAGACCAGGTTCCAAGAATGTGATGGCGGATGCCTTGTCTCGCAGCCTAGATCCGGTATCGCATCCTGAGCCTCCTTCCTCCATTCTTCAGCGCCGGGTGGTGGTGGCTGTGGTGTCCCCGAGATTGGAGCAGGAGATTTGTGAGGCCCAATCTCTTGCTCCTCCATCCATACCTGAAAATAAGCTCTTTGTGCCTGTCCAGTATCGGTTAAGGGTGCTTCGGGAGTTCCACAACTCAGCTCCGAGTGGGCATCCTGGAATCTCGGCCACTCGTAAAGCCATCACTAGGCTGTTCTGGTGGCCCTTGTTGACTTCTGACGTCACTGGTTTTGTGTCCTCCTGTGAAACTTGTGCCCGTGCTAAAGCCTCCCACAACTGGCCGGCCGGGGAATTGGTGCCACTGCCAATTCTGGATAGACCATGGACTCACCTGTCCATGGATTTTATTGTTGAATCTATTTTTATTGAAAGAACAAATAAACAGAGGAAACATACAGAATAAGGAAAATATGCAAGTTATACACCTTTCTGTACATTGTTACAGCATAAACATTTACTTATACATCTATCACATCTATTCAAGATGAAATCTTGTAGTTTTTCAGTAAAATGGATATTAGTGGTGTGATAAAACACTCCGGGATCGGCTTTGCTGGGGTCAAAGGTCACGTGCGTTCCGCATGAAACTCAGGCGCAGAGCTGGGATTCGGGTGTAACTGACCCTGGGTCAGGTTTATTAATAGTGAAAGCAATGCAAAAGTAAATAAAACATAAAACAAATCCTTGCCTGTCCGGCACTAACTAAACAATGGACAACCTAACTACCAACTGGCGGGCTTCTCCCGTCCAGCCAAACCACAGTTGCAGTGGGCACTGCTTTCACTCACGTGTGTGTCTCTCACACAGACAAGCTCTCTGTGTTCCCAGGCTGAGACACTCACACAACCACCTGGCATCCTTTTATATCCACCTCCCATTATCCATTAGTAAGCAGGTGCGATACTGACCAGACTAGGCCACATAGGAAAGGAATCTGGGTGAGATATACCTGCCCTCATCCACTATTCCCACATGATTCTCACATATCCCCCCCTCTGCTCAGACCACTCCGGTCGAGCAATGACACCCGCCAAACAGTGCACTCGGGACAGGGCATCTGCATTCCCCATCTGTACCCCTGGGCGGTGCTCCACCGTAAAAGTGTAGGCCTGCAGGGCAAGGAACCACCGGGTCACCCGGCTATTCCGTTCCTTGTTCAAGTGCATCCACTTGAGAGGGGCATGGTCAGTGATCAGCCTGAACTTTCGGCCCACCAGGTAATATTTGAGGGCCTCTAGAGCCCACTTAATGGCTAGGCACTCTTTTTCCACGACTGCATACCTTTGCTCGTGTTTATTCAGCTTCCTGCTGAGATAGAGGACTGGGTGTTCCACTCCGTCCCTCACTTGTGAGAGTACGGCCCCGATACCGGTATCAGAGGCATCCGTTTGTACCACAAACTCGCTGCGGAAGTCCGGAGTCACCAGTACGGGCTGAGAGCAAAGTGCCCGTTTTAGGCCATGGAAGGCTTCTTCAGCCGCTAAACTCCATTTAATCATGACGGAGTCTTTCCCTTTTGTAAGATCCGTCAGGGGGGTAGCGATGGCTGCAAAATTGGGTATGAACCGGCGATAATAGCCGGCGATCCCCAGGAAGGCTTGCACCTGCTTCTTGTTGACAGGTTGTGGCCAGTCCTGAACCGCCTGAATCTTATCAACCTGGGGTTTAACAACACCCCTCCCAATTACATACCCCAAATACCGGGCTTCGTCTAGCCCGACGTGACATTTCTTGGGGTTCGCGGTTAGACCTGCCTCCCACAGGTTGTCAATCACAGCTTGTGCTTTCTGGAGATGAGTCTCCCAGTCCAAGCTGTAAATGACAATGTCGTCCAGATAGGCCGAAGCGTACTGCCTATGTGGCCTCCGGACTCGATCCATCAGTCTCTGGAAGGTCGCCGGTGCTCCGTGCAGTCCAAACGGCATATAAACATACTGAAATAGACCTTCCGGCGTAGCAAATGCCGTCTTTTCTCTGGCAGCCTCCGCCAGAGGGATCTGCCAATACCCCTTTGTTAGGTCTAGGGTCGTAATATATCGGGCTTTACCTAACCGATCTATTAACTCGTCGACCCGGGGCATAGGGTAGGCATCAAATTTTGAGACCGCATTCAGTTTCCTGAAGTCATTGCAGAACCGGATTGTGCCGTCCGGTTTAGGAATTAACACAATCGGGCTGGACCAAGCACTGTGCGATTCCTCAATGACACCTAACTCTAACATTGCCTTCACTTCTCGGGAAATGGCTTCACGGCGCGCTTCCGGAATTCTGTAGGGTTTCACGTGAACAGTGACACCAGGTTCCGTTACGATGTCATGTTTCATTAGCGTAGTCTGCCCGGGTTTTTCTGAGAAAAACTTTTGGTTGTGAAGTAAAAACTGCCTGACCTCAGTCTTTTGCCGCTCCGAGAGAGTCTCTGCAACCCATACCTCCGGTACGGTATGTGAGCAGACGGGACGGGCCAGCTCCGCTGACAAGGCAGACCGATCCTTCCAGGGCTTTATCAGATTTACATGATAAATCTGTTCAGGTTTCCGTTTACCTGCCTGGTATACTTTGTAATTTACTTCACCAACTCTTTCCTTGATCTCAAAGGGGCCCTGCCACTTTGCCAGGAACTTACTGTCCACCGTGGGGACCAGGATCAACACCCTATCTCCGGGTGCAAACGTACGGATCTTGGCGCCCCTATCATAGATTCTTTTTTGGGCTCCTTGGGCCTGTATCATGTGTTCTTTGACGATAGGCATAACAGCCGCAATATGCTCCTGCATTTGTGTGACGTGATCTATCACTGTTTTAAACGGAGTGACCTGACCCTCCCAGGTTTCTTTTGCAACGTCTAATAGTCCGCGAGGACGTCGGGCGTACAATAACTCGAAAGGCGAGAATCCCGTGGAAGACTGGGGTACTTCCCTGATGGCAAAAAGCAAATACAGAAGTAAATAGTCCCAGTTCTTCCCATCCTTGTCTATCACCTTTCTCAGCATCTGCTTCAGAGTTTTATTGAACCGTTCGACCAACCCGTCTGTTTGAGGGTGATACACGGATGTGCGTAACGGTTCGATTTGTAACAACCGGCAGAGCTCCTTCATTACCCTGGACATAAAGGGGGTCCCCTGGTCGGTGAGTATCTGTTTCGGTATACCGACCCAACTAAACACATGCACCAGTTCCTTGGCAATCGTCTTGGTGGCCGTGTTACGCAAAGGGATGGCCTCTGGGTAACGAGTGGCATAATCCAAGATGACCAGGATATGTTGGTGTCCACGTGCAGACCGTGGAAGGGGCCCAACTAAATCCATCCCAATCCTCTCAAACGGGACTTCAATAATAGGTAGGGGTACCAAAGGACTACAGAACCGGGGCTTAGGTGCAGAGGCTTGGCAGTCAGGACAAGACTCACAATATACACGAATATCGTGATGCATGCCTGGCCAAACAAAACAGTGTAATATCCTTTTGGTGGTTTTCTGGACTCCCAGGTGACCTCCCATCACATGTCCGTGGGCCAGGTCCAGCACCTGCCGCCGGTAGGGTTTTGGCACGACTAATAGTTGCACCGTATCTTCCCCCTTTTTCTCTATCTGATAGAGTAAATCATTCTCCAGAACCATGTAAGGATATGCCAGCCTAGAGCCAGGTTCTACGGGTACCCCATTTATCACTTTTACATTTGTCCTAGCCTGAGAAAGGGTAGGATCCTTCATTTGCTCGCTTTGAAAGTCATCTTTCTGAACTTCTAAATACGGCAAACGGGGAGGTGGACGGCTGTCGGCCTCCTCCTCTTCCCCGGTCTCCTCCGTATCACCCGCCATGATTGAAAACGGGAACTGCAGGTCATTTCCCCCAGACTCTTCCCCAGAGTCTTCCGGGGAGACCTCTTCCAGGGGTTCGGGACCCACACGCGCCCTGGGAGAAGAATCATGTACACTATTACCCTGGGGTATCAACTGATTCTCCCACAATTGCCAGAAGTGGGGAAAATCCCGGCCCAGGATAACATCATGCAATAACGCCGGGACGAGTCCCACTTTATGTTGCACAGACCCATAGGAAGTAGTAATGCATATGACCGTGGTGAGGTACGAACAGGTGTCTCCATGCACACACGTTACAGAAAATTTATCTGATAGTCCAGTCGGGGCTGACACCAGACTGGCCTTCACCAGAGTCACCACACTTCCCGAGTCTAACAATGCCACCACATTTTTGCCATCAACAGTTAAATCACACAAGTGTTTTTCCACATCCTTTTGACCGGCATTCACACTCACTACCCGTGCAACCATAGACATGCGGTTTTTAGAGTCTGTGACGTCGCACTGCATGGGTTCAGTAGTGACCGGACAGTTCGCAGCAATATGTCCCATCTCTTGGCAGCGGAAACACCTAACGGGCCCCTTGCTTAGACCATAGTTCGTTACTCTCGGCCTCGCAGTGCGGGCAGTCCCGTTTTCCTCCCCCACTGTCTTAGGGATTTTTCCATCTCCCCTACTCCCTGGAACAGTCTTACCGGTTCCACGTGGAGACTATGAAGAACGAGGTGGGGTAGCGTCGTCTCGGAGTCCTTCCGCCACGGAGTAACGTTCAACCAGATCCACCAGTTGATCTGCCGTCGTAGGATTTCCATGGCTTACCCACTTCCTCAGGGCTGGCGGTAGAGCTCTCAGGTACTTGTCCATGACGACTCTCTGGATTATCTCTGGCGCTGTCAACACCTCGGGTTGTAGCCACTTCTTCGTCACGTGGATCAGGTCGAACATCTGGGACCGCAGTGGTTTATCCGGCTGATAAGTCCATTGATGCACTCTCTGTGCACGGACAGCGGACGTCACTCCCAGCCGGGCCAAGATCTCGGATTTCAATTTGTCAAAGTCCTGCGCAGCTTCAGGTTCCAAGTCATAATACGCCTTTTGGGCCTCACCGGAAAGAAACGTGGCAATCAGGCCGGCCCATCGTGCCTTCGGCCATTTTTCTCACACCGCCGTCCGTTCAAACGTGGTCAGGTATGCCTCGACGTCATCTTCGGTCATCATCTTCTGCCAGTACCGACTCACGTGAATCACTCTCGACTCGGCTTCCAGATTAACCTCCTGTAGGCTTGCCAGTCGCTGCGCCACCTGCTGGAGAAGCGAACGATCGGTAGCTGTCATGTCCACCAACTCCTTCAGCTGGGCCATCATCACCCGATTAGCTTCTTGCTGGACGGCGGTGGACTGTACCAGCGCTTTCACCACGTCCTCCATGCTCATGCTTGCAACGTGATGCCCGCATTCTCCACCACAATGTGATAAAACACTCCGGGATCGGCTTTGCTGGGGTCAAAGGTCACGTGCGTTCCGCATGAAACTCAGGCGCAGAGCTGGGATTCGGGTGTAACTGACCCTGGGTCAGGTTTATTAATAGTGAAAGCAATGCAAAAGGAAATAAAACATAAAACAAATCCTTGCCTGTCCGGCACTAACTAAACAATGGACAACCTAACTACCAACTGGCGGGCTTCTCCCGTCCAGCCAAACCACAGTTGCAGTGGGCACTGCTTTCACTCACGTGTGTGCCTCTCACACAGACAAGCTCTCTGTGTTCCCAGGCTGAGACACTCACACAACTACCTGGCATCCTTTTATATCCACCTCCCATTATCCATTAGTAAGCAGGTGCGATACTGACCAGACTAGGCCACATAGGAAAGGAATCTGGGCGAGATATACCTGCCCTCATCCACTATTCCCACATGATTCTCACAGTGGTTTGCATACCCCTGTTCCTAACCCACTTTGACTGATTGACCTACACTAGGTAATGGTTCACCCATCTGCATAGGACATACCAAATATTTGTTCCTTATTTCTTATTATCACGTGTGGGTAGGTTCATTAAACGATGTTCGTACTTATTCAGGATATGTTTTGCATAGTTCAGTAGGGGTGTAATATGTAAGAAAAGAGAATTTAGAGAGAAAAGAAAGAAGACATAAGAAATTTCAGAATAGAACTTTTAGGAGTAGTAAGGAGGGGAAGGGAGAGAAAAAAGGAGGGGGGGCAAGGGATCAGCGGTCCCCAAATCCCGAAGCAAACCCTAAGAAGCCACCTCAACCAACTGCGATAACCCAGCTGTTTCTTTAAACAAGATCCAGGGACGCCAGACGAGTACCATCCCCCTCCAACTCAGCCATCAGCTCCTCCATTCGAAAGATATCTGCAAGTTCCGCCACCCATTCCACCATAGTTGGCAGTGTTGCCACTCTCCAGTGGCATGGAATTACCATATGTGCTGCGGTAATACAAAAGCTTAGAAGGCTCCGTTTTTGAGCTGATATAGAACCTGGAAGGATCGAGAGGATAGCAACCTGCGGAGAAGGGGGCACGACATCTCCAGTAATTTTTTGATACGCCAAGAACACTTTCTTCCAGAAGGGTAGGATCATAGCGCACTGCCACCATATATGGTACAGTGTGCCCCTCTCAGTTCCACATCGCCAACAGGTGTCTTCCACTGTCGGAAAAATAGACTTTAATCTAATGGGGGACATATACCATCTGGTCAGTGTCTTAAAATTTTTCTCCTGTGCGCTCCCAGCCGGGGACATTTTAAATGTAAATAGGTAGGCCTTACTGAGATCCTCTTCCGAGAATTTACATCCCATCTCCTCCTCCCATGCCCGAACATAACTTGGAGTCACCTCCGAGTTCTCAACTCGGAGCTCCTTATATAAACGAGAGATCAAGTGAGAAGGAGGGTCTTGTTGCTGCAATAAGTTTTCCAATCCTGTCATAGGAGGGCAGGAATCACAGTTCGCCATATGTCTCTGGATAAACGACCTCAGCTGATTATATTCCATCCGTGAGAGCTCCTCATTGGGAGACTGTTCGCGGAGAGTCCCCAAGCTTGGAATGTTTCCTCCTACCAGTATCTGTCCCATACGTAAGTCTGAGCTAATATGCCAGCCTAGAAAACTATTTCTGTACCGCCCTGGGGGGAAGTCCGGGTTACCGAAGAGTGGTGTCAACGGATTCAGGGCACTAATCAATTTTTTCTTAATCTTTATACGATTCCAAAGTCGTAATGTCTCTTGTGTCAAAAATCCAGTCGAACCCACAGAACCGCCCGTAGTAGGATCACAATATCGGATCCAAGGCAGGTGTCTCAAGGGAACACCAAAGGATGTCTGTTCAAGTTGCAGCCATTGTTTAGAGCTATAGCTATACTGCCAGTCAAACAGTCATATCAGTATGGAAGCCCTATGGTAGAGTTCTAAGTCAGGGAGTCCTGCCCCACCTCTGGACTTTGGATTTGTCAAGCTGGTGTATTTTAAACGAGGCCTAGACGCCTGCCAAATAAAGCGAATCAGCGCGGACCTAATAGTTTGGAAGAATGTCCTTGGCGGTATGATCGGGATCGCCTGAAATAAATATAAAAATCTAGGAAGAACATCCATCTTAAAGGAATTCATCCTACCAAACCATGAGATGTTCTTTCTTCCATATTCTCTTAATCGTTTCAATGTCGAGTCCAGAAGGGGCAAGTAGTTAAGTTTATATAGGTCGGTCATGTCGGTAGGGATTTGTACGCCCAGATATTGAATAGCTCCGTTTTTCCACCGAAAGGGGAAATTCTCCATTATTCTCGTAAGTTCTGTTTGTCCCAAGGATATATTAAGAGCTTCAGTTTTCTGAAAATTAATTTTAAAATTACTGACTGCACAGTATCTTTTAAACTCCTCCATCAACGACGGGAGGGAAATGTGCGGCTGAGTTACGTATAATAGGAGGTCATCTGCATAAAGAGAGATCTTATAATGAACCCGGTCTACCCACAGGCCGTGCACATTGGGGTTCTTCCTAATTGCCATCGCTAAATGTTCCATAACCACTGTATATAGAAAGAGCGAGAGAGGGCACCCCTGTCGTGTACCGTTTCCGATAGCTATAGGGTCTGGCAAAGCGTCATTGATCCTAATTCTCGCCGAGGGGTTGGAATACAGGGCCGCGATCTTTTGTATAAAGCGATTCCCCAGGCCCATCTGTCGTAAGGCCGAAAACATGAATCCCCAACTTACACGGTCAAAGGCTTTCTCCGCGTCAATCGACAACAGTACCATTGGCTTATGTTCTGACTTCGCATGCGCAGTCAGAATGAGGGTCTTGTTTATCCCGTCTCTCGCCTCCCTTCCCCACACAAACCCCACCTGGTCCGAGTGCACAACCAAAGGCAGAAGAGGAGCCAACAGGTTCGCCAAGATTTTTGCGTAAAGTTTTACGTCTACATTAATGAGTGATATCGGACGGTAGTCGGTCACCACCGTAGGATCTTTTCCCGGTTTCGGGATCACCGCAATAAAAGCCTCCAAGGATTGTGGTACAAAGGAAACATCGCCTGTAATGGAGTTAAAAACGTGTGTCATAATAGGACTAAGTTGCTCTCGAAATATCTTATAAAAATGAGGGGAAAAACCGTCTGGTCCCGGGCTCTTGCCCGCCGGGGTATTCCGAATAGCCTCATCAATCTCTTCCGTTGGGAAGTCAGTTTCTAGTGGCTCTGTCAGGTCTGTATTTAGTATCGGGAGGGTGGTTTCATTTACATAGGGCTCAATTTGTGGTTGGGGGTCTACAGGCGATCGAGAGGGGTCTCCCTCGTTTATATTGTATAATGATTGGTAATAGCGCCGCATGATGTCTAAAATTTCGGTTGGGCTTGACGTCGCTTGACCGCGTTGCTTCTGAAGAGATGGTATGTATGTAGTCTGACCGCGCGGATGTAGAAATCTAGCCAGCAGACGTCCACATTTATTAGCTTGACCGTATAACAGGCTTTTAAACCAGTTTCTATAAATACAGGACTTTTCGTTTAACAGGGACTTCAGGTCATCTCTACATTTGATCAGGGCAATCTGTGTCTCTGCTCTTAATTCATTCTTATGAGTTGTTTCCAAACGTAATATTTTTTCGGTAAGATCCCTAATTTGCTTACTTTTTATGTGCTTCAGATGGGAACCGTGCTTAATAAATATCCCTCTAAGGACACATTTAAGAGTTTCCCATTTGGTTGGCATGGCGGTGTCATCATGTGCGTGGTCTTGTATGAATGTCGATATGGTGGTTTTGACGTCAGCTACACAGGTGGGGTCTTTGAGAAGATTATCGTTCAGTCTCCACGTCCACTGTCGCCTCCCTGAATCAGGGGGGCTAATGTCCAGAAAGACTGGTGCATGATCCGACCATAAGAAGCTTCAGATAGACGGTTTCGGGTTCCAAGCCAACGCGCAGTGGCTGAGAAGAAAAATGTCTATTCTGCTGTACGAGTTATGTGGCGTGGAGAAGAACGTATAATCTTTCACATTGGGGTTAAGAAGCCGCCAAACATCGGTGAGGTGCAGGTCATGAAGGTCTCTCTTCAGAGAGGCCATTTGTCTAAGAGAAAGGTAAGACCTGTCCGCTGTTGAGTCCAATGTCGGGTTAAGAGTCATATTAAAATCTCCCCCTAAAATAACAACCCCTTCAGCGAAGTCAGCCACAGTCTTCAAAAAGGACCTGACAGCTCAAATTTGATCCCCGGCCGGGAGCGTACCAACCCGCTATAGTGTAGGTTGTTGAAAAAATCTGGATCTTCAAGATCACATATCTTCCCTCTGTGTCAATCAGTGTGTCTAGTATAGTATGTTGGAGGGACTTGTGGAGTGATATGGAAACACCTCTGGATCGTGAGTCCGGGTTGGCGCTGTGGAACCAAGACGTGTAGTATCGATTGGGTATATTAGGAATATGTCCAATCTTAAAGTGTGTCTCTTGTACTATCAATACATTTACTTTTTTCTTATGCATACCATACAGAATATTTGACTGTTTCTGTGGTGTATTAAAGCCCCTGACATATAAGGAGCCCAATACAATCTTTTGTGTGACAGTCTTACCCGGCATCGCGTTTGCAATCTAGGTTCGAGATAGTAGGCCTTCTCCAACCGGATGAGTCCGCTCCGGGATTCAACGACCACTGTAGGAGGGGGGGGAGGGAAAAGCTGGTTGGGAAGGCTAGGGTGAACACAGAAAGTAACAAAGACAGAAGTTAGAAAGAACAAAGGTAACAATACGGGTGTGTACACCCAAAACAACGTAGGACCGGTTGGAGGTATACACTAATTACTGTCTGCCTCACTGGCAAGCAGCGCCTCCGAGGGGGGGTAAGTGTACGGCGGGAAAAGAAAAGGAGATCTGTCCCCCCTGGTCACCAACCCCATAATGAAATAACATTCTCTGGCCCTTGAACAAGGATATCAACCCCTTAAGGTTATAGGTATCATTGTCAATGAACCCTTGAAATTGGGACACGTCATGTTTCGTATTCAGGTCCAACAACATTAAGGGCCATGTAACCAACATATCTAGAGAGCCCTAAACTACTATAAATCTTTTTTCCACTGAGTAGGCCCAATGCTCGGCAAGGCCTTCACATATCAATAAGTGCTCAACATGCAAATACATCCATCCAAGAGTAAATCAGAGGAGCATGGGGTGGGGGGGAGAAGAAAGAAGAAAGGAGGGAAAAGGCAGAAGAGCAAACACCATTCAATCACGTAATCTGAGTTAACCCTCTCCTCTGCGTGTCCAATGAGGTCAATCCCCACCTTCACCTCCCACCCACCCCTCCAAAGATCCTCCCCCGAGTCTTCAGGCTTCGCCGTCAGTTATTATCTCCTTCCTCCTCCGGAAGCACCTGTCCACGTCCGTGGGGCTGCCCTCCGGGTCTGCGCTGTTGTTGAGGAAATTGCCTCCCTCGAACCTCATCCCTTCTGTAGAAGAATGGTAGAGGTGGCCAATCATGGATGTCCACCAAATGTAGGTCCAGGGCGGCCGAAAAAGCTGGAATTCTGCTGGGGTGACTCAGACGATGTACTCTGCCTCTCCTCTGCACCCGGAGGCAGAACGGGAATCCCCAAGTATAAGATAGATCTTGTTGCCGCAGCTCCTCTAAAAGAGGGCGAAGGGCCCTACGTCTCTGCAGTGTCCATCTGGAGAGGTTTGGTAGGAGCTGTATGTGGGTATCCAGGTGTTTGATGGGTCCTGCTCTCCTGGCCGCTCCCATGACTGCGTCCTTAAGTTGGTTTTTATGGACCCAGCATATCACATCTCTTGGTGGGTCTTGTTCTCCAGGACGTGGGCCCAGAGCCCTGCGCGCGATCTAACTCCAGTGGGGTGTCTTGGGGTCTATTCAAGACCGAGTTGAAGATGCTTCTTAAAGTGGCATTCAGCTCCTGAGGAGGGATAGATTCGGGTAGACCCCGTATTCGTATATTATTCCTGCGACCCCTGTTTTCAGAGTCATCCAGCATCTCCGCCAGGGTCTGTAACTGCCTAGCTTGGGTAGCCGTGACGGCCTCTTGAGCCTCTATTCTTGCACTCAGGGAGGTCAGAAGCTGGTCGTGGGATTCAACCTTCTCTCCACATTGTTGGATGTCATCCTTAAGTATGGACAGTTCCGCTTTATAAGAAGATTCCAAGCGAGCAATATATTGTTCCATATCTTGTTTCGTTGGTATGTCCTTTATCTTACTGTATAATAATGCTAAATCAACTCCTGCGTGTGCCTCAGGTAGTCCCACTGGGGTGGGGGTCACCGGTCCACCTTGTGGTGCTGTAGACGTGGTTGATTGAGTGGTAGGTGGGGGAGTTGTGCCATGCAATAGGTTTTCCTGAGGGGTGCTTCATATGGGGGAGTCAAGCTGCCCTCTCATCTTGGGGTCTGTTTCTCCCTGAGATATATCGTCCCTCTTAGTGGCACTGTCACTGTCTGGGGGATTAGTGCTATTTCCTTGGGGCTGTGGTGCTGGGTGTTTCAGGGTGGCACTTCTCAGGACCGCGCTGGTTGTTGCGCTGCTGTGTTTCTTCTGCCCGGCTGCGGGGTCTCCCTGCAAGCCGCATGGTGCCAGGGGCCTAGCGGTGCTTCCGCCTCTGTGGGGGGCCCGCTCCGTTCCCTCCACAGCCGCCACCCTCTCCCCGCTGGATCCTGGGGAGATCTCTTCGTCCACCTCTCTCCCTCCACATCGCTCCCCCACCTCCGGTACCTTGTTACCCGCCGACGGCGGGGTTGATTGTCTCCTGTGCGCCGCTTCCATCATGGCGCCTGCACCTGCCGCCTTCCTCCTCCCCGCTCCTGTGAAGTAGCGGGAAATAGTAGTATGGGGGACCTTTTCTGATGCCGCGGAGCCTGCAGGCGCACTCCCTCGGCTTCTCCTCGTGGACATTGGGGTTTTGGACATCGGGGTAAGTCGCTTGTTGGGCTGGTTCCCAGTATAGGAGCGGGAGCTCTCCAGGCTGCGTCCTCACTCCTCGCCCGCCATGCCACGCCCCTCGTCCATGGATTTTATCACCGATCTCCCACCCTCTAATGGCAAAACCGTGATCTGGGTAGTTGTGGATAGGTTCAGAAAACAAGCACATTTTGTACCCTTAACGTGCCTTCCTAATGCTGAGACTCTATATAAGCTATTCATTGAGCATGTGATTCGGTTGCATGGTGTGCTTGTCAGTGTGGTGTCTGATAGAGGGGTGCAATTCGTGGCAAAATTCTGGAGAGCTTTTTGTAAAAGGCTAGGCATCAGTCTGACCTTTTCATCAGCCTACCATCCCGAGACCAATGGTCTGACTGAAAGGACCAATCGGTCTTTGGAGCAGATCCTGCGGTGTCTTGTCACATCCAGACAGGATGATTGGTGCTCTGTGATACCTATAGCGGAATTCGCCTTCAATAATCGTGTCAATCAGTCTACCGGTACTTCTCCTTTCTTCTGCAACTATGTATTTCACCCTCATTTTGGTGAATTCTCCAGACTAGATTCGGAGTGTCCAGGGGCTGATTCGGCCTTTTTGCGGTTGGAGGAGGTTTGGAGGGAGGTTCAGAGAAACATTGGGGAGGCTCAGGGCAAATATAAATTTTTTGCGGATAAACGACGCTCGGTGGGGCCGACTTATCAGGTGGGGGATAAGGTATGGTTATCCACCAAAAACATAAGGCTGAGAATTTCCTCTGCTAAGTTGGGTCCCAAGTTTATTGGTCCGTATGAGATTTTAGAGGTGATTAATCCTGTGGCCTTTCACCTGCGTTTGCCTCCGTCATTACGGATTCCTAATGTGTTCCATAAAGCGCTTCTGAAGCCATCGGCGCCTTCCTCTGATGAGTCTCCCTCGCACCCGCCGCCTGTTATGATAGATGGTCAGACCGAGTACGAGGTGGAACAGGTGGTGGATTCTCGTATGCTCCGTCGCTCACTTAAGTACTTGGTCCATTGGGAAGGATACGGTCCTGAGGATCGGTCATGGGTGCCGGCGCGTTCGGTCCATGCGGATCGGTTTGTCCGGGCCTTTCACGCTCGTCATCCAGGGAAGCCTGGGGGTCCAGTGGCCCCCCATTGAGAGGGGCGTGCTGTCATGGTCCAGTCCGGAAAGTATTTTCTGCTGTCTTCACTCCGGACTGGTCATGCGGGAGTTAATCTCCTCAGCCTCCTAGCTGGGCTATTTCAGTCTCTCACAGCCTGCTGACCAGTGTTAGTGATAGCTCAAGCTTCCAGTTCAGAGCGTCTGACCCTTGTACCTTGGTGATCCTCCTGCCTTTGACTGATATTCACATGTATGACCCGGACTGATTTCTGACCCCGTCTCTTGGTATTCGTCTCTGCTGTTACGTTCCCTCTCTGGCAACTGACTCCCCGGCTTGTACCCCGACCACGTATTTCATCTCACGTTTTGGACCCCGTGCTCATGTTCTGGCTTTCTGACTCTCGGCTTGGTATTTTGACTACGTGTATTACTGCTCCTTCTGGTACGTCTGCTCCTGCTAGTTTCTGATTCGGTTCATCTGACTATTCTCTCTCGTTACCTGTGGCACCTGTGCTGTTGCTCAGGGTTGCTGCTCTTAGTGTGTAACCTCTCTTCCCTCACCAGCTCCCCCTGGTGGAGGTTTCACTACAGGGCATTTTTGCAGGTGCACGTGCTGCCCCTTTAAGAGCAGGGGAGCATGCTCACACTAGGCACTCCACCAGAAGACAGTGCAGTGAGCACAGGGGAAGGATAAGCATGAGAATGCTGCTGTGGCCAGGGAGGTGAGAATGTTGGTGTACCCGCATGGAGACAGCAAGGGACGAAACAGCAAACCTATTTTGGATCCCCAAAATTTGTTTTTATGCTCCTAGTTGGGAAGCCATAATTTCTTCACTTTCAAAACAGCACACCTGTTTTTGCTCATTAAAGTGATAATATTTGGATGACTTGTGAAAAAGCTATCACGTTTTCATTTATCAAACAATGGTCATTTTTTCACCACAACTTCTTTGTTTGCACCACCTGTGTATAAAACACCTGTAAAGCAGGCATCTGATATGAAAAGGGAATACTTTTTGGACCATTTTTACAATTTAAGTAGCCTAAAAAGTTTGTTTTAGCACATTGTGTTGTTAAATAGACTGTTGTTTACCACTAGATAAAATCCATTTTCCTAAAGCTTAAGGTCTTATTCAGCTGTCCATGTTGCACGTATGTGTTCTATTCATAATTTTCATGGATAAAATATGTACCTATTATAATCTATAGGGCTCTGCACATGTTCATGAGTTGTCACAGACAGTGTGTCAGGGCAAAAGTCAAGGACACATGTCCGTATTTTTTTCAGCATTACAGATGAAACCTACCAACATAAGCCTATGGGTCCATAAAAAACATAAAATACATGGATAGCATTTTTTAAGTACTTTGCAATGAACTTTATCTGAAATTATTCTATTGATCTTTGTTATAAATTTCCTATGGTGAGTTTAGTCTGTTAGCAGATGACAGTGATTTTTTGGGGCTTGCATATCTTATATGTTAAAAATGTCTCCATGCATTGACATGGAGCAACTAATTACCCTAGCACAGTGATGGCGAACCTTTCTGATACAGAGTGCCCAAACTGCAACCTAAAACCCAATTATTTATGACGAAGTGCCAACACGTGCCAAATGCCCCATCATGATCCCCTTCTTGTAGTAATATGCCCCATCATGATCCCCTTCATGCAGAAATATGCCCCATCATAATCCCCTTCATGCAGAAATATGCCCTATCATGATCCCATTCATGTAGAAATTTGCCCCATCATGATCCCCTTCATGCAGAAATATGCCCCATCATGATCCCTTTCATGTAGAAATATGCCCCATCATGATCCCCTTCATGCAGAAATATTCCCCATCATGATCCCCATCATATAGAAATGTCCCATCATGATCCCCTTCATGTAGAAATGTCCCATCATTATCCCCTTCATGTAGAAATATGCCCTATCATGATCCCCTTCATGTAGAAATTGCCCATTCCATCACCTCCATCATTTCCTCCTCCCCATCACCCCATCATTGCCCTCTCCCCATCATTCCCATCATTGCCTTCTCCCCATCACTGGCCCTCGCCCCATCATGCCCATCATTCCCCTCTCCCCATCACTCCCGTCATTCCCCTCTCCCCATCACTCCCATGATTGGCTCTCTCCCCATCATTTCCCTCTCCCCATCACTCCCATCATTAGCCCTCTCCCCATCACTCCCATCATTCCCCTCTCCCCATCACTCCCATCACTGGCCTCTCCCCATCACTCCCATCATTGTCCCTCTCCCCATCACTTCCATCATTGGCCCTCTCCCCATCACTTCCATCATTGGCCCTCTCCCCATCACAGCCATCATTGGCCCTCTCCCCATCACTCCCATCATTGGCCCTCTCCCCATCACAGCCATCATTGGCCTTCTCCCCATCACTCCCATCATTCCCCTCTCCCCATCACTCCCATCATTAATGAAGTGCCAACATGGGCCAAATGTCCCATCATGATCCCCTTCTTGTAGTAATATGCCCCATCATGATCCCCTTCATGCAGAAATATGCCCCATCATGATCCCCTTCATGCAGAAATATGCCCCATCATAATCCCCTTCATGCAGAAATATGCCCTATCATGATCCCATTCATGTAGAAATTTGCCCCATCATGATCCCCTTCATGCAGAAATATGCGCCATCATGATCCCTTTCATGTAGAAATATGCCCCATCATGATCCCCTTCATGAAGAAATATTCCCCATCATGATCCCCATCATATAGAAATGTCCCATCATGATCCCCTTCACGTAGAAATGTCCCATCATGATCCCCTTCATGTAGAAATATGCCCCATCATGATCCCCTTCATGTAGAAATATGCCCCATCATGATCCCCTTCATGTAGAAATATGCCCTATCATGATCCCCTTCATGTAGAAATTGCCCATTCCATCACCTCCATCATTTCCTCCTCCCCATCACCCCATCATTGCCCTCTCCCCATCATTCCCATCATTGCCTTCTCCCCATCACTGGCCCTCGCCCCATCATTCCCCTCTCCCCATCACTCCCATCATTCCCCTCTCCCCATCACTCCCATCATTGGCCCTCTCCCCATCATTTCCCTCTCCCAATCACTCCCATCATTAGCCCTCTCCCCATCACTCCCATCATTCCCCTCTCCCCATCACTCCCATCACTGGCCTCTCCCCATCACTCCCATCATTGGCCCTCTCCCCATCACAGCCATCATTGGCCCTCTCCTCATCACTCACATCATTGGCCCTCTCCCCATCACAGCCATCATTGGCCCTCTCCCCATCACTCCCATCATTGGCCCTCTCCCCATCACAGCCATCATTGGCCTTCTCCCCATCACTCCCATCATTCCCCTCTCCCCATCACTCCCATCATTAACGAAGTGCCAACACGTGCCAAATGCCCCATCATGATCCCCTTCTTGTAGTAATATGCCCCATCATGATCCCCTTCATGCAGAAATATGCCCCATCATGATCCTCTTCATGCAGAAATATTCCCCATCATAATCCCCTTCATGCAGAAATATGCCCTATCATGATCCCATTCATGTAGAAATTTGCCCCATCATGATCCCCTTCATGCAGAAATATGCCCCATCATGATCCCTTTCATGTAGAAATATGCCCCATCATGATCCCCTTCATGCAGAAATATTCCCCATCATGATCCCCATCATATAGAAATGTCCCATCATGATCCCTTTCATGTAGAAATGTCCCATCATGATCCCCTTCATGTAGAAATATGCCCCATCATGATCCCCTTCATGTAGAATTATGCCCTATCATGTTCCCCTTCATGTAGAAATATGCCCCATCATGATCCCCTTCATGTAGAAATATGCCCCATCATGATCCCCTTCATGTAGAAATTGCCCATTCCATCACCTCCATCATTTCCTCCTCCCCATCACCCCATCATTGCCCTCTCCCCATCACTCCCATCATTAGCCCTCTCCCCATCATTCCCCTCTCTCCATCATTCTCATCATTCTGCTCTCCCCATCACTCCCCTCTCCCCATCACTCCCATCATTGGACCTCTCCCCATCATTTCCCTTTCCCCATCACTCCCATCATTAGCCCTCTCCCCATCACTCCCATCATTCCCCTCTCCCCATCACTCCCATCATTGGCCTCTCCTCATCACTCCCATCATTGGCCCTCTCCCCGTCACAGCCATCATTGGCCCTCTCCCCATCGCTCCCATCATTGGCCCTCTCCCCATCGCAGCCATCATTGGCCTTCTCCCCATCACTCCCATCATTCCCCTCTCCCCATCACTCTCATCATTGGCCCTCTCTCTCACACACAGATACACACACCAGCAGCCACACACACCAATGGCCACACACACACACCAGCGGCCACACACACCAGCAGCCACACACACACACCAGGGGCCACACACACATCACACACACCAGCGGCCACACACACACACACCAACAGCCTCACACACACCACACAAACACACCAGCGGCCACACACACACACACCAGCGGCCACACAGACACCACACACACACACACCAGTGGCCACACACACACACATCAGCGGCCACACACATACCACACACACACCAGCGGCCACACACACGTACACACACACACCAGCAGCCACACACACACACCAGGGGCCACACACACATCACACACACCAGCGGCCACACACACACACACCAACAGCCTCACACACACCACACAAACACACCAGCGGCCACACACACACACACCAGCGGCCACACAGACACCACACACACACACACCAGTGGCCACACACACACACATCAGCGGCCACACACATACCACACACACACCAGCGGCCACACACACGTATACACACACACACCAGTGGCCACATAAACATACACACATACACCAGTGGCCACACACACACACCAGCGGCCACACTCACCTCTCCGCGCGCTGGCAGCTCTCAATTCCTCACACACATTGAGAGACGCGGCTGGATGACATCATCACTCAGCTTCGCGACCGCGCCGCTCAATATGTGAGAGGAAGGAGGAAGCTGCAACTCCGGAGCAGTGAGGCGAGGCCGTTTGCCAGCTGAGAGAGTTCTGCGTGCCCTCTCTGGCACGTGTGCCATCACTGCCCTAGCATCATGAACGATAGAACTCCTGTGTGGAGGAATATCATGAGGGAATTTGATTGAAAGTTCTTGGTTGTCAGTTAAGCAAGTTTTTCACCCCAGGCATCAAAGTACTTTGTTTTCACCTACAAAGCCAAACATGGTTGTTCCTTTGAACTGTGACAATTGTTTGGTTTTAAAGATCATTTGCAAACTTTTTTTTTGTTTGATTTTTTTGGCCCAAATCATTGTCCATGAATACTAGAATTTATCTTCATCACTAAATGCACATGGGCATATATGGATAATAGTCTTACAAAACTTAAGATAAAAACAAATGAGCAAATACCCTCCAGTAAAAACTGCAAATAACAATAGTGCATGAAAATAACATAGGGTACTTGGTTAACATAATTTTTATCAAAACAATGTAAAAGCCATCCTACTGTGTCAAGGTGACTCTATTTGGGATGGTCCTATCCTCTAGTATTAAAACCTTACCATATATCAAATGATGTAAATGTGAATGAGGACCCAGCAGGACCGAAACCCCTACTAATGGGCATCAATCCATGGGGGGACTATATAATCGTAATGCTCAAAGAAAAGGGAGGCCATGCCCTTATTACACAGTGTCCAAAAAAAACAGAAACAAAAACCTAAAGAGATGAACTTGAATATAAGTTGGTATGCAATGTGGTGTAGTAACCACTGTGTCCGCTAGGGGGTGCTGTGTGGATGTCCCAGGAGAAAGGATGAATTGCAGAATACTGAATGGCCATTATGTATCTCAAAGTGGGTGGCTTTGAGATGGAGACTTATGTGTTGATGAGCAGTGATACTGCTGAGGTGCTTCTTTAATGTGACAGGGAGAAGTCTCCAGGTAACTAGGGAGATGAGTGGGCCAGTTACCTACAAACCCACCCAGGGGGTGTGTTTAAAGAACACTGTTGTAAAGAGT
Organism: Dendrobates tinctorius; assembly: GCF_039654945.1. Taxonomy (NCBI): domain Eukaryota; kingdom Metazoa; phylum Chordata; class Amphibia; order Anura; family Dendrobatidae; genus Dendrobates; species Dendrobates tinctorius. Next base: position 5,728,751 of record NW_027361793.1, read on the forward strand.
GTGAGTGGTTGAAGGACCTGTGATGAGGTCATAGTCATGTGATCCGATGGGCGTGGCTATGCACCATATAATGTGGCCAGGGTAGGTCACATGGGGTGAATGCTGGGACCCGATTGGTCCAGTGTGGAAGGTCCCGCTGAGATGGAGCTTCCTGGCTAACAGCCTGTGAAGTGGCTGTGGTGAATGGCTGCACGTGACTGAGAGTTCCCAGGGGAGGGAATGAACGTCTGCAGTAAGCTGATGCAGCCATGAGGAAACCCGGACGTGGGTGAGATAAGTGAGGCTAAGAGAGCCTGTATGCTGGACATTGTACAACCTGTGTGAACACAGGGTTTACAGAGTGAAACTCTGCCATGGACACTCTGCTGTTTATATGAAGTTTTGTTGCTGCTGTGGGTTTATGATGTTGAATAAACCGCATGAACTGTTATGATTTGATGGAAAATCTGTGCCGGATCTGATTTTGTGGCTGCTGAGCGAGTATCCCCTACCCGAATAGCAGCGCTACCTCACAGCAAGCAATGTGTAGTTGCAGGTTCACATTAGCCACTAAACAGACAAAACTTGCGATAAAAACAAAATGAGCAAATACCCTGTAATAAATAAATAAATCACAGTAGTGCATGAAAAGTGGTCAGGTAAGAGTTGCCAAATAAAAAAACATCTAATGAAGCCAGACTAGTTCTGGATAAGCATTTTTTAGACCTTTGGACGGATAAAACTAATATCAACCTGTACCAGAATGATGGGAAGAAGAAACTATATAGAATGCTTGGAGTGGCTCATTCTCTAAAGCACACCACATACTCTGTAAAACATGGTAGAGTGTGATGGCATGACTATGCACTGGGTCACCAGTGTCTATTGATGAAGTGACTGAAGACATAAGCAGCTGAAAGAATTTTAAAGTGTACAGAGCTATGCTTTCTTCTCAGATTCAACCAAATGCAGCAAGGTTGATTGGACGGCGCATCACAGTACAGAAGGACGATGACCCAAAACATATTGTGAAAGCTTCCCAGGAGTTTTTTTACAGCAAAGAAGTGGAATACTCTGCAATGGTCGAGTCAATCACCAGATTTCAGATAGTAGTATGACCGTCACAAGGGAGCGCCAGCCGTGCGTAGTTAGGGGAACAATGCAGCTCCAGCAGGGTGCCTCTAGAGAGGAGGTTAATTGCAATTCTGGAAAATAACCCAGTCAAAAGGAGCGCAGAGCAGGGAGATGGTGGATTCAAAATCTTCTTTTTATTAATGCATAGTCCACAACGTTTTTCAACAGAGTCATCTGTCTTCCTCAGGTAGCAGTACACTGATAACATAGGGGGCAGGTATTTAAAGGGGCTGTAGCCAATAGGAAGCGATAGGTGATTATTACGTCATGACAATTTAAAAACATAGTAAAAACAATTTTATAGAATATAAAATTACATAACAGATAAAATGAGCAATCACAATATTACTAAAAACATTAAAAAATATTAAAAAATAAACTAAAAAGCTTCATAACGGGGCGTAGTAACAAATTGAATGTCAATAAGGCTTCTCAATTGTGAGATTTAACCCCTCTGGTGCCAATGTCCCTAATTTGAAAATCCAAAAACTTTCCCTCGTGATTAAATTCTCATAGCGGCTTGTCACGTTATCTTTGATATGCTCTATAATTGTGAGCTTCAACGAACCTGGATTCTTATTATGTGCAAGCAGGAAATGTTTAGATAAACTGTGCAGCAAGTACCCGTTTTTGATGTTTTGACGGTGTTTATTCAGTCTGTTGTGCATAAACTGAATAGTCCTGCTCACGTATTGCAGCCCACAGTCACATTCAATTAAATAAATAACATATTTTGACTGGCAGGTAACGTGGCAATTAATTTTAAAAATTATACCAGTAGTGCAAGATTTAAAATGTTGCACGCCATTCAAAATGGATGTGCAACAAAGGCACTTAGGAGTTCTGCAAGCAAAACACCCTGGGTTATGTGAACCTTGTGTGGTTGGTAGAGGTGAATGTCTGACGGATGTATTACTTGGGGCCACAAAATTACGAACGGTCCGGTTTTTCCTAAAGATTGTCATAGGTTGTGCCGGTATGTGGGTTGACAAGATATAAATAATATATATAATATAACATACAATAAAAAGAAGATTTTAAATCCACCACCTCCCTGCTCTGCACTCCTTTTGACTGGGTTATTATCCAGAATTGCAATCACCAGATTTCAACTGTGCTTTTCACATGCCTTAGACAAAACATAGACAGACAGATCTCAGCTGCAGTAAAGGCTTAGCAAGCATCACAGAGGAGCAAACCAAGCATTTGGTGACGTCCATGGCATCCAGACTTCAGGCAGCACCTGCAAAGGATTCTCTACAAAGTATTAAAAAATGAACATTTTATTCATGGTAGTTAATTTGTCCAAATACTTTTGAGCCCCTGAAATGAGGAGACTTTGTAGAAAAATGGTTGCAATTCCTAAAAGTTTCATGGGATGATTTTGTTCACCGCTCTTAATTATACCTGGAATGGTACACTTCAATTGCATCTCAGCTGTTTGATTTTAAGCCAAAAATAGTGAGAAGCAATTGCAAAATCACAAAGATTCTTTCACTGTCCAAATATTTCTGGACCAGTGATGAGCGAGCACCAAAATGCTCGGGTGCTCGTTGCTCGGGTCGAGCAAATTGAAATACTCGGGTACTCGACCCGAGCAACGAGCCCAAAGTTAGTTTATGGGAAATCCAAGATTTTTGCCACAACCCCCTCCCTGGAGGTCTGTTAAGTGTATCAAAATGTCGGAAATCTATGGGGACAGTGCAGAAATGACATGGCAACATCATGGGGAAGCATTTCTGACTCCTAGGCCACTACTGTTACCAATGTTGTCAGAGTGTGATGCCACTTTTACAGGCGCACAGTAAAACATACAAAAACAAAAACAAAATGGATTTTACAGGGAAATATGTTAAGGGACATCCTTTCCAGGGTAATAATTTGTATGTAAGGTAAAAGTAATAACACCACAAAAAAATGGTCCTCCAACACTTTGGCTATGTTGTAGTGTTTTTGATGCGTTTTTCAACAATAGCATTGCTTTCAACCAAAACAAATGCATTTACTGGGAAATGTCATTGTAGCATTTAACAATCTTAGCTGCCCATGAGGTGTGTGACACATCATCAGACACATCTTGTATCATTTATGAAGGAGTGACTCTTAAAGTCACAAAGCCTATTTTTAAAGGGGCATCAGTCGGCATTACTATTCTTAAAGGGTCATTATAAAGCAGTGTGTCTCCTATACAGTTATTGCCTATGCATTTTGTATGTCGGCTGCCAAAAATTAGGATGCACCCCTATACCCCTTTCACGAGATGTACAGGAGTGCCTCCTGAAAAAATGTTCCCATTGTCTCCCAAAGTTACACGCATCCCAATAACCCTTTGAACAGACGTCTTAGATGGCCACATGAAACAAAAGTTCCCATTACTTTTCATTGGTACTGCCATACTGTTAGCCTATGCATAGAATGCAAGGCCCCCCTTCCCCAAAGTTACATGCACCCCAATAAGCCTTTGAACCCACAGACTGGATGGACAAAGGAAAACCAAGTTCACACTATTCATTTGGTACTGCCATACTGTTAGCATATGCATTGAATGTAAGGCCTGCTCTACACCAAAGTTACATACACCCCAATAAGCCTTTTATTCCTCGTACTGGATGGCTACAGGAAAACAAAGTTCACATTATTCATTTGGTACTGCCATACTGTTAGCCTGTGCATTGAATGCAAGGCCCGCCCTGCCCCAAAGTTACACGCACCCCAATAAGTTTTTGAACCCACGGACTGGATGGACACAGGAAAACCAAGTTCACATTATTCATTTGGTACTGCCCTACTGTTAGCATATGCATTGAATGTAAGGCCTGCTCTACACCAAAGTTACATACACCCCAATAAGCCTTTTATTCCTTGTACTGGATGGCTACAGGAAAACAAAGTTCACATTATTCATTTGGTACTGCCATACTGTTAGCCTATGCATTGAATGCAAGGCCTGCCCTGCACCAAAGTTACATGCACCCCAATAAGCTTTTGAACCCATGGATTGGATGGACACAAGACACAGGAAAACCAAGTTCATGTTATACATTTGGTACTGCCATACTGTTAGTCTATGCATTGAATGCAAGGCCTCCATGCACCAAAGTTACATGCACCCCAATAAGCCTTTGAACCCACGGACTGGATGGCCACAGGAAAACTACGATCATATTATTCATTTGGCACTGCCATACTGTTAGCCTATGCATTGAATGCAAGGGCCGCCCTGCACCAAAGTTACATGCATCACAATAACCCTTGAAACAGAAAAAGTGGCGGCTGGGGACCGAGTACCTTGGGATGGCCGCCATCATCAGGTTGCGGAAAGCTTCTGTCTCCACAAGGCTAAAAGGCAACATTTCGACCGCAAGCAGACGAGAAATGTGTGAATTTAGCACTGTGGCATGTGGGGCGTTGGCTGCGTATTTACGCTTTGCGTTCCAATGACTGGGGTATGGACAACTGAAGGCTGCGCTATGACAAGGACGTGAACGTGCTTGATGATGGTGATAGTTGAGTAGTAGTTGAGTGTGGGAAATGACAGGTGCAGAGCAGGAGGCATCTTCGCATGTACCGTGGACAAGGGATTGGCTTGCAAGTGTAGGGGAGTGGGTCCAGGATAAAGGATCGACCGTGTCTCCAGGCCGGAACTGGGGGGGCTGTCACCCGTGTTCCCGGGGTGAATGATTACAAGCCAGGACCAACCTTTGACCGGGCAAACAGGGGGCGGGTCCGCCTCTGCTCCGCTACAGCCGTGGCTGCGGCCTCCTCTATCGGACCCGCGACCGTCTCTGCCCCACTACATGCCGCGGCTTCAGCCTCCTCACTGGGACCCGCAGCCTCCTCCGCTCCGCTCCCCACTGCGGACAGCCCGGTGTCAATGGAGCTATGCAAGGCCCGTGTGCGCCCCACTCTGGCATTGCTTCCTCAACTGGACACGTCGACTGAGGCACCACCAGAACATTCCTCATCCCCCAGCTCTGCAGGATGTCAGAGATCGATAAGTGACTCTCCGCTGTTCGTTCCCGGTTCAAGCCCCCAAGGGTCCTTAGTTGCCCAGTTCGTGGTCGCCTAATGGTCACTTCTCGCTTCATATTGTTTATTCTGTTTGCGATTGTGTATTTGTGTTTTGCCTCCCTGTGTGGAAAACTCGTTGTTAGCTTTATCCTATATTTCCATATATAAAACTTGCGTTTAACCCTTGTTCTGCCTCCTGCTCATCACTACATCCTCCGTACCTGCTAGTTACTACATTTGGCGTAGTTGGCAGGATGCAGTCTACCAGCGTGGAGGCGGCAGACCAAGGGGCGGGGGGTGGCCCGCGTTCTAGCATATCATTGGGAGCTATGTTGAACAACTTGCCGAAGTTTACGGGAAATAATACTATGATCTGGAGATGGACGGGCGGATGCGGGGGTTGTTGAGGATGCACCCGATGACCCCTGACTTGGAGGCCGAGGTGGCTATTATGGCGTTGGATGGAGAAGCCCTGACTCGGTAATGCTACGACCCCCAGGCCAGCGGAACACCTTTGCCAGGGTATTGCAGATGCTGGAAGAGACCCATGGGGACCCCACTGATGTAGGGCAGCTGAGAAGCAGGTTGTTTAGTCACATGGAAAAAAGAAGGGGAGACGGTGACAAAATATATGAATGTTTTGCAGGAATTGTATACGGCTATACGAGTTAACCTGCGTCTGACCTTCTCGGAGATAGGAAGGGAGGCGAGCACATGGGAATGGGAGCAGGGGGTGACAGTCCCCATGGGAAAGGCCCGGAGTACCGAAGTTTCCGTCAACGCCCTGGGTGAACCCCACTGCATGGAAGAAATGAGGCAGGAGCTACAAAGTATCAAAGGCGAATTGGCTGAAGTGAAGATGAAGGCTGGGTGAGGAAGCCATGAACCGTCGTGGCCCTCGCCTAAGCCGGTCTCCATGACCACTCACCTGTTATGATTGTGAAGAATTGAGACACTTCACACGGGAGTGCCCATGGCGTGGGAGGAACCCACCCCGCCGGCCATTAAACTAGAGGGCTCTGAGCTGGGGGGACGCCACTTGGAGCCAGAACCCACGCAAAGGGATGGTGGAAGTCCCAAGGATTTAGTAGCAAAATGCCCGCTAATCTAGGTGGCGTTCGAGGGCCGTGCATTGTCTTGTGGACACGGGTTCACAAGTCACAACTATGCCAGAGGCCTACTTCCAGCGGCACTTCCCCGAAGCCATAAGGCCCCAGTGGGGACCCCTAATTAAGCTGCTGGCCGCCAATCACCTACCGATTCCGGTCGTCGGAGTAGCATGGATGCAGGTCTCTATGTGCGGCAAAGAACTGGGCCGACGAGGTGTGGTCCTGACCCGAGGGGAGGCGGGCGACGGACACACTGTAACCCTGGGAATGAACGTACTACATGAGTTTGGCAGTCTCCTTCTCAGCGAACCATCCCGAGAGACTTTGAAACAGTGGAGCACCCACACCCCCAAGGAAATGTCTTTCAACAGTTGATGCGTAGCGCACAAGTCCAGGAGACCTGCCGGGAGGGGGAAGTGCTGGGCAAAGTGATGGCGCCCGTGGCAGCCCAACTCGTGTTACCATCTGGTCAAACAGTGATCTCATTGCCCGTACGAGTCCATGCTCCCCTGGACGGAGTGAAGGTGCAGGTGGAGCCATCGTTTCCCAAACAATTACCCTTGGGGCTCTTGGTGGCCCACGCCGTGGCTACAGTAAGGCAGGGGTCAGTACTCATACGCTGCGTCAATCTGGAGGATCAAGATATCATCATAAGAACCCACAGCGAGGTGGCCAGGGTGATGAAGCCACTGGAGGTGGTGTTACCAACCCCCGGCACTGCAGCTGGGGATATGCCCAGAGGACCCCTGGGCCATGACTGTAAACTTAACCCAGGCTTCGGGGCCGTCTCCTGCCCAAGAGGGCTGAACCATCTTGAAACAAATGCGAGTAGAGCTCTCCGGCTTAGAACAACCTCAGGTGCAACAGGTGGAGACTCTATTGAGCCAATACAGGGACATATTTGCCCACCACGAAGATGATTTCGGCTGCACGACAGGCACTACTCACGGCATCCCCACCGAAGGCATGGCCCCTATCAGAGAACGCTACAAGCAGATTCCCCCACAGCTATATCAGGAGGTGAAGACACTGCTGGGCCAAACGTTGCGAAAGGGAGTTATCCGAGAAAGTCAAAGCCCCTGGGCCGCCTCCATCGTGCTGGTACAGAAAAAAGACGGCACGTTGCATTTTTGCATGGACTATCGAAAGTTAAACGCCTGCACCATCAAAGACTTGTGTCTGCTTCCACGCATAGATGAATCTTTGTCTGCCTTGGGAGAGGCAAAATACTTCTCCACCCTAGACCTGGCCAGCGGATACTGGCAGGTACCCATGTCAGAACAAGACCAGGCCAAAACAGTTTTCATCCTCCCCATGGGGCTGTTTGAGTTCAATCGAATGCCCTTCGGCCTAGCCAATGCCCCTCAAAACTTCCAACAGTTAATGGAGCAGTGCTTGGGTGACCTAAATTTCAAGGCCACCCTAATCTACCTGGACGACATTATCATCTGCGCCGCCATGTTTGAGGACCACCTGCACCGCCTAGGCCAGGTGCTTGGCCGACTACAGAAATATGGGTTGAAGGTGAAGCCCCAGAAATGTCATCTGTTCCACACGGAGATCGAGTATCTGGGACATGTCATCACCGAAGGCGTAAGACTATCTCGGGAGAAAATCGCTGTGATACGGGAGTGGCCTACTCCCAAGACGGTAAAAAATGTGCGAGCCCGGCCACTGCAAGACCTGCTGAAAGGAACCCCGGCCGGCGCTAACAACTGGAAAATCCAATGGCAAGAGTCTCAGGAGGAAGCTTTCCAGGAACTCAAAGCAGCACTTACGGAAGCCCCGGTGTTAGCTTATCCTGCACTGGGATCATGACAGTACCGCCCTCTCAAGGGAGGCCACTGGACCCCCAGGCTTCCCCGGGTACTAGGCATGGAAAGCCCGAACGAGGCGATCTGCATGTACAGAGCAAGCAGGGACCCATGAGGGCTCCTCTGGTCCATATCCCTTCCAGTGGACCAGGTACTGCAAAGAGCGGCGCACCCGCCGAGAGTCCACAATATGTCCAACCTCATACTCCAATTGACCTTCCACCAGCACTGGAGGAACAACAGGCTCGGAGTTCTCTTTGACAGACCCTACGGATTTCAACAGAGATTTATGGAACACATTGGATATTTTTAAGGAGGCGGGGAGATGCAACCTATATGCCATAATCTCGTATGGACCAATGAACTTTGGTCCCAACTTAGCTGATGGTACCTTTAAGTTGATGTTACGTGTGGAAAGCCAAACTTTCTCTCCCACATGAAACATGTCTCCCGAGGCTCTCTTTTTGTCAGCAAAATATTTGTACCTCCCCTGGGCCCGAGAGATATTACGCTGGACTTCAGCCCATAGGTTTTTTAACCGTTGAACGGACCCCTCTACCCCTGGACAACCGGAATCCACCTGTGAAAACTCCCAAAAAAAGGATTAAACCCATAGTTAATCAGGAATGGGGACATGTTGGTGGACTGACTCACCCGGTTGTTAAAAGCGAATTCTGCCAACGGTAACGCATCACACCAATCCTCCTGTCTGGCGGAGGTCAGACACCTGAGAATTTGTTCCAGGGATTGATTGGTGCGTTCTGTCTGACCATTACTCTCCGGGTGATATGCCGACGAGAAGGAGAGTGAGATGCCCAATTTCATACAGAACGCCCTCCAAAATTTGGCCACAAACTGTACACCTCTGTCAGGCACAACATTCAGGGGTACCCCATGCAATCGGACCACATGCTGCACAAACAACCTTGATAATGTTTCTGCTGAGGGTAATGCTGCCAAGGAAATGAAATGGGCCTGTTTAGAAAACCTATCCACCACCACCCAGATCACAGTATTGCCCCTGGAAGGTGGAAGGCCGGTAATAAAATCCATGGAAAGATGAGTCCTTCGCCTATCAGGAACCGGTAAAGGTATGAGTTCCCCAGCCAGCCGGTTATGCGAGCTTTTGGAACGGGCACACACGCCACAAGTAGAAACAAATTCCTTGACATCGGACCTTAATGAAGGCCACCAAAAACCCCTGGCTACTGCCTCTCTAGTGGCCGTGATACCTGGATGAGCACTCAGTCTAGACTCATGAAACTCCTGCAGAAGTCTAGGCTGCAATGAATCTGGAGCAGTTTATCCCCTGGCCTGGTTGCCGGAGCTAGGGCCTGAGCCCTTAGAATTTCTTGCTCCAACTCAGTTGAGACCCCTGCCACTACCACTCCTGGGGGAAGAATGGAGGACGGCGGCTCAGGGGAGACACTGGGTCAAAACTTCTGGACAGGGCATCCGCTTTAACATTTTTGGACTCCGGCCGAAAAGTAATGGAGAACTGAAATCATGAAAAAAAAAAGTGACCAACGGGCTTGTCTTGGAGTAAACCTCTTAGCAGATTCAAGGTATACCAAATTTTTGTGATCCGTGACAACTGTGATAGGGTGAGCCGCAACTTCCAAAAAGTGCCTCCATTCCTCAAACGCCAGCTTGACCGCAAGAAGTTCTCTATTGCCTACATCATAGTTTTTCTCGGCTGAAGAGAACTTCTTGGAGAAGAAGGCACATGGTTTGAGATTGGTAAGGGTGGCTGGACCCTGGGACAGCACAGCCCCCACCCCCACTTCAGAAGCATCCACCTCCACAATGAATGGTTTGGACGGGTCTGGTTGTACCAACACCGGGGCAGACATGAAACATTTCTTAATCGCTGAGAAGGACTCCTTAGCGAGTACAGACCAATTTTTTACATCAGCCCCCTTCTGGGTAAGATCCGTGAATGGTTTAACTACTTGTGAGAAACCTTTAATGAATCTTCGATAATAGTTCACAAATCCTAAGAAGACAGTTCCTGTACAAAAAACAAACATTTTTCCAATTTACCGAACAATCGGTTCTCCCTCTGGAGAACTGTCTATAGATGTTGCAAGTGAGATTGGCTGTCCGGGGAATACACCAAAATGTCATCCAAATAAATAATAACAAAACAGCCTATCAGGTCAGAAAACACAACATTGATGAAATTCTGGAAAATAGCGGGTGCATTAGTTAACCCAAATGGCATTACCAGGTTCTCAAAGAGTCCTTCTGATGTGAGGAATGCAGTTTTCCACTCGTCCCCTTCCCGAACCCTTTTCAGATTGTAGGCCCCCCGCAGATCTAACTTGGAGAACCATTGGGCCCCAGCTAACTGGTTACATAAGTCTGGGATGAGGGGAAGCGGGTAAGTGTTCCTAACTGTTATCTTGTTCAGTTCCCGAAAGTAGAGGCACGGCCGCAAACCACCATCTTTCTTCTTCACAAAGAAGAATCCTGCTGCCACAGGTGACACAGAAGGCCTGATATGCCCTTTGCGGAGACTCTCAGCTATGTACTCCTTCTTGGCTTGGCGCTCAGGCCCAGACAAATTGAACAATCGAGCCTTAGGTAACTTGGCTCCGGGTACTAAATCAATGGCACAATTGTAGGGTCTATGTGGTGGCAGCGCCTCAGCCTCACTTTCGGAAAAAACGTCTTCGAAATCCTTCAGGTACTCAGGAATACCTTCCAGACGGACAGACGACACAGATACGGATTTAACAGCGTTAAGAAGATGTCCCAGGTTACCACATTTATCCTTACATCCCCATTGAGTGATCTCCCCTGTAACCCAATCAATGGTAGGATTATGGCATTGAAGCCAAGGCATCTCCAGTACCAGTCCTGCAGGCAAGTTATCTAGCACAAGACAACTTAGTTTTTCCACATGAGTGGAACCCACTTTTAGAGAAAAAAGATCAGACCTGCAACAGATACCGTCCTGGGTAAGAGGAGACAAGTCAATTGCCACAAGTTTAACAGGATCCTGAAGCCTGACTGTCCCTATCTTATTAAGAGTCATAACTTTGGTATCAATCAGGTTCACAGCAGAACGACAGTCAACAAAAGGAGTAGTCTGAACCGGACCAATACCAAGTTCCAGTTCCACCTGCAGCACCATTTTTGCACATGAGGAAAATTGTACCTGAAGGTCTGGGTAGCCTCCTCGACTACTACCCAGACCTAGTCGTTTCCCGCCATCTTGGAGGATGACGGACAGGAGGGGCAGTCCGATCTTCGAGTGTCCAGATTCCCCACAATAGAAGCACAACTGCTTCTCCCGGCGGTGTCTTCTTTCCTTTTCCTCACAGGTGACAGCGCTCACCTCCATAGCCACAGGAAGAGTCCAGGTCTCATCTCCACTGAAGAATAATGGTGTTTCCTGTTGCATAACGCCTCTAGCCTGCAGTCTGCGATCCATGCGAACCGCTTGGGTCATGGCATCCTCCAGGGAGTCAGATGGAGGATATAGTGCCAAAGCATCCTTCAGACGTTCACACAGGCCTCTACGGAACAGCCCCTGAAGGGTGGCATCACTCCAGGAAATCTCGGCTACCCAACGTCTAAATTCAGTACAGAACCATTCGGCCGAGTGCTCCCCCTGACAGACACTCATCACCTTGTCCTCAGCCAAATGCACTCTATCAGTCTCATCATAAATAAGCCCTAAGGCTTCAAAAAACGCATCCACAGACATTCTCTCAGGGGCAGAAGAGGAAAGCGAAAATGCCCAGGCTTGTGGGGACCCCCTAAGCAGGGACATAACCACCCCCACCCTCTGTTTCTCATCACCAAAGAAGAGCGGGGTCTCAAAGAGAAAAAGAGCTTACAGCCCTACTTAAATGCTATGAAATCATCTTTGTTACCAAAAAACATATCTGGCAATTTAATCGGGGATTCGGGTGGGACTAAAATGACATCTCTATTCCCCACCTGCTGGAAGGCTGCGGAAAGTACCCCCTGAACTGAGTCCTCAACCCGCCGTTGGGACTGGACCAGAGCTTGGTGTTCCAAACTAAGCTTCTGCAGTGACTGAGTCAAGCATTTCACCTGCTCAGATAAAGCACACATTGGGTCCATGCTGCAGAAGTGAGGAAAGAAAAAAAAATAGCAGGCCAGTTATAATGTCAGAAACACTGCACTGACCTTGCTCACTGAGCCAGTGCGCGTGTCCTGAGTAAAGCGAACTGTGCTCAAAGATACCTGTGGAGCGGGCAGCAGCCGAGTAGATGCGTACTTCAGAGCTGCAGGACCTGAAGCACGTGACTGCTAGGGGCGTGGCCTAAACTCCAGCGAGCTAGGAGCTGCAAGAGAACTCCTAGCAGGGTAACTGCAAGACAAATTTACCAAGGGGCATAGACAGGGAGGATAGTCAGGACATAGCCAATGAGTCATACACAGAGATAGCTGCAAGGTACAAGAGGGGCGAGCAGAGAGTAGTCAGATCACAGGCAATGAGTCATACACAGAGAGGATAGCACAGTACAGAATCAACAGGCAAACTCACAACGGGAAACAGAACTGGGTCAGAACCATATAAACAAGCTATAACAACGAACAGACACAGGCACACAGAGGTCAGCACACTCGGCCAAAGGCAAAAGTATAACTGGCAGGGATTGGAGCTTCCCAGTGGTTTAAGAAGCTCTCCCATAACCAGAAAGAGGCCACAACCATTAACCCCAGGTGTGCAGGTCAAAACCTGCACTGAGCGCCAGACATTAACCCCTGACGTGCAGCTCAAAAACCTGCACTGGGATCATGACAGAGTGGTCTATATCAAGTGTTTATTTCTGTTAATGTTGATGATTATGGCTTACAGCCATTGAAAACCCAATAGTCATTATCTCAATAAATTAGAATACTTTATAACACTAGCTTGAAAAATGGTTTTAAAATCTGAAACGTTGGCCTACTGAAATGTATGTTCAGTAAATGCACTCAATACTTGATCAAGGCTCCTTTTGCATCAATTACTGCATCAATGCGGCGTGTCATGTAGATGATCAGCCTGTGGCACTGCTGAGGTGTTATGGAAGCCCAGGTTGCTTTGATAGCAGCCTTCAGCTCACCTGCATTGTTGGGTCTGGTGTCTCTCATCTTCCTCTTTACAATACCCCATATATTCTCTATGGGGTTAAGGTCAGGGGAGTTTTCAGGCCAATCAAGCACAGTGATACTATTGTTTCTAAACCAGGTATTGGTTCTTTTCGCAGTGTGGACACTAGCCAAGTCCTGCTGGAGAATGAAATTTCCATCTCCACAAAGCTTGTCGGCAGAGGAAAGCCTAGCAGATGGCTGTGCTGACTTTGGTCTTGATAAAACACAGTACTGGACCTACACCAGCAGATGACATGGCTTCCCAAACCACCACTGATTGTGGAAAATTCACACAAGACCTTAATCAGCTTGGATTGTGGGCCTCTCCACTCTTCCCCCAGTCTCTGGGACCTTGATTTTCATATGAATGCAAAATTTACTTTCATCTGAAAACAACACCTTGGACCACTGAGCAACAGTACAGTTCTTTTTCTCCTTGGCCCAGGTAAAACGCTTCAAGCATTGTGTATTGGTCATGAGTGGCTGCATTTTGCTTTTACATGTGTTATCTTTGTCTAATATTTACATTTGTTTGGGGACCTTAAACATTTAAATGTGACAAATAGAGATGAACGACTTTGCCTTTTTTAGGGTTGAGTTGGGTTTCATGAAACCCGACTTTCTCAAAAGTCGAGTCGAACAAAATCGGCCGACTATAGGGAAAAGTCGGAGGTCCGACTGAAACACGAAACCCAATGCAAGTCAATGGGGAATGTGGTGTATTGACCACTGTGTCCGCCATGGGGCGCTGTGTAGATGTCCCAGGAAAGAGGATGAGTGGCAGAATACTGAATGACCGTTATGTATCTCAAGGTGGGTGGCCTTGGGATGGAGACTTGTGCGTATGTGGATCAGCAGCGATACTGCTGAGGTGCTGTTTCAATGTGTTTGGGAAGTCTCCAGGTAGCTGGTGAGACGGGCGGAACCAGTTACCTACAAACCCACCCAGGGGGTGTGTTGAAGAACGCTATTGTAAAGTGTGTGTGAGTGGTTGAAGGACCTGTGATGAGGTCATAGCCATGTGACCCGGTGGGCATGGCTACAGACCATATAAGGTTGCCAGGGTAGGCCGCATGAGGTGAATGCTGAGACCTGGTTGGTCCGTTTTGGAAGGTCCCGTCTGAGAGAGATGGGGCTGTCTTCCTGACAGCAAGTGAGCGCTGTGTTTAATGGCTGCACGTGCCTGATAGTTCCCTGGAGGGAATGGGCGTCTGCAGTGAGCTGAAGCAGCCATGAGGAAACCTTGATGGGTGAGATAACTGTGAGGCTGAAGAGCCTGTGTATGGAACATTGCATAACCTGTGTGACCACAGGCTGGACAGAGTGAAGCTCTGTCATGGACGCTATGCTGTTTTCTATTGCTTTGATGGTTTATGATGCATGAATAAACAGCATGGACTGAGATTGTTTTATGGAAAACCCATGCCAGACGTGATTATTTGGCTGCCAAGCGAATGTCCCCTATCTGAATGACAGCGCTACCTTACAGGAAGCAAAGTTGACAGGGAGTGGAGGACAGTAAACATACCTACAGTGCCCATTTCAATGCCAACATCAATTCTTATTACTTGCTTGTCAACATTAATTTACTTTATAATAATAGTTACGCATTGAAAATTGGGGGTTATTTGGCTAAAGTTGTGGGGGGGTAGGGCTGGCTCCAGGTTTTCGTGTGCCCCGGGCCAAAGAGTGTCAGTGCGCCCCCTTTAACACATACCACAGTTCATGATGCTCCAATATGGCACAGAAATATAGGTAAAGTACAATGAAAAATACTTCACTTCTTACATGACATAACTGATATCTATTTTAAATTCTACAATAGCTCAAAAAACGGACAGTATATTACTCCATACAGTATTATGGCCACCACATAGTGCGCCATACAGAATAATGAGCCCCATATATTTCTCCATACAGAATAATTGGTCCCATATAATTTTCCATACAGTATATGATGAGCTCCACATAATGCTACAGTATATTGTGGTCCCCATGGATGATGCTCCAGTGTCTTATGGGCCCAAATAATGCTCCATATATAATGGGCCACATTTCTAATGCTCCAGTGTATAATGGGCCCCATAGATGCTGCTCCAGTGTCTGATCTGCCCCATTTAGAATGCTCCAGTGTCTGATCTGCCCCATTTAGAATGCTCCAGTATATGATGTGCCCCATGGATGATGTTCCAGTGTCTTATGGGCTCAAATAATGCTCCATATATAATGGGCCCCATTTCTAATGCTCCAGTGTATAATGGGCCCCGTAAATTCTGCTCCAGTGTCTGATGTCCCCCTTTTGGAATGCTCCAGTATATGATGGGCCTCATGGATGATGCTCCAGTGTATGATGGGCCCAAATAATGCTCCATATATAATATGCCTCATTTAGAATGCTCCAGTATATGATGGGCCCCATTTCTAATGCTCCAGTGTATAATGGGCCCCATAGATGCTGCTCCAGTGTCTTATCTGCCCCATTTAGAATGGTCCATTATATGATGGGCTCCATGGATGATGCTCCAGTGTTTTATGGGCCCAAATAATTCTCCATATATAATGGGCCCCTGTTGTGAGCTCATCTGTTCATTCATCTTTTGTGTCCGAGGATCTCCCTCTTCTGGTGAAGGAAGGTAGTGAGGCTGATTTAGATGAAAGAAACCAAACACCTGATCAGGTAGATGGTGACTGGGTAACAGGAACTTCAGACTGGATATAAGGCAGCCGACGCCCTTCTGAGTCTCTGGTGATTTCTCTGCTGGATTCTTGGAGACCAGTCTGATTCCTGCTTCCCAAAGATAAGTTTTTGCTCTGCTATTGAACTTATTAGTTTTGGTTTTGTTTACTTTGTTTTTTGGAGTTCAGCCATCCCCGGCCGGGGGTGTGCTGGATTCTTTTTCCTTGATCAGTGTTCTCTTTTGCTCTGCTTCCAGAATATTCTGAGTGCTGATATAGGGTTTGAAGTCTAGTGACTTCAGGGTCCTTTTTGCTTATCAGTTGTGTTGGTAATATTTTTTAGCAGGGTTTTCTCGGATTGCAGACAGCAGCTTTTCTGTCCTGTCCTTTTTAGTTAGCTTGGGCCCCATTGTTTGCTCAACCTATCTTTCTATCTGTGTTAGTGTTTTCATCTTGCTTCACCGTCATTATATGTTGGGGGCTGCCTATTGCTTTGGGGTCCGCTATGGGGCAGTCAGTTATTCCCTTTTCTCTCTTTAGGCTTATGTAGATCACCGGCTGTGACGAGGTGTCTAGGATCACCGTAGGAACACTCCACGGCTACTGCTAGTTGTGTGTTAGGATTAGGGGTCTGCAATCCGCTAGTTTCCAACCTCTCTGATTTTCTGGACTGAGCTTGTGTTTTGTTTTTTCCTCCTCGGTGACTCAATCATAAGAGGCCCCATTTCTAATGCTCCAGTGCATAATGTGCCCCGTAAATGCTGCTGCAGTGTCTGATGTCCCCCATTTGGAATGCTCCAGTATATGATGGGCCTCATGGATAATGCTCCAGTGTATGATGGGCCCAAATAATGCTCCATATATAATCTGCCCCATTTAGAATGCTCCAGTATATGATAGGCCCCATGGATGATGCTCCAGTGTCTTATGGGCCCATATAATGCTCCATATATAATGGGCCCCTGTTATGATTGAGACACCGTAGGAGGCAAAAAACGAAATGCTAGCTAAGTCCAGAAAACCAGAGAGGTTGGCAGCTATCGGATTGCAGACCCCTGATCCTATCACAACAACTAACAGTAGCTGTGGGGGGTTCCTAAGATGCCCTAGACCACTCGATCACAGCCGGAGAATTAAATAGGCCTAAAGAAAGAAAGGGGAAATCTAAACTGCCCCAGAGCAGACCCCAAAGCAATAGGCAGCCCCCAACATATAATGACGGTGAAGCAAGATGAAAACACTAACACAGACAGAAAGATAGACTGAGCAAAGACGGGGCCCAAACTACCTAGATAGGAAAGGACAGGAAGGCTGCTGTCTGCAATCCGTGAAAAACCCTATGAAAATAAGAGCCAACAGACTGACAGTGAAAAAGGCCCTGAAGACGCTAGGCTTCAAAAAAGCTATGTCAGTACTCAGGAATATTCTGAAGACAGAGCAACCGGCAAAAGGAGATTCAGCTCATCCCAGCAGGGAATGGCAGAATCCAGAGAAGCAAGGAAAACAAAAACAAAACATAAATGCAAACAGGCAAAGCAGAAAACTTAGCTTTAGGGAAGCAGGAATCAGACTGGTGTCCTTGAAGTCCACAGAGAAATCACCCGCAGGGCAGCAGGGCGTTGGCAGCCTTATATCCAGTCAGTGACTCCACTCAGCCAGTCATCCTCATTAGGCTCAGGTGCCTGATAATCAGGCTCATTACCTTCCTTTACCAGAATAAGGAGTTCACCAGACCTCAGTGACGAAGGGGAATATGAACTCACAACAGTACCTCCCCCTTGAGGAGGGGTCACCGAATCCTCAACCACGCCACCAGGGCGATCAGGGTGAGCTCGATGAAAGGCACGCACCAATCTTTTGGCATGAATATCAGAGGCAGAGACTCAGGAATTATCCTCCTGACCATAACCCTTCCACTTAACCAAATACTGGAGTCTCCGTATAGCCAGACGGGAATCCAGTATTTTCTCTACCTCATATTCCATGTTACCTTCAACCAATACAGGGTCTGGAGGTGCCACCCCAGGAACAACTGGTTCAACAAACCTCTTCAACAAGGACTTATGGAACACATTATGAATTTTAAATGTGACAGGAAGAGCCAAACGAAAAGAGACCGGATTAATAATCTCCACAATCTTGTAAGGTCCAATAAATCTAGGCTCAAACTTAGGAGAAGCCACCTTCATAGCAATATTTTTTGATGATAACCACACCATATCACCAATCTTAAATTGGGGACCAATAGTCCTATGTCAATTGGAAAACCGCTGGGCCTTTTCCTGGGAGAGAGATAACTTATCCACCACTTGGTCCCAGATCTGGTGCATTCTCTCCACCACAGTGTCAACACCTGGGCAGGCAGAAGGCTCCACCTGCCCTGAAGAAAATCGAGGATGAAACCCAAAGTTACAAAAAAAAGGTGACATCAAAGTGGCAGAACTAGCTCTATTATTTAAAGCAAATTCGGCCAAGGGCAAAAATGAAACCCAATCATCCTGATCAGCGGAAATAAAACATCTCAAATACGACTCCAAGGTCTGGTTTGTTCTCTCCGTCTGCCCATTGGTCTGAGGGTGAAAAGCAGAGGAGAAGGACAACTGAATTCCCAGCTTGGAACAGAAAGTCCTCCAAAATCTAGACACAAACTGAACTCCTCTGTCAGATACAATGTTCTCAGGAATCCCGTGTAAGCGAACCACCTGTTGCAAAAACAGGGGCACCAACTCAGAGGAAGATGGCAACTTAGGGAGTGGTACAAGATGAACCATCTTAGAGAACCTATCACAAATCACGCAAATAACAGTCATTCTTTGAGAGACAGGCATATCAGAGATGAAATCCATTGAAATATGGGTCCATGGCCTCCTGGGGACCGGCAAAGGCATCAACAACCCACTATAGTGAGAACAAGATTTAGACCGGGAGCAAGTCCCACAGGACTGCACAAAATTCCTGACATCATGAGACAAGGTGGGCCACCAAAAAGAGCGACTCACCAGATCTCTAGTACCAAAAATACCTGGATGACCAGCCAATGCAGAGCAATGAACTTCAGACATCACTCTCTTCTTCCACTGGTCAGGAACATACAACTTTCCACTGGGACAACGCTCAGATTTGTCTTCCTGGAACTCTTGCAGAGCAAGTCTCAAATCGGGCGAGATGGCAGAAAGAACTACCCCTTCGCCTAAGATGGTAGCAGGCTTGGTCACCACAGGAGAATCAGCAAAGAAACTCCTAGAGAGGGCGTCTGCCTTGACATTCTTAGCTCCAGGAAGAAAAGAGACCACAAAATCAAAACGTGTAAAAAACAAGGCCCACCTAGCCTGTCTAGGGTTCAAGCGTTAAGCCGACTCTAGGTAAATCAAATTCTTGTGGTCAGGTTGGACCACAACTTGATGTTTAGCTCCCTCCAACCAATGTCTCCACTCCTCAAATGCCCATTTCATGGCCAACAGTTCCCGATTCCCCACATCATAGTTACGTTCAGATGGAGAGAACTTTCGGGAAAAGAAAGCACAGGGATTCATTTTAGATGTTACAGGATCCTTTTGGGACAAAACAGCTCCTGCACCAATCTCAGAAGCATCCACCTCTACCTGGAACGGGAGTGAGACATCAGGTTGCCGCAAAACCGGGGCGGAGGTAAATCTTCGCTTCAGCTCCTGAAAGGAAGCAACAGCCTCCGGAGATCAATTCAACACATCAGCACCCTTCCTAGTCAGATCAGTCAATGGCTTGGCAATACTAGAAAATTTTGCTATAAATTTCCGATAAAAATTAGCAAAACCCAAAAACTTCTGGAGGGCCTTCAAAGAAGTGGGCTGAACCCAATCATAAATGGCCTGTACCTTGGCCGGGTCCATTTCAATAATTGACAGAGACAAAATAAATGCCAAAAATGAAATCCTCTGTTCTCCAAAAAGGCATTTCGATCCTTTGACATACAGGGAATTCTCCCTCAAGATCCGGAACACAGTCCGAATATGTTCCACATGAGAATCCCAATCCTTGGAGAAGATCAAAATATCATCCAGATAGATAATCAAAAATTTATCGACAAAGTCTCGGAAAATATCGTTCATGAAGCACTGGAAGACAGAAGGGGCATTAGTGAGCCCAAAAGGCATCACCAGGTACTCAAAATGTCCCTCCGGAATATTAAACGCCGTCTTCCATTCATCCCCCTGCTTAATGCGGATAAGATTATACGCCCCCCTGAGGTCAAGCTTGGTAAACCAGCAAGCACCTCTAACTCTAGAGAATAGATCCGAAATCAGGGGTAACGGATACTGATATTTAATAGTAATTTTATTGAGGGCACGATAATCAATACAAGGCCTTAAAGAACCATCCTTTTTGGCCACAAAAAAAAAACCGGCACCTAAGGGTGAAGAGAATGGTCTAATATGACCCTTCTCCAACGCCTCCTTAATATAGGACAGCATAGCCTCGTGCTCGGGTACAGATAAATTGAAGAGCCAACCCTTGGGAAATTTACACCCCGGGCTTAGTTCAATTGCACAGTCATAACTCCTATGAGGAGGCAAGGACGCAGACTCATTCTCACTAAATACATCATAAAAGTCCGCCAAATAGTCAGGAACATCATGCGACTGAGGAGAGGTGGAAAAAACCGGAGCCTCACTAAAGGCACACCGACAACCCCAACTCACCACAGACACAGACTTCCAATCCAAAACTGGATTATGAATTTGCAACCAGGGAAACCCCAGAACAACGGCATCATGCAGACCATGCAACACCAAAAATCTGCAATTTTCTTGATGGTCTGGGGCGACCCACATGACTACCTGGGTCCAAAACTGAGGTTTATTTTTAGCCAAAGGAGTAGCATCAATCCCCCTCAAAGGGATAGGCGTCTGCAGAGGTGTCATCGGAAATCCACAACGTTTAGCAAAATCCAAGTCCATTAGGTTTAGCGCTGCTCCCGAATCCACAAAAGCCTTGGCGGAAAATGTGGACAGGGAGCAGATCAGAGTAATTGCCAGAAGAAACTTAGGTTGAACACCACCAACAGAAAACGTGTGTGCAAAGCATTTCTCTCGTTTAGGACAAACAGAAATAATATGCGAGGCATCTCCACTGAAAAAACACAGCTTACTACGCCTTCTGAACTCCTGACGTTGCGCCTTAGACAAAACTCTATCACATTGCATAGGTTCAGACGTCTGTTCAACCAGTGGCAACACCTCTCGTGCAATCCTGCGTTCACGTAAACGCCGATCAACCCGAATGGCTAATGACATAGAATCGTCCAGACCAGAGGGAACAGGAAATCCCACCATAGTATCTTTTACGGCTTCTGACAAACCCTTCCGAAAGAGAGCAGCCAAGGCATTATCATTCCAGGTAGTAAGGACCGCCCACTTTCAGAACTTTTGACAGTACAACTCTGCAGAATCTCGACCCTGGTTTAATGCCAACAGGGTCTTTTCAGCCTGATCAATAGCATTAGGTTCGTCATACAACAACCCCAAAGCTTGAAAGAATGCGTTCACATTAGTCAGAATAGGATCATCTGGTTTCAAAGAAAACGCCCAATCCTGGGGATCGCCACGCAGCAAAGAGGTGACAATTTTAACCTGCTGCGCGGAGCTCCCTGACGAGTTAGGCTTCAAGGCAAAAAATAATTTACAATTATTTTTGAAACTCAAAAATTTAGATCGATCCCCAAAAAATACATCAGGTGTAGGGATCTTTGGTTCAACAGCATGCGAACAAGCAAGGTAGGCGGAAATTCCCAGCACTTCCGCAGCGAGCTGCTCCACACGATCAGACAATTGCTTTATCTCCATTGAGAGAAAAAAAAATTCCCCCTATGGCCTCAGAGATATAGAGAAAAGAATATACACACACCTTTTTTTTTTTTTTTTTTTTTAACACAATTCTTTCCTGCTATTGAGTACCCTAGGATCTGCGGTATGGCGGGTGATTCTGTTATGATTGAGTCACCGTAGGAGGCAAAAACCAAAATGCTAGCTAAGTCCAGAAAACCAGAGAGGTTGGCAGCTATCGGATTGCAGACCCCTGATCCTATCACAACAACTAACAGTAGCCGTGGGGGGTTCCTAAGATGCCCTAGACCCCTCGATCACAGCCGGAGAATTAAATAGGCCTAAAGAAAGAAAGGGGAAATCTAAACGGCCCCAGAGCAGACCCCAAAGCAATAGGCAGCCCCCAACATATAATGACGGTGAAGCAAGATGAAAACACTAACACAGACAGAAAGATAGACTGAGCAAAGACGGGGCCCAAACTACCTAGATAGGAAAGGACAGGAAGGCTGCTGTCTGCAATCCGTGAAAAACCCTATGAAAATAAGAGCCAACAGACTGACAGTGAAAAAGGCCCTGAAGACGTTAGGCTTCAAAAAAGCTATGTCAGTACTCAGGAATATTCTGAAGACAGAGCAACCGGCAAAAGGAGATTCAACTCATCCCAGCAGGGAATGGCAGAATCCAGAAAAGCAAGGAAAACAAAAACAAAACATAAATGCAAACAGGCAAAGCAGAAAACTTAGCTTTAGGGAAGCAGGAATCAGACTGGTGTCCTTGAAGTCCACATAGAAATCACCCGCAGGGCAGCAGGGCATCGGCAGCCTTATATACAGTCAGTGACTCCACTCATCCAGTCATCCTCATTAGGCTCAGGTGCCTGATAATCAGGCTCATTACCTTCCTTTACCAGAATAGGGAGTTCACCAGACCTCAGTGACGAAGGGGAAAATGAACTCACAACAGGCCCCATTTCTAATGCTCCAGTGTATAATGGGCCCCATAGATGCTGCTCCAGTGTCTGATCTGTCCCATTTAGAATGCTTCAGTATATGATGGGCCCCATGGATGATGTTCTAGTGTCTTATGGGCCCAAATAATTCTCCATATATAATGGGCCCCATTTCTAATGCTCCAGTGTATAATGGGCCCCATAGATGCTGCTCCAGTGTCTGATTTGCCCCATTTTGAATGTTCCAGTATATGATGGGCCCCGTGGATGATGGTCCAGTGTGTAATGGGCACAAATAATGCTCTATATATAATCTGCCCCATTTAGAATGCTCCTGAATATGATTGGCCCCATGGATGATGCTCCAGTGTCTTATGGGCCCAAATAATTCTCCATATATAATGGGCCCCATTTCTAATGCTCCAGTGTATAATGGGCCCCATAGATGCTGCTCCAGTGTCTGATCTGCCCCATTTAGAATGGTTCAGTATATGATGGGCCCCATGGATGATGCTCCAGTGTCTTATGGGCCCAAATAATGCTCCATATATAATGGGCCCCATTTCTAATGCTCCAGTGTATAATGAGCCCCATAGATGCTGCTCCAGTGTCTGATCTGCCCCATTTATAATGCTCCAGGATATGATGGGCCCCATGGATGATGTTCCAGTGTCTTATGGGCCCAAATAATAATCCATATATAATGGGCCCCATAAATGCTGCTCCAGTGCCTGATGTCCCCCATTTGGAATGCTCCAGTATATGATGGGCCTCATGGATTATGCTCCAGTTTATGATGGGCCCCATATATCATTCTCCAGTGTATAGTGCTCCCCAAAAATTGCTCCCAACCTTTAAAAAAATTAAATACCTCTCCTCGCTGGGCACTGCTCTACTCTGGACTCCTCAGTGTCGCCATCTTCCAGCTCTCTGCACTTGGACTGTTTAGGCAGAGGGCATACAGACATGATGTCATCATGCTCTCTGACCTGAGTATCACTGTCAGGAAACACAGAAGATGTCACGGCGGTGGAGCAGGGAGAGGTAAGTATTGCAAGTGCTGTGGCCCTGAACAAGCAGGGGGGGCCCACTCGTGGGTGACGGCACTGGAACAGGGCCCCTCATAGTACGCCGGTGTGTCTGACGGTGAGTGGGCCCTCCCACCGGCAGAGACACTTTTGAGTACTATGACTTTGTACTATGAGGGGCCCTGTGCCAGTACCGGCACTTTCATCTGCACCTTCCTCTGTGTCACCGTGTAAGGGGGTATAGTATGTGGGAAGGTGCACCTGAGTCTCATCAGGGTCTGATTCTGGCACAGTAGACTGCGAGGGAATGTGAGGGAAATGTAGTGCTCTGGGTCAATGTACCAGCATAATCATCTAGCAGCGGCTGTGCATCACTCCATGTCAGATTCATGTTTTACTGGGTAATTCAGGATTTGACTTGATAACCCAGGCATGATATGTGAAAAGAGCTCCATGGAGTAATCTGAAGTGTGGCCTGCTGCATCTTTCACTTTTGGTGTCAGTGAAGGACACAAGGAAAGGTGTTGTTCCTGACCAGAAGCCTGCACTGACGACTCAGTGCTTGCAGTTTTTGAAACTTCAGAAGAGGAGGCAATAGAGCTGGAGGCTGTTTCAGCAATGTAAGCCAAAACCTGTTCCTGATGCTCCGGCTTTAAAAGCCGTTTACCTACTCCCAGAAATGGAAACCTTACAGGCCTTCTTGTGCCAGACGATGCTGCAGGCTCAACACCTCCTGCCTTAGCTGCCATTGTGCTTTTGGCATAACCAGCAGATGCACCACCACCATCAGTACCAGCTGCCCCCCCCGCCCACGTCCGCGGCCTCTTCCACCATACTTCCTCATGTTTGGGTAAGTGTACCAAAAATACCAGCAGATATTTGATACTGTATGAGGAACGTACAGCTGTATAAGGTGTAGGGAAAAATTTAAATCTCCATATATATTTCCTTAGTCACAGATGCACTACCAGTATGTATTTAACCATAATCCAACCAGCAGATATACGGTACTTTATCAGAAGTGTACAGCTGTATACGTTTTTGGGGAAAACGTCAATCTCTGTATATTTGTTTCTGGAGTCAAACACAGACGCTGCCCTAGTATGTATTTGACCGTAATCCAACCAACAGATATATGGTACTGTACCAGAAGCGGACAGCTCTATACGGTGTATGTATGGAAGAATGAAAATCTACGTCTATTTTGTTCCGTAGTCACACACAGACGCTGTTTCAGTATGGATTTTACCGTAATCTAAACAGCAGATATATGGTACTGTATCAGAAGCGGACAGCTCTATACGGTGTATGTATGGAAAAATGAAAATCTCCGTCTATTATTTTACGGAGTCACACACAGATAGCATGTATTTGTCTGTGATACCAGCCAGAACATGATAGTGTGTGAGGAGCGTACACCTCTATACGATGTGTGAAAAAAAGAACGCTCGGTAACTGTGCAGAAAAAAAGAGTAAGAGTAGGAGTGCTTTGAAAAAAGCAGTCTGCACAGCAGTGTGCACACAGCAATGCAGCTATCAGGTAGCCTAATAACGCAGTCTAATCACCACCAGCGCTGCTGCACACAAAAAAATCCTCCCCTGTCACTGCACACTAACTGTACAGTGAAAATCGCTATCAGCAGAAGCACAGATTTTTTTTTTCTTTCCCGCCTAACACTCTCCCTATTGAGAAAGAGTGGCAGCAACCTCTCCCTATGCTAAGATCGGCGAAAGAAAAATGGCTGTCGGCGGTCAGGGCTTTTATAGCCACTGTGACACCACACAAAGCTAGCCAATCACTTGAATGTCCTTCTCTAAGATGGTGGTGGCCGCTGTCCATGTCATCGTGTTGCCCACAGTGTGCGTCCTTGATCATTGGCTGAGAAAAGGTTCTGGAAGCATTATGGGAAACGCTACTTTGGCGCTTGGTTCGGCGACCGCATGGCCGACCTCACGTTAAGGTTGGGTTTCGATCGGTGAAACCCGACTTTAGCGAAAGTCGGCGACTTTTGAATTTGACCGACCCGTTTCTCTCAACTCTAGTGACAAACATGCAAAAGAATACGAAATCAGTAAGGGGAAAACACATTTTCACACAACTGTATATATATACACTGCACAGTACTTCTGCTGTCTTGTGTACTGGCTGTAATTCTCAGTATCTGTAAATAAACACACTGCACAGTACCACTTCTCCTATTCTGTATACTGGGTGTAATTCTTAGTATGTGTGTTATTCTATATACACTGCACAGTACCACTTCTCCTGTCCTGTAATTCTCAGCATCTGTATTGTTCTGCATACACACACTGCAGAGTACCACTTCTCCTGTCCTGTAATTCTCTATTATTCTGTATATATGTACTGTACAGTGCCACTTCACCTGCACTGTATACTGGTTGTAATTATCAGTTTCTGTATTATTCTTATTATTTCTTTTATAATTGGGAGTTGAAAAAAAAATACAATTTTATTACAAATAATAGTTTTAGTTAAATAGTGTTATTTAATATTGTAATTGCGGTCCTAGCAATGGGATCCATCACTCCAGTCTACAGCAATAGGGCCCTGATATGAGCCATGAACCTCTGTCAGTGGAGAGCTAGTGGGAATTTCTATTAATTTCTGTGGGAATTCCATTCACCTCCTCACTGACAGCAGGGTATGACCAAGTATATCCCAAGTCCAGACTATACCCAAGGTTAAAGGGGCCTAGGCTTGATAAAAGCCCACATATATTATGGCCTAGGCCAATTTATACTCCAGAGTATAAACTGGCCTAAGCCATTTCATACCCCCTCATCTCAGATTATACCCCCTTTGATATCAGAAGCATTGAGTGATATACACAAGAATTACTTTATTTTTCAACATGCAAGTTATGATAACTGACTTAAATCTTAAAGTTCTAAACACACAGACTTTAATTACTTGAAGCAGAAAAACTTCAATTAGTAAAAGTATTAGACTTCCACATAGATGTTAGGAGGTTGTGCTACTGCACTTCTCAGTAGTTACACATTAAAAGCAGCTGTGTGTCTGAGTATGACAGAAAGAAATCTGCACACTTTTCAACAAATCAGAGAAAGGATTAGGAAATCAGTGAAGTAACAAGATCAAGTTACAATTGCATACTAAGGGTCCCGTTACACTAAGCGACGCTCCAGCGATCCCGATAACGATACGGCCTGGTAAGAATCGCTGGTGCGTCGCTACATGGTCACTAGTAAGCTGTCAAACAGGCACATCTATTCAACAACGCAGCAACGATACGGCGATCTGTATAACGACCTCGGTGGTCGTTGGGACCTTGTCACACAGCAGCTTTTCTGACGACTCCCGCCTGTGTCCCTGAGTTCTGCGTCGCCAACGAGGTCGCTCGTTGGCGTTAAACACAGCGATGCGCACTGGCCAGCGGGACACCAACGATCAAAAAATGGCCTAGGACATTCGAGCACGATCCGCGATATCCAGCGAGGGGCTGGTCTCCGCTATGTGTTACACGGAGCGAGATCGCTGGCGAGGTCGCTGTTGCGCCACAAAACCTGTGACGTTTCAGCGATCTCGCTAACGATCTCGTTATGTGAGACTGGCCCTTAAGATTGTAGATACCTGTTTTTAATTTAATGTGTAAACACTACTGAGAAGTGTGCTAATTTGAAAAACAACAACCGAAAGGACATAAATTCAAAAAAACAAACTAGAAAAAAACAGCCTTACAAGCACCTGGTGTGAACACAAATACACAAGCAGGATGCAGCAGACCCCAATTATAAAGGGGGAGGCAGCACAGGTACAAATTACTGATGAAAGCAGCCACTCACACAGCCACTCACAAATCTACCAATTCATGGAGAGGGTGGCTGCCTAGTAAAAAATGCACACAAATGAGAGGTGTGCTAGTCATCTTTTATCTTTGTGGAACCCCTGTAGACTGTGAGCCCTCGCGGGCAGGGTCCTCTCTCCTTCTGTACTTGTGTGTCCCTTGTCTGACACATGTTTATTATACTTGTCTATGTTTCCCCTTTTCACATGTAAAGTGCCATGGAATGAATGGCGCTATATAAATGTATAATAATAATAACTCTAACATCTAAGTCATTACCACAAACATCACACATCTCAGATGTTAGACAACAGTGTAATCTCAGATGTAGTGACTGATGTCCGTTACCAGTCAGATTGTATTGTGAAGTCAGTCTTTATTACGTGATTTACAATACAAATACGTTCCAACTACGTGTAAGTCAGTTTTAAGTTATTAAAAAATGGCATCTAAAATCCATCTCATTTATAAGGGTTTATAAAATAGAGGGGTATATTGAAGCCTGGAGGGGTATAGTTTGGCCGAGGACAGTTTATTCCCAGGGATAAACTGTGGCCTGGGCCAAACTATACCCAAATTTAATCTGGGCAGGGGTTAATTTGGACTGTTACATCGGTTTTTTAGATACATGGCAGCACAATGATTCAGTGGTTAGCAATGTACTATATATAAGGCAGCATGGTGGCTTAGTGGTTAGCACTGTACTGCATAAAGGCCAGCAAAGTGGTGCAGTGTTTAGCACAGTACTATATGGAGAGCACCACAGTGACTCAGTGGTTAGCACTGTACTACATATAAGGCAGACCTGTTGCTCAGTTGTTAGAATTTTACTATATATAGGGCAGCATAGTGGCTCAGTGGTTAGCACTGTACTATATATAGGGCAGCACGGTGGCTAAGTGGTTATCATAGCTCTATAAATAGGGCAGGATGGTCACTTGTAAGCACTGTAATATATATATAGAGCAGCACATTGACTCAGTGGTTAGCACTGTACAATATATAGGGCAGCACGGTGACTCAGTGGTTAGCATTGTACTACATATATGGCAGCACAGTGGCTCAGTGGTTAACATTTTACTATATACAGGGAAGCATGGTGGCTCAGTGGTTAGCACTGTTGCTTTGCAGAACTTTGGTCCTGTGTTCAAATCCCACCAAGTAAATCTGCATGGAGTTTATATGCCTCCTCGAGTTTGCGTTGGTTTCCTCCGGGTCCACTGGTTTCCTTCCAAATACATATTGATAGAGGATTTATGTGAGCCCGAATGAGTGTGTGATCACGTTTACTATACTTTAAATTTTTGGCCTATCTTGTGGCTACGCCATCAATGTATGAGATGAGAATAGCCTATTAAGGGTCAAATATTTTGATATTGATGGTGTATGTAAGGTATACAACAGCTCAGCAGTTATTTTCATGCAAAGTAGTTTTAGAAGCAATGTCTCAGCTAACAGTATCGCACAGAAAATTATTATTGGCCACCCAGCTGTTATTCTCATCATAAGGCAGTGGCATAAC
Organism: Dendrobates tinctorius; assembly: GCF_039654945.1. Classification (NCBI taxonomy): domain Eukaryota; kingdom Metazoa; phylum Chordata; class Amphibia; order Anura; family Dendrobatidae; genus Dendrobates; species Dendrobates tinctorius. Next base: position 5,757,722 of record NW_027361793.1, read on the forward strand.
TAAAGTTCAAAGACGCAAAATTTGGACCTGGGCCCCCTTTGTTCCATCACAGCATATATGTCAACCATCCTAGTATACAGTATACTGTATATGTCCCTCATCTTGGCCCCATCCTGGTATATATGAACCTCCTTCCTGATATATATATATGTCACCCATATTTGGCCCATCCTAGTGTCCCACCATCCAGGGTCCATCCTAGTCATTCATCCTAATATATATGTCCCTCATCCTGGCCCCATCCTGATATATATGTTCTCCATCTTGGTATATGTGCCCCCCATCCTTGGACCCTTTCTGGTATATATGTTCACCATCGTGGGCCTATCTTGGTATATATGTTCCCCATCCAGGGCACATTCTGGTAAATATGCTCCCCAGCCTGGTATATAGGTTGTCCGTCCTGGGTCCATTCTGATATATATATACAGTGGGGGAAATAAGTATTTGATCCCTTGCTGATTTTGCAATATGTCCCCCATTTTGACGCTGTTTTTTAATGCATAAAAAAATAAATGTTAATGTGGCGCCCCCAGGAGTATGGTCGCCACACTGGCATTGCCTTCCTCCTGGGAGGGTGATGTCAGGCTTGGAAGCAATGAAGGGTCTCTCTGGCAGTTAACCATAACATGCAACACAGTTCCCACTCCAGGCCAGCAGAGGGAGCTCTGAACCAATACTAAGGGGAAAAGCTTCTCTCTGGGGGCCAGGAGGGGAAATTAGTTAGTTCTGTGAGGAGGGCGAAGTGTGTGGACGTGGAGAGAGGAGCTGAGGGATTGAGCAGAGAGTTGAGGCTCATTCCCAGCTGGAGCACATGATCTGGAGCCTGGTCTCCAAGGTTGTATGGATACTGACGGTCCTGCAACAGAAATCAGAGGAATAGGAAACTGTAAATGCTCTATTCCCATCTACGACTCGGAGGCACAACAGCGACGTGTGAGCCAAAGGAGATAGAAGGCTACAGCTGTCTGCCATATGAGGTAGATCCAAAAGGGAAGAAGGAGGAATGTCAGTGTAAGACAGAACTGCATGTACCTCAAGTGAGCACTATGAAGGAGACTACACAACCTATCTGCATAGAGAGATTCCTGAGTTGCTTCCAGGCTAATTAGCTCCTGTGCCATCTGTAATCTGGACCCCTGACTGCACTTACAAAGTAAAGGTAAAGAAATTACACTTTGATGTGTCCTTGCCTTTTTCCTGCAACTTCTTCAGCACTGCTACATCTCTGTGAAAGACACAGCACCCTCTTCCTCAACACCTATCCTCTTCATCTACTCTGCCCTGGGACAACAGCCCTGCCCGTGGAGGGCTATAACACCACTGCTGCACCCCACCATCTGTCCCAGAGGATCTGTCTGCAGCGTCGGCTTAACACCTCCCTTGCCGAACACCACAGGTGGCGTCACGAATCACTCATAACCTTTATTCCACCACTCAATCCTCTTTTACATGGGCGCCCAGGGCCACAGACCGGGTCACCACTGCTGTGACATTCCCTTCTGAAGGACCGGCCCGGTACCAAGTACCCCACAGCCCTGGGAGGGTGACCCATTTTGGCGTCACGAACAGGATTTACGGAGCCCGGTGTCCCCATGTCCTGTGTGCCAGAGACTGTGTTGTGTGCATTAGACTGTTTGTATCATTGCCGCCATTATCCCACTGCTTGGCGCGCATGGGAAACCAAAGAGGTGGGCCGTCGTGGGCGGAGCCTGCCGAAGAGCATGAAGAAGAGAAGTGCCGCGCGGGAAGAGACCAGCGCGAGAGAAGTGGGAGGAGCTGAGGCCTGCAGCCGGTAAGCCTCCTCAACCCTGGGGCCTGGCTAACGTTAACTAGGGGGGGAGAAAATGTCGGAGGCACGTGCCGATGCACTGGCGGACTCCCCCGCCTCCCCCTCAGCACCGCGAGATGCAGGGCCCAACGCGGCTGCGGCTCCAATAGCACCCACCGCAGCGGTCCCCGGTCTATGCCTTACATACCGGGAGCAGCATGGCTGCCGCAGTATTCAGGGGAGTCACATACCCTGAGTGACTTCAAAGAGAGACTGTGCAGTTTGTTTGAAGTGTATCCTCTGTCTGAAAGCCAGAAGGTGAACATCCTTATTGGGCAGCTAACAGGTGCAGCACAGAGGGAAGTAAAAGCCTGGCAGGATGCTGATAAAGAGACTATTACAAAGATTCTGGCCAAGCTAAGAAGCACCTTTGACACCCGCCCTGCAGCTGAGATCAAGATGAGATACTTTGGGTGTAAGCAGAAAGCGCAGGACAGTATACGCGACTATGCTCTTAACCTGCAGGAGGCGCTGCGGGCCGTCAAGCAGATTGATCCAGACAGTGTGAAAGATGGAGACGGACTGGTAAAGGAGCAATTGATTGAGGGACTCCTATCCAGTACCCACAGAGCACAGCTGCGCATCATAGCCCTACAAAACCCTGACCTAGACTTTGCTGATTTCAAAGACAGGGCTATCCAGGTGCTGCATGAACCAAATGTCAGCAGTCCAGCACCCCCTAGGCACCCAGCGATTACATACCACCAGGAAGCACCATCTTTTCCTTCCATCCCTGTGGAGGCTGATACTCTGGACAAAGATCCAACTGCAGAACTGCATCTTCAGGTCCAGGAGTTGACCAAGGGTATGGCTGCACTTGCTAAAACCGTGCATTCCCTGCAGGTATCCTCCAAGGACAAGATCCAGCTCGCCTCCAGTCCAGAGGATGTCCTGTGGCTAAAGAATAAGAGGATCCCACCACTCCGAGGAAGGAACAACGATCGCTATGACCAGGACGGATGTCCCATCTGTCGTCACTGCCACAAGGCAGGCCACCTTGCAAGATTCTGTTATTTAAACGAGGAACCCCTGGGGCAGAGGGCCAACCCCCCAGGAGTAGGACCGCAAGGCCCAAAGAACTGGCGAGCCAAGTATGTTGGAGGACGACCGATCCTCCCAGTGGTGATTGACGGCATCCCCATGAACGCTTTGCTGGACACTGGCTCTCAGGTGACAACTATGCCGAATATCCTTTAGAAGCGTTATTGGGCTGATTCTGAACTTACTCTCGGCCCAAGTGATGAACTCACAGTAGTTACCAGTAATGGTCAGTCTTTACCGCCAGTGAGATGTACAGTTGTGGCCAAAAGTATTGACACCCCTGCAATTTTGTCAGATAATACTCAGTTTCTTCCTGAAAATGATTGCAAACACAAATTCTTTGGTATTATTATCTTCATTTAATTTGTCTTATATGAAAAAACACAAAAGAGAATGAGGCAAAAAGCAAAACATTGATCATTTCACACAAAACTCCAAAAATGGGCCAGACAAAAGTATTGGCACCCTCAGCCTAATACTTGGTTGCGCAACCTTTAGCCAAAATAACTGCGACCAACCGCTTCCGGTAACCATCAATGAGTTTCTTACAATGCTCAGCTGGAATTTTAGACCATTCTTCTTTGGCAAACTGCTCCAGGTCCCTGATATTAGAAGGGTGCCTTCTCCAAACTGCCATTTTTAGATCTCTCCACAGGTGTTCTACGGGATTTAGGTCTGAACTCATTGCTGGCCACCTTAGAAGTCTTCAGTGCTTTCTCTCAAACCATTTTCTAGTGCTTTTTGAAGTGTGTTTTGGGTCATTGTCCTGCTGGAAGACCCATGACCTCTGAGGGAGACCCAGCTTTCTCACACTGGGCCCTACATTATGCTGCAAAATTTGTTGGTAGTCTTCAGACTTCATAATGCCATGCACACGGTCAAGTAGTCCAGTGCCAGAGGCAGCAAAGCAACCCCAAAACATCAGGGAACCTCCGCCATGTTTGACTGTAGGGACCGTGTTTTTTCTTTGAATGCCTCTTTTTTTCTCCTGTAAACTCTATGTTGATGCCTTTGCCCAAAAAGCTCTACTTTTGTCTCATATGACCAGAGAATATTCTTCCAAAACGTTTTAGGCTATTTCAGGTAAGTTTTGGCAAACTCCAGCCTGGCATTTTTTATGTCTCAGGGTAAGAAGTGGGGTCTTCCTGGGTCTCCTACCATACAGTCCCTTTTCATTCAGATGCCGACGGATAGTACGGGTTGACACTGTTTTACCCTCGGACTGCAGGGCAGCTTGAACTTGTTTGGATGTTAGGGTACCGTTACACTTTAGCGATGCACCAGCGATCCCGACAACGATATGGATCGCTGGTGCATCGCTAAGTGGTCGCTAGTGAGCTGCCACACAGGCAGATCTCACCAGCGACATCACAGGGGTCGTGGGTCGCTACTTACCTGTCAGACACGGGGATCCTGACGTCCTCCCGCCCGCGTCCACGCTCGTCGTTCGTCTCTCCACAGGAAGCCCAGCAGGAAGCACCCGACGAGAAATGGTCCAGTACCTTCTCGCGAGACCAGCGATGAGCAGCGGGTGAGCCGGTCAGAGGTAAGTATCAGACATAGTGATATTGCTAGCAATATCGCTATAGCGTCACAAAATCGGTGACATTACAGCGATATTGCTAGCGATATCGATGTGTGTAACGGGGGCTTAAGTTGGGGTTCTTTATCCAACATCCACACAAACTTGCATTGAAATCTCTTGTCAATTTTTCTTTTCCATCCACATCTAGGGAGGTTAGCCACAGTGCCATGGGCTTTAAATTTCTTGATGACACTGCGCACGGTAGACACAGGAACATTCAGGTCTTTGGAGATGGACTTGTAGCCTTGAGATTGCTCATGCTTCCTCACAATTTGGTTTCTCAAGTCCTCAGACAGTTCTTTGGTCTTCTTTCTTTTCTCCATGCTCAATGTATTACATGGGTCGCCCTCCCAGGGCTGTGGGGGTACTCGGTACCGGGCCGGTATCATTGGGATGTGTCACAGCAGCGGAGACCCAGACCGTGGCCCTGGGCGCCCAAGTAATAGGAAGATGTGAATGGTGGGATGTTGTTAGATGAATAGTTCGTGACGCCACCTGTGGTGCTCGGCAAGGGAGGTGATAAGCCGACGCTGCATGCAGATCCGCTGGGACTGATGGTATGGTGCAGTAAAGATGTAAAAGCTCCCCACAGGTGAAGCTATAGTCCCAGGGCAGTGTAGATGTGGTTGACACAGGGATGTAGCAGTGTTGGAAAGGTAGGAAGCAGACAAGACACAGTGGGATGCAATTTCTGTACCTTTGCTTGATAACTGCAGTCCAGGGTCCTGATTACAGATGGTATTGGAGCAGGCTAGCCTGGAAGCAATTCAGTGATTCTCTCTCAGCAGATGGGCTGTGCAGTCTCCTTACTAGCACGTATTTGCGGGATCTCCAGTACCGAGTTACACTGAAGTTCCTCCTGTCAGATGTTCTCAAGAACCTCACTTGCACGGCAGACAGCTGTAGCCTATCTCGGGGACTCCTCTCTCCTGAGTCCCGGCTCTCTATCCAAGCTGCTGTTGTGCCCTCAAGTCTTAGATGGGAGTAGGGCATTTACAGCCTCCTACTCCTCTGGTGTCTGTTGCAGGACCGTTAGTATCCGTACAACCGTGGAGACCAGGCTCCAGTTCATGCGCTCTCTCCAGAGATGAGCTCTTCCTCTCTGCTCTATCTCAGCGCTCCTTCCACACGTCTGCACACTTCACCCTCCGCAGACTAACTAACTAACTACCACTTCCTCTTGGCCCTCAGAGGGCACTCCTCCCCTTAATCCCAGTTCAGAGTTCCCCCTGCTGGCCTGGAGTGGAACTGTGTTGCATGCATAGATTGACTGCGAGAGAGACCCATCATTGCCTCCAAGCCTGGCATTACGCTCCCCTGGAGGAAGGCAAAGCCACTGTGGCGACCATAATCCTGGGGGCACCACACCTTCCTCCTGGGAGGGTGATGTCAGGCTTGAAAGCAATGAAGGGTCTCTCTGGCAGTTAACCATAACATGCAACACAGTTCCCACTACAGGCCAGCAGAGGGAGCTCTGAACCAACACTAAGGGGAAGAGCTTCTCTCTGGGGGCCAGGAGGGGAAATTAGTTAGTTCTGTGAGGAGGGCGAAGTGTGTGGACGTGGAGAGAGGAGCTGGGGGATTGAGCAGAGAGTTGAGGCTCATTCCCAGCTGGAGCGCATATTCTGGAGCCTGGTCTCCAAGGTTGTATGGATACTGACGGTCCTGCAACAGAAATCAGAGGAATAGGAAACTGTAAATGCTCTATTCCCATCTAAGACTCGGAGGCACAACAGCGACGTGTGAGCCAAAGGAGATAGAAGGCTACAGCTGTCTGCCATATGAGGTAGATCCAAAAGGGAAGAAGGAGGAATGTCAGTGTAAGGCCTCTTTCACACATCAGGTTTTCGCCGTCAGGCGCGATCCGGCGCTTTTGACAGAAACCGGATCCGGCGAAATGCAATGCCGGATCCGGTTTCCCCCCCATTGACTTGCATTTGCGCCGGATCGCGCCGGATGGCCATGCGTTTCATCCGGTTTTCGCCGGATCTGGCAATGTGTCGCGATCCGGCGTCTGGAAAAAACGGCTACTGTAACATTTTTGTCTCCGGCGAAAAAGCCAGACACGCCGGATCCGGCGCGTCCGTCTTTTTCACACAATGAAAGCCTATGAGCGCCGCAATGCGCCTGATCCGGCGAAGGCCGGATCCGGTTTTTTTGGTCTGAGCATGCTCAGTAGCTCTGCCCACTACAACCTGTCAAAGAAGGGCTGTAGGAACATGCTATATATAGTTTTCCAGTAGCCAATCCCGTTCGGAAGGCCACAAGGGTCAATTTTAAAAACCAGATCCGGCGTAATCCGTCGAAAAACGGATAGAAAAACGGATGAACCGGATGAGACTGATCCGGTTTTGTCTGTCAAGAACAAGACGGATCCGGCAGAAAACCGGATCCGGCACATCAGGTTTTACAAAACATTTGCCGGATCCGGCATTCCGGCACGACGCCGGATCGCGCCTGACGCCGAAAACCTGATGTGTGAAAGTAGCCTAAGACAGAACTGCATGTACCTCAAGTGAGCGCTATGAAGGAGACTACACAACCTATCTGCATAGATTCCTGAGTTGCTTCCAGGCTAATTAGCTCCTGTGCCATCTGTAATCTGGACCCTGGACTGTACTTACAAAGTAAAGGCAAAGAAACTACACTTTGTTGTGTCCTTGCCTTCTTCCTGCAACTTCTTCAGCACTGCTACATCTCTATGCCAGACACTGCACCCTCTTCCTCAACACCTATCCTCTTCATCTACTCTGCCCTGGGACTACAGCACTGCCCGTGGAGGGCTATAACATCACTGCTGCACCCCACCATCTGTCCCAGAGGATCTGTCTGCAGCGTTGTCTTAACACCTCCCTTGCCGAACACCACAGGTGGCGTCACGAATCACTCATAAACTTTACTCCACCACTCAATCCTCTTTTACATGGGCACCCAGGGCCACGGACCGGGTCACCGCTGCTGTGACATTCCCCTCTGAAGGATCAGCCCGATACCGAGTACCCCACAGCCCTGGGAGGGCGACCCATTTCTATTAACCTTCCCTATGCTCCCCCGCTGCACAGCATTCTCTTCTGAAGCTGCCAGGTGACATCAGCATGCAAGTGTCGGGAGCGCATAGCAGCACTGCCAAGTCACGTGCATGGCAAAGTCAGCTACTGACCTCTCATTGGCCAGATTTTTGTATTGCAGTGTGCCTTTGGGTGTCCAAACCTCGATATGTAAAATGTCAAAGAACATGTATGGAGGGGCCCAAACCCTCATCAGCAACCATAACAACGGGTGCAGGGAAACCATAGGTTCCTGGAACATCACGTTTCATGTTTCTTAGCCAGATGTGAGAATCCGTAGAACTCCCATAGGCCCAAATATTAGCAATTACTGTACAAAACAGTAGTTAATGTCAGTCAAAAGCACTTGGATGTGGCCGACGTTCATAGGAGATTGTAATTTTTGCTATATATAGCAGGGCTGAAGCACTGCTACATATGGCACAGACGATCGGATGATCGCAGCTTCAAGTCCTAAGGGGACTATTAAATAAAGTAAATAGTTAAAAAAAGCTTTTTTAACCCCTTCCCGACATTAGACGTACTATCCCGTCCACGGTACCCGGGCCCCTATGACCGGGGACGGGATAGTACGTCTAAGCGATCAGAGGCTCCCCCCGTGGGGAGCGCCGCTTATCGTGGCCAGGTGTCAGCTGATTATCACAGCTGACACTCGGCACTATGTGTCAGGGGCAGTCACGGACCGCCCCCGGCACGTTAAACCCTTGCACACTGCGATCAAACACAATCGCAGTGTACCGGGAGTTTAGGGCTCCCTCCGTGCTTCCCTGTGACCCCCACAGCAGCGCAATGTGCAGCGCAATGTGCAGCGCTGCTGCGGGGACCCCCTTCCCTGCAGGTCCCCTGATCCAATATGGCGACGGAGACCTTCGGGGGCCTGCAGGTAGCTGGCTTCCTCACTGCCTGCAACGCGCAGGCATGAGGAAGTCTGCTTCAATGCCTGTGACAGATCGCTGACAGTTTTCCCTCACATATGGGGCATCAGCGTACTCAGGACAAATTGGACAACAACTTTTGGGGTCCAATTTCTCCTGTTAACCTTAGGAAAATAAAAAATTGGGTCTAAAAGATCATGTTTGTGGAAAAAATATGATTTTTTTATTTTCACGCCCGGGCATTCTAAACTTCTGTGAAGCACTGGGGGGTTCAAAGTGCTCACTACACATCTAGATAAGTTCCTCAGGGGGTCTAGTTTCCAAACAGGGGTGATTTGTCGGAGGTTTCCACTGTTTAGGTACATCAGGGGCTTTCCAAATGCGGCATGGCGTCCAATCCCAATACCAGCCAAAAAAGTTAAATGATGCTGCTTCCCTTCCGAGCTCTGCCATGCGCCCACATAGTGGTTTACCCCCACATATGGGGTATCAGTGTACTCAGGACAAATTGCACAATAACTTTTAGGGTCCTGTTACCCTTGGGAAAATAAAAATTGGGGGTGAAAAGATCATTTTTCTGGAAAAAATGTGATTTTTTTAATTTTACGACTGTATGTTATAAACTTCTGTGAAGCCCTGGGAGATTCAAAGTTCTCACCACACATCTAGATAAGTTCATTGGGTGGTCTAGTTTCCAAAATGGTGTCAATTATGGGGGGGTTTCCACTGTTTTGGCACATCAGGGGTTTTCCAAATGCGACAGGGTGTTCGATCTCAATTCCAGCCAAAAAAGTCAAATGGCGCTGCTTCCCTTCGAAGCTCTGCCATGCACCCAAATAGTCGTTTACACCCACATATGGGGTATCGGTGTACTCAGGACAAATTGCACAATAACTTTTATGGTCCTGTTACCCTTGGGAAAATAAAAATTGGGGGTGAAAAGATCATTTTTGTGGAAAAAATATGATTTTTTAAATGTACGGCTGTACGTTATAAAGTTCTGTGAAGCCCTTGTGGGTTCAAAGTTCTCACCACATATCTAGATACGTTCCTTGGGGGGTCTAGTTTCCATAATGGGGTCACTTGTGGGGGGTTTCCACTGTTTAGGTACATCAGGGGCTCTCCAAACGTGACATGGCGTCTGATCTGAATTCCAGCCAATTTTGCATTGAAAAAGTCAAACGGCGCTCCTTCTGTTATGAGCTCTGCCATGCGCCGAAACAGTGGTCCCCCTCACATATCAGGTATCGGCGTACTCAGGACAAATTGCACAATAACTTTTGCAGTCCAATTTCTCCTGTTACCCTTGGTAAAATAAAAAAAATTGGACCTGAAGTAATTTTTTTGTGAAAAAAAAGTTAAATGTTCATTTTTTTTAAACATTCAAAAAATTCCTGTGAAGCACCTGAATGGTTAATAAACTTCTTGAATGTGGTTTTGAGCACCTTGAGGGGTGCAGTTTTTAGAATGGTGTCACTTTTGGGTATTTTCTATCATAAAGACCCCTCAAAGTGACTTCAAATGTGATGTGGTCCCTAAAAATAAAATGGTGTTGCAAAAATGAGGAATCGCTGGTCAACTTTTAACCCTTGTCTGACAAAGAAAGGAATAAACGGGCACCATCCACAATGTCAATTTAGGTGGGATCACCTTGTGCATATAAATAAATTGACATGAAAAGACATGAAGAGAAGAAAGTATATGCACACAAATAGGGATCACCACAAAAATAAGATAATCAAAAAATATCAATTTTATTTATGGACACAACAAACACTTTGTTTAAAAACAATTAAAAAGTCTGAACAAACAGACACTGATAACAAGACAAAGACAATGGGTCATATTGATAAATAGTTAAATACTATAGGTCCCAAGACCAAGCATTCAATCTAATGCCGGATATCTGCTAGTTATCATAACCTAGGGTCTATCAAACCAATTGTAATGACAATCATGACCTTGAATCAAAGTATTAAAATACCATATTGTCAATAACTACTATGGTTACATAGAAATACTACATATACCATAAATAGAAACTGAATACTCATCATGTTGCCAACACAAAAAAATATATTAACAAGCCCCTTTCCCTAGCATGATATCACCTGGTTTCTGAGGATAAACAAGCCACCAGGTAAGTTACATGGGACCCCCAAACCCACGCGTATCGACACAGTGATGTGTCTTTCTCAAGGTCAGTGTAGTGTTCTGTTGAAGTCCTTCATATATACCTATCAAATTAGTAATCACTCTTACCAGCTGAGTTTTATGTGGGGAGAAGAGGAATCAATTCTGGGTCTAATGAGACAGTGTCCTGTCCCAGTCAATGCGCAGGCGCCTGTATTAACCGGCGGAAGTACCATAGAGTTGCCCTTACTAGGCATCTATTTCCACTGCGCACGCGCCTGAATGTTTTGCCAGGAGTTCAGTACTTCCTCCACTACTCGACACTGAGTCAGTAAAGGTGCCTGTGAAGGACTCAGCTCCTGCTGAGCCCATTTTTTGAGTGGACCCTCTGGGTCATGGCACCCACCCACCAAGGGCGAGCTTACCTTGTGAGAATCCATCCCCTATACAGGGAGTGTCAGGGGCAAGACCAAGGAGGTGAGCCACCACGACTGCTGGAACCAGATGGCCGGCTCAGGGGACACTAAGTGCAAGTGTCTGACTACAAAGACGAGCAGGAAGCAAGACAAGACGAGACGTAGGTGCAAGGTATCTTCATTAGGATAACTCAGGATCACATACAGTGCAAAAACGTGAGAAAACAAACACGGAAAGGTGCGTGCGTGGGCACGCCAAGGTCCATAGCATGGTACGTGCCAGGTGGCACGCCTAGGTACAGGTAACGGCATCGGACTCCGGACTGCTGGCAACGATCGACATCATCAAGGAATCAGGCTGCGGACATCAGCTCCGGACGTCAGGCCGCAGTCATCCAGCTCATGATCTCTGGCAGCGATCGGCAGGTTCCGGGCATCCGGCAGGCAAACCAGGTTTCAGGCAAGGAGGCACGATAGATATCCAGGCATGGTGCGTGTTAGGGAACACGCCGAGGTCCGAGGCTAGGTGCAAGGCAAGGTGCGTGTGTAGGGGACATGCCAGGGTTCAAGGCTAGGTGCGTGTGTAGGGGACACATCAGGGTTCAAGACTAGGTGCGTGTGTAGGGGACACGCCAGGGTTCACAAAACAAGACAGGGTGCGTGTGTGGAGACACGCCAAGGCACAAGGTACGAGACAGAGTGCGTGTGTAGAGACACGCCAAGGCACAAGGTACGAGACAGAGTCCTGAGCGTGCAAAGGGCACACCAGGGTCAGGCGAGGCAGAGTCCTGCGCGTGCAGAGAGGCACGCCAGGAACAGGGTTCAAGGACCAGGCAAGACAGGGATCAGAGCAGAGCAAAGATAACAAAGAGTTGTGCAAGAGTAGCACGAAAAGGCACAGTGCGAGAACCAGCGTGAGTGCAAGGGAGCACGGAGACCACAGCTGGGAGCGCCGGCAGGTGGTACTGACGATGGCAGTTGCAGGCAGGCACGACTAGAGGTGGCACCGCCGCGGGGCCACGCAGCCAGACCATTATAGCACTGGACGGGGCACGGCGGAGGCACACAGGCGAGCACGGCTAGAGGCGGCACGGCTGAGGCACACCAGGCAGGCACAGACGACCAGGCACGTGCACGGAGGCACGGAGCCACAAGGCAGGGCTAGGCAAAGACACAGGACAGAGACACGTACAGACAGTATGGCAAAGCTTAGTGCGAAAAGTGCAAGGGCGCACGAAACATCAGGGACAATACAAAGAACAAGGCAGAGACCTGCGCATGCAAAGAGCATGCCAGGGACAGGGACAGTCTAGCAGCGGAGCGTAGGCCGAAGCCCAGAGCCGGGCCAAGGCAGGGCCTTGGGACTAGACAAGGTACACAGGCGAGGCAGAATCCTGCGCGTGCAGAGAGGCACGCCAGGGACAGGCGAGGCAGAGTCCTGCGCGTGCAGAGAGGCACGCCAGGGACAGAGACAGAGGCAGGGTACCTGAAGCCACAAAGCAGAGCGAGACATGACGCGAGGACAGAAACACGGAACAGAAGCAGAGCAAACAAGGACTACAAGGCAAAGCAGAGCAGGGACAGAACATGGCACGAGAGACAAACACTAGACAAGACAAGAGACGGAATATGAGCACGGAGCGTGCGCAGAGATGCACGACAGAGCAGAGTGGAAGGGCACAGAATAGAGGGAGCGCCCCACAGACCAGGCAGCCATGCAGGGACACCACACAATACTCAGGCCCTGAGCATAGGAAGGGGCGGCCTGATATAGGGCATAGCACCTCCTCTTACAGGTCAGGACCAGGGGAGCACTTCCGGGTTCAGATCCACAGGATAACAGAGCACAGTCACATGATCAGAGTTCCAGACATGACGAGACGACTGCAGATCCAGTGCTGAAACCTAGACAGGTCACATGATCAGAGTTCTAGACATGACGAGATGATTGACGAACCAGACAGTGCAGGATCTATAGGAAACGTCACATGATCAGCGTTTCAGACATGACGAGATGATTGCAGAACCAGACAGTGCAGGATCCAGGCAGGAACACATGATCAGGAATCCTAGACATGATGAGAAGATCACAGAAGGCAGAGCAGAAACGCAGGCATCCTGCAGCTCAGACATGAGGTGAGTGTTTACACTGCTCTAGTGAACATGCAGGACAGCAGACAAGATATGCACATGCACATCGCTCCAGGAGTTCTTGAGACAAAACAGACATGGCAGACATGACAAACACGGCGGACATGACAGTGCGCAGGCGCAATGATCTCCAATGCGCAGGCGCCTGAAGTGGCTGCAAATATCCTCAAGCATTAAGTTACAGCGCGCGAGCGCCCAGGTGCTCCCACAAAGGATCCACCCCCTTCCCTCAAGGAGACATCAGGCCGATGTGAATGCGCATATACCAATAGGTCCCCCGACCATTTAGAAACCTCGGTCTCACACTGCGCAACTACCTTAACCTAACCGCAATGTTGCCTACAATTTCACAATAAGGACTCCACATTCGATCGGTAGTGCATATAGAGAAAATCGTGTATCGCATCAGTTCATTCGAGCGCAGGCACCAGAACTTAATGTGCTGAAAGTGCTACAATAATAAAATAACGCATAAGAATTCTTAGTGTGAATGCAGTCACAATTTAATGTGTCAAAAAGTGGTCTAGGTACTGGCAGAACATGATAATAATAATAGACTTTATCAGTTCACTCAATATAACGGCGCCCAGGTTTAATAGCACAATCGTCCTTGCTAGAAACACCATAATGGTGAAATGGCATATAGACATTCTTGAAGCAAAGTATAATCACGGTGCAGCATATCATTGGTAGTTTAAATACTAGCAAAACATAATAATAAGAAATTCCATCAGTTTGCTTAGTACACAGACATCCTAGCTCAATGACACAATTGTCCCTACTACAGGCACCTCAATAATAGAGTGGTACATATGAGTGCTTAGTGCAAATAAAATCGCAATGTAGCATTTCTAGAATAGTATAAATACCAGCAAACATAATAAGGAACTTCACCAGTTCACTTAGTACATGGGTACCCGGACTCAGTGACATGATTGTCCCCATCGAACACGCCACAATGGTACAGTGGTATCTTGATACAGGTGCAATCATAATACAGTATATCAAAAGTGATCTACCTACTAACAAAGTATTGCAGTACGGAACTTCATCCATTCAATCAAAACGCAAGCGCTTAGGTATAGTGACACAATTATCCCTACTCAGGGCGCCGCAATAAACATGGCACATAAAGGTTCTACAACCAGAACATATTTAATATAACAACTAGGGACCCCTCAATGGGAACCAGTTGTAATCAATGATACAGACTAACAGGGGTACCCCCATACATTTCAGTCGCAATTAATGTTCACTGTACCCATAAAGGCCTCATTTGAATAATCACCAGGTCATTCAATTCAGATATAATTGTGAAGTCTATGTATTTATGTGTTAATAGTTTATCTTAATAGAGTCAAGCACACACATATGATTTAAGTCGCTCAGAAACCAGGCTTTGATATCACCCATATAGATCCAAATATAAAATAATTTCTCAAAAATATGTTAACAGGGCTACTTAACTTGTCTTAATAAAACTATCCATCTACAGGAAATTCTCCTGCAGACGATGATGACCAAGATATTAAGACACAAAACATGTGCTTATACCGTCTTAATCAGAAGAGTCAAACATAAACATGCGTTATTTTAGCATCAAAGCCCCATCTACATAGAGTCCCAGTGTAATATAGGGACTAAACTTAAATGTCCAAATATTATCCAAGATGTGACGAGTTGGTAGTTGTCTTGTCCAAATCAACTTCATCATCACGTATCTTTCAGGAGATATTCCTCCAGATTTAGATCCCAATCCTAGAGCCCTAAGAACAAAACAAAAGAAAACGTCATGGGGCTGCGGGTTCACGGGAGGAATAAGTGTTTCTAGATCCACAGTAAACTGGTCATCAAAGGAGATAAAAGGATAGAATATTAACTCACTTTGTAAAACCCTGTTATAAACAACAGACCAAGAAAAGGGAGGAATTGGCAGAGAAGTCCAACTACGCCTCTAGCGATTTTTTATCCTCAGACACGAGCGACCGCGAAAGCGGCACAGACGGGGCAGAAGGAAACACACCAAGACACAAGAGGAAAATGGGACGATACAGAGAGTGGTCACCGAGATTCAAGCGAGTGACTCGATACAACAACCGACGATGATAGGAGAGCGTAATCAGCAGGGGCCAGAACAAAGCATGGCATTGGGTGAGTTAAGGATTATTAATCTCACCTCTTATGTGTTGTCAACAATGGAGATGTCTGTACTTTCAAAGGGACTTTCATTTTCACCCATGAATATGCTGGATAAGTTTGAACTGACTAAAAATCTTTTCCTCTTTTGTAGACAGCTGACTTTTAAAATGTTATATCAAAATCCGATAGGAATGTACCACTCTATTATTGAGGTGCCTGTAATAGGGACAATTGTGTCATTGAGCTAGGATGTCTGTGTACTGAGCAAACTGATGGAATTTCTTATTATTATGTTTTGCTAGTATTTAAACTACCAATGATATGCTGCACCGTGATTATACTTTGCTTCAAGAATGTCTATATGCCATTTCACCATTATGGTGTTTCTAGCAAGGACGATTGTGCTATTAAACCTGGGCGCCGTTATATTGAGTGAACTGATAAAGTCTATTATTATTATCATGTTCTGCCAGTACCTAGACCACTTTTTGACACATTAAATTGTGACTGCATTCACACTAAGAATTCTTATGCGTTATTTTATTATTGTAGCGCTTTCAGCACATTAAGTTCTGGTGCCTGCGCTCGAATGAACTGATGCGATACACGATTTTCTCTATATGCACTACCGATCGAATGTGGAGTCCTTATTGTGAAATTGTAGGCAACATTGCGGTTAGGTTAAGGTAGTTGCGCAGTGTGAGACCGTGGTTTCTAAATGGTCGGGGGACCTATTGGTATATGCTGCCACCACCATGCTTGACTGTAGGGATGGTATTCTTGGGGTCATATGCAGTGCCATCCAGCCTTGACATGACGCTTTGAAAGTAAAGGTACCTTACGGGCTCGTCTGGAACGGAGACCATTGCGGTGGAGTACGTTACTTATGGTATTGACTGAAACCAATGTCCCCACTGCCATGAGATCTTCCCGGAGCTCCTTCCTTGTTGTCCTTGGGTTAGCCTTGACTCTTCGGACAAGCCTGGCCTCGGCACGGGAGGAAACTTTCAAAGGCTGTCCAGGCCGTGGAAGGCTAGCAGTAGTTCCATAAGCCTTCCACTTCCGGATGATGCTCCCAACAGTGGAGACAGGTAGGCCCAACTCCTTGGAAAGGGTTTTGTACCCCTTGCCAGCCTTGTGACCCTCCACGATCTTGTCTCTGATGGCCTTGGAAAGCTCCTTTGTCTTTCCCATGTTGACCATGTATGAGTGCTGTTCACAAGTTTGGGGAGGGTCTTAAATAGTCAGAAAAGGCTGGAAAAAGAGATAATTAATCCAAACATGTGAAGCTCATTGTTCTTTGTGCCTGAAATACTTCTTAATACTTTAGGGGAACCAAACAGAATTCTGGTGGTTTGAGGGGTTGAATAATAAATGACCCTCTGAATAAACTTTTAACAATTTAAAAAAAAATTAAACAAAGAAATAACATTCTTTTTTACTGCAGTGCATTTCACACTTCCAGGCTGATCTACAGTCCAAATGTCACAATGCCAAGTTAATTCCGAATGTGTAAACCTGCTAAATCTGCAGGGGGTTGAATACTACTTGTAGGCACTGTATATGAAGAACTTCAACAGAACACTACACTGACCTTGAGAAAGACACATCACTGTGTCGATACGCGTGGGTTTTGGGGTCCCATGTAACTTTACCCGGTGGCTTGTTTATCCTCAGAAACCAGGTGATATCATGCTAGGGAAAGGGGCTTGTTAATATATTTTTTTGTGTTGGCAACATGATGAGTATTCAGTTTCTATTTATGGTATATGTAGTATTTCTATGTAACCATAGTAGTTATTGACAATATGGTATTTTAATACTTTGATTCAAGGTCATGATTGTCATTACAATTGGTTTGATAGACCCTAGGTTATGATAACTAGCAGATATCCGGCATTAGATTGAATGCTTGGTCTTGGGACCTATAGTATTTAACTATTTATCAATATGACCCATTGTCTATGTCTTGTTATCAGTGTCAAACGCAACCTGTTGCAATTTGGTTGCGCTCAGCGCACCGTCAAAAGGACGTATGCGCCGTCAAATGCATACTGCGCACGGCCTGCGTCCCCAGTGATAAAGATAGGGGACGCAGGATGCATGCAGCGTCATGCGCCCGTAGGTGGAGCTACCGGAGGAGGCGTGGCAGGGGGCGGGGCTTAGCAGCGGCCGTGCGCAGGCCGTCGCTGCGCCCTGAAACGCTAATGTGAAACCACCCTAAGAGTGTCACAATCTCCACACTGTCCCTGTCTGCTATGTTTTTTTTGTGTGGAGGCTGTCAGTCTGTTTTGGTTGTGCTGGATCTGTGCTGTGATCATCTATGTTCACATCCCTTGGTTAGTCCTCTACTTAAGCATGCTAGCTCCTCCATCCAGTGTCAATCATACACTTGCTGCTGACTGTGTAAGACTGATCCCTCTATGATCTGTGCCTGACCCAGCCTGACTTTATTCCCTGTACACTATCTTGTCTTTCTAGATTTCCTGACCTCGGCTCGTGAATTGGATTTTGTCTCTGACATCTCCTTGTTGTACTGTGCCATTTCCTGGACCTGACCCCAGATTGTTTGACCTCCTTTTACTTATTCAGTAAGTAGTATATATTATTATAGTGCTTTGAAGAAAGCACTGTTACGTGTTACAGAACCACTTAGCACCCAGAATATGTTGTGCAGTTATATGTATGGATAATAGGTTCTATGTGAGATGCATGTCCCTAATGCATCAGCATTCCCCTTTTATCCACCCTCCCCCCACCTTTGTAGTTTCCACAGTAAACATCGGCAGGCTCCGGCCACCTGCGGCTATTGTAATGTATGTCTGGCCTGCCGCTTTTCTATTGGCCTTCCCTGTGTATCTGTGTGATATATTCTGTGTCCTGTGAGTAAAGTGTTGTCAGACTGGAAATACATGGAGAAGCAGTGATCTTTTATATGCGCCCAGGGATTCCAGCCAGCGTCATTCATTCAGACTACAGCCAACGCAGAGCGGACCTCCGAAAACACGGGGTGGTACTGAAACAGGTACCCCAGCTTGGTAGACCCCGTTACACCGGTGGCAGACAGCGGGATTTGATACCCCTTCTACAGGAGGAAAGGAATGAATGGAAAATAACTACCAGAAGTTAAAGAGGACTACATTAAAAGATCTGGTGGAAGCCCGAGGGTTGATCGCCAGCAACAAAACAAAAGCGGATTTGATAGCAGCCATCATGGAACACGACAGTGCAGCGCCCCCCAATGTGAACGTGGAGGAGACTGAATTCCAGAGGGAGGTAAAGAACAGACTGGTGTTCTATGGCCTGAACCCTGCGGTAGAGATCATACGAGAGGTGATGGCTGATGTGCGTACTGATCTGAAGGAAAAGATGGCCGAGCGGACCAGGAGAGAGCTAGCCAAGATGGAGATGGCAGAGCGGACCAAAGTGGAGCTGGCCAAGATGGAGATGGCAGAGCGGAGAGAGGAGAGCCAGCGAGCAGGGGGAGCTCTGGCCTTTGACCAGGTACCTTCAACAGTAAGCCACAAAAAGATCCAGTATAATGCCTTCCGACAGTTGGGGGAGGCAGAGGAAGACATTGATGGCTTTCTGCAGGACTTTGAGAGGCAGTGTGCCCTTCATCAAGTGAAGCCGGAGGAACGGGTTCAGATTCTGGCCAGCAAGCTGACAGGCCGGGCAGCGGACGCCTATCGCACGGTACCTGATGAGGACTGTATGGACTAGACTATGAGCGGATCAAAGAAGTGATCTTGGCCCGGTATGCGCTGACACCAGAGGCCTATTGCCAAAAGTTCCGCGGACTTATAAAACGCGTAACCGATACCCACGCTGAATGGGCCTGTAAATTACGGCGGTCACTGCTACAGTGGGTACAAGGGAGCCAAGCAACCACTAAGGAGGACGTCCTCCAGCTCTTCCTGTTAGAACGATTCTTTAATGGACTAAACCCCGAGACACAGGAATGGCTTCGGGACAGGTGGCCAGCGACTCTTGAGGAAGCCGCTCGTCTGGCCGATGAACATCATGATGCCAGGAGGCCGCAGTTCTCCGGATCAAAGGT
This sequence comes from Dendrobates tinctorius, assembly GCF_039654945.1. Lineage (NCBI taxonomy): Eukaryota > Metazoa > Chordata > Amphibia > Anura > Dendrobatidae > Dendrobates > Dendrobates tinctorius. Next base: position 5,777,021 of record NW_027361793.1, read on the forward strand.
GGTCACTAGGGGCCCACCCATGGACCTGGAGGGCCCCAAACCACCGAAGATTGTAGGGGGACCAGCTAGAAACCTGGCCTACCACGGCCCCCCTGGGCGCGATGCCACACCTGCCGTCAGCTGGGCCACCTGCAAAGACAATGCCCCAACCAGACTCAGCATACCCAGTGGCCAAAGGCGGGAACAGCTACCTTCAGCCAGGCTGCTGTACACTGCTACCAAGGTGAAGCTGACCCGGCATTGGGGGCTACGACTAACCAAGGGGTGGAAGAGATGGAGGAAGTGCTGCATGAAGTAGACCCCGTGCAGGCAGCCCGGGCAGATAATTGACAACAGCATCGACAGGTCGTGTGGGTTAATGGGAAACGTATGCAGGGACTAAGAGATTCCGGAGCAACTTTGACCCTTGTGAAGCCTCATCTCGTCCGGGACCAAGAGAAGACGGACCGGACAGTGGCAATCCGTGTAGCAGGGGGAGCTATACATCAACTACCCACTGCCAGGATTCACCTGAACTGGGGAGTCGGGGATGGCCTTGTTGAGGTCGGCTTGATGGAGGATTTGCCTGCAGACGTCTTGCTGGGAAATGACTTGTGGCCCATGTTGTCTGCATTCTCGGTGGCCCCTCTGGCTGAGACCTATCCTGTGACCACCCAGAGACAAGCTCGAGCTGCGGAAGCGTAATCACACTCAGAGGAGGCCCAGGTAAGACATCCCAGCCCTGCACGTATTCCCATAGCCAGACACATTTCTTGGGCGACCCCAGATGAATTTAAGAGGGAGTTACTTGAGGATCCTTCATTAGAGGGATATCGTGGGAAGGCACAGGAGGGGAGAGGAGTACTGGAAGAGGAACAGTTTGTATGGATGCAGGGACTCCTCTACCGGATCACAGAGCAGCACCACACAGGGACGAGCCTCACTATAAAACAACAGCTGGTAGTTCCCAAGAAGTATAGGCAGGAGCTACTGCGAATCTGTCATGATATACCCTTGGCCGGGCACTTCGGCGTCAGTCGCACCAGGCATCGTCTGACACAAAACTTCTTTTGGCCGGGGGTAACCTATGATGTTCGTCAGTACTGCCAGACCTGTGACAGTTGTCAGCGCATTGGCAATAGGGGGATCGATGCAAGGCCAAATTATGCCCCCTCCCCATTGTGGAGGAACCATTTAGCCGAGTAGCGGTCGATCTGATAGGGCCATTAGCCAAACCCAGTCCGTCCGGGAAAAAGTATATATTGACCATGGTAGATTATGCCACACGGTATCCAGAGGCGGTTGTGTTACCTAACATACTGGCAGAGACGGTGGCAGCCGCCCTGCTCCAGGTTTTCTCACGGGTTGGATTTCCCCGGGAGATTATCTCAGACCAGGGTACCCAGTTTACAGCAGAGGTGACCAAGCAACTGTGGAAGCTGTGCGGCGTAAAGTCCATTAGAAGCGCCCCGTACCACCCGCAAACCAATGGGTTGTGTGAACGCTTTAACGGGACATTAAAACAGCTCATTGGGACTTTTACCAGGACCTACAGAGACTGGGAGAAATTCTTGCCACACCTCCTGTTTGCCTATCGGGAGGTGCCCCAAGAATCCACGGGTTCTCCCCGTTCAAGCTGGTATACGGGAGACGGGTAAGGGGACCCCTAGACTTAGTGCTGGAACACTGGGAAGGGGAGGGCCTCATAGAAGGGGTACCTATTGTACCCTATGTGCTGGAATTCCGGGACCGCCTACAGGAGCTGACTCAGGCTGTACGTGAGAAGATGTAGGCGACCCAGCGGCGCCAGCGCATATGGTACGATCGGAGGGCCAGAGAGCGCACTTTGGAAATAGGACAGAAGATCCTGGTGTTATTCTGCTTAGTGGGCTCTAAGTTTCAAGCTGCATGGCAGGGGCCCTACCAGGTAGTGGGTAAAATTGCCGACGCAACCTATAATGTCGCCGATTGTGACGACCCCAGGGTTATCCGCATGTTCCACGTGAATATGCTGAAGCCCTACCGGGAGCGCCCTGAAGAGGTAGTGGCCATCTGTGCACCTGAAGCAGAGGATTTAGCCGGACTTCCCTTGCTGGATGTCTTAGGGGAAAGGAATCAGTCTAAAACATGGGACCAGGTACACTTGGGTGAAGACCTAGGCCCCCGGGAGAGACAGCAGGCGGAGGCGTTGTTGAGGCTGCGACAGAGGATATTTTCAGAGAGACCGGGGTACACTTGCTTGGCACAACACAAGGTTGAGACCCAGGATCAGACCCCCCTGCGACAAAACCCCTTCTGCGTCCCTGAGTCTGTACGAGAGGGGATGCGACAAGAGATACAAGAGATGTTGCGTTTAGGGGTCATTGAAGAGTCAGATAGTCCCTGGGCATCCCCCGTACTGTTAGTGCCCAAGAAGGATGGGACTACACGGTTTTGTGTAGACTATCGTAAGCTCAATGAGAAAACAGTGACGGATGCATACCCCATGCCGTGTGTGGATGAGTTGTTTGACCGGCTGGCGGGGCAAAGTATTTGACCACCATCAATCTATGCAAATGCTACTGGCAGTTTCCCCTTAGTCCTGACGCTATTCCCAAGTCGGCATTTGTCACCCCGTTCGGCTTATTCCAGTTTCGAGTTATGTGTACATATATTCCCTTAAAAAACTTTTATTGATAATTTGAATAAAAATCACCAATTCTCGTGTAATCCACAAAGACAAAACAGCCCTAATCAAAGACTACAATAACCTAACTGGACACCTTCCTAGCCGTGGAGGTTGGCACCCTAGAAGAAATCGATTGTTTGGCGCCCCCACTCGGACGTCGTCTGTCCCTATCTCCCCTAACTCACCCTGGATGCAAAGGTGAGAAAACAATCAATGAAAGGAATGAGATGAAGGAAGGGGAAAAAAGGTCATATGTAGAATGAATATTGATGGGCAAGAAACATATTATATCATATTAGGAGTGACCCTAAAAAAGGTACTAATCTCAAAAAGAGACCAACAATAAACCACATACAGCAATGTTATTGCATCCTAAATACAGGTGCTGATAAAACAAAATATGGATATAAAATCCAAAGATACATCACAATGCGGTTCCTAAACAATAGAAAAAAGTCAAAACACATGGCCCACATATATAATGCTCATATGAGATAACATATGGATATAATTTATCCCAAAAAAATGAAAAAAGCATGCATGGCCATGCAGTTACTTATCAAAGAGAGTAGAAAATCGCCTTGACGCGTTTCCCCGTTGTTGCGGTTCCTCAGGAGGCCTATAACTTTAGTACCATCTATGCTGGATATGTTTTATGATGCCCCAGATACCATGATGAAAAAGGCATAGGGGCGGTCTCAGAAGAAGGAGGTTATATAGCCCTCATAGTAAACAATCTATCAACACGCCCAATCAGCATGTCTCACACTAAGCAGTCACAGGAAGTAAAACCGCTCACTTGCCTCACCAATCAGACATCGCTTAAGAAATAAAAACGATCCCTCTGCGTTCCATCCATAGTCAGCGTGCGTGTCAGCCCAACTGCGCATGTGTGGAGATGTCATATTCCTCCTAAACAGAGCGCCAGCTTCAAACTGCGCAAGCGCTGGGGCCGCATAGATCCATAGTCGGCGTGCATGTAGACCCAACTGCGCATGTGTGGAAATGTCATATTCCTCCTAAATAAAGCGCCAGCTTCAAACTGCGCAAGCGCAGGGGCCGCAAGGTCAGAGATTCATCGGATCAACAGCGCATGTCCAAAAATGAATGCCAGTGATATTACTCATAAAAAATGAGGCCCACAATGCATACCCAGAGATAATATATTACATAATTAAAGAAAAAGGAACTACAAAACTGCACTGGGGCAGAACCCTTTGAAGATGTATCATTATACCCATAGTGTTTATACAGAAAAAATAGAAAAAATCTATTCTTAAGCCCAGGGATTTTTCCTTTTTCTTTTTCAAAGAATCTGGATAAATATACTAAGCCTCAAAAACAAAGAGGTAGAAGTAAGCTTAGATCAGAATAAAAAGATGTAAGAGCCAAAATTTAATATATATTGATAATATTCCTCATAATAGAGCTAGTGTGCCAATAATAACACACTACTTATAATAGACTAGCTAAATCTTTTCAAAACTACCCAAACCATTGAAAAAGCAAAAGAAGGCCAAATAAATAAAAATAATCATAAGAAGCAAGTATAGGATAGACATTCATTAAGGCCTTTTGGAGAGAGGGATTGGAGTCTATATATCCACTCAACTTCTTTTCTCTGTATAATTTTATCCAAATCCCCCCCTCAGGGTTTTGGTCTAACTAGCACTATCATGCTAAATGTGATCTCCTTAAGAGATCCACCATGAACCTCATTCATGTATCGGGCGATGGGTGTATCTCTCATTCTTAATATCATTTAAATGTTCACCCACCCTAACTCTGAGCTCTCTAATTGTCTTCCCAACATAATCAAGCGGGCATGTGCATGTTGCTTTGTAAACCATCCCAGAAGATCTGCAATTCCCAAAATCTCTAATATAATAGACCTTAGCATCCACTGAACTACAGAATGTTTTTGACTGGAACATAACTTCACATCTAGAACAAATTCCACACCTAAAAAAACCCTGCGGTCTGCGATCCAACCAAGTATCCTCCTTCTTTGGCCTCTGATAGAAACTATGGACCAAATGATCCCCAAGAGATCTACCTCTTCTGTAGGTAATACTAGGCATAGGAGCAATAAAGTCTTTTAAATCAGGATGAGCTAAGAGAATACCCCAATGCTTTTTAAAAATTTGATATACTCTCTCAGCCTGACTGTCATAGGTACCTATCATCCTAGTTATATCCTTATCGTCCCTTTTGTCCCTAGTTCCCAAAAGAGACGATCTGTCAACAGATAGAGCTTCCTTATAAGATCTCCTCAGAACATATTCTGGATAGCCTCTCGCTTTAAACCTACAATACAGATCGTCAGCTTGGTTCTTAAAAGTACCCAAATCTGAACAGTTTCTCCTCAAACGGAGAAACTGCCCTTTTGGTATACCTCTTTTTAGGGGAATAGGGTGATGGTTGGTCCACCTAAGTAGATTATTTGTAGATGTCGGTTTGCGATAAGTGCAAGTCTCAATATTCCTATTCTGCTTCTTCGTGATAGTTAAGACAAGAAAGTTAATACTCCTATACTGGCACTTAGACGTAAAATGCAACCCAATTTCATTCTTATTAATACTTTCCATAAAGTGGTGGAACTCACTCTCAGTGCCAGACCAAAATACCAAAATATCGTCAATATATCTGGCCCATAGGGCAATATATGAGCTCCACCACATATCCTCATCCCCAAAAATGAGCGTTTCCTCCCACCAGCCCAGGAATACATTAGCATACGTAGGGGCACAAGGGCTCCCCATCGCTGTACCCCTGAGCTGGTGGAAGTACTTCCCATCAAAAAGAAAGTAGTTATGAGTCAACGTAAATAATAGAAGCTCCTCAACAAAAATATTGTGGTCCCCACATTCCACTGCTCTTGACTGAAGAAAGTGACCAATGGCTCTCATACCACATTTATGCGGAATGCTGCTATAAAGCGCTTGCACATCAATCGATGCCAAGATTGTCTTCTCCTCGATTGATATACCTTCCAGCAAATTAAGCAAATGCGATGTATCTCGTACAAAAGAGGGAAGCGATGTCGCAAATGGTCTTAAGACCTTATCCAGGTATATACCAACGTTCTGCGTTAAAGATTCTATGCCTGCCACAATAGGTCTACCTTTTAAGGGATTTAAACCTTTATGTATCTTGGGTAGTGCATAGAACGTAGGTATAACTGGCTTGTTGGGCAGCATAAACTTAAACTCATTCAAAGAAATGAGACCCATCACTTTAGCTTCAGTCAAAATCTCAGTCAAAACAGCTAGATATATTTTCGTGGGATCACCACTCAGTACCTCATAGGTACCGTGCTCATATAACAGAGAATGACACATATCTGGGTAATTTTTGTGGTCCATTATAACCAAATTTCCACCCTTGTCTGAGGATTTTATTATGATTTCCTTACTCCTTTCAAGTGCATAAAGGGAATCCCTTTCGCCCTGAGAAAGATTACACACACCTTTATTGTAATCATTCTTAATTTTGCACAAATCCATTTCCACCATTTTCATAAAGATATCAACACTGGTAGTATTTATCATTGGTGGCATACAGGTACTCCTATTTCTCAAGTCAGTAAAGGGACCTTTACCACGTACTTGCTTATTCTCCCCCAAAAGGGATGTTAATACTTGAAAGGTATCAAAATCCTCCTCTAAAATACCCAGTCTTTTACATTCATCTCTGTTGTGCTGTTGAAAAAAGAGCTTCCATTTTAAATTACGTCCAAATAGATTTAAATCCTTCACCCACCTAAAGCAATCAAAACAAGAGGTGGGCACAAAATTCAAACCTTTCTGCAACAAAAGATAATCATTTCCAGAAAGTTCACAAGATGACAGATTAATGATCTGACCCTGATTTATACTTGTCTTCTCCTCAGATCGTAACCCATTATTGGGCCCCTGTCCAAAAAAGACTGTGGTAATAGTGAGGAAGGCCCAGATGATGTAGAGGGAGAATTTCTCAAATCCCTCCCATTCCCCTTCTGTCTGTGTTGATTTCTTGGCATACGCCATTTGCCCCGATTTTGTCTACCCCTTCCACGATAGTAATCTGAACGTTCAGTGTCTGAGGTATCTAAGTCTGATGAGGACACTTCCGTAGCGGATTTAGTTTGGTATTCAAAAGCTTTATTATCCTTGAATTCAGCAAAGTCCCGCACAAACTGTGCGTGTTTTCTATCCTTAAACCTTGTTTGAAATTTTTCTACTGACGTTTGAAGGATATTTTCCCGTCTCGAAAAATCGGGATCAGTTTTTAACTTTTGCACTCTTTCAATAGCACTATTGAGCTTTTTAATACATTCCTCAAACAATTTAGAAAGGAAAGGAGTAAGGAAATCATAATAAAATTGTAACGGTCAACGTGTGACTGGACACAGCGCCTCCAGCAGGGCGAATTTATGACACACGTGACCCTGGATACAGCGCCTCCAGCGGGGCGAATTTAAATAATACCGGGACGTGCAGCCGGATACACCGCCTCCAGCTGGCGAATTTAAATAATAAGGGGAAACACAGGAACAATTACAGTGGTGGGCCCTGAAATAGGAAATAGGGACGTGGAGACCTCCTAAGCTCCCCTGAGGAAGCGTCCCTGCACTCCTTACGTTCCCTATACAGGCTCCGCACCTGTCGCCGCACGCGAACCTTATGCCCTGACTTGCCCTGAACCTAGTCCCTCGCTAGGGCATTGGCCGGTGCGGAAACTAATCCCACCACTGCACTAGATCACACATAAGGAAAGTCACAAACAGGGGAAATAGAAAACTTAGCTCTCTCTGTGGAAATGCTCCAGCACAGAGTCCAGCAACCGACTGCAGCCTTCCTCCTGAATAGCTGCCACCAAGTTCAGTAAGCGCTGCAAAGAACTCCCTTCAGTGACTCCTTCCACACCAGGACTCAGATTGAGCTGAGCAATCTTTCCAGCTCCTTCCACCACCAAGGTTGGTTGCAAATGAACAACTATCACCAACAATGATTGAATACCCTGAGACTCATTTATAGAGCCTCACACCTGATTTATAATTACAAATTAAACCTACCACTAAGGTGCGATACCACTCCCCACCACCGGGCAACTTAGAATGAAAGACACCACGTGTGATAATTCCAATGGCCACCGGGGGCAATCACGTCACACTTTGCACTTGACAAAGTAAAAAAAAATCACTTTGTCAAATTTAAAACTGTCAGATCATGACAGTACCCCCTCCTTAATGAGGGGCCTCTGGACCCTCAAGACCACCCCTCATTAGGGAAACCCCTACAGCAGGGACGCCCAGACCCTGAGTTCACCCCACCATCACCTGAATTCAAATTTATGACAAACACACAGCTGGTATTGGCAATAAAGTTTATTTTGGAGGCATCACTCATCTCCACAGCGCCAACCTGGGGAACGAGTTTATGTATGAGTATCTTTGTTATGAGCTGATCAGGCTCCACTACACACTTCCACAAGATGTTTTTTGGTGGCCACCCATACATGCTCGTTCACACACAGGTCCGGACCTGAACGTTTATTGCACACATTCGTTTTGTCATAAAATTGGTGAACTCATTCTGGACCTGATAACAAAGGCGTCCCCCTGTGTCACCACACTCACACCCCCGCACTACACCATAGGGTACACCACACTCCAACCCTTTCCACCACGAGGTCTGCCTCTCACAAGGTTTGCTAGCGGCGAGGGCTGAAACTTGCCCCTACTCTCCCGCCGCACAATCGCTGCCCTCACTGGAGAGGAAGGGATCCCCTGTAGAGAGACGGCAGAGACAGTAGTCCCAAGGCAGCAGCCCTCACACGACTGCCCCCAGATGACTACTTCCCTTGCTCGCCAATCTATCACCGGGTTGTGTTTTTTCAGCCAGGGGAAGCCTAAAACGATAGGTACTGGCATTCCCCCCAAGACGTAGCATGACAAGGACTCCTCATGATGTCCTATACGCAGATGGATGTTTTCTACGACTTGGGTAAGGCTCCCCTGGCTCAGTGGAACAGAGTTAATGGCCTGGACGCTTATAGGTTGGGCCAGCGTCCTGCACTTCAGACTATGAGTCTGGACAAAACGAGCATCCACCAGACTGACTCCTGCTCCGCTGTCCACAAGCACCGGTACCACCTCCGGTACCCCGCCAGCCACCACTTCTGCTGACATAATACCTTGGGAGGGCAAAATGGAGGAAATGTACACTCCCTGGTTGCCTTCCTCCAAACGACCAGGGGTCTGCGGCTTCTGAGATGACACAGATATTTTGGCACGTAATGGGCACGCCTTAAGGAAATGACCAGTCTGCCCACAGAAAAAACATGCCGACACCACTCCCTGAACCATAGGCAGGCCGGAGCACAACCTGACACCTCCTACTTGCATAGGTTCGTCCGGAGACTTGGCACGCCCTGGGCAGGCTCCCATGAAATGGCCCAGCTTCCCACAGGAAAAGCATACCCCCCACCACGGCGAACCCCAGGCAACCCCCTATTTGTACCAACAACACCGGGCTGCCTGGGTTCCATCAACCGTACCGGGGGGTCCTCCCCCCCGGAGAGGACTACAGGGGGCACATTTTGTGTATGTCTTTCCCTAAGGCGTCTATCCACCCGGATGGCGAGGGACATGGCGGCCTCCAGCAACCTGGGGGCGGCGTACTGCACCAGAGTGTCCTGCAATTTTGGAGACAGACCCTGCACAAATTGACTCCTAAGTGCAGGGTCATTCCACTGAGTGTTAGTGGCCCATCTCCTAAACTCGGAGCAGTACTCCTCAGCAACCCGGGCTCCCTGTTTACACCTACGGAGTCGGGATTCCGCCAGAGAGACGCCATCAGGATCCCCATACACAAGCGCCAAAGCCGCAAAAAACTCGTCCACGGACTCTAAAGATGGTGAATCGTCCGGCAGGGAGAAGGCCCAGGATTGGGGATCCCCTTTCAAAAGGGACATAATGATTCCCACCCGTTGCTCTTCGCTCCCTGAAGAACGAGGACGCAGCCTGAAATATAATTTACAGGCTTGCTGAAATACCAAGAATTGATCTCTCCCTCCAGAAAACCGGTCTGGGAGAGATATCTTGGGTTCTGGCTGAGCCTGTGCCTGAATCAAACCTCCAAAGCCCACCAACAGCTGCAGTTGCTGCACCATCTCACCGCGCAGCCCCCTAATCTCTTCAGTAAAGGTCTGCAGTACCTGGGTAAAGGTTTGCATTAGGTCCATGGCTCAGCAGAAAAAATTTTATGGTTGGTGATAATGTAACGGTCAACGTGTGACTGGACACAGCGCCTCCAGCAGGGCGAATTTATGACACACGTGACCCTGGATACAGCGCCTCCAGCGGGGCGAATTTAAATAATACCGGGACGTGCAGCCGGATACACCGCCTCCAGCTGGCGAATTTAAAAAGTACACGTAAAACTGGATACCCCACCTCCAGCTGGTGAATTTAAATAATAAGGGGAAACACAGGAACAATTACAGTGGTGGGCCCTGAAATAGGAAATAGGGACGTGGAGACCTCCTAAGCTCCCCTGAGGAAGCGTCCCTGCACTCCTTACGTTCCCTATACAGGCTCCGCACCTGTCGCCGCACGCGAACCTTATGCCCTGACTTGCCCTGAACCTAGCCCCTCGCTAGGGCATTGGCCGGTGCGGAAACTAATCCCACCACTGCACTAGATCACACATAAGGAAAGTCACAAACAGGGGAAATAGAAAACTTAGCTCTCTCTGTGGAAATGCTCCAGCACAGAGTCCAGCAACCAACTGCAGCCTTCCTCCTGAATAGCTGCCACCAAGTTCAGTAAGCGCTGCAAAGAACTCCCTTCAGTGACTCCTTCCACACCAGGACTCAGATTGAGCTGAGCAATCTCTCCAGCTCCTTCCACCACCAAGGTTGGTTGCAAATGAACAACTATCACCAACAATGATTGAATACCCTGAGACTCATTTATAGAGCCTTACACCTGATTTATAATTACAAATTAAACCTACCACTAAGGTGCGATACCACTCCCCACCACCGGGCAACTTAGAATGAAAGACACCACGTGTGATAATTCCAATGGCCACCGGGGGCAATCACGTCACACTTTGCACTTGACAAAGTAAAAAAAAATGACTTTGTCAAATATAAAACTGTCAGATCATGACAAAAATCCTCAGACAAGGGTGGAAATTTGGTTATAATGGACCACAAAAATTACCTAGATATGTGTCATTCTCTGTTATATGAGCACGGTACCTATGAGGTACTGAGTTGTGATCCCACAAAAATATATCTAGCTGTTTTGACTGAGATTTTGACTGAAGCTAAGGTGATGGGTCTCATTTCTTTGAATGAGTTTAAGTTTATGCTGCCCAACAAGCCGGTTATACCTACGTTCTATGCACTGCCCAAGATACATAAAGGTTTAAATCCCTTAAAAGGTAGGCCTATTGTGGCAGGCATAGAATCTTTAACGCAGAACGTTGGTATATACCTGGATAAGGTCTTAAGACCATTTGCAACATCGCTTCCCTCTTTTGTACGAGATACATCGCATTTGCTTAATTTGCTGGAAGGTATATCAATCGAGGAGAAGACAATCTTGGTATCGATTGATGTGGAAGCGCTTTATAGCAGCATTTTGCATAAATGTGGTATGAGAGCCATTGGTCACTTTCTTCAGTCAAGAGCAGTGGAATGTGGGGACCACAATATTTTTGTTGAGGAGCTTCTATTATTTACGTTGACTCATAACTAGAGTTGAGCGACTTTGGTCGGATCGGGTTTCATGAAACAAAATTTGTTTCAGATGAAACTGGTCTGACTAGGGCAAAAAAAAGTCGGAGTTTCGTCCGAAACCCGACCCCAGTGCAAGTCAATGGGGAATAAAAGTCGGCATTGAGTGGATGAATGTCATCCGCTCAATGCCAACTTTTATTTCCCATTGACTTGCATTGGGGTCGGGTTTCGGATGAAACTCCGACTTTTTTTGCCCTAGTCGGACCAGTTTCATCTGAAACAAATTTTGTTTCATGAAACTCGATCCGACCAAAGTCGCTCAACTCTACTCATAACTACTTTCTTTTTGATGGGAAGTACTTCCACCAGCTCAGGGGTACAGCGATGGGGAGCCCTTGTGCCCCTACTTATGCTAATGTATTCCTGGGCTGGTGGGAGGAAACGCTCATTTTTGGGGATGAGGATATGTGGTGGAGCTCATATATTGCCCTATGGGCCAGATATATTGACGATATTTTGGTATTTTGGTCTGGCACTGAGAGTGAGTTCCACCACTTTATGGAAAGTATTAATAAGAATGAAATTGGGTTGCATTTTACGTCTGAGTGCCAGTATATGAGTATTAACTTTCTTGTCTTAACTATCACAAAGATGCAGAATAGGAATATTGAGACTTGCACTTATCGCAAACCGACATCTACAAATAATCTACTTAGGTGGACCAGCCATCACCCTATTCCCCTAAAAAGAGGTATACCAAAAGGGCAGTTTCTCCGTTTGAGGAGAAACTGTTCAGATTTGGGTACTTTTAAGAACCAAGCTGACGATCTGTATTGTAGGTTTAAAGCGAGAGGCTATCCAGAATATGTTCTGAGGAGATCTTATAAGGAAGCTCTATCTGTTGACTGATCGTCTCTTTTGGGAACTAGGGACAAAAGGGACGATAAGGATATAACTAGGATGATAGGTACCTATGACAGTCAGGCTGAGAGAGTATATCAAATTTTTAAAAAGCATTGGGGTATTCTCTTAGCTCATCCTGATTTAAAAGACTTTATTGCTCCTATGCCTAGTATTACCTACAGAAGAGGTAGATCTCTTGGAGACCATTTGGTCCATAGTTTCTATCAGAGGCCAAAGAAGGAGGGTACTTGGTTGGATCGCAGACCGCAGGGTTTTTTTAGGTGTGGAATTTGTTCTAGATGTGAAGTTATGTTCCAGTCAAAAACATTCTGTAGTTCAGTGGACGCTAAGGTCTATTATATTAGAGATTTTGGGAATTGCAGATCTTCTGGGATGGTTTACAAAGCAACATGCACATGCCCGCTTGATTATGTTGGGAAGACAATTAGAGAGCTCAGAGTTAGGGTGGGTGAACATTTAAATGATATTAAGAATAAGAGAGATACACCCATCGCCCGACACATGAATGAGGTTCATTGTGGATCTCTTAAGGAGATCACATTTAGCATGATAGAGCTAGTTAGACCAAAACCCCGAGGGGGGATTTGGATAAAATTATACAGAGAAAAGAAGTTGAGTGGATATATAGGCTCCAATCCCTCTCTCCAAAAGGCCTTAATGAATGTCTTTCCTATACTTGCTTCTTATGATTATTTTTATTTATTTGGCCTTCTTTTGCTTTTTCAATGGTTTGGGTAGTTTTGAAAAGATTTAGCTAGTCTATTATAAGTAGTGTGTTATTATTGGCACACTAGCTCTATTATGAGGAATATTATCAATATATTAAATTTTGGTTCTTACATCTTTTTATTCTGATCTAAGCTTACTTCTACCTCTTTGTTTTTGAGGCTTAGTATATTTATCCAGATTCTTTGAAAAAGAAAAAGGAAAAATCCCTGGGCTTAAGAATAGATTTTTTCTATTTTTTCTGTATAAACACTATGGGTATAATGATACATCTTCAAAGGGTTCTGCCCCAGTGCAGTTTTGTAGTTCCTTTTTCTTTAATTATGTAATATATTATCTCTGGGTATGCATTGTGGGCCTCATTTTTTATGAGTAATATCACTGGCATTCATTTTTGGACATGCGCTGTTGATCCGATGAATCTCTGACCTTGCGGCCCCTGCGCTTGCGCAGTTTGAAGCTGGCGCTTTATTTAGGAGGAATATGACATTTCCACACATGCGCAGTTGGGTCTACATGCACGCCGACTATGGATCTATGCGGCCCCAGCGCTTGCGCAGTTTGAAGCTGGCGCTCTGTTTAGGAGGAATATGACATCTCCACACATGTGCAGTTGGGCTGACACGCACGCTGACTATGGATGGAACGCAGAGGGATCGTTTTTATTTCTTAAGCGATTTCTGATTGGTGAGGCAAGTGAGCGGTTTTACTTCCTGTGACTGCTTAGTGTGAGACATGCTGATTGGGCGTGTTGATAGATTGTTTACTATGAGGGCTATATAACCTCCTTCTTCTGAGACCGCCCCTATGCCTTTTTCATCATGGTATCTGGGGCATCATAAATCATATCCAGCATAGATGGTACTAAAGTTATAGGCCTCCTGAGGAACCGCAACAACGGGGAAACGCGTCAAGGCGATTTTCTACTCTCTCTGATAAGTAACTGCATGGCCATGCATGCTTTTTTCATTTTTTTGGGATAAATTATATCCATATGTTATCTCATATGAGCATTATATATGTGGGCCATGTGTTTTGACTTTTTTCTATTGTTTAGGAACCGCATTGTGAAGTATCTTTGGATTTTATATCCATATTTTGTTTTATCAGCACCTGTATTTAGGGTGCAATAACATTGCTGTATGTGGTTTATTGTTGATCTCTTTTTGAGATTAGTACCTTTTTTAGGGTCACTCCTAATATGATATAATATGTTTCTTGCCCATCAATATTCATTCTACATATGACCTTTTTTCCCCTTCCTTCATCTCATTCCTTTCATTGATTGTTTTCTCACCTTTGCATCCAGGGAGAGTTAGGGGAGATAGGGACAGACGACGTCCGAGTGGGGGCGCCAAACAATCGATTTCTTCTAGGGTGCCAACCTCCACGGCTAGGAAGGTGTCCAGTTAGGTTATTGTAGTCTTTGATTAGGGTTGTTTTGTCTTTGTGGATTACACGGGAATTGGTGTTTTTTATTCAAATTATCAATAAAAGTTTTTTAAGGGAATATATGTACACAAATGAATATGGATTTATTCCTTTGCTCATCCAATAAGTTTGTTCAGTTTCGAGTTATGCCATTCGGGATGAAGAATGTCCCGACGACCTTCCAAAGGCTGGCTGACCGGCTTTTGGATGGTCTCCAGGACTATGCTTGTGCCTACATAGACGACATCGCCATCTACAGTGCGACATGGAAAGAGCATCTAAATCACCTAGAATCAGTATTGGACAGGATCCACCAGGCTGGAATCACCATGAACCCAAACAAGTGTCACGTGGGCAAAGCAGAGGTTCAGTATTTAGGGCATTAGGTGGGAAGTGGGAAACAGCGACTAGAACCAGCCAAGATTGAGGCCATAGCCAAATGGCCCATCCCCGCACTAAAACCCAGGTCATGGCGTTTCTAGGGACAGCAGGGTATTACGGGAAATTCTTTCCCAATTACAGCAGCGTAGCCAAGCCCCTCACTGATTTGACCCGTAAGAACCAACCCCGCCAGGTAACCTGGACCTCAGAGTGTGAGGAAGCCTTCCGCCAACAAAAGGACACCCTCACCAATACCCCTGTATTGGCCACACCCGATCCAACTAAACGTTTCCTTGTTCATACCAACGCTTCTATGTTTGGATTGGGGGCAGTACTGAGCCAAGTCGGGCCGGACGGCCACGAACACCCGGTAGTTTACCTGAGTCGGAAACTACTGCCCCGTGAAGTAAGCTATGCGGCCATCGAGAAAGAGTGCCTGGCGGTAGTATGGGCACTCAAGAAGTTGCAACCATATTTGTATGGACGACAGTTTTCCCTCCTAACGGACCATAATCCCCTAGTCTGGCTTAATCGGGTCTCCGGAGACAACGCCAGATTGCTGCCGTGGAGTTTAGCCCTACAACCTCTGGACTTCACCATCCACTACAGACCTGGGAAACAAAACAGTAATGCCGATGGACTAAGTCGACAAACGGAACTTGTACCAACCCCATAAACTTCGGTCATCCCCAAACCGATCCGTTGAGGATCAGACTGTGTATGCCGATCGCGTCGCTGAAAAGGGGAGCCGTGTTACGTGTTACAGAACCACTTAGCACCCAGAATATGTTGTGCAGTTATATGTATGGATAATAGGTTCTATGTGAGATGCATGTCCCTAATGCATCAGCATTCCCCTTTTGTCCGCCCTCCCCCCACCTTTGTAATTTCCACAGTAAACATCGGCAGGCTCCGGCCACCTGCGGCTATTGTAATGTATGTCTGGCCTGCCGCTTTTCTATTGGCCTGCCCTGTGTATCTGTGTGATATATTCTGTGTCCTGTGAGTAAAGTGTTGTCAGACTGGAAATACATGGAGAAGCAGTGATCTTTTATATGCGCCCATGTAACCCAGGGATTCCAGCCAGCGTCATTCATTCAGACTCCAGCCAACGCAGAGCGGACCTCCGAAAACACGGGGTGGTACTGAAAGAGGTACCCCAGCTTGGTAGACCCCGTTACAAGCACTATCTTGTAATCCGAACGCTGCTAACTTCTTATTCTTCTTCTTATTATTGTTAAGTTGATTTCCGCAATTAATACAGCCCGAACCGCTACACGCACTGACTCCGTAGAGGTGTCGTTTCGAAGCCAGCATCCATGAGAGGTGTGCTAAGTATTTTTCGTGTCGATCGGATTTGTAGTTTTTGCGCAATTTGCGTTTGAAAATTTTTTTTCCCGTCATTGGAATGCACTGTCTCCAATGCTTTTCAATGGGAAATGGCAAAACGTGCCCTGAGGCAATTGAAATGGCAGTTAAGCTCATTGATATGCGCAGGCACACCCAGTTACTATGCAAACGCCTACGAACGTCACATGACGCCCCCATGACAGAGCTTCTGCCACATAATATCAGCTCTTAAAGCGAAACCCACAGCACAAATGCAAATCTAGCTTCATCACATGACACATGCCCCTGAGAGAGAATGTCTGCCAAAGTGGATTTAGAAGAAGCCCAGTGAGCCAAACTAGCTCTTAAAGGGCCGACGCGCCAAAGTGACTGTTAAAGGGCCGTCGCACCGAAATGAGTCTTAAAGGGCCGGCACGCCAAATCGAAAGCTGAGTGACCCCAGGCTCCAAATCGGAGGCTGAGCCACCCTGGCCTCCAAATCGGAGGCTGATCGACCCCGGCCTCCAAATCGGGGGCTGAGCCACCCCGGCCTCCAAATCGGAGGCTGATCAACCCCGGCCTCCAAATCGGAGGCTGATCAACCCCGGCCTCCAAATCGGAGGCTGATCAACCCCGGCCTCCAAATCGGAGGCTGATCAACCCCGGGCCACCCCGGCCTCCAAATCAGAGCCTGAGCCACCCCGGCCTCCAAATCGGAGACTGAGTCACCCCGGCCTCCAAATCGGAGACTGAGTCACCCCGGCCTCCAAATCAGAGACTGAGCCACTCTGGCCTCCAAATCGGAGACTGAGCCACCCCGGCCTCCAAATCAGAGGCTGATCCACCCCGGCCTCAAAATCAGAGGCTGATCCACCCCGGCCTCCAAATCAGAGGCTGATCCACCCCGGCCTCCAAATCAGAGGCTGATCCACCCCGGCTTCCAAATCAGAGGCTGAGCCACCCCGGCTTCCAAATCAGAGGCTGAGCCAAACCGTCCTCCAAATCGAAGGATGATCGACCCCGGCCTCCAAATCGGAGGCTGAGCCACCCCGGCCTCCAAATCGGAGGCTGAGCCACCACAGCCTCCAAATCGGAGGCTGATCAACCCCGGCCTCCAAATCGGAGGCTCAACGACCCCAGCCTCCAAATCAGAAGCTCATCGACCCTGGCCTCCAAATCGGAAGCTCATCGACCCTGGCCTCCAAATCGGAGGCTCTTTGACCTTGGCCTCCAAATCGGAAGCTCATCGACCCCGGCCTCCAAATCGGAGGGTGAGCGACCCCAGCCTCCAAGTCTTACCCAGAGTGACCCCACCCACCAAATCGGACCCAGAGTGGCCCCGCCCACCAAATCGGACCCAGAGTGGCCCCGCCCACCAAATCGGACCCTAAGGGGCCCCACCCACAAAATCGGACCCTGAGGGGCCCCTGCCACAAAATCAGACCCTGAGGGGCCCCAACAAAATCGGACCCTGAGGGGCCTCGGCCAGAAAATCAAACCCTGAGGGGCCCCGCCCACCAAATCAGACCCTGAGGAGCCCCACCCACCAAATTGGACCCAGAGGGGCCCCGCCCGCCAAATCGGACCCTGTGGGGACCCGCCCGCCAAATCGGACCCTGAGGGGCCCCGCCCACCAAATCGGACCCTGAGTAGCCCCGCCCAACAAAATCTGTTTTGTTGGATTTTCAGATTGGATTCCAGAGTGGCCCCACCGACAAAATTGGATCCAGAGTGGCCCCACCCACAAAATTGGACCCTGAGGGGCCCCGGCCACAAAATCAGACCCTGAGGGGCCCCACCCACAAAATCGGACCCTGAAGGGATCCGGCCACAAAATCAGACCCTGAGGGGCCCAGGCCACAAAATCGGACCCTTAGTGGCCCCACCCACCAAATCGGACCCAGAGAGGCCCTGCCCACCAAACCGGACCCTGATTGGCCCCGCCCACCAAATCGGACCCTGAGGGGCCCCGCCCACTAAATCGGACCCAGAGTGGCCCCGCCCACCAAATCAGACCCTAAGGGGCCCCACCCACAAAATCGGACCCTGAGGAGCCCCTGCCACAAAATCAGACCCTGAGGGGCCACAACAAAATCGGACCCTGAGAGGCCCCGCCCACCAAATCAGACCCTGAGGGTCCCCGCCCACCAAATTGGACCCAGAGGGGCCCCGCCCACCAAATCGGACCCTGAGGGGACCCGCCCGCCAAATCGGACCCTGAGGGGCCCCGCCCACCAAATCGGACCCTGAGGGCCCCCGCCCACCAAATCGGACCCTGAGTAGCCCCGCCCAACAAAACGGACCCAGAGTGGCCCCACCCACCAAATCGGATCCAGAGTGGTCCCACCCACAAAATCGGATCCAGAGTGGCCCCACCCACAAAATTGGACCCTGAGGGGCCCTGGCCACAAGATCAGACCCTGAGGGGCCCCACCCACAAAATTGGACCCTGAGGGGCCACACCCACAAAATCTGACCCTGAGGGGCCACACCCACAAAATCGGACCCTGAGGGGCCACACCCACAAAATCAGAGCCTGAGGGATCCCCGCCAACAATTCAAGCCCTGAGGAGCCCAGGCCAAGGAATCAGATCCTGAGGCGCCCCACCCACCAAATCAGACCCTGAGGCCAAAGTGGCCCCTGAGAGACACTCACAGTTAAAACGGATCCTGAGTTGAAAGTCTTGCAGGGGCAGTAGGCAAGTCTCTCTTAAAGGGCAGGGCAGCCCAGGCACCATTTCAAACCACTATCTGTACTTCCATCAGGAAATACACATCTAGTTATTATTATTATTCAGTTGATTTCCGCAATGAATGCGGCCCGAACCGCTACACGCACAGACTCTGCTGAGGTGTCGTTTCGAAGCCAGCGTCCACGAGTGGTGTGCTAAGTATTTTTCGTGTCAATAGGATTTGTAGTTTTTGCTCAATTTGTGTTTTGAAAAATTTTTTCCCCGTCATTGGAATGCATTGTCTCAATGTATTTCAATGGGAAAATGTTGCCACAGAGAAAACATGCCCTGAGGTGATTCAAATGGCAGTTAAGCTCATTGATATGCGCAGGCAGACCCAGTTACTATGCCAACTCCTACGAACGTCACATGACTCCAGCAGGACACAGTTTCTACCAGATAATTTCAGCTCTAAAAGTGAAACCAACAGCACGAATGCAAATCTAGCTTCATCGCATTGCGCACGCCCCTGAGAGAGAATGTGCGCCAAAGTGGATTTAGAAGCCCAGTGAGCCAAACTGGCTCTTAAAAGGCCGACGCGCCAAAGTGATTTAAAAAGGGCCGGCGCACCAAAATGAGTTTTAAAGGTCCGGCGGGCCAAATCGAAAGCTGAGGGACCCCAGGCTCCAAATCGAAGGCTGATTGACCCCGGCCTCCAAATCGCAGGCTAAGCCACCCACGCCTCCAAATCGGAGGCAACCCTGGCCCACAAATCGGAGGCTGAGCCACCCTGGCCTCCATATCAGACCCAGAGTGGCCCCGCCCACCAAATCGGACCCAGAGTGGCCCCACCCACCAAATCGGCCCCTGAGGAGCCCCGCCCACCAAATCGGACGCAGAGGGGCCCCGCCCATCAAATCAGACCCAGAGGGGCCCCGCCCACCAAATCGGACCCAGAGTGGCCCCGCCCACCAAATCGGACCCTAAGGGGCCCCGCCCACCAAATTGGACCCTGAGGGGCCCCGCCCACCAAATCGGACCCTGAGGGGCCCCACCCACCAAATCGGACCCAGAGGGGCCGCACCCACCAAATCGGACCCAGAGGGGCCCCGCCGACCAAATCGGACCCAGAGGGCCCAGCAGGCCAAAGTGACCTCTGAGAGGCACCCACAGTTAAAATGGATCCTGAGTTGAAAGTCTTGCAGGGGCAGCAGGCAATTCTCTCTTAAAGGGGAAGCCCGGGCACCATTTCAAAGCACTATCTGTACTTCCTTCAGGAAATACACATCTAGTTATAGTGATTTGAAAAAACCACTATATTGTAATCTGAACGCTGCTAACTTATTCTTCTTCTTTTTCTGCTTCCTCTTATTATTATTCAGTTGATGTTCCGCAATGAATGCAGCCCGAACCGCTACACGCACAGAATCCGTTGAGATGTCGTTTCGAAGCCAGCGTCCACGAGTGGTGTCCGAAGTATTTTTCGTGTCGATCGGATTTGTAGTTTTTGCTCAATTTGCGCTTGAAAAAACATTTTCCTCAATGCATTTCAATGGGAAAATGTTGCCACAGAGAAAACATGCCCTGAGGCGATTTAAATGGCAGTTAAGCTCATTGATATGCGCAGGCACACCCAGTTAGGCCTCTTTCACACTTCAGTTTTTTACAATCAGTCACAATCCGCCAGGTTTTGAAAAAAACGGATCCGCAATTTTTTTTTGAGGATCCGTTTTTTCCCCATTGACTTGCATTATGGGCGGATTGTGACGGATTGCCGTCCGTTGCATCCGTTTTTTTTGCGGATCCGCCAAAAGTTGCTGTCCGTTATCATCCTCAAAGATTTCAAAACGGAGCTTGCAACGTTTTTTTTTTTCTGGCGGATCCTCCAGACACTGTTTTAACCCGAAATTCTTTCTGGCTGCCGGACAAGGACAAAAAAAAATCTCTCTCTCTCTCTTCCTTTAAAATTCTTCATTTGTCGGATCCGTCAAAAAAACGGACGGGTGGCATCCGTTGTCATCAGTACTACAACGGATCCGCCATCCGTCCTTTTGGCGGATTATGACTGATAATACAGCACAGTACAAAAAGAGGACTTGAAAAACCTCCAATAATGAGAACAGCAATAGAACAACAAGGTTTACCCGTACAGGCCTCCAAACAAATGCACTATCAGGGTGCAGTGGACCCATATAAAGATGGCAACACAGGTGCAAAAATACCAATCAAGCAACTGCTCCAGCCTACCAATACATGGAGGGGGCGATTGCCTGGTATGTTGATGCACAAAAACAACTTGTATGCGGCGCTGTTCACACTACTAAGGCCATGCACAGCGTCCAGGCCAGCCTAGTACCAACACCCTTTTATTAGTTCAGGCGGGCTGCCCAGCGCTAACAAATGCATGCCGTGTGGAAAACAGACACCGCAGTTTACAAGACCAAATGAGCCCAACTGCACCCTGAATAAAAAGTGCAAAAAACACATTTTAAAAAATATTTAAATATATCTTTTATAAAAATGTGGAGTATTGGTTAATATTTTGGCCAAAATACGTGAGCCCGTAACCGACGTCAAAGATCTCCACGCTTACGGGTACCTAACACTAAATAATAATAATACAGCACAGTACAAAAAGAGGACTTGAAAAACCTCCAATAATGAGAACAGCAATAGAACAACAAGGTTTACCCGTACAGGCCTCCAAACAAATGCACTATCAGGGTGCAGTGGACCCATATAAAGATGGCAACACAGGTGCAAAAATACCAATCAAGCAACTGCTCCAGCCTACCAATACATGGAGGGGGCGATTGCCTGGTATGTTGATGCACAAAAACAACTTGTATGCGGCGCTGTTCACACTAAGGCCATGCACAGCGTCCAGGCCAGCCTAGTACCAACACCCTTCTATTAGTTCAGGCGGGCTGCCCAGCGCTAACAAATGCATGCCATGTGGAAAACAGACACCGCAGTTTACAAGACCAAATGAGCCCAACTGCACCCTGAATAAAAAGTGCAAAAAACACATTTTAAAAAATATTTAAATATATCTTTTATAAAAATGTGGAGTATTGGTTAATATTTTGGCCAAAATACGTGAGCCCGTAACCTACGTCAAAGATCTCCACGCTTACGGGTACCTAACACTAAATAATAATAATACAGCACAGTACAAAAAGAGGACTTGAAAAACCTCCAATAATGAGAACAGCAATAGAACAACAAGGTTTACCCGTACAGGCCTCCAAACAAATGCACTATCAGGGTGCAGTGGACCCATATAAAGATGGCAACACAGGTGCAAAAATACCAATCAAGCAACTGCTCCAGCCTACCAATACATGGAAGGGGCGATTGCCTGGTATGTTGATGCACAAAAACAACTTGTATGCGGCGCTGTTCACACTAAGGCCATGCACAGCGTCCAGGCCAGCCTAGTACCAACACCCTTCTATTAGTTCAGGCGGGCTGCCCAGCGCTAACAAATGCATGCCGTGTGGAAAACAGACACCGCAGTTTACAAGACCAAATTCAGGGTGCAGTTGGGCTCATTTGGTCTTGTAAACTGCGGTGTCTGTTTTCCACACGGCATGCATTTGTTAGCGCTGGGCAGCCCGCCTGAACTAATAGAAGGGTGTTGGTACTAGGCTGGCCTGGACGCTGTGCATGGCCTTAGTGTGAACAGCGCCGCATACAAGTTGTTTTTGTGCATCAACATACCAGGCAATCGCCCCCTCCATGTATTGGTAGGCTGGAGCAGTTGCTTGATTGGTATTTTTGCACCTGTGTTGCCATCTTTATATGGGTCCACTGCACCCTGATAGTGCATTTGTTTGGAGGCCTGTACGGGTAAACCTTGTTGGATTATGACTGATGCAAAAAACTGAAGTGTGAAAGAGGCCTTACTATGCCAACGCCTGCGAACTATACATGACCTCTCCAGGACAGAGTTTCTGGCAGATAATATCAGCTCTTAAAGCGAAACCCACAGCACAAATGCAAATCTATCTTCATCACATAACGCATGCCCCTGATAGAGAATGTGCGCCAAAGTGGATTTAGAAGCCCAGTGAGCTAAACTGGCTCTTAAAGGGCTGACGTGCCAAAGTGATTCTAAAAGGGCCGGCGCACCGAAATGAGTCTTAAAGGGTTGGCGCGCCAAATCGAAAGCTGAGTAACCCCAGGCTCCAAATCGGAGGCTGAGCCGCCCCGGCCTCCAAATCGGAGGCTGATCAACCCTGGCCTACAAATCGGAGGCTGTGCCACCCTGGCCTCCAAATCGAACCCAGAGTGGCCCCGCTCACCAAATCGGACCCAGAGTGGCCCTGCCCACCAAATCGGACCCAGAGTGGCCCCGCCCACGAAATCAGACCCAGAGTGGCCCCGCCCACCAAATCAGACCCAGAGTGGCCCCACTCACCAAATCGGATCCTGAGGGGCCCCGCCCACCAAACCAGACCCTGAGGGGCACCGCCCACCAAATCAGACTCTGAGGGGCCCCGCCCACCAAATCGGACCCTGAGGGGCCCCTCCCACCAAATCGGACCCTGAGTGGCCCCGCTCAACAAATTGGACCCAGAGTGGCCCCGCCCACCAAATCGGACCCAGACTGGCCCCGCTCACCAAATCGGACCCAGAGTGACCCCGCCCACCAAATCGGACCCAGAGTGGCCCCACCCACCAAATCGGACCCAGGGTGGCCCCGCCCACCAAATCGGACCCAGAGTGGTCCCGCCCACCAAATCGAACCCTGAGGGGCCCCGCCCACCAAATCGGACCCTGAGGGGCCCCACCCACCAAATCGGACCCTGAGGGGCCTCGCCCACCAAATCAGACCCTGAGGTGCCCCGCCCACCAAATCGGACCCAGAGTGGCCCCGCCCACCAAGTCGGACCCTGGCCAAAGTGGCCCCAGAGAGGCACCCACAGTTAAAACTCTTAAAGCGAAACCCACAGCACAAATGCAAATCTATCTTCATCACATGATGCATGCCCCTGAGAGAGAATGTGCGCCAAAGTGGATTTAGAAGCCCAGCGAGCAAAACTGGCTCTTAAAGGGCCGATGTGCCAAAGTGATTCTTAAAGGGCCGGCGCGCCAAATCGAAAGCTGAGAGACCCCAGGCTCCAAATCGGAGGCTGAGCTACCCTGGCCTCCGAATCGGAGGCTGATCGACCCTGGCCTACAAATCGGAGTCTGAGCCACCCTGGCCTCCAAATCGGACCCAGAGTGGCCCCGCTCACCAAATCGGACCCAGAGGGGCCCCGCCCACCAAATCGGACCCTGAGGGGCCCCGCCCACCAAATCAGACCCTGAGGGGCCCCGCCCACCAAACCAGACCCTGAGGGGCCCCGCCCACTAAATCAGACCCTGAGGGGCCCCGCCCACCAAATCGGCCCCTGAGGGGCCCCGCCCACCAATCAGACCCAGAGTGGCCCCTCCCACCAAATCGGACCCTGAGGGGCCCCACCCACAAAATCGGACCCTGAGGGGCCACACCCACAAAATCGACTCTGAGGGATCCCGGACACCAATTCAAGCCCTGAGGAGCCTAGGCCACTGAATCGGATCCTGAGGGGCCCCACCCACCAAATCAGACCCTGAGGCCAAAGTGGCCCCTGAGACTCACCCACAGTTAAAACGGATCCTGAGTTGAAAGTCTTGCAGGGGCAGCAGGCAAGTCTCTCTTAAAGGGACAGGCCTGGCACCATTTCAAAGCACTATCTGTACTTCCTTCAGGAAATACACATCTAGTTACTATCTGTTATTGTAGTCTTTCTCTCCACTAATATTAAATACTAATATTTACTATAGTGAATCGCGTCCCATTACGACTGACCTTTAATTTTTTTCTTTTTCCCACCTATGGATCCGTTACGTACTTTGTGTGATCAGGTGGTGAATCTGACTCAGTTAGTCCAAGATCTGGCCTTGGAATAACATAAACTGTCTGTCACATACCCGCTTCTCAGCACGTGACTTGGGGTTGCACCTACAAAGGTTAATCTATCTCTTCTCACTCAGTCCAGCATTCAACCTCTGTCCTATGCTGTGATTGGAGCACAAATCACACCCCGACACAGACCACGCACCCAGCTCATACACGCTGCCACCACTCACCAAACACATGGGCGTTGAGTCACAGAAATATTACTACTACTACTGTCTGCCAATCACCAGGATCATACCCTCTAAGGCTATGGATTTTTTAGACCATACAAGGTTCAAACTTATTAAAGTTTTAAGCTTTAATAGAAAAGGTACAGTGCTTACAATAAAAGGATATAAAAAATATGGAAATAAAAAGTGACATACAAGTATGCAAAACTGTTATGAAATAAAAGTGAGAAACTTACAGAAATATCTAAGCTTTGCAGTCTGGCATTCTGTTCCCTGAGGGGGGATGAATATGGAATGGCTCACACCAGCTAGGCTGTTCCTCAGTCTATGAACAGCTAGCTATGTGTAACGGCCTAAGTTATAGATTTAACCTAGAGATCAGATTTTTGGACCAGCCTCTCAGGTTAATATTCTAATTCCTGGTTTGTGACTGGACTATGGCTACTTTGCCAATGAATACATTATTTTTCTCTGAATGCTGTTTGTATAACTTTTCTTTCTCATAGTAAATAGTGTTAGACTGCAATTTGGCATCTCCCCATCAAAGATACTAGGAGGTGTGAAATGTTTCCAATTTTGTGTGTGTTCTCAGGAAGGCCCCAAGGGGGTCTAGGACAAAGATAACTGACTTCTCAGGATAACATAGGTTATGACCTTTGTGAAGAGCTGGAGCATGGAAACATATGCTATCACCTTTGTGAGACCTGCAGCCTAGAACAGATGTTAATTACTGCTGGTCATGCATCCATACATGTTTCTCTACACTGGCATCCTCACAGGCTCAGTTACAGGGCCAGATTTCTGATACTCTTACTGCCTCTCAGAATCTCTCTCCTCAGACTGCTGTTATGACTTCTGAACCATCTGACATATCTTTGAGCCCCCCTGAACCTGTTATAGCACTCCCTGACAAATTTGTGGGGAAAAAAACTGTCCAGAAATTTTGAGCAGAGTTGTAAATTATTGTTTACCTTGTTACCTTGCGCCCTTGCTTATCATGGAATGAGTCACAGCGGGTGGGTATTATAATGTCAATTTTGCGGGGGGGTCTTCAGACCTGGGCATTTTCCCTACCCTCTTTTGCTCCTGAATGTCTTTTGGTGGACAACTTTTTTGACACTTTAGGACAGATCTATGACAGACCTGACAGGGTCAAGGTGGCAGAGATAAGAATCATGAACCTGATAAAGGGGAACTGCACAGCAGAAGACTATTGTACTGAGTTTTGTCAGTGGTCTACTGAGGTTCAGTGGAATTACGCAACTCTCAGATGCCAATTCCTCAGGGGTCTTTCAGAGTCTCTATGGGATCTTCTGGCTCTACATGCTCCACCTGGTTGCTTGGTGGAGGCCATGACTAAGGCTATCCGCATGGATCAGAGGATGTGGGAGAGATGTGAGGTTCAACAAGAGGTTCCATTTTGTCCAACTAACCCAGTTCGTTCACCTGAGGTGGAACCTATGGAGGTTGGTGCTGCCAGCTCAAGGATTAATGAAAGGAGACACCATCGGGAACTTGGACTTTGTCTCTATTGTGGCCAAGCTGGACTTTTCTTAAAGGATTGCTTAGCATGACCTGCAGCAAACAAGCCGTTGGGAAACGCCTATGTCTGGGTGATTGTCTAGAAGGTCACTCTGACTTAGAGGTACCCTTTTTCTCCTCTGATAATGTGTTATTGAATGCTGAACATTTTTTTCAAAATCAGTGTCTGTTCACATTTGCCTTTATTGACTGCGGATCTGCGGCTAATTTAATTGATTCGGGACTTGTTCTGAAGGTTGGATTAGGGACAGTTAAGCTAGAAAGTGCTATTCAAATCGTGGCCATTGATAGAACACCATTGCTCAATAGTCTGGTTCGATTAGTTACGGTAGAGTTCACACTCAAGCTGGGGCCTCTTCATATGGAATTAATCTCCTGTTATGTTTTGGACAATTTACCTGCTGGAAATGTGTTGGGTATTCCTTGGTTGCAAATGCATAATCCAATTATTGACTAGAATCGGAAAGATATTGTCAAATGGGGTCCTTATTGTATTGAAAAATGTCTTAAACCTGTGCATGTTTGCTCCGTTAGTCTGGAGGGTCTTCCGGAGTACCTGAAAGACTTCGAAGATGATTTTTCAGAAAAAGAGTCTGAGATCTTACCTTCTCATCATCCCTATGACTGTGCTATTAATCTCATTCTTAATGCCAAATCAGGCTAGCTTGTATAACTTATGTGGCCCTGAGCGGTCAGCCATGAAAATTTTCAAACAAATTTCAGAATTCTTTTTCACCACTTAAATAAAAAATAAACTATAGATGTTTGGTATCTACATACTCGTACTGACCTGATAAATCACTCTGACAGGTCAGTTTAACCATATAGTGAACATGGTAAATAGAAAATCCAAAAAACAACTGTGGAATTGCACTTTTTTTTCAATTTCACAGCATTTGGAATTTTATTCCCATTTTCCAGTACACTATATGGTATAGTCAATTGTGCCATTTAAATGTACAACTCGTCCTGCAAAGAAAAAGCCCTCAAAAAACCTTTATTGATTGAAAAATAAAAAAGTTATGGCTCTTGGAAGAAGGGGAGGAAAAAACAAGAATGAAAAAAATGGAAAAGGGACTGAAGGGGTTAAACACACATATAAACATATTTTCTGAGCAGAGGATTTGTAGTATTGGGATTTGCAGAAAATGTATTCATTTAAAAATATATATTTTTAGAAAATTTATCAAAACTAGGAAATTTGAATTTCAAAAGATCTGCTCATTTCTAGAAATGAATGAAAAAATAAATTAAATGAAGGAAAATTTTTAAAAATTACAGCTATTGCCAGTCCAATTAGTCATTTCTGCAACTGGCTCCACCTAAGAAAAAGTAAAATGTATTCGATGTTATAAAAATAATTGTTGCAGAAAGAAAATACAATTAAATGTATTTTCATTGTTTAGAAAATGTAAAAACAGGCATGTTTATAAACATAAAAAATACAAAAAAGTGTCATAATACTGCGAAAAAAAAAGGTAAAAATAATTTGAAGAACCTAATTAAAAAAATGATTGAAAGTTTTTAAGATCACATTTAAAATTAATTTAAATGTGTCTGACCATTAAAAAAAGGAAAACAGTATGATTTGTACTAGTTAATTTGCAGAAGTTGTTTTCCTGGCAAGCTAAATATGACCCTTCCAAGTGCAGGCCCACTGAGGTTTATCAATAACAGAAAGTGAGAAAGATTTTACATCTCTTAGGGTTTACTGTATGTCAATAAACCTAAAATGTCAACATACTCTGAAAGAATTCCAAAATAACTTGCGCATTTGCATTATCATAATCACTTGTACTTTATATGATACAGCATAATCAATATACCCTTTAGAAAGAGGGGTACATCAATAGTCCTTCTACAGCATTTACATGTGGTACTCCTAATCCCATCTTGGTCCATTCTAATGATATCTCTGGGTTTACCGTGAAAACTATACAATAAAATGTGATGCTCTAGAACAGGCTTCCACAACATACAGCATGTGGGCCGCATACGGCCTGCAGAAGGATGTTGTGCAGTCTGCAGAGAACCGTGAGACTCCAGTTCTCACCTCCTGTCATGCTGGGTGAGGGAGACAGAAGAGAGATCATGCCAACAATCTTCCAAGAGAACTCCAAGAAGACACTTGTCGACTACTAGCACGTCCAACCGGGACAGAGGAAAAGAGAGTTATCACCAGCGCCTTACTGAAGAGACTAGAGGTATTTAAACCTCCAGCAAGGATGTGTCAATCAGCAGCAGAAGGTGAAAGTCACCGCTAAGTCGTAGAGGGAGAAGGATATCACTCCATAACAGATATGCAAAGATCAAGAAGGTGCTTGCAGAGCC
Organism: Dendrobates tinctorius; assembly: GCF_039654945.1. Classification (NCBI taxonomy): domain Eukaryota; kingdom Metazoa; phylum Chordata; class Amphibia; order Anura; family Dendrobatidae; genus Dendrobates; species Dendrobates tinctorius. Next base: position 5,805,857 of record NW_027361793.1, read on the forward strand.
AAGCGCAATGAACTTCTACAGCCAGAATGACTGTCTGTCACACCTGACACACCCGTGACACCTTTCTATGCTCAGCCTTATTTGTGTCTTTCAGGCACCAATAGAATTAAACACTTTGGTGCGGAGACAGGGGCAGAGCAGCGCCATGGAGAAGGGCAGTGTGTTGGGGACAGTATGGAGAGTGGCAATGTGGGGGAATATTATTGAGAGAAGCATTGTGGGAGGGACATGTATGTAGGGGGCTATGTGGGGGCAAATTGCCTGCGCCTATTAGCTGTTAACCTCATTTCAGGACGGCTTATGGTCTCCTTTTCTGTCCTGAATGAAGGAAGACCATTAAGTACACAACTATTCAGGCCATATAGCAGCGTTCAAACTGTGATTAACAAATGGAAAATCAGGGGCTCTGTAAAAACAAAACCATGGTCAGGTAGACCAGCAAAAATTTGTTCCACAACTGCCTGGAAAATTGTTCGGGATGCAAAGAAAAACCCACAAATAACATCAGCTAAAATACTGTACTCTCTGAAAACTAGCAGTGTGGCTGTTTCAAGATGCACAATAAGGAGCCACTTGGAACAAAATGGGCTGCATGGTCGAGTCACCAGAAGAAAGCCAATACTGTGCAAATGCCACAAAGCATCTCGCCTACAATATGCAAAACAGCACAGAGACAAGCCTCAAAACTTCAGGAACAAGGTAATTTGGAGTGATGATACCAAAATTGAACTTTTTAGCCACAACCATAAATGCTACATTTGGAGAGAGGGCAACAAGGCCTATGATGAAAGGAACACCATTCCTACTGTAAAGCACGGAGGTAGATCGCTGATGTTTTGGGGATGTGTGAACTACAAAGTCACAGAAAACTTGGTCAGAGTTCAAGGAAAGATGAATGCAGCACGTTATCAGCAAATACTCAATGCAAATTTGCAATCAACAGCCCAGAAGATGTGCATGGGATGTACTTGGACATTCCAACATGACAATGATTCAAAACACAAGGCCAAGATGATCTGTCATTGGCTACAGCAGAACAAAGTTAAGGTTCTGGAGTGGCTATCTCAGTCTCCTGACCTCAATATCATTGAGCCACTCTGGGAAGATCTCAAGCGCGCAGGTCATGCTAGACAGCCCAGGAATTTACAGGAACTAGAGGTTTTTTGCCAAGAAGAGTGGGCAACTTTACCATCTGAGAAAATAAAGAAACTCATCCACAACTACCACAAAAGACTTCAGGCTGTCATTGATGTTAGAGGGTGCAATACACGGTATTAAGAAATGGGGTATGTGAACTTTTGATCAGGGTCATTTGGATGTTTTGTGTTGTCATTGTAATTTAGAAAGAGAAAACACAGTAGTTTGACAATAAATGGCTTCAAGCCCTTTAAGTCCTCTTTTTGTGCTATTTCAGTGTTTGGATTTAGTGTTAGGGACCCATAAACGTGGGGACCTTTGGCGCAGGTTACAGGCTCACGTATTTTGGCCAAAATATCAGCTAATACCTCACATTTTTTATGTGTTTTTTTGCACTTTTTATTCAGGGCGCAGTTGGGCCCATTTGGTCTTGTAAACTGCAATGTCTGTTCACATGGCATGCATTTTGATAGCGCTGGGCAGCCCACCTGATCTAATAGAAGGGTGTCACTACTAGGCTGTTAACCTGGATGCTGTGCATTGCCATAGTGTGAACAGCGCCGCATATAAGTTTTTTATTGTGCATTAATATACCAGGCAATCGCCCCCTCCATGTATTGGTAGGCTCAGAGCGGTTGTTTCATCGGTATTCATGCCCCTATGTTGCCATCTTAATTATATGGGTCCACTGCATCCTGATAGTGCATTTGTCTGGAGGCCTGGACGGGTAAACCTCTCTGCTTTTTTGCTATTTTCTTGTATTTTTAAGTCCTCTTTTTGTGCTATTTCAATAAATGGCTTCACCCAACTATTAACCATAAGTGGAGAAAAAGAGATATGTAAACATTTGTGCACAACTGTACATTCATGCACATGCATAAACACATGCACACACACACGTATAAATACTCACACACATGCAGAGACACATATAGGGCTGGCTCCAGGTTTTCATGGGCCCCGGGGGTGAAAGAGTCTCAGTAGACCACTTTAACACATACCACGATTCATGATGCACAGATACGACAGAGAAATATAGATATAGTACAATGCCAAAGATTTCACTTCTTACATTACATGAGTGATAGCTATTGTAAATTCTACAGTAGATCGGACACCGGACAGTATAGTCCTCCATACAGTATTATGGGCACCACATAGTGTTACATACGGAATAATGGGCCCCATATTATTCTCTATACAGAATGATGGGCACCATATAATGTTCCATACAAAATAATAAACCTCATATAATGTTCCTTACATAAAAAGAAAAAAATCAAATAATCACATTTCTCTCTTCCCCCACTGCTCCAGATGCGTTGCTCTGGTCTTCTCAGCATCTTATGACTATCTTCAGTGCTTAGTGCAGAGGGTGCGCTGCAGTGACGTCATTGCGCCCTCTGTCCTGAAACATCAGAGAGTCATAAACACTGAGGCTGCGGAGGAACAGGGAGAGGTAAGTATTTCAAAAAGTTTAAAGCAGGAGGTGCGGTGCCAGCTTGCAATGGCCCACCTCCACCTCCAGGCCATGGTGCAGCTGCACTGGTGGTATATCCACCCGATTCTAGGGTCCTGTTCACATGGCAGTGTGATTTTTGCACCATCTGTCAGCAAAAAAATCACAGAGTTGTCTGTTTTTTATTCTGAGATGAAAATTCCACAAACAAGTCTATGGGTCCTCAAAAATAACAGACAGTACATAGATGTCATCTGGGTGCTGCCCATTTTTAATACTGCAGTGGGTAGCGGAAGCTTCACAATTTTTTTTCATACCACATAATCTCTAATGAAATAGTGATGGTAAAAACTAACACAATGGAGCCTAACGATGTATAATCTCTCACTGATTTGGATGTCACACTTTTGAAGTTGCACATTTCTACATAATACGTGATTGAAATTTATTTTTGTAACAAATTAAAAAGGGAAGTTTTTTCATTGGTATTAAAAAGTGAGTTAATTTAACCCCATTGCTTCTTATTGAAATAGCAACCTTTATCAAAATTCAGCAATTCCCACCATCATCTCCACAAAAAGGTTAAACATCTCAGCACATTATTAAAAGGTTTCTTTTTGCTTGGCAATGTATTGCAGGTCCCTTAGGCGCCAAAAGGATTAATCACTGAAAAAGTCAGCGAGTCCTGATTAAGGCCATAACTGATAAGAGCAAATAGAGCTGCTCAGAAAAAAATGTATTGCAGAGAAAGAATGAAAAAGCAAACATTGGGGAATAGGAAAATGTCCTGAAATTCATCTATTCATTATCTGTGAGTTAGAAGCCACCTGTTTTCCGTAATTGTCTGTTTAAATGAAGAACTCTAAGCATAATTAAACAGCACGTGTAGGCGGAACAGCCTTTCCAACATCAGTGGTTATTAATGGACATCTATATTGGAGCCCCACACATTTCTAAGAGGCTAATTACAATGTAATGTAAGAACTGGCAGATCTGAAAAATATTGCTGCTCTGGTTTAGAATAAGGGACTGTATCATTATTAGCATAAGAGCTTTTTTTTTCTCCTATTTTTGTTTAATTCCATATATATTTTTCAATCTGTAAGATCCCCAGGGATACACTGTATTACAATGCATCTATTCAACCATCCCTGTGTTCTTCTACACACACTTTACATGAGCCATGATTTCATGGGTTTAACTAATAAGATCAGTAAAATATATTAACAAGGGTAGTAGTAGAAACATTTCATTGTTATGATAGATTTAAACTGTAGTGAAATTCAGCTCCTATTTGCAGTGAGTGATGCCTTAATTACACATGGAAATGATAGCTTGCTGGCAATTAAATGTCTTCTACCTAAAAGGAAAGGGGCTTCCGAAACAACAATGTTCTATTATGTACATGCAGTAAAATTAGTGCACTGGGATAGCAGTCAGGCTAAGGCTAGTTTCACACTTGCTTTTTTTTGCAGCGCGTTTTTCCCGCAAAAAAACGCATTGAAAAAACGCATACATAAGCATACAACTGCTGCGTTTTTTTCAAGCATTTTTATGAGCATGCATGAAAAAAACGCAGCGTTTTTATGCGTTTGTATGCATTTTTAGTGCGTTTTTACCGCGTTTGCGTTTTTTTCCAACATTTTTAGGTGGCCCCTCACACTACCCAAACCATGACTTTACTAACCCTAACCCTGACCCTAACCCTAACCCTAACCCTGACCCTAACCCTGACCCTAACCCTTAACCAAATCATACTTAACCCTAACCCAAACCCTAAACCCTAACTAACCCTAACCCTAACCCTGACCCTAACCCTAACCCTAACCCTGACCCTAACCCTAACCCTAACCCTAACCCTGACCCTAACCCTAACCCTAACCCTGACCCTAACCCTTAACAAAACCATACTTAACCCTAACCCTGACCCTAACCCTAACCCTGACCCTAACCCTTAACAAAACCATACTTAACCCTAATCCTGACCCTAACCCTGACCCTAATCCTTAACAAAACCATACTTAACCCTAACCCTGACCCTAACCCTAACCCTGACCCTAACCCTAACCCTAACCCTGACCCTAACCCTAACCCTAACCCTGACCCTAACCCTTAACAAAACCATACTTAACCCTAATCCTGACCCTAACCCTGACGCTAATCCTTAACAAAACCATACTTAACCCTAACCCTGACCCTAACCCTAACCCTAACCCTGACCCTAACCCTAACCCTAACCCTAACCCTAACCCTGACCCTAACCCTTAACAAAACCATACTTAACCCTAATCCTGACCCTAACCCTGACCCTAATCCTTAACAAAACCATACTTAACCCTAATCCTGACCCTAACCCTGACCCTAACCCTAACCCTGACCCTAACCCTAACCCTAACCCTAACCCTTAACAAAACCATACTTAACCCTAATCCTGACCCTAACCCTGACCCTAACCCTTAACCAAACCATACTTAACCCTAACCCTGACCCAAACCCCAACCCTAACCCTGACCCTGACCATAACCCTAACCCTAAACCCCCTTAACTAACCCTAACTCTAACCCAAACCCCTAAATTCCATGGTTAAAAAAAAAAAACGCATATGCAAAAAAACGCATACATGAGCATGCCAGTGCGCACATATGCACATCCATAGGCTATAATGGCCATTTTTAGCGCAAAACGTGCGCATATGTGCGCATGCGCTTTTTTGCAGGGCCAAAAAATGCAACATGCTGCGTCTGGAAAATACCAACGCACACCCCAAAAAAACGCAGCACATGAAAATCGCATACATGCGCTTACCAGTGCGCAGGTATGCGCACCCATGTTAAATATAGGGGAAAAAACGCATGCGCAGGTATGCGTTTTTTTCCAGCGCTAAAAAACGCAAATATGAAACCAGCCTAAGTGAGGGGTATTGTTTAATAGACTGTTAGTATGATATTATTTTAACTGAAAGTACATAGTTTGATACTATTTTCTACACATTTTTTATGCATTATCTTACCAAATGAATCAATGTATAATATATGTGTTATTGAATAGTGCCCTAACATGGCACATACGTGCCAAACTGCTTTAGTTTGAAGCTGCTTTACTGAGATTTACAGCTTGGTTATGCCCTGGGCTGCATTTTTGTATAGGCATATTGGGCAGCACCTTGAACCGATTGTCTGATAAAGGGTACATTTGCACATGAATGCATTGTACAATGTACATAAATGTTCAAGGAACATTAACCCCTTCCAATATTAGAATGTGAATTAATGTTCTGGGAAGGGATCTGCATAAAGGCAGGGTGCTCAAGAGCTAAGCTCCCTCTACCACCTATATCACATAGTCGGAACCTGCCTCCAACAGTCAATCTCTGAAAGCGGGACTTAGCTAGAAAGTGCACTGGTATCAATGCGCATGGATTTCCATTGCTCACACACTCCCCCTGTGACGCAATTGTAGGAAACCAATAGTTACCATGGCAGTAAGGAGCCTGTTGAAGGCCAATATTACAAAACAATTGTATTGCAGTATATAATATAAGTGATTAAATCACCCGCAGGTTCAAGTCCCCAAAGAAAACTTGCAAATAATGTATAAAAAAAGAATTAAAAAATATAAAAATGTTAATCACTCACCCTTTTTCTCTGCTAAATATGAACATAAAAAATAAACATATTTGGTAGCACCGCGTCCGTTAAAGTTTATCAAAATATAGAATTAACACATATGGTACACAACGTAAAGAGAAAAGAAAAAATAAAAACGACAGAATTGCTTTTTTGGGGCACCTTCTCCCTAAAAATATGCTATAAAAAGAGAACAAATTGTATGTACTCGAAATTGGTATCACTAAAAACATCAGCTCACAATGCAAAAATAAGAGCCTTCAGTTACACACGTGGTCAAAATTGTTGGTACCCCTCATTGACTGCCAACACACCTTTTAACGGTGGCAGTTAAAGGTGCTTATTTCTCAGCGCCGTTAAAAAGCGGTGCTGAGGCATAAGTGTATAGCGCCCCCGAGCATCAGAATTTCTCTGGGGTCTCAGCTACCATGAGTAGCTGAGACCCCAAAGAATATGATTCGAGTCAGTTATTACAGCCTCCAGTGTTGCAGCGACCGAAAAAAAAAGTCTGATTTACCATTTAATGATCACTAATCAGAGGAGAGACAAATGGGGTCACCCAATCCCCCCCTGGTCCTTCTAGTGTCCCTGCATCCCCCGTGAAGTCCCCCGGCCGGTGCCATCTTCTTCCGGAAAGAAAATGGTAGGTGCATGCGCAGTGCACCCGCTGAGATCTGCCAGCCAGCACCATGCAACAATAGGAAATTTTTCATTTTGCTTCAATTTGATCACTGTGATAGGGTCTATCACAGTGATCAAAATAAAAAAATAGTAAATAAAACCCTCCTTTATCACTCCCTTAGTTAGGTAAAAATATTAAAATTAAAAAATTATTTTTCCGTTAGGGTTGGGGCTAGGGTTAGGGTTGGGCTAAAGTTAGGATTGGGGCTAGGATTAGGGTTGGGCTAAAGTTAGCGTTGAGCTAAAATTAGGGTTGGGTTAGGGTTGTGGTTATGGTTGAGATTATGGTTAGAGTTGGAATTACGGCTGGGGTGTGTTAGGGTTAGATTTATGGTTAGGGTTGGAATTAGGGATAGGGGTGTGTTAGGGTCAAGGTTGTGGTTAGGGTTATGGTTAGGGTTGAGATTAGGGGTGATTTGAGTTAGAATTGGGGGTTGCACTGTTTAGGTTCATCAGGGGGTCTCTAAAAGTGACATGGCACCACCATTGATTCCAGCCAATTTTGCGTTTAAAAAAAGTCAAACGGTGCTCCCTCCCTTCTGAGCCCTGCCATGCGCACAGACAGTGGCTTTCCCCACATGCGGGGTATTGGCATACTTAGGAGAAATTGTACAATAAATTTTGTGGTCCATTTTCTCCTGATACCCTTGTGAAAATAAAAAAAAAACTGGTTTCAAAGTAATTTTTTTGTGAAAAAAGCAAAATGTTAATTTCTTCCTTCCACATTGTTTTAGTTCTCGCGAAGCACCTGAAGGGTTAATAAACTTCTTGAATGTGGTTTTGCGCGCCTTGAGGGGTGCAGTTTTTAGAATTCTGCCAATTTTGGGTATTTTCTGTTATTTTGACCCCCCAAACTTACTTCAAATGTAAGGCGGTCCATAAAAAAAATGGTTTTGTAAATTATGTTGGAAAAATGAGAAATTGCTGGTCAACTTTTAACCCTAATAACATCCTAACAAAAAAAAATTATGTTTCCAAAATAGTGCTGATGTAAAATAGACATGTGGGAAATGTTAGTTATTAGCTACTTTGTGTGACACCAATCTCTGATTTAAGAGCACAAAAATTAAAATTTGAAAATTGCAAAATTTACAAAATGTATGCCAAATTTCCATTTTTTTCATATATAAACACAAGTTATATGCACTAAATTTTTCCACTAGCCTAAAGTACAAAATGGCATTAAAAAACAGTCTCAGAATCAGTGGGATCCGTTGAAGAGTTCTAGAGCTATAACTTCCTAAAGTGACAGTGGTCAGAATTGTAAAAATTGGCTTGATCTTTAATTATCAAATTGGCTCTGTCACTAATTGTTAATGACAGAAAAACCCAAAATGGTCACAGAAATAACTTGAATCTTACAAAAGTAATAATAAATCAGAAATATATGAAAATGAACAAATGAAAGTCAGATGTTGCTTGTCAACCATGCTTCCACAGAATTTAAAAAAAAATAAAACTCATGAAATAGGCTTGGACAGAAATGATGGTACCCCTGAAAATAATATGACAAAAGGTACATGCTAAATCAAGGTGTGTCCACTAATTAGCATCACAGGTGTCTACAATCTTCGAATCAATGAGTGGGCCTGTATAGAGGGCTACAGATACTGACTGTGCTGTTTGGTGACATGGTGCATATCACACTCAACATGAACTAGAGGAAGCGAAGGAAAGATTTGTCTCAGGAGATTAGAAAGAAAATTATAGACAAATATGTTAAAGGTAAACGTTATAAGACACACTCCAGGCATCTTGATGTTCCTGTGACTACAGTTGCACATATTGTTCAGAAATTTAAGCTCCATGGGACTGTAGACAACCTCCCTGGACGTGGCCACAGGAGCAAAATTGATGACAAATCAAAGAGACGGATAATACGAATGGTAACAAAAGAGCCCAGAAAAACTTCTAAAACAGATTAAAGGTGAACTTCAAGCTCAAGGAACATCAATGTCAGATCGCACCATCTGTCGTTGTATGAGCCAAAGTGGACTTCATGGGAGACGACCAAGGAGAACACAATTGTTGAAAAAAAAATCATCTGAGGAAGCATGGTTTTAAAGCAATGTCTGACTTTTTTATTTGTTAATTTTCATAGATTTTTGATTTATTATTACATTTGTCGGATTCAAGTTATTTCTATGACCATTGTGGGTTTTTCCGTCATTAAATGAGGGGCACCAACAATTTTGACTACATGTGTAACTCTAACAACACTAAATGTTACAGGTCTAAGAAAATGGCAGCACAAAGCAAAAACATTTGCAAGTTTGGCATCACAATAATTGTGCTGACCTGGACAATCATGTTTCCAGGTTATTTTTTCTGCACAATGAATGCTGTAAAAACAAAAAAAAAACAAAGGATGCAATGCATTTTTCACCATTTCAATATCACTTGGAATCTTTTTCCCTTTATTCTGTATATTGTATGCAATGTCTGTCAGAAGTTACAGGCTCAAAAAGGCTACCTGGGACAGACTTGGCCTGATTTTTTTTTTTTTCAAACAATATTCTATTCAGTATGTAAAATAGGAGGTAGGTCACTGAGGGATCAGTGACCTGTTATAAGCCCATAAGGATGAATAAGTAAGCAGAGCACCACATAAAGACCCCCCCCACAGGCCGCCCCGGAGCACGAGAATCTCATTAACTAAAAACTGCAAATAAAGATTACACAACAAGATGGATTTCATCACCAGGTATCATTGTAATCAGTATAACGGCACCGACCTGACACTGTCTGTAGGTTAATGTGCACAATCCTGCTGACAGGATCCCTTTAACCCCTTAACGACCGCCGATACGCCTTTTAACGGCGGTAATTAAGGGTACTAAAACCACAGCGCCGTTAATTCACAGCGCTGTGATTTAAGTGAATAGCGCCCCCCAGTGTCGAATTTTCTCCGGGGTCTCGGCTGCCAGGGGTAGCCGAGACCCCAGATAACATGAATCGGTTGGTTTTTACTGACCCCCGCTTTTGCGATCGCCGTTATTAACCCTATAACGGCGACCGCAAAAAAAAAGCCGCGATTTTACATTTAATTTCTCTCTCCTCTGATGTGATCGCACATCAGAGGAGAGAGAAATAGGGACCCCGATCCCCCCCCGGTACCTCTCCGTGGCCCTCCGTCCCCTCCCGGTGGTCCCACGTCCCGCCGGCATCCTCCGATGGGCGCCGCCATCTTGAAAATGGCGGGCGCATGCGCAGTGCGCCCGCCGGGAATCTGCCGGCTCCGGCTGGCAGATTCCATTCATTATTTTGATCACTATGATAAACGATCATAGTGATCAAAATAAAAAAAATAGTACATAACCCCCCCGTTTATCACTCCCTTATATAGGCCAATATAATGAAATAAAGAAAATATTTTTTTTTTCAGTTTTCCATTAGGGTTAGGGTTAGGGTAGGGCTAGGGTTAGGGTTAGGGTAGGGTTAGGGCTAAGGTTAGGGTTAGGGTTAGGGCTAGGGTTAGGGTTAGGGGTAGGGTTAGGGCTAGGGTTAGGGCTAGGGTTAGGCTAGGGTTAGGGTTGTGCTAGGGCTAGGGTTAGGGCTCGGGTCACGACTAGGGTTAGAATTAGGGTTAGGGCGAACTAGAATTAGGGTTAGAATTAGGATTAGGGATTAGGGTTGGGATTAGGGTTAGGGGTGTGTTGGGGTTAGGGTTGGAGCAAGAATTGAGGGGTTTCCACTATTTGCCAACTTTGGGGGTCTAAAAATTGGGGTCTAAAAAATCACTTTTGTGGAAATAAAAAAAGACTTTTTATTTTCACGGCTCTGCGTTTATAAACTTTTGTGAAGCGCTTGGGGGTTCAAAGTGCTCACCGCACATCTAGATAAGTTCCTTAGGGGGCCTAATTTCCAAAATGGGGTCACTTGTGGGGGGTTTCCACTGTTTAGGCCCATCAGGGGCTCTGCAAGCGCAACATGATGCCCGCAGACCATTCCATCAAAGTCTGCATTCCAAAATGGCACTCCTTCCCTTCCGAGCTCTCCCAATGTGCCCAAACAGTGGTTCCCCCCCACCTATGGGGTATCGGCGTACTCAGGACAAATTGCACAACAACTGTGCGGGTATGATTTCTCCTGTTACCCTTGTAAAAAATAAAAATTTGGGGGCGAAAAGATCATCTTTGTGGAAAAAAATAGATTTCTTATTTTCACGGCTCTACGTTATAAACTTCTGTGAAGTCCTTGGGGGTTCAAAGTGCTCACCACACATCTAGATAAGTTCCTTAATGGGTCTAGTTTCCAAAATGGGGTCACTTGTTGGAGGTTTCCACTGTTTAGGCACATTAAGGGCTCTCTGGACGCAACATGGCATCCGATCTCAATTCCAGCCAATTCTGCGTTGAAAAAGTCAAACGGCGCTCCATCCCTTGCGAGCTCTGCCGTGTGCTGAAATAGTGGTTTACCCCCACATATAGGGTATCGGCGTATTCAGGAGAAATTGTACAACAAATTTTGTGGTTGATTTTCTCTTTTAACACTTGTGAAAATAAAAAAAATTGGTTCTGAATTAAATTTTTTGCAAAAAAAAGTTAAATATTAATTTTTTCCTTCCACATTGCTTTAGTTCCTGTGAAGCACTTAAAGGGTTAATAAACTTCTTGAATGTGGTTTTGAGCACCTTGAGGGGTCTAGTGTTTAGAATGGTGCCACTTTTGGGTATTTTCTGTCATGTACACCCCTCAAAATGACTTTAAATATGATGTGGTCCCTAAAAAAAATGGTTTTGTAAATTTTGTTGTAAAAATGAGAAATCGCTGGTCAACTTTTAACCCTTATAACTTCCAAACAAAAAAAAATTTTGCTTCCAAAATTGTGCTGATGTAAAGTAGACATGTGGGAAATGTTATTTATTAAGAAATTTGTGTGACACATCTCTCTGATTCGAGGGCATAAAAATTTAAAGTTTTAAAATTGCAAAATTTTCAAAATTTTCGCCATATTTCCATTTTTTTCATAAATAAACACAAGACTTATCGAAGAAATTTTACCACTAATATGAAGTACAATATGTCACGAAAAAACAGTCTTAGAATCAGCGGGATCCATTAAAGCGTTCCAGAGTTATAACCTCATAAAGGGACAGTGGTCAGAATTGTAAAAATTGGCCGGGTCATTAAGCTGCAAACTGGCTCTGTCGCTAAGGGGTTAAAGAATTGAAAACAGAGCACAAAATGATCAAAATAATCTCCTTTAGTCTCCTCCTTTTTCAATGATCCCATGTAGTCTCATATTACAATTTAGGTCTCATTCAGAAGTCAGTGATTTTTCATCAGTGTTTTGTATGCCAAAATACAGAACAGATGTCAAAATTTCCTATATAGTTTTTCTCTACACTGTCCACTCATGGTTTTGGCATACAAACATTGATGAAAAATCACTGACATCTGAATGAGCCCTAAATTGGAGAAATACGTGAAGGAATCTGTTTGTCTCAGAAGTTCAGCTTTGCCTTTCCTCCTTTCTGTGCTTTGTGTGGCTACAAAACACCTGCCTGCAGCAGGAGTCTTTCCCCTTTGAACTTTATGTTAATCAGGGCAGACCTGGGGACAGGGTGAAAATGGAAATGATCAGCAGGAAATTAATGCCATTGTATTCTACAAGCCTGTTTATGGATCATGGAGAAAATGCTGGGGATATAGTGAAGTTGACTATGTTTTACTAAATGTAATTATTTCTACGGTACGTTTAGAAATTCTGTTTTTAGATTTCTACTAAAACAGAACGTCACACTGCCTGGTAACCTGATAGAATGCAGTTGCATGTCTATCTAAAAACTTCTGTTAAGTGTGGGGAAACCAACAGACCATGATCAATGTCAGTTCCCAATTGCTAGCATTTGGGACATTTTTTTTCAATCTGTCAGTTTTGTGTTGATTAGGTGGTGTTACAGGGACTTTCACAGACTGGTTTAGCGCAAGTCACTCCGTCTATGAGATCCCACGGGTTCCTCTGGCCTTCACCCTTTAACCTTATAGAGGTATCTGAACTTACACAGGGCTCCTTGGTTTGGGCTTCAGAGTCAGCTGCTGGTCGGTGGAACTATCTGGCTTCAAGAAAGCTTGTCACAAAAGGCTGGTAACACAAGTTCAAAGTCAGAGGCAGAATCTTAAGGCAAGATATACAGGCAGGCTGAGGTCCGAACAAAGTAAATATAAGCAAGCTAGGAACAAACTGACATCAGAACAATACTTGTATTCACTATAACTGGCAAAGTGACCATCAAGATTTTATAGAAAGAGCAGCCTCACCCAATGCTGACAATAGGAGGAAACATTAAAAAGCTAGGAATTAACACCAGGCTTCTAGACTGGGAGAAACCAAAAATCTCAGGAGCAAAATAGGTCTTCCATATTTTTGCCCTGCTTCACCCGGCAGGGCAGTACGGTGGCTCAGTGGTTAGCACTGCATGCTTGCAGCACTGGAGTCCTGAGTTCAAATCCCACCAAGGACAACATCTGCCAGGTGTTTGTATGTTCTTCCCGCGTTTAAGTGGGTTCCCTCCGGGCTCTCCGGTTTCCTCCCACATTCCAAAGACAAACTAATAGGGTATTTAGATTGTGAGCCCCATTGGCGACAATGATGATAATAATGTGTGTAAATTGTAAAGCGCTGCGGAATATGTTAGCGCCATATAAAAATAAAGATTATTATTATTACTTGCTAATCAAAGAGGACACAGAGAGAACAGGCACCAACACGGATATGACAGGTGAACACTCAAAAGCAAGTGCTTGCATGAATTTAATTGAGAATTGTTTCTCCAATGTTTTCATTGATAACTCATTGCCTAAAATCAATTACTCTAAAATGTATTTTTAATTATATCCACTACAAAGTTTTCTAATCAAAGTGTTTTCTTTATTTCAACAGTTTGGCCCTGTTTGTTCAGAAAATTTCTAATGTGAATATACTATATTTAAATTCACTAGGGCAGATGGAAAAAAGGGAACACTTAACTGAAGTGTCCCTAACAGATTGCAACATTTTGGCAAGCACTACCTGCCTTAATGATAATAAATATGCTAAATCTAAATGAACTAACTCAATTTTGTTGTTTATGACAGACACAATAAAAATAGAGCTGAGGACATGAGGGACTGGAGATTAATGGGAAAAATCTTCCACAGATTATTCTCAGCCAGGAGAATTGCCTGCCAAGATTTGTAATGGGTGGCCTGTTGATTTGTTTTAATGTGTCATGGGATTTGGCATTTTCAGTAAAACAGTAATGTTTCTATATAGGGAAAAATAATTGATTCTTGCTAACACTCAATATTAGTCATTCTTTGTTAATTGTTTATCCAGAATCATTGAGGTGAGGAAAAATTTATAATTCTAAGAATCGCTTTTACATTAAAAAAAGGTCATCTACAAAAAATGTCAGTCCATGCAAAGCGTGAAACTAGAGAAAAAATTTAAATGAAGAAACAAAATGACCATTTGGTCACACAAAATTTCTCCCCACAATACAATTATATTTTTTTTTGCAGATTTTCTGACTATTCTTGCCTCAGCAACTCGTTTACCCATTATCCTTATTGTGTGCATAGAAGTACCATGTTAATTGATTTTTATCTGGCTTGTGAGATGCAACACTGGTCAAATAGTAGAAGATAATTTTCACAACTCTATTGTTGGGTGTCTCAGGACCAGGGGCTTCTTCCCTGTCCCTATCGTTAATGGTGATGATGCCTGGGCCACAAACCTTGCCTTAGCTCCTGAATTCACCCTCATTCTGTACTTTCCCACACCCATGGAAGAAAGGAGTAGTAGTGTACTGTAATACATGAATCAGACTTAAAAAGGTAATAAGAACAGGGGTAATGAAAAATACCAAATATACATATACCGCTCTGGCAAAAATTATGAGACCACTGCAAAATTTTCAGTTTGTCTGATTTTTCTCTTTATAGGTATATGTTTGAGTAAAATGTAAATTGCTCTTTTATTCTATAAATTACTCACAATATGTCTTTGAATTTCCAAGCATTAAATTTTGTATTTATTTTCAGAAAATTAGAAATGGTCAAAATAACAAAAACAGGCAGTGCTTGCAGATCTCAAATAATGCTAAGAAAACAAGTTCATAATCATTTAGAAACAATAATTCTAATGTTTTACGTCAGGAAGAGTTCAGAAATCAATATTTTGTGGAATAACCATGATTTTTAAATCACAGCTTTCGTGCGTCTTGACATGCGTGCCATCAGTCTTTCACACTGCTTTTGGGTTACCTTATGCCACTCCTGGTACAAAAATGTAAGCAGTTCTTCTTTGTTTGATGGCTTGTGACTATCCATCTTCCTCTTAATTACATTGCAGAGGTTTTCAATTGGGTTCAGTTCTGGAGATTGGGCTGGCCATGACAGGGATCTGATGTGATGGTCCTTCATCCACACATTGATTGACCTAGCTGTGTGTCATGGCACATTGTCCTGCTGGAAAAAACAGTCCTCAGAGTTGGGGAATATTGCCTGACAGAAGGAATCAACTGTTTTTCCAGGATAATCTTGTATAAGACTTGATTCATACATCCTTCACAAAGATTAACCTGCCCAATTCCAGCCTTGCTGAAGCATCCCCAGATCATCACCACCAAATTTCACAGTGGATGCAAGACACTGTGGCTTTTACATCTCTCCAGGTCTCCGTCTAACCATTAGATGACCAGATGTTGGGAAAAGCTGAAAATTAAACTCATCAGAAAAGATTACCTTACTCCAGTCTGCTATGGTCCAATGCTTATGGTATTTGACAAACTTTAGCCTGGCTCTCCTTTGCTTCTCATTGATGAAACGCTTTTTTCTAGTTTTGCATGACTTGAACTGTGCCTTTAGGAGCCTGTTGCAAACTATTCTTGCGGTGCACTTCATCCCAGCTGCCATTTGCCATTCCTTTTGTAGGTCACTTGATGTCATCCTGCGGTTGCTGAATGATTTTCGAATAAGATGATGGTCATCCCGGTCAGTGGAATGTCGTTTTCGCCCTCTGCCGAATCTGTAGCTTTGTTGTCCCCAATGTCTGCTGCTTGACCTTGTTGTAATGGAGTTACATCTTAGAAATTTTAAGGATGGAGGCAAAATGACGCTCACTGTATTCCTGTGCTAGTAAAGCCAGAATTGAGCCCTTCTTTTCCACACTCAAGACTTTTCTTTTCAACTCCTTTGGCATGGTTAAAAGATATTTTTTCATTCCTATTACTTTGGGGATATTACTAGCACTTGTTTTGCCATCCAGTTTGTCCTACTGCAAGGGGATTTTGAACACCACAGCAGGGCTTTTATACTTTCCTTCATGAAATAAGATTTGGTTCAGATGATGACCTACTCAGAAGCACATTAAGTAGAATGAAGTGTACTTTGGTTGGAATTCAACTGACACTGGATTGGACTGCCTCTCAGACATATGGAGAAGCTGCTTTTTATAAAACTGTGCACTGGTGTTAGGATTGGCGGAATGCACCAAATAAGAATTAATAATAATAAGATGCATTCGCAACCTAGGGTCCACTGTGCGGTGATGGAGAAACCGCAGCTAGCACAATGGCAGAGCAAGGCTGCACAAAAACACTTTAAGCACACTGAGTTAAATGTCACTCAGTGTGCACAGAGCGCTAAGTAACAAGCTCTGTTACACCACAAAACAGTACAATGAAGCAACGCACAAAGGACTATACCCTGTTAAACTGCACAGGTGAATAGAAAAAATAAAATACTAATTGGGGTCTCTATAACTTAATCTCCCAAGGAAGACTAAGCTGGTGGTTGAACCTGCTCTGACACACGGTGTGCTTTGCCACGCGCGCCTGAGGATGCCCAGTGCAGATGCTAAGTTCAAGTGGGAGTTCCCACCTTATACTGCCTGTCTAGAAAAGCACTTGCAGTGCTGTTAGTGGCACATGTGCACACAGGGTGGTATAGTAGCCACCAACACACCTAACACACATGATACTAGAGCACAGGCGTGCACTACAGAGGAACTTTTATACATACAGCTCAAGTCCAGACAGACAGGACTCTGCCTGCGGCCCAATCAGAAGCTGCCACATAACCAGAGCAGGTGATGTCTGAGCACAATGAGAAGGCACCACATCCTGGATATGCTCAGTAGGATGATATCTGGACCTAGGCTCCAGAGTACAAAGCTGCATGTTTAAAGCAGTAGGCATCATAGGCTTAGCTGGAGAGCGAGCAGCAACCACACATGTAGCATGAGCCCGGGCAAGTGGCTGGGACCGAAGTCCGTGCCAAGCAGTCATCCCTGTGGCCAAGCCTGAATGGGAGACCACAACACCAAACAAGGCTTGAGATCCATACTGTGCAGCGGGGGAATCCTGGCACCCAACAAGCGGTCTCTTAATTTTTTAAAGAGCTGTATACTCCCACAAACAACAGAGATATGCATTCGGGAGTAGAGGATGGGGTTAAACCAAAGTAGGAGAAGAAAGGGAGTTATCACACACTCAAAACCAAGCAACTGTCACAGATGAATCCATCAACTGCCTACTGAAATAACTACCAGCAACAACCTCCAAGCCATATAAAACCTACAAGAGAAAAAGTGAGCAAAAACCCTGCTGTAAGGCCGGTTTCACATTTGCGGTTGAGTCCGCAGCGTTTGATGCGCATACATTTGCATGCGTCCTGCATACCTATGCATTCGGGTGTGTTTGCATACAGTTGCGTTTTTTTCACGGTATGCGGCGGGGCGCGGTGAACGCATCGTGTTGCAGATTTTGTGGCATCAAATATCTGCAGTCATCCGCATGCAGATGACTGCGGATGACCTGCGTAAAAAAACGCATTACTGGCTATGGTAACGCAAGCGTATGCAACAACATGCGTATGCGTTGCGTTTGCGTATGCAATAATATACATAAAAGACATGCCCATTGGGCGTGGCTTGTGTAAATTCAAAATTCGCCAGCAAATAACATTTACTCATCATCTGCAACCACAAACACATGCATGCGTTTCCATGTGTTTTTGCATGCTTTTGTGGTTACGGACGATATGCTGCGGACTCAACCACAAATGTGAACCTAACCTAAGTAAATAAAAAGCAAAAGTGCATTTAAATAAGAGTTTTTAGTAATACTTTTTTAATTAAAAAATAATTCAGAGTTCTTAGTAATACTGTATTTGATCAAATATGGCATAAAAGCCATCCCACCACAACAAGGTAACTCTGATCAGGACAGTCATACATGGTCTAATATTAAAAACCTGACCATGTGCCAATGTTGACATCAGTGTGTGAATAAGGGCAGACAAATGGATTGGGCACACTCAGTGGAAAACCAGTCTGGGGAAGCCTTATATACAATTTCCAGCTCAGGAGAGGGAGGCCACACCCTGGCTTGCACAGAATGCAATAATACAAAGAAAAAAAATACATATACACATGTTCACATTGGCGACAAAACATATAAAACTTACAAGAGAAAAAAATGAGCAAAAACCCTGCTGTAAATAAAAAGCAAAAGTGCTTTTAAATAGCAGAGTTTTTAGTAATACTTTTTTTTAATCAAAAAATAGCATAAAAGCCATCCCACCACGACAAGGTAACTCTGATCGGGACAGTCCTATATTGTTTAATATTAAAAACCTACAAGCCATGGAGCAAAAGCCTTTCTGACAATAAGTGCTAGCCAGGACTCAGTTTATATAAGAGATGGGAGTGTCTAACAGTGCAAAGTTGAGTGTCTTAGCTCCAGGAGCTCTCAACAGAGTAGATTAAACCCTGCACTGCCCAAAGAAACTTACACCGTTCAATATACAGTTGAAGTGCTTCTATTCAGCGCAGTAGTAGGAGAAATCAGACGCTGCAGTCTTCTGGCTCCTCTAAACCTACATATAATAAATTACCAAATGGTTCCATCTGTTTGACAAACACCACTATCCACTTCTCTTTTTTAAAAAATGTATTCTGAACAAGCATTACAAAATTTAGACCATGTTCACACTATGCAATTGCACTGCATTAATTCTGTGATTTCTATAATTGCAGTATTAGCATAATCTTTTTGGTATGATTTTCAAAGAGCATGGAAAAAACACAGCACAAAATGTACTGTGAGAATGCCTAGTTGTTTTGTTGTGACAAAAATGGTGGGGGAGAAAAACAATAAAAGATAGTTATTACCTGTTAAATCCCTACTGTACCAACATGGCCTCTCTTGTGCATTAACGATTCACTATTTAGTTTTCTGCCATGATGATGTGCCATATAGAGATGGTGTGTATCAATTCAGAGGACTTGGTTCATCAGCTATGTCAGTAATCTGTGGCTTCCAGAGGTGACCAGCATCTGTGGCTTTTCTTTTTATTAACCGTCAACAATGATCGCCAAAAAGGAGCCAGGTAATCAAAAGAGTAGCCAAGCTTGCAATCAGGTAAGAGGTGTTTCTCAGGGCTCCAGTTCGGCAGCCATGGAACACTGATGCGCCCAGTGGCCTAGGTACTGTGAATCAATTTTCACAATCTCTAGTTTCCATATATTTCAAAGAAAAAAAAAGACCTTAAAAGAGTTGTCCACTAATGTCACGCACAGTATGGGAAGACTGTGTGTATCACGAAGGGATGAGGGAAAGGAAGACCAAACGTTAGGGAATGGGGGAGTGGAGATCCCTTGGCAGATCTAATTGCACCCCGTCAATTAGACTCCAGATTGCCATCAACCATTATTAAGTGCGGTGGTGGGAGTGAGGACTCAACAGGTTCCACATATTTATTGAACAGAGACCTGTGAAAGACATTGTGAATCTTAAGGGCCTGGGGTAGCTCAAGACAAAACACTGCTGGGTTTATGATGGCAGTTATTTTATAGGGACCAATAAATCTAGGACCCAACTTCCAGGAAGCAACCCTTAACTTGATATTCTTGGTAAACAACCACATTTAGCTGATTGAAGATATGAGAGGTTCTTATGGTCAGTAATAACAGTAATGGGATGGAAAGCCCCGTCCCACCGATGCCGCTATTCTTTAAATGCCAACTTAATCATCAAAATCTCCCTATTGCCCATGTCACAATTTCTCTCATCAGAAGACATGAACACCATTTACCAGGAGACACACCCGGAGACAAAATAGCCCCAACCCCCACCTCCGACGTATCAACCTCCACAACACAGGGCTGGGAACCATCGGGTTGACTGAGTATAAGGGCCATGGCAAAACAGCTCTTTAGGGAGGAAAAAGCCTGCAGGGCAGCATTCAACCATTTGGAAAAATCAGACCCCTACCTTGTCATGTCAGTAAGGGGTTTCATAATTACTGAATAATTTTGGATGAATTAGTAAAGCCCAGAAAACATTGTAGAGCCTTCAGGTTCTCGGAATGGTCCAAATCAAGGACAGCACGGACCTTCTCCAGATCCATCCAAAAACCCGAAGATGACAAGAGGTATCTCAAAAACTGCTCCTCCTGGATGAGAAAAACACATTTTTTTAGTTTAGCATATAGTTTGTTATCCCTTAATATTTGCAGCACCTGCTTAACATGCCCCCGATGTGTCTCAAAATCTGGTGAATAAACCAAAATATCGTTCAGATAGACCACCACAATCCTGCCCACCAAATGATGGAAAATATCATTATTGATATGAGGGAATACTGTAGGTGCATTTGGTCAGACCGAAAGGCATGACCAGACTCTCGAAATGACCCTCAGGGGTATTGAATGCCGTTTTCCATTCATCCCCTTCTCTGATTCTGTACAGGTTAAATCCAACTTGGAGAACATCTTAGCTCCCATGACCTGGCTGAACAGATTCAGAGGAAGAGGGTGTGGATCTTGGATGGTAATCTTATTTAATTCCCAAAAATCTAAACAGGGATATAGACCTCCATCTTTTTTCTTCACGATGAAGAACCCTGCCTCCACGGGCGAAGATGAGGGTTGGATATGTCCCTTCTCCAGACTCTCCGCAATGAAATCCTTCATGGCTTGTCTCTCAGGGCCAGAAAGATTATACAGTCTGGACTTTGGATTTTAGCTCCGGGGCTCAGGTTAATAGGACAGTCTGTAACAACCCTGCTGGCCTCACTGCATAGTCTCCCATCCCCCACACACCAACCTACTCACTGCTTCGGGTCATGCTGTGAATTCTGTTTGCTTACAGTCATTGGCTCTGTGCTCTGTTCCTCTGCTCTCCTGCATGCTTCCTGGCTATGTGTATAGGGGGGCGGCGCCAGAACTCTCTGGTACTTATGCAGTCAGGGTGCACCTGTCTAATCTGTCCCTGACCAATTAACTAGAGCCCTCGACTATTTAGGTCCGCCACACCCACTGGAACATTGCCTGTGCAATGTCTAAACTCAGTTAGTACCCTGCTGCTGCAGATCCTCTTGCTGCAGCTTCTTTCCAAAGACCTTGTGGTTCAGCTTGCTCTGCTGCTGCAGAACCCCTTTCGGCAGCTTCTTTCCACAGACCATGTGGTTCAGCTTTGCTCTGCTGCTGCAGAACCTCTTGCTGCAGCTTCTCTCCACAGCCCTTGTGGTTCAGCTTTGCTCCGCTCCTGCTGCCACTGCAGAACCTCTTGCTGCAGCTTCTCTCCGCAGACCTTGTGGTTCAGCTTTACTCTGCACTCCTGTGGCTCCGCCTACTTCGCACTCCTGCCTGTATCCATATCTACACCTCCTGTGTGAACAGGTCCAAAACCTGTTCCTTCATATTCCACTCCTTCCTGTCTATACCGATACCTGCACCTGCTGTGTGAACAGGCCCCTACCTGTTTCTTCTCATACCACGCCAGTCTGCTCAGTGTCTCAAGCTGTGCCTGTCTGTCCTGTGTCTCAAGCCGTGCCCGCCTGTCCTGTGTCTAAAGCCGTGCCCGCCTGTCCTGTGTCTCAAGCCATGCCCGCCTGTCCTGTGTCTCAAGCCGTGCCCGCTTGCCCTGTGTCTCCAAGCCATGCCTGCTTGCCCTGTGTCTCCAAGCCGTGCCTGCTTGCCCTGTGTCTCAGTCTACCTGTCACTTGCACCTGACCAGGTGTCCTGTCCTTGAGTGGGATCAGTCACAGCCACACACCACCCTGGAGTGGCACCTGGCAGCTGCCTGCTGCACAACCCTGACCTCACCATTGGAGGCTCCAGAGAAGACCAAGGCAGCTGTCTTAGTCACGCCCCTTCCAGGGTAGTCTGGTCTGTGGCACAGTGGGGCCACAACCCCCCGTCTCGCGCCAACCAGCTAAGGCGCAAGCGTGACAGTTTGCACAGGCCATAGTCCCCTGTCCTTCTGCTTGCAGAGCATGATGAACTTTCTCTCTGCCAGTATGAGCATCTGGAAGAATTTGTTCCGCACTGCGTGGTTCCGATTGTTGAGACTTCTGAACCCATCATTGTCTCCAATGCAATCTACAACCAGCTCCTGGCTTATGAGACGCTCAACCCTGCAGACCCGCCTACATTTTATGAGAACCCTAAAGAGTGCCAAGGGTTCCTGGAACAGTGCTTGCTCTACATCCAGGGGAATGCAGCCTTTTTCCCTTCTGACTGGGACAAGGTGGGATACATCATGTCTTACCTGGCTAGGAAGAAGCTCTGATATGGATCACTCCTCTCTGGGAAGCAGGGGATCCTATCATCTCGGACTTCGAGGCCTTCCTGGTGGCCTTCCATAAAGCCTTTAAAGTCCAGCTACGTCTACCAAGTCTGCCCTTTCCAGATCCGAGAGGCGCTCCAGATGGGAAAAACCAGTTAGGAAACCGTCACGTCAGACCACGACCATCCGTAACCCTCCTGTTCCTCTCCCAGTTAAAACAGCTACTCGAGCAGAACCCAAGAAGACTAATAAGAGTGGGCTGGCAAAGCAGAAGCCTAAAACCAGTCATAAGAAGGGTAAACTGTATTGCTGTGGTTGTGAGGAACACCCAGACAGCCTCTGTCCAAAGGATCTTAAGCTCCAGAACCTTGGGCCAGTAGGAGAGACTGCCCTTGGTGAGAGTATCTCCTCTCCACTAAAGTCTGTGACTGTTCCGGTGCCTTGTGGGAGTTTCGGCCCTACAGATGTATGTAAGCTGCAAGCCAGACGGAGTCTGTGCGTGGTTCCTGCTCCACAGCTCCAGAATCCAGTGAGGGTGTTTGGTGATGGCCGAGTCCTACTTGTGAACAGTCCAGTATTGAGTGGACAACTACAGCTCCTAATCGGAGCGTTATACACGGAGAAATTTGTTTTCCACCTGCTGACCAGTTTGCCCACCGGTCGTTCTGAGCCGGGTACTCTACTGCCCCTTCCGGTCCAAAGACCCAGCGTGGTGCTGCGCTTGGAACTGCCTAGCCAACAGAGGTATCTAGTTCCATTACCGCAAGGTCAGTCTTCTGTGTCGTCACCTTCTCCACCTGATCTGCCGGCTATTGAGTCATG
The DNA here is from genome assembly GCF_039654945.1 of Dendrobates tinctorius. Taxonomy (NCBI): domain Eukaryota; kingdom Metazoa; phylum Chordata; class Amphibia; order Anura; family Dendrobatidae; genus Dendrobates; species Dendrobates tinctorius. Next base: position 5,829,140 of record NW_027361793.1, read on the forward strand.
GTGTGCTAACGTCACTGAAGAGACGAAAGCAGTGGCGCCCTCTCTGCACATCTCCGGTGACCATACCAGTGACCAGTTCCCAGGAACATCCCTGTCACTTGAGAGTTTTCCCTTGGACCGGAGCAGAAGATGGTTCCTGTAAGGATGCCTTCGGATTCCATGTGGCAGGTGGATGAAGAGGTTGGAACAGAGGCCTATGTATCTCCGTTTTTCACCAACCTGGAGGAAGAGATCCAATTTTCTTTTGTTTACAGGCAGAGGATGGATCCTGTGCGAGTACCCTCTGCTTCCATTTGGCCAGTTGGTGAAGATACCAGGGCGGAGATGCTTCCCTCTGATCCTAAGGAGGCGGTCCAATTTTCTTGGGATATCGGGCTGAAGTTGGACCCTCTGAGGTGGTCTTCAGTTTTCAAATGGCAGGCTGATGTAGAGGTCGAAACAGAAGCTTCCAAATCCCTGCTTTCTGCTAACCAGGAGGAGGAGGTCCTGGTCCTTGTACCCTCTGTGTTGGAAGCTGACTCCGTCGGGCACCAAGAAACTTGGCACTCTGTGATTCCGGATGGCACGCCTACTTCAGCTCACCTGAAGGATGCCCTGTCAGCCTGGACTGTCTGTGCTCCTATCCTTCTTCTGCAAGTCATTCTGGCAAGCTTGAGGAAGAGGGGCTGTAAAGGGGGGGTACTGTAACAACCGTGCTAGCATCACTGCATGGCCTCCCATCCCCCACACACCAACTTACTTACTGCTCCGGGTCATGCTGTGAATTCTGTTTGCTGCCAGTCCTATGCTCTGTTCCTCTGCTCTCCTGCATGCTTCCTGGCTATGTGTGTATAAGGGGGCTGCTCCAGAACTCTCTGGTACTTATGCAGTCAGGGTGAATCTGTCTAATCTGTCCCTGACCAATTACCTAGGGCCCTCGACTATTTAGGTCCGCCACTCCCACTGGAACATTGCCCGTGCAATGTCTAAACTCAGTTAGTATCTTGATGCTGAGGAAGCCAGGCCCTGTTCTGTGTATCTCCTTCTCTGTAGGAATACTCTTAGCCTTGCTTTGTGTTCTTTGTCTGCCCTCCAAGAGGCTGCATATCCTGGTCTCTGTGTCTTGGCCCTAGCTTTGAGTTTACTTGTCCTTCCGCCTGCCAGGAGGCAGAATATCCTGGTGCTTGAGTCTTTGTCCCTGTACCTTGTCTGAATTCTGTCCTTCCCCTGCCTCCTTGTCTATGGCTACCTTCCCTGCTGTGCCTTTCACTGTGTCCTTGCTCTGCATCCTTGCAGCTCTGCCTCCTCTGCACCCTTGCAGCTCTGCCTGCTCTGCACCCTTGCAGCTCTGCCTGCTCTGCACCCTTGCAGCAGGAAGGCAAAGCCACTGTGGTGGCCATACTTCTGGGGGCGCCACATTCCCCCCTAGTTCAAGTCAGCACTCCTGGGCTGAACAAAAACATGAGCATATGAAGACAGTTACAATAATAATTGTACAATATTTAAAAAAATGAAAAAGTTACAAAAACCAAGTTCAAAAATGGTCCTATGATGGCAAGTCCAAGCATCAGTGTCCATGGTCCATTCCTGGGCAAATGGTAAAAGTTTTTGACCACACACAAGTCCTGTGGTTCAGTGTCCATAAAACAAATTCCAAAGGAAACTCTTACAGGTTACCTGTAGGCACAAAACTTGAGAACAGTTACATATTTACAGGTACAGGTGAACATTACTTTAACTTAATTATATGCGATATCTAAGGGGTGGTATACCTTGGGTGGTGCGGGTAGACCTGCATAAGACTGGTGTAGTGGGTAATGTACTGGATACACTACTGGGGGTTCTATGTAACACAGGGATACTAGACCGACTGTGACTTCTTAGACTCACCAAAGGTACAACAGGTTCACCACTGGCAGGGCGAGGGTTCTCTGGCTCCACTGCTGGTGTGGCATCTGCTACCCGATTTTCCTGATTTTCTTGAGTCACATCTTCCTGTGCTACCAATTGGGGAAACAGCAACACTGGCACCACTCATCTGGCTGCTTCACAGAGCCATTGTACTCCAACCTGATCGGATAAGACCAAGGGTTCTGCTGGCTGCAAAGAGTTGTTATTAACGGTGAGCAGCTTAGCAACTGTGGTGTACCGAGGTATTGTGGCTTCCTCTTCCCCACAATTCAAAAGACATACAGGTACTCTCCCTTTTCATACATCAACCACCCCTCTGGCTGTCAGGACAGTGGGCCTGCTCTCGGAGTATACTGGTTCTACCAACGCCTGGTAATCTCTCCCTCTAAGACGTATAGCTGCCCGACACCAAACCAACATTTCGCATCTGGGGGGTATCGCAATGGGAAAAGCATCACTCACTCTGACGCTGCCAATCTCTCCGCCAGAGAGTTCTACCTGTTGCCTTTGCATCAGGGCTCAGATCTCCTTCTGCAGGACTCTTTGTTCACTGGAACCAGCAGTCTCAGCCACCTGTTGCAGCAAGACAATAACCTCGGACAGACAGTTTTCAATTACATTTGTACCAAGAGTCATCATGGGATTACATTCACGTCAGTCAATATCAACAACTATTAAACCTTGAGACTTTAGCTCTACCCGCCCCAATTTGACAGTAATTTCTTTACATCCTATCTGCGGTAAAGACTGACCATTACTAGCAACTACTGTCAGTTCATCAGTTGGGCCACGGGTAAGCTCGGAATCAGCCCAATATCTCTTGTACAGAATGTACGGCATCGTGGTCACCTGGGAGCCAGTGTCCAGCAAAGCGTTCATGGGGATGCCGTCAATCACCACAGGAAGGATTGGTCTGCCTCCCACATACTTGGCTCTCCAGTTCTCTGGGCCTGGGGATCCTACTCCTGGGGGTTGGCCCTCTGCCCCAGGGTTGCTCGTTTAAAGGACAATATCTGACAAGATGACCGGCCTTGTAGCGGCGACGACAGATGGGACGTCCGTCATGGTCATAGCCATCGCTGTTCCTTCCTCGAAGTGGCGGGGTTCTCCTCCTCCGGAGCCACGGGACATCCTCTGGACTGGAAGCAAGCTGGATCTTTTCTTTGGAGGACACTTGTAGGGACTGCCCGTTTTTAGTAAGTGCAGCCTTTCCTTTGGTCAACTCCTGGACCTGAAAAGCAAGTTAACGTGGGCACCACCGAAATATTAAAAGGGGATCCAACCCTGGCCTGCAAACTACATATGACAGTCAAAAGCAGAAAAGAATAGGCCACAAATCGGGGATCACCCTGAATAGGAATTAGCAAAAATATTACAATTTTAATTTTATTAAATTGAGCACAGCAAACAACAACAGGTCCAGGTCTCCTGGACCTGAAGACGCAGCTCCTCAGTTGGATGTTTATCCAGAGTCTGTGCATCAGCCTACACAGGGATGGAAGGAAAAGATGTTGCTTCCTGATGGTAGGTGATCGCTGGGCACCTAGGTGGCGCTGGACAACTGTCAGTGGACTCCTGCAGTACCCGAATAGCCCTGTCCTTAAAATCATCAAAATTCAGATCAGGGTTTTGCAGGGTTATAATACGCAACTGTCCTCTGTGGGTACTGGATAGGAGTCCTTCAATGAACTGCTCTTTTAACAGTTTATCTTCCTCCTTTACACTGTCAGGATCAACTTGCTTAACTGCTCCCAGCGCCTCCCGCAGGTTGAGAGCATAGTCCCTGATACTGTCCTGCGCCTTCTGTTTACAGCCAAAGAATCTCATCTTAATTTCAGCTGCAGTGCGTGTGTCAAAGGTGCTCCTCAGATTGGCCAGGATCTTTGCAACAGTCTCTTTATCAGTGTCCTGCCAGGCTTTCACCTCTCTCTGTGCTGCACCCGTTAGCTGTCCAATCAGGATATTCAATTTCTGGCTTCCAGACAGAGGGTATACTTTAAACAAACTGCACAGTCTCTCTTTAAATTCACTCATGGTATGCGACTCACCCGAGTACTGCGGTAGCCAGGCCGCTCCCGGTATATAGGGCACAGACAGCGGCATTACGGAGACCGCTGTGGCAGGCGCTCCTCCTGGCGGTGCTGCGGGGTTGGCACCAGCGCTGTCCTCTCTTCCCGCACGGCACTTCACTTCTTCGCGCTCTGTGGCAGGCTCCGCCCACGAAGGCCCGCCTCTTTCTTCCCGCGTGCGCCAAGCAGCATGGCAATGGCGGCTATTGGCGCCAATATTCACACACAGTCTTTTTGCACAAACACAGTCTATGGCACACAGGACCCGGGGGGTACCGGGCTCCGTAATCCTGTTCGTGACGCCAAATTGGGTCGCCCTCCCAGGGCAGTGGGATACTCGGTACCGGGCCGGTGTCAGTGGGATGTGTCACAGCAGCGGTGACCCGGTCCGTGGCCCTGGGTGCCCAAGTAATGGTGGAATGTGATGTAGTTAACCCTCCGTCAGGTGCAATATAGATTCTCCTCAGTTCATGCGCAATGTGCCTGACAAGCACAGGTCAGAAAACCACCTATAGTAGCTACATATTTCAATTTCAGGACTATAGAAGTAGTCAGTGACCTTCATAGGAATGTATTAAAAGAGATTACACCAAATCAGATGCAAAAAAAACATTTATTAACCATAAACTTATTAAAACTAAAAGTACCACTTTTCGGTAGTACCGCCAAATAGGCTCCAGCTATCTTTACTTAACTATTGCTTAAATATAAAATTATGGAAAAAAACTTAAAGGATATTGCACTTAGATGTTACTTAATTATTTTCTACTCATCTTCAGTGGTTTCAATTGCAGCAGAAGCAGCACAGGTACACTTAGAAAAGCAAGGCTGGCAGACGAAAGTTGCATGGGAAAGGCAGATTGATTCTTTACATATTTTGCAGTCATATTTAGAAAGCCTTCTGAAACCAGATACAAATGAGCAGGTAGTACAACTGCGTCTTTTAGAAGGTGGTAGAGTCGGTGTTTGTTCTGGAACGTCCTTGGGACGTCCTTTGTATTTTTATCTTTGCCCAAATAATAAGCTAGATCTGTGTCTGTTTCCTCTGTATCAGTGTCATCACCATCCTGCTCTGTTCCAGAATCAGTGTTACATTCTGCTACCTCATCTTCAGATGAAATGTCACTAGATTCCTCTAAATCCTCAGTTACTGCTGGATCTTCCTCATCATCTTCTAACAAAAAAATCTTAATTTCTTCTAAATGAAGGGGTTTAGATGAATCATACTGTTTTCTGGCCATTGCAGCAGAAAATCTGAAGCAAGAGAGAAAGAGTATGTGTTAGGGCGCAATGTGCCTTAGAAGCCACCCTCCTTTTGTCTAAGAAAACAGTACTTATGTACACTAACTTAGCATTAATCCTTCATAAAACAAGCAAAATACACAATCGTGATGAATAAAAAAAGAAAATACTAACCTTTCAATTTGTGTTGAAATCAGGCGCAATGTGCCTGAGAAGCCAAAGTGTTGATATCTGCTCACTAGAAGGTCTGCTGAGTCACTGTGATATCAGGTTTCACAGAGCCTGTAGAGACAGGAGATAACTAGGAGGGGTGGGGTTTTCTGATAAGTGGGCAAGGAGAGAGAAGTGAAACTAATTACTGTCTGCCTGTCAGATCTATTGCGCCTGACGGAGGGTTAAGCGGAATGGAATAGTTCGTGACGCCACCTGTGGTGCTCGGCAAGGGAGGTGTTAAGCCGACGCTGCATGCAGATGCGCTGGAACTGATGGTAGGGTGCAGCAAGTGTGTAAAAGCTCCCCACAGGTGAAGCTATAGTCCCAGGGCAGTGTAGATGGGGTTGACACAGGGATGTAGCAGTGCCGGAAAGGTAGGAAGCAGACAAGACACAGCAGGGTGCAATTTCTGTACCTTTACTTGATAACTGCAGTCCAGGGTCCTGATTACAGATGGTAACAGAGCAGGCTAGCCTGGAAGCAACTCAGGGATTCTCTCTCAGCAGACAGGCTGTGCAGTCTCCTTCCTAGTGCTAGTTTGAATGAAGTACTCCAGTACTAAGTTACTCTGAAGTTCCTCCTGTCAGATGTTCCCAAGAACCTTACTTGCACGGCAGATAGCTGTAGCCTCTCTCGGGGACTCCCTTCTCTGAGTCCTGGCTCTCTATCCAAGCTGCTGTTGTGCCTCAAGTCTTAGATGGGAGTAGGGCATTTACAGCCTCCTACTCCTCTGGTATCTGCTGTAGGACCGTTGGTATCCATACAGCCGTGGAGACCAGGCTCCAGTTCTTGCACTCTCGCTGTGAGGGAGCTCTCCTTTCCTAGCTCAACCTCCAGCAGCTCTCTACACGTCTGTACACTTCACTCTCCGCAGACGAACTGACTTCCCCTTCCTCCTGTCCCTCAGAGGGCACTCCTCCCCTTAATCCTGGTTCAGAGTTCCCCCTGCTGGCCTGGAGTGGAACTGTGTTGCATGTATGGATTGACTGCGAGAGAGACTCATCATTGCCTCCAAGCCTGGCATTACCCTCCCCTGGAGGAAGGCAAAGCCACTGTGGCAGCCATACTCCTGGGGGCGCCACACCTACCCTACCATCCCTATATTGGTTCCACACCAATTGCCATGCAGGAAACCTAAGCCCTGTATATCCCTAGAGCTTGGCCCTGAATAGAGAAGGGGGGATGAGCACTGGTCAGTCCCCACTGTACATTAAAGACAAGAAGGGAGACAAACAATGGAGGAGAAACTTAACTTGAGAAGACTCCAGAGAGGTAACACTAAACGTCCTCTAAGAGCACCAGAGAGGAAGAACGCTGACTTCTATAGCTCCAAGCCTTCACAAGGGAAAATGTGAATATCACTGGTGGCTCCCTGAAGCAGACTGAGAGTCTATAAACACCCAGGTCCAGGTGTGTCAATTAGACTCAGAGGGAGGTTGCCACTGGGTACATAAGTCAGAAGGATGAAGAAGGCATCTGCAATGTCAAACACAGAGTCTTTATGCAGCCAGATGCAGAGTGACTGTCTATTGCATCTGACACACCCGTGACAACTACATAGACAGCCCTTCTCAATAACCTCCTTATTCATCCATGGAAAATAATAGAAGCCTGTACTCCCCTCCAGTGCTGGTTCCAGTCCATTGTCAACAGTTTCGAGTTTCCAGGATTCACATGACATTGTTTGGTCACATGAGCCCTACAAACACTCAACGACCACTAATGGGTCACATTATTCTCACTACCTTCAGATATAACCTACATCTGGTGGAGTAAGAGGTCAAACAGTAGTCAGCTACTGTTAGAGGCAGGAGCTGGCTGTGTAACGCAGTCAACAACCACAATATATGATGAGAGTTCATCTCTTGAGTCCGCTCCATACATGTGCAAATGACATTGAGATGGGCTAAATATCTGAAAAAGCTAAATTTTGAAAATAAAATAATTATGGTCCATCCCCTGTAAAATTACACTTTCTTTGTCAACAAAAAAAATACTGTTTCTCACTCAAAAATAGTTTTGGTAACGTGCATTTCATGGTTCCAAATCTGATGTTGAAGTAGTGTATTTTTTTAAAAAAAGAGGTCACTTGTATGATTCTCTTTCAAAACAGTTTTCTGAACAATAAAATAAATATTTTGAAGTCATATTTTGCCACAATCTGAATGAAATAACAAAAAAAGATTTTTGTGCAGGACCATGTTGTGTTTGATTTGCTGAAACCATGGCTAAATCACTGACTTTGTGGCACAAAGCCATGTCATTAGTAGTGCAGCAACTTTTGTGATATCACTGTAATATAACCATGGTCCTGCACTTATGTACTGCAAAGAAGGACGACGATGGGGAGTGGATGTGGAGATCTGAATTTATTTATTTATTTTTACCGAAGTTTGACTTTATTTAATGGGCAGGGCTGGCATGTGATAAATTTTGGGGTCTGAAATTCTGTACAAGTCTCAATTTTGGGTTATGGTTCGGGGTCCATGACACTGACTCATTGCCTTTGTGCTATTATTTGTGTTTTGCGCCTTATATATTATTATACCTTTTTTTGTTTGCATCCAATTCTTTATTCTATATGTGCTCACCTGGAGTTTTTTTCCGATTTGTGAGTGGAAGTTAATGATTCCAAATTTTTGGTTTACTTCATCAATCGCGAATTTTAACCCCTTAACCCCCGGAGGTATTTCCGTTTTTGCATTTTTGTTTTTTGCTCACCCTTTTCCCAGAGCCATAACTTTTTTATTTTTCCGTAAATATAGCCATGTGAGGGCTTGTTTTTTGCAGGATGAGTTGTACTTTTGAATGACACCATTGTTTTTACCATTTCACGTACAGGAAAATGGGTAAAAAAATTTCAAGTGCGTTGTAATTGCAAAATAAGTGCAATCCCACACTTGTTTTTGTTTTGCTTTTTTACTATGTTCACTAAATTCTAAGACTGACCTGCCATTATTATTCTCCAGGTCATTACGAGTTCATAGACACCAAACATGTCTAGATTATTTTTAATCTAAGTGGTGAAAAAAAATCCAAACTTTGTTTAAAAAAAAATTGCGCCATTTTCCAATACCCATAGCGTCTCCATTTTTTGTGTTCTCGGGTTGGGTGAGGGCTTATTTTTTGTGCGCCGAGTTGACATTTTTAATCATACCATTTTGGTGCAGATATGATCCTTTGATCGCCTGTTATTGCACTTTAATTCAATGTCGCAACAACCAAAAAAAGTAATTCTGGTGTTTTGACTTTTTTATCACTATGCCGTTTAGCGATCAGGTTAATCCTTTTTTATTGATAGATCAGGCGATTCTGAATGCGGCGATACCAAATATATGTATGTTTGATTTATTTTATTGTTTTACATTGAATGGGGCGAAAGGGGGGGTGATTTGAACATTTAGGGTATGTGCACACATTGCGGATTTGCCTGCGGATTTTTCCGCACAGAATCCGCATTTCTTGGCAGAAAACGCAGATGCGTTTTTGATGCGGATTTGATGCGGTTTTTCATTGCGGTTTTGTCTGCATTTTTGACAGCAATAAGAATATCTAAACTTTGACAAACTTGACGAAGGAAAAAAAATGTGATGTAATTTCCTTATCCAACCCCTTCTTCTTCCTTTCTCCATTTTGCAAAAACAAACCAATCATGAGTGGACGGTTGCTCGAAGAGCAGAGCGCCCAGCAAAGTGCCCAGCAGAGTACAGAGCGGACCCAACAGCAGAGCGCACAGCTACAGCTCCGCAGGCCATACAGAATAATGATGCTGGGTTACTGCTGCAAATCCTCAATCGTCACAGACAGCAGGCAAGTTAAAGTAGATGTCAACAAATATTGACATGTCTTTGTTTTTTCACTGTGTTGTGTACTAAACAATATTTTTATTTTAGGTGCAGCAGCACAGAAGGAGAAGGCGAGCACGCAAAATGTGGGTGCACCCACTCGTCGCTGAGCACACGGAGAAAGGGCACTTTTATGTGCTTTACACAGACTTGAGGAGGTAAGTTGCCAAATATCTATAGATAATATCCTAAGTAAAACGTGTCCGAAAAAATATAATCATATATTAACCCCTTTCCTACAATGAACGTAATACTCCGTCCATGTGACCCTGGACCTAATTCCCATGGATGGAATATTACGTCATAGCGATCAGCGGCGCCCACGTGGTGAGCGCCGCTGATCGCGGCCAGGTGTCAGCTGATTATCACAGCTGACACCCGGCACAATGTGTCAGGGGCGGTCACGGACCGCCCCCGACACGTTAACCCCTTGCACACCGCGATCAAACACGATCGCGGTGTACCGGGGGTTAAAGGGAAGCATCGGCAGGGAGGGGGCTCCCTCCATGCTTCCCTGAGCCCCCTACAGCAGCGCAATGTGCAGCGCTGCTGCGGGGCACTCCATCCCTGCAGGTCCCCGGATCCAAGATGGCAACGGGGACCTTCGGGGGCCTGCAGGGAGCTGGCTTCCACAGTGCCTGCAAAGCGCAGGCATGAGGAAGCCTTGTGCAGTGCCTGTGACAGATCGCTGATCTGTCACAGTGATCTGTGATGTGACAGATCAGCGATCTGTCACATGACAGTTATGTCCCCCCTGGGACAATGTAATAAAGTTTAAAAAAAAGTGTAAAAATAATTTTTAAAAATTCGCTAAATAAATTAAAAAAAAAAAATATTCCCAAATAAATTCATTTTTTGGAAATAAAAAAAAACAATAAAAGTACACATATTTGGTATCACCGCGTCCGTAACAACCCGCCCTATAAAACGGTCCCATTAGTTAACCCCTTTAGCGAACCCCTTAAAAAATAAAAATAAAAAACGAATCAAAAAATAATGATTTATCATACCGCCGAACAAAAAACTGCAATAACGTGCGATCAAAAAGACGCATATAAATATCCATGGTACCAATGAAAAAGAGATCTTGTCCCGCAAAAAACGAGCCACCATACAGCATCATGAGCAAAAAATAAAAAGTTATAGCTCACAGAATAAAGCGATGCAAAAAATAACTATTTTTTATATGAAATTGTTTTCATTGCATAAAAGCGTCAAAACATAAAAAACGACCTATATGAGGTATCACTGTAACCGTACTGACCCAAAGAATAAAACCGCCTTATCAATTTTACCGCAGGTGGAATGGTGTAAACGCACCTCCCAAAAGAAATTCATGAAACGCTGGTTTTTGTTCATTCTGCGTCCCAAAAATCAGAATAAAAAGCAATCAAAAGATGTCACGAAAATGATACCAATAAAAACGTCAACTCGTCCCGCAAAAAATAAGACCTCACATGCCTCGGTGGGTCAAAATATGAAAAAATTATAGCTCTCAATATGTGGTGATGCAAAAGCTATTTTTACAATAAAAAGCGTCTTTTAGCATGTGACAGCTGCCAAACATAAAAACTGCCATAAATAGTAAATCAAACCCCCCGTTATCACCCCCTTAGTTAGGGAAAAATAATAAAATTAAAAGAAAATGTATTTATTTCCATTTTCCCATTAGGGTTAGGGTTAGGGCTAGGGTTAGGGTTAGGGCTAGGGCTAGGGTTAGGGCTAGAGTTAGGACTGATATTAGGGTTAGGGGTGTGTTGGGGTTAGGGTTGGAGTTATAATTGGGGGGGTTTCCACTGTTTGGGCACATCAGGTGCTCTCCAAATGCAGCATGGCGTCTGATCTCAATTCCAGCCAATTCTGCGTTGAAAAAGTCAAATGGTGCTTCTTCCCTTCCAAGCTCTGCCATGCGCCCAAACAGTGGTTTACCCCACATATGGGGTATCAGCCTACTCAGGACAAATTGCAAAGCAACTTTTGTGGTCCAATTTCTCCTGTTACCCTTAGGAAAATAAAAAATTGGGGGCAAAAATATCATTTTTGTGGAAAAAAATGATTTTTTTATTTTCACGCCCGGGCGTTATAAACTTTTGTGAAGCACTTGGGGGTTCAAAGTGCTCACCACACATCTAGATAAGTTCCGTGGGGGTCTAGTTTCCAAAATGGGGTCACTTGTGGGGAGTTTCAATAGTTTAGGTACATCAGGGGCTTTCCAAATGCACATGACACCCGCAGACCATTCCATCAAAGTCTGCATTCCAAAATGTCACTACTTCCCTTCCGAGCCCTGACGTGTGCCCATACAGTAGTTTTCTCCCACATATGGGGTATCAGCAGACTCAGGACAAATTGGACAACAACTTTTGGGGTCCAATTTCTCCTGTTACCCTTGGGAAAATAAAAAAATAGGGACTTAAAGATCATGTTTGTTGAAAAAATATGATTTTTTTATTTTCACACCCGGGCGTTATAAACTTCTGTGAAGCACTGGGGGGTTCAAAGTGCTCACCACACATCTAGACAAGTTCCTTGGGGGGGGTCTAGTTTCCAAAATGGGGTCACTTGTGGGGGGTTTCCATTGTTTAGGTACATCAGGGGCTTTCCAAACGCGACATGGTGTCCGATCTCAATTCCAGCCAAAAACGTCAAATGGCGCTGCTTCCCTTCCGAGCTCTGCCATGTGCCCAAATAGTGGTTTACCGCCACATGTGGGGTATCAGCGTACTCAGGACAAATTGCAAAGTAACTTTTAGGGACCTGTTACCCTTGGAAAAATAAGAATTGAGGGTGAGAAGATCATTTTTGTGGAAAAAATATGATGTTTTAATTGTACCGCTGTATGTTATAAACTTCTGTGAAGCCCTTGTGGGTGCAAAGTTCTCACCACACATCTAGATAAGTTCCTTGGGGGGTCTAGTTTCCAAAATGGGGTCACTTGTGGGGGGTTTCCACTGTTTAGGTACATGAGGGGCTCTACAAACATGACATGGCGTCCAATCTGAATTCCAGCCAATTTTGCATTCAAAAAGTCAAACGGCGCTCCTTCCCTTCTGAGCGCTGCCATGCACCGAAACAGTGGTTTCACCGCACATATCAGGTAACAGCGTATTCAGGACAAACTGCACAATAACTTTTGCAGTCCAATTTCTTCTGTTACCCTTGGTAAAATAAAAAAAATTGAACCTGAATTATTTTTTTTTGTGAAAAAAAGTTAAATGTTCATTTTTTTCAAATATTCAAAAAAAATCCTGTGATGCACCTGAAGGGTTAATAAACTTCTTGAATGTGGTTTTTAGCACCTACCTTAAGGGGTGCAGTTTTTAGAATGGTGTCACTTTTGGGTATTTTCTATCATATAGACCCCTCAAAGTGGCTTCAAATGTGATGTGGTCCTTAAAAATATAATGGTGTTGCAAAAATGATAAATCGCTGGTCAACTTTTAACCCTTATAACTTCCTAACAAAAAAGTTTTGGTTCCAAAATTGTGCTGATGTAAAGTAAACATGTGGGAAATGTTATTTATTAGGTTTTTTGTGTGCCGTATCTCTGTGATTTAGGCTAAGTGCACACGTACCGGAACCCTCGTGGAAATTACCGCGAGAATTCCGGAATTCCAGTCCGCGGGAAAATCGCATTTTAAATTCCCGCGATTTTCCCGCGGAAAAACTAGCATTTTGCAAGCGTATTTAGCTTGCAAAATGCTAGCGTTTTCCAAGCGATCTGTAGCATCGCTTGGAGAACTGATTGACAGATTGGTCACACTCGTCAAACATAGTGTTTGACGAGTGTGACCAACTTTTTACTACTGAGGCCGCCTATGCAGCATCAGTAGTAAAAGATAGAATGTAAAAAAAAAATAAAAAATGGTGTTATTCTTACCTTCCGACGTCCCGCGCAGTCGTTCCCAGTAATCCTTTGCGAAAATGCCCGCGTTGACGTCCGTTCTCGCGGGATCGCGATGTCTCACGGTAATTCACGATGACGTCGCGCGAATGACCGCGAGACTTTGCGATCCAGCGAGAACGGACGCCATCGCGGGCATTTTCGCAAAGGACTACTGGGAACGAGAGCGTGAAGAGAAGCGGGAAGACTGCGCGGGACGTCGGAGGGTGAGAATAACAATATTTTTTATTTTTAAATTCTATTTTTTACTGGGATATGGTACCCAAAGCCCGGAGGACAGTTTCCTCTCGTCCGGACCGTGGGTACCATCCGCAAATGTTCTGCTTACTTTCCGCATGGTGTGCACAGCCACATGCGGGAAGTAAGCGGAACAATGCATTCCTATGGGTGTGGGATCACCGCGATTCCGCAAATTATTGAGCATGCTGCGGTTTTTACCGCGAAGCGATTCCGCCGCGGTAAAAACCGCAGCATTAGCACAGCATTGCGGAATCCCATAGGAATGCATGGGATGCTTATTTTTCGCATTTTCGCGGCAAAATCGCGCGGTTAAAACCGCCGCGGAAACGCGAAAAAAACGCCACGTGTGAACTCAGCCTTAAGGGCATAAAAATTCAAAGTTGGAAAATTGCAAAATTTTAAAAATTTTCGCCAAATTTCCATTTTTTCACAAATAAAGGCAAGTTATTTGAATGAAATTTTACCACTAACATGAAGTACAATATGTCACCAGAAAACAGTGTCAGAATCACCGGGATCCATGGAAGCGTTTCAGAGTTATTACCTCATAAAGGGACAATGGTCAGAATTGTAAATATTGGCCTGGGAGTTAACGTGCAAACCACCCTTGGTAGTGAAGGGGTTAACTAACCATTTTTTTTTCATATCAAATTTTCAGATTTCCAGACAAATTCGTGTCGTTCTGCCGTCTAACCATCCCGGCATTTGACAGACTGCTGGAAATCTTGTCGCCCTATATGACCTTGTCCGATACGGTCATTAGGCCTCTTTCACACATCAGTGTGTCCAGTACGTGTGATGAAAGTTTTCACATGTCCCGGAGACACTGACACATGTAGAGCCTCTCAAATTAATGGGTCTATGCACATGTCAGCATGTTTTCGCGGGCCGTGTGTCCGTGGGCAAAACACGCTGACATGTCAGATTTTTACCAGTTGCACGGGCCACAAAGTGTCATGCACATATGCACACGGATAACACATATTGATGTCCTCTGTGTGACACGCATTGTGGGTCGCCTTCCCAGGGCTGTGGGGTACTCGGTACCGGGCCGGTGTCAGGGGGATGTGTCACAGCAGCGGAGACCCAGACCATGGCCCTGGGCGCCCAAGTCAATGGCGGAATGTAGTTGTAGTTAATGGAATGGAATAATTCGTGACGCCACCTATGGTGCTCGGCAAGGGAGGTGTTAAGCTGACGCTGCAGACAGATCCTCTGGGACAGATGGTAAGATGCAGCAGTGATGGTATAGCCCTCCACAGGCAGGACTGGTGTCCCAGGGCAGTGTAGTTGTAATGGTTGTGGAAAGGCGCAGGCAGCGTAAAGGATGGTACCCAGATGTAGTGGTGCTGAGCGGGTTGGCGCAAGAATGAATGGAGGACACCAAGGCCTGCAGTTCCAAAGCTTTACTCACAGTCTGTGGTACACAAGGGTGCCTGCCTCCGGGCCGTGTCCTCCGGATCAGAGACTCAGCCAACCTCCAGGCCAGATGGGAAGCTCCTCTCCAACACTACCTTTCCTGAACGACTCCTCTATTGCACCTTAAATTGTGAAGATCTCCAGTACCGTGGTACTCTGGAGTTCCTCCTGTCAGATGTTCCTAACAATTCTACTCGTATGGCAGACAGCTGTAGCCTCTCTCGGGGACTCCTTTCACCGGAGTCCTGGTTCTCTATATAATTGCTGTTGTGCCCCAAGTCTTAGTCGGGAGTAGTGCATTTACAGCCAACTACTCCACCGGTGTCTGCTGCAGAACCATAAGTGTCCATACAATCTCGGGGACCGGGCCCCGGCCTTGCGCTGAGAACCTATAGGCAGGGTTCCTCTTCCAACCCACGTCTCCTCTCTGTTCTCCTACTCCTTCGTTCCGTACTGATTCTTCTATCTCTTTATGGAAGTTTAGGTTGCAGTTCTACTTCTTTCTCCTTCTGTTCCTTTCCCGTGCCAGCTCGCTCAGATCACTGAGGCAGCTGCAGCACTCCTTCCTCCATCCCTTCTTCCAGGGATCCCCACTCCTCCCGAGTTGCTTCCTTCCTCCCTGACCTTCTGTCAGACTGCCCCGTCAGACTGCCCTGTAATCCTACACTTTCCCACTCTTTTATATATCCTAACTCCACCCACCTCCCAGCACATCCAGTGTTCCATGCAGGGAACCACCAGAGGTGCTCTGCTACTCTCTAAGCACTGAGCCGCAATGTTGATGCCTTCCCCAACCGAGGAGACTTGGCTGCAGGTCGCAGCATGCTTTCAGTCTATGGCCAATTTCCCAAACTGCACAGGTGCAGTTGATGGTAAACATGTAAGGGTTCAGCAGCCACCACGATCATCATCACGCTTCTTTAATTATAAGAAGTATTTTTCTGTGGTCCTGATGGTGGTGGCTGATGCACATTACAAATTTGTTGCCATTGATGTTGGTGCCTATGGCAGTACTAGGGACTCTCGGGTGTTGCGAACGTCACAGATTGGTCAGCAAACTCTTCGAGATTGCGGAACCCTTCCAGCCCCATGACCTTTGCCGGGTTCCACACATCCAGTGCCCTATGTGGTGGTATCGGAAGAGGCATTTCCCTTAATGACAACCGTGCTGCGCCCATACCCACGGACTGAATCTTCGGAGGAGGATTTTTATTTATCGGCTGAGTAGTGCACGCAGATATGTGGAATGCACCTTCTGAATCATGACTAGTCAGTGGAGGATCTTTCACACACCCATCCAGTTGGATACAGACACCATTGATGTTGTGATTAAGGCATGCTGTGTGGGTCGCCCTCCCAGGGCTGTGGGGTATTCGGTACCGGGCCGGTCTCAGCGGGATGTGTCACGGCAGCAGTGACGCGGTCCGTGGCACTGGGCGCCCAATTAATAGGGGAAATTGAATGGTGGAATGTAGTGGATTAAATGAATAGTTCGTGACGCTACGTGTGGTGTTCGGCAATTGAGATGTTAAGCCGACGCTGCATGCAAATCCTCTGAGACTGGTGGTGTGGTGCAGCAAAGATGTTGAAGCTCCCCACAGGTGTAGTGGTGGTTGACACTGGGATGTAACGGTGCCGGAAGGGTAGGAAGCAGACAAGACACAGCGATATTCAATTTCTGTACCTTTACTTGATAAATGCAGTCCAGGGTCCTGGTTACAGATGGTACCGGAGCAGGTTAGCCTGAAAGCAACTCAGGGATTCTCTCTCAGCAGATGGGCTGTGCAGTCTCCTTCCTAGCGCTAACTTGAGTGAAGTACTCCCAGTACTGAGTTACACTGGAGTTCCTCCTTTAAGATGTTCCCAAGAACTATACTTGTACAACAGACAGCTGTAGCCTGTTTCGGGGACTCCTTGCTCCTAAGTCCCGGCTCACTATCCAAGTTGCTGTTGTGCCCTCAAGTCTTAGATGGGAGTAGTGTGTTGTGAGTTCATTCTCTGGTTCACCAGTTGTGAGTTCTCCTTCCAGACTCCCTCTGGTGGTAACAGGAGGTAGTGAGCCTGATTTGATCGGTGGAGATCTGCCACCTGAGAATGAGAATGACGATTGGACCTCAGGAGTCTCAGATTGGATTTAAGACAGCCGACGCCCTATTCAGTTGCTGGTGATTCCTTCTAGCTTGTCAGCTCTTGGTTTTCAGCTCTGTTCCAGTCATCTAAAGCTAAGTTTTTCTGCTAATGTTCACACTTGATTTTGTTGGTCTATTCAGTTTTTTGTGTGGTTAGCCAGCCTCGGCTGGGGGCTGTGCTGAATTTCCACTCTTATTTATCAGTATTTTGCCAGTTTGCTTTTTGTCCCTTACTAGTTTGGTCTCTTTTTGCTCTGTCTCAGAATATTTCAGAGTGCCGATATAGTGGGAGAAATCTAGTGACTTCAGGGTTAATTTTGCTATCAGAAGTGTTGGACATTATTTTTGTAGGGTTTTTTGCAGGTTGCAGACAGTGTCTTTCCTTTCCTTTCCTTTCTAGTTAGATTGGGCCCCATTGTTTGCTCAGCCTATTTTCCTGCCTGTGATTGTGCCTTCATCTTGTTTCACTGTCAATACATGTGTGGGGGCTACCTATTCCTTTGGGGTCTGCTCTGGGGCAGTTAGTTTTCCCCTTTTCATGCTTCAGGCTTATTTAGTCCTCTGGCTGTGACGAAGCGTCTAGGTACATCGTAGGTACGCTCCACGGCTGCTGCTAGTTGTGTGGTAGGATCAGGGATCTGCAATTTGCATAGTTACCAACCTCTCTGGTTTTCTGTGACTTAGCTTGTTTTGCTTTTTTCTCCTCGGTGACCCATTCATAACAGAATCACCAGCCATACCGCAGATTCTAGGGGACTCAAAAGCAGGAAAAAGTTGTTAAAAAAAAAGTGTCAGAATTTTTTTTTTATATATTTTTTCCTCTTTTTCTCTGGGGCCATAGGAGGTTTTTTTTTCTTTTTCCTAATGGAGATTAAGCAGTTGTCTGTTCATGTGGAGCAGCTGGCTGCTGAAGTGCAGGGAATTTCCACCTACCTCATTCAGTCACATGCTGCTGAACATAAGATCCCTACTCCTGATGTGTTTTCTGGGGATCGGTCTAAATTTCTGAATTCTAAGAATAATTGTAAAATATTTCTGGCCTTGAAGCCTAACTCAACTGGGAGCTCTGTGCAGCAGGTTAAAATTGTCATCTCCTTGCTGCGCGGCGATCCCCAGGATTGGGCTTTTTCTCTGACACCTGGAAATCCTATTCTGACTAATGTGGATGCATTTTTTCAAGCCTTGGGGTTGTATGATGAACCTAATGCTGTTGATCAAGCTGAGAGAACCCTATTGGCATTAAACCAGGGTCAGGATTCTGCAGAGTTATACTGTCAAAAATTCTGAAAGTGGGCGGTCCTTACTACATGGAATTATAGTGCATTGGCAGCTCTCTTTTGGAAGGGTTTATCAGAGACCGTCAAAGATGTTATGGTGGGATTTCCAGTTCCCTCTGGTCTGGATGATTCTATGTCTTTAGCCATTCAAGTTGATTGGCGTTTACGTGAACGTAAAACTGCAAGGGAGGTGCTGCCACCTTTTGAACAAACGTCTGAACCTATGCAATGTAATGGGGTTTTGTCTAGGGCGCAATGTCATGAGTTTAGAAGGCGTAATAAGCTGTGTTGTTTCTGTGGGAGACGTCTCTCATACTATTTCTGTCTGCCCAAAACGAGAGAAACGTTTTGCACACACATTTGCTGTGGGCAGTATACAACCTAAGTTTCTTTTGGCAATTACTCTGATCTGCTCCTTATCCACGTTTTCCACAAAGGCTTTTGTGGATTCAGGAGCAGCGTTGAATCTGATGGATTTGGACTTTGCTAAACGTTGTGGTTTTTCCATGACGCCTCTGCGGACGCCTATTCCTTTGAGGGGTATTGATGCTACTCCTTTGGTGGAGAATAAACCTCAGTTTTGGACCCAGCTGACAATGCGAGTTGCCCCAGACCACCAAGAAAAGTGTAAATTTTTGGTGCTGCATAATTTTCATGATACTATTGTTCTGGGTTTTCCTTGGTTGCAAACTCATAATCCAGTTTTGGATTGGAAATCTGGGTCTGTGGTGAGTTGGGGTTGTCAGTGTGTTCTTAGGGACGCTCCTGTTTTCTCCACCTCTCCTCAGTCCCATGATATTCCTGATTATCTAGCCGATTTTTCTGATGTATTTAGTGAGAGCAAGTCTGCGTCTTTGCCTCCTCATAGGAGTTATGACTGTGCAATTGAGTTGATGCCTGGGTGTAAATTTCCCAAGGGTCGGCTTTTCAACTTATCAGTACCCGAACATGATGCTATGCGATCCTATATTAAGGAGTCATTGGAGAAGGGTCATATTAGACCATCCTTGTCAAATTTAGGTGCTGGTTTTTTTTGTGGGCAAGAAAGATGGCTCATTAAGACCGTGTATTGATTATCGTTCCCTTAACAAGATGACGGTTAAATATCAGTACCCGTTACCTCTGATGTCTGATTTATTCTCCAGAGTTAAGAGTGCCTGCTGGTTTACTAAGCTTGACCTCAGGGGGGCGTATAATCTTATTCGCATCAAGCACGGGGATGAATGGAAGACGGCGTTTAATACTCCGGAGGGACATTTTGAGTACCTGGTGATGCCTTTTGGGCTCACTAATGCCCCTTCTGTCTTCCAGTCCTTTATGAATGATATTTTCCGTGACTTTGTGGATAAGTTTTTGATCATCTATCTGGATGATATTTTGATCTTTTCTAGTGATTGGGATTCTCATGTGGAACACGTCCGGACTGTGTTTCGGATTTTGAGGGAGAATTCCCTGTTTGTTAAGGGATCGAAATGCCTCTTTGGTGTACAGAGGATTTCATTTTTGGGATTTATCTTGTCTCCATCGACTATTGAAATGGACCCGGCCAAGGTACAGGCCATTTATGATTGGGTTCAGCCTACTTCTTTGAAGGCCCTCCAGAAGTTTTTGGGTTTTGCTAATTTCTATCGTAAATTTATAGGTAATTTTTCTGGTATGTCAAACCACTGACTGATCTGACCAAGAAGGGCGCTGATGTGCTGAATTGGTCTCCTGAGACTAACTCAGCATTTCAGGAGCTTAAGCAGAGATTTACTTCAGCTCCAGTTTTACGGCAACCTAATGTCTCACTTCCATTTCAGGTGGAGGTAGATGCTTCTGAGATTGGTGCAGGAGCTGTTTTGTCCCAAAAAGACCCTGTGACTTCTAAGATGAATCCCTGTGCCTTCTTTTCTCGAAAGTTCTCCCAATCTGAACGCAACTATGACATGGGGAATCAGGAATTGTTGGCCATGAAGTGGGCATTTGAGGAGTGGAGACATTGGTTGGAGGGAGCTAGACATCAAGTTGTGGTCCTCACCAATCACAAGAATTTGATTTATCTGGAGTCGGCCAAACGCTTGAATCCTAGACAGGCTAGATGGGCGTTGTTTTTCACGTGTTTTAATTTTGTGGTCTCTTTTCTTCCGGGCACTAAGAATGTTAAGGCAGACGCCCTTTCTAGGAGCTTCTTTGCCGATTCTCTTAGTGTGACCGAGCCTACTACCATCCTAGGTGAGGGGGTAGTTCTTTCTGCCATTTCGCCCGATTTGAGACGCGCCCTGGAGGAATTTCAGGAAGATAAACCTGAGCGTTGACCTATGGGAAAATTGTATGTTCCTGACCAGTGGAGAAAAAGAGTGATGTCTGAAATTCACTGCTCCGCATTGGCTGGTCATCCAGGTATTTTTGGTACCAGAGATTTGGTGAGTCGGTCCTTTTGGTGGCCTGCCTTATCTCGTGATGTCAGGAATTTTGAACAGTCCTGTGGGACTTGTTCTCGTTCTAAACCCTGTATTCGTTCTAGTGGGTTGCTGATGCCCTTGCCGGTGCACAAGAGGCCATGGACCCATATCTCAATGGATTTTATTTCTGATCTCCCTGTCTCTCAGAGAATGACTGTTATCTGGGTGATTTGTGATAGATTTTTGAAGATGGTCCATCTTGTACCACTCCCAAAGTTGCCATCTTCCACTGAGTTGGTGCCCTTGTTTTTACAACAGGTGGTTCGGTTACATGGGATTCCTGAGAACCTTGTGTCTGACAGAGTTGTCCAGTTTGTTTCCAGATTCTGGAAAGCCTTTTGTTCCAATCTGGGAATTCAGTTATCCTTCTCCTCCGCCTTTCATCCCCAGACCAATGGACAGACTGAGAGAACAAACCAGACCTTGGAGTCTTATTTGAGATGTTTTATATCTGCTGATCAGGATGATTCGGTCTCATTTTTGCCCTTGGCCGAATTTGCACTGAACAATAGAGCTAGTTCTGCCACTTTGATGTCACCCTTTTTCTGTAATTTTGGGTTCCATCCTCGATTCTCTTCAGGGCAAGTGGAATCTTCGTCCTGCCCAGGTGTGGACACTGTGGTTAAGAGAATGCAGCAGATATGGGACCAAGTGGTGGATAAGTTGTCACTCTCTCAGGAAAAGGCCCAGCGATTTTCCAACCGGCATAGGACCATTGGCCCCCCGGTTTAAAGTGGGTGATATGGTTTGGTTGTCATTTAAGAATATTCCTATGAAGGTTGCATCTCCTAAATTTAAGCCAAGATTTATTGGTCCTTATAACATTTTGGAAATTCTTAATCCTGTTTCGTTTCAATTGGCTCTTCCAGTTACGTTCTAGATCCATAACGTATTTCACAAATCTCTGTTGAAGAGGTTTGTTGAGCCAGTGGTTCCTATGGCAGCACCTCCTGACCCTGTGTTGGTTGAAGGCAATGTGGAATATGAGGTAAAAAAAATATTGGATTCTCGTTTGGTTAGACAGAGACTCCAGTATTTGGTCAAATGGAAGGGTTATGGTCAGGAGGATAATTCTTGGGTCTCTGCCTCCGATATTCATGCCAATAGATTGGTTCGTGCTTTTCACCGGGCCCATCCTGATCGGTCTGGTGGAGTGGATGAGGGCTCGGTGACCCCTCCTCAAGGGGGGCTACTGTTGTGAGTTCATTCTCTGGTTCACCAGTTGTGAGTTCTCCTTCCAGACTCCCTCTGGTGGTAACAGGAGGTAGTGAGGCTGATTTGATTGGTGGAGATCTGCCACCTGAGAATGAGGATGACGATTGGACCTCAGGAGTCTCAGATTGGATTTAAGACAGCCGACGCTCTATTCAGTTGCTGGTGATTCCTTCTGGCTTGTCAGCTCTTGGTTTTCAGCTCTGTTCCAGTCATCTAAAGCTAAGTTTTTCTGCTAATGTTCACACTTGATTTTGTTGGTCTATTCAGTTTTTTGCGTGGTCAGCTAGCCCCAGCTGGGGGCTGTGCTGAATTTCCACTCTTATTTATCAGTATTTTGCCAATTTGCTTTTTGTCCCTTACTAGTTTGGTCTCTTTTTGCTCTGTCTCAGAATATTTCAGAGTGCTGATATAGTGGGAGAAGTCTAGTGACTTCAGGGTTAATTTTGCTATCAGAAGTGTTGGACATTATTTTTGTAGGGTTTTTTGCAGGTTGCAGACAGTGTCCTTCCTTTCCTTTCCTTTCTAGTTAGATTGGGCCCCATCGTTTGCTCAGCCTATTTTCCTGCCTGTGTTTGTGCCTTCATCTTGTTTCACCATCAATACATGTGGGGGGGCTATCTATTCCTTTGGGGTCTGCTCTGGGGCAGTTAGTTTTCCCCTTTTCATGCTTCAGGCTTGTTTAGTCCTCCAGCTGTGACGAAGCGTCTAGGTACATTGTAGGTACGCTCCACGACTGTTGCTAGTTGTGTGGTAGGATCAGGGATCTGCAATCTGCATAGTTACCAACCTCTCTGGTTTTCTGTGACTTAGCTTGTTTTGCTTCTTTCTCCTCGGTGACCTATTCATAACAGTAGTGCATTTACAGCCTACTACTCCTCTGGTGTCTGTTGCAGGACCGTTAGTATCCATACAAGCATGGAGACCAGGCTCCAGATCATGCGCTCTCGATGGAGATGAGCCTTCCCTCGTTGCTCGATCTCCACGCTTCTTCCTCAAATCTGCACACTTCACCCTCCTCACTCTAACTCCTCACTCCTTTCTCTTAGCCCTCAGAGCCCACTCCTCCCCTCAATTCTGGTTCAGAGTTCCCCCTGCTGGCCTGGAGTGGAACTGTGTTGCATGTATAGGTTAACTGCGAGAGAGACCCTTTATTGCCTCCAAGCATGACATCACCCTCCAAGGAGGAAGGCAATGCCATTGTGGCGACCATACTCCTGGGGGCGCCACATTCCCCCCAGTGTAAGTCAGCCCTCCTGGGCTGAGGAAAAGCATATAAAACATGTAAACAATATGAACAATTATAATTGTACAAGATTTGTAAAAGGAAAGATTAGCAAACACCAAGAGCTCCAAAAATAGTCCTATGATGATAAGTCCAGCATCAATGTCCATGGTCCATTCCTGGGCAAATGGTGAATTATTTACAAGTTGATTTTGACCACACACAGTCCTGTGGTTCAGTGTCCATGAAACAAGGTAAAAACTGGAAAATTCAAAGGAAACTCTTACAGATTATCTGTAGGCACAAAACTTGAGAACAGTTACTTATTTACATACATTTTAACAGTCATATTACTTTATATGCAGAATCTAATGGGTGGTATACCTTGTGAGGTATGGGTACATCTGCGTAACACTGGTGTGGTTGTGGACTGAACTGTTTGTCTGGTCCTAGCTACTGATGTTGCGTGTAAACTAGGTAGTATGCGTCTACTAGCTCTTAAGGTACTGTCACACTTAGCGATGCACCAGCGATCCCGACCAGCAATATGACGCGGTCAGGATCGCTTGTGCATCGCTAAGTGTGCACAAGGAAAGACTAGAAGCAATGGGATGAAACTGAATGGGAAGAGACACAGATTAGATATTAGAAAAAACTTTTTGACAGTTAGAGTGATCAATGAGTGGAACAGGCTGCCACGAGAGGTGGTGAGTTCTCCTTCAATGGAAGTCTTCAAACAGAGGCTGGACAGACATCTGACTAGGATGATTTAGCAAATCCTGCTTTGAGCAGGGGGTTGGACCAGATGGCCCAGGAGGTCCCTTCCAACTCTACGATTCTATGATTCTATGATTCTAAGTGGTCGCTAGTGAGCTGCCACTCAGGCAGATCTCACCAGCGACACGCAGGGGTCGGGGGTCGCTACTTACCTGTCAGACGAGGCGATCCTGACGTCCTCCCGCCCGCGCCAACGCGTCGCTCGTCATCACAGCAGGAAGCCCAGCAGGAAGCTGACGACGAGAAACAGTCCAGGACGTTCTTGCTCAATCAGCGATAACCAGCGGGGGAGCGGTCGGAGGTAAGTATCAGACATAGCGATATCGCTAGCAATATCGCTATAACGTCACAAAACCAGTGACGTTATAGCGATATTGCTAGCGATATCGCTTAGTGTGACAGGCCCTTTAGAGTCACTGTCGGCATGACAGATTCACTACTGGCAGAGCGAGAGTTCTCTGACTCCAATGCTGGTGTAGCATCTGCTGCTCGAACTTCCTGATTTTCAGAGTTTTCTGGACTCACATCTTCTTGTACTACCAGTTGGGGAAATGTCAACACTGGTACCACTATTGCATCATTTACTTTAGTCCAATTGGCAGGGAATTCTCCAAGTATGGTGCTGACCTTTTCTTCTTCTAGGGGTTGGATGTTATCTTTTTCTTCCACTCTTTCTCTCAACTGGTCAGGGCATAATTTCAAATGATCCCTTGATACTGCTGCTGAGGTTTCTCCTCCATCTCTACTAATAAGGCACACCTTGGTATTGTCAAAATTTGAGGGTAGAATGGTGTAGGGTTCAGCTTCCCATTGGTCATCCAATTTATGCAGTCTTCTTTTCCTCTTAAGGACTTGTTCTCCTGGTGACAAGGGAACTGCAGGTGCATGCTGAATATAGTGCCTTTCTTGCTTTTGTCTTGCCTGAGCTAGACTCTTCTCCACACACTCTTGTACTCTTCTGTACTGCTGTTGTCTTTCTGTATCCCAGTCAGCATCTGGTGGTGTTACTTCAGGTGTCAGGACTCCCATGTCCAAATCAATAGGCAGTTTACCAGGCCTCGCTCTCATTAGGTAGGCTGACGTGCAGTTGGTGGAATTCACAGGAATGTGGTTGTAGAGGTCTACCAGATCTGGCAACTTTTCTGGCCACAGATTCCTCTCCTCCAAAGGCAAGGTCTTCAGTAGATCAATCACCACCTGGTTCATCTTTTCACACATGCCATTGGTCTGTGGATGGTATGGTGTTGTCCGGATCTTCTTACAACCATACAAGTTACAGAATTCCTGGAACACTTCTGCCTCAAAGGCGGGACCTTGATCTGTAAGCACTTGCTCAGGATATCCATGTGGTCTACAGAAGTGCTGCTGGAATGCTCTGGCTGCTGTCCTGGCTGTTTGATCTTTGACAGGCACAACTACCAGGAATCTTGAGTAGTGGTCCACAATGGTAAGAGCATAGATGTAGCCTGACCGGCTTGTAACCAGCTTCACATGGTCCAGGGCTACCAACTCGAGTGGCTGTTTGGTCACTATTGGCTGCAGAGGAGCTCTCTGGCTGTTTCGATCCTTTCTGCGCAGGTTACATGGTCCACACTCCCGGCACCACTTTTCAATGGCTTTCCTCATACCAGCCCAGTAGAATCTGTCCCGGAGCAATGCTTCCAACTTCTTCCATCCGAAGTGTCCAGCTCCATTGTGGTATGCTTCCAAGACCATTGATGCCTCTCTCTTTGGGACTACCACCTGCCAGACCAGCTCATGAGTGTGAGCATTGATACTCCTCCGACACAGCTTTCCTTCATAAATGAACAACTGACCTCTTTCCTTCCACAACTACTGGGTTTCTTCAGGAACATCCGACTCTGGCCGTGAGTCAGCTTGTGACAGTAGCTCCTTCACCAGGCAGACTGCGGGGTCATCATCCAGAGTTTCTGCCCAGTCATGATGGGGCAATGGATTTAGGGTGACCTCTTTCATGCTAGACCGTCTGTTTCTCACTCCTTGAGCACGTTGGGCCACAATTGGCCGGTGGAAGGGAGGCAACTCTACTTCCTCAAGAGCCTCAGGGTCTTCTCCTGCATCTGGCAAATTAGGCATTCTGGACAGCGCATCAGCATTGGCATTCTTGTGCCCTGTTCGATACTTGATGGTGAATTCATAGTTAGATAGCCGAGCCATCCATCGCTGCTCCAGTGCACCTAGCTTGGCAGTTTCCCAGTGAGTCAACTGGTTGTTGTCTGTGAAGATAGTAAACTTGGCTGAAGCTAGGTAATGCTTGAACCTTTCAGTGACAACCCAGACTATGGCAAGGAACTCCAGCTTGAAGGAACTGTAGTTGTCAGGGTTCCTTTCAGTGGGACGCAACTTCCTGCTGGCGTAGGAGATCACTCTTTCTTTTCCATTCTGTACCTGCGACAGTACTGCTCCCAGTCCCATGTTGCTGGCATCAGTATACAACACAAAGGGTTTGTCATAATCTGGATAGGACAGAACTTCATCTCCTGTGAGAGCCATGTTCATTCAGGTGAAGGACCTCTCCAACTCCTCAGTCCATTCAAATGTGTAATTCTTCTGTTTGGCTTTCTTGGACTGCCCCACCAGAAGATTTTGCATGGGGGTGGCTATTTCAGTGAAGCCTTTGATGAACCTTCGGTAGTAGCCTAAAAACCCGAGGAATTGCCGTACTTCATGGAGGTTGCTGGGCTTCGGCCAGTCCCGGATGACTGTGACTTTGTCACGATCTGGTGCCACACCTTCTGCACTCACCACATGACCGAGATACTGTACCTTGGGCTTCAGGTGGCATTTGGAAGGCTTCACCTTCAGGCCAAAGTTGGACAGGGCTTCAAACACTTCATCTAGGTGTTCCAGATGATCTTCATAAGTCTTGGAGAAAACAATGACATCATCAAGATACATCAGGACTGTCTCAAAGTTCATGTGTCCCAGGCAGCACTCCATCAGCCGTTGAATGTTCCTGGAGCAGTGCAGAGCCCAAATGGCACATAATTGAACTCACAGAGACCTATTTGAGTTGTAAATTCTGTTTTCTCCTTGTCTGCCGCAGGAAACTGCCAATACCCACTAGTGAGATCCAAGGTGGAAAAGTAGTTAGCGGTCTTAAGTGCAGCTAAGGATTCCTCAATTCTAGGTAATGGGTAGGCATCTTTATGTGTAATGCTGTTAATTTTCCTGTAATCAACACACATTCTCATGGTACCATCCTTTTTCTTTACAAAAACTATTGGAGCTGCCCAGGGCTACAACTGACTCTGATAACCCCAGCTTCCTTCATCTCTCGCAACATACCATTAATACATTGGTATTGTGTTGGGGGTATAGGCCGGTACCTTTCTTTTATGGGTGGATGATCTCCAGTGGGTATATGATGTTGAACCCCATTTGCCTTCCCAAAATCTAGGGGGTGTTTACTGAATACCTGCTCATACTCCTGGGTCACCCTGTAAACCCCATTTTTCTGGTATGAAGGTGTAGAGTCAGTCCCCACCTGCAGTTTCTGGCACCACTCCTCCAGCTGCTTGACAGAGCCATTGTCCTCCATCTGGTCGGATGAGACCAAGGGCTCTGCTGCCTGCAATGAATTGTTATTAACAGTGAGCAGCTTAGCAACTGTGGCATACCGAGGTATTGTGGCCTCCTCCTCCCACAATTCAAAAGGCGTACAGGTACTCTCCCTTTACGTACATCAACTACCCCTCTGGCTGTCAGGACAGTGGGCCTGCTATCAGAATATACTGGTTCTACCAATACCTGGTAATCCTTCCCTCTGAGGCATATGGCTGCCCGACACCAAATCAACATTTCACATCTGGGAGGTAGTGCAATGGGGAAAAGATCACTCACTCTGTCACTGCCAATTTCTCCACCAGAGAGTTCTACCTGTTGTCTTTGCATCAGGGCCTTGATCTCCTTCTGCAGGACTCGTTGTTCACCGGAACCAGTAGTCTCAGCCACCTGTTACAACAAGACAATAACCTCGGAAAGACAGTTTTCAATTACATTGGTACCAAGAGTCATCATGGGATTACATTCACGTCGATCAATATCCACAACTATCAGACCTTGAGATTTAAGCTCTACTCTGCCCACTTTAACAGTAATTTCTTTACATCCTACTTGGGGTAAAGACTGGCCATTACTGGCAACTACTGTCAGTTCATCAGTTGGGCCATGAGTAAGTTCAAAGTCAGCCCAGTACCTTTTGTAAAGAATGTACGGAACGGTGGTCACCTGGGAGCCAGTGTCCAGCAAAGCATTCAGGGGGATGCCATCAATCACCACTGGAAGTATTGGTCTCCCTCCAACATACTTGGCTCTCCAGTTCTTTGGCCCTGGGGATCCTATTTCTGGGGGTTGGCCCTCTGCCTCAGGGGTTGCTCGTTTAAATGACAGAACCTGGCGATGTGGCCTGTCCTGCGGCAGTTAAGACAGATGGGACGTCAGTCCGGGTCATAGCGATCGTTGGTTCTCCCTCAAAGTGGCGGAATCCTTTTCCTCCGAAGCCATAGGACATCCTCCGGACTGGAGGCGAGCTGGATATTCTCCTTGGAAGACACCTGCAGGGACTGCACAGTTTTAGTAAGGGCAGATATTCCTTTGGTCAACTCCTGGACCTGTAGACGTAGATCTGCAGCTGGGTCTTTATCCAGAGTCTGGGCATCAGCCTCCACAGGGATGGAAGGAGGTTGCTTCCTGGTGGTTGGTGATCGCTGGGCACCTAGGGGGCTCTGGACAACTGTCAGTTGATTCTTGCAGTACTCGAATAGCCCTGTCCTTAAAATCAGCAAAGTCCAGGTCAGGGTCTTGTAGGGTTATGATGCGCAGCTGTGCTCTGTGGGTACTGGATAGGAGTCCTTCAATGAACTGTTCCTTTAACAGCTTGTCTTCCTCTTTCACACTGTCAGGATCTATTTGTTTTACTGCTCGCAGCGCCTCCTGTAGGTTAAGAGCATAGTCCCTTATACTGTCCTGCACTTTCTGTTTACATCCAAAGAACCTCATCTTGATTTCAGCTGCGGTGCAGGTGTCAAAGGTGCTTTCTAGCTTGGCCAAAATCTTTTTAACAGTCTCTTTATCAGTGTCCTGCCAGGCTTTTACTTCTCTCTGTGCTGCACCTGTTAGCTGCCCAATCAGGATGTTCACTTTCTGGCTTTCAGACAAAGGGTATACTGCAAGCAAACTACACAGTCTCTCTTTGAATTCACTCAGGGTGTGTGACACACCCGAGTACTGCGGTAGCCAGGCCGCTCCCGGTATGTAGGGCATGGACAGCGGCATTATGGGGACCACTGCGGTGGGTGCTACTCCTTGCGGCGCCGAGGGATTGGCGGCGGCGTCCGCCGCTGCATTGCTGCGTGGCACAGACATTCTCTTCCTCCCCTAGTTAACGTTAGCCAGGGCCGGGGGTTGTGTGAGCTTACCGGTGGCCGCTTCGAAGGCCCGATGCTCCGGGCTCTAGGCCTCAGCTCCTCCCACTTCTCGCGTGCTTTTCCTCTTCCCGCGTGGGACCTTACTGCTTCGCGCGCTCTCTGAGGTGCTCCTCCTACGAAGGCCTGCCTGTTGTGAGTTCATTCTCTGGTTCACCAGTTGTGAGTTCTCCTTCCAGACTCCCTCTGGTGGTAACAGGAGGTAGTGAGGCTGATTTGATCGGTGGAGATCTGCCACCTGAGAATGAGGATGACGATTGGACCTCAGGAGTCTCAGATTGGATTTAAGACAGCCGACGCCCTATTAAGTTGCTGGTGACTCCTTCTGGCTTGTCAGCTCTTGGTTTTCAGCTCTGTTCCAGTCATCTGAAGCTAAGTTTTTCTGCTAATGTTCACACTTGATTTTGTTGGTCTATTCAGTTTTTTGTGTGGTCAGCCAGCCCCGGCTGGGGGCTGTGCTGAGTTTCCACTCTTATTTATCAGTATTTTGCCAATTTGCTTTTTGTCCCTTACTAGTTTGGTCTCTTTTTGCTCGGTCTCAGAATATTTCAGAGTGCTGATATAGTGGGAGAAGTCTAGTGACTTCAGGGTTAATTTTGCTATCAGAAGTGTTGGACATTATTTTTGTAGGGTTTTTTGCAGGTTGCAGACAGTGTCTTTCCTTTCCTTTCCTTTCTAGTTAAATTAGGCCCCATCGTTTGCTCAGCCTATTTTCCTGCCTGTGTTTGTGCCTTCATCTTGTTTCACCGTCAATACATGTGTGGGGGATATCTATTCCTTTGGGGTCTGCTCTGGGGCAGTTAGTTTTCCCCTTTTCATGCTTCCGGCTTATTTAGTCCTCCGGCTGTGATGAAGCGTCTAAGAACATCGTAGGTACGCTCCACGGCTGCTGCTAGTTGTGTGGTAGGATCAGGGATCTGCAATCTGCATAGTTACCAACCTCTCTGGTTTTCTGTGACTTAGCTTGTTTTGCTTTTTTCTCCTCGGTGACCCATTCATAACACCTGCCCCTTTTCTTCCCTTGCGCGCCAATCAGCAGGATAATGGCAGCAATGGCGCCAATTTCGCACACAGTCTATAGCACACAACAGTCTCTGGCACACAGGACCCGGGGATACCGGGCTTCTTAATCCTGTTTGTGACGCCAAGTTGGGTTGCCCTCCCAGGGCTGTGGGGTACTCGGTACCGGGCCGGTCTCAGCGGGATGTGTCACAGCAGCAGTGACCCGGTCCGTGGCCCTGGACGCCCAATTAATAGGGGAGATTGAATGGTGGAATGTAGTGGATTAAATGAATAGTTCGTGACGCCACCTGTGGTGTTTGGCAATTGAGATGTTAAGCCGACGCTGCATGCAGATCCTCTGTGACTGGTGGTGTGGTGCAGCAAAGATGTTGAAGCTCCTCACAGGTGGAGCTGTAATCCCTGGTCAGTATATACACAGAGAAACATGGAGTAACTGAATCCACAACGAATTTTAATAAAGTATAACAAATTTTATTATGCTGTCTATAATCATTACAATAAGATCACAACCATAATAGGTCTTT
This sequence comes from Dendrobates tinctorius, assembly GCF_039654945.1. NCBI lineage: Eukaryota > Metazoa > Chordata > Amphibia > Anura > Dendrobatidae > Dendrobates > Dendrobates tinctorius. The sequence goes on from NW_027361793.1 coordinate 5,860,020, forward strand.
TCTCTCCTTGAGAAAGCGCTCCTTGGTAGCGCGAAACGTGCGTCGGGGATCTCTCCACACTCTGGGGTACCTGGGCATCTTCGGTAAGCTCTCCCTTTGTTTTATATTTTGCCATTATGGCGTTATTATGCAGGATATGGGATGTGCTTGCCGCTACCCCTTCTCATTTTGTGTCAGCCGTTTAAGCCTGCTGCCTCTTTTAGACCTATTATGGTTGTGATCTTATTGTAATGATTATAGACAGCAGTGCTTTATGCATACATCATTTGGGCTTTCCATTGAGCAGGGTTTACTGTAATTATTTGGTGCAGTGGGTCATGTGTTTTCCCCCATCCCCCTGATTCTTGGTGTCAGCTAGTCATGTGCAACTTTGCTATGAATATTTATTGTATACATTTGTCATAATAAAATTTGTTATACTTTATTAAAATTCGTTGTGGATTCAGTTACTCCATGTTTCTCTGTGTATATATTTACGTCTATGGAGTCGAACGATTCATTAATATGGCGGGTAATCATTACAATAGGCTACCGCCATCTATGGTGTATAAGGTATTAGGCGTTTCTGTTATAATAATCCCAGGTCAGTGTAGTTGTGGTTGGCACGGGGATGTAGCAGTGCCAGCAGGGTAGGAAGCAGACAAGACACAGAGATATGCAATTTCTGTACCTTTACTTGATAATTGCAGTCTAGGTTCCTGGTTACAGATGGTACCAGAGCAGGTTAGCCTGGAAGCAACTTAGGGATTCTCTCTCAGCAGATGGGCTGTGCAGTCTCCTTCCTAGCGCTTACTTGAGTGAAGTACTCCCAGTACTGAGTTAAAGGAGGAACTCCAGTGTAAGATGTTCCCAAGAACTATACTTGTACGGCAGACAGCTGTAGCATGTTTCGGGGACTCCTTGCTCCTAAGTCCCGGCTCACTATCCAAGTTGCTGTTGTGCCCTCAAGTCTAAGGCGGGAGTAGTGCATTTACAACCTACTACTCCTCTGGTGTCTGTTGCAGGACCGTTAGTATCCATACAACCATGGAGACAAGGCTCCAGATCATGCGCTCTCGATGGAGATGAGCCTTCCCTCGTTGCTCGATCTCCGCGCTTCTTCCTCACGTCTGCACACTTCCCCCTCCTCACGCTTACTCCTTTCTCTTAGCCCTCAGAGCGCACTGCTCCCCTCAATTCTGGTTCAGAGTTCCCCCTGCTGGCCTGGAATGGAACTGTGTTGCATGTATAGGTTAACTGCGAGAGAGACCCTTTATTGCCTTCAAGCATGACATCACCCTCCCAGGAGGAAGGCAATGCCATTGTGGCGACCATACTCCTGGGGGCGCCACACTGTGTACTCCATAACTATGCTCGTGAGTACAGTTCAGAGGTAGATGTGGAGTACCATCAGCCAGAATTTAATACAGTGCGCAACGTGGGTCTGGGAAGGCCATCCAACTCGGGGGGGGGGGGTGTGTGTGTGTGTGTGACCTTTACTGACTATTTTATAAGTCCACAAGGTGCCGTGCACTGGCAAAACTCCTCTGCTAGTGTTGTGCAGCCTGAACAGCAGAGAAGGATATCAGAAGATTGACCGACCCAAAACAAGAACCCAAGATCAATATCAAAATGTGTTTTTTGTTTTTCTGAAAAGAAAAGTTTAATCTGTATTTTTAGGTAATAAAAAAATTATGATTGTTAATTTCACGTGCTTTATGTTTTCTAGTTACTAAGAGGGGTTTGTTCAAACAAATTATCATGATTATTCTCCTCCCCACAGTCCAGTGCCCATATACCCATCTTACATATCCTCCTTCCCATGGTCCCGTGCCCATATGCCATCATACATATCCTCTATCCCATAGTCCTGCGCTCATATACCCATGACACAGTCAGAGATAGAGGCCTTGTATAGCCCCCTTATGCTAATGTATATAAAAAACAAAAATTATATTTGAAAATATAACTTTATTTTATAACCAATAAACAAATCATGACAAACATCATTATTTTTTCAATATGAAAACATAGTCAACTTATGGCCAAATAAGTAAATTTTTGTACCACATAAAAAAAAAAAAAGTTGCATGGCTTCAAAAAAGTAGACTAATCTCTTGGTCGTTAAGCGGGCCTTGTGGTTGCAACGTCCAACTCTGCGTGGCAGACTTCAAAGATCTTCACCAAAAATTGCACACCAATTTAAATAATGGTAGTCCGGGCAATACCCATAGGATGTTGCTGAATCAGAAAGGAAAGTGGCAATCAGTGAGGGTCCCAGCCTTTGTGTGCTTCCTGACTCAGAATGCTGGGAGTAACTGCTGGCTGGTCTACTGTATCGGTAGTCAGGTTCTCGCTGTTGGGGTTGTTGTCTCGGACAGAAAAGTCCAAAAACCTCCATCAAAATGTCTTGATAGGGAGAAATTGGAGCAGGGTCCTCCAAAGCTGTTAGTGACATCTGCACCATAAAAATTGACTGACTATCAGGGAGCGAGTCTTGCTTGCAATAGTCAAGGAAAAAAAAAAAAAAAAAAACGAAATGATCCTCTGTAGTTGATTTTTTTATCAAATCCAGAGTATCATTAGCGATTTTTACTGTTTTATCATAATTTTTTTTTAACTTTGTTTTGTTCGGCTCTCCTGCCACCGGATAGGCAGCTCTTTCTCTCCTCTGTTACATCAGCTTCTGCTGAACCTAATGTTCCAACAGCTGCAGAAGCAGATGTGCCAGCAGCTGCTGAAGATGTGGCACCAGCGGAAGCTGTTGCACCAGATGGAGAACATGTGGCACCAGCTCCAGAAGAATTTCCTGCTCCATCTTCAGATTCCTCATCAGCAGGAGGCCTAGGAGGACAAATGTTCCCTTAAGTGCTGTGTGAAAAAAAGAAAACAATTATTCATTAGTAGGGTATATTTCCACACTACATAGCAGCAACCCTTTGGACACAGCAAAAAACCTGCTCCGCCAAAAGAGCTGCTCCCTTCTTTGTTCGAGTGGTGATAACGTATGTTTTCGTTGAACACATACAGAATCACCGCATGCTATTAATACACTGCTAGTTATCTTGTGGAGACAGAGCGCCAATGTAAGATAAATAGACATGCTGTGGTCTCAAAAGATGTGACGTATGTCCGGTGATGTAGGTCTGACACATCCATTTTTGTACGCATAGTGGAGATGGGATTTCAGAAAATCCCCTCCACTATGCTGTAACATCTGGACACTGCGGATTGAACGCTGCGGCTGTACACAGTGTTCAATACGCAGCCAATTGTGCTACGACACGTGAAAACATAGAGGCTAGATATATTGTTAATTACGGATTTATCTATTTTTTGGAAAAACTTACCTCCGCAATGTCCTGCTTGTGAGATGAAATTGCAACTTGTCATAAAAAGGAAAGATTTGACGCATGAGAGAGGAGCCACTTATTTGACAGCTGGTGATGAATTTATTGAACCTGTCCCTCACCGACCGCCATCTCTGTTTAATATCTTTCTCTAAAAAACAAAAATAAAACACACTATTCTTAGTCCATTTTTTAAAACTAATTCTTAAATAACCTTATAATTACCAATTTGCAACTGCCTTGCATTTGTGCAGGAATCCCATTCGGGATTTATGGATACATCTCCAATGGCGTAATTAGAGTCTGCTGGGCCCCCCTATATATACACATATCCCCTCCATCCTGAAATATGTCCCTTATCCTGGGCTCCATCCTGATAAATATATGTATATATAGTGATAAAACACTCCGGGATCGCCTTTGCTGGGGTCAAAGGTCACGTGCGTTCAGCCTGAAACTCAGGCGCACAGCCGGGGTCCGGGTATAGCTGACACTGGGTCAGGTTTATTAAAGGTGAAAGCAATGCATAAAGAAAAAAAGCATAAAACAAATCCTTGCCTATCCGGCACTAACTAAACAGAGAACAACCTAACTACCAACTGGCGGACTTCTCCCGTCCAGCCAATCCACAGTTGCAGTGGGCACTGCTTTCACTCACGTGTGTGCCTCACACAGACAGGCTCTCTGTGTTCCCAGGCTGAGACACTCACACAACCACCTGGCATCCTTTTATATCCGCCTCCCATTATTCATTAGTCACCAGGTGAGATACTGACCAGACTAGGCCACATAGGAAAGGTATCTGGGCGAGATATACCTGCCCTCATCCACTATTCCCACATGATTCTCACAATATATTACTCATTTATATATATATATTACTCATTTATATAGCGCCATTAATTCTACAGCGCTTTAAAGACATTACCATCACTATCCCGGTGGGGCTCACAATAATCCAAACAACAATCTTTTGTCTAACAAATAATGATAAGATGCGTGTAATATAATTTATTCAGTATTCTAATTGTCAGATATCCGACATTCAATTATATTCAACATAAACAAAAATATACAAAAAAAAAAAATCCATAAAAATTAATAAAAAAAATAATATTATTGATGAATGGGGGAGTCATGCGTCCAGAATTTGGTTATAAGCCATCATATGATCTGAAAAAAAAAAAAAAAAAAAATAATATACACCTCATCCCTATCAGTATGTCTTTGGAATGTGGGTGGAAACCAGAGAACCTAGAAGAAACCCACACAAACACGGGGAGAACATGCAAACAACTTGCAGATGTTGTCCTTGGTGGGATTTGAACCCAGGACCCAAACTCTGCAGTGCTAACCACTGAGCCACCGGGCTAATGTATATATTATATTTCTTTATATACCACCAGTAGTGTTGAGCGACTTGATTTTTTAGGGTCGAGTTTCGTTTCATGAAACCCGACTTTTCCAAAAGTGGGGTCGAGCAAAATCTGCCGGCTATAGGGAAAAGTCGGGGGTCGTCCTGAAACACGAAACTCAATGGAGAATTAAAGTCGGCAGTGAGAGGAGGACAGGAAACACACCAACAGTGCCCATTTGAATGCCAAAAGCATAAATTCTTGTTACTGAAGCTTGTGAACCTTAATTAACTTCATAATACTAGTTACGCACTGAAAAATGGGGGTTATTTGGCTAGAGTTGTGGGGGGGGGCTGGCTCCAGGTTTTCGTGGGCCCAGGGCCAAAGAGCGCCCCTTTAAACACATACCACAACTCATGATGCTCCGATACGGCAGAGAAATAGCAGTATAGTACAATGAAAAATACTTTACTTCTTACATCTCATGACTAGTGTTGAGCATTCCGATACCGCAAGTATCAGGTATCGGCCGATATTAGCTGTATCGGAATTCCGATACTTTTTTCATATCGAATACCGGAATCGGAAGTTCCCATAATGCTAGGAGCCCGCTCGATTTGATTCAGCCAATGGGGATCCTCAGAAGTGTGGGCACATCCTGTTAGGCATGTTAACTACTGGCATGGCTGTGATTGGATGCTGAAATGATGTCATGATGCACTATAAAAACCGCAGCAGCCGCCATTTCGGGTTCACTCTGCTGTGAATTCAGTTAGGGACAGGCTGCTGTTGAAGACTGTGAGGGACAGTTAGAAATAGCGATCATCCAAAATATCTATTGCTCTACCCAGGCTACATAATCCACCACTGTAGCATTTTTGTAGCCCAGCAGCGCTGTTTTAATAGCTGTCTGCAAGGGCTGTGTGAGTGCAGACCCACGCTGTGTAGTGTGTCCTGCAGGCACGTCTGCTTGTAGGCCGCCCAGCGTGTGTCTCTGCCTCATACACATTTTTCTTTTATTGCTGTTTTTTTTCTCCTGTATAGTGTGCTTCCATACGTATCCATATACGTTGGTTGCAAACACTAAAGGAGTGGACAGCGGAGCCTTTCAGAAGCCTTTCAGTGCTATAGCCCATTTCTCTGCACTGTTTTTGGCTGTCTGATAGGTCTCTCTGTGTGTGAGTGCAGCTCACGTTGCAGTGTGTTCTACAGCCACCGCTAGCTGTAGTCCGCTCAGCGTGCATCACTGCCTCATACATAGTCCTTTTTTTGCAGCTAATTTAGCCAGATTTTTGCTCCTATATTAGTGTGCTTCCATCCGCATCCATTGTCATTGGTTGGTTGCAAACACTATATAGGATTAGATAGAGGAGCCTTTTTTGCTGGCTTGTGCCCTTCAGGGCCAGCCAGACTAGTATCACCCTATTTTTTGGAGCCTCATCAATTGCATTGTAGGTTAGCTTCCTGCATTGTAATCGCTCCAAAAAGTTTGTGATACTATAGCTTTCAAACTTTGGTCACATCCTTTTCTCCCCTCCCCCCCCCCAAAAAAAAAAAAAAAAAAGGAAATAAAGTTCACCAAACACTCCACCTTACAGTTGTCTAGGCCACATTAGATCATATTAAAGTGTAGTACACACACTCTTAGCCAAATTAGTGTTTCTTATACTGGTTAGCAGGTGTTCAGGAATAAGAACACTAAGCCACCCCTTTTTTACTTTTCTGCCTATCTATCAGTCTACCAAGATGAAGAAGGCAGGGAGTAAGGCACGTGGTCGTGGCCGTGGCGATTCAGCAGGGAGAGGACGGGGGGGATTCAGCAGGGAGAGGACGTGGGGATTCGGTGTCTGCTGCGGCCACCAGTGACCCGGCATCCCCCACTTTTACCAGGCAACAGTCTTTCACACGCAGCTTTGTAGGACCTCGCCGTACCCAACTGCTGCGTGACGAACAAATTGAAGCCGTTGTCGGATGGATGGCAGCTAACACATCCACTTCAATGACTTCCGCATCCTCCCAAGGCCAGAGCACTGAAGAGCAACCATCTGTCTCTTCACCACCTGCCAAATTGCCCAGGCAGTCTGAGAGCCATGGACAGGAGCCATCTTAATCTTTTACTTCTGTTCTCAGAATCTGTTGGCTTGGAAAGAGATGGCCAGCCAACCAGCATTCTAGAGCGTGAAGAAGAGGGAGTATGCAGTGATGCGCAACTGCTTTGTCCCTCTGAATCTGAAGAGGTGGGTGGGCCAGTGCCTATTGTCAGCACACCTCAGTGCTCATCTGATGATGATGATGAGACTCAGTTACCAATTTCTGGTGCGTACGGTGCTGGCGAGACAACCCAGGACCAGCCGGTGCTTGAAGAGGGGAGTGGAGATGAGGTCCTTGACCCATCATGGCGTCAGCCACAGGAAGGTGCTGGGAGCAGCTCTGAGGAAGAGATTCCCCGAATGGCCAAAAGAGGAGGGAGAGGGCGGGGGCAGACTTGGTTGCCTGTAGCCTCCACTTTGGCACCCGTGAGGAGCAATCCTCTTCCAAAGTACAAAACGGGTGCTCCCAGGGCTTGCAGTGCGGTCTTTTTTGACACAGTTGCAGATGACATTTGCTTTGTCAAATGCAAGCTGTGTCATCAGAAAGTGAAACGAGGGAAAAATGTGAGCAACCTCAATACCACAAATATGTGGAAACATGTGCGTACCAAGCACGAGGTGGAGTTACACAGACACACTGAAGATGTAGGCCAACCTTCAGCAGCACCTACCACCTCTTCAGCTCGTGTTGGGGCCTCTTCCTCCAGCTCACACACAGCTGGTTAGGCTTCCTCACTGGAACGCCATGCAAGAACCACTGCCACTGTTGTCCAGAGACCCAGTGAAATTCCACTCACTGAACAACGTTCGCAGTCATCATCACACTCCCAGGCCACTCACCAGCAATCGGTAGCACAGGCATTGGAGAAAAAGCGGCCATACTCGGCACACCATCCCCGAGCACTGGCTCTGAATGCCTGCATTGCCAAACTACTGGCCCTTGAGATGCTGTCATTCAGGCTGGTGGAGACTGACACCTTCCGGAACTTTATGTCATTGGCAGTTCCACAATACAATGTGCCCAACCACTTTTATTTCAGCAGGCAAGCCATCCCTGCCCTGCAAAAGCATGTGGAGGGAAAAATTAAAAATGCGCTACTAAATGCCGTCAGTAGCAAGGTCCACCTGACCACCGATGCGTGGACCAGTAGCCATGGACAGGGACGATACCTTTCCCTCACTGCCCATTGGGTCAATGTTGTGGAGCCGGGTACAGATCTGGAGAGTGGCTCTGTACGTATTCTGCCAACTCCAAGGATTGCAGGAATGCAGTCTGTACATATTGAGTCCTCCTCCTACTCTAGTTCCTCGGAATCAGCACTGCGTGAGCCTGTTAGGCCAGATATGAGCACAGGTGTGGCCAAACGTCAACAGGCCGTCCTTAAATTAATTTCTTTGGGGAATCGGAGCCACACAGCACAGGAGCTCTGGAATGCCATCAAGCAGGAGAGCGATGTGTGGTTTGTGCCAGCGAATCTCCAGCCAGGTTTGGTAGTGAGTGACAATGGCCGAAATCTAGTGGCAGCTCTGGGCCTAGGCAACCTCACTCACATACCATGTCTGGCACACGTGCTCAATTTGGTCGTGCAGAGCTTTCTGAGGGACTATCCGGATCTTGATGCACTGCTGCACAAGGTTCGCCTAGAGTGTGCTCACTTGAGGCGTTCCAGCATGGCAAGATCGCGCATTGCATCTCTGCAACGCCGATTCCACCTGCCAGAACATCGCATCATATGTGACCTCCCCACCAGGTGGAATTCAACATTACATATGTTGGAGCGGTTGTGTGAGCAGCAGGCAGCAGTAATGGAGTACCAGCTGCATCAGGCGCAAACAAGTCGCACTGTGCGCCGGACACACTTCACCACCACTGAGTGGACCACTATGAGGGACATCTGCCAAGTTTTGCGTGCCTTCGATGACTCCACGCGGATGGCCAGTGCAGATGATGCACTAATCAGCATGACTGTCCCCCTCATCTGTCTGCTTCAAAAAACCTTACAAGCACTAAGTGGGGAGGTTTTTGAAGAGGTCGAGGATGAGCAGTCAGAAATGCCATCTGCTTCTGGCAAGTCTGCGCAACGTGCTTCCACACAAAGGCCCAGGCAGGGGACACTTAGTGAGGAGGATGACGAGGAGTCAATGGAGGAGGAGGAACACATCTCTCCAGAGGAGGGAGGTACACAAGGCTCTAGTAGTCAGTGTGTACAGCGAGGGTGGGGTGATGCTGAGCAGGCAGAGATGCTGCCTCAAGCTGGGGACAGCGTTTCCGGTCCAGTTGGCAGTCTGCAGCACATGGTTGATTTCATGCTGCAGTGCTTGTTAAATGACCGCCGCATCGCCAACATTCTCCACACGGCTAATTATTGGGTGTACACCCTCCTAGATCCTCGCTACCGGGACAACTTACAAAGCCTCATACCACAGTTGAACCGGGAGCGAAAAATGCGGGAGTACCAAGAAACACTTGTGCAGGCCATCATGTTCTCCATTCCCCCCGCAAGTGTTGCTGGTAGTGCTTTTCAAAGCAGCCATGTGGGTAGAGGCAGTGGAGGAAGCTCTGCACAAAGAGGTAGCAGAGGCAGTGCCGCAGGACAAGGCAAAGCCAGTATGGCCCAAATGTGGAAAAGTTTTGTGGGACCGCCACAAACGGCTACACCATCACAGACGGCTCCAGTCAGCAGGAGGCAACGTTTCCGTCAGATGGTGACAGACTACTTGTCTTGCCCTGCTAGTGTTCTCGCAGACGGCTCTTCCCCGTTCAAGTATTGGGTCTCTAAGATGGATACATGGCCAGAGCTTAGCCAGTATGCATTGGAGGTGCTGGCTTGCCCTGCTGCCAGTGTATTATCGGAACGTGTTTTTAGTTGTGCAGGTGGTGTGGTAACAGACCGTCGCACGCGACTATCCACCGATAATGTTGACCGGCTTACTTTTCTGAAAATGAACAAGGCCTGGATCTCACCTGAATTTGCCAGTCCTCTTCCAGAATAAATAATTGGCTGGCAACAGGATCCAAGTCTCCTGTTGTGTTCATGTTTCTATGACCTGAACTTTATTTCCTGGGCTACAGCAACGCCCGTTGTTGCTCAGAAGTGCTGTCCACACAGACAAAACACTCACTCATGTGTAAGTGGGGTTCGGTAACGTCAGCTGATCCCCTGCTGTGTGTATGGCAAAGTGTCCTGCTCCCTCCACAGTCAAACAACCTCAGATTTACACCTGGCTCCTAGTAGGCCTCGGCCTGCACCCTGATTGTCCCTGGCTTCCAACAACGCTAGTTGGTGCTGTCCACACAGAAAAACACACTTGTTCATGTGAAAGTGGGGTTCGGTAACGTCAGCTGATCCCCTGCTGTGTGGAGGGCAAAGTGCTGCTGCCTCCAAATTGTAACTACTTCAGATTTAAACATTCTCTGATTTGGCCTCTGTCTCCACTCTTTCTCTATTATTTCCCCTGACCTCCAACACCGCCAGTTCCTGCTCACAGTTGCCGTCCACGCATTCCACACGTGTTCCTGTGTTACTGGGGTTCTGTAGCGTCAGCAGATCCCCCAATATGTGTCCGCCACTGTCTCCTGCGCTGTCCACCTTCCCACTGCAAGCGGTGGGAATGTGGACAGAGCAGGAGACAGTGGCAGACACTCATCAGGGGATATGCTGACATTACAGAACCCCAGTAACATGTGTGGATTGGGTAGACGGCTGCTGTAAGCAAAAACTGGCGGTGTTGGTGGTCACGTGAAATCCTGGAAACAGAGTGGAGACAGATGCCTATTTGGAGCACGTTGACAGTCTGTTGTAGCCTACAAACAATAAAAAACTGCCACCAAGTAGGCCTCGGCCTGTACCATGATGGTCCCTGGGCTCCAACAACGCCAGTTGGTGCTCGGCAGTGTCTTTGTCACGGGTACTCCCTGTTGCCCAGCCTGGTTCCAGCACGCCTGCTGTTTCCGGGTAGTGTCAAGGTCACTATGCCACCAATCCGTTGTCCTGTTGTCTTGCGGCCGGGTGAGCCAACTCTACGGTGCCTGCAGTTTAGGTGACTCCTATGTGGGCTGCGGGAACTGGCACTGAAGGCTGGATCCGTAGTGCCAATGGGACATGGACCCCCTGTAGGACTGTGGGTTTCGGTAACTGCGGCCGGCTTGCGGCCTGGCTACTTTGCTTTGAATGGGTACCTTCTGCTACCCACCCGGGTTCCAGCACTGTCTGCTGGTTCTCGCCAGAGCCTTTGGCCTAGGTGCCTCCATCTCGGTATCCGAGGTCCAGCACCGTCTGTTGGTCCTTGGTAGTGCTTTTTAGCACAGGTACCTTCTGCTTAGTAACTGTGGTCCAGCACCGTCAGTTGGTCCTCGGTAGTGCCATTAGCTCTTGTTCCTTCTGCTGACACTACGGGTTCCAGTACTGTCAGCTGGTTCTCGCCAGTTTCTCAGCCTTCTTGTACCTTCTGCTACATTTCCAAGATCAAGCTTTTTGAAATTGTCTTTGGTAATCCTAATTGATCTCCATGACTACGACCCTGAAGACCACACCAAAGAAGACCAGAAATATGACCCTAAATAATATGACCAAGAGGACAAAGAACATGAAGACAACCACCAAGATACAGAACAAAAGACAGAAGAACAAGAAGCAGAAGAACATTAAGCATAAGACTAAAAATCAGCATAGAAGATATCAAAATTATAAGCAGAAGAAGACTAAGCAGTAAATGGGGGTGAGTCCATTCCTCCTCGTGGTGCCCCTGGAAAATGCCTGCTGCTGCAGGCCAAACTGAACGCGGACAATTCCTGTTGTAAATCTTTTGTGACAGGCAGAACGTAAGGTGTAATCTTATCTATAAAAGTTATAAGTACTACAGGAATGCCTGTCACCATAAGAAAATGAAGAAAAAGAAGAATAGGAAGAAGATGAAGAAATAGCATATGAAAATTAATAATAGCTGAATAAGAAGAATATGAAGAATGGAAAAAAAAAAAAATAATGGGAAGAAGGTGAAGAAGAAGAAGATGAATAAGGTGAAGAAAAAGTTGATAAAAAAAATGCTACTGCTGCGGATCATGAAGGAGAAAGTGTGGGAGAAGTACAAAAGAAGGTGAAGAGCATGGAAGTTGTGAAACATACATATCTGACTAAATATAAAAAAGGTTAACATAGTCAATATCTTTTTAACTCCGAACGTCTTGAAAAAAAAAAAATTGGAATTAATGCTGTCATGTGATTTGAATAAACCACTATGCCTTTAATGTCTCCTCCACCTCCCACAATACATTCTACATGATTATTTGTTTTCAATTATGTAGAATTAGCCAACAAGGAAATAAAGGGCTTTTTTTAATTACGATACCAGAAGTCCCATTGACTTGAATGGGACTTCCGGTATCGGAATCGGCGATACCCGATATTTTTTTTCGTATCGGGCGATACCATCCGATAAGATGTTTTTGGGTATCAAACGGTATCGCTCAACACTACTCATGACTGATATCCATTTTAAATTCTCCAATACCTCCAAAAACGGACAGTATATAACTCCATACAGTATTATGGCCAGCACTTAGTGCGCTATACAGAGTAATGAGGCCCATATATTTCTCCATACGGAATCATTATTCCCATATAATGTTTCAAACCGTATATGATGAGCTCCACATAATGCTACAGTATATGTTGGTCCCAATGGATGAAGCTCCACTGTCTTATGGGCCCAAATAATGCTTCATATATAATGGGCCCCATTTCTACTGCTCTAGTGTATAATGGGCCCTGTAAATGCTGCTCCAGTGTCTGATGTCCACCTTTGGAATGCTCCAGTGTATGGTGGGCCCCATATATCATTCACCAGAGTATAGTGCTCCCCGAAAAATTGCTGTCCCAACATTGAAAACAATTACATAAGTCTCCTTGCTAGGGAATCCCTGCACTACTCTGAACTCCTTGTCGTCCCCATGTTCCATCTCACTGCACTTGGCTGTTTAGGCCCTCCCACCGGCAGAGACACTTTTGCGTACTATGCGGTGCCCTGTGCCAGTGCCATCGCCCATGAGTATGCCCCCCACCTGCTCAAGGACCCTGCACTTTCATCTGCACCTTCCTCTTTGTCAACGTGTAAGGTGGTATAGTATGCGGGAAGGGGAACCCGAGTTTCCTCTGGGTCAGATTCTGGCAGTGTAGAGTGCGAGGGGAATGTAGTGGTCTGGGTCAATGTACCAGCAGCATCATCCAGCAGTGGCTGGGCCTCAGTGCTCTTGTGGCGTCCCCAAGAGTACGGTCGCCACTGTGGCATTGCCTTCCTCCTAGGGAGTGTGTTGTCAATCTTGGGAGCAACGAAGGATCTCTCTAGCAGTGAAACCAACACACAACACATTTCCCACTCCAGGCCAGCAGGGAGACCTCTGAACCTGACTGCTGAGGAGCTGCTCTCTGTGGTCGGGAGGAGGTAAGTTAGGGCACTCTGTGAAGGGAAGGGGAAGTGTGTGGACGTGAGAAGGGGAGCTGGAGGATGAGCAGAGTTAAGGCTCACTCCTAGCTGGAGCACATGGTCTGGATTCCGGTCTCCGAGTTAGTAGGGACACTGACGTTCCTGCAGCAGAAACCGGGGGAAGTAGCAGCTATAAATGCTCTGTACCCAACTAAGGCTCGGAGGCCCCAGCATCGACGTGTGCGAGGCAGAAGGAAAAGGCTACAGCTGTCTGCCATACAAGTAAAGTCTGAGGAACATCTGTTAGACAGGAGGCGTTTCAGTGAACCACGGTCCTGCGAGTGCTTCCCCCACAAGCGCTAGAAAGGAGACGTTCAGGAAGGTACATGTTGGCGGAGTGTTGGAAGGGAGCTTTCCATACTGGTCCCAGAGGTCCTGACCCAGAGGACATAGCACGGAGGCAGGCATCTGTGTAACCTGCAGACTGTGAGTAAAGCTTTGGAACTGCACGCTCTGGTGTCCTACAGTTATTCCAGCACCGCTACATCTGGGTACCAGCACCTACACCGCCTGTGCCTTTCCCCCATCACTACATCTACACTTCCCTGGGACTCCAGCTCCACCTGTGGGGAGCTTCACCATCTTTGCTGCACAACACCATCAGTCCCAGAGGATCTGCATGCAGCGTCGGCCTAACATCTATGTTGCCGAACACCACAGGTGGCGTCAAACTATCTATATAAACTCTTTACCATTATACCACGCCATTTACATGGGCGCCCAGGGCCACCGTCTGGGTCACCGCTGCTGTGACACATCCCACTGACACCGACCCGGTACCGAGTACCCCACAGCCCTGGGAGGCCGACCCATATGCCGACTGCTGATCGGGCGGCGTTATTCCCACGAACCTCCAAACAGCGTCCCTGAAGGCAAAGTTTTTGGTTTCCGGGGGCAGTATGATTGCAAAGCTGAACCTTAAAGGAATGTCCAAAAGGGCACCACCAGGAGTGGGGCCTGTGGCTTAATTGGACTGCACCTGGGAAACCACTACCATACAAGCTACAGAAATGATGGACAGATTGCAAGCTTTGTCGATTCTGTGTGTGGTGTGGTATGTCCGTTTGTAGTTGTGCTAGCGATTTCTCAGCTTTATTCCGTTAACGACCGAGACTCTGGCATGGCCCCGCGGTACGCGTCAAGCTTACTAGAGGGATACACGAGGCTGTGGCACGTGAGATAGAGCAATAACAGGTCTTGCATTCCAGTACATGTCCGGGGCTGCATGCACGCTACACTGAGAGGACCAGCTTTTGTCGCTTACAGGTGCAGATAACCTGCTGAACTCCGTTAGTGATGGGGATCTGTGATTCAGATTAATCCCCGCGAACGATGATTTCCCAGTAAGTTCAGGTCAACCGCAATTCCGGAGTTAGGCCTAACCGTCATTCCTGAAAAAATTACGTGTCCAAACCACAGGTGCTGTAGCTTGCTTAACAGCTCGGAAGCCGTTCTCAGGCCCAGTATGGATTCAACAACATTGTAGAAAGTTGATAAAGGGTACAGTTTCACCGGATAACACGTATATATGTAGCCTAGTTTACACATTAAAAATATATGTCTATAGATCAGGAGGCAGACTCAGATGTTCTCAGGCCCAGTATGGATTTGACCAGATTGTACAAAGTTGAGAAAGGGTACTTTATCACTGGATAGCAGGTATATATAGCATAGTTTAAACATGTAAAGTCTCCGTGTTCTCAGTATGGATTACACAGCAATCTAAAAAGTGGAAAAAAGGAAATGCATTTGAGGCGTACACAACTATTTACTTTTGGTGTTATTTTTAAATCTTCATATATATTTCTGTCTCAGTAATACAGTCCAGCCTCTCTGAAATAGGAAATGAGATGCATACAATTACTGACATAAAGGCTATTGATTGCAGAAATCTAGGAATTATTCTTCACGGGAAAAACTTCCGTCACAATTCTCATAGGCGATGCTGACCCTCAATTAATTTGTGTGTTGAGACAGTGAAAACATTTTTTTGTGAATAAAGTCTTGCTGTATCGCACTTCCATGGATTCCATCACTGTTACTCATCTCAATCCAATTTTTATCACAGGGAGCGATGTAAACATGGTGCTCACTGGCTATCATGATCTGTCACGTAACTTTGGAGTGCAAAAGACAGAAGCCACAGGCGATTCTATTTGATTGGCATGAGAGGGCACATTTTGAAATGTGCGCCGGAATGTCACACGTTTGTGAGTAGGAAAACTGTGAAAGCTGATGATAAACCACCACTGCATGTAATTGTGAGTCGACGTCCATAAGAAATGGAAGCCACTGATCTGGAGCTAGAGCCCGGCCAGCAGGACAGGGCATAGCTACATCTTAACCATCATCTTTCAGTTCAATCAATTTGTAGTGGCAGTCCCAGTGAAGGATTTGACAGCCCAGACTACACAGCGGAGGAGCAGGGAGAGGTAAACATTGCAAATGCTGGGGCCCTGCCCAAGCAAGGGGGGCACACTCGTGGGTGTCGGTACTGGTACTGGGCCCCTCATAGTACGGCGGTGTGTCTGACGGCGGGTGTGCACCACCACTGTCAGAGACACTTCATTGCACTATGAGGGACCCTATGCCAGTGCCCGCGCCCAAGAGTCAGCCTACCCACCTGTCCAGGGCAACGGCACTCGCACGGTTTTGTGCACTAGGTGGTGACCCCGGCCATGGGGGGGGCCGCCCACTTAGGGAGGTTTACAAAGTGGCATATGTAGATGTGAGTCATTCAGCTGCTGCAAAAGGCGAAATAGGTCAAGTTCGCGGAATAGGAGGACCAAAGCAAGCCATTTTTCTGGCAACCTATGTGTCATCAGGGGAAGGTGGGACAAAATCCTTAGAAACCCATGCATGGTTCATTTTAATGAAGGTTAGATCATCCACATTTTGGGTTGACAGACGTCTCCTTTTTTCTGTCAGGATTGATCCAGCTGCACTGAAGACTCTTTCCGATAGCACACTTGCAGCTGGGCAAGCGAGCTCCTGTAAGGCATATTGTGCCAGTTCAGGCCAGGTGTCCAGTTTAGCAGCCCAATAGTCAAAGGGGAATGACCTGTGCGGGAGAACATCGATATGGGAGGAAAAGTAGTTGTTAACCATAGTTGACAACTGCTGTCTCCTGTCACTTTCCATCGATGCAGTATTACCAGTTGTGTGAGCGGTCCGTAAAAAATCAGTCCACAACATTGTCATGAAACCCCTGTCTCCAACGCCACTTCTGCTGTGTGCACCACGAACACCTCTGCCAAGCTGCCCCCGGCCCGTACGGCTCGTGTGAGAACCATCACCGCTGCTGTGTGCTGGGAATGCCTCAACCAACCGGTTAACCAGAGTTGCTTGTTTAGTAGCCAATATTAGGTCAAGGTTCTCCTGTGGCATGATGTTTTGTAATTTGCCTTTATAGCGTGGATCCAGGATGCTGGCCAACCAGTAGTCGTCATCGTTCATCATTTTGGCAATGCGTGGGTCCCTTTTTAGGATCTGCAAGGCATAATCTGACATGTGGGCCAATGTTCCCGGTGTCAATGATGCACTGCGAGTGCTGGGTGGAGGAGCACTTTCTGGCAAATCCACATCCCTCCAGTCACGCACAAACCTTGTACCAGACCTTGCCACGCCAATATTTTCACTTGCCCCACGAGATGCATCCTCCTCCCCATCATCATCATCCTCCTCTTCCAGGAGAGGTCCCTGAGCAGACAATGGCTGAATGTCATCAAGGATTCCCTCCACCTCTTCCTCCTAGTCAACATTGGCTGCAGACGCCTGCTCCTTAAGGTGCGTCAAAGTTTGCATGAGCAGACGCATAAGTGGGATGCTCATGCTTAGGATGGCGTCGTCTGCGCTTACCAGCCGTGTGCATTCCTCAAAACACTGAAGGACTTTACAGAGGTCTTTCAGCTTCGACCACTGCACACCTGTCAACTCCATGTCTGCTCTCAAAGTGCCTGGCCGTGTATCCTCCCACACATGCATTATGGCCTGCCTCTGCTCGCACAGCCGCTCAACCATGTGCAGGGTGGAGTTCCACCTTGTTGCAATGTCGATAATGAGGCGGTGGTTGGGAAGGTGGAGCAATCGCTGCAGCTTCTGCATACGAATGGAGTGTACAGGCGACCGGCGGATGTGCGCGCACAGTCTTCGCACCTTCTGGAGCAGGGCTGTTAACTCCGGATAATTATTGAGGAAGCACTGCACCACCAGGTTCAAGGTGTGAGCCAAGCAAAGTATGTGGCCGAGTTTTGAAAGGGCTATGGCTGCCACAAAATTACGGCCGTTATCACTAACTACCTTGCCTGCCTCAAGATGTACACTGCCCAGCCATGGCTCAGTTTGTCGCTGAAAGTACTCAGCCAGCACCTCGGCGGTGTGTCTGTCGCCCAAACACATCATCTGCAACACAGCCTGCTGACGCTTTCCACTAGCTGCTCGATAGGGGGACACCTCATGTGCAACAGTGGCAGCTGCAGATGGAGTGCTCGTACGACTGCGCTCTGTGGACGAGCTTTCGCTTCTGGAGGAGGAGGAGGGTCGAACGCCTACAGCCAACTGTTTCCTATACTGTGGGCTAGGCAGCACTGTCCCACCATCGCTGTCCCCTGTGGACCCTGCATCCACCACATTAACCCTGTGCGCAGTGATGGACACGTAACGGCCCTGGCCATGCCGACTGGACCATGCATCAGTTGTGAGGTGCACCTTTCCACTCACTGACTGCTTGAGTGCATGGACAATGCGGTCTTTCACATGATGGTGGAGGGCTGGGGTGGCTTTGTGAGAGAAGAAGTGGCGACTGGGTAGGTCATAGCGTGGTACTGCATAGGCCATGAGTTCGCGGAAAGCTGTGCTTTCCACCAACCGAAAGGGCATCATCTCTAACGAGATTAGTTTGGCAATGTGGGCGTTCAAACCCAGTGTACGCGGATGAGAGACTGAGTACTTTCTTGAACTACTCAGTGTCTGGGAGGGTGAGCTGGACTTGAGAGCTGCATATGGTGGAAGTAGTGGTGGACAGGGCGGACTGAGAGAGGGTTGATGATGGTGATGGAGTTGGTGTTCTTTCTGATGGCCTAGATTCAGTCTTTCGTTGATATAACAGTGGGATTCCCTGACTGCTGTGGCCTTGCAACGACACCTCAACATTTGCTGCTGTGCTAACCGGTGGGCTTACAGTGGGGGAAACAATGTAGCGTTGCTGACTACCTTCTTTGTGATCAGTTGCACATGTGGTACTTGAGGTTTGGTGTTGTGTCCACGCTTGCAAGTGCATGCTGGTTAAATGTCTAAGCATGCAACTGGTATTCAAATTTTTCAGATTTTTCCCTCGGCTAAAGGTCTTTGTGCACTTCTTACAGATAACCTTGGCCTGATCATGAGGATTTTGTTCAAAAAAGTGCCACACTGCACTCTTCCTACTTTGGCAGACATTTTGCGGCCTAGCACGCTGTGATATTTTGACCCTCTGGACAAGCTGTCCAGCAACTCTTTTGATTTTTGTAACCTGTCTTTGGAGTGCTCCGGGCCTGCCAGATAACAGCTGTTGCGATGTTGATGTCTGCTGTGGATGCTCCTCCTCCTCCTCATCTGAGCTATTGGAAGCAGCACACTCTTCCCCTAATGGATGCCAATCTGGGTCAACAACTGGGTCATCCATCACCTCCTCTTCAATGTCATGTGCACCTTCCTCTGTGTCACCGTGTATGGTGGTATAGTGTGCGGGAAGTGGCACCTGAGTCTCATCAGGGTCAGAATCTGGCTCTGTACACTGCGAGGACAATGTAGTGCTCTGAGTGAATGTACCAGCAGAATCATCCATCAGTGGCTGTGCATCAGTGCACTCCATGTCAGATTCATCTTGGCCTGGGTAATTCACCATTTCACTTGATAATCCAGGCATGGTATGTGAAAACAGCTCCATGGAGTAATCATTAGTATGGCCTGCATCATCCTTCAATCTTGGTTGGGGTGAAGGACACAAGGAAAGGTGTGTTTCATGAACATGAGCCTCCAATGACGACTCAGTGCTTTTATTTTTTACAACTTCAGAAGAGGAGGCGATAGAGCTGGAGGCTGAGTCAGCAATGTAAGCCAAAACTTTTTCCTGAAGCTCTGGCTTTAAAAGCGGTTTGCCAACTCCTAGAAAACTAAGCCTTCGAGGCCTTGTGGAGCCAGACGATGACGCAGGCTCAACACCTCCTGCATTCGGTCCTATTTTGCTTTTGCCACTACAATCAGATCCACCACCAACACCATCATTACCAGTTGCCAACCCCCGCCCAATTCCACGGCCTCTTCCACCAGCCTTCCTCATTTTTGGTAGAAATATAGACAAAATCCAACAAACTATATAGTAATGTAAAACAAGGTACAAGGTGTCTATAGGACAGGGGAGATTTTGAATTTCTGCACACACTTGTGGACACTGGACACTTTTGGATTGCGTGAGGCCCAGTGAATATCACAGCGCTATGTCACAGGCAGAAATTGGCTAGTGTATGACAAACTACAAGGTGTATATAGAATTGGGCAGAATAGGAATCTCCCTAGAGTGTAGGTCTGTAAGAACGGAACAAGTCCTCGACTTATCCTTACAGAGCGACACACAGATAGCTTCACTGTGGCCGTGATAACAGCCGTTACACGGTACTGAGAGAGGAGCGTGCACGTACACGGCTGTCCGGTGTACGTAAAATTGTCAAGCTCCGTGTTTTTTAAGTATACGGACTGACACACGCTGTCTCTCTATAGTTTTGAACGTGATCAAACAGCAAATATATTTAACTGTTTGAAAACTAGACAAAACTAGAAGGTGGAGGTCTGTAAGAATGGAACATGTCCTCGATTTATCCTTACAGAGCGACACACAGATAGCTTCACTGTGTCCGTGATAACAGCCATTACACGGTACTGTGTGAGGAGTGTGCACCACTGTATGGTGTGAAAAAAATGCACGCTCAGTACCTCAGCAGGACAAAAAAAAAAAAAAAAAAAAAAATGGGATTGCTTTTAAAAAAGCAGTTTGCAGAGCAGTGGGTAAACAGCAATGCAGCCGTCAGGAAGCCTTAGAAGGCAGCCTAACAACCAACACCGCTGATCCAGCAAAATATAGCCTCTACTTGCACTGCACACACAGTGACTGGTGTTGTACAGGCAAAATCGCTAACAGCAGAAGTAGTTTTTGGTGTCTTCTTCCCTGCCTAACGCTCTCCCTACAAAATCAGCAGCAGCAGCAGCTCTCCCTATTCTGAGATCAGCATGAGTAACATGGCGGTCGGTGTGCACGCCCTTTTATACCCCCTGTGATGCCCACCAAAGCAAGCCAATCACTTGCATGCCCTTCTGAAAGATGGTGGTGACCCCTGCCTATGTCATCACGTTGCCCACAGTGTCCGTGGATCCTGATTGGCTGAAAAAGAGCGCAAAACAAACTTTTGAAACGCGACTTTGGAGCTTAAGTCGCCGACCTCGTGGCCAACCTCATCCTAGGGTCGGGTTTCGTTTCATGAAACCCGACTTTGCTAAAAGTCGGCGACTTTTGAAATTTTTCGACCCGTTTCGCTCAACTCTAACCACCAGTGATCAAATTACAGATATCACAGTAAACAAACTAACAACGACAGTCTGATGCAGAGGGGAGAGGACCCTGCCCTTGTGGGCTTACATTCTACGGGATGGTGGGGAAGGAGACATTAGGTTGGGGTTTGCGGCATCTCTGGTGTTGGTGAGGCGGTAGCTCCAGTAGTGGTGAGGAGGCAGTGGGGATCATTGCAGGCTGTAGGCTTTCAGGTTCTGTCTGAAGTATCCAAATGTGGTTGATAGTCGGACATGTATATATACAGTATATCTATCCTGGTATATGACCCCCGTTCTGCTGCTCTTATAGAAAAAAAAATAAACCATTATACTCACCAGGTGCGTACATAGAAGTCATGGGGCCCCATATCAGAATTATAATGCACTCCCCAAAGTACTCCATGTAGTATAACACATCCCCCATAGTCCTACATATAGTATAACGCACTCCACATAGTCCTCCTTATAGTATAATGCATCCCCCAGAGTTCTCCATATAGTATAATGCACCCCATAGTCTTCATATAATTCCCCCCATGTGGGTCTGTGCACACAATACACTTGAAATGGAAGTTCAACAGTTGAAGTTTCTGCAGGTGTCAGAAAGCCCCCACCCACACTAGCCAGGTTGCAACCTCTGCGACAAAAATCGTTAAACCCCTATACATCGCCATTATTAACCTAAGGCTGGTTTCACACTATCATTTGTATACGCAGCGTAGGGCTGCGTACTTGTTTCCTTAGGCCAGTGTCACACTAGCGAGAAATACGGACGAGTGCGAGGGGAAAGAAAAAAAAAAAAAAACGCATAGCACTCGGACCAATGTTAATCTATGGGGTAGCTCCTATAAGCCGATATTTTATCGGCCGTATTATACGGGCTGAGAAAATCACAGCATGCTGTGATTGTCAGCGTATTACACTAGTAATACACCAATGCAAGTCTATGGGGGCCAAGAAAACTACGGATTACACACAAACTAGACGTGTGACTTGCGAGAAATACGCACCGGTGTACTTTACCAAAAGCCGGCAATTCATTTTGCGATACAGTAAAATCACACTGACATGTTTCATAAAGAATAGATATATACACATAGTATACATTACACATATATATATTCACACACACACATACACACACACAGTTAGGTCCATATATATTTGGACAGAGACAACATTTTTCTAATTTTGGTTCTAGACATTACCACAATGAATTTTAAGCAAAACAAGTCAGATGCAGTTGAAGTTCAGATTTTCAGCTTTCATTTGAGGGTATCCACATTAAAATTGGATGAAGGGTTTAGGAGTTTCAGCTCCTTAACATGTGCCACCCTGTTTTTAAAGGGACCAAAAGTAATTGGACAATTGACTCCAAGGCCATTTCATGGACAGGTGTGGGCAATCCCTTAGTTATGTCATTCTCAATTAAGCAAATAAAAGGCCTGGAGTTGATTTGAGGTGTGGTGCTTGCATTTGGAAGGTTTTGCTGTGAAGGAAACATGCGGTCAAAGGAGCTCTCCATGCAGGTGAAGCAAACCATCCTTAAGCTGCAAAGACAGGAAAAACCCATCCGAGAAATTGCTACAACATTAGGAGTGGCAAATTCTACATTTTGGTACATCCTGAGAAAGAAAGCAAGCACTGGTGAACTCATCAATGCAAAAAGACTTAGGTGCCCACGGAAGACAACAGTGGTGGATGATCGCAGAATAGTCTCCATGGTGAAGAGAAACCCCTTCACAACAGCCAACCAAGTGAACAACACTCTCCAGGAGGTAGGCGTATCAATATCCAAATCTACCATAAAGAGACTGCATGAAAGTAAATACAGAGGGTTCACTGTACGGTGCAAGCCACTCATAAGCATCAAAAATCAAAAGACTAGACTGGACTTTGCTAAAAAACATCTAAAAAAGCCAGCACAGTTCTGGAAGAACATTCTTTGGACAGATGAAACCAAGATCAACCTCTACTAGAATGATGGAAAGAGAAAAGTATGGCGAAGGCGTGGTACAGCTCATGATCCAAAGAATACCACATCATCTGTAAAACACGACGGAGGCAGTGTGATGGCTCGGGCATGCATGGCTGCCAGTGGCATTGGGTCACTAGTGTTTATGATGTGACACAGGACAGAAGCAGCCGAATTAATTTTGAGGTATTCAGAGCCATACTGTGTTGCTCATATCCAGCCAAATGCAGCCATACTGATTGGTCATCGTTTCATACTATAGATGGACAATGACCCAAAACATAAAGCCAAAGCAACCCAGTAGTTTATTAAAAGCAAAGAAGTGGAATAGTCTTGAATGGCCAAGTCAGTCACCTGATCTCAACCCAATTGAGCATGCATTTCACTTGTTAAAGACTAAACTTTAGACAGAACAGCCCACAAACAAACAGCAACTGAAAACCACCGCAGTGAAGGCCTGGCAGAGCATCAAAAAGGAGGAAACACAGCGTCTGGTGATGTCCATGAGTCCAAGACTTCAGGGAGTCATTGCCAACAAAGGGTTTTCAACCAAGTACTAGAAATGAACATTTTATTTACAATTATTTAATCTGTCCAATTACTTTTGGTCCCTTAAAAAACAGGGTGGCACATGTTAAGGAGCTGAAACTCCTAAACCCTTCATCCAATTTTAATGTGGATACCCTCAAATGAAAGCTGAAAATCTGAACTTCAACTGCATCTGACTTGTTTTGTTTAAAATTCATTGTGGTAATGTCTAGAACCAAAATTAGAAAAATGTTGTCTCTGTCCAAATATATGTTAGGCGTCTGGTTCCTGCAGCGGCTCAACAGGAATCCAGAGCCTCACATTCTGCGGTTTACCTTTATTTATCGACCGCAGAGGAGTTTGCCCAGCAGTCCCGGCGTTCCAGACTCTCTGCCCAGACCTGCTCTGTGGGTCTGGCTGTGGCTGCCACCTTTGCGTCAGCAATAGTAGTGCAGGCTGCTCAGCAGCAAATCGCTCCAGAGGCTAAGTCCTTCTGTCGCTCCACTGAGAATGCTCACGAGACGATCTCCCATTGGAAATCAGGAGTCATATGTCCAGGTCCTTCTCCAGACCTGATTGATCCATCTCAGGGATCTGGAAGCTTCCGGAAGGTCCTGGCTATAAAAGGTTTGCATGGTCGCTCGGCCATGCGCTAGTATAGACTCTACTTGCTACAGGTGTGAATGATGATGCATGCATGAACCTGCGAATGACTCATTAAGACTCCCCTCCCTCTGATATTATGTGTGTGGATAGGGACTTAAGGGCCTGTCACACTAAGCGATATCTCTAGCAATATCGCTATAACGTCACTGGTTTTTGTGACATTATAGCAATATCGCTAGCGATATCGCCATGTCTGATACTTACCTCCGACCGCTCCCCCGCTGGTTATCGCTGATCAAGCGAGAACGTCCTGGGCTGCTTCTCGTCGTCAGCTTCCTGCTGGGCTTCCTGCTGTGACGACGAGCAACGCGTGGACGCGGGCGGGAGGACGTCAGGAACGCCTCGTCTGACAGGTAAATAGCCACCCCCGACCCCTGCGATGTCGCTGGTGAGATCTGCCTGTGTGGCAGCTCACTAACGACCACTTAGCGATGTACCAGCGATTCTGACAGCGTCAAATCGCTGGTCGGGATCACTGGTACATCGCTAAGTGTGACAGTACCTTTAGTCATAGAGCCAGCGCCAGTCAGTGGCACGCTACAGGCCACACTGCATATCATTACCTAACTAGCGTCCGACAGTGCGCCCCTTCTGGGCACTGTCGTATAGCGGCTGTGTCAGTCGCCGCGCTGCAGTCTACAGCACTTGTGGGCGTCCGCGGTAGCGACGCTGCACGCACGGTAGGTCTAGGCAGACTCTGACCCTCTGCCTTGGGCCCAGCTCCTATGACCATATACCGTGCGTGCATTTCTCTGAGACCTGTGAGTCCAACAGGCTCAGAACTTATGTTTATGTCTTAGGTGACTCTGTGAAGCTAACAGAGTACGCCCAGTGCACACCGGGTGACATTCAACCCGTGTACGATATACCGCCATATTGTGCGTCTGCCATTTTATAGCAGCAGTTTAACACGTCTGCACGGTGGACCCCGGGCGGCGAACGCACTTTCTATTATTTTATATTTAGTGCGTTCCGCCGTCCCTAACATTATACTAGCGCCAGGGTCTGGCTAGTAATGGCGGACCGGCAGCAGCAACAGCTACGACAGCACATTCAGCATCTAGAGGGCAGGTTGGCGGCCCTCGAGTGTTCCACCTCAGCTGTGAATGCTGCTGCAGCTGCTGACCGGGCAGTCGCAGAGGCTCTCTCGCGTGGGGCCACATCCACGCCTGCGCCGACAATATCCCGCCTCCCGTTGCCCGATAAATTTTCTGGTGACAGCGCCACCTGTAGTGAGCCAGTGCACTATCCAGCTCGAGTTACTGGCCACGTGATTCCCTACAGAGCGGGCCAAGGTGGGGTTTATTGTCTCCCTCCTGTCGGGCAGGGCGTTAGAATGGGGCAAGCCACTGTGGGAGCGTGGTGACCCTGTGGTTCTGAGCACAGCTCAGTTTCTAAAGGCTTTAAAGCAAGTCTTTTTGGGGCCCCGGGTCACTCACGACACTTCTCTCCAGTTACTTGCCTTAACACAGGTATCCCTGTCGGTCAGCCAGTATGCCGTCCGTTTCCGGACACTGGCTTCCGAGCTGAAATGGCCTGATAAAACCCTCATCCCCGTGTTCTGGAGAGGTTTGGCAGAGCATGTTAAGGATGCTCTACCAGGGAGGATCCCGTAAGTCTGGAGGAGCCGATTGCCATTTCCACCCGCATCGATCTCTGTTATTCTGAGCGCGGGCTGGAGCGTGCTCAATCCAGACAGGTTAGCTTGGCTCCCAACCTCTTTGAACCTCTAGAACCTCCCGAGCCAGAGAGTTTACCTCCAGAGCCCATGGAGGTGTCCCGTGCCGGTCTCAAGACGCGTCCGGCACAAAGCTCCACACGCTGTTACCAGTGTCGACAGTCTGGTCACCTGGCTAACAGGTGTTCGCAGCGGCTGAAAAAGTGAACGCATCCACTGGTAATTGGTGGGGGTCTATTCGCTATGGAGACCTTCTCCCCCAAACCGGCACTCCAAGGGACATTAGATAGCGGTGATTCCTCCTGGGAGGTGCAGGTCACTGTGGATTCCGGGGCAGAAGGGAACTTTATGTCCTCGTCCTTTGCCCAACAGCACGCTATCCCGTTGGTGCCACTTCCTCACCCAGTGCCCATCAGGGTGGTAAACGGATCGACCTTGTCATCCCAGATTACCCATCAAACAGCACCCCTTAGGCTTTCAATTCCACCATCTCATCAGGAGACGCTGTCCCTGCTCATTATGCCAGAGGGCATCGATCAGGTGCTCCTCTGGGTTCCCTGGCTCAGGGCTCGGGACACTAAAAAAAATACATTCAGGCATGCGCCTCTTGTGCTCGGAGCAGCTCCTCTAAACAGAGGCCGGCTGGGTTACTGTATCCCTTGCCGGTGGCAGACCGGGCAATGGAGGTGCGCGACAGTTTGGGTCGCACCTTGCATGCCACTCATGCCTCTAAAGAGAGAATGAAGATGCCCGCCGACACACATCGGCTTCTGTGGGACACAAGGTGGTACGTGGCAAAAAAAATTTTTTGGTGGATAGGAGGGCTCAGGGGGGAGGGGGCCCTAGGAGGGGGGGTAATGTTAGGCGTCGGGTTCCTGCAGTGGCTCAACAGGAATCCAGAGCCTCATATTCCCATTATTTATCGACCGCAGAGGAGTTTGCTCAGCAGTCCCAGCATTCCAGGCTCTCTGCCCAGACCTGCTCTGTGGGTCTGGCAGCGGCTGCCACCTTTGGGTCAGCAATAGCAATGCAGGCTGCTCAGCAGCAAATCACTCCAGAGGCCAAGTCCTTCTGTCGCTCCACTGAGCATACTCACGAGATGATCTCCCATTGGAGATCATGAGTTACATGTCCAGGTCCTTCTCCAGATCTGATTGGTCTATCTCAGGTATCTGGAAGCTTCCGGAAGGTCCTGGCTATAAAAGGTTCGCCTGGCCATGCGCTAGTATTGTTAGGAATCTGTGTCCTGCCATACATATGCAGAGATTCAGATCCTCACATTTGTCTCCAGAGGCCAAGTCCTTTCGGCCAGCTTCTGAGCATGCTCATGGAATGAGTTCCCATTGGAGTTCAGGAGTCAGGTGCTCAGGTCCTGCTCCTGATTCCATTGGTTCAGCTCAGGGCTCTGGAGATTTCCGGCAGGTCCCGTACGCTATAAAAAGTGCGCATGGCCGTTCTGCCATGCGCTAGTATTCTCATACTTACTGCTGTGTGTTTGGTATGGATGCTTGGACTGGTGGATGACTTATTATGAAACCCCTTCCCTCTGATATTACGATTGTGTGAGTGATTGGGCAGCCGCCAGTAGCAGCGCTAGCGCCAGCGCTCTCCAGCTATACCTTTTCAGCAGCTTAGCGTCTGCATTGCGCCAGCAGTTTGCAGTGTTTTGCCTGCGGCCCTCGCCGCGCTGCAGTTGCAGCCTTTACCTGCGTCCGCAGTTGCGACGCCTCGTGTCTTAACAAACGGTAGGTCTAGAGGGAGTAGGCATGCTGCCGAAGGCTACTTCTGTGACTGTAAATACCGTGACACTTTCGCTGAGACTCTGTGAGTCTAAAAACAGACTCAGCGTTATTACACATGTATGTATGCTTGCAGCTCTGTGGGTGAAACAGAGCTTGTGTATGCTTGCAGCTCTGGGAGTGCAACAGAGCTTGTCTTTGTGTTTGCAGCTCTGAGTAAAACCGAGCTCGCTCCAGCATTACTTTATATGTCTTTATGCTTGCAGCTCTGTGTGTTCAACAGAGCTTGCTTTCTGCATCTGGGTCTCGTCCAAACCCTGTGCACTTCACCGCCTAATAGCTCTGCAACCATCTAGCAGCGGTTTTGCCAACTACCGCACGGTGGACCCCGAGCGGTGAACGCTAGAGTTGAGCATTCCGATACCGCAAGTATCGGGTATCGGCCAATACTTGCTGTATCTGAATTCCGATACCGACATCCGATATTTTTTCAATATCGGGCATCGGAATCGGAAGTTCAAGGTTGATTGACAGCCGAAATGACGTCATCATGATGCGCGGTGTGTGCGCATCATGATGCGCCGTCATTTCGGGCCTTCCGGGGGTCTCTGCCGGCCTGCCGGGGGGCTGTGCCGGCCTGCCGGGGGGCTGTGTGGACTGCCCGGGGGGCTGTACCGGCCTGCCGGTGGTCTGTGCACCCTGTGGGGGTCTGTACCGGCCTGCCGGGGGGCTGTGCTGATGTCCGGGGGTCTGTGCAGGCATCGTCCGATGGGACTACAAGTCCCATCGGGCGATGCCTGCTACCATGACAGTGATTGACACATTAGCCAGTGATGGGACAGTAGTAGTCTCATCATCTGGCTAATGTGTTAAATGTTAAAATAAAAAAAAAAAAATTACTACATACATACTACATGCATGCTACATACATACCACATATATACTACATGCATGCTACATACATACTACATGCATGCTACATACATACTACATATATACTACATGCATGCTACATACATACTACATACATACCACATATATACTACATACATACTACATGCATGCTACATACATACTACATGCAATACATATAACATAGAGTAACATACTTACCAATACTTTTCACATTGTTCCCCGAAGCCATTGTCTTTTACGGAATAAATATTAACATAACAAACCACAAAAATACTCACCCATGATCCGAAGCAGTCCACGAGTGTGGGTAGAGAACTGCAGCATTTCCCACACAGCTTTTACCATAAAGTGAGACTAGGGACTTTTTTTTTTTTTTTTTTTTTTTAAGTGGCAGAGGAATACAGTGCGGAAGGATACCTACCTTCCATCATTGGATTCCTGCAGCCCGTAGAGAGTGGCAGCATCAGCTGATGCTGCAGTTCTCTACCCAAGATCGTCGTGGGACACACTCGTGGACTGCTTCGGATCATGGGTGAGTATTTTTGTGGTTTGTTATGTTAATATTTATTCCGTAAAAGACAATGGCTTCGGGGAACAATGTGAAAAGTATTGGTAAGTATGTTACTCTATGTTATATGTACTGTATGTCTATGTATGTATTGTATGAATGTATTGTATGTAGCATGTATGTAGTATGTATGTAGCATGCATGTAGTATATATGTAGCATGCATGTAGCATGCATGTAGCATATATGTAGCATATATGTAGCATATATGTAGCATATATGTAGCATATATGTAGCATATATGTAGCATATATGTAGCATATATGTAGCATATATGTAGCATATATGTAGCATGCATGCAGTATGTAGCATGTAGTATGTATGTAGCATGCATGTAGTATGTACAGTGGGGCAAAACAGTATTTAGTCAGTCAGCAATAGTGCAAGTTCCACCACTTAAAAAGATGAGAGGCGTCTGTAATTTACATCATAGGTAGACCTCAACTATGGGAGACAAACTGAGAAAAAAAAAATCCAGAAAATCACACTGTATGTAGTATGTATGTAGCATGCATGTAGTATGTATGTAGCATGTATGTAGCATGTATGTAGCATGTATGTAGCATGTATGTAGCATGTATGTAGCATGTATGTAGCATGTATGTAGCATGTATGTAGCATGTATGTAGCATGTATGTAGCATGTATGTAGCATGTATGTAGCATGTATGTAGCATGTATGTAGCATGTATGTAGCATGTATGTAGCATGTATGTAGCATGTATGTAGCATGTATGTAGCATGTATGTAGCATGTATGTAGCATGTATGTAGCATGTATGTAGCATGTATGTAGCATGTATGTAGCATGTAATATGTATGTAATATGTATGTAGCATGCATGTAGTATATATGTAGTATTTTTTTTATTTTTTTTTACATTTAACACATTAGCCGGATGATGGGACTACTACTGTCCCATCATTGGCTAATGTGTCAATCACTGTCATGGTAGCAGGCATCGCCCGATGGGACTTGTAGTCCCATCGGACGATGCCTGCACAGACTACCGGAGCCTGCACAAACCCCCCGGCAGGCCGGCACAGCCCCCCGGCAGGCCGGCACAGACCACCGGCAGGCCGGCACAGACCACCGAGAGGCTGTACAAGGGCAGGAAAGGGTTTTTCCAATTCCGATACCGGAAGTCTCAGACTTGAATGGGACTTCCGGTATCGGCATCGGCGATACCGATACTTTTCTTAAAGATCGGCCGATCCATTCCGATCCGATATTTTGAAGTATCGGACGGTATCGCTCAACTCTAGTGAACGCACTTCATTTATAATTTTATTTAGTGCGTTCCACTGCTCATAAGTATAGACTCTACTTGCTACATGTGTGAATGATGACGGATGCATGAACCTGCGAATGACTCATTAAGACTCCCCTCCCTCTGATATTACGTGTGTGGATAGGGACTTAGTCAAAGAGTCAGCGCCAATCAGTGGCACGCTACAGGCCACACTGCATATCACCTAACTAGCGTCCGACTGTGCGCCCCTCCTGGGCACTGTCGTATTGTGGCTGTGTCAGTTGCTGCGCTGCAGTCTGCAGCACTTGTGGGCGTCCGCGGTACCGAGTCCGCATGCACGGTAAGTCTAGACAGACTCTAACCGTCTGCCTTGGGCCCAGCTCCTGTGACCATATACCGTGCGTGCATTTCTCTGAGACCTGTGAGTCCAACAGGCGCAGCACTTATGTTTATGTCTTAGGCGACTCTGTGAAGCTAACAGTACGCCCAGTGCACACCGGGTGACGTTCAACCCGTGTGCAATATACCGCCATATTGTGCGTCTGCCATTATATAGCAACAGTTTAACACCTCTGCACGGTGGATCTCGGGCGGCGAACGCACTTACTATTTTATATTTAGTGCGTTCCGCCGTCCCTAACAATATATATTGACCTAACTGTGTGTGTGTGTGTGTATATATGTATATATTAGCTATGAACCCGTTCTACGCCCGGGTGGTGAGCATTTTTATTGGTATATGGTCTCCCATCCTGGTATGTGCTGCCCCCTTCCTATCCTGGTGTGCATGGCACCCCTCATCCCTATCCTGGTATGCATGGTACCCTCACCCCCTCTCAATCCTGGTAAGCATGGCGCCCTATTCCTCATCCTGGCACGTATGGTCACCTCACCCCCCAATCCTGGTATGCATAGAATCGTAGAGTTGGAAGGGACCTCCTGGGCCATCTGGTCCAACCCACTGCTCAAAGCAGGATTCGCTAAATCATCCCAGACAGATGTCTGTCCAGCCTCTGTTTGAAGACTTCTATTGAAGGAGAACTCACCACCTCCCGTGGCAGTCTGTTTCACTCATTGTTCACTCTGTCAAAAAGCTTTTTCTAATATCTAATCTGTGTCTCCTCCCATTCAGTTTTATCCCATTGCGTCTAGTTTTTCCTTGTGCAAATGAGAATAAAGATGATCCTTCTACAATGTGACAGCCCTTGAGATATTTGTAGACAGCTATTAAGTCTCCTCTCAGCCTTCTCTTCTGCAAGCTAAACATTCCCAAATCCTGCAACCTTTCCTCATAAGACAGGGTTTGCAGACCGGTCACCATTCTGGTCAGTCTTTTCTGAACTTGCTCGTTTGTTGATGTCTTTTTTAAAATATGGCGTCCAAAACTGTACACATGGTACCCCTTATCCCTATCCTGGTATGCATGGTCCTCTCACCCCACCTATCCTGGTATGCATGGTCCTCTTACCCCCCCCCCCCCCAATCCTGGTACTGTCCTGTGTGACACGACCCGCAGGCCGGTAACTGAAACAAGACAAAGGGGAAGGGGAAACAGTTACAATGGTGGGCCCTGCAATAGGGGACATGGAGACCTCCTGCACTCCCCTGAGGCAGTGTCCCTAAGCACTCCTAGTGTTCCCTATACAGGCTCCTCACCTGTCGCCGACCAGGATACCTGAACCCTCACTCGCCCTGCACCTACCCCTTGCTAGGGAACTGGGTGGTGCAGACACTGGTCTCACTGCTGCACTAATACACACAAGGAAAAATACACAAAACGGGGAATATAACGAAACACTTATCTTTCTCTGCTGCAGTCACCAGGCAGCAGAGTACAGCACCAGATCAGCTTTCAGCAGTGGCTCGAACCCTCAAAGCCAGCTGCTACCTTCACCATCTTCAGCAGTGGCTCGACACCTCAGAGCCCGCTGCTCCCCTTTCTCTGCTGCAAACACCGGGCAGCAGAGTTCAGCACCAGACTTTCAGCAGTGGCTAGACACCTGCTAACTTCACCAGGTTTCAGCAGTGGCTCAACACCTCAGAGCCAGCTGCTCACTTCACCGTGGTTGGAATCCACAAAGGAAATGCTATCACCAACACCTGCTGATAGACCAGCTGACCTTATATAGCAAAGGAGGAGCGGTCACATCAGCAAGGGCCAAAAACAAATGTAATAACTCCAGTGACCACCGGGGGCAAAAGGTAAAACAAAGAAACCATCATAATGTAATGATACTTGTGGCCACTGGGGGCAAAAACCCATATTAATCCCCAGAAGCCTGAAAATAAAGGTTTTAATGAGGGAACCTAGAATCTGACACAGATCCAAGAATTGGACTGTGACAGTTATGCATGGTCCTCTCACCCCCCTATCCTGGTTTGCATGGTCCTCTCACCCCCCCTATACTGGTATGCATGGTCCTCTCACCCCCCAATAATGGTATGCATGGTCTCCTCACCCCCCAATCCTGGTATGCATGCTACCTCACTCCCCTTTCGTGGTATGCATGGTCCCATCATCCTCCTTTCGTGGTATGCATGTTCCCCTCACCCCTCTTTCGTGGTATGCATGGTCCCGTCACTCTCCTTTCGTGGTATGCATGTTCCCCTCACCCCTCTTTCGTGGTATGCATAGTCCCCTCACCCTCCTTTTGTGGTATGCATGGTCCCCTCACCCTCCTTTCATGGTATGCATGGTCCCCTCACCCTCCTTTCGTGGTGTGCATGGTTCCCTCACCCCCCTTTCGTGGTATGCATGGTCCCCCTCACCCCCCTTATCCTGATATGTATGGTCCCCCTCACCCCTATTAAACTACACACATACAAAAAAAACATTTATACTCACCCTTCTTTCCTGTGCTCCAGCACTGTCACGTTCTGCTGGAGGCCGGGGAGAAGTCTGGCGCCGGAGTACACGCATGCCCATAGCGCTGTCCAGTGCCATGTTGCTGAATACACACTGCAAATGTGTCTTCAGTAAAATGGCGCCGGATCGCGGCTATGCGCATGCGTGATTCCGGCCGCACTCCTGCCCCGGTCTCCGGCCGAAGAGAAGCGCCGCGGCAACGCTCCTCCCGGTCCAGTATGTAAGTATGGCGCCCAAGATCGCGGCATGTATGCATACCGCCATCTCCGGGCGCCATACACACTCCTCACCGCTGGATGCCTCATTCTGTCTGGAGCCAGACTGCGCAGGCGCATCGCGCTTGCGCAGTCTATAAAGGCTTCGGACAGAGTGACGCTTAGGCCTCTTTCACACTTCAGTTTTTTACAATCCGTCACAATCCGCCAGGTTTTGAAAAAAACGGATCCGCAATTTTCTTTTGAGGATCCGTTTTTTTCCCCATTGAATTTCATTAGTGGCGGATCCTGACGGATTGCTGTCCGTTGCATCCGTTTTTGTGAGGATCCGCCGTGATGTTGCTGTCCGTTTCCATCCTCAAAGATTTTGAAACGGAGCTTGTAACGTTTTTTTTCCCAGCGGATCCTCCAGACACTGAATTAACCCGAAATTCTGTCTGGGTGCCGGACAAAAAAGAAAATATCTCTCTCTCTCTCGTTTCTTTACATTTCCTCATTTTCAGGATCCGTCTAAAAACGGATCCTGTGCCATCAGTTCAGAACGGATCCGCTTATCTACCTTTTGGCGGATTTGAACTGATGCAAAAAAACTGAAGTGTGAAAGAGGCCTTAACGTGTTATATTATATATATATATATATATATACACACACACACACATATCATTGAGACACGTATATATACTTGTATATAGATTTATATTTCATAGAGTTCTACATAGCATAATAGCTGCTATATCAATTGCCGACTTCTGTAAAATCATTACAAAACCCGACATGAAATGACATATGGTTTACATACAGTAAACCATTTCATTCAATTTTTTTTCTTTATATGTCATTGACTAATAATTAGATTAGGGTACAGTATGTGTGTAAAATTTTGGACATGTAGGTGTTAACGGGTAAATTCATTGAAAAAAATTGCGTGGGCTCCCGTGATAATTTCTCCGCCAGAGAAGGAAAGCCAGTGTTAGGAGTCAGATTTCTGCCCTGACTATGCAGGAATCTAGACCCTCACATTCTGCAGTCTCCTGCTCTTTGTCCACTGCAGAAGAGATTTCAGAGGAGATTGCTTTGCAGC
The DNA here is from genome assembly GCF_039654945.1 of Dendrobates tinctorius. Lineage (NCBI taxonomy): Eukaryota > Metazoa > Chordata > Amphibia > Anura > Dendrobatidae > Dendrobates > Dendrobates tinctorius. The sequence continues at coordinate 5,894,339 of NW_027361793.1, forward strand.
AACTCTCTCCGGAGGCTAAGTCCTTCATTCCGTTCTCTGAGCATGCTCCTGGGACGATCTCCCATTGGAGCTCAGGAGTCAGGTGCTCAGGTCCTGCTCCTAATTCCATTGGTTCTGCTCGGGGTTCTGGAGACTTCCGGAAGGTCCCGTTCGCTATAAAAAGTGCGCATGGCTGTCCCGCCATGTGCTAGTATAGTCTTACTTGCTGCTGTGTGTTTGTTGATGGTTGCATGATCTGGTGAATGACTCATTGGAAACCCCTACCCTCTGATAATAGGCATGTGTGAGGGAATGTGCTCTTGTCAGTAATTGCGCCAGCGCACCTTGCTCCACAGCAACACATGCTAGCGCCTGTCACCGCGCCTGCGTTGTTAGCGGTGCCTCTCTGCAGCATCTTCTTCGCCGCGCTGCAGTTGCAGCCTATTAGTGCGTCCGCGGTTGCGACGCTTCGCACACAAGTACTACGGTAAGTCCTTCGGAGATAGTGCCTGTATTTTTAACTACTCCGGTGACACTCTCTGTGTGTGTCCCGCTGAGTCTCTGTGCTGCTAACAGGCTCTGCGTTACTTTACTCATTATTGGTTATAGCAGCTCTGTGCCTACAACAGAGACTGCTTGTTGCACCTGGGTGATATTGAACCCTGTGCACATTTCCGCCATACTGCTCTGCTACCCTCTAGCAGCGGTTCTTCACCTACCGCATGGTGGACCCCGAGTGGCGAAGGCACTTTATATTTTGTATTTAGTGCCTTCCGCCACTCCTAACAGCTAGTGAATGAGGGCAGATATTAGATGATAGCCTAGAGAGGGACCATTGTTTTTGCCCCCCCGGCCACTTCAGAAAAGGCGCATCTATAAGATGCGCCTTTTCTGGAACTTTGCCTCTCTGTTCCCATTGCCTTTAGTGGTGGTTAATAATAATGAGTTAATGTCACCTTGCTATTGAAAGGTGACATTAATTGGGTTAATAATGTAGCGGTGTCAATTAGACACCTCTCCATTATTAATCCTATAGTAGTAAAGGGTTAAAAAAGACACACATTAAAAAAATCTTTAAATGAAATAATCACACAAAGTTTGACAAAATTTATTATTCTGCTAATCCAAAAGAATCCCTTCTTGTCCTGTAAAAAAACAATATCCATACCTCTCCGCCGTTCAGTCAGGTCCCCCGCTGCAATCCATCACAAGGGATTAACTAGTTTACAACAGGGACCGATGCTAATGCTTATTGACACCTCTCCATTAATAACCCGGCTTAATGTCACCTTTCAATAGCAAGGTGACACTAACCCATTATTATTAACCCATGAGCCACCACTAAAGGCAATGGGAATAGAGAGGCTAAGTGCTAGAAAAGGCGCATCTTACAGATGCGCCTTTTCTGGGGTGGCAGAGGGCAGATTTTTTTAGCCGAGGGGGCCAAAAACAATGGTCCCTTTCTAGGCTATTAATATCTGCCCTCACTCACTGCCTTTCCTTCTCTGGTGAAGAAATTACCGCGGGGGAGCCCACACAATTTTTTTCAATGAATTAATTTAACACCTACATGTCCAAAATTTTACACACATACCCTAACCTAATTACTACTCAAAGACATACAGTACAGACCAAAAGTTTGGACACACCTCATTCAAAGAGTTTTGTTAATTTTCATGACTATGAAAATTGTAGATTCACTCTGAAGGCATCAAAACTATGAATTAACACATGTGGAATTATATAATTAATTTGGGTCGATTGTGCAAATCTTACTCTGATTATTGTTTGATCATACTGTGATCCGATTCTCTCGGATGAGGACAAGATGGAGAAAAAAAATGTCTCCATCCTGTCAGTGTGCGGAAATTAGACTGAACTCAGATGTCAAACAAGTGCAGTCCGATGCTTTCCTCACACTCACTGACTTGCATGACCATGTGGGATCCTGATATCGGATCAAAGTTAGGTATGCAGCAACTTTTTCCTCGGAACGTCTTTGTCTAACGTTAGTCCGGGCGTGATCTGATGTTTTGTTGGATTGCACTTGGATGGAAAATATGGCGAAGTGCCTGAGCCCCAAGAATCTACATTAGATCGTGTCCATTTTAAAATGTAGATTTATAAATACGGACGTCACATGGACGCACAAGAATGACAGATAGAAATGGAATATTTCATGCGCCATAACGCACAAAGTGCGCAGGAAAATCAACACCCATCCCCCAAACATTCAGGAGGATTTTTTTCTCCTCTCAGTTCATTATGCAGTAAAAACAGAAGGCGTAAATCAAAAACTAACTCAAACAAGCCCCCGTATGGCTACGTCTTAAGACAAAAACTATAGTTATCGATAGAAGGGGAGGGAAAAAAATCACCAGGTCATGACTTCAACTCTGTGCCTAAGTATTTCAGCCATGTGAGCACGCACAATTCAAAAAAATAAATTATAGAACGCAAAAAAGTCACCAGCACATCTGCAAAGTGCCCCAGAAAATACAAGCTCTCTATCTAATTACATCTATGGGAAAGGCAGGGAAATTAAAAAGAATATCTTCTGGTCATTCAGGAGTTAATGAATTGCTGTGACCACACATAAGAAATTGAGTGCAGAGTAAGACGTGACGTCATAGGGTTAACGTGACGTCACTCAGCACACTCCGTTTCCCTCCTTTTCCCGTGCTGTCCTGTGTGAGGGGGCGGGCAGCGGCTCCTCAGTGTCTCCCACACAGACCGTGGCCGGTGACTCCCTCCTCTTCCTTCATAGTCTCCGGTGCTCTGCTCCTCCCCTGCTGCAGTGGCGAGTCCCGGCCTGAGCCGCCCTCTGTGCCCGGGACGCTGCACGGCGGGGCCCCTGTGGAGCTGCGGCGGCCGCGCTCCCCTCACACCACACAGCTGGGATCCGGCTTTTCCTGAGAGACCTGCCTGCCGCGGCTTCCTCCTCCTCCTCCCTCCGCCTCTCACTGGCCGGCCTTCCTTCCGCGTTCACCCATTGCTCCCTAAGGACAGTGTGCGGCACTTTGCTGGGATTACAATAAAAAACTCTCCAACTTTTTTTTGTAATTGCTCAGAAGTTTGTCTTGAAGTTTGGTGGAGCCCATAAGCCCTGTGCTGTGCCGGGCAGCAGGCATGGAGTGCGCTACCCTGACTCTGTGACACCTGTTACAGGGGGAAGGAGACTGACACTTTGTATCCCGGGAAGGGACCGTGCTTGTCAATATGAAAGTCACTGTGTGTTTTGGGAAGACTGGGATTGTTGTTCCTTGCAAGGATGGCAAGATCAACGTGAGAGAATTAATCCAACAGGCGGCACAGCGGTACATCAAAGTCACGGAAAAAGTAAGCGCTTTATTCTTCTGTCCTCCGCTGTCGCCTGTCCCCCTCCATCACCTGTCCTCCACCTTCACCTGTCCTGCACCGTTGACTGTCCTCCGCCATCACCTGCCCTCCTCCGTCACCTGTCCTCCACAGTCGTCTGTCCTCCATCACCTGTCCTCCACCTTCGCCTATCCTGCACCGTCGACTGTCCTCCGCCATCACCTGTCCTCCACCGTCGTCTGTCCTCCACCGTCGTCTGTCCTCCACCGTCGTCTGTCCTCCTCCGTCGCCTGTCCTCCTCCGTCGCCTGTCCTGCACCGTCGACTGTCCTCCTCCGTCGCATGTCCTCTCCTGTCACCTGTCCTCCATCGCCTGTCCTCCGCCATCGCCTGTCCTCCGCCATCGCCTGTCCTGCACCGTTGACTGTCCTCCGTCGCCTGTCCTCCTCCGTCGCATGTCCTCTCCTGTCACCTGTCCTCCGCCGTCACCTGTCCTCTGCCATCGCCTGTCCTCCGCCATCACCTGTCCTCCACTGTCGCATGTCCTCCCCCGTCATCGCCTGTCCTCCTCCACCGTCACCTGTCCTGGGGTTCATCCCTGTAATGGTCCAGAGCGCCCGTCCTGTTGGATTTTGGTGATTTGGGGGCACCTGTGTAAAAGTTTCTTGCTACATAGAAAGGCGCAAGTACGCCAAAATATTTATGGACTAGTTACGTGGTTTTTGCTTTGACTAATGTATGTAATAGTTATGTTCGTTTCAGTCGTCTATTCTCTTTTTTACTGACATAATAGGTAAAATGTGACAAGAGCCTGGAAAATGATAATTAGACTATATCCTCATTTCCATTCAAACATTCTGATTGTTCTAATATTAAATAAAAGAACTGGGTCCCACTCATACACTGCTACCCATCTCCAGAGGGGCCTCACCGATAAATACCAGAATCCAGCTGGACCCCATATTAATCAGGTTAGAAAATAAGAAAAAACACATTTTGCAACACTTTTTCGTTTCCTCCTGTTGTAAAAGTTAAAGAGGTTGTCTGCTACTTGGGTCCGGTGGGGGCGCCATTCCAGCAGGGTCAGTGCCTGCTCTCCTGGGGTTCGCGAGCCCTGCAGTCAGTCAGCGGCACTGAAATCACTAAAATGGCGCTCACACTGGAGGTGAGTAGAGCTGCTGATATTTTACATGGGGGAACTATAGTGATTGAGGAGGAGTGGTCCAAAGAGAAGACCGCTCCTCTACAGGCCCCATTGTGCCTGAGCGGAAATGTGCCCATGGCGCTGCTGAATCAGTTCTGGGCTCCACATAATACAGAAGCGAGGTATACTTGTCCCCTGCAGGGATATTAGCGCCACTGTTACCAGTGAGTGATGTGACTTGTAAGGGGTCAGTCAATTAGCGGATGCCCATCAATATTGGCCGCAGCTGGCACCTTGCATAACAGGTCACATCACTGCTGACGGTGGTGTTGCAGTAGGTGCGGATAGTTTTATTCTGATTAGGCCGGGGCGGTCATATCATTGGTGCAACGTGCGGCCCAAGACGTAAGGGTGCCCATTTATACCTCCAAAGTAAGTGAAATTTAGCATTTTTACTAGCAATTGGACTGCCAAGGGCCCTTATATTATTCTTGCCCAGGGGCCATTTTCCATCTGTGTCCACCAGATTAGGCCACATTCGCATGTTCAGTATTTTACACCAGTATTTGGCGCCAAAACCGGGATACGAACAATCAGGAAAAGTACAATTGAAACGTGTGCACCATTTCTGGATATTTCACTCACTTTTGGGTTTGGCTTTCTAAAACATCAAATGCTGAATGTGTGAACGTGACCTTACAGGGTCCTGCATTTATTAAGCGGGGCTTGTCCATTAGTGGCAACCCCTTTTTACGTTCTGTGTAATTTTCAGAAAGGGTTAAGACTGCATGCTACACCTGTCAGTCACTGGAAGGAGTATGGAAATAATTCTCTGTCTTCTGGGAGTCATAGGATACATATGCGGTGTATTTTCGTTCAAGAATTTTTGGATGGAAAGCACAAATCTTAGGGAATAAGGTGAGCAAATATGGTGACGGTGTCAAATACTGCTGCAGCCTGTGTAATTGTAGGCACCATAGAGTACATCTATAAGGCCGGGGTCACACTTGTGAGAAACTCGCACATGTCTCGCATCTCAATACCCGGCACTGCCGCCGGCACTCTGGAACGGAGTGTGCGGCTGTATGTATTTCTATGCAGCTGAGCGCTCCGATCCAAGTGCCGGCTATTGAGATGTGAGACTCGTGAAAGTTTCTTGCAAGTGTGACCCTGGCCTTATGTCAGAGTATATTTGGTGTAGTACATGCCATAGTCACAAACATGCCACAGGCTTGTTAGATAATACAATGCTTCACATTAGACACTGTTACCTTTCTGTTCAGGAACTTTCGCTGTGACAGCCTCATGCACAAACCATATTGCAGCCCTGTAAAATCCTGTGAATTAGTGGTACTGTTACATGTTTGCATGCTTCTGAGTTGATACAAAGATAAATTGAGGTTTTTACCTCTGAATGTTAATTGAACTCAACAGGGCAAAAAATTGTACCATATGTACGGTATTCAATTGGCATGTTACAGAAGTTTACGGTTTAGCCCCTGTCTTTGGCCCTGATTCATCATCTGCATTTTTTGTCACTAAATTAAAATATCACCAAAAATGAATTTATTCAGTTCTTCAATACAAAAAGTGAAACTCGTATATTATATAGTCATTACAAACAGAGTGATCTATTTCAAGTGTTCTGTTAATGTTGATGATTATGGCTTACAGCCAATGAAAACACAAAAGTCATTATCTCAGTAATTAGAATATTTTAGAACACCAACTTGTTGCGTTCCCGTGCGGTCGGTGGGTGCGTCAAAGCAACGCATCCGCTTACATCCGCATGTCCTGTCTGCCCTATGTTAAAGGTAGGTACGCAGGACGCATGCAGAAGTAGGCGGACCTATGCGTTGAACGGACTGCGTTAACGCTATGTGAACCTGGCCTTATACTTCTGGAAACATGCACCTGTAAATTAGGTGGGCTGTCATCGCTACAGAAACTCAAACATGTAGACACTAAATGTGATTGAGGCACAGTGGGGGTCAGAAGAATGAGGGGCATTTGGACATGGGAGCGCAGAATTTCTTTTGGGGGGCAAGTAGCCATAGTGTTTTTCTAGAGCCTTTGTACCACCAGTAACGTGTAAGCCTACTATATTTCCGATAACAGATGATGGACCTGAGTGGGGACTTGCTGTTTTGGGAATTGAGTTGAAGCTTTTATTGGGAATATTTTACATAACGTTTAGGATTACATTTATCCGGCGCTTTTAGGCTATGTGCACACGTTGCGGATTCCGCTGCGGGCTTTTCCGCGCGGAAACGCAGGTAAAGTGACCTGCGGTTTAGTCTGCGGTTTTACACCTCTACTATGTTAAAGGTGTGAAACCGCTGCGGAAACCGCCCAAACAATTGACATGCTGCGGTTTGTAAACAGCGCGGAAAAAACGCAGCGTGAGCACAGCGTTTTTGAAAACCCATAGGCTTTCATTGTACTGTACCATGTCAGCGGAACTGCTGCGTTTCCGCAGGGCCAAAACCGCTGCAGAAACGCAGCAGAATCCGCAACGTGTGCACATAGTCTTAAACTGAGCACTTATATCGGCATTTCTATCAGAATCTCCAAATGATGGGATTCAGATGAAACCCACGAGGGATCCATTCACTATAATGAGGCAGCAGAGTGAGGGTATGTGCGCACGTAGTTTTTTGGGTGTGCGGATTTTGGAGAGAAAACCACAGGTAAATCCGCAGGACAAAAGTCCTGCGGTTTATCTGTGGTTTTGCCCTGCGGTTTTACACCTCATAATGGATGAGGTGTAAAACTGCAGCGTTTCTGCACCAAACAATTGACATACTGCGGATTGTAAACCGCAGCAAAACCGCACGGAAAAATCCGCAGCATGTGCACTGCGTTTTTTTTTTTTTCCATTGAAAATAAAGGTACTGTACAACGCAGCAGAATCTGAGCCAAAACCGCTGCGGAAACGCAGCAGATTTCACTACGTGTGCACATACCCTTTCTCTGGACACTGTCTGGCCCCTGTTCAGAGATGTCCTTGTTTACAAAAGTGCAGAAAACTGTGGCAGACTGTGCTTTTATGTACACCTAAAAAGATGGTCACGGCTGGAATACAGGCCACACAGTTTCCACAGTGCCTCCATCTGCCTCATTATAGTAAAAATTACGATCACCATTAGTGATGAGCGAGTATACTCGTTGCTCGGGTGATCTCCGAGTATTTTGGCATGCTTGGAGATTTAGTTTTCCTCATCTCATCTGCATGATTTGCGACTGTTAGACAGGCTGATTACATGTGTGGAATGCCTGTTTGTTAGGGAATCCCCACATGTATTCAGTTTGTCTAGCAGCCACAAATCATGCAGCTGAGACGACGAAAACTAAGGCTATGTGCACACGGATTTTTTAGGTGGTGCGAATTTTGTAGTGAAATCCACAGATAAATTCGCAGGACTAAAGTCCTGCAGTTTATCTGCGGATTTGCCTGCGGTTTTACACCTCATAATGGATGAGGTGTGAAACCGCAGTGATTCTGCACAAAAGAATTGACATGCTGGGGATTGTAAACCTCAGCAAAACCGCGCGGAAAAATCCACAGCATGTGCACTGCGTTTTTTTTTTCATAGGAAATAAAGGTACTGTACACTGCAGCAGAATCTGCTGTGGACCCGCAGAGCCAAAACCGCTGCGGATCCGCAGCGTGTGCACATACCCTAAACTTCCTAGCACGCCAAAATACTCGGAGATCACCCGAGCAACAGTGCTACTCGCCCATCACTAATCACCATATTTTGAGAGCTATTATGTTTCAATATTTCTGCCAACAGTCTTGTGATGGTTTGTTTTTTGCAGGATGAGCAAATATTTTTATTGGTCCCGTTTTTTAGGAAATTACATTTTTAGATTACTTTCTATTCCAATTTTTGGGAGGCTGAATTAAAAAAAAAAAAGTCAGGATTTTTTTTTTTTTCCTTTTTGTATGCCACTCTGCGCATGGTAAAACTGATAAGGCAGCTTTAACCCCTTTACCCTCAAGGGTGGTTTGCATGTTAATGACCGGGACAATTTTTACAGTTCTGACCACTGTCCCTTTGAGGTAATAACTCTGGAACGCTTCCATGGATCCTGGTGATTCTGACATTTTCTCGTGACATATTGTACTTCATGTTAGTGGTAAAATTTCATTCATATAACTTGCGTTTATTTGTGAAAAAAATGGAAATTTTGCGAAAATTGTGAAAATTTCACAATTTTCTAACTTTGAATTTTTATGCCCTTAAATCACAGAGATAGGGCACATAAAAAGCTTTAGTAACCACATTTTTTTTTTTCTTTTGTTAAGAAGTTATAAGGGTTAAAAGTTGACCAGCGATTTCTCATTTTTACAACACTATTTTATTTTTAGGGACCACATCACATTTGAAGTCACTTTGAGGGGTCTATACGATAGAAAATACCCAAAAGTGACACCATTCTAAAAACTGCACCCCTCGAGGTGCTCAAAACCACATTCAAGAAGTTTATTAACCATTCAGGTGCTTCACAGGAATTTTTTGAATGTTTAAAAAAAAAAAAATGAACATTTAAAAAAACTTTTTGACAAAAAAAATTAATTCAGGTCCAATTTTTTGTATTTTACCAAGGGTAACAGGAGAAGTTGGACTACAAAAGTTATTGTGCAATTTGTCCTGAGTACGCTGATACCTGATCTATGGAGGGGAACCACTGTTTCGGCGCATGGCAGGGCTCGGAAGGGAACGAGCGCCGTTTGACTTTTTCAACGCAAAATTGGCTGGAATTGAGATTGGGCGCCATGTCATGTTTGGAGAGCCCCTGATGTGCCTAAACAGTGGAAACTCCCCACAAGTGACCCAGTTTTGGAAACTAGACCCCCCCAATGAACTTATCTAGATATGTGGTTAGAACTTTGAACCCCCAAGGGCTTCACAGAAGTTTATAACGTACAGCCGTACAATTCAAAAAATCATATTTTTTCCACAAAAATGATCTTTTCAACCCCAATTTTTATTTTCCCAAGAGAAATAGGACCCCAAAAGTTATTGTGCAATTTGTCCTGAGTACACTGATACCCCATATGTGGGGGTAAACCACTATTTGGGCGCATGGCAGAGCTCGGAAGGGAAGCAGCGCCATTTGACTTTTTTTGGCTGGAATTGAGATCGGACGCCATGTTGCATTTGGAGAGCCCCTGATGTGCCTAAGCAGTGGAAACCCCCCACAAGTGACACCATTTTGGAAACTAGACCCCTCAAGGAACTCATCTAGATGTGTGGTGAGAACTTTGAACCCTCATGGGCTTCACATAAGTTTACAACGTACAGCCGTAAAATTGAAAAATCATATTTTTTCCACAAACATGACCTTTTAGTCCCAATTTTTTTTTATTTTCCCAAGGGTAACAGGAGAATTTGGACCCCAAAAGTTGTTCAATTTGTCTTGAGTATGCTGATACCCCGTATGTGGGAGAAAAATACTGTGTGGGCACACATCAGGGCTCGGAAGGGAAGTAGTGACGTTTTGGAATGCAGACTTTGATGGAATGGTCTGCGGGTGTCTTGTCTCAATTGGAAACCCACTGCTGTGTCTAAGCAGTGGAAACCCCCCACAAATGACACCATTTTGGAAACTAGACCCCCTAAGGAACTTATCTAGATGTGTGGTGAGCACTTTGAACCCCCAAGTGCTGCACAGAACTTCACAAAAGCCATACAAATAAAAAAATTATTTTTTCCACAAAAATGATATATTTGCCCCTAATTTTTTATTTTCCCAAGGGTAAAGGAGGAATTGGACTCCAAAAGTTATTGTGCAATTTGTCCTGAGTACGCTGATAACCCATATGTGGGGGTAAACCACTGTTTGGGCGCATGGCAGAGATTGGAAGGGAAGGAGCGCCATTTGACTTTTTCAATGCAGAATTGGCTAGAATTGAGATCAGATGCCATGTTGCGTTTGGAGAGCCCCTGATGTGCCCAAACAGTGGGAACCCCCCAATTCTAACTCTAACCCTAGCCCTAATGGGAAAATGGAAATAAATACATTTTTTTTTTTTAATTTTATTATTTTTCCTTAACTAAGGGGTTGATAAAGGGGGGTTTGATTTACTATTTAAAGCGGGTTTTTATGTTTGGCAGCTGTCATACGCTAAGACACGTTTCATTGTAAAAATAGTTTTTGCATCACCACATTTTGAGAGCTATAATTTTTCCATATTTTGACCCACAGAGTCATGTGAGGTCTTATTTTTTGCGGGACAAGTGGACGTTTTTATTGTTACCATTTTCGAGTACGTGACTTTTTTTGATCGCTTTTTATTCCGATTGTTTTTTGGACGCTGAATGAACATAAACCAGCAATTCATAAATTTCTTTGGGGGGGGGGGGGCCTTTACACCATTCTGTGTGTGGTAAAATTGATAAAAACCCTTGATTTTTCAGGTCAGTACGATTACAGTGATACCTCATTTATATTAATTTTTTCATGTTTTGGTGCTTTTATACAATAAAAACCATTTTATATAAAAAAAAAAAAAAAAAAAATTATTTTTGCATCGCTTTATTCTGCGAGCTATAACTTTTTTTATTTTTTCGCTGATGATGCTGTGAGGCGGTTCATTTTTTTGCGGGACAAGATTACGTTTTCAGTGGTACCATGGTTATTCATATCTATCTTTTTGATCGCGTGTTATTGCACTTTTTGTTCGGCGGTATGATGATAAAGCATTTTTTTTTTTTTTTTGAAGGGGTTCACTAAAGGGGTTAACTAGTGGGAAAGATTTCACAGAAGTTTATAACGCCCGGGAGTGAAAATAAAAAAATCGTATTTTTTCCACAAACATGATCATTTAGTCCCCATTTTTTTATTTTCCCAAGGGTACCAGGAGAAAGTGGACCCCAAAAGTTGTTGTCCAATTTGTCCTGAGTACCCTGATACCCCATATGTGGGAGAAAACTACTGTATGGGCCCACGTCGGGGCTCGGAAGGGAAGTAGTGACGTTTTGGAATGTAGACTTTGATGGAATGGTCTGCAGGTGTTATGTAGCCTTTGGAGAGCCCCTAATGTACCTAAACAGTGGAAACCCCCCACAAATGACAGCATTTTGGAACCTAAACCCCCTAAGGAACTTATCTAGATGTGTGGTGAGCACTTTGAACCCCCAAGGGCTTCACAGAAGTTTATAACGTCCGGACGTGAAAATAAAAAAAATCATATTTTTTTTCCCCACAAAAATGATATTTTTGCCCCCAATTTTTTTATTTTCTTAAGGGCAACAGGAGAAATAGGACCCCAAAAGTTGTTTTGCAATTTGTCCTGAGTAGGCTGATACCCTACATGTAGGGGTAAAATACTGTTTGGGCGCATGGCAGAGCTTGGAAGGGAAGGAGCACCATTTGACTTTTTCAACGCAGAATTGAATGGAATTAAGATCAGACGCCATGTTGCGTTTGGAGAGCACCTGATGTGCCCAAACAGTGGAAACCCCCCAATTCTAACTCCAACCCTAATCTCAGCCCTAGCCCTAACCCTAGCCCTAACTCTAATGGGAAAATGGAAATAAATACATTTTTTTAAATTTTATTATTTTTCCCTAACTAAGGGGGTGATAACGGGGGGTTTGATTTACTATTTATGGCGGTTTTTATGTTTGGCAGCTGTCACACGCTAAAAGACGCTTTTTATTGTAAAAAATAGTTTTTGCATCACCACATATTGAGAGCTATAATTTTTCCGTATTGTGACCCACTGAGTCATGTGAGGTCTTATTTTTTGCGGGACGAGTTGACGTTTTTATTGGTATCATGTTCGGACACGTGACATTTTTTGATCGCTTTTTATTCCAATTTTTGGGACGCAGAATGAACAAAAACCAGCATTTCATGAATTTCTTTTTGTGGGTGTGTTTACACCGTTCCGCGTGTGGTAAAATTGATAAAGCGCTTTTATTCTTCGGGTCAGTATAGTTACAGCGATACCTCATTTGTCATTTTTTTATGTTTTGGCACTTTATGCAATAAAAACCATTTTATATAAAAAATTATTATTTTTGCATCGCTTTATTCTGCGAGCTATTTTTTGCGGGACAAGATGACGTTCTCAGCGGTATCATGGATATTTATATGCGTCTTTTTGATCGCACGTTATTGCACTTTTTGTTCGGCGGTATGATAATAAATCATTATTTTTTGCTTCGTTTTTTATTTTTATTTTTTAAGGGGTTCTCTAAAGGGGTTAACTAATGGGACAGTTTTATAGGGCAGGTTGTTACGGACGTGGCTATACCAAATATGTGTACTTTTATTGGTTTTTTTTTTTTTTTTATTTCCAAAAAATGAATTTATTAGGGAATGTTTTTTTTTTTTTTATTTAGTGATTTTTTTTAAAATTATTTTTACACTTTTTTTTTTTTTAAGTTTATTAGGTTGTCCCAGGGGGGACATCACTGTCCTGTGACAGATCGCTGATCTGTCACATCACAGATCACTGTGACAGATAAGCAATCTATCACAGGAAGTGCAGAAGGCTTCCTCATGCCTGCGCATTGCAGGCACTGAGGAAGCCAGCTCCCTGCAGGCCCTCGAAGGTCCCCGTCGCCATCTTGGATCTGGGGGCCTGCAGGGAAAGAGCCCCCCGCAGCAGCGCTGCACATTGCGCTGCTGTGGGGGGCTCAGGGAAGCACGGACGGAGCCCCCTCCCTGCCGATGCTTCCCTTTATCTCCCGGTACACCGCGATCGTGTTTGATCGCGGTGTGCCAGGGGTTAACGTGTCGGAGCGGTCCATGACCGCCCCTGACACATAGTGCCGGGTGTCAGCTGTGATAATCCGCTGACACCTGGCCACGATCAGCGGCGCTCACCACGTGGGCGCTGCTGATCGCGCTAGACGTACTATCCCGTCCATGGTCATAGGGGCCCGGGTCCCATGGACGGGATAGTACGTCTTGATGTCAGAAAGGGGTTAAGAAAATCCCATGCCCACTGTGCTTCTATTTAACGCTGCGTAAACTCACCCGCTTTGCGGTTTTACGAGCCACAGCATGTGTAGTTTCACCCATAGCCAGTCATTGGATGCGGTAAATCCACATAGTTCACTGAACACATGCAAATTTAACTGTGTGATTAGAACGCAGTGTATTTTCACTGCGTCCAAAACGCTGCATTCTAATCACGCAGTTAAAAACGCTTTTGTTTCCTGATCGTAGGTATATAACCTTAGGAATTGCAGCAATATTTTTCATAAAGCCTCATTTCAGAAGCTCAAAAGTAATTGGACAAATTAACCTTACCATGAGCAAAATGATCACTTAATAATTTGTGGCGAATCCTCTGTATTTGCTCTCATGAAGTCTTCTCTTTATGGTAGACTTAGACACTGAAACACCTACTCCCTGGAGAGTGTTCTTCTCTTGGGTGAATGCTGTGAAGCGGTATTTCTTCACCATGGGGTGGAGAGTCTTTGGGGGCCAAAAATGCTGCCAGCTTGGGGCCCTGAAATTCCTGATGGTAGCCATGCTTGAAGGTATCCTCACCTAGCTGGCATTTATAGCATATACCGGGGATATCCTATAAATTCTATACACGGAAGTTTTCTAATCACATATGTATCCTGCAGTAAGCATGTGCTCAGATCGAGCAACTTTTCACGGTAAATAAATTTCCTGTTTATGGAGTCAAAACGCATCTCAATGTTCTGATGAAATCTGCAAATTTGTTGTTAGTATTTTGATGTCCTAATCCATGGTTGCATCCTATGGGCACGGTTTCATCCATACTTAGGGCACTGTACAGATGCCATGTGCTCATATCCGAAAGTCCTGAGACTGGCTTGATTCTCCAAAGTACACATTTTTATCTACAGTAGGGCAGAGACCTACAGTATATTGGCCAGCTAGCTAAATGACCGCAATCATTGTTGGACAATGTTACTATTGTTTCATCTTTAAAGCTTTTACTGGCAGCCAAACAGTGGAGACTTTGATGCAGGTAATGGAGCATGGTCCTGCATAAAAATCAAAGTTTTCTTGAAAGTTGCATACTTTTTCCTGTACTATTGCTTGAAAGTGTCTTCTAAAAACTGGCATTTGGTTGGGAATTTGATTTTTGGGATATCTTCAACCTGTAAAGGAACAACTAGTTCATCTTTAATACCAGCCCCTAGCAGTACCCCATCTCCACTCTGCTCACTTCTCTGTCAAAGTAGAAGCCTGTACCTGTTATTGATCCAGCCACTGGTTCATCTATCTGGTCCGTCAAAACTCTCATCTCAGTCTTGAAGTTTCAACTTGTTCAGTGGTGGTCAGGTTTCAGCCTCCGTTGCCTTTGCCATGCCCCTGAGCACTAAACACCTTGTACTTCTGGCACTCCAGGGAGGTTGTAGTTCTTGAATATGACAGCACTGAAGAATAATGGGTTCCTTGGTTACTTAACATTTGATTCTTCTCTAATCTTCGCAAGATAAATGGGTTGTCTAGGATTTTAATGAAAGTCTATTGTCACTATGTGACTACAGACTTGTGAACCATCAGAGCAGCGAGACAGGGCAGTCATGTGACCTCAGGTATGCATTATGCAAAATTCTGACCGCTTTCCAACTAGATATGTGCAGCCTTAGTCTATACAAGTGAATTGAGTGAGGTCGCGAACGTCTCGTTAGAATATGGCTTCTGGTCAAATGACTGTCTGTTCTCATCGCTGGTACTGGAGATGACTCGCAGCTCCTGCTGCCTGCACTAGGTGGATTCACAAGTCTTGCAGTCATGTAGTTTGACGATTGAGAAACCTTGACAACTTCTTTTAGGCTATGTGCACACAATGCATTTTTGCTGCCTTTTTTTTTTACGTCCGTAAATGCTCCAAAAACGCAATGGGATACTAAAGCAAGGTAATGCAATAGCAATCCTGAAGTGTTGTGCACATGCTCCATACATTTCCGTCTGTATTTGCAGTGTTTTATTTTCTGCAGCATGTCAATTCTTTTTGCGTTTCTACAGCATTTTTTGACTAAATGACTAAAATTGAGCCCAGTCAAATCTGCAGCAAAAACGTAGGTGTAAAGAGGTTTGCGTATTTGCTGCAGATTTGCGGGCAAAAATGCTTCAGAATTGTCAAAGGAAATGATGTCAGAAGGAGGAAAAGTGTGTGAGCAGAGAATGTGTCTTTCTGTGTGCGTCTAACCATGCGACGAACAGCCCATAGTGATTGTACTTAGGCGTCGTCTGATGGGACTACTACTCCCATCCGGCTATGTCTGCTGTCACATAACAGACGGCATGAGCCGATGATGGGAGAATCATCACCCGGCGCCTGTGTTCAATTGTAAAATAAAAATCAAAACATTTACATAATTACATACATATTCACATACAAAGTACATACTCACTGAACACCTAATCCCTAATTCCCGTGTCTCCTGCAAGTAATCAAAAATAATAAACCAACATATACTCCCTGTCCATCGTAGTCCATTTAATACCGAGTGTGCCACGGGGATCTCACATGTAGAACAGTCACAACGGGAGATGTGACTGTTCTACCCAGCCTCCGGCGATACACTGACAGGAGGCGATTGCTTCCGCAGTGTATCACTGTGTTTCCGTGAGAGTTCACTGGAGTTGAACAGCTGTTCAGCTTCAGTTCTCACGCAGCGGTGCTGTAAGTGAGAGCACTGGAGCTGATAAACTCTGGTGAACCCTCACGGCAGTGCAGTGATACACTGCAGGAGCGATTACCTCCTATCAGTGTGGCGCCGGAGGCCAGGTAGAGCAGTCACATCTCTCTGCGTGAGATCACCGTGGGACACTCGGTATTAAATCAACATAGTATTATATGTTTATTTTATTTTTGTTGCAGGAGACGAGGGTGCCGGGGATTAGGCGTTCAGTAAGTATTGTAATTTAAGATTCAATAAAGGGGTCTGTGTGATTATTTCAAATAAAGGACTTTATTCTGGCTGTGTCTTTATGTACCATGTAACTATAGGATTAGTAATGGATAAATGCCTCTCCATTACTAACCTGTGGGCTTATAATACTAATAAAAAAAATATATATATATCCAACATATTCCGCAGCGCTTTACAGTTTAACAGTTCCAAACCACAAGTCATAAGTAACAACGTTAACAATACAATAATTAAAGCAAAATAAGATGGCCCTGCTTGTGAGAGCTTACAATCTACAATGAAGTGGGGGAGATACAAAGTACAGGTGTGTATTTACAATGGTGTATTTACAATGATGGTCCAGCCATCTTGAGGGAGTGAGGGATAGATGGAGATAGTGAATGGGCTACACACGCACATTTGGGGTACCGTTACACTTAGCTATGCACCAGCGATCCTGACAACAATATGACCCGGTCAGTAACGCTGGTGCATCGCTAAGTAGTCGCTAGTGAGCTGCCAAACAGGCAGATCTCACCAGCGACATAGCAGCGCTTGGCGGTCGCTACTTACCTGTCAGACGTGGCGATGAAGACGTCCTCCCGCCCGCGTCCACGAGTCGCTTGTCGCCACAGCAGGAAGCAGACCCAGGCCGTTCTCGCGCGATCAGCGATAACCAGTGGGGGGAGCCGGTCGGAGGTAAGTATTGTCAGAGACACCGCACTACACTTGCTCATAGAGCCAGTGCGCGTGTCCTGAGTACAGAAGCAGTGCTAAACGAGGTACAGGAGGAATAAACAGACGGGAGGTCAGACAAAGCCAAAGGTCATACACAGGATCACAGTACAGTACCAGGGATGAGACAGAGCGGATAATCAGGGCCAAGCAGAGATCAAAACCAAACAGACATAGGAGGTACCAGGCAGAATCCAAAGCGATATCCAGAGAACAGACCGAGTCATACACAGAGAATCAAGTAACCAGAACACAGCACAAACACACTCAGGGGTCACCACACAAATGCCAAGGGCAAGAGTATAACTGACAGGGATGGGAGCGTCCTGAGGCTATAAGAAGCCTCACCCAGAACCAGGGAGAGGCCACAATCATAGCCCCAGGTGTGCAGGTAAGCCTGCATCGGGATCACAACCTTTAACCCCAGAAATGCCAGTCATCAGCACTGGTTCCAAACATTAACCCCACGTGTGCGAGTCAAACCCGCACTGAGATCATGACAAGTATCACACGTAGCGATATCGCTGCTGCATCACAAAACCAGTGACGTTATAGCGATATTGCTAGCGATATCGCTTAGTGTAACGGGCCCTTTACACATAAAATGACTTTGATTAGTGAACGTGATAGGCCACTCCGAACAAATGCGTTTTGAGGGAACGCCTAAAACTATGCAAATAGTGGATAGTCCTAATTTCTCGGGGTAGAGCACTCCAGAAGATTGGCGCAGCGCGGGAGAAGTCTTGGAGTCAGGAGTGGGAGATACAGATTAGTGCAGAGGTTAGTCAAATGTTTGCGGAGCGCAGCGGTCAGCTTGATGTCACCTGACAATACAAAAGTGACATCAACCCCACAAATATGAAGCCCACTTTTCACCACTACAGGGCAAGTGGGAAGAGCGACGCTAAGTGCCAGAATTGGTGCATCTGTAAGCTGATGTTTTTAGCCTGGGGGGTGCCAATATCCATGGCCCCTTCCCATGCTAATAATATCAGCCCGCAGCTGTCTGCCTAGCCTTTGCTGGTTCGATTTTATAGGGCGATCCCATGTTAAATATTTTTCGGGGCTTCACCTGTAAACTAAGGCTAAACAAAAAACTGTGAGCTGATATTAATAGCCTGGGAAACTTTATGGCTATTGACTGTTTCCCAGAATATTAACATCAGGCCTCAGCCGTTGGCTTTCCCTCTGCTGGTTATGAAAATTGAGGTAGCCCATGCAATTTAAAAAAAATAAAAAATTTTTTGAATAATAAACAATGCGTTTCACGCAGATTGCTGACAGTTGCTGTTTTGTATTAAGTTGCTGTTTTGTATTATTGTTTCAACATATGAGGTTAATTATGTTAATGCTCCTATATAGGCTGGTGTGTGTGTGTGTGTGTGAGATTCTTTAACTCTTTATGTATGTACTCTTTTATTAATGAGGTTATCTGGCTGACACTTGTTTGTTACTAAACCTCGGGCTTGGTAATATACAGCTCTGGCAAAAATTGAGACCACTGCACAGTTTTATAAAAATCAGCTTCTCTACGTGTCTGACAGCCCTTCCATTCCAGTGTCAATTGAATTCCAACCAGAGTACACCTCATTCTACTAGGTGATCACCTGAACCAAATCTTATTTAATGAAGGAAAGTATAAAATACCCTGCTGTGGTGTTCACAATCTTCTTGCAATAGGACAAGCTGGATGGCAAAACAAGTGCTAGTAATACCCCAAAAGTAAGAGGAAAAAATAACTTTTAGCCATGCCAAAGGAGTTGAAAAGAAAAGTCTTGAGTGAGGAAAAGAAGGGCTCAATTCCAGCTTTACTAGCAGAGGGATACAGTGAGCGTCATGTTGCCTCCAGCCTTTAAATTTCTAAGATGGCAGTCCATTACAAAAAGATCAAGTAGCAGACATTGGGGACAGCAAAGCTACAGACCGGCAGAGGGCAAAAACGACTTTCCACTGACCGGCATGAATGGCCTCTTATTCGAATGTCACTCAGCAACCGCAGGATGACATCAAGTGACCTACAAAAGGAATGGCAAATGGCAGCTGGAGTGAAGTGCACGGCAAGAACAGTTCATATCAGGCTCCTAGAGGCAGGGCTTAAGTCATGTAAAGCTAGAAAAAAGCCTTTCATCAGTGAGAAGCAAAGGAGAGCCAGGCTGAAGTTTGCAAAGACCATAAGGATTGAACCATAGAGAACCAGAGTAAGGTAATCTTCTCTGATGAGTCTAATTTTCAGCTTAGCCCAACACCTGGTCATCTACCCAACACCTGGTCATCTAATGGTTTGACTGAGACCTGGAGAGGCATACAAGCCACAGTGTCTTGCACCCACTGTGAAATTTGGTGGAGGATCGGTGATTATCTGGGGATGCTTCAGCAAGGCTGGAATTGGGCAAGTTAATCTTTGCGAAGGATGTATGAATCAAGCCGCATACAAGGTTATCCTGGAAAAACAGTTGATTCCTTCTGCTCAGGCAATGTTCCCCAACTCTGAGAACTGGTTTTTCCAGCAGGACAATTCGCCATGCCACACAGCTAGGTAAATCAATGTGTGGATGAAGGACCACCACATCAGATCCCTGTCATGGCCAGCCCAATCTCCAGACCTGAAACCCCATTGAAAACCCCTGGAATGTACAGTATTTTTCACTTTGTAAGATGCACTTCCCCCCCCAATTTTTTTTTTTTGGGGGAATGGGGGTGCGTCTTACAGTTCATACATGACTTACCGGTACCGTAGGTTTAGGTCGCAGGCTGGGATGAGGGGGTGTCTCCGGGTGCCCAACGGTTGCTGGCCGGTGCTGCGGATGTCTCCGGTGCCCAGTGGTGCTGCATGGGTGTCTGGCACTTGCCCGGGGCTCTGCAGATATTTTGCGAAAGGCCAGAGCCCCAGCACTTCCACTGTTCCCTGAGCGGTGGACTGGACTCCGGAAACATGGCCGCCGTCGGGGGCAACGCATGCGCAGATGGAGATCTTGGGACCAAGATCTCGAGAGATGAGATTTCAGCGGTGAGATCTCATCTCTCCAGATCTTGTTCCCTAGTTCACCATTTGCGCATGCGCCGCCCCTGGCAGCGGCGGCCATGTTTCCGGAGTCCAGTCCACCGCACAGGGAACAGTGTAAGTGCTGGGGCTCTTGTTTGTCGCAAAATGTCGGCAGAGCCCCGAGCAAGTGCCGGATACCCATTCAGCACCGCTGGGCAGTGGAGCCGGATATATGGGCAAAAATTTGGGGAGCGTTTTATAATCCAGAGCGTCTTATAATCCGAAAAATACGGAATCAAGAGGAAGATGGATAATCACAAGCCATCAAACAAAAAAGAACTGCTTAAATTTTTGTACCAGGAGTGGCATAAGGTCACCCAAAAGCAGTGTGAAAGACTGGTGGAAAGCATGCCAAGACACATGAAAGCTATGATTAAAAATCATGGTTGTTTCACAAAATACTGATTTCTGAACTCTTCCTGAGTTAAAACATTAGTATTGTTATTTCTAAATGATTATGAACTTTTTTTCTTAGCATTATTTGAGGTCTGCAAGCACTGCATTTTTTGTTATTGTGACCATTTCTCATTTTCAGAAAAAAAATACAAAATTTAGTGCTCGGAAATTCGAAGACATGTCAGTAGTTTAAAGAATAAAATCAGCCAAATTGAAAATTTTTCAGTTGTCTCTTAATTTTTGCCAGAGCTGTAATAAATATATATAGTTTACTAGCTATTGATCCCTTTCTACACCCGGGTGGCGAGCATTTTTATTGGTATTTGGTCTCCCATCCTTGTATGTGCTGCCCTCCTCCTATCCTGGTATGTATGGCACCCCTCATCCCTATCCTGTTAATCATAGAATCGTAGAGTTGAAAGGGACCTCCTAGGCCATCTGGTCCAACCCCCTGCTCAAAGCAGGATTCACTAAATCATCCCAGACAGATGTCTGTCCGTCCAGCCTCTGTTTGAAGACTTCCATTGAAGTAGAACTCAACACTTCTCGTGGCAGCCTGTTCCACTCATTGATCACTCTGTCAAAAAGTTTTTTCTAATATCTAATCTGTGTCTCCTCCCATTCAGTTTCATCCCATTGCTTCTAGTCTTTCCTTGTGCAAATGAGAATAAAAATGATCCTTCTACAATGTGACAGCCCTTGAGATATTGGTAGACAGCTATTAAGTCTCCTCACAGTCTTCTCTTTTGCAAGCTAAACATTCCCAAATCATGCAAACTTTCCTCATAAGACAGGGTTTGCAGACCGGGCACCATTCTGGTCGCTCTTTTCTGAACTTGCTCCAGTTTGTTGATGTCTTTTTTAAAATGTGGTGCCCAAAACTGGACACAGTATTCCAGATGAGGTCTGACCAAAGAGGAGTAGAGGGCAATAATGATTTCACATGATCTAGACTGTATGCTTCTGTTAACACATCCTAGAATTGCATTTGCCTTTTTTGCTGCTGCATCACACTGTTGACTCATATTCAGTCTGTGATCTATTAGTATACCCAAGTCTTTCACATGTGCTGTTGCTTAGCCCTATTCCTCCCTTATGTATGGTACTCCTCATGCCTATCCTGCTATGCATGGCCCCCTCATCCCTATAGTGGTATGCATGGCCCCCTCATCCCTATTCTGGTATGTATGGTCTCCTCACCCCCCCAATCCTGTCATGCATGGCACCCCATTCCTCATCCTTGTATGCATGGTACCCTCTCATCCCTATCCTGGTATGCATGGTCCCCTCACCCCCCCAATCCTGGACTGCATGGTCCCCTCACCCCCCAATCCTGGAATGCCTGGTCCCTTCACCCCCCAATCCTGGTATGCATGGTCCTCTCACCCCCCAATCCTGGTATGCATGCTACCTCTCACCCCCCTATCCTGATATGCATGGTCCCCCTCACCCCTATTAAACTGCACACATACAAAAAAAAAAACATTTATACTTACCTTTCTTCCCTGTGCTCCAGCGCTGTCCCATTCTGCCGGAGGCCGGGGTAGGAGTGCGGCGCCGAAGTACGCGCATGCCCATACCGCGCTGTCCGACGCCATATTGCTGAAGACACACTGTAAATGTGTCTTCAGTAAAATGGCGCCGGATAGCGCTATGCGCATGCGCGATTCCGATGCCGCACTCCTGCCGGGCTCCGGCGAGAAGAGAAGCACCGCGGCAATGCTCCTCCCGGTGAGGTAAGTATGGAGCCGGAGATCACGTTATGCATTCAGGGTCTAACGCGTACCATGATCTCCGGCGCCATACACACTCCTCTTACCTGCAACCGCTGGATGCCTTCTTCTGTCTGGAGCCAGACTGCGCAGGCGTGTCGCGCTTGCGCAGTCTATAAAGGCTTCGGACAGAGTGACACTTGTAGATTTATATTATAGATATTTGAGCTGTAATATATATATATTTACTTATTTGTTTTGTGTGTGTAAACATAAATTTGAACATGGTATGCAATAATATTATCGTCTTCAATGGAGAATGAAAAAGAAGAGGATGAACAAGGAAATTACATCCTTTTTTTTTTAAATAATATATCTTTATGGTAGCTTACAGAAACGTATGAAAAAGTGTAGATTTTCCACTGCGTTTTTCTGCCAAGAGATGCAGAAACCTTGCAGAAATTTCTGCATGCCTTAATGTTTCTTTTTTTCTCAAAACTTTTTCTGTGTCCTTGTTGACTAATTTTAACAAAACTATTGTTGGTTCTGTGATGGCGTCACAATATCTTAGCCGTTGAAAGATTGCTGCACCCCTCTAACATTTCTAATATTTTTTTTCCTTTTCTGTCAGTTAAATCTTTTTTTTTTTTTTGCTCATTTTGCTGGAAGCAAACAAGCTGCCTAATAATTCTGCTCACCTTGATAATGTATGTCCTTAGGCCGCACCCTCCTCATTACACAAATACACTGTCACGGAGTGCCTGTCACAGTGTGACATGACCCAGTGGATGGTCGGTCAGCTATCGGCACAACACACAGCGGGGATGGAATAGGGGGGAGAAAGGCCCTGCCATTAGGGAATGAGGAATGGTCACACCTGAGCTCCAACCTGAGTCTGTCCCTGCACTCCCCTAACACTCTATGCGGGTCCTTCCCATGCCGCTGTCAGGATCCCTGGTCCCTAGTTGTCACCTATAACTGCCCTGGCTAGTGCAATGGCAAGCAAGGAGCACTAGCGTCGCCTCTGCAGGTAATAAACACAGGGGGAGTTACAGGCACCAAAAGGACAAGGTACCAAAAACTTCACACTTAGCTTTATCTGCTTCAAAGCTTCGCTCAGCAGAATAAAGGCACCAGATCAGCGAACTCAGCAGAAGCACCACTGCACCCAGAGAGATCCCTACGCTTGTTCACTGCAGATTGCTCTGACACAGACAGCTGATGCATTAGGTGGCCTTTTAAAGTATGGTGGGAGTGGTCATGGCTCACAGCTGACCCAGCAGCAATGCAATTACACCTGCTTGCCAGCGGGGGAAAAACTGACATTTAACCCCCCTGCTGGCCAGAAAAGATAAAAGGTTTAAGTCCATGGAACCAGATCTGAAACGAATCCAAAAATCGATCTTGACATACACATCACGTGATCTGCTAAACCCAATAAGAATTCAAGTTTATACAGCTTGGATTTGGAACATCTGCATAGAAACGATATAGCTAAAACACCCAATAGTCTACTAATTTACAACACAGTGTAAAATAAAATGAGCAAAGTTTCTGTGGATCAACTTCAGTGCGTATACATTTTACAGTGGCACAATTTGCCAATCGGAACAACTGAAAAGGGTATTTTCATAGGTAATGTGTGAAAATCGTGCAACATTGTTGTGTTTTCTCATGTAACAGTGTTAAGAGCATATCTGTTATGGCGTGAGCAAGGGAACACATCCAGCGAAAGGGGAACCTGGGAAAGTACCAACTATGTGCATACTCGAACAAATTAAGCAGGTTCTTTGGCACAGATGCGGCATTATAACAAATGATCAATTCCAAGTGCCATTTCTAAAGGAGAACTGTTTCAACTCCTAATGGAATTTTTGTGGCAATTTGTGATCAGCGAGCATGCTCGTGTGAGTGTAGACTATTTTCGGCGTGCTCGAATACTATGTTCAAGTCGCTGTGACTGCATGTTCGACAGCCGTAACACATGCAAGGATTGCCTAACAAATCGGAAATCCCTGCATGCCTGTGTTGCGGCTGTCGAACAGCAGCAAGACATGCAGCCACGGCAACTCATATAGGATTGGAGCACACCAAAGATACTCTATTATCACATGAGCGTGCTTGGATAACTTCAGTTTGCTGCCGTTTTGAAAACCAGAGGAGAAGTGTAATGCACTACTGGATGGGTGCCTCTAAAATATATTGGCTATTCAGTGTATAGTCTTTGTAAATGTAGTCATCCTACTCAAGTAGATCTACTAAAGCAGGGTTCCCCAACTCCCGTCCTCAAGGCCCACCAACAGGTCATGTTTTCAGGATTTCCTTAGGGTATGTGCACACGCTGCGGATCCGCAGTGGATATGGCCATGCGGATCCGCAGCCCGTGTACAGTACCATGCATGTCTATGGGATTTACAATCCGCAGTGCACATGCTGCGGTTTTTTCACTGCGGAAAAGCTACGGTTTTAAATCGCAGAAAGAATTGACATGTTAATTCTTTCTGGGGATTCCGCTGCGGTTTGACACCTAAGGCCTCTTTCACACATCAGGTTTTCGCCGTCAGGCGCGATCCGGCGCTTTTGACAGAAACCGGATCCGGCGAAATGCAATGCCGGATCCGTTTTCCCCCCCATTGACTTGCATTTGCGCCGGATCGCGCCGGATGGCCATGCGTTTCATCCGGTTTTCGCCGGATCCGGCAATGTGTCGCGATCCGGCGTCTGGAAAAAACGGTGACTGTAACGTTTTTTGTCTCCGTCGAAAAAGCCGGACACGCCGGATCCGGCGCGTCCGGCTTTTTCACACAACGAAAGCCTATGAGCGCCGCAATGCGCCGGATCCGGCGAAAGCCGGATCCGTCGGCCGGATCCGTTTTTTTGGTCTGAGCATGCTCAGTAGCTCTGCCCACAAGACATATATAAAAGCAAGACAGTGGGACCCACAGCCACACCCAACATGCCACCCAAGACAGCAACCAGGCGCAGGAGAAGGCAGGAGACCACTGCAGCACCATCCGCACCACCACCACCCCAAATGGAGCAGCAAATAGAACATGCTGAGGAGGGGAGGCCAGCAGCAGATGAGAGACGGTAATTATCAAATCCCCCATTCCTCCAAACTAGGGCTATTGAATATCAAGATATTCATTGGCCCTTTGTTTCTCTTTATTCAACAGCCGCCCAAGAGATGCAGCAGCAGCAGCAGCAGCACTGGCTTCACTGGCAGCAGCTGTAACACCACCCACAGCCATGGAGTCTGGCCAGCAAGAGGACAGCACATCTTCTGGGAGCCCTCCCTCGCATCGTCAGCGTTTGACGGTAAGTTTTTATTTCCAAAATCCATCTTCTCTGTAATATATGTCTATTCATTGCCTTTTATTTCAAAACAGGAATCACAAGATGAAGAGGAGCTCCCAGAAGAAGAAGGAAGGGGTGGACAGACACTTGGAGTGGGCTCACAATTCGTAAGTTTTTTGCATCAAACGCAGAAACACAACATCACACTACACACAACACATAGAAAACAATGTTCTGCAGACCACACACAGCAAACAAATGCCTACATCCAAAGACATAACTTTTTTTGTTTTCTTCTCTAGTCTTCCCAATCTGGTGCTTGGCCAAGAGGTCCTCGCAGTGCCTCCCAGGGTCGTCGGCGACAGCAACGCGGCGGTCACCAGCGTGTAAGTATAAATATTTTTGCTTTGTTTTTTTGCACTTTTTATTTCATTTCTTTTGTGGAGGCTAATTATGTTATTTTTGTCTTTTTCTTTAACAGCCTTCACAGCGTGCTCCCGACTCTGACGGTGAGGATGGAGGGATTGATGTGGACCGCCTCATCGATCTCGTCAGAGAAAGGGAGCCGCTCTGGAATATGGCTGACCGCCGCCACGCTGACCTGATTGTTACCCGACGACTCTGGGAGAAAATCTGTTCTCTCCTTGTGGGCCGCTGGGAGGACCTCGAAGCTCGGGCCCAGATTAAAGAGCGTAAGTATATACAGTACCGGTTGCTTGATGTAAACCAGTGTTTCCCGAACTCCAGTCCTCGTGGTCCCCACGGATCATGTGTTCAGGATTTCTATTTACTATAGAAATCATGAAAACATGACCCCTGGGGACCATGAGGACTGGAGTTTGGGAAACACTGATGTTGTATACTAACCACTCCTTTCTTGTTTCAGGGAACAGAATTGTGAATCGGTGGCGGTCTGTGAGGGATCGTTTCAAGAAGGAGTTCAATAAAGAGATGCGGGCCCCGAGTGGATCTGGAGGACGCAGGAGCAAGTACAAGTACGCAGAAGCCCTGTCGTTCCTCCGGGAAACAATGGTCACCAGAAGGTAAATATTACACACCACATGTGAAAAAAAAATGTTATATGTAAAAAATTTTTTCAGCCAGGGCCATACCATGTCAGTATTTTAATTGTTTTTTTTTCTCTTTATTCCACAGCACGGTGAGCAGCACTCGGGAGCCGGCACGATTGGACCCTTCTGAGGCGATCCCTGAGGAGACCGGCACCGAGGGACACTTCGACCGCCCCGGTACATCTGCACCTTCCCAGCCTTCCCACACATTCGACCCATCTGTCCCATCCACCAGCACAGGAGCATCGTGGCCGCCTACATTACATGAAGCTGCTGGTGAGGAGATCGCTTTCCCTTTACCCCACCCTTCTGCCCCTGCCACCTCTAGTACACCTGCGGGTACTGGGCGGCAGCGGCAGAGGGGTCAGGAAAAGACTTATGCGCCAGAGTTCTTGCATCTGAATGCATCTTTCCAGAACTGTCTAAAAGTCTTGTCAGAGCAAATATCCGCAGGCTATCAGCAGATCAACTCCAGCATTCTGGAGGTGAAGACACTTCTGCAAACCATGCATTCAGAAGCAAGATCTTCGCCAAACCACACCTTTTTCAGGTCTGTTGTGGAGCGCATGGAAACGCTCTCTCCTGCCCAGCAGATGCATGTAATGCATTCATGCCACGCTGCTCTCCAGCAAGTTACCTCCCAACCTCCTCCTCCTCCCACCACAGTAGTTCCTCCACCTGCACCCCCTCCAGCCACTTTCCATCCTCCCCCTCCTATTACATCTACACCCCCTCCAGCCACTTTCCATCCTCCCCCTCCTATTACATCTACACCCCCTCCAGCCACTTTCCATCCTCCCCCTCCTATTACATACCATCCACCTCCAGCCACTTTCCATCCTCCCCCTCCTATTACATACCATCCACCTCCCCAGCACCATCCACCTCCCCAGCACCATCCACCTCCCCAGCACCATCCACCTCCCCAGCACCATCCACCTCCCCAGCACCATCCACCTCCCCAGCACCATCCACCTCCCCAGCACCAGCAACCTCCCCAGCACCAGCAACCTCACCAGTACCAGCAACCTCCACAGTACCTGCAAACTCCCCAGTACCAGCAACCTCCCCAGTACCAGACATCTCCCCACTTCCAGCAACCTGCCCCGTACCAGACATCTCCCCACTTCCAGCAACCTGCCCCGTACCAGACATCTCCCCACTTCCAGCAACCTGCCCCGTACCAAACTCCTTCCCCATACAACTTGCCATCAACATCATCTGCTCCTACAGTCCCTGCCCAACCCTCCACTCCACCACCCACCACCTCTTCTGCTTCCCACATGTCCACCCATTCTGTAGTTTTTTCCACACCTTCACCTCTAACTGTTCCTTCCCCACCACGATCCCAGTCCTCTCTCCACACTCCCAGTGTCGAAGTGTCCCGCAGCCCCTACAGCAGTATTTCCACCACACACTACACAGAATTATAATGTGTGTATTTAAATAAAAATGACCAGTTTTATGGTTTCAGTTTTATAGTTTCAAAGTTTTATTAAACAAGTTTATTAAAATTTTAAAAAAGTTTACTAAAAAAAACATTTTTCAATAAAAGTTAAATTATTTTACACTGGTTGTCTGTCATTTCTTTCTGCGGCGAAAAAGGTTAAATACAGGGTATTTAAAAGGTGAAATGGTATTCAAAACTAGGTATATAACTGTGGGTAAATTTTAGCTTTTTGCCACAGTTGTGTTCCTGGTTGTGTTTGAAGCAAAGTATTTCACCTAAAAAGTTGTGTTTATTGTTGGTGATTTCCTAACAATGTACACAACTTTTGTTAAAAGGTGAAATACTTTGCATAAAACACAACCAGGTACACACCTGTGGCCTAAAGCTAAAAATAGAGACCATGACAAGATAGCCAACTTTGGTTGGCAAAGGTATATACTGTCGGTCCAGAAGGTACACAAGTTTGGTTAGGGCACAAATCTTTCACACTCTGTCATCCTGCCAGTGTACTCTGCCTTGAGGTGACATAAAGTATAGTGCAAAATTGTCCCTCATTACTGAAACCGTCACAGAACTTCTAGTGGTAATGTCATGGTAATCTTGCAAGGTGGTTTCTTCAGAGGTGTCCTCAATGGAAATGGGTTCCTTGCAGATAACAAAATTGTGGAGTACCACGCACGCTTTGATCACCTCGTCCACAGTTTCTGTCTTGAGGTTGATCGCAGTCAATAGGACCCACCATTTGGCTGTCAGAATACCAAAGGTACATTCAACCATTCTTCTTGCTCTTGTGAGGCGGTAATTAAAAATGCATTTTGGTCTTGTCAATCCTCTGCTAGAGTACGGTTTCAAAAGGTGTTCTGACAGCTGGAAGGCTTCATCCCCTACACAGACAAATGGCATAGGTGGACCAGATGTTTGCGGCAGCGGTCTAGGTGGTGGGAACTGGAAGGTGTTTCCATACAGTTTACGCCCCATGGCAGACAGTTTGAAAACTTGAGAGTCATTGGAGCGGCCATAGGCCCCAATATCAACCGCAATAAATTTGTATTCCGCGTCAGCGATGGCCATGAGGACAATTGAAAAATATTTCTTGTAATTGAAATATTCCGATCCCGATCCAGCTGGCTTTACAATGCGGATATGTTTCCCGTCCACAGCGCCCAAGCAGTTTGGAAACTGACATATCTGTTGAAACTTGTCAGCAATTTCAATCCACCTCTCTGTTGTGGGCTCTGGTAAAAACTCTTCAGCTAAGGAGTCCCACAGTGCACGGCATGTGTACTTCACAATTCCAGATATGGTGGAAATCCCGAGTCTGTACTGGAAATGCAGTGACGAAAGGGATTCTCCAGTTGCAAGAAATCTGTGGGGAATTAAAAAACAATAAATTAGTTTTAAATCACAGCATTACATACCAAAACTGACCTATAACACTTGGAGATACAAACTACCACCAACAAGATTGCAGTGAAAGTGTGCTCTGATGCGATCATATCCAATAAATGTGGCTTACCTTAAAGTCACCATCAGACGCTCTGCGGGTGAAACAGAGAAGCGGCAATAGGTGTCCGCTTTTCTTATGAGGTGTGCAATGCGCTCCACCAAGTAATCAAAATTCTCCATTTTCATCCTAACATATCCAAAAAATTTATCCGGGTTTCGTCGAAGGTCCATGCATAGTGTAGAATAGACCCCACGCGTCATTCTCTTGGCTGTGATGGGGTGGATCCACAAACGTTGTCTACGATGCCTGATGCGCTGCTGTCTCGCTCTCTCCTTCTCCAGAACAATCACCCTCAAACGATTCGCCTCCGCTGTAAAATCCGCCAAATTCTTCAAAATATTTCCAATCACAACATCCATCTTCGCCAGTAACTTGCTCTTCTCTCCAACCTGCACTTTCTCCTCTACAACCTGTCAAAGAAGGGCTGTAGGAACACGCTATATATAGTTTTCCAGTAGCCAATCCCGTTCGGAAGGCCACAAGGGTCAATTTTAAAAACCGGATCCGGCGTAATCCGTCGAAAAAACGGATAGAAAAACGGATGAACCGGATGAGACGGATCCGGTTTTGTCTGTCCAGAAAAAGACGGATCCGGCAGAAAACCGGATCCGTCACATCCGGTTTTCAGAAACATTTGCCGGATCGCGCCTGACGCCGAAAACCTGATGTGTGAAAGTAGCCTAATCCGTTGTCCAGGTGTCAAACCGCAGGGGAAAACCACTGGCCAATCCGCAGGAAAACCGCAGGTCAATTTACATGCGGTTTTACTTTTGGATCCGCACGGAAAAATCCGCTGGTGAATCCGCAGCGTGTTCACATAGCCTTATTATTGCCGAGGTGATAATTGCATCACCTGTACAATACAAGGTAAATCCTGAAAACATGACCTGTTGGTGGGCCTTGAGGACTGGAGTTGGGGAACCCTGTACTAAAGGAATGTCCCCTCTTTCACTAGGTATGAGGAAAGGTGGCGAATCACTTGGCACATAGCCCATTTATTTAGTGACTATTAGTACTGCATTTCACTCTGCAAAATGAGGAATTATTTGGTGGCAGTGCAGATATTTTCCTATAGTTACATTGGCTGCTTTTGGCCTTAAATTCCATCTTTGGTATAAATGGTGTGACAGCATTATCCATCGGTTTTGTGTTTCCTTTCATGTATTTATAGACATTAATTAGGTTGCTTCCAGGATATTTTTCATCTGTTAGTCAGATTTACACAATTTCGCTGGAGTGGTTTTCAATGTGTCAGAGGAAGATTGAAAGTTGAAAAGCAGCTCTAAAGGTCACTATAGAAAAACAATGTAAATTATTAGCTCAACATACAATTAAGGCAAGCCCTTATTCAGCAAACTGAGACAGTGCTAGACATTTTCAGAAAGTACTCCCCTGTATATCAATTTACTCAGATGTAGTTGTTACAGACATGTATTTAGTTCATGTTTTGCCAAAGCCACCATATATTTATTTAATTTACTTCACACTTTTTGGTAGTTCCAAATCTGATACTCTTGTCCACATACATTAGAACTGATGTTTTGCACTCACCAGCCTTAATGAAGGCACTACTTTCGTAAGATGCGCCTTAATTCATTAAGAAGCACTCAATTTTTTGAGCCAAAAAATTGTGAAATTTAAAGGTTTACGCCAGAAAACTGGTAAAACATCTTGATGAATCGGGGCTATGGCTCCAATTCATCACCACTTTTACTCCAGAAAACTGTCATAAAATGCTTTTAAAGTCCCTAATGTTTTGTGAGGATGAGAAAAAATTGTGACTTTTGCCGTTTTCACACCATTTTCAGCCAGCTGGGTTGAGCACTGGACAGGGCATGGCAACCCTCCCTTGTCAAATTCATGACAAGTGGTGGCATACCCTACCCTACCAATATACTCCAGTTTCTGATTTGTGGCAAACTGCGCACAAAGGTACATGCCACTTTGTGCTTCGCCTGATTCATTAAGAGTTAAAATGAGGACATTGTTGTAGTTCTCAAGGAAGCAGATGAGTTTCATCTATGAGGAACCTGTGAGGTTGAGCTGAATTGCACTGGAGATTCTAAGCAAGGCAGATATATCATTGGTGCAACCTGTGCAGCTGTGAGGGAGGGCTGGGTCCGTAGTCATGGCTAAGATTAATGGTTCAGGCATACCCTGACCTCCCATCACATATAAACAGTATCAATTACTCTGCATACCTGTGGCTTCACTTTCTGCGCCCGTCAGGGTTCTCTCGGCATTGCTGAAAGTTCCCTATAGACGGTTCCGCTTAAATAGACACATAGTCCATTTCAACTTTCAAAATAACAACTTTACTGGTTTCTTTACTCAGCACATCCATATTTTTCTCAGCATTAACAACAGGTTCCACATTGCACGTTTCATCCTCTTTCCCTGCACTTCTCTCTCTGTCACACAGCATGTACCCAGGTCGGAGTGTATCATATGGCTCCTCAACGTCCTCCCTGTTCAGCTCTGCTATAGTTAGATGTTCCCCAGTGTGTTTCGCCCCAAACATGGGAGTATGAGCCTCTGAAGTCATCTGCCACACGGTGAGCGACCTGCCTTTCTGCACTGTCTCCTGCAGTGATGCAGCGTCCTCCCGGTCCAAACTCGCTGCATCTGGGAGTTTCCTCAGCTGTTTTGCCCCGGATCTGAAGGCATCAGCCCATGCGATTGCTACATTATGGAGCTACCTGCGTCTCCTTACTGCCCTGGCCTTGTCGTTGACCTCTGTTCCAATTACTGATGTATCCTGCTGCTGTTCTGGCCTGCTGTGGATGGCTGGGCTTCTCCCTTAACAAACGTTACGTGGTCACTGCTTCTATGACAGGCTCTATAGCCTGTCGAGACGGTTTGGGCACCCTGGCCCGACTGACTCTTAGAGGAATTCCTCCCTCCCTTAACTGCAGCTGACCCCTCCTATAGTTAACTATTTATAGTGCTATACCTAGTACTATAATGTACCCCATCTTGTGGCTAAATTTGGGTACTGCACTTTCCCTATGTAAAACCTATAATACGTAGCAAAAAAAGTGTATGTACATTTATACAAATAGAAGCATAAAGAATATTTACACGAAGGAAGGGCGTGGTGTTTTACACGATCCCTGTACACCCCTTACACAGCCTCACAGGGTCCCAAAGGGTAACAAGGGCCACGTCTGCCTCCAAAGCAGTTGGAGTTATGAATTTTAATGAGCTATTGGACTGCAAAGGTCCATACAGAGGCATAGCTAGATGTTCAGCTCAGGAGGGAGGGGGTAATATCTTAGTGGGCCCCTAACCATGAAACACTGTTTACACCTACAGTGGTTCACTCTAACTGGTAGGTATAAGGGAACCTCAACAGATAATGGTGTTACTGAAAATCTCTACAAAGACCAACACTGATATTACCAGTATATAGGGACCATATATTGGTAGATACCAGTCCTGCAGAATATAGAAATGATTACCGTACAGTTACAGATAGTGACTTACAGCTGACTTTCTTTCTAATGTAGTCGTTCACGATTCCCATCTTTTTCCATCTGGCCTAGACAGACATGACACCTTCTTCCAACCAAGGCTCGTCTGCAGAGATTACAACAAAGACACATCTGACTTCTCAAATTTCCAGCACCGTCTCCATCTATTTCCAACCTGCACAAACGCCTCATTCTGGTGGTACCCAATGCGGAGCCTCTCTTGCCATATATGTCTGAGTGTACCTACTGTTTGGCACAAAAACAGTGCTCTATTACTGCCCCACAAAATAATGTCCACCGCTGTGTCCCTTATAAAATATATTGTCTAATTCATAAAATTGTGCCCTAGAAAATATTAATGCCCTAAAAAACATTGTCCACATTTTACCTGTAGAAACGAATACCCACAATATACCCATGTGACGGTCACAATACCCTGAGTGCGCGATAACAATAGTGATTTTTAAATTCCGCCTTAACCATAAATAATGTCTCGCCAGTCCCCCATATATAGTTTCCATTTACACAGTATGATGTCCCCCACAGCTCCATTATACACATCAGGATGGGCACACAGCTCACCCAGACACAGCATGATGGAACCCACAGTAGTCCCACACTGTATGATGGACTCTAGTAGCTATCCACACTGCATGATGGACATCCGTAGCCCCCACACTGCATGATGGATCTCCGTAGCCCCCACACTGCATAATAACCCTCAGTGGCCCCACACACTACCTGTCATTATGATACTGCTGTGAACGCCAGCTTGAAGTGCCCTCATCTGGTAATGACATTCAACTAAAATAATCAGTTCCTAGCCAATGATCTCTGAACACAGTGTTTTGTGTTCCTATTGTGTGCTACTTTCTTGAATAGAGACTTTTTTTCTGCATTGGGGCAGTAGCCAGGGAATCCGTGACACAATATTGATAATGTCACTGGAATATCCTGGAGCAAAGCAGGCCTATTGACAGGGCTGTGGAGTTGGAGCCTATTTTGGTGGAGTCGGTGTCATGCAAATTGAGGTGTTGGAGTCGGAGGATTGGCTTACCGACTCCACAGCCCTGCTTATAGATGTTATCCACTACTATGGTATTGATGACCTGCAGGGCCATCAATATCAGACACCCGACCCCTCCACAATCGACTGTTACCAACTCTGCGACCAACTTAATGTACAGAGCAGAACGCCACAGCTTTGTGCACTTTTTAGTGCCTGCTTCTGAATACTGCAGATCCATTCCTTTTCATGTGACTTGGAAACCCCCATAACACAAGTTTACCACCACATTGCCAAAGTGGGCCACAATTGACGCAGAAGATCTGTAAATTGATTGTATAAATGTTTGTGTATAATATTCAGCTTTAATTTTGCCACAAAAAATATATCTTTTCAGTTTTCGGTCTTTGTTTTATGATTGTGGGGCTGTATTTTACAGATGCTTTTTATGTTTAGTCAAGTTCTCCAAAAGCTTTTTTGTAATAATGTTTAAATTTTAAATGTAATATTTCCTAATATGTTGTGTAATGATGCAAAATAGAAGTAAACTCCCTGAGGTTCATGTCCACATTCTTCTAGCATGCAGTTGTATTGTTTCAGTTTGTGCCATTAATCTAAAACATCTGTTCTGCCCAGTGTAAAATATAGCTCATAGCTTTTAATCTTTGCTGCTCTCATGGGTACCCCGTACAGTTATCCCCTTAAAAATAACCAAACATGGGGGCGTAACCAAAATGCTTGTAAGCCATAACACATCTGGAATCTTTTTCTGGAACTGTAGCCAATTATTATCTTTGCCTTGTATGTCTAGAGTACATTCTTCCAGAAGTTAGTTTGCGAGCACGAATCCCTTAGTATTCTTTCTGGACAGCAGAATGTTCCTCATTTCACATCTCTTACACAGTGCTAGTTGGCACAGCTTCTTTTTTTTAATGGTACCTGTAAATCCTATAATGACATTTCAGGAACTTGCATACTACTATGATTGAAGTTACTAGCATGGCCATTTCTGGCAAGGTGATAACTTTCTTTCTTAGAGAGGATTTTCTGGACATTGGAATTGATGTCTTGTTGTGACTTGCGTTTATTTGTGAAAATATTGGAAATTTGGCAAAAAGTTTTAATATTACGCAATTTTTAAACTTTTCATTTGTGTGCCCTTAAACCAGAGTCATGTCACACAAATTACTGTATATACTCGAGTATAAGTCGATCCGAGTATAAGTCGACCCCCCTAAATTTGCCTCAAAAACCTGGGAAAACTTATTGACTCGAGTATAAGTCTAGGGTGGGAATTGCCGAAGATACTGGTAAATTTAATGCTGCACAACATACAGTATGCCCCCAAAATGCTGCACAGTGAATGCTGGCCCAAATAATGCTGCACAACATACAGTATGCCCCCAAAATGCTGCACAGTGAATCGTGCCCCCTGCACGTCACTGCCGGAGGATGGGAGAGAGCGGCGCGCAGAGATTTTGAACGCCGCTGCGGCCCTATCATCACCCGCCGCCGCCGCCAGGACGCTGCAGGGGACCGCAGACGAACACCGGGGACCGCGGAGACGACTGGGACCGCGGAGATGACGGGGACCAGGTAAGTTGGCACCGTGACCCGAATATAAGTCGAGGGGGGTCTTTTTCAGCCTCAAAAGGGGGCTGAAAAACTCGACTTATACTCGAGTATATACGGTAGTTAAATAACATTTGCCACATGTTTACTTTACATCAGAACAATTTTTGAAACATATTTTTTTTTTGTTAGGAAGTTATAAGGGTTAAAAGTTGACGAGCGATTTCTCATTTTTACAACACCATTTTATTTCTACGGACCACATCACATTTAAAGCCACTTTGAGGGGTCTATATGATAGAAAATACCCAAAAGTGACACCATTCTAAAAACTGCACCCCTCAAGGTGCTCAAAACCACATTCAATAAGTTTATTAACCCTTCAGGTGCTTCACAGGAATTTTTTGAATATTTAAAAAAAAAAAAAAATTCAGGTTCAATTTTTTTATTTTACCAAGGGTAAAAGGAGAAATTGGACTGGATTCTCATTTTTCAAACAAAATAATTTTTTTAGAGACCACCTCACATTTGAAGTGACTTTGAGGCTTCTAATATGAGATAAAATACATAAACTAAACCAAAAAAATGGTGAACACAAGGCCAAAATAACATAAAAAATACAATTTTATTAAAGCATCTAATAAAATCCAATCGACAGGTACATATGGGAACGATGTAGAAGAACGCACACATAGTGGTGGTACATAAGCACATGCAAAGTGACGTACACATCCAGATTAATATATAACAGCATTAGATATACTAATCACACAATTGTGATTTAACCCACATGGGGAAAAAAACCCGCTATAATGTATAATGATATCACAGGGAAAATGATGGACATAACAGTGCACAGCTGGGATAAATACCACAATCATTTCCCTTAGCCATGTCCATAAGAATCCCACCCTGCTAGCAGTAAGTGACCTCCATGTATTAATCACTACCCCAGAGTTACCATTCCAATAAGGGGTTAAATTACCAGCAGGTCACAGCGGCAGCAGGAACTGTGAAGTATCCCGGATGAGCACGTCAGCCCCGACGCGCGTTTCGATCCTCCTTCATCAGGGGGCATAACTACATTGATGGCTGCCTGTCTTTATATACCGCCCGGTCAAAGCGTGTTTAACCGCGCGACCGGAAGTAGCGGTCCCGGACCGGAAGTGACGCGCTCCGTTGTCAAGACGCCAATGACGCCAGCCAGCGTCGGCGTCATGCTGGAGGAGGAGCCGCAAGGAACCACCAACGCATGAAGACGCCGAAAGCAGGCGGGCGCAGGAGGCGATGACAAACAGGCGCGTGCAGGTCGGGAAAGCTAGTCACACAGAAATAGACCAATCAAATTAAAAAATACATCAAAGTGACAAAATGTGAAACTGGAAGTATCATAAATAGAGGCTTATACAAAAATATACACAGAAATATAGATACCACATATATACAGGAAAAAGAAGAGGGATTAACAAAATCCTAGTATTTATTAACAAAGTAGACATGTATATGGATATCAATCACTTCTTCATCAGCGCTTCCAACGCCGATCATAGGACGTAGTTCCTCATACATTGTCAGGAAAGCCGCTAGTCCGATACACATCCAGCACACATGAGCCATCATCATGATGATAATTAAACTAAAATATAAAATCAAAAATTAAAATATGGACCACACAAAACCTGAGCGTTCTCCCTAAATCAGAACGGTGTGATCAAAGGATATGAGATAAAATACCCCAAAGCGACACCATTCTAAATCTGCACCCCTCAAGGTGCTCAAAACAACATTCAAGAAGTTTATTAACCCTTCAAGTGCTTCACAGCAATGAATGGAACGTGGAAGGAAATAATGAACATTTACCCTTTTTTTTCATAAATTTTACTTTAGACGCAATTTTTTTTCCTTTCATAAGGGTAACAGGAGAAAATGGCCCACAAATATTGTTGTGCAAATTTTCTCCTGTTTTTACCCCATATGTGGGGAAAACTACTGCTTGAGCTCTTGGCTGGGCTTGAAAGGGAAGGAGCACCGTTTGACTTTTTGAACGCAAAATTGGCTGGAATCGAGAGCGGATACCATGTCGCGTTGGGAGAGCCCCTGATGTGCCTAAACAGTGGAAACCCCCCTCATTTGGAAACTAGACCTCCCCAAGGAATTTTTCTAGATGTGTGGTGAGCACCTTGAACCCCCAGGTGCTTCACAGAAATTTATAACGTTGAGCCGTGAAAATAAAAAAATTACTTTTTTTCCCACAAAAATGGTTTTTATCCCTATTTTTTTTATTTTCACAAGGGTAACAGGAGAAAATGGACCCAAAAAGCTGTTATGCTATTTCCCCAGAGTACGCCAATACCCCATATGTGGTGGAAAACTACTGTTTGGGCGCAGGGCTAGGAAGGGAAGGATTGACATTTTGGCGCACAGACTTTGATGGAATGGTCTCCTCTCACCATGTTGTGTTTGGAGAGCCCCTGATGTGCCTAAACATTGGAAATCCCCCACAAGTGAACCCATTTTGTAAACTGCACCCCTAAAGCAATTTTTATCTAGAGGTATAGTTTTATAGTAATGATTATAATGACTTTGGTTTTAGTGGTGTATGAATTTATAATGTGGTACATGTAAGTTGTACGAAGTACATCAGATTGTAAATGTATGTTGTGTCAACAGGGTAAAAACAAATTTCATTAAAGGGAGCCTGACACCTGTTTTGGCCGCTATAAGATGCAGCCACTGCCTTTCAGGTCTTATCTACAGCATTTTATAATGCTGTAGGTAAGCCCCTGATCCGACCTGCAAATGAAGAAAAATAAGTTTTATTATACTCACTCGGGGTGGGTGTCGCCGATCCGGATCCGGCGCCTCCCATCTTCTTGCGACTCCACCCTCCTGCTTGCTTCATCGCTCCCCAGCATCACACTCCTGTGCAGGCGTACTTATCTGCCCTGTTGAGGGCAGAGCAAAGTACTGCAGTGCACAGGCGCTGGGCTTCTCTGACCTTTCCTGGGGCCTGCGCACTGCAGTACTTTGCTCTGCCCTCAAAAGGGCAGATAAGTACACCTGTGCAGGAGCGTGATGCCGGGTAGCGATGAAGCAAGCAGGAGAATGGCATTGCAAGAAGATGGGAGGCACCGGACCTGGACCTGCGAGACCCATTGGACCGGACCGCCACTCGGTTGAGCATAATAAAACTTATTTTTCTTATCTTTCAGGTTGGATCGGGGGCTTGTCTCTACAGCATTATAGAATGCTGGAGATAAGCCCTGAAAGGCATAGCGGCCAAAACAGAGCAAATTTGCTTTAATTTGGGGTTGTGTGGTACACTTTGACGTAATCCTTAATGCAAAGGCTAGGTTTCTCAGGGCACCTTTCACAATGGTAAATTATGTCTTTTCATATTCCCCTCTTGGATTATACCCTGCACCTTTTTTGTGATCTTCCCTTTTTCACTGTTTGGGGAACCTCACATGGAAAATGTTGACCTAGGACCATACGGGTGCCATCAGTCTCAGAAGTACTGGGACCCTGACCTGCCTGAGTGCCAAACATTAGGGCCTTGATGACTACCTCCTAAAACTAAAGAAAGTGCCATCTGTACAATGTGCAAGGCCAATTTTTTTTACTATACTTTACCTTTTCACATGGTGTGGCGCCACAGAGGTACTGAACCTCATCCAGAGGTGTAGTATCCCACTATCCAGGTAAGATGGAGACACCTGACCACACTCACACACCTGCACCCAACACACACTTAGAACAGCAGGGCACCCTTTATGACCCCTGCTTGGTTCATGAAGGGTGTTGGGAGGTGGGTGGAGCTTAGCTTGAGAGCAGGAGAACTGTAAGAGGTTAGGACAGTTCCCCTTAGGGGAGGAAGTGAGAGGACATAACTGGAGCAGCTCCTAGTCAGGAGGAGCTGCTGGAGGGAGTAATCTTGGAAAGGAAGTTCCCTGAGATGGAAAAGAGGTTCTCCCAGAGGCACGGGTGGAGAGTACTCCCCGTGGGGCTCGTTCCATGCTGACGGACATTAGGTGGGGTAGAATCCAGGTCGTAGAAGGGTCTTGGCCGCTAGCCTAGTGGGGGCCATCAGGACTCAGCTAGGAAGCCAACAGCTGTGACAACTTTAGGGGCCACAGCCAACTACCACAGTTATCTTCTCCGGAAAGGCAGCCAGAAAGGATCAAGGAAACGTAGTGGGTCACATTGTCCGACAGGATCCGCAGCAGCTGGCCTGGGACACTGACTGTGAGGTGCTGGAAGGGAAGGCAAGTGGAAAGCAGCACTGTGGAGATAACCAGGGAAAACACATTTTGAAGGAAGTGCTGGAAAGGTGCACTTCATTGATCTAGGAGTTGACTGAGCCCCTCACCTGAAGAACACGGTGCTGAAGCGGGCATCTGTGTGCACCAGAAACTGGGAGTAAAGCTTTGGGACTGCACTCCACTGTGTCCTTTGAATTCATGCCTCTACACTCATTCAGCACTGCTGCATCTAACACCGGCAGCCATTACATCTCCGACCAACCACAACTGCCCTGGGACATCAGTTCTGCCTGTGGAGAGCTTTACCAACACTACTGCATCACACCATCTGTCCCAGAGGATCCGCACTGCAGCGCTGGTCACTAATGATCAGATACCACAGGCGTCACGAACGCTTAATACAAAAACTCTTTATTTCTCATTCCCCTGTAAATACATCCCTTTCATTGGACGCCCAGGGCCACGGACTGGGTCACCGTCGCTGTGACACTGCCCCTTTAAGAAAGAGGCCCGGTACCAAGTACATCACATGCCCTTGCGGGCGCTTCACATGACGTTGTATGGTTTTAAGACCTAATCTGAGAGATCTACACCCCCATGTACTTCTTATAATTCAGGATATAATCTGGCTTTGGGACTAGTGTTGTGGTACCTCTGACATTGACAAGGGAGCTGTTGTCACGGTGTATGATGGTCCAGAACAGGGACAAGGGGGCATCCTCTACGTCTGGAGGAAAGATGGTTTAAGCATACTCACAGACGCGGATTCTTTACTGTAAGAGCAGTGAGACTATGGAACTCTCTGCCATAATATGTTGTAATGAGTGATTCCCTAATAAAATTTAAGAAGGGACTGGATGCCTTTTTTGAAAAGTATAATATTACAGGGTATATACACTAGTTTCCTTAATATTGCGTTGATCCAGGGATCTAGTCTGATTGCCATATGTGGAGTCGGGAAGGATTTTTTTTCCCCAATGTGAAGCTTACTGTTTGCCACATGGTTTTTTTTTGCCTTCCTCTGGATCAACATGTTAGGGCAAGTTAGGATAGGATATGGGTTGAACTAGATGGACTTAAAGTCTTCCTTCAACCTTAATAACTATGTTGTTATGTTACTATGTAGAAAAGGACATCCCTCTTGTCCTTATACTTGACCAACAAAATGTTGTTGATGCTGCATTGGGCTCTTCTTTCGCTCTTTCTCGGCAGTTGCCCAAGTAGCAGCTTTGGGAAGCCTCTCAGATTTGTTTTTTATCCGCACGGTGTCACATGAAACTGTACTTATGACAGAGAGGGTCTTGAAGAGTGGGATTCTGGTGTAAAATGTATCTATGTAGAGGTGATAACCCTTAGGCCTCTTTCACACTTCCGTTTTTTACAATCCGTCACAATCCGCCAGGTTTTGAAAAAAACGGATCCTCAAATTTTTTTTGAGGATCCGTTTTTTTCCCCATTGACTTGCATTAATGGCGGATTGTGACGGATTGCTGTCCGTTGCATCCGTTTTTTTTGAGGATCCGCCAAAAATTGCTGTCCGTCACCATCCTCAAAGATTTCAAAACGGAGCTTGTAACGTTTTTTTCTGTGGCGGATCCTCCAGACACTCATTTAACCCGAAATTCTTTCTGGGTGCCGGACAAAAAAAAAAAAAATTCTCTCTCTCTCTCTCTCTCTTTTTCTCTCTCTCTCTCTCTCTCTCTTTTTCTTTTTCTCTCTCTCTTTTTCTCTCTCTCTTTCTCTCTCTCTCTTTCTCGCTCTCTCTTTCTCTCTCTCTCTTTCTCTCTCTCTCTCCCCGGCCAGCATTTCCTTTAAATTTCCGCATTTTCAGGATCCGTCTAAAAACGGATCCTGTGCCATCCGTTCACATCAGTTAACAACGGATCCGCTTGTATGACTTTTTGGCGGATTTGAACTGATGAAAAAAACTGAAGTGTGAAAGAGGCCTTAGCTAGCAGTGGGTGCAGCAATTCCCACACAATTTTCCCATTCACCCCACAGGACAGGGTGGCATTCAGGTGGGTCCTTCTCTTCGTAGACCCTAAATATGTAAGTGTACCCTGAGATACTCTCGCACAGCTTGTACAACTTAATTCTGTACCTGACCCTCTTACTGGGCAGGTATTGTCTGAATTTTAGCCTACCTTTTGAAATGAATCAAAAATTCATTTGTAGAGATGTCGGGTTGTATGCCTCAGCAAATTTTCTGCTGAAGTGTTCAACTACTGGCCGAATTTTACATAGACGATCAAAGATAGGATCGTCTCGAGGACACTGCACATTATCATTATAATGCAAAAATGTTTAGATCGCTCAAAATCGTGTCCTTGTCATGGTCATATGGAAAACCAGTGTGCTGAGTATTGCCGAATCTCAGGTTTTCTGACTATACCCATATGCATCACAATGCCCCAAAATATCGTCATCTTGGCTGCATTTACAAGGGTCCAGTGATGCAAAAATAATTATTTTTTTCTATAAAAGTTTTTATTGTGTATAAAAACACTAAAACATAAAAAAAATATATAAATGAGTTATCGCTGTAATCGTAGTGACTTTGGGTTACTACGATTACAGCGATACCTCATAAAGCTGCCATATTAATTTTACCACACGCGGAATGGAGGAGAAAAAAAATCCTGAATTGCTGGGTTTTGTTCATTCTGCCTCAAAAAAATCAGAATAGAAAGCGATCAAAAAGCGTTATGTGCCCAAAAATGGTGACAATAAAAAAAGATAGCTCGTCCCGCCAAAAAACAAGCCTGCACATGACTGTCGGACGAAATATAGAAAAATCATAGCTCTCAAAATACGGCGATGCAAAAATTTCTTACAAAAAATTTTTACAAAAAAAAGTGTCCTTTAGTGTGTGACAGAAGCAAAACATAAAAAAATGTATAAATCTGGTATCATTGTAATTGCACCGACCGGAAGAATAAAGTCGCCATATCTCTTATACCGCACAAGGAACAGCGCAAAAAATAAAATCTTCACCTTATGTGGATTTGTTCATTCTGCCTCCCAAAGATTGCAGTAAGGCGATCACAGTGGTTTACCACCACATACGGGGTATCGGCGTACTCAGGATAAATTGCACAACAACTTTGGTGGTCTAATTTCTCCTGTTAACCTTGTGAAAATAAAAATTTGGGGGCATAAAGATCATTTTTGTGGAAAAAAATGATTTTTTTTATTTTCACAGGTCTACGTTATAAACTTCTGTGAAGCACTTGGGGGTTCAAAGTGCTCACCACACATCTAGATGAGCTCCTTGGGGGTCTAGTTTCCAAAATGGGGTCACTTGTGAGGGGTTTCTACTGCTTAGGCACATCAGGGGCTCTGCAAACGCAACATGACCCCTGCAGACATTCCATCAAAGTCCGCATTCCAAAACGGCGCTCCTTCCCTTCTGAGCTCTGCCATGCGCCCAAACAGTGGTTCCACCCCACATATGCAGTAGTTTTAGGTATCAGCGTACTCAGGACTAATTGCACACTAACTTTTGGGGTCCTGTTACCCTTGAGAAAATAAAAATTGGGGGTGAAAAGATCATTTTTGTGGAAAAAATATGATTTTTTAATTTTACGGCTCTGTTATAAACTTCTTTGAAGCCCTTAAGGGTTCAGAGCTCTCACCACACCTCTAGATAAGCTCCTTGGGGGGGCGTCTAGGTTACAAAATGGGGTCATTTGTGGGGGTTTCTACTGTTTAGGCACATCTGGGGCACTGCAAACGCAACTTGATGCCCGCAGACCATTCCATTAAAGTCTGCATTCCAAAACGGCGCTCCTTCCCTTCTGAGCTCAGCCATGCACCCAAACAGTGTATCCACCCCACATATGGGGTATCCGCATACTCAGGACAAATTGCACAACAACTGCTGTGGTCATGTTACCCTTGGAAAAATAAAAATTGGGGTGAAAATATCATTTTTGTGGAAGAAATATGATTTTTTTTAACTTTACGACTACGTGATTACCTTCTGTGAAGCCCTTGGGGGTTTAAAGTGCTCACCACACATCTAGATAAGTTCCTTGGGGGATCTACTTTCCAAAATGGGGTCACTTAAGGGGGGTTTCCACTGCTTAGGTACATCAGGGACTCTCCAAACACAACATGGCGTCAACTCTCGATTCCTGCCAATTTGACATTCAAAATCTCAAATGATGCTCCTTCCCTTCTGAGCACTGCCGCACGCATAAAGATTGGTCTTCCTCCACACATGGGGTATCAGTGTACTCAGGAGAAATTGTACAACAAATATTGTGGTTAATTTTCTTCTGATACCTTTGATAAAATAAAAAAAATAGTGTCCGAAGAAAAATTTTGGGGGGAAAAAGTTAAATGTTCATTTTTTTCCTTCCACATTGCTTCAATTCTTGTGAAGTATCTAAAGGGTTAATAAACTTCTTGAATGTGGTTTTGAACACATTGAGGGGTTCAGTTTTTAGAATGGTGTCACTTTTGGGTATTTTCTGTCATATTGACCCCTCAAAGTGACTTCAAATGTGAGGTGGTCCCTAAAAAAAAAAATGGTTTTGTAAATTTTGTTGACAAAATGAGAAATCACTGGTCAAATTTAACCCTTATAACTTCCTAACAAAAAAAGATTTTGGTTCCAAAATTGTGCTGATGTAAAGTAAAGATGTGGGAAATGTTAGTTATTAACTATTTTTT
Source organism: Dendrobates tinctorius (assembly GCF_039654945.1). Lineage (NCBI taxonomy): Eukaryota > Metazoa > Chordata > Amphibia > Anura > Dendrobatidae > Dendrobates > Dendrobates tinctorius. The sequence continues at coordinate 5,938,849 of NW_027361793.1, forward strand.
GTGGCATATCTCTCTGATTTAAGGACATAAAAATTAAAAGTTTAAAAATTTTCGCCATATTTCTGTTTTGTTTTTCATAAATAAACGTAAGTCATATCGAGGAAATGTTACTACTATCACGAAGTACAATTTGTCACGAAAAAAATATCTCAGAATCAGCGGGATCCGTTGAAGCATTCCAGAGTTAGTTAGCTTCTAATTTTTTGCATTTAATCAAGTCTATGGAGAAAATTTACACGTAAAACTCTGCGTACTCACAAGAGAAATTGACATGTTGATATGCACTACAGGTCAGTTTATGCTGGAAAAAGCACAGTGGCCATGAGATTTCAATAAATTCCTTTCGATTTTCTGTAACTGTTATAAGGATATGTGCACTTGTTAAATATTTTCTGCAGACATTTCTACATAAACAATGTGTCACTGGGAAAAACACTGTTTAAAAAAACACATATTTTTGCATGCTTTTTTTATTTACGATACTTTTTCCAAGAATGATGAATTATGCAAGAAATGCTGAAAGAAATGACATGCTTCAGATTTGAAACTGCTGCAAATTTGCAAGGGAAAAATAAGGAACTTATGTGTGAGTCTTCATGAATGCCATTCACTTTGCTAGGAAATCCTTCATTTTATTATGACAAAACGGTGCTGAAAAAATGCGTCAAAGACATAGAGTATGTACACACGTTAAGTATTTGCTAAGATGCTGCCTTTTTGACGCAACGAAAATATGCAGCGTCAAAAACACCGTGGGAACACTGACTTAGGCGACATGACCACAATGAACTTTTGGTGAGTTTTTGATGTTGCAGATTTTCTTCACCTATTAAGTATATTAGATTACTTGTATTTTTTCATTGCGTTTTTGCGTACTTTTATTTTTTTTTACATGTGTTATCTGGGTTTTGAAGCTGTGGTTTTTGTCTTTCATTGGTATGTCATGTTTTAAACAAAGCTACTTTGTTTTTGATATAGTCAAGTGGGGGTTACATGCATTTTTGATGCATTTCTGCCCCGGAAATGCACGAAAAATATATATGTTTTTTACCTGTGGATATTCTACATCTAATGCAACTCTGGGAAGTCTGCATATAAAACTGTGTACATGCAAGAGGAACCGACATTGCGGATTTGAAACACGCACCGTAGTTCAGTTCATGCTGAGTGCAAAAGAAGCACAATGGGCATGAGATTTCTGTAAGGGTATGTGCACACGGTGCAGATTCTGCTGCGGATCGGCAGCGTTTCTGCAGCTGCGGGTCCGCAGCAGATTTAGGTGCATTGTACAGTACCATTGTTTTCAATGGTAAACTGGAAAACGCTGTGCACATGCTGCAGATTTTTCCGCACGGTTTTGCTGCGGTTTACAATCCGCAGCATGTCAATTCTTTTGTGCAGAAACGCTGCAGTTTCACACCTCATCCATTATGAGGTGTAAAACCGCAGGGCAAAACCGCGGGCAAATCCGCAGATAAACCGCAGGACTTTAGTCCTGCGGATCTATCTGCAGATTTCACTCCAAAATCCGCAGAGCCAAAAAACTCCGTGTGCACGCAGCCTAAATCCCATCCACTTTGCTAGAACTGTAAGACGCTGCATTATTGACCCAGTAAAAATACACCAAAAGATTGTCATGGAAGCAGAACCTAAAGGGGTTTTCCTAAGGTTCATCTCAACCAAAAAAAAACCCCAGAACCTGTGCTTTACTCTCACTCCCCAGGTCCAGTGCTGAGTCTCCACCACTGCTTCGGGTGTCTGTTATTGTCCCAGTGTCTGTTATATGGTGGTTTTATTGTACATGGGGCCTTGCTGCCTTTCAGAATGGATTCTCCAAGTATTATTAATCCTTCAATTAAAAAAAAAAATGTGGATGAAAAATTGACAACTAAATACACAACACAAAACAAAGATAAAATAGTACCAAAAGCGAAGCAGACTGCAAAAAAAAAATGTATATTCTGATTCATAATTTGAAATGCAAGTTTTACTGTGTCTTTATACATGTTCCTTTGTGATCCAGAAATTTTAATTTTTTGTTTTATCTATTTTGATTAGTTGATTTAAAAAAAAAATGTACTGGTCTTAGGCTCTGTTCACATCTGCATTATGGTTTCCGTTATAAATGTAAAGTATCATGTAGTGTTGGCCCTGTCGTGCCTCTAATCCTGTTCACTTATAATGTGGTCTGTCAGAATCTGCTGACATGGGTGTAGTTTGATGGTAAGATTAGCCCTGGTTTTCCTGTCAAATTACCGTAAGCATAATCTGGAAACAGATGCAACATTTTTGTGCAACTCATAGTTGCTTGGAATTGTTGCTCCTCTTAGCGTCTTTACTTTTTGAAAAGTTGGCACACTTTAGCAGGAATGGGCATCACTGAGCATGGTCCAAACAATTCATCATAACTTTATTGACGTCCGGTATATTCCTTCCTCCGGTATATGGCAGCTGAAGGATACATCCAAATTTCCTTTTACTAAATGTGGCACATCTTACTCCAGTGCGTCTTGGACCAAGACTTGCTTACAAAATGGCATATGAAGCCCAATTACACATGCTTCATAATAAATTTGGCTCACCCTTTTCCTGCACACCCTTGATCAAGACTGGTGTGCAAAACAGGGGTCTTGATGAATCTGCCCCAGTGTCTTTCTTTTATCTTTGAGAAATTCACAATTTCTCCTCATTTATAAGCGGCATATGTTGAATTTTGGGGATAAAAATGTACTTGCTTCTTGGTGTCTTGCAAACCTGATTTTGACAAATTAGACCCATATGTTTCTGCAGGATCTTGTCCTTCAGACTCCACATGATTAAATTAATGTGTTCCATATGATCAATAATTGTTTGCTTGTCATGTCTCCCAATGATCACTGGTATAAAATATAACTGACAGAGCAGGAGCCGAATATGATTTTCTTTGTGTCGAAAACTTGCACTTTTTAATCCATTTTTTAATTTTGTTGCTTATGGTAACCCGCATGAAAGGTCAAGTGAAATGCGTCCCGTGGTTTCTGGCTGTTCAAACAGCTTCTTAGCTGCAAGCACCATGGGAGTTGGAGAGCGGTATTTTAATGACACTCAGGACGTGAAGAATAGATGCATTAAAACAAATAGAATAGCCTGAAGCTTTCATACACCCATGTAATAGCGGATATTAATGACACTTTATCTTTGTGAGCTATAGTGCATATTATCTTAATCGTACGACAGGCTCAGTAGGATTGTAAATTAACATTAATCTGAATTTTGTTCTAACTAAAGTCCAAATGAGTTCCTTTCCAGTGAATCCCTGATGATTTGGAACTAAATGATGCTAGATGAAGTTTCTAAATATTTGATTAAATAATGTTGACTGCCATTGCAAATCTTGTTAAGGACATCAGTCTCTTGAAGCTTTTAAGCTCCCCAACACTTTGGGCAGCATGCCTATTCTTGGAATATTTTGGCTATAAAGAAGCAACAAATGAATACTTGGTGTTTTCAGATGGGTGAACTACAATCTCCACTTGGCACAGTGGGTGATTGAGCAATATTTCTAATTGTATATGAATTTTTAACCTCTTAACGGCAACTGAAAAGTGCTAGTTTCATGCAGTTTTAGGTCCTCTTATATATTTATATATGACATGTAAAAGTTTGGGCATCCCTGGTCAAAATTACTGTTGTTGTGAACAGCTTAGGCCTGTTTCACACTTCCGTTTTTTCAAATCCGTCAAAATCCGTTGTTTTCCGTAAAAAAACGGATCCGCCATTTTTTGCAGGATCCGGTTTTTTTGTCCTATAGACTTCCATTACGGTTACCGCGGATCCGTCAAAAAAACGGATCCGTTTTAAAAAAACGGATCCGTTTGCATCAGTTTCCGTCAAAATAACGGAAACGGATCTGTTTGGCGGACACAAAAACGGAAGTGTGAAACAGGCCTTAGCAAGATGATATGATGTCTAAAAAGCTTAAAAGATGAATGTATATGTTTTTGCCTAAAATACAAAGGAAAGGTATCATTAACTTTAGGTGTTTTAGAGATCATTTCATCTTCAACTTACTTAACTGTTCACAATAACAGTAATTTTGTTCAGGGGTGACCAAACTTTTACATTGCACTGAATATTGCATTTCTAGGTCTGTGTTCTCGCAGCGAAAAAGAGGATGTAAGGTGCCGGTCCATCCAGCAAGTCAGTAGCTGTGGCCCTGGACTGAGAAATTGGACTTCTGCATGATTGCCAGAGATTGCAGTGAGCTACACTGGCATTGCAGGAATTACTTGTGATGTTCTGTCTTCTGTGCATGACATTTGGCCCTAAAACTACGCACTTGGTTACATAGGTTGAAAAAATCATAGGTCCGTTAAATTCAACCTTTCTCCACCATTTATATATTCTCCATCACTAGATTATTTATAACCTACAATGCTATTTGTTGTGAAAATATAAAAACTAAGGAAAAAGAAAAGCGCAATAGGGTCTTATCTGGGTGGAAAACGGAATAAAAACTGATGAAATCTACTCACCCTTTCCGGGAAGGATATAGGCATATAAACCAATGTCAGCTTGCTGCACGCCCGAAGGTCCACTCCGTGACCACCAATATAAATCCTTATGGATAAAGTATCTATCTCAGGCTTACTGTGCGCTGCTTGACCAGGATAAAAATACTACCACATGAGAAGTTTAACCATTTAATTCCCAACGCGTTTCAAAGTGTAAACCACTTCTTCCTCAGGGGATGACATGTAGTGAACGGATACAGCCTTCTCTTGTTAAATACATACAGTGTTTGAGTTTAGGCGCCAAAAAAACACACGTGATGAAAGAACAGATGTCAAAGTTCAAGGGTTAATAGTGCGCAAGATGCATTTAAAATTATTCTTATTGATTTTAATTTTAACCTATTTACATTTCTATTACAGATAATGTATTAAAAGGAAAGAAAAAATGAATAGAAAATGAAGGAAAAAACTTCAAATGTACCGAAAAAATGTTACACAGAAGGTGAAATGAACCCGCTGACAAAAAGTGTCATAAACCAGAGTCAATACCACTAGGCTGGAGTGGATTTCGTTTGGGAGGAGAAGATATATTTCTGGGAAGGAATAATTTATTAAAAATATATATTTAATTGGAATATATTCAAAATGTAAAAAACTCCCTTATAAAAAAATCAACTTTATTAAAAAATGCGAATATATATATACAGTGGGGAAAAAAAGTATTTAGTCAGTCAGCAATAGTGCAAGTTCCACCACTTAAAAAGATGAGAGGCGTCTGTAATTTACATCATAGGTAGACCTCAACTATGGGAGACAAACTGAGAAAAAAAAATCCAGAAAATCACATTGTCTGTTTTTTTTCATTTTATTTGCATATTATGGTGGAAAATAAGTATTTGGTCAGAAACAAGCAATCAAGATTTCTGGCTCTCACAGACCTGTAACTTCTTCTTTAAGAGTCTCCTCTTTCCTCCACTCATTACCTGTAGTAATGGCACCTGTTTAAACTTGTTATCAGTATAAAAAGACACCTGTGCACACCCTCAAACAGTCTGACTCCAAACTCCACTATGGTGAAGACCAAAGAGCTGTCAAAGGACACCAGAAACAAAATTGTAGCCCTGCACCAGGCTGGGAAGACTGAATCTGCAATAGCCAACCAGCTTGGAGTGAAGAAATCAACTGTGGGAGCAATAATTAGAAAATGGAAGACATACAAGACCACTGATAATCTCCCTCGATCTGGTGCTCCACGCAAAATCCCACCCCGTGGGGTCAGAATGATCACAAGAACGGTGAGCAAAAATCCCAGAACCACGCGGGGGGACTTAGTGAATGAACTGCAGAGAGCTGGGACCAATGTAACAAGGCCTACCATAAGTAACACACTACGCCACCATGGACTCAGATCCTGCAGTGCCAGACGTGTCCCACTGCTTAAGCCTGTACATGTCCGGGCCCGTCTGAAGTTTGCTAGAGAGCATTTGGATGATCCAGAGGAGTTTTGGGAGAATGTCCTATGGTCTGATGAAACCAAACTGGAACTGTTTGGTAGAAACACAATTTGTCGTGTTTGGAGGAAAAAGAATACTGAGTTGCATCCATCAAACACCATACCTACTGTAAAGCATGGTGGTGGAAACATCATGCTTTGGGGCTGTTTCTCTGCAAAGGGGCCAGGACGACTGATCCGGGTACATGAAAGAATGAATGGGGCCATGTATCGTGAGATTTTGAGTGCAAACCTCCTTCCATCAGCAAGGGCATTGAAGATGAAACGTGGCTGGGTCTTTCAACATGACAATGATCCAAAGCACACCGCCAGGGCAACGAAGGAGTGGCTTCGTAAGAAGCATTTCAAGGTCCTGGAGTGGCCTAGCCAGTCTCCAGATCTCAACCCTATAGAAAACCTTTGGAGGGAGTTGAAAGTCCGTGTTGCCAAGCGAAAAGCCAAAAACATCACTGCTCTAGAGGAGATCTGCATGGAGGAATGGGCCAACATACCAACAACAGTGTGTGGCAACCTTGTGAAGACTTACAGAAAACGTTTGACCTCTGTCATTGCCAACAAAGGATATATCACAAAGTATTGAGATGAAATTTTGTTTCTGACCAAATACTTATTTTCCACCATAATATGCAAATCAAATGAAAAAAAAAAACAGACAATATGATTTTCTGGATTTTTTTTTCTCAGTTTGTCTCCCATAGTTGAGGTCTACCTATGATGTAAATTACAGACGCCTCTCAACTTTTTAAGTGGTGGAACTTGCACTATTGCTGACTGACTAAATACTTTTTTTCCCCACTGTATATATAATAACAATATATATAATGAAAATATATAATAAAAATGTGTTAAAAAAAAAATATATATATGTGTGAAAAATTATTGTGTGAGATTGTATCTGGAAAAAACATCAGAATGATTCGTGGTACACGGCAGAGAGAACGGACTCACAGAAATGTCCAACAGAAATCACTTCATGAAAATAAGATCGCCACCCAGAAACAGAAGCTACATTTAGTGTTAGCGATATTTTTAAAGGAAAATAGAATGAAGAGTATAATGAGAATCCCTACATTATTATGGATTACTCTATACTGATATTTCATTATTTCAATAGGACCGCTCTACTGAAAGGAAGGGAAATATAAAAAACATTCTGTCAGAATATACCCCAAAACAATTATTAGAGGGAAAATATACCATTAAAAAAATACAGTTATAAGAAAACTTTCGTGATTTCGTTGAGTCCGTTAGGTTTCAGTGTATTTAATCTATAGATCCAGAAAACCTCTTTGCGATTTAGTTGTCCAATTCTATCAGGATAATCACTGGGTATATGCTCAATAGGGGTGATTTTAAATCCATTATAGTTTTTTTCATGCTTTAAAGCAAAGTGTCTGGAAAGACCATGCTGCATAAAACCTATTTTGATATTATGTCTATGGGAGTTAACCCTACGATGTAAGGGCTGGGTTGTTCTTCCTACATATTGCTTTTTGCAGTCACATTCAATTACATATATAACGAATTCTGTGGCACAACTTAAAAAACTTTTAATAGGAAAACATTCCTTAGTAAGAGTGGATTCAAAGGTTTTTTCTTTATGTGAAATAATTTTGCAGCATAAACAATTTCTTCTGCCACATTTGTATATTCCTAAAAATGGATTTGATGGGGAAGACAATGGCTCTATTCTAAGACGACTCGGAGCTAAATTCACAAGTAACTTTATTACACGATATTGTGCTGAGAATATCAAAATTAGGGAGATTTTGACACGTAATTGGCATGTCCTTCTAAATGATCCTGTTTTATGTAAAATCCTTCCGAGAAATCCTAGTATTACTTTTCGTAGAGCCCCCACTATTAAAAATCTAGTAGCTCCGAGTCGTCTTAGAATAGAGCCATTGTCTTCCCCATCAAATCCATTTTTAGGAATATACAAATGTGGCAGAAGAAATTGTTTATGCTGCAAAATTATTTCACATAAAGAAAAAACCTTTGAATCCACTCTTACTAAGGAATGTTTTCCTATTAAAAGTTTTTTAAGTTGTGCCACAGAATTCGTTATATATGTAATTGAATGTGACTGCAAAAAGCAATATGTAGGAAGAACAACCCAGCCCTTACATCGTAGGGTTAACTCCCATAGACATAATATCAAAATAGGTTTTATGCAGCACGGTCTTTCCAGACACTTTGCTTTAAAACATGAAAAAAACTATAATGGATTTAAAATCACCCCTATTGAGCATATACCCAGTGATTATCCTGATAGAATTGGACAACTAAATCGCAAAGAGGTTTTCTGGATCTATAGATTAAATACACTGAACGAAATCACGGAAGTTTTCTTATAACTGTATTTTTTTAATGGTATATTTTCCCTCTAATAATTGTTTTGGGGTATATTCTGACAGAATGTTTTTTATATTTCCCTTCCTTTCAGTAGAGCGGTCCTATTGAAATAATGAAATATCAGTATAGAGTAATCCATAATAATGTAGGGATTCTCATTATACTCTTCATTCTATTTTCCTTTAAAAATATCGCTAAATGTAGCTTCTGTTTCTGGGTGGCGATCTTATTTTCATGAAGTGATTTCTGTTGGACGTTTCTGTGAGTCCGTTCTCTCTGCCGTGTACCACGAATCATTCTGATGTTTTTTCCAGATACAATCTCACACAATAATTTTTCACACACATATATATATATATATATATATATATATATATATATATATATATATTTTAACACATTTTTATTATATATTTTCATTATATATATTTTTATTATATACGCATTTTTTAATAAAGTTGATTTTTTTATAATAAGGGAGTTTTTTACATTTTGAATATATTCCAATTAAATATATATTTTTAATAAATTATTCCTTCCCAGAAATATATCTTCTCCTCCCAAACGAAATCCACTCCAGCCTAGTGGTATTGACTCTGGTTTATGACACTTTTTGTCAGCAGGTTCGTTTCACCTTCTGTGTAACATTTTTTCGGTACATTTGAAGTTTTTTCCTTCATTTTCTATTCATTTTTTCTTTCCTTTTAATACATTATCTGTAATAGAAATGTAAATAGGTTAAAATTAAAATCAATAAGAATAATTTTAAATGCATCTTGCGCACTATTAACCCTTGAACTTTGACATCTGTTCTTTCATCACGTGTGTTTTTTTGGCGCCTAAATTCAAACACTGTATGTATTTAACCAGAGAAGGCTGTATCCGTTCACTACATGTCATCCCCTGAGGAAGAAGTGGTTTACACTTTGAAACGCATTGGGAATTAAATGGTTAAACTTCTCATGTGGTAGTATTTTTATCCTGGTCAAGCAGCGCACAGTAAGCCTGAGATAGATACTTTATCCATAAGGATTTATATTTGTTGTGAAAAAGCATCCAGACTACTTTTAACCCCTACACCCCCAAGGGTGGTTTGCACGTTCATGACCAGGCCAATTTTTACAATTCTGACCACTGTACCTTTATGAGGTCATAACTCTGATACGCTTCCATGGATCCCGGTGATTCTGACAGTGTTTTCTTGTGACATATTGTACTTCATGTTAGTGGTAAAATTTCATTCAAATAACTTGCGTTTATTTGTGAGAAAAACGGAAATTTGGCGAAAATTTTGAAAATTTTGCAATTTTCCAACTTTGAATTTTTATGCCCTTAAATCACAGAGATACGGCACACAAAAAACTTGATAACTAACATTTCCCACATGTTTACTTTACATCAGCACAATTTTGGAACCAAAATTTGTTTTTGTTAGGAAGTTATAAGGGTTAAAAGTTGACCAGCGATTTCTCATTTTTACAACACCATTTTATTTTTAGGACCACATCACATTTGAAGCCACTTTGAGGGGTCTATATGATAGAAAATACCCAAAAGTGACACCATTTTAAAAACTGCACCCCTTAAGGTGCTCAAAACCACATTCAAGAAGTTTATTAACCCTTTAGGTGCGTCACAGGAATTTTTTTGAATATTTAAAAAAAAATTAACATCTAACTTTTTTTCACAAAAAAAATACTTCAGGTTCAATTTTTTTTATTTTACCAAGGGTAACAGGAGAAATTGGACTGCAAAAGTTATTGTGCAATTTGTCCTGAGTACGCTGATACCTGATATGTGGGGGGGAACGACTGTTTCGGCGCATGGCAGAGCTCAGAATGGAAGGAGCGCCGTTTGACTTTTTCAATGCAAAATTGGCTGGAATTCAGATCGGACGCCATGTCACGTTTGGAGAGTCCCTGATGTACCTAAACAGTGGAAACCCCCTACAAGTGACCCCATTTTGGAAACTAGACCCCCCCAAGGAACTTATCTAGATATGTGGTGAGAACTTTGAACCCACAAGGGCTTTACAGAAGTTTATAACGTACAGCAGTACAATTAAAAAATCATATTTTTTCCACAAAAATGATCTTTTCACCCCAATTTTTATTTTCCCAAGGGTAACAGGACCCTAAAAGTTATTGTGCAATTTGTCCTGAGTACGCTGATACCCCACATGTGGGGGTAAACCACTATTTGGGCGCATGGCAGAGCTCGGAAGGGAAGCAGCGTCATTTGACTTTTTTGGCTGGAATTGAGATCGGACATCATGTCGCGATTGGAAAACCCCTGATGTACCAAAACAGTGGAAACCCCCCACAAATGACACCATTTTGGAAACTAGACCCCCTAAGGAACTTATCTAGATGTGTGGTGAGAACTTTGAACCCCCCAGTGCTTCACAGAAGTTTATAACGCTGGGCGTGAAAATAAAAAAATTCGTATTTTTTCCACAAACATGATCTTTTAGTCATTTTTTTACTTTCCCAAGGGTACCAGGAGAAATTGGACCCCAAAAGTTGTTGTCCAATTTGTCATGAGTACGCTGATACCCCATATGTGGGAGAAAACTACTGTATGGGCACACGTCGGGGCTCGGAAGGGAAGTAGTGACGTTTTGGAATGCAGACTTTGATGGAATGGTCTGCGGGTGTCATGTTGCCTTTGGAGAGCCCCTAATGTACTTAAACAGTGGAAACCCCCCACAAATGACCCCATTTTGGAAACGAGACCCCCTAGGAACTTATCTAGATGTGTGGTGAGCACTTTGAACCCCCAAGGGATTCACAGAAGTTTATAATGCCCGGGCATGAAAATAAAAAAAAAGTATTTTTTCCACAAACATGATCTTTTAGTCCCAATTTTGTCATTTTCCCAAGGGTAACAGGAAAAATTGGACCCCAAAAGTTGTTGTCCAATTTGTCATGAGTACGCTGACACCCCATATGTGGGAGAAAACTACTGTATGGACACACATCGGGGCTCGGAAGGGAAGCAGTGACGTTTTGGAATGCAGACTTTGATGGAATGGTCTGCGGGTGTCATGTGCGTTTGGAGAGCCCCTGATGTACCTAAACTATTGAAACTCCCCACAAGTGACCCCATTTTGGACACTAGACCCCCCACGGAACTTATCTAGATGTGTGGTGAGCACTTTGAACCCCCAAGTGCTTCACAGATGTTTATAACGCTCGGACGTGAAAATAAAAAAATTATTTTTTTCCACAAAAATGATATTTTTGCCCCCAATTTTTTATTTTCCTAAGGGTAACAGGAGAAAATGGACCCCAAAAATTGTTTTGCAATTTGACCTGAGTAGGCTGATACCCTACATGTGAGGGTAAAACACTGTTTGGGCGCATGGCAGAGCTTGGAAGGGAAGGAGCACCATTTGACTTTTTCAACTCAGAATTGGCTGGAATTGAGATCAGACGCCATGTTGCATTTGGAGAGCCCCTGATGTGCCCAAACAGTGGAAACCCCCAATTCTAACTCCAACCCGAACCCCAACACACCCCTAACCCTAATCTCAGCCCTAACCCTAGCCCTAACCCTAATGGAAAAATGGAAATAAATACTTTTTTTTATTTTATTATTTTTCCCTAACTAAGGGGGTGATAACGGGGGGGTTTGATTTACTATTTATGGCGGTTTTTATGTTTGGCGGCTGTCGCACGCTAAAAGACGCTTTTTATTGTAAAAATAGTTTTTGCATCACCACATTTTGAGAGCTATAGTTTTTCCTTATTTTGACCCACCGAGTCATGTGAGGTCTTATTTTTTGCGGGACGAGTTGATGTTTTTATTGGTACCATTTTCGGGCACGTGACGATTTTTGATCGCTTTTTATTCCGATTTTTGGGACGCAGAATGAACAAAAACCAGCGTTTCATGAATTTCTTTTGGGGGGGTGCGTTTACGCCGTTCCGCGTGCGATAAAATTGATAAAGCGGTTTTATTCTTCGGGTCAGTACGGTTACAGCGATACCTCATTTAGGTCGTTTTTTTATGTTTTGTCGGTTTTATGCAATGAAAACTATTTTATATAAAAAATAATTATTTTTGTTTCGCTTTATTCTGCGAGCTATAACTTTTTTATTTTTTCGCTGATGATGCTGTGTGGCGGCTCGTTTTTTGCGGGACAATATGACGTTTTCAGCGGTACCATGGATATTTATATGCGTCTTTTTGATCGCGCGTTATTACACTTTTTGTTTGGCGGTATGATAATAAATCATTATTTTTTGCTTCGTTTTTTATTTTTATTTTTTAAGGGGTTCGCTAAAGGGGTTAACTAATGGGACAGTTTTATAGGGCGGGTCGTTACGGACGCGGCGATACCTAATATGTGTACTTTTATTGTTTTGGGTTTTTTTTATTTCCAAAAAATGGATTTATTTGGGGGAATGTTTTTTTTTTTTCTAATTTATTTGGCGATTTTTTAAATTTATTTTAACACTTTTTTTTTCTTTTTTTTTTACTTTATTAAATAGTCCCAGGTGGGACATCACTGTTCTGTGACAAATCGCTGATCTGTCACATCACAGATCACTGTGACAGATCAGCGATCTGTCACAGGCACTACTGCAGACTTCCTCATGCCTGCGCTTTGCATGCACTGAGGAAGCCAGCTCTCTGCAGGTCCCCGAAGGCCCCCGTCGCCATCTTGGATTCGGGGGCCTGCAGGAAAGGAGCCCCCCGCAGCAGCGCTGCACATTGCGCTGCCGTGGGGGGCTCAGGGAAGCACGGAGGGAGCCCCCTCCCTGCCGATGCTTCCCTTTAACCCCCGGTACACCGCGATCATGTTTGATCGTGGTGTGCAAGGGGTTAACGTGTCGGGGGCGGTCCGTGACCGCCCCTGACACGTTGTGCCGGGTGTCAGCTGTGATCAGCAGCGCTCACCACGTAGGTGCCGCTGATCGCGGTAGACATACTATCCCATCCATGGGCATAGGGGCCCGGGTCCCATGGACGGGATAGTACGTCGGATGTCAGGAAGGGGTTAAATGTTGATATAGTGCTTGTCGTTACTACCTCTTGCACTAGAGCATTGCACAGTCTGACTGCTCTATCTGTAAAGAACCCTTTCCTATTTACATATGGAGGAAAGGCAATTTTAAACATGTAATGAACGCCCCCTGGTCGCATACTAGGTCCTAAGAAGGCATAAGTCATGTGCCAGTTCTTCATAACTAACATTTTATCTCCAAAAGCCTCTTTAATATTTCATGCTAAAAGTTCACAATCCGCTTATCTGTTTCAAACGAAGTCTGACTTTTAATTACATTTCTTTGCCAGAGGCAGATTAGGTTACATGTGAGAGCCTGTGTGTTGTGACTGTCACACAGCCACGACACATGCAGCGGCGGAGCCGAACAGCTGATTCTCGGGAGCGCTCCAGGTTCAAGATGCAGCTATTCGGTAAGCGCTATAGCTATTCAGATAAGCTCTTATCCGAAGCTATTTGCTCATCCCTAGTGATGTAATTTCCTTGTTCAACACCTTCTTTTTCATTCTCTATTGAAGACCATAATATCATTAGATACCATGTTCAAATGTATAATCTTTACACACACAAAACAAATGTGTATATGTGTGTGTGTATATATATATATATATATATATATATATATATATATATATATATATATATATATATAAAATTTTACCAATGAACAGGTGTCAGCCAGATACCCTCAATAATAAAATGGTACATAAAGAATTAAAGACGCATGCACACACACAGTCGCCAGCCTATCTAGGAGCATTAACATAACCTAAAAAAAAAAAAAATTGCGTGTGCTGCCGCGTAATTTTCATAACCACAGCAGAGGGCAAGCCGACGGCTGAGGGCTGATGTTATTATTCTGGGAAGGAGCCCATAGCCGTAAAGGTTCCCAGGCTATTAATATCAGCTCACAGCTGTTTGCTTAGCCTTTACTGAATAGTTTACAGGGGAACCCCATAAAGTGAACATGGGGTCCCCCTATAAAATTGAACCAGCAAAGGCTAGGCAGACAGCTGCAGGCTGATAATAGCCTGGGAAGGGGCCATGGATATTGGTACCCCCAGGCTAAAAATTTCAGCTCTCAACCGCCCCAGAAATGGCACATCTTATAGATGCTCCAATTCTGGCACTTAGCCTCGCTCTTCCCACTTGCTCTGTAGCGGTAGCAAGTGGGGTAATGGTTGGGGGAATGATGTCACCTTTTGTATTGTCAGGTGACATTAAGCCCAAAGGTTAGTAATGGAGAGGGGTCAATAAGACGCCTATCCATTACTAACCCCATAGTGATATTGTATAAAATCAGACACCCAGAATAAAGTCCTTTCTTTGAAATAATCACAGACTCCTTTATTGAATCTTAATTTACCATACTTAATGAATACCTAATCCCCGACGCCCTTGTCTCCTGCAAACAATCAAAAAATAATTAACCAACATATAATACTATCCTGTCTGATGTAATCCATTTAATACGGAGTGTTCCACAGCGATCTCATGTGTAGAACAGTCTCATTGGAAGATGTGACCGCTCTACCTGTCCGTCAGTGATAATCTGACAGGAGGTAATCACTCCCTCAGTGTATCACTGTGCTGCCATGAAAGTTCACCGGAGTTAATCAGCTCCGGTGTTCTCACTTACGGCACCGCTGTGTGAGAATTTTCTCATGCAACGGTGCCGCAAGTGAGAGCATCGAAGCTGATGAACGCCGGTGAACTCTAACGGCGGCTCAGTGATACACTGCAGGAGAGATTATCTCCTTTTAGTGTATTGCCGGCGGCCGGGTGAGATCGCCGTGCGACACTCGGTATTAAATGGACTATGGCGGACAGGGAATATATGTTGGTTTATTATTTTTGATTGTTTGCAGGAGACGCGGGCGTCAGGAATTGGGTGTTCTGTGAATGTGTATATTGTATGTTAATATTTATATAATTCTGGAAATGTTTTTCTTTTTAACAATTGAACACAGGCGCCAGATGATGACACTATTCTCCTATCATCAGCTCATGTGGTCTCTGTTGTATGTGACAGCAGACATAGCTGGATGGTAGTAGTAGTCCCATCAGACGACACCAAAGTACAATCCTTATGGACTGTTCGTCGCATGGGTGCACACCGGCAGACACACACACCCGCACACGCCCACACACACATTATCCACCCACACACATTCTCCGCCCACCCTCTCTGCCATAATTTCTTTTTAAAATTTGCAGTGTTTTTTTGGCAGCAAATCTGCAGCAAATCCGCAAACCTTTTTACACCTGCGTTTTTGCTGCAGATCTGACTGACTCAATTGAAGCCAATGAGTCAAAAAGGTGGCAGAAACTCAAAAAGAATTGACATGCTGCAGAAAATGCCGCAAATTCGGATGGAAATTTATGGCTGATGTGCACAACACTTCAGGATTGTTATTGCGTTGCCTTGCTTTAGTATTCCATTGCGTTTTTGGAGCATTTCCGCGAAAACGCATAAAAAATGCATTGTTCATATCTGTCACCCACTATAACCTTCTAGAGACTTATTGTCAGGGTCCAGACAGCGCCGGCGTACAGCCTCCACTAAGCAGGGACTCACCCGCACAGTAGGGACCCCTGGGGACAAGAACAGCCGGAAAATAAAGATGCACGGGACCTGAATGTAGAAGTTTAGAAAGCAGGCACAGGACCTACGGTCATGTGACTACAAGGGGGTGGGGCTTAGCGTCCTGCTTTCAAAGAAGGTAGAAAACTCAAAGTCGGGCAAAGCGGAGGTCATGCACAATACAGGCAAGCGAGGTACAGGAGGGATAAACAGACGGGAGGTCAGACAAAGCCAAAGGTCATACACAAGATCTCAGTAAAGTACCAGGGATGAGACAGAATGGATAGTCAGGGCCAAGCAGAGATCAAAACCAAACAGACGTGGAAGGTACCAGGCAGAATCCAAAGCAGAATCCAGAGAACAGACCGAGTCATACACAGAGAATCAAGCAACCAGAACACAGCAAAAACACTCAGGGGTCACCACACAATGCCAAGAGCGAAAGTATAACTGACGGGGGATGGGAGCTTCCTGAGGCTATAAGAAGCCTCCCCAGAACCAATGAGAGGCCACCATAATAGGTCCCAGGTGTGCAGGTGAGAGTCTGCACTGAGGTCAGAACATTAACCCTATCAGTGCCGGTCATCCAGCACTGGTATCATGACACTTATTTTTTTGGTGGTGATGTAGCCCATCAGTAAGTATATTAGGACACACTCTGGAAGGCAGTCTGCTTGGGGGTACTCATCTGACGTGTCAGCTGACTGATGATGGTTTTTTTTTTTAATATTATTGTTATGCTTTGCTTGTACAGCTCTGGCAAAAATTAAGAGACCACTGCAAAATTTTCAGTTTGTCTGATTTTTCTCTTTATAGAATAAAAGAACAATTTACATTTTACTCAAAAATATGCCTATAAACTATTGACAACATGTCTTTGAATTTCCAAGCAATAAATTTTGTATTTTTTTTTCTAAAAATGAGAAATGCTCAAAATTAAATAAAGGAACCAGTGCTTTCAGACCTCAAATAATGCTAAGAAAACAAGTTAATAATCATTTAGAAACAACAATACTAATGTTTTAACTCAGGAAGAGTTCAGAAATCAATATTTTGTGGAATAACCATGATTTTTAATCCCAGCTTTTATGCGTCTTGGCACGCTTGCCACCAGTCTTTCACACTGCTTTTGGGTGACCTTATGCCACTCCTGGTACAAAAATGTAAGCAGTTCTTCTTTGATGGCTTGTGACTCCATCTTCCTTTTGTTTACATTCCAGAGGTTATCAATGGGGTTCAGGTCTGGAGATTGGGCTGGCCATGATAGAGATTTGATGTGGTGGTCTCTTTATTTTTGCCTGAGCTCTATAGCCCCATCATATTCTGCAGCACTTTACAGACACTATTATCACTGTCCTCAATGGGGCTCACAATCTATATTCGCTATCAGTATGCCTCTAGAGTGTGGGAGGAATCTGGAGAACCGAAGGAAACCCACGCAAACACAGGGTAGTGTTATGATTGGGTTACCGAGGAGGAGAGCAAGCCCAAACTAAGCCACAGAAAACCAACTAACTAAGCGGATTGCAGACCCCTGATCCTATCCACACAACTAGCAGTAGCCGTGGAGCGTGCCTATGATTATCCTAGAAGCCTCTGCACAGCCGGAGAGCTAACTAAGTCTAAAGCAAGAAAGGGGAAATCTAAACTGCCCCAGAGCAGACCCCAAAGGAATAGATGGCCCCCAAACATATATTGTCGGTGAGACAAGATGAAAACACAAACGCAGGTGGGAAAATAGACTGAGCAAACAATGGGGCCCACACTGACTAGACAGGACAGGAAAGGAAAGACACTGTCTGCAATCATGCAAAAAACCCTGCAAAAAGGTCCAACACGTCTGATTCAAAAATACTGAAGTTGCACGACTTCGCCCACTAAATCAGCACTCTGGTATATTCTGAAAGCAGAGCAAAAAGAAACCAATCTAATAAGGAACAAAAACAAACTGGCGCAAGCAGTAACATATGGATAGTGATTCAGCAGGAGCTGGCTAACCCACACAAAACTGAAAACCAAAACCAGATCAAATGTGAACAGAATAGCAAAAGAACACTTAGCTGAGCATGCAGGGACTGAGCTGGAAACTAAGACCTCAGGAGGCAGGAAAAAATCACCAGCAGGGATAGAGGGAGTCGGCTGTCTTAAATCCAGTCTGAAACCCCAGATCTCCAATCGTCCTCATTATAAGGTGGCAAGCCTCTGTTAATCAGATCAGCTCCATTATCTCCAGTAACCACCAGAGGGAGCCCAGAAAGAGAACTCTCAACCCCTCCGTCAACATGACCAGCTCCATCACCTTCAGCAGTAACCAGAGGTAGGCCAGAAAGCGAATTCACAACAGGGGAGAACATACAAACTTGTAGATGTTGTTCTTGGTGAGATTTGAATCCAGGACCCCAGCGCTGTAAGGCTGCAGAAATAATGATGGATTATTTGTTTGTGCTTCAATATTACCACCCAAATATATAAAGTTGGCATTCATGTTGTACTCCAGTTCTTCATATTTCTCTGCTTTGTGGTTATTCAAGATGTTCTTGAAAATTGAGCCAACACTAAACCAGGCAGAAAATGTAACCTCTTTTTTATAACTTGTGAGAAATTCGAATTGTTAATGAGTTTAGGAATTAGCAGATTCCTGCTTTTTTTTTTTTTTGTTCAGCCCAAAGATGGGGGGAGTGCAAAAATGCTGAACAGTATGTTTACATGTACCTAGAATTTGTGACATTGAGAAATTGAAATTGTAGTGCAATAAACAAGCTGTTACACATGTTGCGTTCCCGTGCTGTCTGCGGGTACGTCAAAACGACGCATGCGGATGCATCTGTATACAACGCATGTCCCTGTGTAACCAATGTTAGATAGGTACGCAGGACGCATGCGGAATAGGCGGAGCTTAAGGGAGGAAGTACGCAGATCAGTCATATGCAAATGTGAACTTAGCCTTATAAATTGCAAGACTCGTTAAAGGGTCGATAGTAACTTCTAGGCTTGCTGCTTCCAATAGGTGGCGCTATAGAGTTTGAGTTCTCTTCCTCTCTGAAGAGGCAATTTGCATATAATAAGTTATAACTCAAGGAATGCAAAATAACGCTTCAGGAAACAATATGCTAGTCCTTAAGGGGTTAATAAACCTTTCCTAAAAGGAGAAATACTACCATATGAGTCAGTTAATAATTGATAGTTTTTTATGTTCTTTTGTAAAATTCTGACTTTTTTTTTCTTGGTAATTGTGGATTTTTTTTTTATCCTCTTTGTATTGTCAACTACGGACAATACGTTTTTATACACAAAGCAGGAGGAAAGGGTGATAGCATTATTGCCGCATTTCAGGCTTACATAATGTGATTAATTATGGCTTTTTGTTTGAAATGAGCCATTTCCCAAATTGATGCCTTAAACCAACCTTTAACCTCTCTTCACAAAGGTTTAGAATAGATAACACACACAATAGTCATTTTGTATCCTTGTGACTACATACTTAATGTGCTTTGTCTTCTGCTGACACTCAGTAGAATGTTTTGTGAATTCTATTTCCAATGCATTATGGCAGAAAGCACCTTGGGACACTGTTCTCCAAATGGGCAAGAATAATCCACATATTTTGCATTAAAATGGCTACAAAATAGAATGAGACTCTAATTTAGTCACCAGACCGCCATTTTGCATGTTCATTTAATAAGTTGGACTCAAATGGTGTCATTTTGTGGCCATTCTACTGGTGCTCACTACATTGTTGAGTGCTTATAGCTAAATGCATTATGTGGCCATGGAAAATGGTGGTTTTAATTTGTAGTTAGGATAGAATTTTCTATCTGGATGTCAAACAAAATTTATATGCAACATGTAAAAAGAAGTATTTCTTTTAATGTATTTCATTTTTATTTTTTTCATAAAGTCAAATAATTTATATTATACTTTGCTTAAAAAATATTGTTTATTCTTACCATGTTAGAAAGGAAGCAAGAATCCTAACATACATTGAAAGCTTGCGAATAAAGCCCTCACTCTTCTTGGTATCTGTTAATTTATATGATTATTATTGTTCTGTTATGTCTTTTATTCTCTGTACAAGTCTCCTCTAAATTGTAATGTACTGCAGAATATGTTGGCGCTATAGAAATAAAATTATTATTATTAACTCCTTTACGACCTTGGACATAAAGGAGACTCTGCTCAGGCGCAACCCCAGCCCCGCCTCTACCCCTCGAACTGTCCACAGTCCCACCACTCTCTCTGGAAAAACTCCACTTCTCACCAATCACACATTAACAGTTCCCATCACCAGATCACACATAAAGCTGGCAGCTTTTGTTTTGGCCAAAAGATTTTTTAAGCCGCCACCATAACAGGGAAGACACTTTTAGCCGAGCTCTACTCTACTGTAACCTATTAAATATTTGTTAAAATATGCAATACAATTTAGGTATATTTTTATTTATTTTTCAATTTTTAAAATGACAAATAATATCACATACAAGGGACAAATACCACCGCACGATGTCCAGACTCCATATTACCACCACAGTGACCGAATAATATCACATACAAGGAACACATACCACCACACCGTGTCCAGACCACATATTACCACCACATGGTGACTGAATACTACAATACTGATCAGTAATAAAAAAACACAATACTATCACCATAAGTGCCTTTATACTTGGTGTGCAGTGTCTGTGTACAGGTAATACAGAAATCACCAGTGACATTATACACATGAGCTCTGTATATAATGTACAGGTAATACAGTGATCACTGGTGACATTATACACAGGACCTCTGTATATAGTGTATAGGTAACACACTAACTCACCAGTGACATCTCTAGGTGAAGTCCTTCATCTTTGCTTTTCATCTTTCATCCAGCACAGATCGCCATCACGTCTTCCAGCCAGGGCTCGTCTCTGCAGGAAATAGTTATCTAGAGCTCCGCTTGCAGAAAACATTACTTATCTTTTCCCAACTTCTACATTACACCACATGAAGAAAAAAAGGCGACATAGTGTCGCTCTGCACAGTAACAGGGCCCCCCCCATTTAAAACAGTATGCTCAAAAAATTAAATACATCACTGCAGTAATAATATCACTTAAATAGCCCCTATGGTAATAACATTCCTCCATTCTGGCCCCCATGAGCCATATGTTCCCCCATCCCACCCTCATGAGTATTCATTCTGCCCCATACGATCTCCCCATCCTGCCCCATCTGTCTCCATCCTGCCCCATGATCCTGCCCGATCTGTCTCCGTCCTGCCCCATGATCCTGCCCCATCGGTCTCCAACCCTGCCCCATCGGTCTCCAACCCTGCCCCATCGGTCTCCCACCCTGCCCCCCTCCTGTGTCTGTCACATTCTGCCCCCATTGTCCAGCATTCTGCCCCCATCTCACAGTCTGCAGCGGGCCCCCCGGATCGCCGCTTTCAAAAATAAAGAAAAACAAAAAACAAGTTCTTACCTGGCCGTGCTCCAGCGGCGAGGCTCCATCCCTCCACGCAGCTGAAGTGTGCAATTGCAGGCGACTGACAGTGACGTCAGATGCCGGCGAGGTGTGCGCTGTGGCTGATGTCAGCTGCCAGCCTTTGATTGGCTGGCGGCTGTTAACTATTGACGTGCGGACGCAATAGCGTTGAACTGGCGCAACGCCGCTAAGGGCCCGCTTTAGCTCGCCGGTAGGGGCTCTTTGAGCAGATGAGATGGGGCCCGATGCGGGCCCCCTCTGCCCGCCGGGCCCCATGCGCCAGTCAGGGCAGTAATGCCCTGATGGCGGCCCTGTGTAAGAGGCAAAGAAAGAGGTAGCCAACATAGTTTGTTTTTTGTTTTTTTTTAAGGGGAACTAATGGAAATAACAGATAAAATACAAAACTAAACAATTATCTTGAACTAGGAGGCCGAGGTCCAAGTGGAGGATGAGTTGGAAGTAGAGGTGGACGTGATAGCCAACACCTTTTTTATGTATTTTGGTGAGGGAGTCCTGAAAATTAAACAAATGGCAAATAGTCTGACCTTGGCTTGGGTGCTGATATAGTTGTCAGCTAAAGGTACGGACAAGTCCTTTGCGTTCTGCGACTGGTTCATTTTAATGAATGTGAGCATGCCCACATTGGCTGTGGACAGGCAGATGCGCCTGTCTGTGATGACACTTGCCGTAGGGCAGTAACTTGCTGTAGGGCAGCTTGGGCCATGTGTCCAATTTGGAGACCAAAAGTTAAAGAGGGCAGACACATAAGGTATAATTTGGAAACGTGTAGACAGGTACTCTTCCACCATGGTGTGGGAATGCTGCCTCTTGCTGATATGGATCATATTAGATGGTGGTGTCAGATGTCATGGCGTGCAGAGGAAATGATTTCACATTTCAGCCATGGTGACCCTGCCTCCTGAGGTATTGGCTACGGCCCAGCTGCGTTGGTGACTTCCTCCTCTGCCCTGTCCTTCCACTGAGCCCCTGCTGTCAGGTGGGAATGCCATAATTAGTTTTTCTACCAGCGTTGCATTTTGCGATCCCAGTCCAAGGACTTAAGTAAGGATGGTACATTGTTCTTGTAGCGGGAATCCATCAGAGTGGCAACCCAGTAATCAGAACTGGTAATAATACGGGCAATTTGTCTGTCATTGTGTAGGCACAGCAGCATGTATAGGCTTCCCAGAATCGACGACAAGCTGTCCTCAGTTGGAGGTATATGGTCTAGGTCCTCTATATCGCCCCAGCCATTCTCAAGTGATGCCTGTGAGCGGCTTGGAGTTCCACCCTGCTGTAAGCACTGATTTTCAATGTCTTCCTCATCCTCCAAAACTGTCTCTTGACTGGACCTTTGCATACCAGGCCGCTGTGGGTACAAGCACTCACCCTTCGAGCCATGTGTGGATGACAGTCCTTATAAACGTGTGAATGTTGCCTGGTCCTCCTGCTCCTCTTCCTCCTGGGCCACCACTTAATCCATCATCGCTTGAAGAATTTTTTTTCAATCCGACATACAAGTGGCATAGTAACGCTGATGATGGCATTATCAGAGTTGGTCATGTTGGTGGAATATTTACAGCAGTGCAATACGGCATACACGTCCCACATGGAGGCCCACTCATTCTTGGTGAAGTGGTGTTTCACTGAGCTACTCGTGTGCGTGCTGCAGTTAAAACTCCTCTATTGCCTGCTGCTGCTCACACAGTCTCTCCTGCATATCCAAGGTGGAGTTGCACCTTGTTCGTATGTTCGGTGAGCTGTAAGGCAGAAATAATTTATCAGCGCAGAAAGGCAAGCAGCAGCAGGATGAGAATGCCAAAAACGTGTACACACTGCACACACTTTCAACAGCAAATCAGACATATTTAAGTAGTTCTTCAGGAAGCTCTGCACCACCAAGTTCAGCACATGCGCCAGGCAATTGATGCGAGTCAAATCGGCTACGCCCCGAGCTGCTACCAGATTTTGCCTTTTATAGCAAACCACCAGGCCGGCTTGAGGTTCATGGGCACCAAACACACATTTGTCTGCTGTTTGATCTCCGTCCACAGGTCCTGTGCGATGTCGCATTTGTCCCCCAAACAAATGAGATGCAGAACGGCCTGCTGGCATTTTACCCTGGCTGTACTGAAATTGGAGATGCAGGGCTTACTGTTACTAGATGAGGAGGTGGTGGAAAAAACTGAGTAGGAGGAGGAGGCAACATGTACCGAGAAAAGTCCAGCAATCCTCGCTGGTGGAAGGACATTTGCTGGAATGCCTTCCACTTCTCTCTCAGCTAGCACTACATTGATCCAGTGGGCAGTTAGGGAGATGTTATGTCCCTGCCCATGCTTACTGGTCCACATATCTGTTGTAACGTGGACCTCGCCAGTGATGGCATTTATCTTATTTAGTCAGAAATGTGTGTGTAGGACAGGAATGGCCCTCCTGGCAAAGTAGTGGCAGCTAGGAACAACATACTGAGGGGCAGCCACCGACATCAGTTTTTTTAAGCTGGTGGTCTCCATCAGCTGGAATGGCAGAATTTCAAATGCCAGTAATTTAGAAATGATGACATACTGGCACATGGTTTGAGGGTAATTAGGGTGGAATTTCTTTTTTTCTCTCAAGGATTTGGCAGCTGAAGAGCTGGAAACATCCATGGGAGCAATAGCATTTTTGGCCACAGAAACACATGCTATTAGGGCAGTCTACACAATGCTGGTACGACATACAAGAACAGTTTTTTAGGGCAGTCTACACAAAACTGGTATGGCTTGCAGGAACAGGCTTTTAGAGCAGTCTAGACAATGCTGGTATGGCATACAGGAGCAAGGTTTTAGGGCAGTCTACACAATGCGCTATGGCACTCAGGGACAGGCTTTTAGGGCAGTATTTTTGGGCACGGAGCACTAGGCTTATATGGCACAGGACCACACTGACAGTGCAGGAGGAACAGAATGGTGGAGCAACCTTGACCTGGCCTTTTTACAGGCAGGGTCACATGGTGCGCCAGCTAATCACAGCCATTCCAGTACTTGTCATGGCTATGATGTCTCCTGAAGTGCCTACAGCTAGGGTTGATCGAATAGCTTTGGATAGGTGCTTATCCGAATAGCTATAGTGCTACCCGAATAGCTGCCTCAAGAACCCAGACACCTGGTTCGCTCCTGATAATCAGCTGTTTGCTTCACGTGTCACGGCTGTGTGACAGTCACACACATGTATGGATAGCCTGTATGTTGAGACTGTCACACAGCCGTGACACATGCAGCTGCGGTACCGAACAGCTGATTATCGGGAGCGCTCCAGGTATCTGGGTTCCTGAGGCAGCTATTCGGGAAGGGCTATAGCTATTCGGATATGCACCTATCCGAAGCTATTCGCTCATCCCTACCTACAGCTTTAAAACCTGTTGATTGGCTGGCTGTGCAGCAACCTTTTAACAAGCTTTATTTGGCAGGCGAACCTGATAATTGACTGACTTCCAGGGAAAAAATCCATGATTGGGGTCCGTGCATGGTTGCTAGGAGTCTGGTACGAGCCACGAACTTTATAGTTTGGGTTTACTCATCACTAACTATAACATTATAATGACAGCCTAGGTTATGCACTGCACTGAATAAATAGTGTGTGTGCGCGTTCATTGGATCGCATGTTCATGTTCCCTATTGCAACTAATAAACATTATAGAAAAGTTGTTTTTAAGTCTTTTAAAATAAATAAAGAAAAAACACCCTCCAAAAAAATCCAAATTTTCTCAGTAGTAAGATTATTTATTCTGGCAAATAAGTGATATCTGTAAGGTACATTTATTTATTTGCTACTTGTAGCCTATTATGTAATGATTCATACTATTATACTTACAGTATATAATGCCACTAATTCTATAATGCTTTACACAGACATTATCTGCACTGTCCCCATTGGGGCTCATAATATAAATTCCCTATCGGTATGTCTTTGAAGGGTGGGTGGGAGGAAACCGGAGGAAATCTACCCAAAAACATACAAACTCCTTGTAGATGTTGTTCTTGGTGGGATTTGACCCCAAGACCTGAGCGCTACAAGGTTGCAGTGCTAACCACTAACCATTGTGCAGCCCGATAAGAGTCATTGTTTATATCTATATGGGAAACCGTGCAAAAAAAAAGAACAAAACAATAGCCGTTTTTGTTCATTCCACCACACACAAAAAAATTAAGTGATCAAAATGTATGTTGAAATAATTGAATTAAAGTAGAGTAGAATTTTTGGAAATCTGCAAGTCCAAGCAAATTTTAACAATTTGTGATTCGGTTTGCGTGAATAAGCAAAAAAAAAAAAAAATGCTCACCACCTTTTTATATATTGCAGAAGACTGCATAATTCACAGAAGGTTCACGTGACCAGCTTCCTCGTAATGTTTTGCAGCTATAAAATCACATGGTATAGCTCACTCAATCAGGAGGGACTATCCTAGCCTGTATAATAGCTTAGGCGGCAAATGCAGCAGTAATTTTACAGTAGTTTTAGTATAGTGATAACCCTAAAAAAATGGACAAATACTTCACACAGTAATGTGCTGTACAACTACAGCGCTGAAGACAATGGGTGTAGCAATTGGTTAATAATATAGAGATTCAATTGATTGAGGAGAGGTGCAGCAGCAGTGCCAGGCTTTGTGTGATTGATCAGTAATATGGTGTTGCTGGCATCTGTTGTTGTCCTGCTGCATTTGTCTTAAAAAAAACAAAAACATGA